>NC_139494.1:7876521-9195021 GCF_008360975.1 Lichenostomus cassidix
GGAAATCCACCCCCACTCCAACCAAAAATGGCAAGTGGACAGTCACTTTCTTCACCACTTTGCCACCTGCCCAATGAGTTACAGCAATAAATCCATGTCTTGTTAGCCTTTAAATGTCTCTGCTTGGTTCTGCACTTTGTGCAGCATCACGTAGGGGCAAGAACCCCTCTTCTGGGATGTTGTGCTCCTGTGCCACCCTCCCTTCCACCGTGTGGGTGGTGGCTGTCCCCATGTGACAGGGCAGGAAGCCGTGGCAGAGCAGGGATCCCCCTGACGTGGCCCTGGGGGTGGCTGACTGTGCCCATCGGGTGCTGTTGCTTCCTCTGGGCACAGGAGAGGCGGCAGCACCGCCACGGCCAGGGCAGTTGGGGCTGTTTCCACCCTCACCCTCCCATGGTGCCCATCAACTGAAGATCATGAAAGTGTTTAAAGTTTCTCCTACACTTAAGTCATAGCAGCACATTCTTTGTTTTCTAATTCACATGAAAACCATGGAGTTGGTGGGAGTCCCATTTCCATACTGTTGGCTGTCGAGGAGCCTATGGATTATTAAAATTATTCAGTGGATTATTTTTAATAATTTTAATTGATTTGATATAGGTTGGTTTCCCATTACATTTTCTGTGTTTTCCCTGTGTTCTGGCAAAACGTTTAATACCAAAGTACGTGTGAGGATAAACTTGGGAAAGGCTGATTAGGCGAAAATGTGCCCAAAGTACTTCATAGAGGAACTGCAAGCCATGGCCTAAACTTGGGATAAAAAGCAGCACAGAATTTAAAAATGCTGGGGAATCGCTTCTGGTGACAATGCAGAGCTGGGGTGTACATGTCATGCTAAAATAAACAGGTTGTACAGGAAAAGTTGAAAAGACAAAGCATTTTTTTTTCTGTTGATTGTATCTTTAAGAAAATTTCCCTTCAGGAAGTAGTACTAGAGTCAGTGAAGCTTCTTACTTAAAACTGCAAACATAATGCAGGTTAGTAGCATTTTCCTTTTCCTACTCTCCCCCCTCCTCCCCAGTTGCGTGTTCATTGCTTATTTGGGGAATTGGTCAAAGCATAATTGCTAGGAAGTCCGATTCATTTTATCTTTGAGTGGTTTCCCGATGAGTGGGGTCACCCTGACACTGGTGGCTTGCAGCTTCAGAAAATTTGGGTGGAAATAATCCTTAGTTGAAGATCTTAGTTTCTGAGACTACTATTCAAGGCACCTACTGCCTCTCACCCCAGCCCAGCCCAGGCTGCTGAGACTTTGCCAGGGAGAACCAGAGCTGGGGGATGTGGGGCTCTGTCCTTTTCCATGCAGATATCCAGACCCTTTAGCAGGTGGCTTTCCACTGTCACTCCCACTGAGCAGTAGGTTCCCTGGGGCTGCCAAGCTGCAGGGCCCCTGGGTGTTTTCTCACCAATGAAAAGCGCTTCAGGAAGAACTCATAGAGGGCAGATGAAGCTCAGCACCCACACAAACTAACTTTGAGGAACTTATGTTCCATTTTCCCATTCACATGCCATTCACATTGCCATGAAGAATCAGAACATGACATGACTCACTGAGCAGAGAATTCCCTCCATCTGGTTAGAGATGGGCCTTTGCTTTACCCTGAAGCAAAGCTGACTTGGGGAAGATTCTGCCTTTGAACAGCCAGAGTTAAGTTACCTTGTAGAAAAAGTAGAAGTTTTCTTTGAAGCTTGTGAATTTTGGGTAGAGTAGGTGGGTAGTAATGAACATACCTTGAACCAAAGAGACATCCACCAGTGCTGACCTTGCCAGAGATGGAGAGCAAACCCTATTGCACTGACAGAGCTGTTCCAGAGAATATGCAACTGGATCTCCCCAACAGGACATGCACAAAGAACATCACAACTTTATTTTCACTTTTAAAGCATGAAATACATCTAAATTTAACTGGGTGGTATTCATTAATATTTTTTCTAATAATAGTGATTCCTAAGCCCAGGCACTGGAATATGTAGAAAGGTAGGAAGTTTAAAAATCTCACAAAATGTTACAAATCAACAGAATATGATTCAAAGGAACTACATTTTCAGACAGCTTCACCTGAGCTCTATCAAGTCAGGCAGTGTATAAGATATCAAGTTGGGATGTCTATAATACATAATTACTTGGCATTCTAATGAACATAGGAGCCTAGGGAGCTGACACTGCATTTCATGATCTCCGAGCACTGGTCAATGTTCTTCTTTATCCTGTAGAATGCTTCCACATACTCAGAACGGCCCAGAAGTTCAACAAAATCTTCATCGTGAGTAATCACCAGAAGCTGAAAGTTGCGTTGGTGTAAGCGGCTCTTTATTATCCTACAAAGAGGGATTATTTAGTGTGCATTTATCTAAATCCCCTGCTAGCGTTAGAGAACTTGCAAATACACAGCACAAAAATACTTCACTATTGATAATGAATGACATGAACCATCGAGTAATCTAATGCTGATTAGCCACTCTTTTTACCCACATTAAAAAAAACCCTCAAATTATGTAAGAATTTTTTTTTTCTTTTCCAGACAGAGAGGGAATCTAAAACTACTGTTTTGCACGTGTATTTGCAGAGGCCAACAAAGATGTGCCAGCTTAAAATATAATTCACTACTGCCAGCTGGGTATTGAAAAACCCCCACTGTTAAGCACCACAAGGAGAGCTCACTTACTCCACCAGGGCATGTGCCAGGGACTCGATGTTTTCTCGGTCGAGGTTGGTCGTAGGCTCATCCAGGGCCAGAATGCCACAGTTGAGACAGAATGTTTCTGCTAGGGCAAGACGGATGATGAGAGAAGCAAGCACCTGAGAGAAAGAAAAAACAACATGAAAATCTCAGGCTTCAAAGTGTTTAAAAGGGATCTACCTGTAACAAGCTGTTTTTAATGCCATTACAAACCATGACTGAAGTTTACAGAACGGTGTGCTGACAGCTCACAAAATGACAATAACTAATTAGTTACTGAAAAACTACATTGAAGCTTCAAGTTTGAATTCAAAGATTGACTCTACAAAGAAGTACTCAAAATTGAAGAGACATTGGAAGTAAGGACTCTAATCTGAGGTAAAGAAGCTGTAACACTGCCATTTACATTACCCCTACACTCTCCTCAAGCCCACCCCACTGCAGCAGGGACGGTGGAAATTTGTCTGTATATCACCAACTTTGAGTTACTGAACTCCTGACTACTTACTGAAACGGAAGACAGTAGGATTTACCACCTTCTATGTTAGTTTTGCATCAACACGCATAATCATATTTACAGGATCTTCTGAACTACTAAAAATTACAGAACCCTTGACGGAAACTGTGCTGCCAAAAATATTTTCCAATTATCACGACTGCTGGCATCACATTTCATGATCAAAGAAGAATTCTCAGAATACCATCTAAGAAACTTCTTCAAGTTTCACTCTCACTTACATAGGACTCTAACGCAACATCCTAAACTACTCTAGGATAGAGTACATTCACATTTAATAGAACAGACATGTGGAAACCACCCTCAGCATGTGTGGGTGAGGTTAACTGTGATGAGCCTCTGACCACAGGTATTGTCACAGCTAGTGTGACATCAGGTCACTTGGCCAGTGTGTGTTATTGAAGCTGAATGGGCAGCCCACAGAGCTGCGAGCTGCCAGCACAGGAGGAAATGCAACGCCTGAAGTATGGCTTGGTGTGATATTGGTGACATGAACTGAAAGGTTACAGTCAGCAGCAGGTGAAAGCAGCAAAACTTGGAGGAAGAGAGATCCTATCATTTTAGACGTTGATGCAGTTGCAAAAAGAAGACCAAGGGCTCAGAAAGAAAAAAACATGGGAAACAAATCAACAGACCTGAAGCTGTAGTAACCTCAGTGGTAACTGGCAAGAGACAGACTGGGAGGGCTTGAGGAGGGAAGTCTAACCCTTCACTCCTGCAGGGAATCAGTCAAGTGCCTATCTGAAACAATGGATTTTGGCAGCCCAAAGGAGGGTTCAGATGTTCAGAATCACATATAACATGCAGACACAGTGAAGGAAAGTTGTGCACAGTAATAAATTAAGAGTTGGAGCTGCCAGTTCTTGGGTCACTTGACTCCTCTGCATCCACCTGAGTCAGTCTGCAGGATCCCTATTATTGTGTACTGAAGACAAAGAGCCTTTTTTTTTTTACCTTTTGCCCAGCACTACATCTTCCTCTCATATCCAGTGCTGTATCTCCCTTCACCATTACTACCCTGTAATTGTAATTTCTTCTTTTGTCAGTGGCTGAGACATTCTCATCTACATCAGAGCGGATTTCTATATATTCAATATCTGAAAATGGGAAGGAGATAGTTTTTATCATTATCAAAAATCTTTCAAAATATCATAGCATTAATGGGAGATAAGAGGTATAATATGTAGTAACAGTGAAAATTTGGTTCAGAACTCCCACTAGATCCATCTTGGAAATTCATTTTCAAAAAGGAAGGAATGAACTCATGAACATCCCCTGTCTAAAAGACATCTAACCTTTGGAAAACACAGAAAAGCAAAAATTACCTCTATTTATCTTGCAAGTTACTACATAATGTGTAATAAAAAGATTATAGCGGTGAAGAACAGATACAGCCTTTAGAATGGAACCAGCTGTTTTCCATCTTGTGAACAAACACTGTTCCATATGCCATGCTCAATATCAATTGGATACACATGGGCAAAACTAAATAAAAAATTATTACATACCTTGTCCTCTGTAAATGCTTCGCCACAGGTCCCGAATTATTTTGTTGATTTCTTCCATCTTCATGCTATGAAATGTCATTATTGCTCTGAAGAACAATAGCAAAAAATGCAAATTGTAAGAGATGCAACCATGGACTGCTATGGGCTTTAAGGCAGGCAGATGCTCTCTTTCCATTCCCTAAATACTTTTACTAAAAACATAGAAAATAGTAGCCTATTTTGAATGCAGAAGTACCTGAAGAATAACAACCTGCCATTGTGTAAATAACTCTACTCCCACAAACAACTCAGTCTCAAGAAGCAGGAAAGTAATGAAGACAAATATATTTGCAGTCAATCGAGAGCAACTTTACCTGACTTTTTAAAAGATTTATAATTTATGTGTGAGGTCTATTTTCAGGCTGACATCAAGAAGATGAATCTGATGTTAAGCCTTCCAGAACAAGAGTGTTACTCTTTGGCACAGTCCCCCAACAGGGCAAACTACAGGAGGAAAGGAGAACCTGAAGTCTCCTCAGTGCAGAGAATTCCTATCGAGAATATAATTTGTAATTATCCAAACAAGCATTATGACAAGAATTATCTTTTTTCTTTAGCAGGAAGAGTAATATAGGATGTCACAAGTATTTTTTAATTTCATTACCCTGGTTAACATAGGAACATGACTTTAGTTCATTAACAGATGAAATCTTACAATGCGCTCAAGAAAGGAGAGCATTTCTAACTTGTCTTTTTAAAGAAAAGTTACTTTGTAATGAAAAAAAATGCTCACTCACTTTATGGCAATGTCTTCTTTCAAAAACTGTGGTGGAGATAAAATATCCTTCTGAAATGTACTTTTACATATACCTTTTCTACCTTTGCTTTTTCACCTGTTCTGGGTAATACTGAGGTATCAACTCTAATAGGTTTTGTTAATTAAAAATTAAAGATTTTCAACTATTTACTTAAACCCCAAGAATGCATTCCTCATCAATATTTATCAAAAATCTCTAAATAAAGTCAATACAGATCATCTGATAGCACGGAACACCCAAGATGTTGGTTTTCCCAGCCACAGATAAAGCTTTGGCCATTAGAGTTAGCATTTTGTCTCACCGATTTTTCAGACGATTACCGATAAGTGATGCTTATCTATTTTTCTTGAAATTACAACACTGTTTTCCTGTTTAGCCTTAAATAGAAACAATAGGTGATTTGATACCACACCAAAAAATTCTAAAAAGGAAATTCTTGGAGTGCATTTCCATTACAGCCGAAAGGGAAGAATTATACATGCTCTGAGCAACTTAGATCTTTGCACAATAAATTTTGGATTAGCTTACATTCTAACATTAATGTTTAATTTTATTTAATGTTATTATTGAAACAGCTTAGAACAGGATTCCTCCACACTGTCTTTTCCACTTGGAAAGTTCTAATTTACTTTGTTTTTCTTCTTGACCATTATGCTGTATCCTCAACCACATAATTACTCTTCTGTGCTCCTTTTTCCAGCATTACTAAACCCTTTTAAATAGAAGGCCAAAATTCCATACTTTATTCAAGACATGGGTGTATTGAGACTTCCTACAGCAGCCAAAATGTTTGTTTGTTTCTTTCTTTCTTTTATCTTTTTCCCACTGAGCACCAGTTTTCTATTTCCTAAAATGAATCCACTGATTCCAAAATCCTTCTCCATTTTCCATCAAGTTGTTCACTGCTATTCCATCATTATAACCAAACAAACAGAATTCTTAAGGAGCCACATGTTTTATTTCGTATGTGGTTATAAATTTTGAGATGCTTTTTTTGGCCAAGACTAGCAAAGAAGCTTCCAGAAACAAGAAATAGAAACAAGCACAAATTTGCTATACTTTCCATCAAATGCCAGACATGTTTCTTATGATCTTACCTTCTTTTATATAAGCAAAAAACCACCCATACTGGAAAAAGGAAAAAAACACTTCTCTATTGTAATATTCTTTAAAACACAATTATTTACCTGAGAAGATGTCATGGGAAGTAAGAAATCTACCTGGCATATCTTACTCATGTTAAGATATGACCAGAAGATGCTAAAATATACTGCTACAGAAATGAAAGTAGAAAGGCCCAGGTTAAAAATGAAGGATTTAAACATTGATTTCACCTTTCCTTAACTCTCTCCAATCATTGCAAATATAATCCTAACATGTACAACCATAACTCCAAATAAATCCTACAGAGAATTGGGAATAAAATCATTATCATTAGACTTATCTATGACTGTATTAAATTCCAATTATTACCATCAATGCATTTACTATATGTAGATTATAGATATTAATGTACAAATTTATTACATCATACCAATCCTGTGCAGTTTCCAGTATAGTTTCATTAATTTGCTTACGAAGTTATACCTTGTTATGTTTTCTTGATATTTACATGCCAGAATTTATAAAGAGAAATTATTATATATCTCAAGGAACCATATAAATTTACTATTTCTAAGTTACCCAGGAAGCCTGAAATTGAAAGCTGCTTTTGCATCAAGGTTATCAATGCTCATGGACATGAAAACATTTAAGAATCACCCTCATTTGACAATACTTACTTATCAAGAGCCTTGTAATAAAGGTCCAGATCTTTGTTCACCAGCTCTGTTGTTCTCATGACAATCATCATGTCCCTGTATTTTTCATCTGCATCTTTGAACTGTGGATCTCTGAGCTCCTTTCTAAAGCGAACAATCTCCTCCTCAAAACCACGCTGACGGCCAAGTGCAACGTGATGGTTCCTTTTCAGAGATTCTATTTTCTCCTCTAAATGTTTTTGTTCACTGTGAAACCATAATTGGTACAGAAGCATTTTGTATTTAATGTTTCAACTTTTTAATCAGGGTTCTAATTTAGTGTTAGCCAGCTGCTCATTATATTGTATCTATAAAGTCTGCACCAGTTAAAATTATAGTACTAATGCCACTGAAATGAAGACATTGCTGAAATAAAAACAGCTTAAAGTTTGTTAAGAACATACTCAAATCACTAATCTGAGTGCAAGAATCAAGTTGACAAGTTCAAATGCTAAAGTGCTATATGTAGAAACACACAAAACAATCAATTTCATAGATGGAATTAAACTGGGATACCAAGCAAAATAGGATAAATTATTTGGTACGCTCTAGCAAACTAAAATATTTCACATGCACGAACCAGCATAGGGATAATTACTTTTCAAAAGTGTTTATTATCTAAGCAATTATACTGAAGTAAACATAAAATTTGCTGCAGGGACCTAAGTGAGCAGACTGAAAATGAGAACTAAATACTCCTATGCAGAAGCATGAATTATTTAAATGTGGATTTATCAGTGAACAGGTATAAGCACATATGTAGATATCTCTATTTCTAACCAGAAGCATTGTATAATTTCACTGAGTCATTTACATTGGTGTCATGGGGATATGAGACAAATACACGTGTGAAGGAGAAAGTGGTCTGCATGAATGGGGGGGAAAAGTGGACCAGGGCACACTCAAACCCAGTGAGTACAACGTTCAGATATTCAGTGAATTCTTGTGCAAAGCACACCATTCTGTTCTGAAGGTGCTTACTTTCTCATCTGGGGGACTTTCATTTCTCCCATCTCCTTCATAAGTTGTTTTATATTGTCTTCAACTTCTTTCAGCTCTTCATTCCTCTTCCTCAAAGTGAGATTATCCTCCAGCCACCTTTCCTGTATCTAACTCCACAGAAAGCAAGAAGTTGTATAATGGTTCAGTACATTGGTTCTCAATTAAAATATAAGAGTTCTGCACAACGCTAAAACACGCTGCAAACATAAAATAATTGACAACAACAAAACTCATCACAGTGAGAGCTTATCTTGTACTAGAAATGGAATATCACGGAAATCAGAAGTATTATTTCATCTTTCAAACTGGAATAACACTTAGCAGTGTTCACTGTCACAAGTGAACACAACAGTAATTATTTGTGAGAATATTAATCTGTGTTTCAACCAGGACAAGTAGTTTAGGGTGAGATTTAACCAAGTCCCCTGTCTCAGCTCTACAAATTAGACAGTAAGTGAAGAGGTAGAACGGAGAATAGACATATTTCCTATAAGGAATGTAAACAATATTTGAAACATAAACCCAAGAATTTAAAGTACATGACAAATCTGGAGTAACAAACAACTTTTGGTACCTACAGCTTGTACTTAAAAAGGCAGGTATCCTCCATATAAAGGTACTCCTGAAAATGCTGACTAGTATCCCAACAGACTTAAGTGTTAGAAATACCATAAGGTGATAGAGATAAATGGTTTTCAAATTTGCACATACCAATCTCAATACTATTTTCAGCTTAATGCATGTATAGCAGCTATTCTGATTAACAACTGATCAAACCAATCAAGAGTAAACTAATTTTACACCACTACCTAGGCAGATTTAAACCAAAACTAGGAATTATTTCAACTATGTCAAGTATACTTTAAACAATTACATCCACCTTTTGAGTGTCAATATCTTGTCGGGTCATTTCCATCTCTTTACTTATCTTCTCCTTCTGTTTCTCACAGGCAGCCAAATGAGAATTTACTTCATCAAGTTCAGACTCCTTTTGCTAAAGAAATATGAAGAAAATGGTATAGGGTTTAAACACGTAAGTACTTTTGATGTTAACTTTTTACTGACAGTTTTTAGATTACCTTTTTATACTCTTCTTTTCCTTGTTGAATATAGTTTTCAATTTCTTTCACATACTTGTTTATATCTTTTACTTTCTCATTTATGATGTTCATCTGCAGGGAAAAGATTTCAAATGAAATGTCTAAGAACATATATGCTCTGTATCAAAGACGAGATATTGGGTAACACTACTGCCAAAGTACAATTCCTTATCTTAACTCCCTTTAGTTTTCTAATAAAGCCTTCAGCTTTTAAAATCCAGAGGCTCCTTGTAAGCATGAAAACGTTTCCCACAACTAATGAGGGCCACTTCACCCAGGAAAAACAAGCGTGTCTCTTGGCAAGGATGGGTGATGGTCATCCTTGCTGTTCCTCTTGGGTCTATTAGGAAGCGCTTTTGAATGCCTTTGGTCACTAAATATTGACACATGTCCCAAGAAGCCTTTTGTCAAGACTGCCAAAGGTTAATTACAATTGAGTTAATGTCCTGACTGACTTGTGTTCCTTTTCTTCCCTAAAAGCTCCATCAATCTAAAACATCTGCTGAAGTCACTGATGTTTCCTAAAAGCAAACTCAGTACCACAGCTTCCATCCATGCTTGAAAAACAATACCTAATCCTATCTCACAGCTATGCCAAGAGCAAACAAACCTTCTCTTGTGTTTCTTTATTACTTGCAGTCCTGTTATTCACTAGATCATCCTTCTCCTGCTGCAGTTTGTCTAATCTTGCATCCAAAGGAAGTACCTGTTCCTTTGCTTCCTGAAAAGTAGTTGGAAAAAGTAAGTTTTATTTTCGCACTCTGTTAAAGATCAATAATTTTTCAAGCAGTAAAAAAAGTGGTTACTTCTTTCTTTTTTGGGTGTATTAAAAAGAGGAAATGTGAAAATATGTATTTAAAAAGTTCTGGAAATTCACAGAGAGACACAACAGTAGCACAGGACAAACATTTAAAAATCCATCCCATTTGCTAGGACTAGAGGCAGTATTAAGTATGACAAGATTATTCTTTTTTATTTCAACGCCAGCCAAGCTAAGGAGACAATTAAGAGTATTTCTCACCTTGATCTCTCTGCATAAGGACTGAACCTCGGTGGTTAATTCCACAGTCTGCTCCTCCAGCTGCCGCCGCCGCTGCATGCCACTGACAATCTGCAACTTCTCGGCTTTCAGCTCATTAACTGCACTCTTCAGCTGCTGAATCTGGCTTTGCTGGTCCTGCTTCAGTTTTTGTTTTAACTCAATTTTACCAGTAACTGCAGATGAAAACAGAGTCAATCTGTTATTAAAGCCATTATTGTCATCCGTATGAAAATTTAACTCTGCATTAAGCTAGTACGACTCCAAAAAACCTGTAACAACAAATTAGGAGAATACAGTTATTTGAGAATGTAAAATAAGTAGACTAGAATTTTAATGGCAAGAATTTCAGACCATTACTTTCAGTATAAAAATGAAGTAACAGGTTGTAAGACCTACCTGTATCCCACAAGTGTTTTTTCTCTTGCTTTTCTTGGCTTACTTGAAGAACAGTTCTACTTAAATCAACCCCTAGCAGCTTAGCCTCCTGCTGAGCAATTTTTCGTTCAACATCCCTAATATCAGTCTGAAAGTATGAGGAAAAGTACCATTACTACTGTATTAGTGTTTAACAATGCATTTTTTCATCTTTGGCATATAAGAACAAGCTCAGACTTAAGGCACACATGACTCAA
Organism: Lichenostomus cassidix; assembly: GCF_008360975.1. Lineage (NCBI taxonomy): Eukaryota > Metazoa > Chordata > Aves > Passeriformes > Meliphagidae > Lichenostomus > Lichenostomus cassidix. The sequence goes on from NC_139494.1 coordinate 7,887,600, forward strand.
GACCTTCAAATTTACTTTCTCTTCTGGAGCAATATCACATCATTAGTAGGGTTATGTCAGCCACAGGCTGCTAGGACTAGAATTCCTGATTGTGGATGGAATCAGTCAGTAAGGATGCAAAGGCCTTTGACAGCTGCAGCTCACCTCGGGGCAGCTCCATGCACAACCTGTCCTGTGACACCGGCATTGCTGGAGCCTCGGGAGCTGCTGACATCTCCACCTTGTGAAATGCTCTCAGTCCTCTGCCTGGCCCCAGGCTCTCTAATTACTCTTCCGAAAATCTTTGTGTTGGTAATAAAGGCATGAAGACTGTTCAAAACAGTTTCCTATGCCAGAATAATAAAAAGTGTAGGATTTCTCTTTCCCTTTACAATATATTCAGATGGCACAGAACTGGGAAACACATCAGATGCCGGGAATAGTGAGCTATAATGACTAAAAGGATTGAAAAACACGTGGGTGAACTTGTGGTTGTGCTCAGTTCTGGATTATACTTCTTTTTTTCAGTTAATACAGCACAGAATTGAATCAGAACTCATGGGATTCTGTGGTCCTCAAAAGAAAAATAATTTTGTAAATTGAAGTTTTATTAGTACAAGATCACCTGTATAATACTGTCTTTGAAAGGATTTTAAAATAAGGACTTCAAAGTTTTGTCATATTACTGAGTAAGTGCATATTTAAATGCAAATGAGTATCATTTTACATATTTAAAAAACGTTACCAAAGCATACCTGGTACCTTTCCATCAGAGTTATATCCTGTAAACATGCTTTGGCACCTTCCTCCTCAGACAAATTTGTCTGCAGGAGTAATTCGTATTCTTCTATCTCGCCCTTTAGGCCTGTTAAATCTCTGTTTGCATTCTGGATCTTGTTCCTCAGGTCTGGAATTTCCTTATCTTGGAGTTCAACTACACTTTGCCTTAAATAAAATATAAATCCGTAAAATTTCCTTGGTCAAGAATAGCAGCATAAATTGAACACATTCAAAATCACTAAATCCGTGCTATGATAGTGGAAGACTAAATTTCACTAAAATAGTGTCCCCTTAACCTTGCCCACATTTAACTAAGCTTATGTTACATACCCAGCTAAGGTAATACATCCCTCATTCTATGTGAGATGATACAAACAAGCAAACAAAATCTCTTTTAGCTTTTAATTTCATTACAGCAAGTGCTCAGGAGAGGGCATAAAGCACTGTACATGAGTGCCCTCTTGCGAGGGAAAGCTCTACCTTCATATATTTGCAAATTGTCTCAAAATACTTACTGCAACAATGACATTTTTTAATGAATTACCAAGCCTAAAATAAAGCCTTCTAGATGTCTGTGTAGTTTTTAATAATCAAACTCCAAGCATTGGAAAGAAAACAGCTTCCAACAATATGGTTAGCTTAGTACTTTACCGCAGTGGTTTAAGGCTCATCATTTCATCACGTTTTTTCTCCTTTCTTTTAAGCTCAGACTCTGTTGACTTCAGTTTGTCTGGGGCAAGGCGCAGCTTTGACTGCAGATCACTAATGACATCTTGCAGTTCAGCCTCTGTCTGAAAAACTCTTTGGCAAACTGGACAACAAGACTGGTTCTCCTCTGTCAGTTGTGTAATGAACTGTGAATAAACTGCAGTGGCTCCAGCAAGCACAGCTGGGTGAAAAACAAACAGAAGACTTAACTTGAATAAACAGTCCATAATCAGCTAAATTAGTGTTTCAGGGAAAAAAGTAAAGCTATACATGAATTTACCTCGCTGTTTGGAACTTTTTTCAATTTCATCTTGAAGTTTGTTCAGGTCACTGTCAAAATCTTGACTTCCACAAACATCAAAAAGTTTTGTTTCATGATCGGACAACTGGGCTTCTTTTTTTTTTAGCTCACTACTGGCGTAAGTTTTATCAGATTCTACCGATGCCAGTCGCTTGCTGAAATATCAATGAAGAAACTCTTTTATTACCCAAAACCAAAGATTTAAATTGTTTAAGCAAAACCAAAAACCATGGGAAGGTAATCTGAGATTGGTATTACAGAACAATTTGCCTGAAAAATCAGTAAAGAAGAACTGGTAATCTATAGCATCAACTTTTTATTCATCCAAGTACAGCATAACTGTTAAATTTTAGATCCCCTTCATTTTCTCGATGATTCCTACTCTTTCTAATTAATTGTTTTATACAATCAAAGGAAATCAGGAACAGGTAATTACATATGAACTTGTAATATAGTCACTAACCACTCTGTGACTTACAAGAAAATCAGAGGACCAACAATTCCCAGCCCCAGGCACATTCATTCAACTAGAATTAGTACAAACAACTAAGGATGCTCCAGATTTTGCTACTTTTTTCAGTGCTGCCTTTGACATACTACAAACATTGTGATTTTATTAACTAACACAAACTATATCAGCTCTAAATCACACGAACTCTGCAGGATGTTTTCTCTGATTCTGCAGATAGTTAATTGAACAATAACAAATTAAAGTAAAAAGTATGTTAAGCATATTAAACTTTCCAACATTTAAATTCATAATTACATAAATACTCATGGTAAAATAATCTATTAAATTAATACCTACTTAAGATTAGCAAGAGTATCCCTTGTCTGATTGATCTTTTTGTTTTTACCATGAAGCCAGTCTTCAAGTTGTTTTTTATTGGGGAAGTATCCCAACAGTGAAGTTAGTTCGTCAGAATGTCTTGATTTCACTTTTCTAATCTGGTCTTCTTTCTCTGCCTGGAGAAATAAAGCATTTTAAATGAAATTTTCCTATCTTCAGGTTTATAACAGTAAATGCATTTATTACACTAATGGCTTCTGTGAAGTCAGAAGAAACTTTACATCTGATTGTTGATAAACTCCTGAAAAACACACAGTGTTGGAGGGACTGTATCAATTTCATGTCCCTCTCTAATGAGATATTGATAAAAGCATTACTTTGTCTTTCTTCAGCATTTCCATTTGGGTGATTGTTGTGGTGTGTAGATTCAACTGCTCCATCTCTTGATCCAGCCTCCTAAGAGCTTTGTCCAGGTTTATTTTCTCATTTTGCAGAGTCTGCACTTCCTGTTCGAGTGTTTCTACATTGCTGTTTCTCTCAGCCTTCTTCAGCTCATGTTCCTATACAAAAAATAAAAGCCCAGAAGACACAAACAATTACAAAAAGCAATGAAGTCCTAACTGAAGGAAACAGAAGAAAGCTCTTCAGCTGCTTGGCATCAGCATCAGTAGCTGTTAAAGGAATGACACAAGATTTGTATGGAATACATGCAGGACAAAGGCTGTGATGCTGGTGTGGGGCAAGAAAGCCCCAAGCATATACTGGATGCAGTCCTGGAATACAGTACTGCCCCAACTTGCTCATGCTTTTACCAGAAGCTCACTCACATTTAGTTTGAATTTCTGTATTTTAGTATCTACTGTATATTAAATTTGGAATTACCCTAGTTAGGAGGCTAGAAGAAACACGGTCAAGCACTGAATGAATACACTGCTAGCAAATATAAAATATTTGGATACAAAGGATCAGTTCAGCCTGAACATAAAATGCTTGTAACTTTACTTCATCGGATAAAACACTTATCACCAACTAGCCCATCTCACAGACAAGTTATCTTAACAAATGTAGGCACCACGGAACTTCTAATTCCAAGTTTCTGGCCCAGTAATTTAAGAGTAACCGATCTCCTATTGCCAGCTGTGCTATTACCTTATTTACAACTCACCAAGCAGAAGCAGAATATTCTATGTGTGCATTGTACAAAACCAAAGCAGTGAACAGACCCTGCCTCAAAGGGATGCACTATCTAAACAGACAAAGCATACAAGGCATTAAAAGGGCAAAACTACCACTGATGAGAGTAAACATCAAGGGGCAGTTATGTTTTTTGGTATATTTTTTTAGTGATAGAGAAGTTTTTACTTCCAAAATTCTGTAATTTTTTTCAATTACACACTAACTTACCGTCTTGCCAATCTCCTCCTCCAACTCAGTAATTCGGTCTGAAAACCCCTCCAACTGCTGCAATTCACGTTTTACATTCTTCAGCTCTTCTTGTTTCTTATTTTGAATGTCTGATTTTAGGTCAATGGTTCTTCCTAATCCAGTTTTCTTGTCTCTTATTTCATCTATCTGTTTCTGTTTCATTGCTTCTTTCTGTGCAAAGTCTCTCTGAAAGAGGATTAGTGATCATGTATTCATTATTTTTTCACATGAAAATGTTTAAAAATACTTTTTCATAGTGCAAATATTCACCACAACAAAATACTGAGAAAACTACAACTTGTCCAAAATTTTCTGCTGAAGTGTTTTTAATAGTAAAATGCAAATGCATCACACCAGTAGTGTTCTGTGAGAGCAACTCCATTTTGAACATGCGTTCAACAAAAAGTTGTTTATTTTTAAACCAGTTGCCAACTGTAATTCTTCCTCAGGTTTTTGAGCTTATCAGTGATTCACCTGCAACAGGGCTGCTAGAAAAACCTATCTGATGAACTGCCTGTTCAATAGCCTTGATGACCACTCCTAGTTCCAGAACGAATTTCCATGGAAAGATTCAGGTGACCCATAAGCAAGAATTCTAGAAAAAAATTGGCTTCAGTTCGCCCCCTTCCCACCAACACTTCCTCCCAGCACCACAAAGACCCATATGGACCAATAACACACCAATGGCCAATACAGATTACACTACTTGAACAACAAAATTCTCACCATCATACGATTTGCAGCTTCTGTATCTCTGTCCTGTCTCTGCTTCACCAACTTGTGAAAATTGGCAATGTGCCTTTCAGTGAAAGGTGCTCTCTCAAACCCATCTAATTCCAGCTGTGCTGTCAGAGACTGAATTAGGGAATCCCTGGTCACAATGTGCTCTTGGTGACGATCTGCCTGCAGCTGAAGACGTCCTTCACAAAAAGAAAAAGTGACACCAGTGCTCAAAAACTGAGGCAGAAGACAGCTTTAGGATTCAAAGCCAGTTGCAACTATTAAAGCTTTTGAAACCTTGAAGTATTTTTGAACAACACAAAAAGCTACAAAGTAAAAACAAGCTGTAGGTAGAGATTGCTATTTCAGGTAACTAAAGTTTTATTAATTAAATAAATCAATAATTCAAAAGAAAGCCTCTTAAATCGCTAAAAATATTATTCTAACAAAATAACCAAAGCCCAAACATATTTTATATAAGCATATATTCTGTGACTCAACTACTAGAGCTTTGCGGAAATTCCCATAATCCATCAAAAGCTGAATATACAATTTACAGAAGAATATTACCCTAAAACCCTCTGACTAGTCCTCAGTCCTCATGTGAGACGAGGAGAATGCTGGGCATTCAGCTTTCATGTTTTTTTCTCTGTTATAAGACAAAATGTACAACGTGTTGCAATTATAGCTCACCAAAAAATGGGCATTAGGAACTCCAAGAGAAAAACACCAAAACTTGTCCACCAGCAAGACTCTCACACACCACTGTGCAGCTGAACCCAAACTAATACATATTTTAGGAGTTTTGTGCAGTTCAGATCGCTTCAATGATCAGTAGTTCCATTTCAGACCTTAATTACATGAACAAACAAATACAAGATTATAAATGAAGTCTAAAATACCTCGTTCAATAAGCAGCTCTGATTTCTCACTGTTATATCTCTGGCACTCTTTAGTGGCTCTATCTAAGTCACGCTTACAGTCCAACAATCTCTTCTCCTTCTCATTCACTATTCTCTGGTGGTTCTTGTATCTATCTCTTAGTTGTTCATCTGTTCCTTGAAAAACCTGTACACCACATACAAATTTGTAAGTCAATTATTGGTGTTTTAAAAATGTATCATTTTTACCATAACAGAATAAAAGAAGTAAGAGATAAACACCTCACATGCAGAATTTCTATACTAAGACATACAGTTGGAAAACTTGCTGCAAGCAAAAATGGAAAACTATTTTTCATAGGCTGACAAAGTAAAATAATCTAAGTTCTCTGTCATAAAGGCAACCTCTTTCATCTTCTGTTGCAAATCTTGATTATCTTTTTCCATCTGCCGCTTCCTGCTCTCAAGGGCCTTCACGTCATTGTCCAACCTCATTACTTTTGTGAGGTTCTGTTCAACTGCTGCCAGAGAGCTCTGCAAAAAAAATGTGGTAAGAAAAATATTTCATTAGTTTATGAATCCCATAATCAATTATTCTAAGTGCAAAACCTTCAGCTTTATTAAATACATTTTAATAATAGGGAGTATTAAGTTTTAGTTTAGTTTTTGTTTTAGTTATAGCTTACAATAGTTTTAGATACCAGTTAAATTTGAGAGAGATTTTAAATTAAGTGACAGAAACCCAGTGCTGCTACAAGAATTCTGTTCTTAAACCTTCAATGACTGTTTACAGAGTAGAGCAGTATCTGCCACGTGAGTTGAGGTATGCTTGATTCTGCTTCAGGGCAAAGGATTAGATATAAAGGTGTAAGATTTTAATAAAAAAATTCATCCAGCTTTCACTTTTTTTATTGTTTTGTATTGAAGTATTAACATAATCCTCACGGAAATTACCTTTAGAGGCTCAAGCTGGCTCTCAATTGATTTTACATTCTCCTTAGAAGCAGCCAGTTGAGCCTCTCTATTGCTGAGATGATCCTGGATTTCCTGTGCTTTCTCTTTATTCTGTTTTAGATATTTCAGTTCTGTCTGACACTCTTTTACTTTCGAGGCCTGTTTCAGTCGTACCTGACGCAGAGCTTCGAGTGCTTTGATATACCTTTAAAAAAAGCAAAATTTCAGCTTCTTTGGAATTGCAGCAATACTGATGTGTGAAACAGTGCCTTAGACATTTTCATTAATATTTATGCTATGAGAAGACATTTTCTTACTTAAGTTTTTATTAAATTACAATAAAGGCAAAAACCTTGTTGCTGAAAAGATCTCATCAAATTTTTGTTTCAGGGCTTTCCCTTCACTTAACGGCCAGTTGGATTCTTCTTGGTGGCAGAAAATGACATTGTTTAGCACAGCTTTGGAAACACCAAGGGCGCTGATCATCTCCCGATCTATTTCGGCACACTTGGAACTCAGACTGACCTTCTCACCATGCCTACTAAGATAAAGCAAATCCCCAAAGATGTTACTGGTAAGTTCTTCAAAATGTGAACTGCATTTTAACAGTATAACATAGCTGTAACATACTGACTCAAAAGTTTAACAAGTAACAATTTTTAAGCACATAATTACCATGTTCAACAAATGCATTTACACTGCAAATACTTGAAGTCAGACTGTTTCGCATTTTATAACTCTGAGGAACCACCAGAGGGGGCAGGAAAACTCTTGAGTTAAGGGAATACACTTAAGCAGTAGAGATGGGAGTTAAACACAGGACAAAAGCTATTTGAAACTGAAAATGAGCTAAAGGTAGTAAAGCCTACATACTCGGCACAATGATACTTTTAAACTGTATCTGACAATCATGGAATCATGGAATGATTTGGGTTGGAAATTACAGCCCATCTCATTCCCTATGCCCTGGGCAGGGATGCTACTCACAGAACCAGGCTGCTCCAAGCCCCATCCAACCTGGCCTTGAGCACTTCCAGGAATGGGGCAGCCACAGCCTCACCACCCTCATTACTAATAGAATTTTCAAACAAATGCAATTCAACAGATAAACGGATTTCTTAACTCCATGGATATCAGATGTAGGATTTTTCAGTCACCTAACAGATAACACAACGAAACTACATACCTTTATAATCTAAAAGCACTAGCAGCTATGTCAAGGAATATATTATGTAATTTTATCTGATGCATAAAAACATACCAAATTTAAACCTATTTTCATGCCAAAGTATGAAAAAACACTTAATAACTTACTTTGTTCTAGTAATGACAGATTCCAGTGTTTTAAAATCTGGAGTCTTGCCTTTCTGGGTACAGATCATGGAGCGCTGGACAGCTACGAGCTCCCCATTGACATCTCGAAACTGCAATCGAATCTGAGCTCTAACATCTGTTTCATTTGCAATCTTTAGTAGAAATAAAAAAAGAAACAGAATGAGGGAAATTCTTCTCAAGGTCCAAAGGCATATGTGTCTCTCCAGCTGGTGGGGTATGTACCCCCATCTCTCTGCTTTTCCTCATTTCAGCTCATCTGCCTACAACTTCAGCATCCCTGTTTTCTTCTCAACCTCAGTGCAGTGGAGTATTTTACTTAGGAGTAAACACACACTACATCTAGTCACTATGACTTACCTTTGGGTCATGAACAAAAGTTTTTCCTTTGGTGCCAGGAGGAAAATCTCCAGTGGATATATATTTAAGACATTCAATAATAGTCTAAGGAAACAGAAATAAGTATATAGTTATAATGACAAATTTAGAGTAACCAAGATGGACTACAGGCAAAACCACAGTAACAGCCCAAACATTTACAAATGAGTTAAATACGTGAGGAGATTGAAATAACAACTACATTTTTGAGTATCGTGAAAATACGATACTTTGCAAAAGCAGTTTTAATCAGGATCTGGATCAATTTCCTATGAAAAAATATCAATCAGTGCTCTGCAAATTCCAGGCATGAAAGCAGATCTCTAATAAGGCTAAAGAACACCATATTTACAGTAAACAGCATGACTTTTGCAATATTACTAACACCTTTCTGCAGAAATCATTATTCACATGTTGAGGCTTTCCAGACCTATTTAAAGCTCGAATCCAAACATACAGCAGGCCTTACCGTTTTTCCTGCACCATTTGGTCCCACCAAAATAGTTAATGGATTAAAGAAAGTGATAATTTGCTTGTCCTTATCCTCTACCCCGAAACTTCTCACTCCGAGGATACTCATTTTCTCAATCCTCGACATTTCTGCTAAACTTCTTCTGTTCCAAAGTCAGAGGTGTAAACACTGTAAATCCTGTAAAACAGAGCTTTGTGAAATCAGCAGAAATCACCAATATAGGCAGTATATTACCGGAAGCTGAATAAATACCTATACAAACACAACATATGATGAATATATTTAAAAACACAGCTAAGGCTCTTCCGTTACAGCTCAAGGTACAAAACTTATGAAGGCAAAACCTTGTTTTTTTCAAACTGAGCAATTAATTAACTCCAAGTGCCATGCTATGTATCATGAAATCAAACACAATGGCCCCACCTAGCCCTTTATTCCACATCACAAACACTATGCACGTGCTTTCAGAATGCCCCAAACACAATAGAGGCCCCGGTATTTTTTCCCTTTGATAACCCACCGTTGTACTGAAACGGTACAACGTGCAAGCTTTATCACTGCCTGTTTCTCTCCGGTGGTACCTGCAGCACCACCCTGTCCTAATTCCTGCTGTGAGGGGGAAGACTCTGAAGCTTTCGCAGGCCATGGGGCACACGCTACCGGGCAGTGCACGGGTGGGAGCTGCTCCGGGCCCTGGAGGGGTCTGGGGGAGATAACTGCGACCCCAAGGCCCGTCAGTGACCCAGGGCAAGCACGCCTGTGTGGGGCGCGTACGGATGTGTATTCCAGGGGTGCTACACGTGTGTACGGCTCTGTATTCCGGGGGTGTCCCACGGGGCCGATAGTCCCGGCTCGACCCGCCCGCGGCGCCTCCGGGTGTGCCCGGCGGGGCTCGGCCCGGGAAAGGGCATTTCCTGCCCGGCGAGAGGCGGCAGCGGGGCTTTCCCGCCCGGAGCTCCGCGCGCCGCCGGGGGCGGACGTTTTCCACGACAGGCCCTGGGGCGGCCCTTCCCCTCCCCGCTGCCTGGGCCCAGCCGAGCCGAGCCCGCCGCGGCCTCGCGCCCCCAGCCCGACCGCCCCCGGTCCCTGCAACCCCGCGGTCACCTCAGCCCGCCGCCGTCCCGCGCCCCGGCATCCCCCGCGCAGCCCCGCCCGGCCACTGCAGCCCCGCCCGGCCCCAGCAGCCCCGCCCGGCCCCGGCAGCCCCGCCCGGCCACTGCAGCCCCGCCCGGCCACTGCAGCCCCGCCCGGTCACTGCAGCCCCGCCCCGGCCTCGGCAGCCCCGCCCGGCCACTGCAGCCCCGCCCGGTCACTGCAGCCCCGCCCCGGCCACTGCAGCCCCGCCCCGGCCCCAGCAGCCCCGCCCGGCCATTGCAGCCCCGCCCCGGTCACGGCAGCCCCGTCCGGCCACTGCAGCCCCGCCCGGCCACTGCAGCCCCGCCCGGCCATTGCAGCCCCGCCCCGGCCCCGGCAGCCCTACCCCGGTCACGGCGGCCCCGCCCGCCGCTCGCGCACCGCCCCGCGCGGGCTGCCTGAGGGCTCCGGGGTGACTGAGGGCTCCGGGGTGTGTGAGTGCTTTGGCGTCTGCTAAGGGCTCGGAAAGGAGCGAAGGAGTTTTGAGGCGGCGTCGTGGTTAAAGGCCAGCTGGAAATCACAGAATCACAGAACAAACTGCGTTGGAGAGGACCCGGAAGGGTCATCGAGTCCAACTCCTGGCGCTGCACGGCACCATTGCCAAGAGTCACACCATGTGCCCGAGAGCATTGTCCAAACGCTTCTTCAGCACTTCAGGAATGGTGCTGTGCCCGCTGCCCTGGGGAGCCTGTTCAGTGCCCAGACACCTTCTGGGAGAAGAGCCTTGTCCTGATACCCAACCTAAACCTCCCCTGGCACAGCTTCAGGCCACTCTGTCGGCTCCTGTCACTGCTCTCCAGAGAGAAGAGATCAGTGCCTGCTCCTCCTCTTCTCTCATGAGGAAGCTGTACCCTGCTCTGAGGTCTTCCCTTAGGCTCCTCCAGGCTGAACAGACCAAATACCCTCAGCCGCTCCTCATATGGCTTCTCCAGACCCTTTCCCATCCTCGTTGCCCTCCTTTGGACTCTCTCTAATAGTTTTAATGTCTTTCTTATATTACAGTGATGAGGCACCTTGCCGTCACTTGCTCAATCCACCTCTCCTCTCCCCCATCCTCGGTGGAATGGGGAGGAGAATCAACTCTAAAACTTGTAGGTTGAGATAACAGCAGTTTAATAATTGAAAACAAAGTAAAATACAATAATAATGGTAAATAATAATAATGAAAATAAATAGGGAAAAAACCCCACATAACTGATGCACAATACAATTGCTTACCACCTGCTGACTGATGCCAGACCTTTCCCAGGTAACTCCCCCAGGTTTATTTACTGAGCATAACATTCCATGGTGTGGAAAATCCCTTTGTCCAGTTTGGGTCACCTGTCTCAGCTGTGCTCCTTCACTGTTTCTTCTCTGTACCTCCTCACTGGCAGACCATGAGACATCAAAAAAAAAATCCTTGGATACAACAACTTCGAAAAAGCCAAATCATCAGTATACTATCAACATTGTTTTCATTCTGAATCCAAAACACAGTGCTGTACCAAATACTGAGAAGAAATTAACCTCACCTTAGCTGAAACCAAGATAGGCAGTTTTAGGGAGTTCAGGAAAGTTCCAGGTGGTTGGTAATGGGAAAGGGGATCAAGTTGGCTGCTTTGGCTACTCAAGTTCATTTCTCTCTAAGGCCAATAGAGCTCCTGCCCCCTCATATCAGTCTTCTTCCACATCAACTTCCTCTTTGTTCATAAACCCTATTCATCTTCCAGTTAGAAAAAAGTCCAAGCCAGAGGACTGCCCCTTCCTCCTGTTTGTCTGGAGCTCTGTTATCCTACTCCTGATGACCAGGAGTCCCTGCAGGACCAAATGTAGGGTCAGGCTACACGTGCCATGAACACCCTTACCTCGACCCGGCAGCCCCCAGCCAGGTGGGAGCCATCTCATGTTCACTGTACAAGCCAACAGCATTGGGAATCTAATTTATCTACACTTTCAGCCAACTCCAAAATTGATTAATAACTTGCCAGCATATTTTAGTGCTTACTGTATTTCCTCCATGAAGGGAAACAACACAACTGGTTTTTGTGTCAGATCAAGTTCATGGTTAGGTAACAGAGGCAAACTTTGGAAAACAGCCCTTTGTGCTCAATCTCAGCATCATCTCTAATTAAAATGAGTAACAGAGATGATAGGTGAAGTAAGCCTGGACCTTATCAGACGCTGGCAGCCAGCAGGTGGTTTTGTGGCCAACAATTCAGGCTTTCACTACAGTTTTGTACTCTGATGATAATCCTACTTTTTATGAGGGCAAAAAAGGTTCACAAAACATGACCTGTGGCCACTTCAGATTTTGAGACAAGAAGAAATTAGTGTCCATACTGGCAGAACAGCTTGTAAAAGTATTGCCAAAGCTCACACCCATCTTTTAGAAGCCAATGGAACTCCTCTGGAGACATGACACCAGATTATAATCCATTTTTGTGTTGCCTCCTGCCCTGCAGCTGCCTTGGTATGACTCAGTTGTTCAGCAGTACAGTGCTTTCTCTATGGCAACACTTTTCCACATTGCTTTTAGATGGTGCACAGATTATACCCTGATTCCATAGCCAGTCTGGCCTCTGGATTATTCTCCGAAAGTTGATGATTAGGATACAGTTATTGGCGATGTTTCTGGTAAGAGTTTTCTGTTTCACATGCACCATTTTCCCACCAATATGAAATCTGTTCTCTAAATAGTGTGTGTCTTTACGCTACTGTGGGATGGTTTAGTGGGAATTATTTCTTTGCTTGTCATCGCTCTCCTTTGACCAGTGCAGTTATCAGCTTTTCAGAGTCTATAAATATGTGAATATGAGTGTGAACATGAAAGGCTGAGGAGCAGAAGGGACAACCTCAGTCACTGTTTCCTGCAGCATTTATTATCACGTCATCCCTTCTAGAAATCTGTCAATCTGGTTGGAACATTAGGTAGAAGAACAAATAGCGGTTACACACTTTTATATTTCCAGTCAAAACTACTATAAGAGCAGCCAAATGCTGATTTCTGCAGAGGAATGGAAGTATATCTGGTGTTGTTTCTTTCATGCTCTCTAAGGAGCCAGACATTTTCATCTGGGGATCTCTTGCGTTTCTTTGGCTGTGCCCTGATAACAGGATGTTCCATAAGCTTAAAAGCTTTATCAGGAGCTTTTCCAGTTAGGATCAAAACATCTTTTCAAGAGGGCTTCTTAAACTGGTAGTTATGCTTTTCTGGAGGAATTTTAGGACAAGAATTTTTTTAAAGTATTTTAAAACTTAGTTAAGCACTGTTTTCAACAAAACTTAAACAGATCTGCTCATGAAATTTGTGTTGAGAAACGGATAATTTGATATGCACAAGATCTTCTCTGTTTCTGTGACTCTCAAGCAGGTAGCTATGGAAAACCAGATGACTCTTCTTACGCCATGGAATGATTTGTCCAATTTTGCTGGAAAATTGTAACCTTTTAATGAGTGAGTGTTACCCTCTCACAAGCCCTTGCCAGTCATCTGAAAGTAGGTTTCAGCCATTTATAAACACCTTGGTTTTTTTCAATAGATAGAGTTTTTCCACTTACGTTGAGGGACAAGGTTTGCAGATGGTGCCAGGACAGCTAATTCCAGCCATTAATGCCTGCCATGCTGTCACTGCTGGGCTGTCAATGAAACCCATGCCTTTTCCAGCCATGTGTTCTATGCTGAATTTCCCCAAACAGTGAAGGCGAGAGGGGAAGGGTAAAGAATCCAAACTGGTTAAGTGGTTTTAGGGTCTGTGTATGTCTAAGAAGTTGCAGGTATTTTTTATTCAGCTTAGAGCTGCAGTTCGTGTTAGAAAATCCCACTGAACAAAGGATGGCATGTTACTGAGTGGGATGTAAAAACTACATAGCTTTTCAGATCTCCATCTCTCTGATTATGTGATGCAAAAGTAAGAGTAGAACCACATAAAGATCTGTGTTATAGAAGGAATGATCCTATTTCCTGTGATGAGTTTTTGATATCATGCAAGAAAATTACATCTCTTATCCACAAAGGTATTTTCCCCTTACTTGATGTCAGAGGGAAGGAAACCCCCAACCTCTCCCCAGTGAGGCATCCCACAGTGCCTATGATAACTCACACTATGGTCTTGTGCCCTTTCCTATATGAGAAAACTTTCCCTTTCATCTAATATTCAAGGTGTACGTGGGTATATATAGGCAGCATATGGTACATACATCAAACACAGCTTTCCTTGAAGCCAAAATGCTGTTGCTCCATATCTTCTTGGTGAATTGCTGCTTACCTGGCTCAATGGGAGGTGCAATAGAAGAATTTCAAGCAAACCTCAAGGATCTAGTGGCTCTAACAAAGAAAGAGGTGGGTCGTTATCTCTTTTTCCTCGATACAGTTCTTTTGATGGAAATATAAAATGAAGTCTGGGCTAGTTTCAGCTGTAGTTTGCATGTCCTGTGTTTTGTTTGTTAAAGTTGAGATGCTCAAGGCACTGCGTGTCAAGCTTTCCTCAGAAGCTGGTGCTGTAATTGTTTCCCCAAAGGAAGTTCAGAAATAGAAAACCTGATGAAGATGATATGTAGTTAGAGATGTTTAACAATGTGGCAGTCACTTAGAGAAGAAATACCTTTTAACAGTATACTCTTTTTAAAAATTTTAGATCTTTATTCCAGTACCCAAGGGGAAATTTCAGGTAAGACTTTCAAACTTTTTTATTCTGCTGTTGTTAATTATTTGAAACATGATGATGCTTTGTAGCAGATTTGAGGGAAAGAGAGTTAGACTAGTAAAATAGGCTGAACTCACTAAATGGGGATACATTGCAAACAATTCATGGGCACTTCTATCAAATTCAGTGAACCTCCCTGTATGGAAAGCTATGGAAACAATCAATTCTTTGACCATGGTCTCTGGGACTTGGTTATACTCCTCCTGAAGGCAATCTCAGGAGTTCTTGCAGAGAGATTACAACTGAAGCTGTTCGCAACATAACTGTGTGAAGTGCAGACCCTGAACATCACCTGCTGTCATTTAGAACCAAAGGTGGTGAACAGGGTTAGTACTTGAAGCACTAAAATGTTCTTACCTCTTGGCAAACAAATGAGCTGAGGGTTATAAAACATCATGAAGTTTGTGTCTGAAGGAAGCAATTTGTTGGCACAAGAAGTTATTGCCCACAACCCTGTTGATCAGTGGTTTCAGTTTGTGGTCTGCAGATTTCTCAAGTTCTGTGAACTGAAAAAAGGTTCATGAAAAATAATTATGAACAGCTAGCCTGTTTTTTTAGAGGAAAAAATGTTAGAGCTTGCAGCTTTAAAGATTAAGATATAGACAGAGGGGTACAGTGCTTCTGTCCTGTGTGGAGGTATAGTTGGGAAAGGGATTTGGCAGATCTAACATCCTCAGGCTTTTCAGTCTGGTTTTGATAAAACTGCAACCCCAGGGGATTTTAGTCTGCTTTTACAACTCTTTCCTCTATTTTTCCTTTATAACATTTTTAAATATGTTTCTTTTGTCTCCTGCTGTAGATTTTTTATCAAACCCCAGAAAACATAGGAAAGTACCTCTTTTTCTATTTGCACAGAACTAGAGTAGACAATAGGTAATTTCTGTTTCTGCTATGCATGCAAATAATTATTGATTTTACTGAAAGACAAAAGTTAACTCATTTGACAGAATATAATTTTGCTGTTATTTAATTTTTTTTAGTGCAGTCAGGTTCCCTGTCAACTTAACAAAACCATAGAAGGACTGAAAGTTTCATTTAAGAATAATCCAATAAACACCATTTCTCTGATGGAGAAAAAAGTGGATTGCATAACGTCAACTTTAAAGAAAACTCATACAGTAAGTTTCTCATCAGTTATTTATAGTTATAGATTCATGGAATGGTTTGGGCTGGAAGGGACCCTAAAGATTGTCCATTTCCAACTCCCCTGGCTTGATTAGGCACACTCAAGGTAAAAGTGTGAAATTACATGAATGTGCCACCCATTTGTTTTCAAAACATTATATTAATCATCTCAACATCCTGGTCAACTAAAGTTGACAGCAAAATTTTGATGCCATCTGTGCATACCCTTGGTTTTGCACTGTTGAGAATTACAGCTGCCACTCAGAAATGGTTTTACAGCAAATACCTGGAATTCGTATAGTCTGGATGGAAGTTAGAGTTTTCTAAAAGATACATTACCTGTAGACAAATCCTGGGAGTTGTCATTAGCCAGGACACCAATAAGAAAAGGCTCTAAGTCACATCTCAGTAAGCAAGCCAGCCAGGAAGAAGTATTCCCAATACTCAAATATCTTCTCTGTTCATTCATGCAGATCTATTTTTCCTTCTGATTAAACATCCCCTTGAGCAACCACCGACAGCTTCTCAGCAATATGTTCTTCTTATTTTCTCCCTTATTTTGACTATTACCTATTGTTATTATCATTAATGTAGCAACCCAAGAAGCCCAGATCCTGTCAGACAGCAAACCTGTCCCTACAAACAGCCCCAGGACGCTTCAAGAAATACTTCCAGAAGGTGCATGAGAGCTGCTGGGAGTCCTGATGACAGCTGTTGGCACCCCAAGTACTTGGAGACACCTCTTACCCAACACTAGAGCTTGTTCTGATGGAACACAGGGCATCACAAAGAGACAGCACAGTGTGAATGTTTCATACATGTATTATTGGATATTTATATCTTATTGGAATTATTAACATATTTATTTAATTTATAGACAGCTTTTATGTTTGTACAGAGTCCTAATGTCCGAAGTGATCATGAATAAAAGAACTTCAAATTATGAATTATACTGTGGGAGCTGTGCACTATAATAACTAGAGTGTAAGTCAAGGCTATATGAGTGAAATCAAAAAATATACAGGTTAAGAGTCAGATCCATTGATGTGCTCTCCTGCAGGCACTTACAAAATTGTCAAATATTTATCATCTGAAAGCAGGAATCAAAAGGAGAGACGGCTATCTTTTAAATATGTGCATAATTAAGTTCTAGAACAATATGTTGCCCTGTAATTCTACGATACAATTGAAGTGCAGTATACTTGCATGATACACATTATTTATTTAATTAATATATTTAGTGTGAGAGCAGATCATATTTATTTTAATGTTATTCTAAATTTATTTTCTACCCATGGTGTCTTCAAATTTTGTAATAAAGAGTCAGGGATTAATGTTGTTGGCTCAGTGACAGGCCAAAACGAAACCCTGAGCAGGTCTCTGGGTTATTGCCATAGAAATATAGTAATAATTATCAAACAGAAACAATGGTCGTAGCAAAGGATGTCTAATTTAGGCTGGATTTTGTTTGTTGGTTTTTCTTCTCAGGATTGCCTAAAGCTGTATTTTTCATGAAGTGAAAAATGTATTTACAAGTTATTTTTCTTAAATAAAAATATTACATTTTTCTAGAATCTGAGGTGTCAGAGGAAACAACACTTTTGATATTGTATGGAAGCATACACTGAATTCCAAATGAAGTGCGGTGGATTCACTGAGTTGGCTTTTGGGGCATGAAGCAGTTTGAGGATCTGCCCAGCTAAACATTATGTAACTTTTAAGTGAAAAATACTTGGCATAGATGTATTTCTGGGAAGTCCAAAAGACCCTCTCTAATGAAATAAACAATAGGATTAAGTAATTGAGCATAGTTATGTCCAAGGAGCCATCCTGTTTGTGATGGTTGAAGCAGATAGACAAGATTTTACAAGAAATGAAAGGGTGCACAGCAAAGAGATTCCCATCTTGGTGACTAAGAAAAGGCAGGATGAATCCAGACATTAGTATTAGCAGTGTGACAGTAACTAATCCAGTCAGTCTTGAAACTTATAAATCTTATCCAGAGCAAACAAAGAGAGCAGTAAAGAGGAAACCTGGACACTGCTGTCTCACAAGGCCATGCCCATGCTGTTAGTCACTGCTGGAGGCTTAGCAAGAACAGACAAGAGCAAAACTATGAACTTTGAATTAGCAAACATGAGAAGGCACCTTTCTAAACAGGGCCCTTCTGACACAGCTCCCAAGGAATCAAAAATTCATCCAGAGAAATGCAAGAAGCCGGGAAATCTGTCCCACACAGACAAGATATTTAAGTACTTCATCATCAGCTTTCTCAAGGAACTGTAAATGATGCACAGCTGCTAAAATTGAGGCAAGGCTGGGAAGCATCACTTTTTTCCAGTATTTTATGTTTCACTCCAGCTTTTTGCGTAAAACTGAAAAGTAGGAGCAAAGGCAGCATTTTTCCACAAAGTTTGCAGAAACTCTATAACCTTAATCAAAGAAAACCCCTTTCAATCAACCTTTGCTGAGAGATTGCAATATTACCACAGGTTATGCTAAGAACTCATCTTTCTTTTAAAAACATGCTAGAAGTGTGAGCTGTAATGTTCTGTACCTACAGTGGGGACAATACTGCTCACCCTCACCAAGCTAAACCTTACAAGACAAGCACAGACAAATGCTACTGACTGTTTGAATGACCACACTGCAGGTTAATTAACTGATTAAGCTGAAGACATCTCTGATTACAATTATGCAACTTTGCATAAGCTCAGCTCATACTTCAAAGTGTATTCTTTCACTATTCTGTTTCATTACCTTGAGGTGGCTCCATCCACACAGCGAAATCTCTCTTCTTTCCATTTTGTTCTTCTGGAAGTGTTTTATTTCCTGCATTAGCACAGGTTAACAGAGTTTGGAGCACAGGTAATTCTTTTTCTATGCTCTATGCTCTATGCTCTTTAGGAATAGCAGTGCCAGGATTATAAAACAATTTAGAATCCTTGGGAGCAGTCCAAAATAGCCTGAGTGGCAGAAATGGATTTTTATTGTGCTGCCAAGGAGGTGCATTATCCATTTATCATGCTGTCAACCTATTGAAAAGTCATTTCAAAAGAGAAAAGAAAGGTGCTCTTTCAAACCAGAGTCATCCAGGCACATGAAAGGTTTTTAGGAGCCCTGGCAGGAACAGGCTGCACACACAAGAACAGGGGAGGTTACAAGACTAGCTGTACAAGCTTTAAAATTCACATGCAATATACACAGTGCTGTTCACCCTGTGATTGAAGAGGAAAAGCCTTTTAGACTTTCATTTTCAGGATGCATAGGCAAAAAACCCGCCCAAACTGAGGCAGAGCCTGCTCTCGAGAAGGTCTTTCTGAGTGCAGAGGGCACTCTGTGCCAAAGCAGGCTCCTGCTGCAGGGTGTGATGCTGTGGGATCTGAAACCCAGCGTGTCACTGCCACTGTAAAAATCAGAAAACAAAGAAATAAAACATTTAGGGACAAATATGCTGAGAGGTTTTGGCTAAAAAAAATCATAATCACAGGTTTCTGAACTCTTACAAGTTTCATTTTCTCTCTAGGGAAGCCAAAGGATTTTAGAAAACAGAAGGGGTGCTAAAGCTGCTGGAAGGATTTGCTGAGATCTGAAGCAGTAAGCATCCCACCACTGTTCCTCTGCCTTGGCACTTCAGGGAGATCCATAACAATGGATTAGTGGTTTGGTTTTTTTTTAATTTCACTGTTCTGGCTACCATTCCACTGGTGTTTCCAATGCTTAAAAGCTTTCTAATACAGCCTGGGTCAGCCAACAGTTGTGCCTTTGCTCCAGCCCTGGGCAGAGAGTGAGCAGCAGATGACATCCACATTTCAGTGCGTTTTGGCTGAGTCTTGAGCAACAGTTCTCTCATTTGTCTTTTCTCTTCTGCCTTTGTCTTTCTCTGTAGGAAGCACCCCATTTTGTGCAACAGCTCAGTCAAGCTGGTCTTAGAGTGGGATCTGACAGAGTCCCACCAATGGCAGTGTCCAGTGCTAAAAGGGAGCTGTGAAAAAACTGGTCAGATATTGCACGTATTGTTTCCAGAAAGCAGTCACTCCCACGGACTCTCACAGAGCTATAAACAAAATTCCCCCTAACAGCCTGTTTCCCAGGAAAAATGTTTTATTTCATGTAATTTAGGTCAAAACCAGTCTTCACCAAATTTCACAATCCCCCTGACTTGGAATTGGCCTTTGAAGAATCACCAAAGCAGTTTTGGGACAGAGATGCTCCAGGAGCAGCACTATGGAGCAGCACTACTTTGGGATGCAAGAACAAAGTCCAGGTATTTATCTTTGCTGTCCATTGCAGGAAGCAGGAATCCTGCTCACTGCAAGAGCATCCAGCCTGGATTTGCACATGCACATGTACCTTGCTGTAGCAGCCACCCTTGCAAGGGGCACAAACTGCCGGAAAGCAGCAAGAAGCTAAAGAATCATTCCTTAATTATGGTGAATGTGACTCTATGCTTGTGACCTGCTTTTCACACTCAATGAATTCACTAATTGATTAGGTTATTTATTCTCTTCCATTCTTCTGATCATTCCAAATTCAAATAGAGGCACTTTGGAAAAATCCAGCAAAGCGAATTTTCACAGCTGTCTGTTACTCCTGAGTTTCTTCTGAACTATTTTCTTTGCTTATTCCTATTCCTATTCCTATTCCTATTCCTATTCCTATTCCTATTCCTACCAATCCTATTCATGTTTGTAGTGCCTTCACTCTGCTTATACTCCCAGATCAGACAAATTCCAGAACTATAGGTACCAGGGATGTACAGTATTTGGGTCAGGACTTGTTGCTTACATTGCCCTATTTTTTTCTTACATCTTCCTTCAGCTTCTTAACCCTACATTCATGTTAAGAACAAAACCCCAAACCATCCGTACAATAAAGAACCTGTGGGGCAGATGGGACTAGGATTTGTGTAGGGGAACTTAGAGAGGAAAATGGGCACTTCAGCAGTTCTGTTACCTCAAGCAGAATAGGGAAGAAAGTGAAGGAAAAGAGAAAAAGGAAAAATGAAAAAATCCCTGCATTGAGAACTGCAGTGATTTTGGAATATGTCATAAGAAGAGAGAGTGGTAAAGCAGCAAGCAATAAAGGACCAATCTTGTTCTTTTGGAGCTGGGAAAAGCTGAAAGACCAGCTCATTCTACTGCTATATTTAACAAAAATACCCACAAATTCTTTAGAACTGGGAATTAATCTCCTGCAGACAAGTTTATCAAGGGGAAAAGAATAGTCATATAGGTCATAAAAAGTTCTGGGACACGGCTGGGATTCTGCAGAAGTGGCCTCAAATACCATAGGGAAGAGAGGCAGGAAAGGAAAAAGCCTGAGAAGAAATCTGTTGGCAGTTTTGCCGGCCAGGAATGGAATTGGAGACAGATGTGCTCTCTGTGCTGAACAGCCCTGGTGTGGGGCAGTGTGAGGAGGGGACACAGCACTGTCCAGCAGCCCCATGGGCAATCCCTTGCAGTGGGGACAGGAACCACCATGCCACAGTGGATAGGCCAACTGTCAGCCAAGCAAAAGGTGAAAAAAGTGGGGTTTTCCAGCAAACTTTGAGTCAAAACTGAGTTGCCCATGGAGGTCTCTAATGATGGGGTTGAACCTCAGCCTGGCTGGCAGGTGCAGCCCAGGTACCAGCCAGAGGGGAGAAGAGGCTTTGCCTGAAAAATCAGAGTGAGTTTGAGGGAGACCAAAGGAAGCAAGCTGTGAAACACCAAAAACACAGTGAGCCAAGAGCAGTGCTTAATCTCTTCAGTTTGAATACAAATTCAGCCCAAAGGCAGCTGGTAGTGCCAGGCAGGTTCTTTGCAGAACTCCCAGAGATGCACTGATGCAAAGTCCCAAGAATCATAGAATGGTTTGGAAGGAAGGAAGGAACCTTAGTAAGGAAGGAACCTTACAGACCATCTAATTCCAGCCCTCATGCCATGGGCAGGGATACTTTCCACTATCTCAAGTTGGTCAGACCCCCACAAAACCTTGGTCTTGCAATTCCAGGGATGAGGCACCTACAACATTTCCAGATAATCTGTGCTGGTGTTTTAGTTCTTCATTGTAAAAAGCTTCTTCCTTATTACTTGCCACATTCCTCTGAGGATACAATCCTGAGCTGTGTGATGAGAAAGTTCTACAGATAAGTGTGAAGTGTGGAAAAAACCCTCACCTTGTTAGAGGTGACAAACAGATACAGTGAAGCAGGCAGCAGCCAGCTTGCAGGCTAGCTTGAGCTAAGCCACATAACCACTACTGACTTTTGACTTCCCCAGTTCAAAGTATTGAGATATTGAGATGCTTACTTTGAAATGCTGCAGCATCAGACCCCACGAGCAGAGCCAGCAGTTCTGCTCCTGCCTGCCAAACCCAGGACTGCACTGCAGCTGCTGCCTTCAGTTCTGTAAAATAACATTGTACTTCTTTAAAGGAAACAAAAAAGGAGGTTTTCCAGCTTCCAGGAAAGAGGAAAACACAAGCCACTGGCTGATTTGGCCAGGTAACACACCATAACGCCTTCAATGAATGAAGATCTCAGACTGGACACACAAACCTGGTGGGCTTCCCCCTTGCCAGCTCCTGGCCAGAGAATGGGGCAGTAAGGGCACCACTGTCCTTACTTACCATTGACACAAAATCAACTCCAGGGCACCAACTGTGCCCATGGGGTCCAGACTGACTTGCTCAAGACACCCTGGATACCACCTTTCCACCCAAAAAGGCCAGTTTTCTGTGCCCATCCCAGGGTCACCCTGATGCTCCAGGGCAGTGGCTTCTCCTGCTGTAAATTAACTCTTACAGAAAACCTGCATTTTGTCAAAATTTTTCCACAAGTATTGCACAAGTGCTGTAACTCTTCCTTTCTAGGTAATGGGCCACATGTTTTCCATTGGGTTTTGTTGGGGTTTTTCTGATAATTCTTTTTCCTATCATCTATCAGATGATCACACTCTGTGACCAAAGAAGCCCTGATTTCTAGAGAAGTGTTGTGGAGATGGCAACTGCTTGGTCATACTTTGGGTCATTGTATACTTTACTAATTTTCAAGTTGAAGAGCCACTCCTTATATATTTCCTACCTAGTTTCCATGGAAAAGCTGACTGGGTAAGGAGGTGTCCCAAGGCTAAATACCAAATTTACTGGAACCTTTCTCTTCCAGAATGTCTCAACAAAAGACCTTTTTTTTTTTTTTTTTTAGCTTTAAAATTCAACCTAAACAGTTATTTCCTTGTAGAGACCATAAAATGGTAGAGTACTGGTCCAGAACCACTTCCAGGTTCTCTGAACACATCAGGAGGATGAAGATCCATCTCTACCTTCTCTTGCTGGCTGCAGGCATCTCTGCTGCTCCCCAGATGAGGAGCATGGCTGAATTACTGACACTACTGCAGCAAATGTGTGAAGTGACAACAAACGACATTCAGGTAAATTCAATTTCCATTTTTCTAATCTAAAATTTGATATACTGAATCCTCTTCTTCTTGAATATTTAACTTTTTTTGAAAGTTAAACCATCTATGTGAGATTATATATTTATCAGTGTTAATGAAGAAGATACTTGAAAGGCTAAATTAATGTGTTGTTTTTCAGAATCTGAGGATTGAAACTCCCGACAATATAGATGTAAGTAAAAGTTCCTTTAAATAAAATTAACTTTTTTGCTTAATTTCTTCACTGGAAATTGAGATAGTTTTAAATTGTTGTCTCCTAAAATACTCGCTTTGTATTCAAGAGCAAACAATTACTTTAAATGTAGCTATTATAAGATATAAAGTGCCATTAGATCTAAAACATTATCAAAACCTATCAAATGATGACTCAAAAAAAAGATGCTGTAATATAAAAGGATAGCAACTATACTT
Organism: Lichenostomus cassidix; assembly: GCF_008360975.1. Taxonomy (NCBI): domain Eukaryota; kingdom Metazoa; phylum Chordata; class Aves; order Passeriformes; family Meliphagidae; genus Lichenostomus; species Lichenostomus cassidix. Next base: position 7,911,113 of record NC_139494.1, read on the forward strand.
GTTCTATGTTTTTTAAATCTCTTGTAGAACATGCACACAGGGAATTATTTTCTGAATTAGTTTTTTGAACTACATACAGCTATAAAAGAAAGAACACAGTCATTCACACTTCCTGCTTGTGTGTCTAAAAAATCTGTTTATTCTACTTTATTTAGTCTATTTCTAGAAACAACTTTTTATATCCTTACCACCAGTAACGGGATTAAATAATTGTATTACCCCATCTTCTCTGAAGGATGGTGTTAATGCCCCCTGAACAGGATGCCAGTGACTGAGTGCCCATGAATAGGGTCTGTCTTAAAGATCAAACTCCCCTTTATGCATTTCCCACCTTCTTTTGCATCTCCAATATATTTCTACCGTCCCCTCACAGATTTTCTTTCTGAGAGCACTGTAAACTACTCCCTCACCAAGCAGACACTGTTAATGAGGCTTTTTTCTCTGCTTTGCATCTACCACAATAGTGGTGTCCACAGAGAAGAGCCCTGCACAGAACACTTCTGCTGATAGTGTGGCCAGATGGCTATTTGTGGGAATGCAATCTGAGCCTTTAACTTATTGAAGGAGCAGAATAATTCCCATTTTTGCCCTAAGCTAGCTACGGGAGGGTAGGGGGTCCATCCCATTCCATCCCAACCCAGCCCATTCCTTGCAAATTGAAGTTCCCAGCTCTGGCCCTTCTCTCTGGATCCTGTCTGGAGGAGATCTCTTCCCAGCCTGGGGCTTGGGCTGGCTTTAGATCTGAGGTTCTAACCCAGAATCAGCAGTGCCCAATGGTGGCAGCTCGCTTGCCCCTTTCCCTGGTGATGCCCCTGGAGGTGCCACCACAACCCACCAGGACAGTGCCCAGCTGTCCTTTGGGGAGAGGAGCTGCTTCCGTCTCACCTGTTCTCTGGGTCCAGAGGTGGCAGAGGCTTCCATGGTGTCTCTGTGTTTGCTGTTTGTCAGTGGCAGAAGCATGCAGCTTCCCAAGAAAGGCTGTGGGAAAAATTATCGTATTCATCAAGCAGCATCCAGGAATGACAAACAGGAGATACGTGTTGGTTGAGAATATCATGGGTGCAATGCTGACCTTCAGCAGCTGCCTGCATTTCCTCCAATCTTCAGTGATTAGGCTTTTCTTCATTTTTCATCACTTTCTTCTCCCATTACGCTTAAATCTGCTCCTGCTGCTGAGAGTCATGTCCTCTCCTTCCTTCCCTCTTCACAAGTTTAACTGACCTCTTCCAAAACAGCCTCATGCTGGAGAGTGTGACCATCATCATTCTTTGCTTGGCTTCCATCCCATATCCCTTCCCCCCCTTCTAGTAGCCTTTTCCAGAACAGAAAGTCTCAGAGACCAAAGCCAGCGACTGCCTTGTGGCAGAGGACTGGGGTGCCCGTTCTTGGGATGGGACAAGGGCCGGGAAATGAGAGGGTGACCATTGTCCCCATCTCTCCTGGCATGCAGGTGACAGATGTCACATGGGTTAATGTTTGGAGTAGCTTCAAGTTCATTTATTTTATTTCTCTTGTGTTAGAGAGACAGGAGCACATGGGAGAAATCAAACAGATCTTCACATGGCTGCAGAAGAAGCAGGGCTGGGTCTTTAGACAATGACATATTTCATCTGGACATTACAAAACACATACCAGCAGATCCTGTCCTTTGCCAGGTTCCTGTCTGCAGAGTAAATGAATATTTACTGCACAGAAGTAGTTGATTAAGTTATTTGCAAACTCCAGCCCAAAAGTCAGTAAAAATGAATTTGCCACCCAGGCAGTTGTGCATAACCCACGATGAGCTCATTGTAGCTTGTGTTTGCAAATTCTTGTGTCTCAATTTTTTTATTTCTTCTGTCTTAGGATGTGAATTGTATCAGCACAATCTTTGAAGGGACAGAACAGCTGAAAAATTTTCCAGCAATGAAAAGATTTAGTGCATTTTTCCAAAAATTTGGAAGACTGAAGCAATGGCTCATGCCAAGTCTTGCAAAAGAGGTAGGAATTTATTCACTAACAGAGATCATGCAGCAGATATGTAATAAAATAAGATCTATAATTCACAAACTAGTCTTTATATCTACAAAAGAGTAACTTCTGTACTGGCTTGGTTTTAGTACATGGAAGAATAAATCCTGGCATTACTTCTTATTTATATCCTTCCCTTGTTTAATATTCAGCTTGTTCCACCTCTAGAATAAGGATTCACATGTGTGATAAGCAAATTAAAGAAAAAATGTATCATTTATAAAATGATTTTGAGATTAAACAGCTCTAAATAATAATTAAATATTTAGCATTTTCATTTTCTTGATTAATTTTTCAGGGGAAATGTGATACAGAAAGAAGAAGCACAACTATATTTATAAAGAAGCTGATGACATTCATTCAAAAAGAATTTAAAAAAGCAAGAGCAGAGAGTTAGAAGTTTCTGAAATTCCTGACAATTTATATGAGCTGTAAAATATTTCCTTGTTTTAAAGTATTCCTCCTTTATGTTAAAATCTGGCAGGGCAGACCTTCAGTTTCAGTGGTATTGCACTGGTTCATGTTTGACATCTCAAAGTATTGGTGGCAAATGGCATTTGCATTTTGAGATGAAAATTTAAATGCTTGATAAAGCAAATCATGCGGGGGATTACAGAGGGACCTGACTAGGCATAAAACCTTTGGGTGTCTCATGAAGAGTTAATTTCTGAGTCACAGGGAGAGTGAATATGGGTGGGAGGGAGCAGAAGGAGCTGGCTCACAGCACAGCCTTCATCGGAGCATCGCCTGGCGCCGCGGGTCTCACTGTGCCATCAGCATCGAGTGACAGATGAAACGGTACTAGGAATATATTCCCCTTGCCTTTCTTTGAAAGCAGACTGGGTTGGGGAGCTTCTAATTTTGCTGGTTTAAGGTCAGATTTCTACTGGAAAGTTTTAATGCTCTCACATAACCTCCTGATCCACAAGCACTGAGAAACGCACTCTGAGATTTTACTCTTCCTGCAGATCTACCAAAGATCTGTGTAAATTTGACAACTAAAGGTTTGTAAGGATCTGAACTTATGCCACTTAGAGAATTAATGAGGTTTTATAATGTTAGTGGATAGGGCTGTTTAGATCAGTATAAATCTATTGATATTGTGTCAATTAAATTATGTTGTATTTTATAGATAGAAGTATTTTTGAGAAAATATTTATTCTGTATTTTTACTACTTTTAATAAAGCAAAGAAATGTTTGTCTCTGCCTTATCCCCCCCGACCCCCCACCTTCCCCGCCAGATTTCTTCCAAGTTAATCCCACACTTCAGGAAATCTAGTTATCAGTCAGGGGAATTAGATCCTTAAGGCGAATGAGCAAGTGTGTTGCTGAAAGCTATTTCTAATGATGTATGAATTGAAAACCACAGAGTCCATTAAGGTACCCCCCTCTGTAACAGAGCTGAGCTCCCACATTGTCTCTAGCTCTATAAATGATATTTGCAATTTTTTCTATACATATCTAGCATAAAGTAATTTCTTAAAAAAAAAAAGTTTTAATATAGAAGAAAGAAATGAAAATGGCATTGAGAAGAGATTTTTGGTCAGAGAGAGGTGGGTTCCTCCTGTGTCTTTCTAATCATAGGAGAAGATTCTTGCAAAACTTACCAATTCTGACACGGTGAAAAAAAAAGCTGAGAGGATGAGCAAGGCGCTTGTGGACACAGTGTTGCCAAGGGTTTGATTTAATGAATTCCAAACTCCTGGGTCAGACACATCCGGATACAACATGTCAGCATCCCAGCTCCTTTTTCAGGTGCATCCTTAGGGATGCCGGGAGAAAAAACCGTGAGAATCCTGTAACATCAGAACAAATATTCAGAAACAAAACATTCTCTTGCCACATCAGCGCTAATTTTCCCCGTCTTTTCTAGTGTCATCCAACTGTTTTGAAGGAAAAATACAGTTTTTCACAGTATTGCTCCATAAGATGAGCAGAGCAGGCATAATTGCTGGTGAAACAAGGGTTAATCAGCAAAATTATTATTTATAAGCTATTTGTGTGGATGTTGACCGCTTTACTCTGCTGCAGCTCAACCCCCAAAGCAGAGCAGCCTCTGCGCCGGAGTAGGAGAAGGCGGTGGATGGCTAACGCCAGGTGGCAACAGGAGACCAGAAATGCTCGATGCATCTCTCGGGAGAGCTTTTGGGCAGGAAAAATCCCAGACAGAGCTTCCCTTTTGGTGCCCAGAGCTTCTTTGACTCGAGTCGCCCATTTCGCAGTGATTCCCATTCCTGAGCTGAGCCCAGGTCCCGTCCGCGCTCAGCACATTCCCAGAGCAATTCCTGTCTCCCCAGTGCCACCCAGAGGATGGCAGTCCCTGCGGGATACAACCGCCAGGCTCATCCGTATGAACCCTTCGCCTGGGGGTTCACTGGAGCAGGAAGGATGTGACAACCAAAATGTCCTTGCCTGGAGGGCAAGGCGACATCAGCAGAGCGGCAGAACCCGAAGTGTAGCTGCATGTGAATTAAATCCGGGCAGGCGAGTGCTCACGGGGAAGTTTCCTGGATAGGCTTCCCTGGATTCAGTGCAGGCATTTCGGAGAGGCCAAAAGGTGGAGAAAAAGGAATGGGTTGATTTGGCTCCAGCTATACCGAGCCGTGGAAAACACCCGGGAATGGGGAGGAGAAATGAGTGTGCAAAGCCGTGGCAGGGCGCGATGACACAAACCACGGGAAGAAAATGAACCACGCTGCTGAAACAACCCAGCAGGACGAGCTAAGGGTCAGAAAAAAAAAATTGGAATTTTTGAACTCTAAAGCTGCTGGGGCCTCAGTCTGAGTCGCTGTACCTCCAAATCCCTGCAGATACCTTCCCTCCGACCCACCTGGTTCCTGCCCCAGCTGTACTTTAATATTAACTACGACTTTCTGGAGAAAGTTCCAAAGAGTCACCTTTCCTAGGATGGCCAGAGGGGAAAAAAATCATATGGACAGTATGAATGTCTGCTGAATTATGTATTTTATAAGTATTTATTTTAAGTGCAATATATATTCTATATAGTATACGCTAATATTAATAGTATAAATATGTGCTGAATTCTGTATTATATAATTATTTGCTTTAAGTGTAATATATATTCTATATAGTATATGCTAATATTCCAGAAGGGTCTGGCCTATATTTTATATAATATGTATTATAAATAACATATATTTTACATATTATATATTAAATGTTTTATATTATATATTGCATATACTATATATCATATACAATAGACTACATATTATATAGCATATAGTATATAGTATACAGTATATAGTATATTTTAAATTTCATATATTGTATATTGTATATTGTATCATGTATACTACGTATCTATTTTACATATAAATCATCCTTTCCAGCACGCCCAGGGAAAACAGCATACACTTGATGCAAAACAACACTCTAACTTCAATTAACCTTTACTACTTCCCTTTCACACTTCAATTGACCCTGCGAGCAGCATTGCTCATCGCAGAGCGCAATCCAGGTTTCCTCCCGCGGCTCGCCCGGGGCTCAGCGGACCAAGCGGCTGCCGGAGACCCTCGGGGGCTCAGCGCCGCTGCACCCCGGTGTCCGGGGGCTTTCCCGGCGCGGCCGGGGGTTCCCGGCAGGGCCGCTGGAATTCCCGGCCGTCGCTGGCCCTGACTCACGGCGCTGCCCGGGCTTCCCCCGGCCCGGCCGGGCCCGGCTCGGCCCCGCAGCTCCGCCGCCCTCCCGCGGCCCCGAGCGGCAGCGCCGATTCCCGGAAGGCTCTCCTGCCGCCGCTGCTCCCGCGGGAAACCGAAACTGGGGATCAGCGCGGCGGGGGCGGGGAAGGGAGGATCGGGGCAAAGCAGAAAGGCAGAAATAAAGAAATAAATAGGAGCACGCAAACGACTGCTACCCGAAAATTAAGGGGGGAAAGGGAGGCGGGGGGAGGATCAAAGAAAAAGGGGAGCAAGAAAGGAGGGCAAAATACGGCAAAAGAAGACGAAAGAAACGGGGTCAACATAAAAGGCGAAAAAAGGAGTGACATTAAAAAGGGGGACAAAAAAAGGGGGATAAAAAAAGGGGGTGCGCACATGGAAAGGGGGACACAAAAAAGAACCCCAAAACCAAAATAAACAAAAACGGGGGAAAAAAAAAAAAAAAAAAAAAAAAAAAAAAAAGCGAAGACAACAAAGAAGTCTGCTCTGAGATTTTGGCCGCAACTGCGAGTCAGTGGCTGGGGGTCTCCCCTGGGTTAGCAGAGGATGTAAAAAAATAACAATAAAAAAATTAAATCTGTGCTTCTTTCAGAATAATCATTCCTGCCAAACAGGGGAAGATAATGAGTTTGAATAAAGAATCATGTGGGACAGCTGTCCTTCCCCAGGGCCCCCCTCTCTGGGTGCTGCTCGAGGGGTCCCCCCATCCCTAGAGGGGTAGAAGGTTGTGAGAAGTCCCTTCCTCATTGCAGATCCACCACTGTCCCTCAGCAGAGGGTCAGCTGAGCCACAGTGGGTTCCCCAGTGTCCAGCTGGATGTGTCACTTGGTTTTGCCTTTTTTCTTTGGGGGGGTCACAAGCACTGCTTCCAGCACCCCCTGTGAGAGCATAAAAAAATCCAACAGCCAGCAGTGACAGCTGTGACCGCTCTGACCACGACAGGACAGGAGCACCACACCTGCCTCAGGCAGGTGTTTTTGAAGCACTAAAGCACTAAAGCTGGGTGTAAATTGTGGTATTATCCGATATGGCTGCTGTTCTCCCCTGCGGTGGTCTGTCTGCACAGAGATGTTTGCAGTTGGCTGTCGCTGTTGAGCAGCTAGCAGAGTAATGAATGCATCGGTTCTCAGTGGCAAGAAGGAATGACTTTTATTGTTTTGATTTCATCACATTTATAGAGTTCTCAAAAGTCACCCAGATTGGTCAGTCAGAAGCCTTCCCCCAGGCCTGACTGGCCAGGCCTGCACTGCCCAAGTTCTGGGACACTGTTCCAAAACATCCAAACTTTATCTTTATTTACAAAACACAAGAAAACCTCTCATGGGAAAAACTGTGCTAGCCACAGTTGGCTAGGTTAAAAGCCAATCAGTAATAATTAAAATAGAGGGAATACAGCTCAGATGTTTTATCACATGATTTTCTCTCTTTGCTATGGTCCTACAAGGTCCATGATGCCACCATGGTCACCCCCAGCACTGGGACCAGGTGCCCAGCCCAGCCCAGGGTCCCATCCTGCTGTTCACTCAGTCTATCCCAGCTGGGACAAGCCACCTTCCCACTGCATCCTGCCTTTGCTTCCTGTCCCTTGGCTCCTCACAGCGCTAATGTGACCAGCCCAGGCACTTCTCAGCATCTGTAAGACCTTCCTTTTTGGCACCCTCTTTGCACAAGGACAGGGCAGAGCATTTCAAACAAAGCAGGCATTACGGTTGTTCTTCCCAAGATGAAGCAGAGGTGAAACACAGGTCACTGCACTGCAGCCTCCACTTCCAGCTGACTTTTCCTGGAGGGTCACAGGCTGTCCCCAGGGTCTCCCTGCCTCCTAATCGCAGGTGCCCGGGCCCATTTGAGCTGCTGGAGGGGAGCAGAAGGGTGCTGGCAGGGGCTGGGTGCTGGCAGGGGCAGGAGGTGCAGACAGGGGCTGGGCAGGAGGTGGAGGATGGCCTTCAAGAGCCCCCAGCCAGCCCCTGAGAAGGGCTGGAGGCACAGCACCACGCTGCCACAGGCATTGGCCTGCCCTTCTGACAGCTGGGAAACTTGGCACCTTTTCCGATCAGTCCCGGATGGAGCAAACTTTCCAAGCCAGGAGCCAGACGGGAGGCACAGCCAGCCTTGCCCACCACGTGCTGCTTGTCCCTTTGGCTTTACTCCTGCTCTGCAGATGGTTAGTTGGGCAGGAGGTCCATTCCCTCTCTCACTCTAAGGGTAAATAAAAGAACTTGAAGACACAACTCACCTTTTTTCTACTAATCTCAGCCCCAGGTTCATTGGCAGGACTCCAGCAGACTAAAATGTAGGGACTCCCCATTTGACTTGGAGGGTTACTGGCCAGGATGCCAAGACCCCAGGGCACCCCAGGTCAGCACAGCCCTGTGACTGTCCCACAGCTGCCCCACTGTGCCCTGGGTGCAGATCCACATGGCACCAGGAGAGCACCAAATCAGAGGGCTTTTTCAGGGAGCTCAGGCTGCTGCAGGCCTGCACCCTTGTTAGCAAACCTGTCAGAGCTGCCAGGTGCCTGCAGCTCACAGGACTTCCCTCAGCAAATTGTTCTTGACATGTCTGTGTCCTCCTGCAAGGTTGAGAGGAAAGGAAGGAGCAAGGAAAGTCCAAGACCACAACTGAAGATTTTGGACAGGCCTTTATTCCCACCAAAACAAGCACAGAATCTCTTTTTGGTTTAGTTAAAAAATTTGCTGTGCCATCACTGGGAAGATCTGGAATGATTTTGAGTCTTGAGATAGGTCTTTCCAATTCCAGGAAACAGTAAACGGCCCATCCCAGGATATATTTATTGTAGCCTGCAGATCAGAGCACTTGTTGGGATTACATCATGCCAGCTGGGCAGAGTTTCAACATTTCTGACATTCATTCTCCTGCATGTGCTCCAACCAAACTTCCTTTCTGTAAAACAGGCATTTATAAGAAATGGAAACAGCTTGCAGCAAATCCTGCACTCTCACAGCTTCTGACCCAGAAGCAGCAAGGTTTGGTTATCAGCCTTTGCAGCTTTTAAGGCTAATACTCATTTCTGCTCCTGAAAAATTCACTTTACATTAACCCCTTGCAGTCTGGAGAGCCCATGGGAGGGACAGTCACTGCCTGCCTGCAGATGACCTCTGTCACCAAGGTCATGACAGCAGTTGGATGCTCCTTAGTGGGCAACCATGACAATGCTGAGGTGACAGGGACAGCTCTGCATCCATTTTTTATGTCCCAGTTATCACCCTGAAAAGAAAGGTTTGTTTCTGAGTTTGATGGGAAAAGGGGCAAGAGGCATGTGGGGAAGAAAATTAGAAGGGGCTTGAATTACAGCAGGTTTTTCTTAAAGCAGGTAGAAAGGAGGAACAAACAAACCCTCACAGAGTGGGGTCTGGAAAGGCTGTTGAAGGCTGCTGGGCATGGGAAGGTCCTGATGCAGATATGGAAGGAAGCAGCCAGGGCCACGAGGAAACAGATAAGAGGCTCTCTGTCACCATGCTCCCACTCTTCCCCTCCACAACCCCCTGCTCCATCCTGTGGTTATTCACTCCCCCCACCCAAATACTGCCGGGGCATGCAGACCTCCCTGGGCTCACTACCAAGTCACCAAGGCAGCTTTCTGTGACAGCCCCCAACCCCATCTCTCCATCTCCTCATCTCCCTGTTGTCAGAGCATGGATTCCCCACTGTGGACCTTGAACTGGTTGGGTTCACAATTAGGGGAAGGGAGAATCTTCAAAGCAAAGACTGCTTTCAGCACTTGGTATAATGCTCAGCTCTTTCCCCTCAAGACTTAGAGATTTAGAATCTAAGGCTCACCTGGAGGTGAATGTGGCTCTGGGGTCTGCACCCACTTCTGCAAGCGTGTTTGCACTGGGGTATGCTGGTTTTCTGCCCTTCACCCCACAGCTGCTCAAAATGTTTCTGGATGTGCAGAGCCTCGTGGGTTCACCCCATGGCACACGTGATTCTATATTAACCACGATTTCTTTCATGCAGCACAGGATCAGAGCCATCCTGAGCTGCTTATACAAGAGTGATGATGCCAGAGAGAAAAGACCCACATTTGAGCCTCTATATCTGATCCATAACGCTGCCTCCCTTGGAGGCCATGCCAGGAGCTCCGTGACTGATGTCATCCAGGTCACATTGTATGCATTACTTAAATTACAGTCTTCCTAGGATCTCCTTATCTCAGGACACTACTGGCAGAGGGGGAGAGGTATGTGTTATAGGATTACAAACACAACTTGCTGGAGGATCAGTTTGGGATTGAATTTGGTTTTAAATAAAGATATTATTAAATATTTCTTGTGCATTCAACAGTCCTAGACTTGGGATCTCCTTGGATCAAGTAAATGTGGTAAAATATGTCAGTGATCTGCTTCTCTGCATCTCAGTTACTGGTAAAACAAGGGAATTGGCAATTCCATTGGTATCCAAGGTAAGACCCTTGTGAAATAAAGCTGGAGCAGGGCTATGATTCTGCAGAGAATAGAGATGTTGACATTATAGAAATTCTTCTTGGGTGATTAACTGGGTGGAGCAGAAGGGCTTTATGGCCATTTATTGACTCCCTGAGGTGTGCGGATTATTCCTTCTTTATACTTTTATAAGTGACAAATTTAAGTATATAATCTTGCTACATTAAGTAAGTGCTGAAAGGGTTGTTAGTGTAGTGGGATAAGTGAAAGGAAGGAGTCAGTTTAGTAAGGAGAAGGCTTTGTAAGTGTGGTGTAAGGCAGTCAATACACAATAACATCAGGGAGACACAAGTTGTTATTTCCTTGTTTCACCTAAGAGAGTACTAAGCAGCAAACAAACATAAGGCATCCCAGGCTGGGCAGGTCCTTCTCCATGGAAACGTGCCATTCAGATGTGGGACAGGACACAGATCTAGAGGTCAATTAAGTTTCACTGAGTAGCATCCGTCTGGGTTGAAACCTGGGGGAAGAAGAGGAGATTCAGGGCTGGGGCTGTTAACCTTCCTTCATGCATTTCAATTCTGGGTCTATTTATCTGGTGTCTGGTGTCAATTCCTGATAAAGAAACAGACTAAAAACAGCCAGTAAGGGTCTCAACAGTGCTGAAGTTTTCTGTCAAAAAAGTTACTGTTCAAAATTCAGTAATTTAAGGTGTGTTTGATACATTTGGTGTGCACAGACCTTGACCCACCTCAGTGAGACCAGGAAGCTCAGAATTTATTTTTCCTAAAGCTGGGTGAGTGGTGAAAGCCAACCATGGGAGGTGGGAGCTTGAAAGCAATCAGCACAATCTTTTTTGTCAATATTTAAGTTGTCTAGGAAGTGATGTGACTATTTTTGTAGATGACATTTACACTGAAACAGCAAATATCTTCTGTCTTCTCTTTTCCAGGCTACTTTATGTTACCTCCTATTTGTCTAGTAATACTTAGTATCTCTTCTTCTCTGATTATTTGTTTAATTTACCTAATACATTATATCTTTACCTATGCTGAAATCTTGATGGTAAATAGTGCCTCCCCAAGCACAAAGACCTGACTGGAGGATTCTACTAGTTAAGTGTGTCAAGCAGATAAAAAAACATTACTTAAGAGAAAGCATGGGACACCTACAGGGTGTTTCTCTGCACTTAAAACCAGGCTTTCTTTCATCTTTATGTTTAAAAAAAGAAAACTTGCTGGAGCAAGCAGGCAGTGTGCTGGTGCCACACTCCCTTCTCAGCTGCCCGTGCATCTTTCTACCTCTCTCACAATATAACTTCCTGTTGCATGTGACTACCAATCTTCCTTGAAATTATGGAAGTAACTAAAAACTGCTGGACTAGAGGCCCCTTAAAGACATTAGGTGAAAATCTAATCTCCCTGTCATGCAGTTCCAGTGAATTGAACAGAAATCCTGATGATTTCAGTAGCCTTCTGTCATGCTGCTATTTCCTTTCCTCAGGCTTTGTCCAAGAGGGATAAGAGGGGACAATACCATTGGTCGCCCTTTATCGTAGAATCGCAGGATCCCAGGATGTTTTGGATTGGAAGAGACCTTAAAGATGCCAACACCTTGCCATGAGGACACCTTCCACCAGACCAGAATGCTCCAAGGCCCATCCAACCTATCCTTGAACACCTCCAGGAACAAGGCATCCTCTCTGGGCAACATGTTGCAGGGCCTCACAGCAAAGAGTTACTTCTTAATATCTAATCTGAACCTGTCCTCTGCCAGTGTGAAGCCATTCCCCCTTGTCCTGTCACTGGTGTGCTGAGGCCAGACGGATACCTGTCACATGCTGGTCCCTGATTTAGGTGCACCATGATGTGCACACGAATTGCTTTGGCGACTCCACAGTCTCTGCACGAAAAGGGAGCTACACCCCTCTATGGGAAGGGGGCTGGATCCATTGCAGGGACAAGGACTGGGTCCCTCCATGGGACAGGGGCTGGATCTCTCTGTAGGACAGGGACTGGATCCCTCCATGGATCAAGGACTGGGTCCCTCCATATGACAAGGACTGGGTCCCTCCATGGGACAGGGACTGGATCTCTCCATGGGACAGGGACTGGGTCCCTCCATGAGACAGGGACGGGATCCGTCCATGGGCCGGTGCTGGCTCCGCGGGGGAGCGCGGGCGGCGGGGCGGGGCCGGTGCTGGGGCTGGCGGCGGGGGAGCCGCGCCCCCCCCCCGAGCCGCTGGTGCTACAACAGCGTGATTTCCCCGAAGTGATGCTGCGGCGGCCGCCAATGGCGAGCGCGTCCGCCCCTTGCGGCGGCGCGGATTGGCCGGGCGGCGGCCGGGCCCGGGCGCGGGGAATCCCGGAGCCGCCGCGTTATACCCGCGGGCGCGGCCGGCGGCAGCCAGAGCCGGGCGGCGGGCGGCGAGTGAGCATCGGCTAGGGAGCCACGGCTCGGCTCGGCACACATTTGCACGGCTCGGCACTGCACGCCACAGCCAGGTGGGTCGCGGTGCATCGTATCGTATCGTATCGTATCGTATCGTATCGTATCGTATCGTATCCTATCCTATCCTATCCTATCCTATCCTATCCTATCCTATCCTATCCTATCCCACTCTTAGCCCCGCACTTGGCGCAGCACGGAGGTTCCGGGAGCAGGCGCCCCGCAGGGTGGGAGCGGTGCTGGGGGCACGGCGCGGTTCGGTTCCGCTCGGCAAGGGACGGCCGCGCTGGCCTCTGTGCTGCGGAGGAGTTCCGCAGGCGGAGCGGGCGCATCGCAGCGGCTGCCGTCGGGTGGGCACCGGGCATCCTCCTGCGGGCAGCGGCCGCGGTGCAGCGCACAAGCCCCGGGAGGGGACGAGCTGGGGCGGGCTGTCCCTGCGCACCCGCGGTGCTGGGCACGGCTCCGCTGCTCCGGTGAGCCCGGGGCGGAGCGGGCGGCCCGAGCCCTGCTGCTCCTGAGCAGCCCTTGGCAGACCCTGGCCCGGGGCGGGCACGCTCCGGGACCTCGTCCCGCCCCCGCCGAGCGGGTTGCTGGTGAAAGTTAGAAACTTGTGCTTTGGGCAATCTTGGGCTGTTTGTCTTGGAAAACACCACAAACAGGAAATTATTTGTGCAAAGGAAGCGCCGGCAGGGCCGGTCCCCGCGGCTGTAGCGCCGGGCGCCGCTGCTCGGGAGGGCTCCTGGTGGAATTGGGGATCCCCCCTGCGGCAAGGCCGCTGCCCCCACCTTGCGCAAGTTAATTAATAAACTTTTAAGGAGAGAATTGTGCAGTCGGTGCCTCTCGGTGGCTACAGAGCGTGGGGACACCCGCAGCCAGTCGCGGTGCTGGCGGGAGGGTCCCTCCCAGAGGGGGGTCTGAGCAGGGTTCCCCCCGACCTGAGGGTCCCACGCAGAGCTCCCCGCGCAGCACGGGCTGAACACCCACTGCTGCCATCGGCCTCTTTGCCAGTTCCAAACCCGAGCCCTGCTTTGGGGCTGAGCCAGGGGGAGAAGGAGGCACTTCCTTCCAGGAGCAGGTGAGAGGCACTGAATGAGAGTTGAGTCTGGAAAAGTAGTTCTCAGTAGCGTTGGTGGTGATGCTGAGAGCACAGAGGGTATGGGAGGGGCGACACTGCAGCAAGGTTACAACAGTGGTGAGGTTTGGCTGACCTGTTTGTTACTTCTTCCACAGCCAACATGCCAGTGTCAAGAATGCGCATGAGGCCCTGGTTGGAAATGCAGATTGATTCCAATCAAATACCAGGACTGATATGGATTAACAAGGTGAGGCTGCTTTGTACTGTCATCAGTATTATTTTTGTATCATTTATGATCCTTGGTCTTAAATGACACTAAAGACAAGTCAAGATTATAAAGGAAAAAACATGAAGAAAACTTGCCAGCATGATGTTTAAAAAGCAACAGTTTTCGTCTGCAGAAAAGGTAGCTCTGGTTGGTAAGCAGTGGAATAATTCCATTTTTCCCTCAGAAAATTCCCAGGAGGGGAATGACAAATTATGATGAAAACATTCTGTGCACATTGGAGAACGAACAAACCTTCAAGATCTCTTTTAACTCCTGCTGCTCATTGAACCAAGTCACCTCCTATCCCAGATATGCAACTGGTGATATACTCCAGTTGCTCCAAATTTTAAGATTTGGCCTGAAAGAAATGCTGTATTTTTTGGTCTGTAAGGCATATCCCTGTACCAGAGGATAGCACAGGGCAAGATCACTGAGCTTATTGAACCAGGTCTCTGCAGTTTCCATATCCATCCCAAAAGGATATTTAAGCTACATTTTTTTGGTAGGATTGCTGCAGGATCTCATGGACAACTGAAAAAAGGGATTCTCTGCCAAAGCATATCTAGAAAACATGCTGTAATTTATGACATACTAATAGATTAGATGCAATGTTTTGAAATTATTCTGGGATAAAGTTGGCAATATGGCTTACTTCTACTGCACTGTAGCATATTTGGGATTTTTTTCCCAGTTTCAGAAACCATAAAAAGCCTTAAATGCCATGAACAAAATAGATGGAACAATAGATATTTAATTAAAACATAGAGCAGGTGGGTTATAACATTTCTGATCTGCATCTGAGAACTCTCTGATTAAATCCATCATTCCAAACTGGCCTGTGATGTTTCTTTTTTAAATTCAAATCTCTATTGGTTTAATTTCAGGATAAGAGGATATTTCAAATCCCATGGAAACATGCAGCTAAGCATGGCTGGGACATGGAGAAGGATGCCTGCCTTTTCCGGAGCTGGGCCATTCACACAGGTGTGTGCTGCCTTTACATTCCCATCAGTCATATGACTATCTTAAACAAGACATTTTTTTTTTGCCTTGACTTACACCTTACACTGGTAGTTAGATTAACTACTAGTGTATATGTCAGAAAATAGAATGTTGGTATTTTTTGGTGGGAAAAAACAGCGTTGCAAAATCTTAAACACACGGCCCATGTCTTATTTTTAGGAAGGTATAAAGAAGGTGAGAAAGATCCTGATCCAAAAACCTGGAAGGCAAACTTCCGCTGTGCCATGAATTCCCTGCCTGACATTGAAGAAGTGAAGGATAAAAGCATCAACAAGGGCTCCAGTGCTGTCAGGGTTTACAGGATGCTGCCACCCTTGACCAAGCATCAGAAGAAAGGTAAACCCTTGGCAATGCAGCTGTTACACTGTTCAAATAGCACTTAAATGTCCTGCTCCACAAAAGTAGAGGGTAACAGACCTGTTGGTAGCATTGGTGCTACTGGGCTTGCTCACTGGTTGTTGCTGGGAACAACTTGTACAATTAATTTTATCCCAAATTCCTTAAACATGCCTAAAGGCAGCATCAGGAGGTGATGGGGACTGGCCATTGCTGTTGCTGTTGCTGGCAGTAGCTGAGCTTGCTGAGCAGGTTTCAAGGCTGCAAGAGCTCACACTTACCTAAAATGTGCAGCCCTTTCTCACATTCGTCACTTTATTTCACAGAAAGGAAGTCAAAATCTTCAAGAGAAGTAAGAAACAGGAGCAGGAGAAAGGTATGTGTCTGTAGAGGCAGCTGAAGAAGCTAGAGGTTTTGGTGGTTTTCTTGCTTAACTTTTTTCATATGGGAACTTGCGTGTTCTTAGACAAGTCTTTCACGCTTTACCCTTATTTTTGTAGTTTTATGGAGAGACAAGGCTGGAGGAGTCAGCAGAAAGCTTAGCCAGCACTCCTTTACCAGATGACCACAGTGGCTACACCATTCACGACTATGCAGGGCAGGAAGTGGAGGTGGAGAGCACGGCCATCACCTTAGGTGAGACACTGGGCTTAGCTCTGAGCAGAGCAGCAAGTGCCGTTCATGATAAACCCACGGTCAAAGATGAGTCTTGGGGCTGGGGCGGCTGCGCCATCAGACTGGCAGGGAGGAAATGGAGGTGGTTGTCTCTCTCCTGTGAGTTCCAACTCCTGGTGCATCCCACAGACCTGTCCTCCTGCGAGGTGAATGGCTCCCTGCCTGACTGGAGGCCAGCAATGGAAGTCACCATGGCTGACAGCACCAATGATCTCTACCAGCTCCAGGTGTCTCCCCTGGCTTCATCCTCCGAAGGTGGGTATTTCTTCTTTCCTACCCAGTCTTTCACTGCTCTGCTGGAGGCATGGCAACAGGATGAAGGAGTGCCTAGGGCAACAGGAGAAACAAGAGTTGTTTTGTAGAAAAACTAACCTCCATCTGATAGATTTGGGTATTTGGCATTGCCAAACCAGCCAGGGTGCAGAAGGGAAGAGCTGGCACGTGCCACCTGCTCATGGGTGAAGGGCTCTGAAATGCCACCTGCTCCAATAGAGACAGGGGAGGTAGCCATGCTTCCCAGTGGGGAAATAAATAATTAACATGGATATATCAGAGTGATTCTTCACTCGGGGTGCAAATCATCTTCCTCCTATCATCTCCCATAGCAAGTGGACTCTGTTCTGTTGAGTGCTGGGGAGGCATCAGAGCTGGCTGGAGTCCTGAACCTCAACGTGCAGTTGTTGCAGAGCATCAGAGATGAAGGGCTGAGAGGAGTCTGGGGTGGGTGTGAGTACAAAGTAGTGGTGTTGTGTGACAAGAGAATATGAAGCACGTTTTGTGGTGAAGAAGCAGAAGTATGAGGGCTAAAAGTTGACATCTATGTTTTCTTCTCTTTTTTTATGTGCTTACAAAACAGTCACAGACGAAGATGAAGAGGAACTAAATACTGATATTTTTAAGGTAAAACCATCTCTTCTGGTCAGAATAAAATTGTTCAAAGTTGGTGTTTGTACCAAGAGAGGGAGGGAAGCAGGTATCTGATCCAATCTCACGTGACTTAACATACACTTAATGAGGAAGCCTGAAAAATTAAATATAGAAAGAAAGCTGCTTTGCAAATATGAACTGGAGAAGACACACCCATGGAAATATTTACCCTTCATGTGAAAGTCAGAGGAAGCTACAGAGTACTGCTAGGAGTAGAGGTTCATAGAATCACAGAATTGTTAAGGTTGGAAAAGACCTCCAAGAGCATCAAGTCCAACCATCAAGCCAGCAGCAGCACCATGTTCATTTAACCATGCCCTCAAGTGCTATATCCACATATTTTTTGAACACTTCCAGGGATGGTGACTCCACCACTTCCCTGGATAGTCTGTTCCAATCAGTTTCCTGAAATTTTTTCCCTAATATCCACTATAAGCTTCCCCTGGCACAACTTGAGGCCATTTCCTTGATCTCAGGTTGTTGTATTAGGGTCTGGAAAGATCCTCCAGATTTTTCTATTTTGCCCTTCCCTCCACCTCTGACATATTTGGCTCTTAATCTGCATTTCTAGACATGTCATGCTTATCTCGCTGATAAGATATGATAAGGTGCTCCAGCCCTTGCTGTTTTACATTAACTCTTTTTTTAAAACTTTGAGTAAAACTTGATCTTGTTGCTTACCTGTCTTCTAATTAAGGGCAAGGAATCAAACATTGCACCCGCAGCAAGAAAGAGCAGTTTTTACCATCTCCTTCTTCTCTTCCAGCTGCTTGGACCAGCCCAAGACTGGCACAGCACCAGCATTGGGGGGAAAGGCTTTCTCACCAACGAGTCAGGCACCCAGAGCCTGTGCAGCACCTACAGCTACAAGGAGCAGGATGGGGACATCGACACCACTTCAGGTACAAGCTCCTGGGTGATCCCTGACAGTCAAGGATGATGCAGATAAGACAGTAATTGGAAAGCAGCAAAGGAAATGGGGTAATTCACCATCCCTGTGTTCTGAGATTTCCAAGTTGCCTGTTGGAAAGTTGTAAGGAATTCATTGCTGAAAAGGAAAAGTCAAAACCACCTCCAGTAGGAGTATCCTACAGAGTTCAGGATTATGGATGTGTAGGTTATATATACAAACGTGTTATGCATGCATTAGGTCAGCTTTCAGGAACTCCTTGCAGTATAACTGAAGAATTTAATCTAGCAATAGCTTTAATGAGACAGTTTAATGGAGGATGTTTGGTGTGTTTTAGCAAAATAATAGTCTAACGTATTTACTCTCATCTGAGAAATCTTTCAATTGTTTTATATTTATTTTTAATATATCTATACACTATTTTCCTCTTGCTGCATTAATTCAGTGTCTATTGTTGTTTCCTTTTTTCTAGGAGAGATGGATTTCAGGGTCTTTGACCAGAAAACCAGCCTGGACTTCTCCTGGCTGGATACAGTGAGGCCAACCATGCAAGTCATTCCCTGTTCGTTTTAAACCCCTGGCTTCTTCCAACCACAAACTGCTCTTCGATAGAAACTTCGACAGGTGTGGAGAGAGTGGAAGAAATTTTTTGTTACTGACTGAGCAAAGAAAGTAGCTTTTCTATTCCGTTTAAGTGGTAGGCCTGGAAAAGTTAGCGTGAAAACCACCATCAGCAATGTAAAAGAGGAACCCCACCTTGCTGGCAGGACTCTGGCACTGAAGGTGCTCGGCTGCAGCTGCCACCTCATTACTCTGCAGGTGAAGCTTTCGCTGGAAGGTGTCAGTGTGCCATGGAGTCTGAGCTGGTGGGGTACCACAGGCCTGGGGAGCAGCTTACCATCCTCCCCACGTGTGGTGTGATGAGCACTTTACCCACGGAGTGCTTGGAGGAGACACTGCAGAGAAGTCTCTTACCTGTTAGTTCTGGCTGCTGCTTACCTGTGCAACACTGGTGACATTGAGCTTAACGACTGTCATTACACTTAGGCAGAAAAATTGCACTAATGGGCCTTTTCTTCTTTGATTTACTCCATCATATAGTTCATCTTTCAGACCTTTCAGACTCTGTAGATAGACCATTAAAATGTGAAAATTCAGTTTAGGCTTTGCTTCCACCTAGTTCATTCCCCAGGTGGACTTATAGGATGCTCTCTGCCATGGCATGCCCTATCCCTTTCCTCATAAGGGTTCAAGAGCTGCTGCATGAAACAATTTTGCACTGATAGGGGCAGAGCTCTTTATTTATACCATGTCTTTCCCAGATCCCTTCTGGCACTCTGCAGGGATCCCTCCAGTACTGCACACAAGCTGTAACATCCTACAGATCCTCTGGATCTGCATGTGCAGGAGAGTGCTGGATGGAAGGTGTTCTAGTGTGTGTTTAATAGGAATCAAATCACTAAGCTGTAACAGACTATTTTCTTGTACATTTTATTTTTGTATATAAAGTGTTGTATATTTGTTTTAATAAAATGTTTTATATATGGCATGTTTACTTTTTCTCATGGAAGGGCTCTGAGGATGCATTCCAGCTTCCTTGAAAATACCCAAACAGATGTGCTGTTGACACAGACAGTTGGAGGGGTTTTTTCATGACTCATGAAAGCTCAGGGAATTGAGTTAGCTCTCTTTTTCTACTCCCCAGCCTCTTTCAAGTGCAGCTGATGGGTGGAATCCTGCATGTTGGGGAAAGGGAGCCCAGCTGCTGTGCATTGTGTGGTAGTTGGTTTGTATTTGTCAGCATCTGCAAGTCAGACCTGACTCAGAGCAAGGTTACAGGCTACAGTAAAAAATCCTGTACAGCAAGTCCCTGCTATGGATGTTCCTATCAGCAATACCATTGGCTTCTGGGATTAGTTCAGCAGTGAAGCCCTAGTTAAATACATCATGTTTGCCTAAGAAGAAAGCACAATGCAGAAGGCAAGGGGAAAGCAAGCTGTTTGTCCCCTGAGTATTTGATTCATTTGCTATACTTCACACTGTAAAGGACTGATGTTACTGCATCATGTGTGGTGGGAGACAAGTCAGGCTGAGGCAAAGCGTGAGAGCCACAGCCACTGACACTGCTTGGAAAACCCCTGTACTGTGATGGCCTTAGGGGAAAAAACCTCATTTCTGGGCCAGAGTCGAGGAGAATATCGGGCTGCAGGAAAGGAAGACCCAGCCCAAAGGGCTGGAACAAAAAGGATATTTCCTACTGCCTTTGGCGCAGGCTCTGCTGCAGCCTGACCTGCGGGACAGGGACAGATGTGGGACTTTCTGAGTGTTATAAATTACAATAGGTATAGTTCATGAAATCGTTTAGAAAATAAGTTTTAATTCCTTGCTTTTGCTAAACTCTGCTTTTCAGTTTTGCTTTAACAGAAAGAGTTCCTGTTTTAGAGCCAAACCGTTCTGCTGAAGGTTTGCAACAATTGTAACTCTTTTCTCAAGGCTGCTCCGCAAGCCTTGTGTGATTCCCACGGGACACAGTCTAACTGCTATGCAAGAAAGAAACCCCCCCCAAAAAACCTGCGTACCCCTAATCACTACCAACCAGCGCAGAGAGCGACGATTCCACGGCCAATCGAGACACCCAAGAGAACGCCAGTCAAGACCCACGAGGGGACTCAAGGGAGGGGGTAAAGAGAGCTATAAAAAATGATGATTTGCCATCTTCGGGTGCTGTAGGCGTAGCAGGGAGGCTCGCCGCGCCCGCCCAGCGCTGTAACTTGGCTGCTATCTGCTTGCTCAATTAATAAATTCTTTAATTGGCTCTACGTCTCTGATTGGTTTTTGAGACCTAACTCATAACACTGAGGGAAGAGGGAAAACTGAGCGCCAGGTCGTGGGTCTCAAATGCTGCACTCCACGATGCAGGGGTGGCCCGGGGAGGGAGAGGCTGGGCAGGGTCGCTGAGTGCTGTTAGTCATTAACCAGCCATCCGTGGGACAGCCCGCAGCAGGCAAGCGCAGGAAGCCTTCCAAGTGACACGGGCAGAGAGCAGCTCCGGTAGCCTCACCTCGCCCTGCGGGGGTGGCAGCTGCCAGCGTGGGGACTGTGCTGTCCCCCCATGGCTGTCCCCCTCCCTGGCACGGTGTCTGGCCTGAAGGTTCACATCTTGGGAATCCCATCCTGCCGGGAATCCCCAAGTATCAGGGCTGCCTTGAATCACACACACCTAATATCCTGCAGACCTAGAGCAGGAACATTTTGGGCACTAGCAAAGAAACCACCCACCAGATTCACAGCCTTCCAGTACTTAAAGGGAGCTTATAAAAGAGAAGAGAGCAACTTTTAACTTGGGCAGACACTGGCAGGACAAGGAGGTATGGCTACAAACTGGCACAGAGCACGGTTGGATTGGATAGATATTAGGAAGAAATTCTTGACTCTGGAGGGTCACGAGGCCCTGGCACAGGTTGCCCAGAGAAGCTGTGGCTGCCCCGTTCCTGGAAGTGTTCAAGGCCAGGTTGACTGGGACTTGAAGCAACCTGGGATGGTGGGATGTGTCCCTGTCCCTGCCAGGGGGTTGGAGTGAGATGAGAATTAAGGTCCCTTCCAGCCCAAACCATTGGATGGTTCTATGATTCCATGACCAGATTTATGTCCTGGTCAGCTTCAGCAGCATCTTCTACCAGGGAAAGAATGTGGGCCTGCAGGACCTAGAGCTTCCTCTAGTCTCGAGACAGGACACCAGCTCAGCATCACCAACACAGGGAGGAAATTGGTTTTAAAAGCCCTTGCAAGTTTATCACATATGGGGGGAGGAGGCAGGAGAGAGAAGGGAAACTTTCGATGATGCAAACGTTGCTAAAAATAAGAGAGATTAATTCACCCATTCATGCATTAAAAGGGGCAAGCTTTTCACAAATATGCTCAGATACAAAAAAAAACCCCAAACCCAGCACTGAAATGTTCACCAAGAGTGGGAATAAAAGAAAGCAGCAGCAAGTGTCTCACACCCATGCACCAGAGACATGCTCCAAGGCTATTTTATCAGGATGTTGGAGGTGCTTTCCCTTGTTATCTGCCAAGGTACCTGTGTGACAGACTGCATGTTGGATATTTTGCCAGTGAAAATTGCTGAAGTCCCATGAGACACTTTGGTAGTTATTCAGCCATTGAAGTATCTGGATGGATAAATTCCACCCTAGGCATTTTGTTGTGAGTTTTGTTGTGTTGAACTCTTTGGGAGGGGAAGAAGAACAGAGTGGTGCTCTCCAGCTCAGGAGTGGGATGACTTGGGGGCTGCTAGGCTGAGCTGAGGCCTGACTGGCTCCTCCATCACCTCTAGGGCAGGTGGGGTTTGTAGGAGTGACAGATTAAAGACATTTGGGCTACTTATACGCAGAGGAGCATTATCAGCTCTTTAGGATAAACTCCCTGCACAAGCTATACGATACAAACAGTTTTAAACCTTGACACTGGATTTTTCTGAACTTGCCTATCCTAACCAAGCTCTTCATAAACCCAGAAAACTTCTGTGGGAAAAAGAGTTGCTTTCACCTGTAATATGCACACAGCTAAATTCACCTGGGAAGTACTCACATCGCAGGAGAAGAGCAGCTCCCTGGGGAGAGCTGCTCACCCCGGCCAAACCCAGGCAGAGCAATAAAGGAAAGTTCCTATGGGCAGGGCTCAAAGGGCAAACAGCCCTTGTGCTATGAGCCTTGCATGACAGAGAGAAAGATCTAAAGGCAGTGCAGCTGTTGTAAAAAAAGAGATAATTTCTCTGTGGTGGAAAACAAAAAGGAGTCGTTGTGTAATCACTGATCATTTAGGAAATGAATGGTGCTACTGCTGCAGGCGTGCAAAGCTGCTCCAGCAGAGGCTTTCCATCACCTGCACCACCCTTACACCATCACTGGCTGCAGCTCACTTGTAAGCCTTGAAACCATTAAAAGGAAAATTTAAAAATCCCTCTATTTAGTTTTAGAGCCTTAGACTCTCAACAGGACAAAACTGCCTGAAAATAACCAACAGTGTCAGAAACAGTCCCCCATCCTGTACATGGGAAAGCTGTGCAGCACCTCAAGCAAAGATTTTGCCCTGCAGCACCCTGCATCATGCTGCTGGTTCATGCCAACAGAGGTTTTCAGTGCTGCACAGCCAGGACTGCAGCTTTTCCCAGTGAAAACCTGGGACCTGTAAACAAGGAGTTGTTGTTTTTTCCCCAGTCTTTGTCCAAATGGATTCTTAGTAAGTGGCTCACAGCAGTGCCTGGAGAAGCCTCTGGCTCTTGGCTACCCAGAGCTGTGGCACCTCGTGTGAGCTTTGCCTGCCAGGCAGTAGAACCTGCAGTTATCCTTTCACCTTTATTTGCCATGGTGATTGAACCCTCATAGTCAGACACATTTCCAGCCAGTCACATGATTTACAATATCACACCTGGAATGAATGATAGTGCTTCAGACCAAAGGTATGAATTTATAACTGCAAAAAACAGTGGGATGTTTAGTTGTGGTGCAAAGGCAAACTATTGTTTGGAAAGCAAACAAATGTCTTGGACTACAAACATTTCTCTGCTGTCGAGGATCCTTCCTCCTCTCCAGTTCCACAAGGCACCACTTTCCCCCCATATTTGTAAACACAACACAAAGAGGACAGAAGCTTTCTCAGGGCAAAATTCTCTCCCAGAGGCTTGGGAGAGCCAAGGAAAGAAGTGTTACTTGTAGAAAAGTTAGTGTTAGAGCTTAGATAGTGAAACATCTTCCATAGAAAGGGAGATAAGGGAGAAAGTCAGGTTTTCATGCACAAATTGTATCTAAGTTGTGTCTTTGTTGTGCCAATTGCTTCAGTCCACTGCCTGAACACTCCCATCACAGCGCTGCACTTCAGAGCTGCTTTTTCTCCCACATTTTTCTATCCCCTCAATATTTCTCTTGCTGTTAACTCACCCCTGTCCCGCTCCAGCCCTTTTATGTGCAAAAAAACCCCAAGGCATTAATAGAAGCAATAATAAAAGCAACAATAAAAGCTTGTTGTTGCAGCAGCACAGTGCAGGTAGCTCCAGGTACTTGCCCTACATCATCCCCCACTAACCTTTGTCTCATTTATCCTGATAAGGTCAGGATGTGAACTCAGTCAGTGTGGTTCCCTGCCTTGCACTCTGTCCTAGCACAGCTTCCCCAGAGAAGGGAGGAGCTGGGAAAGGATGGGAAAACTTCCCATGGCCTCTTCCAGAGTTCCAAAAAGAGCATGGCATGAACTGCCTGCAGCTGATCTCTCAAAGGCACATCCACTCAAGCCAGCAGAAGTCACAAATTGCCTAAAACCTAGAAAAGCTGCTCATGCCTGCTGGATTTGGTCACCAACTGGACATGAGCAGGGATGTCACATGCAGTATGAAGGACTCAGGGCTGCCAGGCATGAACAAATGTGCTCAACCCACTGGCTGCCTTGCTGACCATGATGGAAGGCAGTGCCACAGCACAGGCAGCATGACAAGAGGATGGGGTAGCCAGGAGGATCTGTACCCACAGGGCTCAGAGATGAGGAGGGCCATGGAGTGTACAAGGTGCAGATCAGATGACCCATCCAACCAAAACCTCTGTGCCAGAAGTTACCAGGGTTTACCTCTGCATGAACACCAAATCAGCTACCAACCCTTATGGTGTATGAGGCTGGAAAACTAAGTCAGAACAAATGCACGGATGAAATAGGCACTGGAAAACAGTTATCAGGAGATGTCCAGAAATAAGGAAACTGATCTGTGGAGAAAACAGGACAGCAAATCCAGACTCCCCACTTGCTCTCTGACAGCTGCCACAAACCATGGGGCTCTCCTCAGCCTTTTCAGCTTCAGAATGATCCACTCTGTTAATTTTGCTCATGATTCATACAGAAACCTCACCATGATGCCTTTGAAGAGCCTGGCAGTCAGCACCTGGCCAGCCCAAGATGTCAAGTGGGGTGAGATGTTGTCACAGCCCACGCAGCACAGCCTCTCACAGCTCACTGGTGTCTCCCAGCTGCCAAAAAGCAGGGGGGAGGTAAAGCTGAGTCGATGGCCCACCAGGTTGCCAGGGGCACCCTGCTCCTGGGCCAGAACAGCAGCAACTCATGGTGCTTATTACCACAAGAGCATCCTGAGCTGTGATGAGAGGGTGGGAGCTCAGCTGTCACAGATGAACTCACCACCTATTTTGGGCTAAAAACATCACATTTCAAACAAAGGCTCCTGCCTATTTGTGCTTGTTCTCCATCACACGACACGCTGTGGGTATGTGGTCACAGCATCAAAGCTGGGGCAAGCCAAGATGTGTCCAGAAGCTCGTGGGGACCTTCCAGAGGAATTCAACCTCACAAGCATTACACGACAGCCTGAGCAGAAACAGCTGCCTGCCAGCCACAGGTAGAGGGAAGGACTTTGTTTGCTCTGTTTGTATGGATCAATGGTTGAAAACACAATAATGAGGGAGTGGTAAAAGGCAGGTTCCCAAAGAGAGAAGGAAGGAGAAAGGTCTGAGGAATTCTGGGCAACCAGAAAGTAGCTGAAGGTTTTGCTCCTTTCAAAGCATGGGTAGTTTGGCACTGATAGCACAGAGAATGAAGGACAAAAAACATCATAAGGATGCTGGCCCTAATTCAAATTGAATCCAGCACAAGCATTACACGTATCAGCTATTTGTGAGCACAGCTATTAAATAACAAGAGCCAGGTGAACCATAGCATATCCACTGAATATTCCCAGTTCCAGTATCTCCATTGCATGAATATGCTTCCCAGAGTTTGTTCTGTCATCAGCTAAATGCTACAAAGATTTCACCAACAGTCTTCAGGCAGCAGAAACTAACTGGGAAGACAAGTACAGACAGGTACAGCTTTCTTTTCACCAGCTTTATTGCTGAAGAAAGTAGAGGAGCAGAGTGGGGACTGTGTTGACCTGATCCCAGCCTTGTGGCTAGTTCTGAGGATATTTTTAACAATTCTGGAGGGACATGGCACAGATTACTAGCGGCAATATTTAAAAATCACCAAGTGAACCATGTTAGACATCTCCATTTCACATAGAAATAGTAATTTTGTGTTATATCCAGCAGCTGCCATTCCTACCCAGAGCAATCCCTCACCATCAGCTTTGGAGGAGCCTCAATGGGATTTCTGCTGCCCAGACTGTTTCACCCCATGCTTCTGGAAACCCACAGACAGGCTTCCCACAGAGAAGTGTGAGGGGCTTTGTTGGAAGTACAGGCTGAGCCCCTCAGCCCCATCCCTGATGAAGATCTCAGCAGGGAAAGAACCCAGCTCACTTCCCTGCAGTATTTTACTTGTAAACAGGTAACAAATGTTCTACCTAATCAGCATCCTGAGAAAAACAGCTCACCAAGGTGTTTGATCACAGTGCACACACCTTTAGGTAACAGGAGCATCCAGGGGTTAAGGAGTGGGAACAGCCCTTGACCAGCTCACAGGTATGAGGAAGCCTTGAAATAACATTTTTCTGGGTTCCAAGGCCAGAAAACATCAGGGTGACATCTCTTTCCGCCACCAAGGAGTGCAGCCAGGCTGAGTGGATCAAGGCAGTGCCCCAAGGATCAGTGCCCCATGCTCTGGCACCTTTTGCAGGGATTAAAAGGGGCTGGAGAAAAGGAGATTCAAGGGGAACCTCATCACTCTCTACAGCTCTCTGACGGGAGGGTGGGGCCGGGTGGGGATCCATCTTTTCTCCCAGGTCCATAGCAATAGGACCAGAGGAAACAGCCTCAAGCTGTGTCAGGCGAGGCTCAGGTTGGATATTAGGGACAACTTCTTCATGGAAAGGGTTGCCAAGCCCTGGAATGGGCTGCCCAGGGCAATACTGGAGTCACCATCACTAGAGTGATTTAACAGACATATGTGTGTGGCACCTGGGGACACAGTTTAGCGGTGGGCCTGGCAGTGGTGGGGAAATGGTTGGACTTAATGGTCTCAGAGGGTTTTCAAGCCTAAATGATTCTGGGATTCTATGGCTACAAACCCCACAGTGGGATGGTAGCAGGACCCTGCTGGGGTCGGGGGAGCTGCACATGGCTAATGTTTGACCATTCCCACTGCACTGGAGTGCTGATGCTGTGCCATACAAACACATTGCACGAGACCTTACAGACCTGAGTAAAGGCAAAATGTCTACATTTAGGGAAACTAGTTAATTGCCCTGGGGAAGGTCCTTGTTGTGAACAGGAATAACTTGCTCCCTAAGCCACGTTTAGAGGCTGAGGGCTGATGTTGGAGCAGAAGTGTTTCTTCCCTGCAGAAGCATTGGGAGCCACCAGGGTGACAGGGGCTGCACTCCCACCTCCCACAGCCTTGGCTGGAAGGAGCCACCCCATCATCTCCACGACCTGTTCACACAGCCCTTGTAAAGACAAGGGGGAAGATGCTGGTCCTCCACTTTGTTTCCTCTTGCTTTCAGAGCAGGACCTGGTGAGATGTGAGTGGGAGGACCCAGGCATTGCCCTTAGCATGGCACTCTCCTCAAAGCAGAGAGGATGTGGGGGAAACCCACTGGTGTCTTCCCACACATGGGATGGGCACAGCACCCACTTGGCACAGACCTGTTCCTGCTGCTTAAAAAGGGTCTACAAGGGCTCATCTTCAACATCATCATCAAACAACAGCCCAGGGGTGGCTGAGCCACCTCTGTGGCACAGTTTCACAATGAACTCGCTGTGGTTCAGCAAACCTCAGGCACCTTGTGTCTGGGGAATAGAAACCTCAGCCACTGAGATCTGGAGGATGTGAGGCCAGCTCTGCAGGAAAACAAACTTGCTACAGGGTCAAAAACTCAACAAAACACTCAAGAACTTGGCATTCAGGACATGTCCCCTGCTGCAGGCACCCTGAGCTCACCTGTGCCTGCTGGGGTACCCCACCATGCACCCTGCAGAGCCCAGCAGAGCTTTCTGCTCTGGAAAACATGCTCAGAAGATTGAGAAGAATTATGAGAAAGGCTCATGTTACACTCAATAACAACTTGCAGCCTCCTGCACCTCTGCTGAGCAAACCACCATTTCCTGAACTGAGGTGGCAGGCATGAAATATTTCACATGCTGGAGCAACCGTCACCGTCTGCTAAGTGACAAACAGAACTTCAGCCTTTCCTGGTATTTAATGCATAAATCAGGGTGTG
This sequence comes from Lichenostomus cassidix, assembly GCF_008360975.1. Classification (NCBI taxonomy): domain Eukaryota; kingdom Metazoa; phylum Chordata; class Aves; order Passeriformes; family Meliphagidae; genus Lichenostomus; species Lichenostomus cassidix. The sequence goes on from NC_139494.1 coordinate 7,939,025, forward strand.
TCCTGTGTGGTTGTTTGTGATTCTGTAATTGAAAACTCGCTGTCTTGCCTGGGGAGGCAACAACAAAAATATTTGTGTGGCCAGTATAGATTTACCCTAAATGGCTTTCTAGCCAAGAGTTTCTACAGAGTGCAGTCTCATGTTACTGCTGCAAAGAGCACTGCTGGAAGTACCTGTGGGCATCAGATAAGGCCATGCCTGAAGGACCAAGAATGTGCCTCTTTTTCCCCAAAGTTAATGCAGATTTATCCTTTCACTCCACATCTCCCCAGTAGGAAATAACTCAGCTGTAATACACTCATGAGCCCATGGATCTGGCAGGCTGATCTCTGCAGAAGTGTTTATGTTTTTTAGTATCCCTCCAGGCACTCATTGATTATCCCACTAACTCCATACCCAAGAGTGCCACCAGCCAGCATGATCTGGGGCTGCCAAGTCAGCTCCTGCTTGGCTGTCCAGTTCATGCAGCCTTGTCTCTTCAGACCTCCACATGAACATACACCAAGAGAAGCACTCCCAGAAGATGGAATGAAGGGATTCTCCCCTTTGCCTCTACAGCAGATCACATCTAGAACACTGTGTCCAGTTTTGTGTCCTTCCAGTACAATAAAAGACAATGACAAAATAGAGCAATAAGCCCTAAAAACCTGAAGCCACCAGCACCACCATGGCACAAGAGGAGGGAACAAGGGGAGTTGTTCTGCTGGAGAAGGAGAGGCTTTTGGGGCTCACAGCACTCTCTTGCCAGGGGCTTACTGAGAGAGTGAAGCCAGGCTCTTCTCAGGAGTGCAGGAGACAAGAGTGACAAGAGACAAAAGCTGAAATTACAGGTTTGGCCAGGATATCAGGGGATTTTCTTCTTGCAAGGACAGCCAAGCAGTGAGACAGCTTATCCAGGGAGGTTTCTAAGACTGGAAACAGCTCAGGGCAGCTTGGTCTGACCTAGTGGCTGACCACAAGAAGGAGGTTGGAGTAAGCCCTCCCACGGTCCCTTCCCACATGAATTGTCTTACAAGACTACTTCTGCCATGTTCCTCATACTACAGCCAGATCACTGCAAGTGCTGCAGCTCACCAGAAGCTCTCTGCTTTCCCCTCCTGCTTAGTGCACTGATTTTCCACCTGTTTATCACCCTTCTTTAATCAGCAAGCTGGCTTCAGACCACACTGACAGAGGAGCCATTTTCCTGTTCAATTTTGGTGATGTTTCAGTTAAGGTTTGTGGTAAGCCTCCTATTCTCCCACTCCTGCCAGCCACAGGAATACCACTATCAGTAGTTGTTCCATCTCTCAGTGCATGTTTCTATGCTGCACAAGTTCAACAGCGTAAAGCTCCCAGGTGAACCCATCTGCATCAGCCCCAAAAGCAGAGGTGAATCCCAACAGGCTGTACATAGCATTTCTACCAAAGCCTTTCACACCAGCTATGGTACTCTGTACACTAAAGTGCTGGATTAATATTTGCTTTATCACATTCCAAAAAGAACCAAGACTCTAAACTTACTATCCAAGGAAAGATGAAACATCAGTGATGAGAAACACCCACCTCCCTCCCCCCTCAAATCAAGGAATACTGGACTAAAAGCTCACACTGAATTGGAAGGGGGGAATTACCTTCACAGTCTGCAGCTGCTGCTGGATGATACAGAGGTCCATGTGCTGCCCCATTTCTGGCTCCCAAGGGACAATGAGCAGAGCACAACCAGCAACTCTGCAGAGCCCTAAGAAGCCCAGCCTGCCCTGGGCTCTGATGTATCACAGCTGGGCTCACAAGTGCTTTCAATTTCTCAGGAATTTAATTTCTCAAACAGTCTAGATGGAAGAACTAAAGCATAAGAGGCCCCATGCCCTTTATAAAATGTGAAAAAGTTCTCTGAAGGCAATTTTAATGTGCATTATTACTAGAATAAGCCACAGTAGACAATTCCTCATTTCCTACTGAAGTATATAGGAGTGAAGGGTAATTGGCACAGATGAGTTAGAAAGAAGCAGTTGGCGCCTTGGAAGTTCCTTCCTTGTTTGCATGATATTCCCATTCACACAGGGCAGACATTGCATGCCCTCAGGCTCCACTGGAACAGAGGAACAGGAAAAATAAGCGCAGAAAAAAAAGAATATGTGCAGTGAAAGACAGGGAAAACCTAAAACATGGAAGAAACAAAAAATAGAACAGAACAAGAATCAGTAGAATCTGGCTTCCACTATGAATGAACAAAATACAAAATGAAGCCTAACCGAAACAAAAAACTTCATTTTGAAAATGCAACACTCTTATTGTGCCAGAGACACATCTGTGCAGGCAGCTCCACCAGAATGCTTTCCCTGTGTTCCTCTACTTTTCAGAGCCCTCAGTACTGCTCTTAAATCAGTTTGATTCATGACAAGCCATGATAGCCCTCAGCACCCACTGCATGGAAACCATTGTTTCACTGATCTTTGGAGGGTAAAACAGAATTAAACACAAGAATGACTGCAGCAGCTTTAAGCCATTTGCAGTTCAAACAAGATGCAAACTTCCTTAGATGTATTTCTAAAGCAGCATTGGAACCTCCTGGTCAAGAGTTATTAAAACTACAGGGGCTGGGTTTACCTGCCCTTAATTCTTCTCCCAGTGTCCCAGTGAATTAGATTGGAGCCTCATCTCCAGCCCCAGGATATCAGCAAGCCAGTGCAGCCCCTCTGTCAGGACTGCACTTCTGGTATCTCTCAACCAATTCTACCCTTAGGTAACAAGCAATAAAAAATTCAAATGACAGATATCAGAGTACCTATGCAGAGAGGAGCCAATGTTCTGCCAGCTCCCAGCCTGGCTCTGCTGCCCTGGGAGCCCTACTTCCAGATAAATGGATCTGTTGGCTCCTTTCCCTTCCCCCTGTGCTAAATAACATCACTGCGAAGCTCTGGCTGATGGCAGGATGCAGCCACTGAGAAGTGTTCCTGGGTCAACTCACCGTGGAAAACCCCAGTGCTGAGCTCAGCTGAAGAGCTGCAGCTGTTGGTTACAACACTCAAATGCAAATGGAAATTAACAAAAACATTCACAAGGTGAACAGCACCACACTGGAGCATGCAAAAATGCATTACAGCAGCTCTACTTCCTATTTACTTTTCCTTACAGCTCTGAAAATAATAGCTGCAAAGGTCAGGGGGCTTTTGGGGACAGTTGCTCATAACGGGGCTGCTGCAGGACTGGCTGAGCACTCCGGAGCCACACACCACATACCCACCACTTCCATCGGATCATCATTTAGGGTGGAAAAGCCCTCTAAGAACTGTGGCCAGAGCCCTGCAGATAGCATGATGTAAATATCTTACTCTAACTTGTATTGCTTGTAGTCATAAAAGAGGGAAAAATTATATAGAAAGGATAATAAACACCCTTTTGAAGGCACAATGCAAATAGGAACATCAAAGATTAATTTAAAATAACTCAAGTATGTCCAAGGCTCAGAAATCCTTGACAAGCAACTGGGGAGAGGGCTTGGAGACGGTGAAAGAGGCAGTGTGAAAAATGGGAACTGAAGCAATATCTGCTGATGGGAAAAGAGAAGTGACTGGGATATTTCTCAGCTGGTTTCACATCCAGGCACCTCCTTTCATGCACAATCATTCCTGCTTTATAATGGGGGGGGAAAGCAAGAGGTTGGAGCCAGACCCCAGATTGCTAGGATGTGGGGACTGATTAATGAGGCACTTCTTATTTAAGAGAGAATATTCCCCTCTCATGCAAAAACAGCAGTCTGCCAACAGGGATACTCGTACTTGTTATGGTTGTAGCGTCTGCATTACCTCCCTCAAAATATGTGGTTGTGTGGGTTTATTTTAGAATAGCCAAATACACAGGAGGGATTATATTTCTGCTTTCTTATATTTACATATAAATAAACCACTTAAATACACCTCAGCACCACAACAGCCAGCTAACCCAGCTACACCCACAGACTGGGCTTGGTTTAATTTCTAATTCTGCCAAGCAGGGACTCCCCACTTCTTCCTACAGGAACATGTGGTGATGTACTTCGTTTAAAGACACATTTGCAGAGGCTGTTCTATTGCAAGTGTTTCCTCAGCACCAATTTGTAACTCACATTTTCACCTCTCAGCTGCTTCAGAGAACCACAGAACCGTTTGGGCTGGAAGGGACCTTAAAGACCATCTCATTCCAACTCCCCAGCATGGGCAGGGACACCTTGCACCACACCAGGTTGATTCAGAGCCCTGTCCAACCTGGCCTCAAACACTTCAAAGTCTCCCATACAAGGCCTCACACCACTGGGACACTGGGAGCTGTGATCAGTGCATGGGCTCTTCCACCCAGAGCAGCTTTTTTATCTTGCATCAAAGAGAAATCTCATGTCACTATAACCTCAAGCTGACGCAAGGTGCCTAGTGCAGAGGAGGAAAGGAGCACAGCTGGAAATGCAGAGACATTCAGGAAAATCACAGCAGAGGACATGGATTATCCCCACTGTGGGGTATGGCTGAGCATGACCTGATCACGAGTTCTGTGTTGTGTCCTCAGCTGAAAACACATAACAAGAATGATGCAATTTACCACAGGTTCATTTTTTACGATCTTTTATCAGAGTAATTTAGAAACACCAGCAGACTCTGGCGAGAGGCGGTGTGATGACTGAACTTACCCTCACCTCGAAGCAGCCTGGGAAATATTAACCACAAACATGAAATGAACATACCACAGCCACAGGGTTTTTTCTTCTTTTTTTTTCCCCTTCCCTAGCTGTTTTTTTTTTAGCTCATCAGCCATGATACCTTTTATAAAGGTATTTGTAACACTGCAGAAAAGTACTGAAAATTCCAGAGGTGAAACAAAAGAGGGTTTCCTCCAGTTCATTATCTTAAATTTAACTTTTGCTGTATCCCAGTATAATACTCAGCTTGAAAGGAGCCTTATATTGGCATATGTGAACCAATGTGTTACATGTACAAGGGAAAAATTACTCCCGCCAACATCTTTGAAGACATTTAAATACTAAAATAGGCATTCTTCTTTTCCAACACGTTTTATTTAAATTCCTTTTTAACACACTTAATTTAATTTTCAGTGCAGCTGCCAAATAGTCTGTAGATGATGTCTGACTAGTGTATAGTACTCTATTTTCAGGAGTTGCACAGATAGTAAAGTGAAGACCCAAAGCCTGGTGTGAGAAGTGATCCCTGGTTCAAGCCTCCTTTAAAATGTCTAACAGCCCTAAAAGATTAGATAATTAAGATACAATAGATACACTAATGTCCCCACGTGCCTAGGTGAACATGAGATCTAGTTATTGAATTCATTAAAAATCCAATTTCTAATGCATCAGGTGGTTCCAGGAATGCAGAGACCTCCTCAACACAGGGATGAACCTAGGATGAATTAGTTCAGCAGAGATTGTGCTTTATTTCATGCCAGGTAGAGAAATCCCCTGCTGGGGGGCTCCTGCCTTGGAGCGTTTGGCCAGAGGAATCCAGAGATGGTCAGATAAAGGTCATGGTAGGGTCAGAGCCTGGACATCAGTGAGGGTGAAGCACGGGGTAACAGGAGGGTGAGTAAGGCCAGAACTTCCAACAGCGAGATGACGTCAGGCGTACAGCATCCTCCACCCCATCCCATCCCAGCTGAGTGCCGAGGTGGAATGCTGGTTCCATGGAAATGAATCCACTCTCACACACGTGGCGCACCAGCGCTCCCGGAGCTCTCTCACAGAGCAGACACACACTCTATTCTGGCTGCAGAATGCACAGGAAATGCCAAAATTAAGATCTGAATCTTCACCAGTTGCAAAGCACATGGCTGTAAATCTCCACCCAGGTTCAGGACTAACTCACATGTCTTTATTCCACTTTTCCCTGTGGAATCCTCGTGTCACCTCAGACGCCCCAGCGAGAGTTCTCCCACAGCCATCTGTGGCCAGAGCTGCTGGATGTGGAGACCATCAACTGCTGCTCCGTGAGAAACACATCCCTGCTTCCACGAAGGGGGACTTCCCAGCCGTGCCTTCATCCCGTGCCTCTTCCAGCTGTAATCCATGTATCAAGTGCTGTGAGGAAACGGACAATGTTAACATACTGATTATCACTGTATTTCTAGATCAGCTTATAGAAAGTATTGCCTCTTCAACAAAGTGTTGATTTCTTCACATGCTGATACTCAGTCTCCCTGCAAGCATTGTGTATTTGTATCTACATCATCTATATCTATCTATCTATCTGTTTTTAAAACACTGACTTCAAGGCAGCTGACAGCCCATTACCTGTGATACACTTTATAAAGTGCTTCTGCCACTGGCATGTCAGTCTACACCCTCCCATCTCACAACCTTATTCTGACTTTATCAGAATGACCCATATTCTTATTTAACAACTTATTTATCTACACAAAATGTTTAGAGTTGCAAGCCAATACACTTGCCATAGAAAGGACAGCCTTCACGACTTGGACCTGTAAAAATGGCTGATGACAGCAGATGGACTTTCCTCAGCCACAAGGTGAGCAAAGTATATACTATAATTTATTTTTAATTATTATTTTTTTGCTGGTTAAAGTAGTTCCTCTGTGAGTAACAAAAAAAGAAGGCTGGAAATATCTGGTATCAAGCCCAGGACAAGCCCTTGCAGAAGCCTGATGGCTTCTCAGCCAGTTATGCTCTGCTGGGACTGACTCATGCATTGTCCTGGGAAGAGTTGCCCTGCTATCCCATATTTCATGGGCTTCAGACCATGCTTAGGCAGAGTTTCCCTGGACAGCAGGGATGGCTGGTGACATGGAAAGTCATATAAACTGGCATTGTTCTCATAGCATCTGTCACTTGTACCTTGTATCCTGCCAGTGACTGACAATGAAAGGCACATGAACATACAGGAATCACTCATCGTTATGTCATGAAACCAGATGAAATCAAATACTTTAATGTGCAGAGCATTATTTGTCTCAAATAACTAAAACAAATGTTGAAATAGGAGTTGCTTGGAACTTTCTCATCTCAGCATTTGTGTCTCAGAAAACATGAGTTAGAGCAAAAGGGAATTTCCCACAAGTATATCTGAATTTTTCTTAAACCACCCCATAAAAATATAAAATCAAAATAAAATGTTTCAGTTGTGCTTATTTAAAAAAACACCAACAAACAACACAAAGAACAGCTGTCTTGTTGAAATTGACAGATATATTTAAATTTTGCTCAGCCTGACCATGACCTATGTCCATCTGAGCCACCATCAAAGCCACGAACTTTCTAAGTAATTTTTGCCCTTCCTGACCCCGCTTCTGTGGCCAGAGTCCTTATTTAGACTACATCACTCACAAAACAATCTATTTAACCTTTTATTAAATCTTGGAGCTACCCCATGGACATTCCTGATCACTAGTGAGACTGCCCCCAAGGGATACACCCCTGATTCCCAAGGCACCCTTCCCTGTTTCAGTACTAAGGAACACCATGGTGGGTGATTGCTCCCAGAGCAGGACTCCGTGCAGACCCCTCTTTTGCTCTATTTGGAAAGGGTGACCAAAACCACCGAACATTTGGATTTTTGGCTTTGTAACTAACAAATTATTTTCTCTCCATTAATGCCTGTAGCACACTCATAAGGCAAGATAAGGAGAAAGCATCAAGACCAACAGTGACATAACACAGCTAATATTAATAAGTTGAGTCACAGTCATGATATCAAAATTTCCTGTGAAAATTGTGTTTTATTTTCTTATGGTATTGTTTTTTTTAAAAGTTGATGGAAACAGCTTTCAAGCCCATTTAAAGACAAGCCAACAAATGCAAGCAGACTTTCAAACATACAAGATGTTAAAATAGGTTAGTTGCTCAAGGCAAACTGAGCCCTCACCATGAACTGTGGCATCATTTTCCTCCTGTCACCCCCTGCTCCTCACACTGCAGCAGCAGCAGCCACAGTTCTGTGCAGCTTTGCTCACCACCAGCCCTGCTTTCACAGCTATTTTTGGCACTGCCGCTGTGCAGCGGCCAAGTTCTCAGACCTATTTGTATGATTCTTCAGAACTTCCTCCAACTAGTTTTTTTTTCCATCCTGAGCTCCATATTTTTATTCTTCCTGGGTCAGCCAGAAGGCATCTAGCCTTGGCACCACTCCTATCTGCCTGGCCCAGTTGCAGCAGTTCTTATGACTGGTGCCAGTTCCTGGTGGGTGGAGCAGGGTGGGAGTGGGGGACTCGACTTATTTACTATGAGCCCATGAAAAACTCTCTGTAGAGCAAACTCAACCTCTCCAGAGCTAAAGGGGCATGGATTTGGGTGCTTCCCCACGGGAAGGCAGATCCCAGGCAGCTTTCCGCTGAGTGCCTGCTTTGTGGACTGAAGGCAATGAAGGGTCTTGGGGGTCAAGGGCATCACCCGAAAAGAAAAAGTCACTATCCCACTGTACTCAATGCTTGTCAGACCACACCTGGAATACTCTCTTCAGTTTGGTCCCCACAAAGATGTGGCCCAGCTGGAGAGGGTCCAGAAAAAGTCCACAAAGATGCCCCAAGGGCTGGGAAGCTGCTGCAAGAGGAAAGGCTGAGACAACTGTGGTTGTTCAGCCTTGATAAAAGAAGGTCCCAGAAGAGACCTCATCACCACATCTCAGTATTTGAAGGGTGGCTACAAGGAAGATGGAGGCTCCCATTTTACAAAGAGTCACATGGAAAAGACAAAGGGTAATGGGTACAAGTTACTCCTGGGGAGATTCCCATAGTCACAAGAGGAAAGCTTTTCACAGTAAGAGCAATCAGCCATTGGAATAATGTCCCCAAGAGAGCAGTGGATTCCCCAGTGCTCCAGACGTCTACAGTTCAGCTGGACAGGGTGCTGAGCCATCTTATCTAGACAGTGCTTTTGCCAAGAAAGATTGGACCACACGATTCTCAAGATCCCTTTCAACATGAGATTCTATGATTCTATTTTTCTTCCCATCCCTGTTTTTTACACTCATCGCTGAACCTGTGCTGGGTTCCCCATCCTGCTGAGGACTTCACCCAGCACCTGCTACATGCCAAGGCTCTGAGTTATCGAATGTGGAGGGGAAGGAGGAGGAAATGGCACTGTGGGGAGTTAGTGCAGAGGTGCTGCAAGCAGACAAACCCCACACACCACCAACATCCTGCCAAGCACAAAAAGCTTCATTCACTGACAGCCCTGCAGATCCCCAATGAAGGGAACGAGAGGGAGATGTCTTTACAAACAAACTGTGGGGCCTGCTGGTAGATAAGGCCAGATACTGACAGGTGAAAGAAATAATGGGAGGAACCATAAATTCCATAGGAATTCTATTAATTGACACACTGTTACTCACCCAAAGCCATCCTAAATCCCTTGGCTGAGAGAAAAGGAACAGAGACACAAAGAAAACAAAAAAGGGGGGATGTGCATTAGAAGGGGTCTGTATCGGGGGATTAGGGGAATCTGTACCTCTCCAGTACCTCAGCCAATGGGCAAAGAGAGAGAGAAATGTGGCCGGGAAATTAGGATAAAAAAAGGCTGAGTCCTCTAGCAATTTGAGAGACCCCATGGGAAACTGTCCCATGACCTCTCCCTTTATTCGAATAAAGTTACAGGACTCCTCTGTCTCCTTTTTGGGCATAAACCTCTGGCATTAGTGGATTAATTTTCATGACGCCAACGTGAACCTCATGGTACACAAGGTCCACACAAGTGTCCTGGATGCACATCAAGTGAGTGCATATATCACATGGTCCATGCTGGTTTGCAACAGGGGAGGGCTGACCGCTTTAATTGTCCACTCTTCACTAGCAAAGCACCAAGCATAGGCTGGGAACAGGCTGGAGGCACCAGTGCTGCTGGGATAACCTGTGCCAGTGCCTCACCACCCTCAGGGAACAACATTCAGCCACATTACTGAATTTTGGCCCCTCAAGTTGCTGACTCAGGTTCAGCTCCAGGTGAGCTCCTGCTGCCCCCAGGCAGGGCAGGGCTGCAGGAGGGAAAGGGCACAGCCAGCAGTTATTGCAGCCCTAAGAAATAGCAGAGTCAGCCTTAACACGTGATAAACTGTTGACTCATATTTTCGGTTTGTTTGGTTTTAGTCAAAAGGCAACTGCGGAGAAATCACGTGATGCTATGCTCTCAAAGGAAAGCTCCAAATGGAATTTTACCATTTGGAGTAAACTCCGAGCTTCTCCCTTATCACCCAATGACCTAAAAATGCTTAATTGCAGCATTTCTCAAGAGCAAGCTCAATTCCTAAGGTCCTGTTTTCTAGAAAAGCCCAGACACCTAGTGAGGGTACAGATGGCAGCAAGGATGAGATGAAGCCATTGCTCAGAGAGCACCACACGAGCAGTGTGACATCAGCCCTACAGTTCTGAAAGCACAGAAGAAATTAAGAGTTGATTCCAAGGCAATGCCATGAGAACAATTAATCAGAAATGGGAAATGGCTAAAAGCTTACAATCCTTGTGTGTGCCACCACGGCCCAAACACCTGACTCTGAAGAACTCCAGGCATTTCATGCACTTCCTCTGATGTGCTCAGCATCAGCTCCTGTTAGAAATTCCCAACAGCTCCCAGAGGTTTCCAAATAGTTGCCACATCTGCAAGCAGGACATGCTGGGCAACAGCTTGCTGTTCCTTGGGGCTGCTGGACAAGCAGCCAGCAGTTCCCATTTGTGGAGCACGTGGACACCTGCATGCCCAAAATCTTCCCACTCCCCTTCCTCCCGTGTGACAAACCACTTCTTTTCCACCCTCTGAGAATTTCTGTCAGAATAATGCTTCACCTCAGGAACACCTAAATATCTATTATCACCTTAATCGAGCTTTGATTTATTCTAGCAGTTAAATTAAAACAACAAAGCAAAGCTGAGAGTATGGAAAAACCTCAGCTGCCTGGCTATCTACCTAAGAAACTTTGATAATTTCATTCACCTTAATCATCTGAATCAACAATACCATGAAGGTCATCGGGGCAACTGCTGTGCATCAACAGGAAGCACAAACGGTGCTTAAGGCAGATTAGAATCAGGAAATGTGCCACTATTTGCTTTTCCTCTCTCTCCCGTATATCCATTACCTCTAAATCAGTAATACTGACATTTTTTCTAGCCTACAGATGCACATTAATGATTATGGAGAGGTTCAGGTGAAAAGGGCTGTAAATGTGAAACCACAAAAGTTGTGAGTGGTTCAGGAGTGCTGGAACCTTGAAAAGTGCCAAGGGGCAGTGTGAGAATTCCTCTGCAGGCAACCCTGGGTGAAAAATAAGCACCAAACCAGGGAAGAGAAATGCTCTGGAAACAAATGAGAAAGGCAAAAAGCTACAGCTAAGTACCTCAGAAGGTGTCCCAGATGAATATTCCTTTTTGAATTTATTATGTTGCACTGGTTGTTAGAGATCCATAAGGGAGGTCTTTATTTCAACCTCACTGCCTAGAAGTCAGAATTACTTGGATCGTTTCTTCCTATCACTGGAGTTTGGGACAAAAAAAGATGCTTCAAATGGCAGCTGGAAGGGTTATTACAGGGTTAAACGTGTAAGACCAAATTAAAGCTAAATTATATAAATAACTCTAGGAAATATTGGCTGTAACACAACTGCAAACCCAAAGTGCTAGCCAGGTTTATTAAATAATCATAATTAAATCAAATATATGTCCATTAGAAGCTTATCATGCTTTAGAACACAATTCATTTAGCAAGATGGCTCAAATTTTTATGAGTTTATTTTATAATACCTGGATATCAGAGTAGGTTTTATTGTATGCAGTCCAGCAGCCAATATTATGATTGCTCTTAGGCTGCAACTGATCTGGTATGAAGCACTCTGCCCACTTCATTGTATAAACACAAGGATGAGCCAACACTTTCCTGCCACTCTGGGGGGATTTTAGCAAAAAACTGAGTTTCTGATGAAGCTGTTTACTTGCAGCCATTATTTGCATTTCAGGAAAGCTCCCTTGGTGATATTTTTAATTTTCAGTGTGTGAAACGCTCCTGGTAGCTTTCTGTGAGAGCATTAAAATACATTAACTTGCCATTTTCTGGTACATGGGTCCACACTTGTACCTCACTTTGGGCTGAGTTGTTTCTTTGCCCCCACCAGCCTGGGCACCCCTCAGCTCTGCACTTCTGTTGTTACTTGACCCTAATTGATGGGAAGCAATATTTTACATTCTGATGATACAAGCATCACACAGCACATCATAATTCCCTGTTTATGGCACAGTGACCCTTCACCTCCCCAGCAGGTTTAAAGTGATTATGGACACTCCTCAACACAGTAACCCTGATCCTTGTGGTTGGGTTTGTTCCTTCAAACCACAGGATGCATTCCCAGGGTGTCTCATTCCTGCTGAATGCAGCCTCTATGGCCAGGCTTCCCCAGCACAGCTGTGGGGCTCTGCTGTGGTACAGACATGCACAAATAACTCCACAAATAACTCCTGAGTTATCTCTCATTCCCTAATTACCAGGTTTTCCAAGTTAGACTGGAGCTAAACAGGATTTGATGACGTACTTGGAGATACAGCAGCAGTAATAACCGGATCACGGGAGCAGGAATCAGTGACCCAGCAGCAGTAACCCAGTTTATCACCTCACCTGCCTCCTGCCAGCTCTCTGTGCTTTTATCATCATCAAAGAGTCATAAACACAGAAAGGTTTGGGTTGGAAGGGACCTTAAAGCTCATCCAGCTCCGCGAGCAGGGACACCTTCCACTATCCCAGGTTGCTCCAAGCCCTGTCCAGCCTGGCCTTGGACACTTCCAGAGATCCAGGGGCAGCCACAGCTTCTCTGGGCACCCTGTTCCAGGGTCTCACCATCCTCACAGGGAAGGATTTCTTCCCGATATCCAGTATAACCCTGCCCTCCGTCAGTCTGGAGCCATTCCCCCTTGTCCTGTCACTCCATGCCCTTGTCAGTAGACACTCTCCAACTTTTACATTTGCTGATCAGCTTCAAACCAGCACTAAAGGCAGCACAGAATACTGCTCCTACTTTTTTAATCTTTCTTTTTTCTTTCCTTAGCAGGGTGTGTCCTCCAAGAACAGAGCACTAACAAAGGAAAGCTTCTGCTAACACAGACTCAGGTCCTCAGGGCTGTCCCGGCACTGCCCTGCAATCTGTCCTTACAAGTGCCAGTGCCAGTGCCAGGAGGAAACCAGACATTTTTGCAAATAGGTCCAAATCAAACACATCACCTTTACAAGCCACAACAAACAAAAAACTCACTTGAAACCGATAATCCTTCCTGGAGGCGATAACACAGTCATGTTCTTGGGCTTACCTTCATCAAGCTCAAAATAGCCTGGGAGTCCCCAGCCCTACACAGCCTGCACCAGCAGCAGCAGCCTGGCTCCTGTGGTGGGGCTGTACAGCCCTGGGAAGGCAGAACTCATCCCAGACATGCCCAGTGTCACAAACACAGCTGCAAAGTCTGCCAAGTCACCCAGCCTTGAAGCTGACTGTATTTACTAGGTGGTCTAGCAAGCCTGGCTCTGTGTCTGCAGCTGTCATGAAGAGCTGGATGCTCCAGCCCAGCCCAAATGCCCTGTAATGGAAAGCAGGGCACAGGGAGAAGGGGGACAGGACAGGGTACCTCTGCCTTGACGTGAGAGAGACTCCAGGCCTCCTACAGCCCATAGTGTACAGCAAGCAGCAGTTACAGACACAACTCACTATCCAAAAGCTTATCCACACTCCAGCTGTATTACTTATATAAAAAACCAGTGTTTACCACCAGGGATCTTTTTTTTTTTTTCTTTTTTCCATGAAGTTTCCAAGGCAAAATAACAGACATTATCAAGCAGGTTTGATGATTACAGTAAAGAAAAATCCTATCACTGAACACTCACATAATCTTTTTTGTCCCTTGCTCCATGTAAGTTCTTAGTTCTAAACAAAGGGAAGCAGACAAGATGAATTACAGAGGCAGATGCACTTAAATAAATACATATACTTCTTTTTTCCTAAAACTGTCTTGGTTCTGTTTATACTGGCTGCGAAACAGCGTCCTCCATTCTCCTCAAACAACAAACAAACCCCGAGCTAATGATTTGATTCCTGCAATCAAGGTCACAGGCCTGGTTTTCCTGTAGCGTGCACTGAATGCTGTACACAGGACAGAACTCAAAACCTCATTTAAGATGGGCTTAGTATCAATAATTTAAGTAATTTGCTGAACAGGAGGAAAAGCACTTAGGGAATGTTTTTCTCTCAAAAGAAAAGAGGAAAGTTGGAAAGCTTGCTGGTCATCTTGAGGAGTGGCTCATGCAGAGGAAGCCACAGGGAGAGCTGTGCTACAGCAGCAAAGCTCCTCTGCACCTGAGTGAAACCAGGACTTTGCTCCATCCCCTTTGGGCTACACCCAGCCAGGAAGAAGGGTAGTTCAAAGAGAGACAGGATGGCTCAACACTCAAACCCGTCTACAAAAATAAAAGTAATTTCCCAGCTGTGAAATTCATTTGGGGTGTCAGTGCCTTAAAATAGCAGCAGTGACTCTGCACCACAAACAGCGGCTGCTCCATGCACCGGGTGCATGGGAGGGATGCATGCTGGGGACACAGGCAGGGGCTTGACAGCCCTTTCTGTGAAGAAATTCTTCTTAATATCCAGCCTAAACCTCCCTTGGTACAACTTGAGGCCATTTCCTCTTGTTCTATCACTTGTCACCTGGGAGCAGAGCTTGACCTCCACCTGGGTCCAGCCTCCCTTCAGGGAGTTGTGGAGAGTGAGAAGGTCCTCCCTGAGCCTCCTCTTCTCCAGGCTGAGCCTCTCCAGCTCTCTCAGCTGCTCCTCACCAGACTATGCTGCAGACCCTTCCCCAGCTCTGTTGCCCTTCTCTGGACACACTTCAGCCCCTCAATATCTTTCTTGCCACAAGGGGACCAAAAATGAACCCAGGATTTGGGCTGTGGCCTCAGCAGTGCCCAGCACAGGAGCACAGTCACTGCCCTGCTTTCTGCACAGCAGGAACTGGTTTTATTTGCACTGTGTATTTGACATAAATTAAAGCTCTGCTGCAGCCAGCTCCTCCAGAGCTCCTTCATGTGCTGAGGGACTTCCTATATTGATGCTTATTATCACCAGGCTCTCCCACACAACAATTCTATTGACCACAACACTTATCCAGAGGAAGATGATGCAACGGCTGCATGGGAAGTGTCAGCTATTTTGTACAATGCTGTTTATTGTTTCAGAAAAGTTTTTTTCAGAATTGAATAATTGCTGCCATGTTTGCTGACCTCCTCAAGAAGGCTTTTGGCTGTGCCATTTCTAAGGGAAAAGCATCAGGATGCAGAAATTGGTGTATGGTAATGAAGAGCAAAATCCAAGCAGGACTGCGTCTGACTCAGGCTCCTCTGCACCCATTCTGGCTTCTCCTGGGGGCTGAACTCCTAGGGTTAAGCAGGTAAGACAATCAGTTTCTCTATCTTATCTCTTGTCCATTGCATTATCTCAGCACAAACACTCAGATGGTTTCTCCACTGCTCAGTAAACTCCCTCAGAGGGAGCAGCAGCCATAGCATTGCCTGGGATGCAAACAGGGCTGGGGGAACTGATCCATCCTCCACTGGCATTGCTGACAGAGGTGGCAACACTCTTCCAAGAAAGGAATATTGTCCCATGCAAATAACTCCTTTGGAATTAAAATGTCTGCCTGTAGTTACCCTTCTCTTATAGGGGCATAGAACAAGTTCAGCTTTATCAGCTCCAGCCACCTCCATCATCACTAACTTCATGCCATGACAATATTACATCAGCCCTCAACAAAGGAAGGATGGCAGCAGGATTTGGGCTCCTGGGGAGACACATTCCTGCAGCTTCTCATGGGCTTGGTCCAGACAGGCAAGGATGGTGACAGTCTAATTAATTAAAAAGCACATTGACACCATGTTAAAATCAATTTCATGCTTCCAGAAAGGCCAGTTCAGCTCTTCCCATCAGCAGGTGTCACTGCCCCAGTAACGAGAAGCAGGTAATTAGTAGGCTGTAATGAGCAGGCTGCCCAGGCCCCCGAGCTGGCAGGACCATGCAGCCTGTCCCTCAGCATCCTGGCTCAGCAGGACTGGGGCAGGTTGATTGCCAGGATCTTTAATTTCCAAGGCTTACAGCCCACTTTCCTCAGGAAGGAGCAATATTTTAATTGTCCCCAAGAAGGATATTTTTTAAGTTTGCCGGACATGGAGGTCACCAGGTAAACTCTTTGGGTGGCCAGAATACAACAAATGTTTTTCAACTGGTTTTACGGGAAACCCAGAGAAAAGAACGCAGAGGTTTAAAGTTTGTCACCTCCAAATCTCCCTATTTTGTGCCTTCCACCATCAGATGGTGCAAAGACAAAAGCTGTTTCATCTGTGGAGCTGTGAGCAGACGAAGCTGCAGAGCCACATCCAGGGGTCAGAGGCCACCTCTGATCCACTCAACAGTGTGCTATGAGAATATGGTATTCAAGGCGATCCCTTCCCTGTAACAGACTGGGAAAACTGGTTTTGCAGCCCTTCAGTCATGCTAATTTGCTGATGGAAAACAAGGTGCTTGTAAGGGAAAGCCAGTTAAGTGGGCTTTATTCAGCTTAACCGCTGTGTTAATTATATAGGACATGAGCACCATTTAAGTTGTATAACTAGTGTACAAATCTCCTTAAGTAGGGTTCACTTAAAACAAGAGCATCTCACCCATGAAACCACCTTCTCTCCAAGAGTGTCCCTCCCAAGGGCTGGCAGAGGTAAGGAGAGAGGAGCAGCTGCCCTGCGGCTCTTCACCACAACCGCGAAGGTCGGTAAAGTCACTCACGGCGTTCCCTTTTCTCCAGGGACACGGTCTCAGCTGGGAGAGGCTCATTTGGGCAGAAAAAGTTGTGGACATATTTTGCTAAAGTGAACGCAAAGGCTCTGTAAGGAAAGGGGACTGACTCATGCTCCTCTGAAGTCACTGAGCACTTTTAGCAGCAGCTTAATTCCCTCGCAGGTGACAACATCTCACATCTCCTTTGCCTGCTTCTTCAATCAAATCCACCTGCAGTTTCTCCACCAGACCCAATCCACTTCTGCTCTCCTGCAAACCCCTCTTCTGCATCTCTCTTCTACAAATAACCCTCCTCCAGGTTTCCTCCACTCTGCCCCCATGTTACCACCTGCGCTCGGCACACAGCAGTTTTCCCACAATGGTCCATAGCACTCTTTGAAAAACCTGGAACATTTAAAAAATTACTGTATTTGCTTTTTTCAGCTGTTGTAGCTGAGCTGGCTCCAGGACAGGGCTGTGTCTGGCAGATGTCCATGGCTGCTTTGAAGTGATAAGTGCAGCGGCTGCAGCAGCTCAGAACGGGACAGGAAAGGGTGGGATGGATGTCAGAGTGAGAACAAGCCATGACAAACATGAGGCGGGAGACTGAAACTCCTGGTGAAGCACAGCCACGGACAAAGATGACCACAGACCTCTGGGGCCACGAAGGAAAGAGCTGCCTGGCACACATCACAGATCCCAAAGTGACACAGATCCAAAGCCTGTTGTGTTTTTCCAGTCTTTAAACATCTTCATTTTCAGCCATGCTGCAGCTCTTTGCTGTCACACCATAGACCTGAACTTGACCTCCAGCCCTCGGGATAAACTCAACACAGGGGTGAATCCAACAGTTTGACTTGCAACCTGTGAAAAGTCCCCAACCTGGGAGATGTGACTCCCATCCTGAAGCACAGAGCCACTGCTGGGGGCTGATTTTGGCTTCCAAAGGAAAAAAATGGACCAAACCAAAATGGACCCATATGCAGGCTTTGGGAATGGGCAGGGCTGGCAGGTGGAGGTTTGGGCCCCAAGGGCAAGAAAGTCCTTGTGGGCACAAGCTTGGCAAGGGCTTAGGGAGGATGACAGAGATTCCCTTCTCTCTTCCAGACAGCACAGCTATTGTGTACAGCAAATATTGGGATTAAATAGAAACACTGGAACATTCTGTTGAGGAAGAGGGACAACTGTCAGCTGCTCTTTCAGCAGGTGAGAGAAAAGGGAAGTAAAATAAAGGGCAAAGAAGGGCAAATAGGTAGACTGGCAGTAAAGCACATGCTCATCTATGCACTCAAAGCAAAGCTCTGGCACAAGATTTTGATGTCAGAATGATAAAACAGAACTCAGTGCATTAATTTTTTCCTGACAGTTTTGATAGGGCCATCAGCTCTCTGCTCTCCACCTGAGATGCTCCTCCAAGACCTCTCAGAGCTGCTGTTCCTTTCCCAGGGCTCCTCAGGATCTGGAAACTCTTCAGAGTGTCTAAGTCCCTCGCAAGCAGCAAGTGTTGGGGGCTCTGAGCTGAGTCCCTCCTTCAGACCCCTTGCTCTTCCCCCTCCCTCAGATGCAGATGTGGAGGCTGCCCTGAAGCATAAGATGATGGCAGGTGCCTCCAAGGTGAGACCATATGAAGTGTGTGACCGTGGGGCCTCCTTGGCTGCACCTTGAGCATCTTCTCTCTCTGCCTCTAAACCTCATCCCAGACATCTCCACATGGTCATATTCCACAGGATCCATATCCTCTCCCTTGCTGTGGGCACTCAGGGACTCCTTCCCATTGGAGCTGACAGCAGTAATTGTGCTGGGAGTGGAAGGAGCAGGCAGGAGGGGAGTGTGCACAGCCCTTGGTCCACACCACCCTTGAGCAGTGCTGATGTGACCACGGCTGGTTCTCATTCCCACAGACAGCTGTGCTCTCCATCAGGGCAGTGCAAGGGCAGCATCACAGTGGTGCTCACTTGAGTCTTGTCTTGAGTGGCCATTCTCTTCTGTGAGCACCAGGAGGAATGGCTGCAGAGGGCTGGGACCGCAGGGATCCCCTGGCAGCCACCAGCACTCACAGAGACACCGTGCAGAGCAAGGCAATCTGAGATGGAGCCCAGCAAGGGCTGCAACAATCCATTCCACCGACATGGACCACCCAGAGCTCCTCCCTGCCTGCGAGGGGTTGCTCTGGGGCGGCTCCTCCAGCCAGTACCCGAGGCCACCTGCAGGTCCTGTGGGTGCCACTGCCCTCTGCAGTCCCCAGAGGAACGCACAGCTTGCCTCCACACAGGACATTCCTTCTGTCCCCTCTTTCCAGCCTTACCTCACTTGAGCTTCCCTACAACATTCCAGTCCAGAAGATAAGTCATCCAAAGAAAAGCATTTGCCCGCAGTGGGAGCACTGGAATCAGCACTGGGGGGAAGGAAGATCCCTGTCCTGTGCATTGCCACACGTGGGGATTCCCCAGCAGAGCTGTAGTTCTTGCAGAAAGTGCTGAGGGATGGCTAAACACCCGAGCAGAATGTGCTGTCCCACACTGATCCCTCCTCTCGTATCCTCTTGCAGGAAACCCCACACCTTACACCAGCCCCGAGGACACAACTAAAGGTGCCCTGCACATCCCAGAGCAGAGATGTGGCCACACATTGCCTTCTGTCACACAGTTTGGGACACACTTGACTCTGCATGGATATTTTGGGCTAAATGGGTTACCTGAAGCTGATTTATAGTCAGTGAAGACTGAGCGGAGCATAGCACATTCAGCTTGAGCTCAAATCGATGTTGAAGCAGTCGAGGTGGGGAGGCACAGAGCAGCACCAGGAGGGGTCACATCACACAGACAATCATAGAGGATAATCACTTCAGCAACTCACATAAAGGCCCTTGTTGAAGTTTTCTAGATCACTGAGATACGGCTGGGTCAGGATGTGGCAGAGGGCAGGGAGCGACAGCGCAGAGGGAGCAGCACTTCTGCTGCCACCCATGGAGATGCATTGCTCTAGAGGCAGAGAGCTGTGAGCTGTTGGGACAATTCCAGTGTCCCTGCTCCTCCCCAGCTGGCACAGAGGGACCAGGAGGAATCCCCAAGGAGTCTGCTGGCTGCAAGGGACTTGTTTTGGAGGTGTCCTGGGAACTGCTGCCTGTCCCCCTCACAGGCTGCCAGCCAGGACAGGGGCTAGTCTGAGCACACTGGCCATGCTGGTGTGCTAGGAGCTGTGGTTTTCAATTAGCATTCCAGCTCTGAAGGCTTTTCTTAGTAACCCAGTCAGACTTTTACACACAAAATCTACACCTCAATGCAGAAAACAGAAACAGAGCTAGTTTTATGTGTGTATTAGCACACACGTGGAGCACTATTTGCTTTGTAGCAGCAAGTTAATCATAAAAGCAGTCCAGTCTGGGGCATGTTTGCAAAACAGAAAGCAGAAGATAAGAAAGGGCATCTGTGGTGAGGGTTCTGGCGCCTGGGTGCTTTCAATGCAAAAACTAATGCCACCCACGACTCCACGGCGCTGTCCCCCTCTGTCCCCAGGGCAATTTTGAAAGCACTCATAATACTGCTGTTATAAACACAACAAGGGGAAGAAAGACTGCAAGGCTGGGCTGATTCCTGGGAGAGAAGCGGAGGAAGGATGTGAAGCGGAGGAAGGATGTTCCCTGACAGAGCTGAAGATTTAGCTATTCACCTTGACTCCAGAGCAGCACAGAATGCTCAGCTCCCAATAGCATTAACTGCTGCCAGTGTCCAAGACCTGATAAGCTGAACAAACACCCATGGGCAGAACTCACCCAGAGTTTCCTATGTCAGAGCTCATGCGCTTTTCCCAGTGATGAAACTGTATCTTTCTGTATCAGTTCTGAAACAGTTTCTGTATCTAGAAACTGATGATTCAGTATCTTCCAGGTACAGTATCATAACGGGTTCATGCGCTTGACAGCAAGGGTTTGATGGAGAAACAACAGAACCATGGTCCCAAACTCAGACTCTGAACGTTGAAATCCCCCAGTGATCATTACAAGACACACAGGCAACTCCAGTGTGTCTGTGCTGTCCCTCGCCCCATTCCCTGCAGCAGCCAAAAGGGTGCTCACTCACTCACACTCTTTCTCTGAACTGCCCAAGCCTGGTGTTCTCTCCACGCTGGTAAAACCTTGCTCTGAAGACAAACTGCATCATCTCTCCAGCTCTTCCAAGGTACACACTGCCAGAATCCTCGTTGTGCGATGCCAGGGCTGGGCATTGCAGTCTCATTTCCCTGATCTGAGACAGCATAGTGACAGTAATGTTCTCCAGTTCCAGTGACTGACCTACATTCCATAATTTCCAAATGATATCAACAAGCACTTTACACATCCAAAGATCAGCTCTGTGGCTGTTCTGAGCCCTCAGCAGTTCTGAAAGAGCATCTCCTCAGGTGCTGCTCCTGCCTGCACCAGCACACCAAGTACTCTGCAACCAGGCTGGGATCTGGAGACAGCCAAGTCCTCCAGCTACTGCTTGCAGAGCACCTTCCATCCCAGCTCCTGAGCACAACACACAAGCCCGGGACAGGGATGCCAGAGCATCCTTCACCCAGCCACTGCCCAAAGTGTTTGTCTGGTGCTGTAGCCTGGCTCCAGCCCTCTCAGTGCCTGCAGGGTACCTGGGCCAGGTGCATGCCTGAGAACATGCACACGGTCTCAGTTTAAAAATAAGCAAATATGAACATGTGAACTCACAGTGAGCATGGGTTGAACACAGCCTATCTTTCCAAACACATCCTTGGCTGTGGTGGAGCTGCTCCCCGGCTGCAGCATGCATTTTCACTTGCTCCAGCAGCCCTTCACAAGGGAAGTCTGTTACTTGCTCTTCACTAACTTACAGCTGGGCATGGCTTCAGCTGTTTCATATTGAAGGCTCTGTTCTCAAAGGGAAAACAAAGACCACAGCTGTTGCTAGAGAACAAATTTAATTTCATCTGCTATGGCAAGGGGAAAGCCTAGGGCACTCAGCTCCACAGCAGCTACCTGTGGGGGAACCCTGTCCTCACTGGTCTCCATCCCAAACAATTTTTGGTGTAGTCTTAGTCCAACCTCAACCTTATTCCCTTATCTCAGCTCACACAATGACAGTGATGTCTGCTAAACCCACACTTATTTCTCACCCTCTTCAAGTTCCTGACCTTGACCTATTCTTCACAATCTGACTCTACCAGCAGCAGAGTGTACCAGAGCTACAACCAATGCTTGACTTGAGATAGAACAGAAAGAAATTAAGCTTTATTTTGTTATGATTTGTGCTAATCAGCTTATACTTGGGCAACAGAGTTTTACAAAATCTGTTCTCCTTTCCCAGATATAAATTCCTTGCTGGAGCTAACAGGGAGGCTGGGCAGGCAGTGCTGCTCCAAGGAAAGGTTACCAGAACTACAGCCATCTGAGAGCTAAGGGTCAGTCCTCGCCTCCCTCTTGGCTGGAAGAAAATAAATTAATACAGAAAGGAAAGCCAAGCTGAGGCAGTCAGCCAGCTCAGAACATTTTCAGCTCAAACTATGAAGCTGGCAGAGTTATAAGCAATGGGAAACTCAAAGATCGGAACTTGCAGTGGGATAAACTGAACCATCAGAGCATGGGGGAGCACTGGCCAACTCCCTAACAGCTGCCGTTTGGAGAACACACAGACCAAAGATTACCCCAAACAGAACCACAGAATGGTGTGGGTTGATGAGGACCTTAAAGCTCGTTCAGTTCCAACCATCTGCTAAATGTTCCTCAGCAGGAACACCTATTAAACCAAGTTGCTCCAAGCCCCATTCAACCTGGCCTTGAACAGGCATCCAAGCTTCTCTAGGACATCTGTGCTGGCGTTTTACTGCCTTTGAGTGATAAATACATAGGAAGGTCAGACTTTTAGAGGCTTCAGCAGGAGCTCACATCACCGAGCCCGTGGGGCGCAGGAGCCGACGGGACCTGGCAGCGGCCGGAGCGGGGCGGGTAGGGGGCAAAGGGGCTTTACGCACCGCTCACCCCCGAACGGGAGGGCACCGCGCCCCAACTCGCACCTGCCCGCCGCGGCAAAGGAGGATGAAGAGAAGCGGAGCTTCGAGGGGCCGGGAAGGGACCCGGCGGCAGCGGCTCCCTCCATCCCCGCTAGCCCCGGCACTCACCCGCGGACCCTCGGCACCGCCAGCCCCACGCAGCCCCGCAGCCCTTCCTGGGCGCCCCGGCCATCGGGCCGGTCCGCTCCCGGTCCCCACCCGCTCCCATCCCTGCCCGGCCCCGCTCACCTCCCGCGGGGTCCCCCGGAGCCCCCAGCCCCGCTCCGGCCGCGGCCCCGCTCCGTGTGACACGGCGAGCCGCTTTCGCTTTCCCTTTCCCGGCGAAGGAGGGGCGGCCCCGGCTGCCGGCCGCCCTCGGGGAAGGGTCTGGGGGAGCCGGGGCGGGGGCAGCCCGGAGGGATCGGCCCGGAGCTGGGGGGACGCCTGGGCTGCGGGCAAAACGACTCCCCCAGCCCGCCTCTTACACAGCGGGTTCATCTCTTCCCCAGTGCCCGATCGCGATGTTCCCCTGGCCTGGAGTAGGACAGGTGAAGAAGCACTTCGAGTCGCCGCCGAAGGGACCAGAGGGGCTTAACAGACATGTAGATGTGGCACTTGGGGACATGGTTTATTGGTGGGCTTGGCAGTGCGGGGGGAATTGTTGGACTCGATGATTTTAGAGGGCGTTTCCCACCTGAACGATTCTGTGAGTCCATCTAGGTATGGCAGACCCAACCCCCACAGGGTAATTTATCTCTTGGGACTTGAAGTGGAGGCACTTGGGATTTTGGAAGCGACTTTCTTCATGGGAAAGCAGCAGTCCATAACAGGAGAGCTCCCTCTGACCAATCCTCTTCTGCAACTCTACATGAACTCTGTGAGCTTGGATGAAGCTACCAGAGCACTAGAGTTCTGATGGCTAAGAACAATTAAAGAATAAATCAAAAGGAAAATAAGTTAGTTCACCCCAGGGGCAAAGAACCCTCCAGATGGTCATAATTAAGATGCTTCAAGAAGTCTCACTTCTAGCAGAGAGCCAACACCAACACAGCCAAGGGGAGAGAAGCTTGGGCTCTTAGAAATGCTTAGCAGGAACAAGAACCTCCTCCTCTGCTGGTCTGCAATACCTCCTGCACAGCTGCTCACTCCAAGATGCAATTGCTGCTACCAGGAATGCCCCCTCAATGACTGCAGGCTTTAAAGGTATTTTCTTCAGAAATGTAATCTGTTACCTGGTGTTCTTGGGCACCTGCTGCTTATCACTCATTATTTACCTTGCCTCGAAGTAAAGCTGATCTAGGAGGCAGCAGCAGGAGCACTTGTCGTTTGTCAGAAGGCAGGGAAAGAGTCAAGTGATGGAGGTAAAACCTGCTGGCATAAGAGGCCAAAGACGTACAGTGCAAGCAAGGCAGAAAAGCTGTCTCCCTGCAGCTGTGGACATCCATCTCTAGAAACTACTGGCTCTGCACAGCACAGTCTCTGGGTTGGGGGATTTTTCTTTCTCTTCTCGGAAGAACTTGTTTCTACACGAGGACTTCTGTAATGCTGCTCTCAGGCTCTGCTCAGAAGAATGAACCCTAAAAATAAAAAAACCCATGGTGCACAGGCTGCTAGAGGCACCAGGCATTTTACGTGAAACCACACACTGGTTTGGCTTGGAAGAGATGTTAAAGCTCATCTCATCCCAAACCCTGCCATGGGCAGCAACACCTTCCACCACATCAGGTTGCTCCAAGCCCATCCAACCCAGCCTTGAACACCTCCAGAGCTGGACACAGCACTGCAGGTGGGGTCTCACAAGAGCAGAGTGGAAAGGCAGGATCTCCTCTCTTGACCTGCTGGTTATCTTAAAAGGACTTGTTGGTATTGCTCAGATCCTGGGCAGCACATCTGGGTTGCAGAAGCGCTGCTGGCAGCTCTGGCCAGGCTCCGGGCTGATGAGCTCCTGGGGACTACAGACTGCTGCTATCTGCATGGACACAGTGACCTCTTACTCAAGGATCCAGGGTACAAACAGCCCAAGAGATCTCAGACTGGCTGTTAAACAATGCAACTTCACCCCAACAGCCTTTCAGTAGATACTAGGATATATTTCTAAACATGAAGATTAAAAAAAAAAAAAAAGGAATACTTCATTTTAAAGATAATTCCAGATATTTTATTCTAAATATTACAAATAACAAGCATTTCACTATAAAAAACTAGGGTAAGAATCAATGTAGTTACAGCTAGAAATATTTACATTCTTAGAAGAAATTTATATATCTTTCTATATACAAGGCTGTGGCCATTACTGGTTTAAAGTACTCCCAAAGGCATTTCTAAGTAAGGCTTTATGGTCCAGAGCTGATTCTATGTTTTAAGAAAATAATTTACAACTGCCAGGACTAAGGTTCTGTTCTACAAATACTGAAATAGGTATTGCAGTCCAACTCCCCAGGCAATGCACCCCCTCTCTGTGCACCCACCCACTCTGAATGCTCACTTGGAAAGGGGGGAGGAGTTCACACCTCTTCACAAAATAGTGTCAGAAGTCAGCCAAAGTTGCCTCATTCTGGAAGATGAAATACTAAATGATGCTCATGGGAGCATTACATTCACTGTCAGGAGAGTTAGAGATTCTAACAATTATTGACTGTGGAGCACGAACATCACAAGTAGTTGTGGTACCTTTTGAGTCAATGGCATTTCCCCTTGCAAGCAAAGAAACTGAAGGCACAGGACTCTCTGACATGCCTGAGATGATGACAGGAGTCAGCCTGAGAGCTGCAAAGGAGGGGATCCTTGTCCCCAACTCCAGGCCATATGCTATTTGCCTTGGTGAAAATACTGCAGTGTGATTGTTCATCTGGCAAGAGGGAATCCTGCCTAACCAGGTAACTATAACTTGCATTGCTGCTGTGATACAGATTATAGACACCCAAACTGTGCAGGATTTCTGAGGTTAAGGTCAGTCTGAATGTCAAAGTGTTTCATCTTCCTCCACAGCAGCATGAGCTCACAGGTTCATCACAAGTCCTCTTCCAAAGGTAAATTCTGTCCTTTCTCCCTATTCTGCAGATGTATCTGTGACCACACTTTATGCTGCAGATCTTATCTGTTGCCAGCACTGATGCCACTCTAAGATTTGCCCATAACTGTATCAGGTCCTTTTATCTATATCTTGTTTGGAGGGATCAGATCAGCTACCTATATTAAAATATTCCCCCTATTTCTTTTGGAGATACCTGTTAGCTGGATTCTGCCTACTCACTAGAACAAGACCCTTGGTTTAGAGCTGAGCTTGAAGAGCAGGATAAAACAGTAAGGACAAAACAATCCAGTCTGCTATATTAATTATGTTCCGCATTTCTTAATCAGACTTTATGTTTCTAAAATCATAAGCAAGGGAAAACCCCTTTTTTTGACACAAAGTGATTTCCATTGAGTTTTGTAGTATTAGTCACAACTGGGAAATTCCCTGATTTGTCTGGATGTAAAAAAAATAAACCAACAATAACAACAGAAAACCCCACAAAGACCTTTAGTAAACATCAAAATATTTAAATGTTCAAGAACAAAAGTCTCTCTTTCAAGGCACATACTTGGATAAAACAGTGGGTAAGAAATTACAGCTAAATCTGATGTTAAATGGACACTGCACTTTAAGACCGGAATTTCCAGACTAAATCGTGCATCAGGCAAGCACATATCTTACATTTTAGGGTATTTTCTGAAGCTGTTTACAGGAAGAGCCTTATGGGACATGGACATGGTTGTTTACATTGGCAAATTCATTACAAGGAAGTTGCAGCTAAATGTGTTTTGCCTCAGATTCCTGTGGTTATCAGATCATTCTCCTGCAACACACAAAAAAAAGCTGCTTCTCAATGTTCCAGTTTCTCAACATAAGGTTTACAATGAAAAATATCTGTACCAAGTTTTACTCCATACTCTTATGTTTACAATGAATATTTCAAAAAGGGTGTAAGCCTAAAAAATCAGGTCATGTTTTTGGGCAAGGGAGACTGGCCGTTACATGCAATCCCCTGACATGTATTTGCTTATGTCAAGGCTGTTCTGTGATGTGCAGTGAGGCTTGTAAAATCCAGATTCTCTGTTTTGGCAGTAGCCTCATATCACACATTGCATTTTAAACCTGCCTGCTCAGGGCTTGTCAACCTACTAAACAGGAGTGACACTGGGTTCACTGCCCCAAGCTTTGGATTTCTTTCCTTGGAAAAGTTGACACCACTATGTTTGTCGGTATCGTTCTCTGAGCCGGTGACATTGGTCAGCTTCATGCTGCATCCAGAAATTAAAATCCTAAATAAAGAGGTGAGAAAATGCAGAAAAGTGAAGCAAGCCCTAGAGCTCAAGACACTGGTAGGAAGAATTTAACTATACTAAACTACTATGGTCTATACAGCATTTTCAACTTTCTTGTTCCTGTGACAAGCAGTCCAGGGCACACATCAGTCCTACTGCTGGAGTCTGTTACCAAGGTCAGAATTTGGGATATTGATTCATGAAAGACTGGAATCAGCCAACACCAGCTATATATTTAAATACCACAGGAAAATGCAAAACTTCCCCAATCTACTGCTGCAGTAGAGTAAGGACCCTGACAGCTTTGGCTACAAAGGTTTAGTCTGTTTATTATTATTGTCTTAATTTAACAAGACAGAACAAAACACAAGTGCCGTGAGAGAGAAACCTTTCACCATTCACATCTGTCACACTATAACCAGCATAGCACAAACAAGACTGTGTGTACACATATATTGTATATTTAAAGAAACACAGGTAATGCCAAACTTCCACAGCACAAGGAACAATTTCTGGCAGACTGTCAACAAGATTTGTGGGTTTGTTGAGGGTTTTTAAAACAATTTAAAAGCAATTCACTGATTACATGAGTTTAGTGAAACATAACATGACCTCACAGCAATCATACCGTTGACACTTGAGGATTAAGAACAAGCAATCAGAAATATATTCTGAGTTTTGTTCTCAGTACATTCCACCATGAGGTCAATGCAGTGGCATGATTAACACAAAAATTTATGACTAAATATACTAATTGTGTGCATGTGTATATGCACATGTGGGAAAAACACAGAAAAAGTACAGTAGAAATGTTTCCATCCTCCAAATTGCACAGAAAACATTAAAACAATTTACACATAAAAACTGTCACCACACATTGAAAGGGGAGAATCCCAAACTAAGACCACACCCTCTACACACAGGTGAAACCATTTGCATTACTTAGAATAAATCCAGCCTGGAAACAGGCCACATCCAAGGTCAGATGTAAACAACTTCAACCAAGAAGGTACAGTTGAAATCCAGCATTGGAATCAAATGAATTTTTTGAACAGAATTTCAGTGCTAAATACTTTGTGCAAGACAATCCTTTCAGTCTTTGCTGAGATAAAACGTATCAAGTTAGAATTAATTCTCAAAATTTTTCTTTGCATCTTTCTCAATTTGGTAACAAATTCAGCACATGCAAAGTCATTTGAGTAAGATCACAGAGAGGCATGTTCTCATAACCTTCACTATAATAAATAAGTTTCCTGTCCAGAGACAGAAGTCAAGGAACCAAAAGCAATGAACAGTTTTTTGAGGCAATTTTTACCTCTTGATGTGCATTAGCTCTGCAGAAGGTTCACTGAGGAATCCAGGCACCCTGCCAGTCCTTGAACTCAGTTTCAAGTATCTTTCAGCTGAACTACACATGTAAAGGATTGATCAGATTCTGCTCCATGGTACTACTGCATGAACAGAACCACGGCTGAAAAATCTTATTGAAGGCTACAAAGTATTTATGTTCATATAAAAAGAGAATGAACGGAACACAGTGTTTAAATTAATAAATAAGGTCAAAATTACAGAAAACAAAGTGTTGCCACTAGCCCTTTCTAGAATGAATTTTAGAAGAAAAGTCCATTTAACTTTCAGTCCACCAGGAAGTATTTAGGAGTTCCATCAAAAAGCTGTGCTTTTAGAAATCTCTGGATTTTCTTCTTCCTCCTTGGCATCCCTCGTGCTACTAGATGCAGGCCTGTATTCTAATCTGGGGATGGAAGAAAAGAAAAAGAAAATAACTTTAAAAACAGATGAGAGAACTGAGAAAAGAAATATGAGTCCTGTCTGACATTACAGCCTGCTAATTTTAATATCCTGTTGACTTCAGTTGAACAGGTCCCTTATACCTATGCTCATGTGTCATCTTCAGTCACAACCATGGCAAAAGGCCAAACGCTCTCAATGCCTCTTAGATCAGTTGAACTAAACTGGAAGAGTTCAGCTCTTCCCCAGCACTTAGGAGACTTTCAGAACATAAAAAAACTAGATTATAACCCACATGTATCTATACCTCGATAAAGCAGCACACATTTAAAATGCATTCCTCAGATGTATTTTTAGTAAGCCATCAGAGTGAAAAGATAAATTTGGACCTGAGAGATGTAGACATGAACATTCACACTTGGGAAGAGGGACTAAGACTTCAGCCAAGCTTTTGTATCTTCAACAGAGTAGTACCTTTGCTGCCAAAACCAGCCTCTCCCTCTGACCATACCTAAGCAAGTCCACTCCTCAGGGCAGAGACATGCTAAGCTCAGGTGGCACTTACCCTTTCACCAGCAGCATTTGATCAATGGTGTCAGGAAGAGGCATGCCATAGCTTTCAGGCAGAAATAGTGTCAGAATTCCAGACAGCACAGTCAGGCTCCCCATCAGGATGTAAGGCAGGAATCGATCATAGGCACCTAGTAAAATACAAAAAGGAAAGAAAATAAAAATGCAGCATCAGCTCTAAGTCTCTGATAATTGCCCAGAGAAGCTGTGGATGCCCCAGCCCTGGAAGTGTTCAAGAGCAGGGTAGACAGGCCTTGGAGCAACATGGTCTAGTGGAAGGTGTCCCAGCCCATGGCAGGGGGGTGGAATGAGATAATCTTTAAGGTCTCTTCCAACCCAAACCATTCTGTGGTTTTGTGACAATGTTTGAACCAAGGTACAGGGCTTTATCTGTGCAAGATTTGTGCTTTCAGTAAAAACAAAACCAACCAACCCCCATCACAGCCTGACATTCGAAGTGTATGCTGTTACAAACGTGGTTGTAGGAACTCAAGGGAGTGGGCAGAAATAGCTGTAAGAAGAGTCCTTATTGAGGCAACAAGATTGAGTGTCCAGAGCAGCTCTCCAGCAGAGCAGTTAACTCACCCAGGTAAACAAAGTAAGGCGAGAGGATGCTGCCCAGCCTGGAGGCCATGGAACTCGCTCCTACTCCCATGTTCCTCACCACTGTTGGGTAGAGCTCAGCCGTGTAAACATAAACCATTGAGAAGGCAGATGTGATTCCAAACTTCCCCAACATCACCAGAAAAATAGACAGAGCACGGATATCTGAAAGCCAAACAAAGTAAGGACTTAGTCAAGCTCTGGAAATTCATGGTATCCCTTAATTCCTTTGACTTTGTGTAACTCCTGTCTAATTAACTCCAGTATCTTGTGCCTTTTTCCCCTGTACATGTCCACAAACATAAACAACATTCTTTCAAAATTTTTTCTTTTTTTAATTACTAGAGGTCAGTATTTCCATTTTCTCTTGAGAATAGGCCTTCCTGCCAAGTGAAAAATAAGGAGAACAGAGCCAGAACTGTTGAGATCCTCTCAGGTTTAAGAGGCCAGACCCCTGCTATTGCAAAAAATACCATATATCCCTTTTTGTTAAAGTGAACAAAGTAAAATATCTGAAACAAGTTATTTTATTTTAGGTTTCCTGCTCTGGTTTTTCATTAACATTCTTAGCTACAAGTCAGTAATTTAATTATAGGAAGTTGGGTTGACTTTAACTGGGACAGTTAAGACTTGAAAATCAAAACAGATCATATCAGTGTCCAAATGACTCAAAGGACAGGAAGAAAAAAAAACCCTGAGAATGCAGCACACATATTATCTGTATAAAATAAGCAAGGCAGTTCTTGCATGTTCCCTTTTGTATATTCTCTGATTTGTAAATGAGTCTTAGGCAACACCACCTCCCCTTATATTCAACACCACTATCAGTAATGACTCCATAACCCTATTAATCTAACTGGACTAAAGATACATATGGTTTGAGATCCATTAAATGTTACTTGGCCTTCCTCACCAGTTGTAATACATTATTTTAACTATCAACACTAATTTAGTACAAGCATCTCTGCTCACCAAAAATGCTTCCATTATGACTCCATTGACTATAATTTTAAACAAGCCCTAAAATCATCAATAGCTGTTTAGGAAGTGATTTCTGCAGCCTCTTGGTAACTTACACTTACCAAATTCTGGTTGGTCTAGTCCTGGTTTTACACCTGGACCTTACCAGAATTCCCTGCCTGGGATGTACTTTAGAGGCAAAACTGGACTATAACTCTAATCCCAGCAGATCACAAAGGCAATGACCCACCTTTCAAACTGTATCTGAATGACAAGTTGTGGGAGCTCCTTGTGCAGCAGCACTGAGAACCAAGGAAGAGGGACAAAGATAGGACACGAATATCAGTATTTAGTCCCCTCAGGATATTTTTTCTCCACATCTGCCCCGTGCGTGGTACTGCACGTCACCTATCATACATATGTGAGATCAACTAACGATTCCATACGTGAAGGCACCAGCTGAATGAAGAGAAGAACACAGCCTCCCAAGAATAACGCAGCAGCCATTGAGTACCGTCGGGGGAGATTGCGGAGCAGCAGCCAGGAAATGATGTAGGCTGGCACTTCAATCATTGCTGACAGGAAGCAGTTCAGATACACATCTCCATGCAAGTTAGGTGTGTCAAGAGAAAGTCCAAAATAGCCAACTGAGATTATCATCCTAAAAGAAATAACAGCAGGGTCAAACAAACCTCTCTTCCTGAGGTTGCCATGAAACTCTTCCACATCTGCACCAGGCACAGAAATGGCTGTGTAAGGCAAATTCAGCATCTGGCAGACTTGTTCACCTCTGAAGCAGGTGAAGTGCTGACTTCAGAAACACAAGTTCACAATTAAACCATGTGGATGCTTTTGGTATTTCAAGCTGCTCTTGAATTCAAGGAATAAAATGTATTACCCTGGGAAGTAAGTGATGATCATTCACACTGCAGTAATGCAGCAGTTGGCATTACTATAGTTTATAGCCTTAACCTGAAAGTCTCAGCTACTGAATTTTACTGCTGCTGAGGCCTACAGCAGCTTTCCATTATGTTTACCAGGGAACTCTGGGTGGACAGCATTGTTTCTGGGTCATTATGCCCCATGCTTCCTGTATAAAGTCAGAGAGGAGGAGTATGGCATCCTGGCAGGCCCAGACAGCCCAGGATTTTCTCTGCCATGCCCCAAGCTCGCTGGGAAGCATCCATTGGCATGCCTGGGTGCCTGGGCTGGTCAGTGCAGCAGGACAGAGCCTGGTGGCTGGAACACTGCCATCTTAATTCACTGCCAGATGAGATCTGGCTTCCACGTGATCAGGGGAAGCACACAAATGGCCTTGGAGACAAACCCTGTTGTGTCTTGGGAGATGCTGGGTGGAGAAGGTTAAGTTTCACCAACAAGTATAACATGGTAAACAAGGAAATAACAGGCAGTGGATCAGGACATTATCCAGCTTCAAAGGTGAGGCACAGAACACTTGGCACTTCTTCATCGTCTACCTTGTAACAGAAGCTGGAGGAAAATCACTGCACAGCACTAAGTGGATCACTGACAAAAGATTAGCACTTCCTCCTCCTCCTCACTGCATATTAGAAGAGCCTTCATGGTCCAATTGCTTAAAACAAAGTTTCTTAGTGTACCAGGGAAGGTATGAAGGGACACAGCTGAGAGTAACCCCCTGCTGCTGTAGTGCCCTGCCCTAAGCTATTCTCAGAAGTCGTTTTGCAGTGTTTTTCACACCACTGTCCAATACACCCACCCTGTGCTCCTTGGAGCTATTTTTATACACAAACTGTAATGCTGGAACTCCCTTCTGATAGCAGTTTGCCGTGGCTTATCACATTGGCAAACCTTGATATAGTTATATATTTTGTAGGAAAGCTTTAGTAGTATTTACATGTCCCAGGGTGCCAAAAAGCCAAAATTCCTCATCCTTGGTGCAAACCCTACAAAGGGAATAGTTTCATGGCCTGTTACTTAGTGAAAATTAACAAAACACTCAGCACTATGTAAAGGTGCTGAGTATACATATATGTATATAAGACATACTGCTGTCTGCAATCATCCTCTTTTACAGCCCTTTTAATTACTAATACAGAATATACTGTCAGTATACCATGGGTTGGAAAACATTGCTGTGAGTAAGCACAAGATGCTTTACGTTTTGGGAAATTAATTTAAAGGAGGTTAGGTCACTGACATGCAAATCAGAAGAGTGAAAAAATTGCCCAAACTAACTGAATACTTTTCTGCAAGAGGAGGTAAGATCGGGCAAGTCAGCTGTACCTGTTTGACTCTTCCTGCCTATCATAAAACTTGATTTTTGACGTGGTAAAAAGCCCTTTAGTATGGGTTACTGACTCCAGTAGAATGGATTACATACTACCATGTCACTGTTTCTCTCAGCTGCTTCATCCTACCAGAAATGCTGTTCAAACAGACTTTGCATTTGATTTCTACAACCACACACACAAAACTAGCTGTGCCCAGGAGTTACTGCTCTACATCAAGCAGATGAGGAGCCGGGCAGTCTCACTTCCAATTAAATGTGAGAGTCAGTGACTGGACTTGGGAGGTAAGACATTGTATATTCACCTAATTGACATTTCTGCAAGGAACCAACATTACTCTTCTTTTTAAGCTGTTTTTTTGCACAAGTTCCCTTCTCAGCATGTTTGCAGCCTTGTGCTTGGTGATGGACCAGGGAATCTGGCTTAAACATTAGCCAAGTCATCCTTTGACCCAAGATGCCACATCATCTTGTATGTGCTGGCAGGTCAGAGGGCTGAACTACAAGGCTCTGCCTCATTAGGCTCAGGAACCTTGTTCAAAAAGGCAGCAAATAGACTTAGTTGGTTCCAAAGCACTTGAGGGACCTTCTTGGCTTGGTCACCAGGTACATGCACTAATTAAACCTCCCTTAACAGCCTCTGGCAGGTAAGTTACCCTCTCTGTTTATAGCTTTACTGAGATTCCTAGTAAAGGAAAATAACAACCATTTAATCAAAGTGAGCATAAAGTATGGGTTCAGCTAGTGAAAACCAAGCTGAAGATGGCAAGTAGATCGAGGGAAATCTCAGATGAGAACTTCAAAGGTAGCTTTATCACTTTAAGAGCCAATACAAAAGAAATGGAAAGATTCTCCTCTAAGTCAGGCATCAGTTCAGACCACTGGGCAGAAGCTCTCTGACTGGGGGGTAGGGCATGACTCATTCCTCTAAAATGACTTTGTTACAGTCAGAAGAGCATTCCCCAAGGCCCAGGATCAGGCAGCATTCCCACACATCCTTGCCAGCTGATCAAATTCTTGCTCAGTCCAGGATGAGCCTGACTGCTTCAGAAAGGAACAACGATACAGATGTGTTTCTACACTGTCACTGAAATGAAGAACCTATGTAGCCAGAATTGTGTTGTTTCAGCCAGCTAGTCATTGATTTTTGAGCTGGTTTTGTTTGTATCTCTTCAGAATACTTCAGTGTTTAAAGGTGCATACTTCTGAATCACACTTGCTTACCAAATAAGCACTGACATAATTGTGATAGTTAGGATATTTCGGGTTCTCACTAGATCCAAAATGGTGTATGTCTGTTGCTTCTGGGAATTCACATCTTGTAGCTGTAAAAGAGAAAACAACAAACAAAACATGGGAACTTTAACTTCCTGCAAAAACAATTATTATGAAAATAAGTTCTACCACTAACTTATACCTCAGTGTTTTCACGTGCTGAAACAGGTGCCTGACTTATAACAAAACACATATAAGATGTAAGAGCCAACTACCTATGAAAGTAAAAGCTCCTCCCTAGTTTAAAATTTAGACTGAAACTGTTCACTCTCATGACAGGACTCAAGGAAACTGCATGCACTGAGTCAGGGGAGGTTTAGGTTGGATACCAGGAAAAGGTTCTTCACCCAGAGGATGGCTGGGCACTGAACAGGCTCCACAGGGCACTGGTCACAGCACCAAGCCTGATAGAACTCAAGAAGCATTTCAACAATATTCTCAGGCACATGATGTGACCCTTGGGATATCTTGTGCAGGGCCAGGAGTTGGACTCAATGATCCGTACAGGTCCCTTCCAGCTCAGCATATTCTATGATTCTAAAGTAATCATTTTCTTTGCCTGAGGCTTTACAAAAGAACTGCTTTTTGTTACTTGAATTACAAAGCAATAGCATTAATTCATTATTTATATGTCACTGCTGGAAGGGTTTTTACACCCAGTTGTGAGCACTGCACCTTGAGAATCCAGCAAATCAACTCCACTCAGACTAGGAGAGCCTAACAAGGATGGTGAGACATTTGGAAAAAAGTAGAGGGTTTCTTTAACCTAAAGGCCAGAAGACCAAAGGCATCTCAAAAGACCCAGAATGGTCTTCAAATACTAGCAAAAAAAGTTATTAACTGTCCTCTATGTCCACTGCAGACACAGCAACCAATAACAAAATTAAACTGCAACAGGGCAGAATTAGTAAATGACTCCTCATGCTGGACCTAAGAGTAATGTATTTAAACTGAGACAAACTGGCTAATGAGCTGAAGAGTGCCCATCATTATCTAGTCTGTTTTTGAGATCATCTTCTAAGAATATAAACAAAAAGACAACAAACTTCTCCTTTCACTATTAAACATTCCAGCCCTTCAACATAAAATCACTTCCATGTAAACAATGCAAGGGTATTCATCCATGAAGTATGAGAACAAGTTTTGTGCTTGTAAAAAATGGAAGAAACTAATTTATTTTTTTTAATTAGGAGTTTAATTTAGATCCCTAAGGAGGAGGACCAAGGGAGATTTTTCAAAATATGGAAAGGGTGATTTAAGAGGACAAATTCCATTGATTAAAACTATCAGCTCTGATAAAGCAACCTGGAGTTTGTGTAACCCCTGCAGTAAGTTGAAAATTCTTTCTAAGCCATGGTTGGTTCTGAAGACATGGGTAATGAAAAAGCAGTCTGGTACATGGCAAATTTTAGTGTATTTGCTTTCATAAATCCCATTTTCTACAAAGGGCAAACAGTCCTTTACTTTTGATAGCTTTCACTCTGCCCGAAACCAAACTTACATCACGCAAACTGTAGTCACTTCACAGCTCACAGCCCTTTCTCATAAATCACATGATCTTTCCTAAGTATTCTCCAGTTCTGCCACTATTTGTTGCCAAGAAACAAGAAAAAAATAGAAGAAACAAGCAAACCATAGAACAAAACCAGGAACAAAAAAATTCAGAGTCAGTTGATGAGAAAAAGGGACCTTGCCTTTTAAGATAAGCAGACAACATAGTGTTTACCAGGACAGGCTCGAACAAGAAGCTATGAGAGAAGGGCAGGGAAGCCAAAATGATGGTTTGAATTTGAACCTATTATCCAAACATTTCATAAGGGATAATTCAACCAACCAGGCCCTATTTGTGCTGTGCAGCTAGTTTGTGACTCACCACCTGCTGGGCCCTCCTGGCTTGAAATCACCGGAGTCAAAAATTCTGCAGTTGCTGCTCTCCAAACATAAGCTTGGGTGGCTCATCCATCCCAAACTCACATTCCAAATGCAGGAGGGCAAAGGGCCAGCCAGATTTCTGAGAATCTCACACAAACATGCTTCCTAAACCCTCAAGAGGCTGTGAGCCTTCTGCTTTCCAGCTCTTCAGAAAGCAGACATGAGAATGGTGTAAACACATGAGAATGGTGTAAACACTGATGCAGAGTTTTGCACAGATATTTTGGCCACAGCATTACTTCTACCTTAAAAAGCAAAGAGATGTAGAGGAGTTCTGCATGTTCAAGCTCATCTTCCTTTGATGGTCAGAAAGTTAGTATGTGCTTGAAAGCTGAGGTGCAAATGTCTGTAAATATATACCACATTCTGAAGCCCACCCTGCTGCAACGCCAGCCTTTCGCCTTGTCCAGCGTTTCCTGGGACAACATCCCTACTCTTGCCCCTGCCTTCTGCAGCTTCACTATCCAACCCCATTCAGAGACAGCAAACACATCAGTGCTTCTTTCTAAGAAAGAGAGAGAGGATTCCAGGAACAGTGACCTTAGGCACATATTGGAGCCAGAGCTTATTTTCTGTTCTGCTGCAGTGGTGAAAATAGATGAGTTTTCATGGTTACAGCATGAGAAAGAAGGGAAAAAAAAAAAAAAAAAAAAAAGGAAAAGCTGAATTCTAATGAAGATCCAGAGAAAAAGGTACCAGAAGAAGTGTGTTTTCCTGGCATTCTCACTCTGCTCCAGCAAGACCAGGATGTTTGCCCTACTATCTACTACTAAGTCTGGACAAACAGCTTTGCACCTCAGCTGACTTCAACCCAAGGGAAGCTGTTTAAACCTCAACAGTAAACAGCTACAGCTTAATGGCTTCCCATTCTCCTTAGCCCAGGACAGAAGCATTGTAAAGCAAATGAGTATATTATACTCTTCATATTTATAATATATGTATTTTCATTTAAATGACAAGACATAATGAGGAAGGTCCCATTCTCCTCGAATATGCAAACAGTTTGTCTGTCTTGACCTTCAAGAGGTCATGTTAATGGAACTGCTTCTACACATTAAGGGCACCCATCACCTTAGATAAAGGGAAGATTTCCAGAGAAAACAGGGCCATGTAGGAAGAAAGAGATGGGAAAGATAACTGTCACTACACCTGAAAGGGGCTCAAGTTTTGCTTTCCTTAATGTGGATTAGAAATTGGAGATGAGTATGAGCTAGAATAACAATATTTCCAATGCCACTGGCCAGAATTAGTCCTGTGTTAGACTTTTACAGAGTTATATCACAGACTGAGAAAGCACAGAATCTGTTTGGTGCAAGTATTTAGATCACTAAGCAATAGGCACTTCAAATTCATTATCGTCCCCTGAAAAATAGAAAAGGAAAAAAGGTGACTGTAAACTGGATCAAAAAGATGTTTGCATTAGAATGCATGTTGGCATTCCCATGGGACTGCAAAGGCTTTGCAAATCTTAATGGAGGGAAAGGGTATTGTGCTTTCCAGCAGAAAAGGATGATCTTTCACCCACTTGAGAAGCACATAATACAGTGCAGGCAAAACTCCATTCATCTGTCTGAAATTAATTGCTTTACATAGAGTCCAGCAAACAATTAGATTGCTAAACAAATCTTACCTCACTAGGGTCAAGTATTACATCTGGAGCTGTAATGCCATTAGTTTTTGCAGCT
This sequence comes from Lichenostomus cassidix, assembly GCF_008360975.1. Taxonomy (NCBI): domain Eukaryota; kingdom Metazoa; phylum Chordata; class Aves; order Passeriformes; family Meliphagidae; genus Lichenostomus; species Lichenostomus cassidix. Next base: position 7,977,130 of record NC_139494.1, read on the forward strand.
TTTCGGATGATATCCTCTGCCTCCTGAAACCTCCCCTGGGAGATCAACCATCGGGGAGATTCTGGAATGATCCTGCAGAGAAGATTCAGAATAATAAGCTTGCATTTTCACAGAAAGCACAGTTAAAGACACCAATTCACATTGTTCCAGGCAGGAAGATCTCCAAACATGCCACATCTTGCAGGAATTAGTGCAGTGACAACAGAAATCAGATTTACAAGAGCAGACTAGTGTAAGGAACAAGACCAGACTGAGATGCTTTTATGGATTTCAGAAGTGTTGAAGGAATTAGCAATGACTCAGAAAAAAGAGCAACCCAAACATTCAGAATATGGGAAAACAGATTAATTACAGAAATTCAGAAATATGAACACACAAGCAGCACGGTGTAGATTAAGAAGCATATCCTTAGAGGCTAACACATATAAAATTAGTGACTGTAAATTCTGTCACAGAAAGGCAAGCCAGAGAGCAGAATTCCCCAGTCATTCGATTGCATAAGAGTCTGGATGGAATCACAAACACAACTGCTGCTGTAAGTGAAGGAATACCACCACCATGTGGACTATTTCAGCTTTACATGCCACCCAAAAGTATTTTAACTGCAGAAGAAAATACAGAAGTCCCACAGCTGTGCAAGTACTGTTTTGTAGTTTGTCATATCTGTATTACCCTACCAACGCCCAGGACAACTGGTTTCTCCTTCTGCTCTTAGCTCACACCTGAACTTAAAAGCCTGTGGATTTCAGTTGGTTCAGAAGTATGAGTTTTATTGATGTGGGGTTTTTTTTTTTGCTTTCTTTGCATATGAAACAGTTAATTTTACAGAAGCCTATAGAAAATGAAGAGTAGGTTTTTCAGGCATCAGTCAGATCACATACAAAGCCATGGACCGACAGCTAAATGACTGAGAAGAGTAAAGGACACAACATCCATTCTTCACCTACGCATTCCTGAATTGCATTGCCTTGCAGTGATCTTAAAAATCTTCAGACAGGACCTTCTAAAGACTAAAGTCTTGTAAGTTAATTATACTGACCACCAGAGTGGGATGCAGAGCAGCCCGGGCAGGGTGAGTGCCAGCAGCAGCATCCTCCAGTCTCGGATGAAGAAAGCAAACAGAGGCAGCACCATGTAGCCAAATGCATAAAATATGCACACACCCAGTGTGCAGAACAGCACACGGACTGATTTGCCAAGGATTTCTGTGCCTGTTCAAAACAGCAAAGGGATTATTAGCATTTTAAAACTTAATAGCAGCCAAGTAACTTAACAAAAATATCCCTAGCAACTGGCTTTGAAATGCACTGCACCGCAGAGTTGCAGGATTTAGCACTCTGCTGTCCAGTTGGAGGCACTACAGAGCTGCTTCATGCTGTGATCCTGCATCAACCAAGGTAATTATATGTATAAAGAATGAGAACTGGGCCACAGAGCGTTTCTGTAGCTCTAAGTAGCTCATATTTCTGTAATTTTATCTTTTTAGAATCTCACATTTTACTTGCAGAGCTGAAATCACCTCACATTCTCAACAGTTAACCTTAGCTTGATCTCCATAGAGTCCTCTCCAGCTTATGGAGAGTGACCATCTTCTTTAAAGAGTAATTCAAAGGTGCCTAAACTAAGTTCTCAACCTGTATCACCTTCTAAAAGACGATTTAGCCAAAAAACCTCACAGTCTTTTGAGGCAGCCATATGGAATTCACATTGGTCACAAAGGCCAGGCTACTAGCAGGAGAATTAAATGCACAAACAGGGGTCAGTGCCCCCCTCTGAAATGTTTTGGGACCTGCACATCAAGAGACGGAGAAAAAAAATACAATCTTTTTTTGTTTCCATGGAAATTGAAGAAGATTCAGCAGTTGTAGCAGGCTGTAGGCAGTGAGGTTAGCTAAGCACTGCTTTCACCCCTGAACTGGCCTTCCTTGACTCAAAAGGAATTTCTTGTCACCATTTGGTACTTTGGACAGTGAGGTCACTGTAAATAACATTAATAATTTATTTTTTAAAAAATCTCAGATTCATGAGGTAATTCACATTACCATGATTAAGTATGGTCTTAGCTTGAAAGTTAGATTTTTAATTTAAATTTTTACCATAGGCTGTTTAAAAACAATCTTAAAAAAATTATTCTACCTATCTTGGCTCTTTTGCAACTTTTAAACTAAACAGGTATTTAGGCCCCAAAATGGACATCACAGAATTATCACAGAATGATGAAAAATCACAGAATCATAGAATGGTTTGGATTGGAAGGGATCTTAAAGATAATCTAGTTCCAATCCCCATAAAATCATGCCTCACATGTCTTATCTCTCCAACTAGAAGATGGACTTTATTTCCAATGGTCAGTTTCTGGGGTTTTGCCTCATTTAGGATGATCAACCATAGAAACAATTCAAATTGCACCTCTATCAGCTGGAAGCTTCCAAGGAGAAGACAAGTTATCTATGTGTGCTGAGGCCACAGTCTTAACAGTGTTGCTCGGCAAAACAAATCAACCCTAAGTCAGTACTCAAAAGGACCAGGAAAAGCACAAGATGAAAGGACACATGCAGTGCCCAGCAGGACTTTCATACCAAGAACAAATGCTGCCACGTAGTTAGATATCTGTCCCATGCCAACCAGCACAAACAACACCGAAAACATCTCCCAGCTGGTAGAGAAGACCTGTATGAAACTGAAGCCAGTCTGCATTGCCAGGGTTGCAAACAGCACATTCTTCCTGCCAAACCTTCCACGGACAGATTAAAAAAAGAAAGACAAGGGAAAAAAATATGATTAAACAACATCATGAATGAAATCTTCAGAAACAGAAAAATAAAATTACTTACATGCATACTTATAGAAATACAAAACTTCTGCAAAATGCAGAGGTTCAGGAAATGTGACACAGGCACAGCTATTCTAAACACATTAAAAAAATCACTGGCCAAGAGAAAGTAATATTCCAAGGGCTGCTAGTTAAGTTGTTTTTAAGTGTGTGCTGGAACACCATTCCTTTCTTACTGATAGGATGAGCAGGGAAACAAATCATCAGGAATAAGTTACTTAAAATGCAAGAGTATCCAGTGTTTCTCCTCCTCCAAGGAGCACACAATCCGTGACACAGATCAACATGCTAAAAAAAAAAAAAAAAAGTAGAAAAAGGAAGGCTTCTGGAAGAGAGGTAAAACTCAGATCTAGAAGATGCAATTGTCAGTCAGTGACACCATGCCACAGTTTTCATTCCATTTGGTTTAAAAATGAACAAAATTAAGGGATTCTAGAAGGTCTCCTGATGAAGTATGTTAAACCCCACCAAAAACCAAAGAGGAAAAAAAAATTCAACTAAACTCAACCCATCAAGTTGCTGTAAGAGTGGCTGCTGATGTCCTGGCCCAGGCAGCCCTGAACCTCCAGGACAGGACGTGCTGAGTGCAGGTTCCAGAACTGTCTGGGGGTGTGAAGGCTGGCAGCAGCCATGGTTGCTGGCTGTGCAGTGGTGAAGAGCAGGATAGTGAGGGAGGACAAGGCAGAAGGTAGGATCACAAATAGAGCAAACACTAGCCTGCCCAGGGATTTTCTTGGGAAAAAAACCCCATGTCATATAGCTTTGGAGAGAAGTATAGCAGGCCTTGAAAATTTTTAAAGATCACTGTCTCTGAGTTCAAGGTTGGTCCAACCTAACAGGCAGGAAACTATGCAAAGGCCCTAAACGATGCCACAAGATTTGAGGCATAGAGATTATGTTTCAATGAAACAGCAACTCTGCAAGTATCAGCAAATTAGAGGACCACATATTGTTCTCAAGGAATCAGGAAGACAGCACACAGTGTACCACACAGCAAATCTCAGGGAGAGAATCAGAAAAACTGAGCTTTACAAAATACAAACAACTGTGTACATCAAAAAAATTAATGGCTTTCTCCTTTTTTAATGTTGGTACTGATAAACAGGAAAGTATTGCTTATGTGGAGTACAGTTGAACAGCATTCATGCTTTGGAGCTTCCACAAACACAGATGATTGGACTTAAATGCTGTATTTGATGATGAGAAAGAGAAGCCACAGCTGTTTATAAAAAGAGAATTCCAAATTTGACCTACATAAAAAGGAAAACAAGCCTCAGAGATCCACTGAGCATAGTCCAAAATAAATAGAAGAGAATGTCATTGATCTGATTTTTCCAGTCAAAACTTATCTTCTACACCTGTTTTCTGACATAAAACCAGTTTGCTCCAGAGTCATTTTGCTGCAAGAACAAACAGATGTAGATAACCCCTACTAACAATCTTTGTAACGTTCTGTCCTAGTTCAGGACACTTCTCTACACACTCTGTATGCTCAGGTTAGACAGTCACAGAACAAAGACATGTTAGTAGTTGCAGAAAGACACTTGTAGGAAACTTGACATACAAGAACGGACCACAAAAGAGCATCAAAGAGCCAGCAGCTCTGGTGTATATACTTTACTTGTCTGAGAGCTGTCCTGAGATGAAAGATCCCAGCAGGACACCCACAAAGAACAGGGAGGTGCTCAGGGGTCCCTTCCAGTCATTGGCACATACGAGATTCCACTGCAGGGAGAGAGAATTGGAAAGTCTTTTAATAAACAGGATTTCCCCTCCCTACTAAACTCTGCTGAGCTGGGTTTGGAAGGAGTGAGAACAGAATTACAGAATGGTTTGGGCTGGAAGACACTTTAAAGGTCATTTAGCTCCAACCTCCTGCCATGGACAGGGACACCTTCCACTATCCCACGTTGCTCCAAGCCCCATCCAGGCTGGCCTTGAACACTTCCAGGGATGGAGCAACCGCAGCTTTTCTGGGCAACCTGTGCCAGGACCTCATCACCCCCACAGGGAGGAATTTCTTCCTAATATCCAATCTAACCCTGCTCTCTGTCAATATGAAGCCATTCCCCCTTGTCTCATCACTACATGACCATGTAAATAGTACCCAAACTTGATTTCCCTGCACATAGTAATGTTGTCCAGTAAAAATTCACATTCCTAGTTGAAGAAAAATTGAACTATAGACATAAGAATATAGAAAGAAAAAGCCTCTTTCTTATATTTTAATATGGTTTTGAGAGACAGGAGACTACTCATTCTTCACTGGGAATCTAACTAACCTCAATTAGTACCTTTGGAATACAAATTGAAATATACACCAAACAAACCAAGATTTCAAAAATTAAAACAAAGATGAGGAATAAAAGAAAATATTTATTGAATAAAGTCTTCAGTGGTTTTCAATCTCCTACCCAGTTCAGTCAGATGTTTTTGAAACAGAACTCGTGTTATTTTTCCATCTACATAAACAGATGTTATTAAAAGACTCTTGGCTTCATTTTGGTTATCTAGGGGAAAAAGGTGTGTAACTACCAGAAGAAAGGACAAAACCCAGCAGGGATCCATCATCCCCTCCTTCACAGCTATGTTGTGACTGGAGGAGTTCCCAGAGCTCTCCCAGTACCTGCTGCCAGAGGGCAGGTGCTGCAGCCCTGCAGGAGAGGAATTGGGAGGCAACCAATGCTTCTGATGTGAGACCAAACCCTCCTAAACTTAGTTATTCAAACAGCTCCCTCAGGGCCCCTTCTGGTGTTTTAGGAGTGGAAAATTTTAGGTTTTAATCTTCATTAAAAAGGTTGAAATGAAAATATTCACCCTGCCCTGAATAATTAATCCTCCTTGTCCCAAAATTACAAATAATTCAGTATTTTTTTTTTTTCAATTTGTACTGGAACACCCTTCAGTGCTTTGATCTGCTCCATAAGAAATGCAGTTGCTGTGTGTCCAGCTCCACCATCCACCTCATTTGTGGTCCTGCATATGGGAATACTGGTGTTTTGCTGTCTGCCAGCCCCATCTCCTCAGCACTAAGCCTTTGACTCCAGGAATCTCACAGCCCTCAGCCTGTTAACATTCACACTACAACTACATCCTAGTCCATGTTTTAAGGTTGGAGGATCACTTAAAACTACGCACAGAATGAACAACACCAGCAATAGCCCTCCACTGCCAGACTGCCATGTCAAAATGCAACTGAGCCATCACTTATTTCATGGAATAGCATCCAGTTTTGAATTAGAACTGGGAACTGTTCCAGAGAAGAATTATGGTCATTCATACAGACTGCATTGACTGCACTCTCATCGGCTGTCTAACTTTAGCTGCCGGTCCTTACACTGTCTTATAAGACAGTCATCAACATGATTATTTTTAAGTCAAAATGCACCTTTTTTCCATTTGTAACTGTGTTCAAGTTATTTCTTATGCTCTCCATTGATAAATCTGTTTGTGGTATTATATCTGAAAAATCCCTCCTTCTATCAGGTTTCACAACCCTCAACATCATCCTTGCACTTCCTCTCCAGACTTTTCCAGCCTCACAGCACCTGAAGCTCAGGTACCAGCACTCCAGGCAGTGCTCCAGTACATCCCACCAACACCATCAATTAGGCATCATTACAAATGTTCCTTCCAGAACTGTGGCTTTCTAATGTGTTAACAAATGTATCCCACTCATGGTAAGAAATTGACCTTACTATAGTTATGAATATCATTTGCATTAAGAACTGTAATTAAAATTTATACTTAAATCTGTATTTTTCGACGAAAGCTGTACTTCATTATAGACTAAAGAAAGTTTGAGCCTTTCTGTGACGACCACAGAAGCTAAGCCAGGAAGCTTCAGTAAAATATATCTGGCAACTTGGAAAAACTAGCAAATGATTGTCAAATTTATACAGGCCAAAGGTTTCAGTGGTTATTGTATGCTTTTATATGATAACACTTACCAGGGAAAAAACCACCACAAATACAAATCCTTCTGTTATAAAGACTTGCCTACTCACAAAAAGCCATCCTTGTGTCAACTACTGGAGTCAGACATCCTCAGTAACAGAACTAGAATCTATCTTGGTGATTAATCTGTCATTACTAAAGAGGTCATTACTCTCCAGCTGATCACCCTGTGCCTGTGAGTCCACCACGTCCTTTCATCTGTCCTACACCCTGCACTTCGGCACGAGGCTTGCACAACATTTGCATTTCCAGACACTGGCATGTTTGTACCCTGTAACAAACATTTTCTTCAGATCACTGATGAGGTAGAGACCTTTCTTGGAAAAGTTCATGGTATTAAAATGTTTAGCACAGCTCTGCCAAAATCTTCTTGCACTGGTAGACGGAAACATACTGGGCATTCAAATGTGGCAATGATTATTAGCTTGTTTTTCTGGCCTCTCTGTGAAAGCAGGGTGAGTTGTCATGCTGAAGACCACTTGGACCAGGCACCAAAGTGAACTTCAAAATCAAATTTCTGAAGTAGAACTACCTTGGTTGTACAATACCAGTTAATTACAGACTCCGCAGAAGCACAACAACTAGAACTAAGGGATTTTAAGGTCCCTTACCCTTTGCCCCAGTAAATAAATGTCAAAGTCTTCAACTCATTAATGACACACCTATAAGGTCTATTATGTTCCTTGTCAGTGATGATGGCATCAGCCTTCCAGAACCATTTTGCAGCCATACCCTTGACTCAACTGCACATTGTCCAAGAGGAAATCACCAAAGCATCACTGGTAGAAGACCAGCATGGCAAAGAGCAAGTGTCCCAGGTGTAGCTACTGATTAAACCCTGCTGCTGGCAGCGCTATTTGGACACAGGATACTGTGACCCAGTGCTCTAAAATCATGTGCCATTCTCACTTCTTAGTATCCTTTGAACTAGCCCGCTAGCTATAACAGCCTTTGCCCCAGTGAACAAGATAAGGTTAACCTCAGCAAGGTATCCGGGCTCCAAACAGGAGAAAAACATTTCCGCTCTGTTTTCAAAGAGCAGCTGCTGATGTTGGAAGCATTGAGCTTCCCAACACTGGTACCCAATGGCCCACAGCATCCTTGCCCTATTTTGTTATACCTTTAGGACATCCTCTGCTGCAGTTTATACTTGTCTTCTTACTCATCTTGTAGATATTTTGTGATTTTTGTACTTCCCAGACAATTCATCAGGCTGGGGTGATGTCTGTCAGCAGCCTCACACCCAGCAGCAATGATCACTTGTGTGCTCAAGCTGAAGTGTGCTTACGCACCTCCATAACCAGATTTGTGGCTGATGCCAGTGAGGACATGTGGGAAGAGGGGATGGGGAAAACAGGACAGGCTATGGAGATGGCCAGGAATGTGGACAGCCTGGATTAGAAGTGGAAGAGGACCAAAAAATGAGAAGGGCTGAAGCAGTCACTTCTCAAGCACAGGTTTGGGGCCCAAGTATGAAACAGTCCCAGGCACTTACAATCATCACTTACACATCTCTCTAGGAGAGCACCTTCCAAATTCTGCTTCATCTCTTTTAGGCCAGCTGTCTGAAACTATGTTTCCAAATCCCTTGCTATAAAGGCAAACTCAGTGACAAAACTGAGAATTAAAAAATCTGTAAACTGCTCTCTGAGATCTCCTCTCTCCCACAAGACCCTTCCCTAATGCCATTACAAGAACCCGAAACAAAGTTGGACTGTGACAAATACAAACTTCAAGAGCCTCATTTGGTTATACTCCTGTCCTAAAATGAAAAGCCTTATAGGAAAAATATTTTTTACAGCTACAAGATACTGTGTTTTCCCATTCCTCTATTTTATTTTTTTAAACTCTTTTCCTGTCTTGCTGAGAATAACACGCATTATTGAAAAATTAAATGGGTAGTTCCATGTATTAATATTTTCTTTTTAAAAATCAACATGTTAGCAAGACTTTTTGAAGCTAGGGCAATATCCTGTATTCTCTCCTTTCACTTGCTTCTCTCTGCAAGTAGAGGCAGGTTCTTCAAAAAATCTCAGTCTCACAACCAAGTACTGACAACCTTTGATTTTGAATCTGGTTTTGTTTATATCCATACAAGTATTCTCTGCTTAACTTAAGAGCTGTGTTATTAAACACCCTTTCCTCTGAAAACACATTTGTATATTCCAAATACTTAGAAGTTCTAGATGTTACATTGAAGCTTATTATCTAAAGCAAACAGAAATCTGTATCTACAAAATACACATTCTGCTTAATTTTTCTCCCTCTAGTTGTTTTAAATTTTTACAGAGATAAAACTTGTATAGAACAAGAAGGACATTGCCAAATATTTTATAATTCCAGTGCAGAAACTGAACTGTTCCCCATATATCACATTTTTGAGACGGTTAGAAAAAAAGGAAATGGGGCACTGCCATCAGCAACTGAGAAATCTGAGCTGAGTTTTAATTTAAAAGTAAAGGCGACACAAAGGGAACTTAACCTTGTCACTAACCCACGGTGCCTCCCAAAGAGCACTGTTTCCACTTAACAGTATCAACTGCAGGCCTATCATTCTTTAACAATTCTAATCTTACGTTGAAATATCAGAAATATCTGTACTTTGTTCAATTCTGAACATTAATGCATGATGTGCTTTTTAAATCACACCGTGAAAAACACAGCATTTTACAAATACCTTTATATATATACCTGTCACACATTCATATTTACTTACTAAAAGAAAACTAGACTTTTCTTTCTTCTGATAGTAATATTAAGCTTTTGTACCTGCAAATCACCTAAAGGTCTTTTCACAGCTTTATCAGCTCCCAGGGCTGAGAAGTTATCAGTATGAACTTCAGCCACTGATATCAACCTACTACAATAAAAAAGGAGCACCTGTTTTAAAAGATGATAAATAATGGAGGTGACTAACATGAATGAAGAGTTGGGTGAGAGCTGAACCTGGATGACATGGGCGTGACTTACAATTCAGCTGCTGGCTCCACTCCTGCAACAGCCTGGTCTAGTGGAAGGTGTCCCTACCCATGCCAGGGGGGTTGGAATTAGATGATATTTAAGATCCCTCCCAACCCAAACCATTCTATGATTCTATGACTGTAAAAATTACAATGTCTAGCATAAGCCTGTGTTTTATCTTGGCAAAGCAAAACAATATATCCCTGTACCTTCCAACAGGGTGAACATCGAAACCTCTGGTTAACCAGCTGTGACAAGAGCTGGTTTGTGCCAATTTGTGTCCTTCCAGATGTCACTGCTGCAGTCTCCCTTTGCTTCCTGAAGCTCTGGCATACCCTACTGATCTCCAGGGACTGGGGGCTGACAGCACAGCAGGGCACTTGAATCCCTGGGGTGCAGAGAATGAAATCCTCTGGGCCCTCACATCTGCCCAGAACTTTCTCTCCCTGAACATCCCCACAGGATGAAGTGCCATCTCTGTGCTAAGCCTCTGGACATCTGGCAATTCCCACCATGTGCATCCTTCCTCTGCAGAAGCCAACATTCCCTAAAGTCTGCTAATAGCAAAACAGACATAAAACATGCAAATCTGCCATACACCACCTGCACGGATTTCAAACTGATGAACAATAAAACACATTTTTAGAAGCTGAGGATGAATAAGTGTATCCAAAATTCAGTATCTGTTTATGGTTCACTTTGTTAGAATTACTCTTGTATGAACTAAAATGTTCTGACTGCTGTATCATCTAGCACCACATTGTATCATATTTCTTGTCCTCATGCCCTTAACTGCACTGGTAGATTCTACACCCAGTTATTCTGTATAGCCCCAAAACAGCCCTGACTGGCAACGGTTAACCTTTTCCCTTATTTACTCCTGGTTTAGTCCTTTTACTACCATGTATGAACTTTTACTACTCCTACATTCATTTTTACAGGACTTATGGAGAAATCAGAATGACACAGATGGCTTCTTGAGCCAAAATAAAGCTTTTCTTATCCCCTTTGAAGGATTTCAAAAGTAAAAGACAGAAAGGGATTTTGTTACACTGGAGCTGGTTAAATACTGCAGACTGGCTAATAACAACCGTCTGTTGTTAGTCTGTGAGAAAAGAAAGTCTCTCTTCAAGTGGGAGAGAACTGAATGTTTTAAGTCTCCCCTGAAAAGCAGAACCATAAACAGGGTTTCTCAAAAGTCATGAGAGATTCAGCAAAAACCTTTCTTAAAAGAAACCCCAAACCTAAACTCCTTCCCCCTCCTAGTGTCAGCTTCAGAAATCTGGGACAAAGGTCCTCATGATTATTCAACACGTTAGAGATATGCAACTAAACACAAGATTAGTTAATCATAAAAGTAGCACCACCAAGCCAAGAAATTAAACAAGTTTAACACTGAAAACCTGTAAGTGTGTGAAAGGCCACAGGTCTTGCAAAACTCCTTCAGAAGCATTAATATTAAAGGAGAAAAAAATACTGCCTCAGTGCACGATGCCTGGGCAGACAAACATTGCCTCCCACGGACAAGGGACATCTGCCAAGTCACACACACAACGGGCCAGGGCTGCGCAGCCTCAGCACTATGTGAGCAGTGTCCTTTTCTTATAGATTGTAAAACTCCTGGACGATGCTCCAATTGCTCAAGACAATTTACACCAAGCCAAGGCTGAGTGAAGAAGCTGCAGAGACAAAGCACCATGTCTAAGCCAGGATAACCATCATAGCACAGCACTCTGAACAAAACCCGTGTGTCTGCCTGTGAACAGGCTTGCCCGGGAAGATGCCAAGTGCCTTACACTGCCCTGAGAATGCTCAGCCTTTCACAACAGTGCATTTCAGCAAGGACTGGGGCCTGGAAATTCCAAGCAGCTTTCCTCTCGAGGAAGACAGCAGGTCTTTAGAAATAGGTGAAGCAATGCCTTGTTCCACTTGTCAGAATCACTCAAGCCCTTACTTGAGTTTCCAACAACTCCAGTGTCCCCATTTCCAATCCTCCCTGTGCTGCCATGGCTCCTTTCCCATGTTCCCAGCCTCACCCAAGTCCTATGTGCTCAGATGAGCTCAGAGTAATTTAGTACTCCTACCCATCACTATCCAAACACTCATCACGACCCATTTTGAAAAGCAAGAAATAATGGGAAATACAGCTCCATAAAACACATCTGCAGGCAATGGGACTGTACAAAGTTTGTAAGCCCTCTGAAAAAGGCCTGTATTGTATTGAATTGAATTGAAATTCAAGTATTCTTCAAAAGTAGTCCTCAAAATCCATCTCTTTGCATCTTAAGTCAACACGCACCTGTGAGTCGGGACAGCTTTCATCTGAAACCAGTGACAATCAGCACAGCTTCACCTTTAGTTGGTCGCCCAGGCAACAGACTTGACTCAAGGGGTGAATCTGAACAGATAAGAACCTGACTTGTCCCAGCAGATGAGCACAAAGACCAAAGTAGTGGGTATGACCAAAGCAGAGGCACTGTGGGCACACAGCAAAGTTCAGGGTCCTTTGAATAAAGCATCAAACCAGGGCTCCCCAACCTGTGCATCTAGCACAATGCAGGATGACTTTAATTGTGAGAGTGGTGACACCTTGGCACAGGCTGCCCAGAGAAGCTATGAATGCCTCCTCCCTGGAAGTGCTCAAGGTAAGGCTGGACAGGGTTTGGAGCAACCTGGTCTAGTGGAAAGTCAGGGGACTGGAATTAGATGTTTCTTATGATCCCTTCCAAACCAAACCATTCTGTGATTCTATGAATTCTACCACCTTTATTTTTTTTAAAGAAAGAAAACAAATGCTTTTGATCTCCAGAGTTCAAAGAGACATCTCTGTCACACCTAGCAATCTGAACGCAGTGCTGACCCTGCTCCAGCCCCTTGCACAGATACCTGATGAACCAAGACGCAGTTACACACAGTGACCAGTCTCGCCAGGTAAGGAACCAGGCTGCACTTGGAAGCTCATTATAGAAGCATACAATGTTAAGAGATTGGAATAGACCTTAAGATCATCTAGTCCCTGCCATGGGCAAGGACACCTCCACCAGACCAGGCTGCTCAAGGCCTTATCCAACCTGGCCTTGAACACAGCCCGGGTTGGGGCATCCACAACCTCCCTAGGCAACCTGCTCCAGTGTCTCACCACCCTCACTATAAAAACCTCCTTCCTCTTTCTTATGCAAACGAAAGCGAACAGAAGAGCTCAAAATAAACTCGGCATGGCAGGTTTCACAGCAGATCAATGCGCCGGCAGAAGCCCCAGACCGCGGCCGAGCTGCGCCGGTGTTTCCACAGCCGCACGACTCTCGCCGGCATCCCGCGGCTGCCCCAGCGTCCCTCCCGCCCCGCGGCCGCGCACCTCGGTGACGATGGTGGAGTGATAGACATCGCGACTGTACTCCCAGCCGTCCAGGCACGGCTCCTGCTCCAGCGCCTCCAGCTCCACGTCGGAGCCGGGTCGCAGCCCCAGCGCCGAGAAGTTGGCGAGCGCGGCCAGGCGGTAGCGGCGGCAGCGGCTCGGCGCCTCCTGCCCGCCCCGCAGCTCCAGCGGGATGCTGGCGTTGCGCCACTCGGCGCTCAGGTTGGCCCCGCGGGGCACGACGCACCGGTGCTCGGGGGTGCCGGCCAGGAACACGATGGAGAGGCCGTTGAAGCCATTGGGAATGATGCTGGCGCTGAGCAGGAAGAAGACGAGGCGCTGGAAGCGGCCCCACTCGCCCAGGAAGGCTGTGGCCGCGTCGTAGTCGTGCATGGCGCGGCCGAGCTGCGGCCGCCGGTACCCGCGGGCCGGTCTGGCGCGGGCAGGAAGCGGCCGCCCCGATCCGCCGCCGAGCCCCGCGCCATGGGCCGGGCAGGGGGTGGGGTTTGCAGGCGGAGAGCCCACAGGTGGGGCCGGCCCGGCGCAGGCGGGCCCGGAGCGCTCCGCCCGGAGGCGCGGCGGGGGCTCGGCCGGGCCGGCGCCGGCTGCGGCCGCCGCGGGGAAGCCGCCTGGGGCGGGCCGAGCGCGGCCCTGCGGCCGGAGAGGGTCACACAAGGGCTGCAGGAGCCCGTCCCGGAGCCAGGCCGCTCCTGCCGCTGCTCCCGGGCCCCGACGCGGGGCTCCGCTCCGGGCAGGCCTTACCCCGGCCTGAGGCCGCGCTCCAGCTCCCCTCCGGCCCGGGGCTGGGGGACAGGGCCCTTTGCCCTTGGTGACTGTGGTGAGGAACGGCCCATTGATACAGGCGTACCACCCGGTATTTACTGCCCAAAGAATTCAGAAACCAGGGTGGGGATGAATTACAGTCAACGAGGTTGGAAAATACCTCGCAGATCATTGCGTCCAACCTCTGACCCAACAGCACCTTGTAAATTACGCCGTGTCCCCGAGTGCCGCCTCCAGGACAGTGACTGCACCGCCTCCCTGGGCAGCCCATTCCCACCGAGTGATTATCGGGCTGCCTGCAGCCTTCGAGCCACACACGTAAACCTGCCTGGGGTTCTTCGATAAAACCTTGCTTTGGGTCAGCACCACACGTATGAGGCAGGAGGCTTCATGGATTGTTCTGCTCATCAAGGCAAGGCAGTTGCTGCAAGTCCAGCAGTTAAAAGGTTCCTCACTTCACTCCATAGCACTTCACACACCTGCCAAAGTCCCTTCAGCAGGATCAGCTGGGGCTGGAAAAAAGCTTTCCTAAACCTGACACTTCTCAGGGTAAGTGTACTACATGCTTGACAACTAATAAATGTAATAAATAATATTCTAGCCTTAGGCCCAAAATCCCAGTTCAGTATCTAGTGGCAGTGTCAGGAAGCTCACAAAAGAGTCCTACAGAGCTCAGTTCAAAAGCTGCATGGTAGCAATGCAGAATTTGGTCTTGCTCTTCACAAGGCTAAATTCATGTTTCAAACTGACTTTTTATGGCTGATATTTTTCTCCACCTCTAATTGATTTTTAAAAATATACTTTCTATAGCATTTTTTTGAACACTTGTATTTAAAATGGTATTTTATTCTCCACTGGAATCCCACAGCTGTGAAAAATCTCAGCAGGGGAAATTAATGACAAAATAGGAATTAAACCACAAAACCATCCTTGAGCCTGGCCAGGGTCAGCTTCCAGGGATTCACAAGATCAGGACTGAACCATCTGAAAGCCAGAAAAACTGTACCACACACAAAGGTCTTCCTGTATGAAAGAACTTACTGGTGGAAGAACTTATTTTAGGATTTAATTTTCATACCTGATCCATGCTAAATACATTTAATTATTTAAATTTCTTGGCACCACTCATTTAAGTTGGGAGACTTTCTCTCCAATTAGAGCCCACGCAGGAAGTAGGTGAAACAATGTCAGTGCACATTTTTATTACAATGAAGACAGAAATCAACGACTGACAATTACTACAGCTTCATACAGGCATTAGCAGATCCAGTAAGCCAGCTGAGGATCAAAGGTTGCACAGAGAGACCCCAGTAAAGGTGACAAGGTGACAGATGAGGCACAGTGCCAGAGTCCCTGCATCAGTGGGAGCAATCCAGCTGGGCCTTCCCTCATTTCCACTACACTCAGACACCATAAGGCCTTAAAACAACATCACATTCTTTTAAGACATTGCACTCCTCTTAAAGATTATTAAATCTGCTGCAAAAAATACTAAAATGGGACACACTAGCTCGAGATCAATGTAGGTAAGAAAAATGAGACTGGTTAAAACAAGGTATTTTAAAAAACACTACCCTTTTTCTTATTTAAAAAAGGAAAAACAGGTTTTAAGATACTGAAAGGTTCAAGAGTACAAAAATATTTACCTTTTAGAAATACCCAAGCCTACAATCACATAAAATAAGTCTCAACTTAATATAAAAATCTTCATAAAAATACAGCCATCTATATTTAACCCAAGTCCTCAAACCCATCCTGTGCTGATAAAAAGGCTTTCTTGAGAAATTTAGTTACATCTATACAGCTATTCTTTAGATTAACTCTGTAAAAGTAAAAACAAGATTAAATACTGCTGTTAGAGAAATTGATTGAGAAGGGATGAGAACATCAGGCATCACAGGACACTGGTTCCCTCATGCCACATTACATTTATGGCAAAAGTGTAACTGCAGGAAATTAAACCTAGTATTTCCACTCCCAAAAGCAGCTTGAGTTAATTGCACAACAAGTTCCTTGCATTTAAATGTTATAAAGCCTAATATTTATGCTTGAACTTCAGGGAGAGCCTCATTCTTGTGCCAAGAGCCAGCACAAGACAACCTACCCCGAACTCTTGCATTAGAGATGAGATACTGTGCTTTTGTTGGCCCTTGCAGAAGGTGAATCAGGGCTAATTGTTATTTATAGAGGATAAAAATCAGTCTACCAGGTATGATAGACTTTATGTAACCAAGAAGTGCATACACAGCCAATAAATACAAAAATAAAAGGAATTACACACTTCAAACAATGTAGTGTTCATAAAACAGTAGTAGCACAACTCTAAACTCTACATTTGTTTCCATCCAATCTAGTTTTGCTGAACTTAAAAAAAAAAAAAAAAGCAAACATATATAATCGGTAGGATTTGGAAAACAAAACATTGGCTTTGTTGGTGTTTGGAGTTTTTTTTTTTTAAACCCCTGTTGTCCCAGATTACTACTTTTGAATTTTTAATAGATGCAGGTGGATATATCCAATACAGAATATCAGATTTTTGTGAGCATCAAATCCCCTTTAAATTTAAAAATGGTACAAAGGTTTTGCGGAGGGTTTTGAAACTGCAGTGAGTGTTCTCTGAAGGTGCAGAACAAAGTGGTATATATTCAAAGGAGAAATTAAATACTTTGGGGAAAAAAAACCCAACACCCCAAGAGATCTAAAAAACTGCTTATGCCCATATACCATGAAAAACCTGAAAGCTAAAACTGCATGGCACATTTGGACAGGATTACTGACTTGGTACAGCTCACTTTCCTGTTGAAAGTGGGCATGGCCCATCAGAAAGTCAGCAAATTATAGTCCTTACTCAGTGCT
This sequence comes from Lichenostomus cassidix, assembly GCF_008360975.1. Lineage (NCBI taxonomy): Eukaryota > Metazoa > Chordata > Aves > Passeriformes > Meliphagidae > Lichenostomus > Lichenostomus cassidix. The sequence continues at coordinate 7,993,875 of NC_139494.1, forward strand.
CAATATTTACCCCCTTCCCCAAAGATACTGAAGATTCACAAAGCTCAGGGTTTTGGGTGGGCTCAGGCTTTATGGAAAAGCATCAGGTTTTAGAGGAACAAGGGGATTCCAGGTCCTGGGAAAAGCAAGTGACATCTAAAGCCACTCTGATGTTATGTTTAAAACCCGCGTCCTTACAATGAAGTCTATGTCTGCTTTGCTACAAATGAATTCTGACCCCACTTAGTTTATGGGCCTTGGTCACAGATTTCAAAGGAGGCCAGGATCTTTCTTTCAGGTTTTGAAAGGCAGACACCCAGCTCCCCTTCCTCCAGTCAACACACAAAGTGAGAAAAAACACCAGCATTGCATTAGCTATTTTTTTTTTTCCTTTCAGCAGCTTTCATTGGGTACCTGACTGCCTGGAGTCATTGCTGTATTATTCCTAAGGCTCACTTCTAGCTTACTCCTCAACTTGTATTTAGGACAGACAGGCCCCTATTTCTCAACAGGGACTGTGTGTGCTGACAAACCCCAGGAATCAGGACTCTGAATTGCAGACTAAAAAGTCCTACAGGAGTAGACAGCATCTGGTCAGTAAACTATGTCATTTAGGGACAATAGCACAGGGTATAACAACTACGGTACAGTAGATGTTGGGTTTTGTTTGTTTTCCTCTGGCAGAAAATGCATTTTGAGATGATCTTGCTCTTCTTTCAGCCCCTCTCAGAGGTGCATCCTTCTTCACAAAGGTGTTATCAGATTTTTAGGACTCTCCTTGGAACTCCTAATGCCAGTGGTTTGTTGCCCGTTTCTGAAACTGAAAGCAAGTAAAAGTCTGAGAACCAGAGAACGTTTACCAGGGTGTCATCAGACACTGCCCTCTCCTAATAAGCACCATTACAATAACCATGTTACAGTGCTAATATAAACATTAGATGAAATCTAGTGCTTAGTACAGTGTGCCTTGCTGGATGGCAGCAGCAGTGCAGCAAACAATGCTTGGAATTCAGATGCCATTCAGCAACTGTAATTCAGTTACTTCAGGCTGTTGATGCACGAAGCCTCTGGGGAATCTGGATTGACTTTAGGATTTCTAGCTACAGTTTGTCAACTGCAAAGCACAGGTCAGACATGTAAGAAGTCCCTACTTGTGATGAAGAGCAGCATGCCCTTTCTCAAGGAACCTGACCTAGGAATTTTTCTTATTGTGAAAGCATAATGCCAGCTCCTTATACTGACCAGGAATTAGATACAGGGAATTCCAGCTTTTTCAAGCTATTATTGCTTACAGGCGCAAATTCCAGTACCAGTTCTCACTGAGCTGAATGGTGGCTACGCAGCTGCTCTTTGGTTAGTTCAGTTTCCTGCTGCTGCTGCAAGACTTTTTCTCACACTCTAGTGGATGTGCATAGATTTGAGCGGAAATGTTTGCTTAGGGTACTCTAAATAGCAATGTTGGTGGGACAACAGAAGTGTCATTGCTTACAGCTAAATCATATAAGCCAGAGGAAAAGCTGTCCTGGCCTGTCTCTGGCTGCCCAGAAAGAGGCTAGAATGTTGAAATCCTGTGTTTAATTTCAAGTAGTACCTAAAAAACTTACACTGGAAGAATGAAGTGTTTCCTAATGCATATAATCCTATCAAATAAATTATTTAAAGGAATAGTTTAAATAAAGAGTTAAGGAGAGTGAATTATATAATAGGATGGAAAGTGTTTGAAGATCTGAAGCAACAGCCTTAAGGTGCTATGAAGGTCAGCCTTGCGTTGCCAGTGCACAGCAGCTCTCAGGTTCAGACATTCTGAACAAATTGTATGATGTTATTGTCTATCAAATTAACAACCCGAAAGAAAATAATCTAAAGTGCATTTTGAAAGCTTTGAAGTTTTGTGGTGGACCTGAAGAAGCATGTTTCCTGATTATGAAAAGGGACTGTGTTCTGAATTCCTGTAAAGAACGGGATGATTGAAAGATGCCTTACCATTTCACCTTCAGCATCTCCTCAAAGCTCTCGGGCAGTGGATTGCCGTAGCTTTCCGGGAGAAACAGGGTAAGGATCCCAATCAGCACAGTCAGGCTTCCCATCAGGATGTATGGTAGGTATCTGTCATAGGCACCTGGCAGAACACACAACATTCCAACAGAACTTAATGTCCACAACTGACAAACTGACACATAAAGATTATATTCCAGACATTGCTGTAACACAGAACTAATTTGGAATAATTAGCTGAAAGCATCATCAATATCAAAGGTGAATCCAAAGCTGAGTTACATCTGTAACTGAGCCAGCAGTCAAAGGAACTTTTCAATTTTAAAGCTTCAACATATGCTCTTGGATGACTACACCTACCATAATTTCATGCCAACCCCCATGTTTGTGTAGCAGCTAAAAGTCTGGGTTGGGGATTTTTTTGGTTTCTCTCTTTTTACATTTTCCGCTGGGTTAGCCAACATCTTTGCAAGGCAATAGCTCTGCTGGGATTGCTGCTGGAGTCTTCAGTACCACACTGTCATCAAGAACCAAATCCTCTGTTAAATAACTCAATATGAGTGAATAAAATTGCTCATAAGCAACAAAGCACTCATCACTGCCTGAGATCATGTATCCTATCGGGCTGGTGCAAAAGAAGGGAAGAGACTAAATCAGCTGAATAGGCTGACAGACTAACAACTCATTAATGGGGGAATGCTTTAATGCTTTCCTTGCTGCAAAGGGAGACAGCATCAGGCTTCCCGAGACACATATGAGGCTCTGACCTTGGTCTACTGAGAATATTATTTTGGACTTGAAGGCAGCAGCCCTTGCCAGCAGCCTGAAGCTGGCACAGAAGTGTTTAGGCAGGATGCAAGATCCTCAAATCACAGCAACACATCAATGAAAAGGTCTTTCAGAAAACGGATTAGCTAGGAGTTCAAGTATTTAAGATAAAGTACCAAACTGGACTTGACAGCTTTATTTTATAGCTGGAATAGAGTAATATGCTTTATAATGTATGGAATAAACTCGGATTAAAGAGAGAACCCCTGGGTATGTCTCAGAGAGCCAAAGTTTGTGATCTGATCTCCTCTGTGTTTATGAGCTGGATGAACTGCAAGGTCCTAATTTAGCTGTAGCAAATAGCAGCAGCTGACAAGTTTCTCCTAAAACCTCTTAAAGTTTAAGAACCTATTTTGATGTCTGGAACAAGATTTCCTAAAGACTGAGCCTATGGAAGCCTGGGAGAAAAGACCCCCACAAACCCACCAAAACCAATCAGTAAAAATGCTATTCTGACTACATCTGTCTCTTAGTGCTGCAATGGAGATTGAAGACCTTAAGCAGAGTCACAGTCCTGCTGACCCTTTTACTTTACATTTGCACTGTACAAATATGAAACCAAGACAAGGCATTTTCATCATTTTTGGTACAGTGCATTCCAGTTACACTGAAATGCATAGGTGAGTCAACACTGATTAGTTACAGATAGTCATCTCCTCTCCCCTTTTCCTGGCATGGAGAAGCAGCATTAACCCCTCAGCAGTACACCAGCAATGTTCTGCCTGAGCCAGCAAAGTCATGCTCAGGTTGTATCAAAGATTTCAGCAGGAAGCAATACTCATTAGGGACAGAGAGAGTTGAGATGGGTCCAGTGATGGCAGAAGAAAATAAATCACGTGTGAGCAAAAGAAAGAGGAGATTGCCCAGACTGAGCAGTAGGTATTCACAGATACTCCCACCCTTAATCCCCTAATCTCTGTCACTGTTTGCTATCTGCAACATGAGGAACATTTTTGTGTATTAAACAAAAACCCAAACCAAACCAAAAAATATTTTTCAATTATTATATGTGCAGCACTCAGAATGTGAGGGTATTGCATGCCAAAAAAAAAGCCTATGGGGAAGTCAATAATTCTGCTTACGGAATTACTGAGCAATAAGAAAAAGCAAAATGAATGCTGAGGTGACTAGTTTAGTAACTAAAAAAAAAAAAAAAAAAATCACTTCAAGTAAACACATTTGTGCTACTTTACCTGTATGTTTTCCATGTATGACTTTAGACAGCACAGATCCTGAGAATGTTTGGATTCCCACCTGGTTTATCTCCCAACATACCCATCTTGGGATGCATACGGACAGTATCATGCCACAAATTTCCTACTGCTACATTTCCTTACTTGCTATGCTCTCCTGGGAAACTAACTGGCATCCCAAGATGTGATTATCATTCCAGCCACTGTTTGCACAGTTTATAAACATCATTGTTGTGTTTGACAAGCTCTAACCCACTTCAGTGATATATGAACAGTCCCTAAAGGAATGAAGTGCCTGATCCTTCTGTCAAGCCCAGGGAGCTCCACTTGATATCTACCATGTGTGTTAGTGAGCTCACATCGAAGCTGAGAGAAGGGACTCAAAAGAGACCACAAGTGAAGGGACTTAAAGCTGTGCCTGCACTGCAGAAGCTCAGATAACTTCTCTGGAGAGTTGTGTGATGCAAGGCAGGAAAGACAAGACATCTCACCCAGGTAAACAAAGTAAGGAGCAATGATGCTGCCCAGCCTGGAGGCTGTGGAAGTCGCTCCGACTGCCATGTTTCGCACTAGTGTTGGGTACAGCTCCACATTGTAGACATAAAGCATTGAAAACGCAGCTGTGATGCCAAACTTCCCAAGCATCACCAGTCCAATAGAGAGGACATAGAGGTCTGGAGAAGAAAAAATAAAATCAAGGTGAATGAGCAATACCCTGTGCTTATTACTTGTATTTCTTCTACATCCAAAAGACTGTACTGTTGTGTTTTTCCTAAATGTTATGAGGTATGTGCTTTGGGTTTTTTTAATTATACAAAATATTAACCCCATCCCTAGACTACTCCAAACTCCCCACTAAGCATAATGTAGATGCTCAGGTTATTTAGTATTTTTTCTGATTTTGGTTGTCTTCAAGTAAAATATTATTCTTGAAATGGAACAAAACTCTGTATTATACACCAATAAACTACAAGCTTGAATCCACCCCTTTTTCTCAAAATCCTGTGGAAATTTACACACAGTAAAATCTGGATGCAGGTTTTTGTAGCTTGCAAACACAACCAGATAAATCACAGTACATTTTTAGCTCTCATTTTAGAAGCTGGTTCCCCAGGACTATATAAAGCTCAGTAATTTGACACAATAACTGAGTTGAGTGTGACTCAGCATATACATACGCAATAAAAACAAAACCTAAGGCTGCAAGGGATCAGCATATACTTGACCTAAAATTCTAAAGTTGATCAGAGTTTCCAGTAAATTTGCAGAACTATTACACAGTACCATAACATATGTTGAATATTTCATATGCTTAAATCATAGATTTAATTTTGTACCTGCAGGAACCAGCTGAATGAAGAGGACAACAGTTCCCCCTAAAAAAAAGGTGCCAGCCAAGGAGTAGCGCCGTGGGAGGGAGCGGAGGAGAAGCCAGGCGATCACGTAAGCTGGAACTTCAATAACAGCTGAGAGGAAGCAGTTGACGTAGGCATCTCCATGCCAGTCTGGAGTGCTGAGGGACAGGCCAAAGTAGCCAACTGATGTGAAAAACCTGAGAAAAGCATTAAAACCAAATTATTCCAGAAACAGCACTCTCTGATTGCCTCCAGTGGTGCCTCAGGTGGTGTTACAAAAATAGGATGTCACAAAGCACCGCCACAGGCATTGTGGCTTAAAAAAAATCTCAGTGGCAACCCCATCTTTCTAATTCTACCATCCCATCCAGTGATCATATCCACAGCGGCTTGAAGACACCTCAGATTTCTCTGTCCTTCCTGCACACACTACACCAAGTGAAAAGCTTTGTGGAAGTCGTTCACAAAGGCTTTTCACTGCAACAGACTCAACGACACAATGAAACTCTTGCAAGCTTCCCATGCCAACTGCATTCCCACTTGTAGCCAGTGTCAGGAACTCCCACCCTCAGCAGTTCCGTTACATTTTATTTAATCTTCACAGAGAGCTGGATGTTTGAGTTTCAAATCTCAGGAGTGCCTTACTATGGCATGCCAAGTGTGCTAGCCAGTTCCTTTCTGCTGGGGAAAATATGGACAGAAAAGGGTCCTGGTTTGTCTATATGGCATTATTGGGTCCTCATTCCTTGTGGCTGCCCAGGCAGGGACCAGGATCTCACTGAGATGGGCACAGTACAGACACAGAACAAAATTGCTGGCCTTGGGTCTTGGCTCTTGTTATGTTACTGAGTTGCTGCCTTTGCTTCAAGAAGAATATTTCTCTTCAAATAAAGATTACAGAGATGGGAGCATTTAAGAAAAATACCCAAAACAATGTACTTCAAAATACACAAGTTGTTACATCTAGTTTTCTAACTATTTTATATCTGAGTCAAGGCTACTGTCTCCATATTCTTGTGTGTTAATGCAGTGTGGGTGCAAGGACATTGAGGGCCATGTACCAGCCAAGGACCACTGGATATCGGCTCCAAGGCTCAGACTTATTATCTAAACCTGTGGCATGTGCCCTCAAATCAGAAATCAGAAATGTTCTATTGCCTGGGTACTTTAGGAATACACATTTCCTTACCACAAAAGTAATGACATAATAGTAATAGTTGCAATGTTTCGGGTTCGAAATAGGTCCAGAAGGATAGCCTTCTGCTGCTGCTGAGGCTTCGAATCCTGCATCTGAAGGAAAAAGGAAAACAAAACCAAAAAAATTCCCACACACCTAAGAGCAAAACAACCTCTGCTACCCACAATCTGGGCAGTTATGAAGTTACGACTATCAGGGGATAACTAGCCAGCCCAAGGGCCACTTCTGCACCAGGGAGGGCAGTCCTTAGGTAGAGCTTGTCTCTGCACCCAGCTGTACTCGTGGGAGTTTCCATTGCACCATGCTGACTAATTAGAAAGGAGCATCAGCTGACCAGACAGATGAGTTAACATTTCCTTAAGGATCTCACACAGTACTTCCAGGAGTAACCTCATTACCAAAGGCATTCTTCTGTCCGTTCTGTGCACTGTCCATTCACATCTCTTCAACCTTCATAAATGACATGAAATAAATCCAGGAAATCACCCAGTTTTGCTGCCTGCCATGCCCTGACAGGGAGAGGAACAGATGACAGAGGTTGGTGAGGTGGCCAGGGCACATCATGGGAGGATTCACCACCTCAGACTGGAGATGGAGGCTTCGGTTCGAGGTTTGAAGCAGGAATCTTCTGGGTGGCATTAGGGTGCCCTTCTGCCTGTGCACTTTGCCCTTGCCAGGACAAAGCCAGCATTGTGGCCATGCTTCCTGCAGGCCCAAAGAACAAACCACCCCAGTTCTCCCTACGGGACTATCTTGGAGATACCCTTTCCTAGGAATAGATGATGGTTTCCAAGGAATGTCTTTCTAGTAATGTTTGAAAAAATATTTCCAATGTGAGATTTAGCATGCAGACATCATCCTCAGGCTTTTTTTGACAGATGTTTTGGCACGCAAAATTTCCATGAAACAGCTGAGAAGCTCCTTGGTTTAAAAAAATATGCAGGAATGATGAAATGCTGCAATCTGAAAAAGTCATCTCCAGTTGGAAAGACATCTGAGGTCTGGCTGTGAAGTAAGGGAAGTGCTTTTCCAAGGTTGGTGCAGAATGAGTTTCCCATAATTGGAACATACACTTCAATTTACACTAAAACTTCCTCTTGGGAAAGAGATCTTCAGCCAAAATGTGTGACAGTCAAGTGATGAATCCTGCCCAGGGGAGAGGTAACTCACAGCATCTGTGTCCTGCAGACACTGCAGAGGGGCACATGGTGTTTTGCTTTCTGCTTTATCAGGAGACACGAGGAGGCACAAAATGCAGGTGCCAGTGTACAGCAGGAGAGGAAGATGTGACCTACAGACACACAGTGATTGCTGATGCAAGGCTGGAAGAGTCTTTGCACAAGAAAAATGTGGTTGGACCTCCAGTGAGGGCAGAGCCAGTAGAGGGGGAGATGAGCACAGGAACCAGCTGTCCCGCTGTGGCTGTGCTGCTCCCTGGCTTGTTGGGCTGCCAGGTTTGCACTAGACTTCCTTCTTTCAACTAATACATGTGAAATACAAGAAAAACACAGCTTTGAAGAAGTGCTTGATGTTCTTCACAGTCTTCACTAACATCATGGCTTTCAAGTGCTCTTGTAGCACTCGGGTGCTTTGGATGGTTTGTGCAAACTGGAGTCCCTCGGGCTCCACGCAGCCCCAGCTCATGTGGGTACTGATTTAGGGTCCCCTACACAGCCCCCCTGCAAAGGGCTGCTGCTAAACTGCAAACTGCTAATAACGCACCAAGCTGAAATGAGCACAAACACATTTTCCTTGGGTCTTCGCAGTGCCCAGAGGATGAAGCAATCTGGGTCACCATTGCTTTGAAAACCACAACAAACCACTGCTGAGGAAGAGAATTTTACTGTAAAAAGCAAACAAATAAAACCTCCCTCTGGGTTCTCACTTTGATCTTGCTAACCCAACACTTACCGCAGGCCAACAGTCACTGCCAGCCCCTGAGAGCTGCTGGTGCAAACCAGTTCTCTGCTGGCATTTCCCAACAAGTCAACAGGCCAAAGGGGGAAGTGCCAGCGAGGTAAAGTACCAGGATGTATGAAACATACCTCTGCAGTGTCAAAAAGCATGGCTGGGGCTGGAATGCCATTTATTTTTGCAGCCTTTTGGATAATAGCTTCTGCTTCTTTATATCTTCCCTGGGAGATCAGCCACCGAGGAGACTCAGGAATGACCCTGTAAAAAGTTTCAGAATAAATGACTCAACGTTTTTCTGAAAGTAAGAAGTTATAAATAACATATTTATTGTGTTTATGAGTTACACTCTGATCTCAGAGATTGTTTGCAGCAGGAGACAGCCAGCACAGAAGCAGGTGGGCAATGCAATTCAAATATATGTGATGGTTTTATTCTCACGCTAAAGTAGATGCTTTGCTCTCAGTGGTTGTTTCTAAAGTAATAATTGATGTCCACCAGATGTCACCAGATAGACAGCAAGGATGGGAGTAGCTTAGCCAGTGGGAATCAAAAATATTCTTAGGAAACTCCACACAATGTGGACATGCTTTAAATAAGCACAGTGTGTATTTAAAGGTTTTGTGTGATAGGAATCTTATATACAAACCTCACCATGTTACCACAGCTCTGAGGCAGCTTCTCTCAGGCAGAGGGCAGGGGCAGTGTCCCCTTGCAGAGTTGATGACATTTTCTAATCAATTCCAGGCACGTGTTGAGTAAATTAACACCAAACACAGAACAGAAAATTTTAACTTTCCTTAACTAAATCCTTTGATCTTAACAGATGCCACCTTGCTCCCTTTAGCCAGCAGCACTTTTTCCTCTCCTTGGAAAAAAGCAGTTCAGGCACTCTTTTTTCTGGTGAACCCTAATGACTGACTCAAAGGCAGGTCAATAATTTCAAGCATCAGATGATTTATATCTGATCATTAACCACTAATGGAACTTTCTGTAAAATGAGCTGCCACTACTACACTTCTTACTGGGAAAGCTGAAGATCTTGAGACTGCAGAGACAATGCTGGGAACCTTCTGGAGAATTTGGAAGGGAAATGAGTAAAAGCACAAGAATGGCACAGAGCAGAGGGATGTACAAGTCACGTGGCCTGTGGAAGCAGTGAGTCCACATGCCCAAATGCCAGCTAACACCAACCTGCCTTGGCAGAGCTTTTTCAGTGCATCTTGATCCCCATCTACCCCCCCACAGGCCCCAGACAAAGTACTGTCAGAGGAAATGTTTGGCATTTTTAAATGTAAGCTTTTAAAAATCCTGGGAATTCCCACCCAGCACATTTCAATGCAGGACTCTGAAGCCATGCCTTGGGGCAAACTTCCTGTGCCTCACAGTGCCTGTTCTACAGCAGACATCTGAGAGGCTTCCACCCAAAACCAGCCTCCCCAGAGAACAGCTGCTTGGTGCAGAGGGAAATGCTGCTATGATGAAGGAGTTTGAAACACAGCAAGTTAAATAAGCAAACTGACCCTTAAACAGAATCAGACTGTCTTTAAAATCCAATGACAGCAGAGGTGGAGCTGAAAACCATTTTAAAGGTTTGGTTTGAAGACTAAGGTTAAAAAACCCCAACCAACCAACAAACCAAAACCATCAGCAGACACTTCTGACAAGACTGGGACATGCTGGAGGTCTTTCAGACTACAGAAGAGTGTGTCTTAATCACTTAACTGTTATAAAGATGTTAATTGCTCACTTAAAGATATAACTTTTTCAAGATAACAAGAAGAAAGGAGTTCCCTGAATAATATGAAAGGAAAGAACTCTCCTTCTTGTTAATTATCATTATTTTAAGAGTGTGGGTGATACCTTGCTTTTCCTATTTTCAAACACCTGTCCCTTCAGAAAACAGCAGATGACCCAGGCAGCAACAGAACAGGGCTATCTGCCCTTCTTCAGTGCTTATGTCCAGCTGAAAAGAGCAGGGCTTCAAGCACACAGACAGCACCAGCAAGTCTCTTAGGTAGTTACTCGACTTAAAACTGGCAAGAAAAACCCAAATAAAAAAAATCTCCCCTCGAGGCAAAGCCTTCTCACATGGCAAATAGAAAAATGCCCCTCCTCCCCGACCCCCTGGCGTTACCCAGCACCCAGCACAAAGAGCATCAGGCGGGAGGGGAGGTGGGCAGCGTGGTCTTGGCATGGACTCACCACCAGAGCGGGATGCAGAACAGCCCCGGGACAGTGAGCGCCAGCAGCAGCATCCGCCAGTCTCTGATGAAGTAAGCAAACAGTGGCAGCAACATGTAGCCAATTGCAAAAAATATGCAAACTCCTAATGTAGAGAATAGAATACGAACTGATTTGCCAAGAATTTCTGTGCCTGTTTAAAACAAGGGAGGTTGGATTAGCATTTTAACTCTTGGTTTTCAAGCATGACTAAATACTTTATTGCATTTACATACAAAAAATAAACTAAACAACCTTAGAAAAGAGCAGCACAGCATGGACCCGCCTGCACAGAAAAGCTGCTGAGAGTATTGGGAACCTTCAGATAAAAGAAGCTACTTCTGTTTGCTTTGATTAATGCATGACAGAGACAGATAAGAACAGGCATGGGGGGTGGCCGGCAGACTTCCAGGAGCCTTCTTGACATGCTTGCCTAGGACACAGCCTGCTCACCCACTTAACCCATCAGGATTTAAGATGCAATTCACTGCTGGGCACCTCTGGAAGAGCAGAGGTTTGTGCACAGCACAAACTGACATGGGATGGAAGGATGTGAATTTACAGTGAGGTGAGGTGGAAACAAATTGCCCCCCTATTCTTTGGAACAGAAGAAAGATTGGAATGTTGGATTGGCACATCACAGGCTGAAGGACAGAACCAGGGAAGATGCTATCTTCTAGTAATGCTACTGTTCCAATAGCCAGCCAGCAGTCAGGGAAAGCATCTTACAGCCACTGCACCGTGCAGCAACATAATATCGAGTAATAAAAACTGAGACTGTTCTAAGCCTTCAACAGCACCGACATTCTTTTACAATAAAACACCCAGCCACTGCTTAATAGAATCCAGTGATGCCCTCAGGTCCATCTCACTTCTTGAGCTCTTGGCTCCAGGTCTACAGAGCTCTCCTTCACATTAGGAGCACATCAAGGGCCTTAACTGCCATAGTTTGATCTGAAGGAGATTAAAATGCAGATGACACTGAGCAAACAGAAGGGTCACAAAGTCTGGAGAGTGTACTTGGGTTGTGTATCATGGCAAGAACTCCAACATTTAATATGGCAGAGAAGATGGGAAAAAATATCCAGGACTGAAAAACCCTCCTATTTAATAGTTACATTAACTAGAAACCTGGAGTAGCTGAATAAAATCACAGTAATAAAACTGAAAATAAGAATTTGCTGGGCTAAAACGAGTGTGCGAGGATAAATTATACCATCTTCCTCTTGACTTGCTCTTGTTTAGAGGGGCTCTCTTGGGACAGGTCTGATACTTGAAACATTGGTTTATGCCTGTTAAATGTTACATTACCATTTTTGTCAATTCAAAGCCAATGTGAGATGACATCTTTCAACTACAACTCCCTTATCTCCTGCCTTTCCTCTTCCCTTATTCTCCTAGCCACAGAATAACAGTTCTTGGACAATACCAACGTATTTCACAAACCTCTGTAGTGTTTTACAGTCCCAGAACTTGAACACTACAGTTTTGAGCACAGAAAACAACTGAGGCCTAAAGCTAGGAGAGAAATTTCACAAGATGTCATTGAAAAAACCCAAACATTGTCTACAGAAGTTCACCAACAGCTAAGGGGGAGCTATTCCCATGAAGATGGGCAATAGGGCAAAGGGCAGGATGAGCTTGGGTAGCCAAGGATGCTAGGACAGGGTCTGAGCTACACTTGGGGAGTCAACACAAGCCAACTTTTAGATGTTTAAAGTTTGAATAACAAAAGAAACCTGTGCTGAACTTGGAAAAAAAACCACCATACTTGGGGATGGAGGGTGCCAGGGCTGCAGCACAGCCAGAGTCAGTGGGGCCTTGACAGGTGCTGGTGTCACTGCTGGTGTCACTGCTCCCCTCCCAAGCACAGCCCTGCCTGCTCTTGGATGAAACAAGGGTGCATCTCCAGTGCATCCTGTAATCAGGGTGGCCTTTCTTAAGGAGTTACTTTCCTTTTAATGGGTATATTCTCCTATTCAGCACCTCTATCATGTGTGGCTTCCTGGAAGCTCCTGGGTTTGCCTTGCCACAGACAGAAGTCACAGTGCTCATGGGGACACGCTGGCCACGAAGAGTAGGGTGGGAAAGGCCACCCTCCATAAGTACCTTCCTCCTTACCCATGACAGTCAACTGACAGCTCACTTAAATGAGGAAACTAATGTCTAAGTCAGTTTAGGATAATCCTGCCCTCAGAACGAGCCTCAAGGCTGCTGGGGAACGGCCAGCACTGCTGGCAAGTGCCTGAGGTATCTGCCTCTCTGTTCCTAGAGAGCCATTGCTGCTGTGACAGCTCTACTGAGGACAGGATGGCAGAAGAGACAACACAAGGAGCCAAGGGCCAGCAAACAACAGCTGTGTAATTAAACAAGCCTAATGTTACTTGAGAAGATCCAGTTCCCTCTCTCAGCAGTAGGAATATTTGGCCAGTGGGGTGTTCCTGGTCCCCCCCTTCCAGATTTGGGGCAGCATCCCAATCCATGTCCAGCTGTGCCCCACATTCCCAGGGGAGCTGGGAGCTAAATTCCTGCCTGATCAGAACCTGCACCTCTGTGCTACGCAACGCCCATGTGTTTCCACAAGGATTTTCAGCTTTACCCAGTGCTGTACCTCCCAGCCTTCCCATGGCAGGCATTTGTTCCTGTTCCATCAGCTCCACACAAGAATTAAGCTACCTGGACAGTGGGAGCAGTGGCAATGGTGACGGCAATGGCAGAAGCAGTGACAATGGTGACGGCAACAAAGGATCTCCCTGCTGACAGCCTGACCTTAATCCTCCCTGCACCACAGGCAGCAGTGACTCATGAGTGCCCCGAGATACAATGCTGTATCCTCTTCATAGCACTGACTTCATATCATGCTCTTCTGCTCTATTTTTTCCCCCTGTTAAAGCCTCATGGGGTAGCCAAGACCACCATTAACTATTAACATACAATGTTGATCTAGCTCACATTATGATCTACAAATTGCAATGTTGACACCAAGGGTTTAAAAATGGCTATGAATATATATGAGCACACTTTAAAGACAGCTCTTGCAAATCCCAGTTTCCCCCCTGAGAGCTGCATCACTCTTCCCCATAATTTGCCCACACCTTTCCTGAAACCCCCATGCCTAGAGGGAGTCTCTGTGGGGTCCCTTGTTCCTGCAGGGTCCCCAGGCACCAACTGCAGCCATGCAGTCTTTCTTCCTACACTCCCCATAGGAAAGAAAGCAAACCTTAGCTTCTGAAATTAGAATTTTGTCACTGATCTCAACTCCAAGAGAGATGACTTTATGGCTAATGGGGCTCTGGCACCCACCCAGCTCCTCTGCTCTGATCTCCCTGACACTGACTGTGCCTGGAAATGCTGGTTTGCTCCAAGGCTTTGTACTCAGGTGTGCACTGACCCCTCTGCAAAGGGTGCAGATGGAGACAGGGATGTAACCAAATGCCTCCTGTGTCTCAGACCTGCTGCTGCTGCTAAACCCTGAATGCTGCCTTGAATGGCTTCTCCAAAGAGGAAGGAAATGGATGTTTATTTAGACTCTTCCTGCTCTCTTCTTTTTCTCTAAACCTATAGAAAGTATAAGCTTGAGAAATCACAGAGCAAAAAAAATATACTGTCCTAAAGTAGGAATTTTAGCAGTGAAGATTTACCACTGTCTAATTAAATGATCCAGGTTCACAGGGAGAAAAGGAACAGTACATTAAGCAAACATTTAAACTAATGCAAACATATTCATACCCAGAATGAAGGCCACCACATAGTTAGAGATCTGTCCCATCCCCACAATGAGAAAGAGCACGGTGAACATCTCCCAGCTGATGGAAAAGAACTGCAGGAAGCTGAAGCCAGTCTGCACAGCCATCGTCAAAAAAAGAATATTCTTCCTGCCAAACCTTTGGTAAAAGAAAAACATTATTACTGAAAGAGCATGTATTTATGTAAGAGGGCACAAGGGAGCACAAATAACCTCAAGTGATGCAGCTTAGCCAAACCTGAAGTTCTGTTCATCTTAAAGAATGTTATTATTGTCATATGCAGTAAAAAATATTAAAATTTCCAAGACCCGTGAGACAAAGAAGAAAAGTTATGAGCAGAAGCTTCAGGGAGCCACTAGACAGAGACTAAGGAGATTAGGCAACAGTACAATAGGGAGACACACGCACACTGCAAGGCACACAGCTGAAAGCGAGGAAATAATGTCTTTTAGGCTACTGGCATCTATACTTTGCAACATCATTACGCTTTAAGTCTGTTAAATAGCTTTGTCAACTGGTTTCAATCCGAGCTGCCAGACATACCGCACCCTTCCTCTCACCTGTTTCTCTGCATTAAGATTACATGGCATGTTCTCCTGGAGAGGCAGGACAAGCTCATGTATGGGTTTTCATACCCATGGGCACAGATGCTGTATTTGGGAAAGGCCTCTGCAGCAGTCCTGGGGAAATTGCTCAGGCACAGGCTCAGATCATACCCCTTTACTGATAAAATCCCCAAATAATCCAAGGAAGCCCATGTGCGAAGGCAGCTGGGCTGTCAGTGGCTGTGCTGCCACCAGGGCACACACACTTCCTCAGATGCTCCCACTGGGCAAACGGCACCACTAGGATTTAGTGATTATCTCATCTCCCTTTCAAACAGTAACACCAACTGACTTCTGCACTGGGGCAGGAGTCAGGAGATTAAATTCGGATCACATGGAATTTAATGCTGAAGGCTTTAAGATTAAGACTCGCAGTGAGTTTTGAAACCCCTCAGCTAAGCATCCAGAGGAACACTGCTGCCTCATGACATCCTCATTCCCAGACAGCAGCCAGAGCAGGATCTGAGATCCCACCATAGGGTATGGACACAAGGCTCAGGGCTATGAGGAGAGGGGAGCAGAGACTTGCAGAGAGAGTGTATATTCTGCATTCAACACTTGTAAGACTAAAGCCTCAACACTACTGAGACAATTATCAAATGCCTGTAATGATTTTTTTTTTTAATTTTACATCCACTTAGTCAGATTCTATGACAATTGCTATCCATTTTCAGGGTTTTTTTTCCCCTTCCTCTTGTATATGTTTACTATATTTCCAGCAAACCATCTCTCCTATGCAGAAATTCCATTCAAAAGGCAAATTTCTATCCTGCAGCTCTAATAAAGGATTATCAGTTAATATGTGACAAAACCCAGCATGTTTTAAACTACTAAAAAGACTGGATAAAGAAACAAATGGGAAGTGTGTTGTGAAGGGAAACCCACTGCATCAATCTGCAAAGCAGCTGTGTGGGCTCCATTGAGATCAGTCCCTGGGCTCTGAAGTGCCCAAGAGACAGAAATCCTTCAACTGGGGTAGACCAAGATGGGATTTGTGAAGAAGCAAGGCCAGTTGCCTCATTTTGATCAAAACACAGAGTACTGGCCATTTCACTCCTTTCGCCTCTCAAACACAAACACACCAGCCATGGCCTCAGGTCCGCCCTGCTCTGCCCATGGCATTACCTGTCCGAGAGCTGCCCTGAGATGAAGGAGCCGATGAGGACCCCCACGTAGAAGAGGGAGGTGGTCAGTGGGGCTTTCCAGTCATCCTCACACACCAGGTTCCACTGCAAGAGAAAGGCCTGTGCTCAGACACAGCCACAATGCTGCACGGAGCCTCATCCGGCACAGGGGCTGCTGGTTGCGGACACACACATTTCCATGCAATTGTAGTCTGCTTCCCCACACCCACACTTCCACCCATCACTGGCACTGTTTTCTCGGTCAAGGTCACTGGTGGAACATCCTGCTAAAAGCACAGAAAAAAAAAGGGAAAGTGGTTCTCTCCCCTGACAACTCCACGAGGCTGAAACACCAGCAGCTCTCTGACACAGCCCTGTTGCCTCTGAATGGGATGAGCAGCCAGGAATGCCAAGCCTGATGGGAGTCTGGGGCTGCCGTGGACCAGTTTCCAGCACAATCCTCCCCCATCATGTACCCACCAGACCCCTGGATATGACTCCCCATGGTCCAAGATGCTCCCATCAGTGAAACAGAGCAATGGGGAATGGTAAAGAACCATCCCAGCTAAGGACAGCTCCCAGTTTACCTCTGCCAGCACAAAACTTGCTGCATCTCTGTAACTTCTGGGGCTGACAAAACATGTGTAAGAAGACACACAGAATGAAATCTCTTTTCTTGCACTGACGTGTTACCAAATTCTGTTCCACCCCACAACCTGCACCACTGACTTGCTACCCATCACTCACAGCCTCACAATTGCAGCTGGCTGGGGCTGCAGACTTAGGACAGGAGCCAGTGTGGAAACTTCCACCTAAAACTACTCATAACCCCAGACAAGGTTTAAAAAAAATAAAAATGGCATCATGAGCCTCTGTCCACTGAAGTTACAGCTGAGTGTGTCTCTGCCAAGGCTTGCTCCCTTCCTGGTGACTAATCTCCTGGTTAAGACATGCCTGCCAGGAGCACTTAGGGAGAGGCTTTGAACATGTCGCTATCTGATCAGATAATTCTACCACAATGGTAGGCTAATTAAATCACAGATCAAAGTATGGCATAATTTTAGTAATTAGCCATGCTATCAGAGAGCGAGCGGGTCGATCGCCCTCACCAGCACTCACCCTCTGCCCAGAGAACGGACAGGCCAAGCACAGGCAAAGGCTTGGTGATGGAGCAGAAACTGCCCTCAGAGCTGCTTGGGCTCCTCATTCAGCTGCAGGCAGCAAGGAAACAACTCTTGTGTTACAGAGACACCCAGGTGCCATCTGATGGCACCACAAGTCCTGCCAAAAACAAACCAAAGGTGGGTTGGTGGCTGAGCTTCACTGCCACTGCAGAACAGGCAGGCAAACCCCAAACAAGGGGCCAGGTGGTGTAGTTTAGTGCGGTTTGCTTCGGACTATAATTTAGGAAAGAGATGCACTCAATGCCTATTTTCAGGCAGAACAGAAGTATGCTGCCAGCAGAGTGGAGCAAGGTACCTCTGACCTTAGCCCGTCCTGTAAAGTAACACCAGCTACACGACAGAAAAAGGAATTGAGGTTAAAAACACAGCCCATGCCTGTTTCTGAGGAACACACGTGTCTTCAATGCAGGAACAAGGAAACTTGTGGACTAAAATGTAGCTCCAAGATTTGAATCTGATTAAGAACAAAAAGAGCCCTCCAGCAGTAGTTTCTGTAAGGTATTTTCTTGTACTTGCTGGGAAGGGAGAGGTGATGAGGCATGGGCCCGTCTGGGCACACACCTGCTCATCTGCTCTGTGTTTGAGAAGGTGGAGGTGAGCATGTGGGTCAGTGGGGCTCTGGCACATTCAAGGATGCTGGTTGTGAAAAACAGATGCAGGGATCTGCTTCACCTGTCAAAGAAAATGGAGATTTCTGCAAAGAAGCTTGGTGGAAATCAAGTCCAGTATTTAAAACAAAGCAAAATTCAGGTACAGAAAACACGGCACCAAAAGTACACTGCAGAAGTGTTTCACCGTGTCCTGCTGCACCTCCCCCTCCCCATTCTGGGAAAGCTGGATTTGCAACTGATACAGACTATTATGATCTGGGTGCTGAGCACCCTGGTCTGGGGCCACCAGCATGGCATCCACTCACAGACCTTCAGACTTGAGTTGCTTGAGGTTAAGGATCAGTGTTTTCAAAATGTCTCCCTGATGCCAAAGGCACTTTGGCTGTAAAATAAACGCAGCTAAACAATAACTTGCCCATGAAACTGCATTGCCTGCTTGGTGCCACATGCCTCCTATCCAGGTGTTCACTCCACCTTTTCCGATGACATACTGCACACCCAGCAAAAATTCACAGTACAGGGTCAACTCTTTCAGACGTGGGGGATGTGGTAAACAGCACACAGCAGCTGGCTGGCCGTCCAAAGAGGTGCTACTGTCTACAGGAACTCACTGCATTTGACCTGAAAACACACAGACATATCAAATCAATCCAATGCTGGGTAGATCTGAAGCTGCTGAGTGAACAAACCACTATTTTAGCTCCAGTACTACACACAGGACATGGTACCTCAGCAAGAGAACCCTACTCTGCAGGTACACTTCATATCCCAAATGCCGGCCTCCCATCCCCACAGGCACTCGCCCTGACTGAGGCTCATGCCATGACACTGCACAGTGATCAAGCACAAAATCAACATGGTAAGGTTTTTTTCATATTTCAATATATAGGGAGAAGTGAAACGTAGCTTATTTGACCCCTTCCTCAGAGGCTGCATCCGTCACAGACAGTGCCAAGCACACCATGGCTGCGGGAGCTACAGCCCCGGCCACAGCTGAACTGCCTGCAGCTACGACTTCCAAACTGTCTCTAATGGGCTAATTATACATTAACCAGAAAATAATTCTGTAATGTCCCTGGCTCAGCAGACTGGGGAGCAAAGTTCATGCAAGATTCCAAGCAAGGCCACTGAATGTTAGGGATAAGAGCTGCTCAAGAACACCATTATTAAATCACTTTATTCCCATCAAATCCCTGTAACTTTCTGACAACCTCCCAGCTACAGGAAGAGCCAATTCTGCTGAGTGCTGCTGGTAGGAACACTATAGATGGATGAGCTTACTGAAAAACTGAAATCACTGGAGAAGGTGCCCTGACTGCCCAAAGTGATCCCCCTCAATCAGAAGTCACTAATTAACATCCTGAGTACAACCCATTCACATCAGAGGAGAAAACACTAGTGGAGCCTTGTGTAAATGGGTGGGGCTGCAAAGCAGGGAAAATCTGAACTTGTTTCCAAGAGTAAAGCTGCCAATGAATAACTCAAGAAGTGTTAATTATTCACAGATGGCCCCATCCTGCTCCGTGGGTACCAGGTCCAGCAATGAGACCGGCTTTGCTTGGTGCACAAGTGACAAGCACAGGTACCTCCATGCCCAAACTCAGGGCAGACTTCCAGGGCTGGGCAGAGCTGCTCTCCACTGATGGAAAAAGCCATAACAGAACAAAAAAGACCTTCAGATGCCTTCAAACCACAGCAATTCCTATCCAGTCTCTTGCCTCTGCCAGTCCCAAAAGCTTCTGGTTTCTGCCTTCACTAACATCAGTGCCAGGGCTGGAACAGGCACTGAGGGTGACACAGGTGACAGACCAGTAGCCCCAGTAGAGCCTCTGCACTCACTCTGCCCTTTGCAGGGCCCTTGAAGTGATGCAGTGAAGCCATGCCCCAGAGGTGGAGAGCAGCTTGGTGTGTCCCCAGGGAGCAATGCTGGGTGACAACCTGGCTCAAGGAAACTAACTGGATCCTAATGCCTGCTCCGAAGGGCAAAACCAGTGCTTGTCCTTGAGCCTCTAATTCATGTTTGATCTGAGCATCATTATCTGGAAGTAAAGAGAAGTAGATTACATTCCAGAAAAGAACGCCAAAGAAACAGACCCCAGGAGGCTGCCAAGAAGGAAAGGAAACCCTGAAGCCCCTTCATTTCAGCCAAGGGATCACACTTGACCCCACAATGACTCACATTTCCACCTGATTACCATTACACTTAAAGCCCCCTTCTTACATCACCCTGGCCTGATGATTACCTGTGGACACATGCACTTTTGCCCATCACTTCCATTTTAAGACACTGCAGATGACTCAGTCTGGGATTCTGTGTTCCCAGAGTTTAGCATGTCCTCACAGACCAAGTAACATAGGTGCTGAGCTAGCATTTCCAGCTCCCTTCAAGCAGCAATAAAAACCAGGTTTAATGCAACTGAACTAATCAAATGAAGTCTCCAGAGGTTAATCCTGTACCATCAAGTTCTGCTCCTCAACTGAGTTCTTGAACTGAAGCTATTTCTTCACTGAGCACTTCTGATGGCATGTCCTGGCTTGTCTTTCCTAATACAGAGAAAAATGTTGGGTACAAAAATAAGCATCTCAAATTTAACTAAACTGCTTCTTTCCAGTATTTCATCAGTGCCTGTTTTCCTTGTTTTGAAACCAAATTCTGTAATTTTTCCAAACATCCATGACAATTCTGAAACAAAACAAGTATCCTTCTTTTCCATCTGCCTTACAGATGGGAACCTGGCACTTGGTTTCCATCTCTGAATGTGCTATTACCTCTCTGGCACGCCTCAGGCCCCGTGGCAAACCCCACTGCCATGTCCCATCTGAATCCCAAACGGAATGCTTTTATTTGGCATCTGCCACACAAGTTATTTACTGTTCATTAAGAAGAAGCACATTTCTCCTCCTTTTGCTTCATTTACTGCCTCTCTCAGAGCAAGCACTGACTCCAAAACAGAGATTACAAGTTCATAGACACTCCAGGATGAACTGGCCTCCCTCTGGCAGTCAGAGTGCCATTGTCTGTGCCAGTGGTGGCCACCAGGCACCCGCCACGCAACCGTGCCAGCCCGTGGGTTACAGCCGGGCATGTGGGCAGCAGCCAGGCTGCTGCTGCAGTGCACCCATGGCCAGGAGCAGGGCAAGCTTCCCACACACCCCTGCCTGGATTTGATGTGAGGCATCTCTAGCGACTGAGCACGACTGCCAGCACGAATGGCAATCGTCACATGTGCCAATGTGCCTTTGAGCAGGTGACAGGAGGCTGACATCCCCTGCCCACATCCTGCCTGCCTGGCATGTGGCAGAGCCCATCTCTGCACGCACCCGGCACAGACACTCCTGTGTCCTCAGGGCACAGACCCTTCGCATCACCATCAGAACCTTTCCTGGCTGTGCCATCCTGCGATGTTTTTTTGGTGGCAGATGTTGCTGCTGAGTCACAGAGACTCGTGAGGAGAGTTCCACACCCATTCCCTGTCATGCACGCCGAGGGTGAGCCAACAGTGTGTGAGCAGGGTGGCCCTTGGCTACCTGGAGCAGCACGCTCAGCCAAAGGACCTGCCAGCTGCCAGGTCCAAGCTTTGCCTGGCATGAGGGTGAGCCGTTATTCCCTGAAACCCCTTACACAACGCAGAACAGCAGCAGCAGCAGTCCTGCAGCTTCAGGGCAATCATTTCCCTTCTCTAACGGAGCTCCACACCCCGTGCCAGCGTTATAGAACAGCACGTCCCTATCGCCACACCACGGCACGGCCAGAAGACCCAAACAAGTGCTTACACGAGCCGGCACCGCTGATGTTCCCACATCAGCTCTGTGCAAAGATGCCACTGCAGAGCCTCGCAAACCGACCGGACAGCCCGGCTGCAGCCAGCTCTGCTTCCTGCAGCAGTGACCACAGCACCTGCTTCGCACCAATCCCAGCGCTGACGGCCACGGAAGCCACTGGCATTCCAGGGTGCGGGGCCAGCGAGGGTCCAGCCTGCTCTAGCCCCAGCCAGGTTGCGTGTGTGTTTACCTGAACGCATCCATGTCCCCATTCAACGCTGCACCGAGAATGTGCAATTCCATCGCATCGAAAATTTACCGGGATGGTCAGCGTGTGGCAGGAGGAAACTACCGGGCTTCTGTTTCCAGCCTCTGCCTCCCCCTCCACACAAACCTGTCTCCGAGTAAAACAAGCTGGAAAACACAGCTGGGATGGCGAGGGCGGGCAGCTCCTTCGGCAACCGGAACCTCTCGCACCCCTCCCGCTCCTCGCAGCATCGTGCCCACCCGGACCCTTTCCCACAGGCACTTCATGCCGGTCCCTGCTCCCTGTTCGCCCTCCCCAAGGCAGGATGACCGGTCCCGGCCCCGTCCCAGCCCGGGGGTAAGGTGTCACCGCGGCCGCGCACCTCGGTGATGATGGTGGAGTGATAGACATCGCGACTGTACTCCCAGCCGTCCAGGCACGGCTCCTGCTCCAGCGCCTCCAGCTCCACGTCGGAGCCGGGTCGCAGCCCCAGCGCCGAGAAGTTGGCGAGCGCGGCCAGGCGGTAGCGGCGGCAGCGGCTCGGCGCCTCCTGCCCGCCCCGCAGCTCCAGCGGGATGCTGGCGTTGCGCCACTCGGCGCTCAGGTTGGCCCCGCGGGGCACGACGCACCGGTGCTCGGGGGTGCCGGCCAGGAACACGACCGACATCCCGTTGAAGCCATTGGGAATGATGCTGGCGCTGAGCAGGAAGAAGACGAGGCGCTGGAAGCGGCCCCACTCGCCCAGGAACGCGGTGGCCGCATCGTAGTCGCGCATGGCGAGCGCGGGGCTCCGCGGGTCTCCCGCGGGCTCTGCGCGCTCCGCGGAGGCGGTGCGGACGGCTCCGCCCCCGGCCCGGCCCGGCCCCCGCGGGGCGGTGCGTGCTGGCCCGGCGGTCCCGGCCGGAGGGGACCGGGGGATGTTCCAGCCCCGAGCTGCGCCGCCCCGCCTCCCCGCGGCATCCCCGGAGCCTTCCCCCGAACACCGCGTCTGCCCCGCCGCTGGCTCCGGAGCTCTCCGGCGGGTGTGTCCCGTTTTTTTCCATTTCACCCATTTATTTCGCTAGGCAGCCGCAGCGGGCCGGGCGGTGCCGGTGTCGGGGGGCGGGACGGGGCAGCTGCTTCGGTAGCGGCTGCCGGTGCGAGATCAGCGCCCCGTAAGAGCGCGGCCATGGCCCCGCCGCCCCTAGCCCTCCCCGAGCCTTGAATCCCCCCCTTCGGGGACCCAAAACAGGCCACCCCTGTACTGCTGCTGCAAGATGGAGGCACAGCATCTACCATTCCCGGGTGGGCTGGGCACAGCCGGGCATCACGAGAACGGTAAATGGACAGAGCTGGAACAGCGAGCCATCAGCTGGGGGCTGCCGGGGCCGGCGGGGTCTCCCTCCTCGGATCATCCCACGAAACGTAGGGACAGCAGTGATGTGAACCCTCCTACACACTGGCACAGAGGAGAACAAGGATCAGACACAGCTTCAGGGATCAAACATTCTCACAGCCCCTGAAATCCTGTCCCTAAAGCAGCCCAGTGCTTTTTCCCAGCAGTGTTTACTCTCGGCAACAGACAAGGTCAGCCGTGTCTGCTCAAGGAGCCTGTAGCAGCTCGGGCCTCGGGAGAGGAGCTTTTTATATTCCCATCTCCTATCCATTTACTATTCCTGCTCCACACGTGACTGTGGCTTTGCCTGCAGTCGGATGCGTGGATAGCTGTCAAAGTCATTTCAAAAATCTGAGCAACGCTGTCATCTTCTGAAATAACTTGGGGGGCACTCAGAAACCCGGTGGTGTCCAAAACAAGCACAGTGCTTGTCCTGCTCAGAGCATCCGGCTCCCTGGAGGTGTGAGCAGGGTGCCTGTGTTGGGCTGTACCAAGTGGAGGATGCCCGTGCTGGTGATGGGCGAGGGCAGACTGGGAACTGTCTCTTCAGCAGAGATCACAGAGGTTGATGTGGGAGTGTGGGATGGAAGCACAGAGTGGGAGCGATGGCTCAGCAGTGCTTGGGGAGGAGAAGCAGACAGCAACATTTATCTGGCCAGGCAGCGATCTGCTGCTGCTTCAGATGTGGGATGAAGAACCCATGTCACGGGAAGATTCAGATACCTCCTGTTTGGAGAGGACTTCTTCACGCCAGGCCTCGCCTGCTGAATAGCCTAAGGTGTCCCCAGCGATAAGAGCAGGGTGGGGGCCAGCTGGGGCACATCAGGGGTTCCCAGGCAGCTGCAGACAGCAGCAGGCAGCAGCAGGCAGCAGCCCTCCACCTGCCCTGCCCTGAGGCTGTGCAAGAACCTTAGCAAAGAAATGCAGTACATGCCTACTCCCATGGGGAAATTAGGGATGTGGAGTGTATTGTCTTAAGCATTAATGTTAATGCAATCTTAGTAATTATTCAGTCAACAGTAATTTTTTACAGAGGACTAATTTGCAGTGCTCAGAAATAACTGCGGTTAGGCTGCAAATTTAGCATATCAAAAGTAAGTGGTAAACACATACTCGGTGCGTGGTGCTCAGGTTTATCTGGTTTGCAGATGAATCCTCAACATATTATAATTTCATGTGCCTGACATGAAAACACCACAGGGTTTTCTCTTACATTGTGAACCTGCATAAATTAGCAGCTATAGAAATCCTTCGTGCTCTAGCCAGCCCTGCCACAGCACCACAAGTTCCTGCTACAGTCACCATTGCCGAGATTTTGCTGGGTGCTCCCCAGCTTGCAAACCCCACTTGTGATCCAACATCAGGGAATGCTTTAACCCAAGCATGGAGATTATGAAAACCTCATGGAAACAGTGGCCAGTGAGTGGCTTGTGGAGCAGTTGTGGAACAAATTCACTGTAGGGGAAGGGCCAGTCCTAGTTCTTCCAACTGACCCTTCTGAAAGAAGCCAGTGCATGTGTCCAGAGAAGGGCAAGGGAGCTGGGGAAGGGCTGGAGCATACATCTGATGAGGAGCAGCTGAGGGAGCAGGAGGAGCTCTGGAGTAAGGGAGGCTCAGTGGGTACCTCACTCTCTACAACATTCTGAAAAGAGGTGGTAGTTAGGTGGGCGTTGATCTCCTCTCCCAAGGAACAAGTGATAGAATGAGAGGAAATGGCCTCAAGTTGCACCAGGGGTGGTTTCGAGTGGATATGCGGGAAAATTTCTTCATGTCACAGACAGTGGTGGAATCACCATCCCTGGAGGGATTTAACAGATGTGAAGATATGGCAGATGGTGACATGGTTAAGTGGTGGGCTCGGTAGTGCTGGGGGCTTTTTTCACCAAAACAATTCTATGATTTCACCACAGCCTTATAACATATACTTTCAGCTATTAGATGAAGAGCAGTGTGTGGGAAATGAGGTCAGGGAGATTCCTGTAAAGTGAAATCAGATGCCAAGGGGCCCAGCAGAGCAAAGGAGAAGTACTTCATTATAGTGGAGAAGGAACAAATCTGAATGGCTGAGACACCCCTCTGGTGCAGGCACTTGGTTCTTGTGGAAGCAGGAACTACACCAATGGCTGCTGGATGCTACAAGCTGCTCCCAGCTGTGGAGCAGCCCAGCTCCTGCTCATGTGCAGTCACATCACCCTCACCCAGCGTGACACTGTGCCACTGCTGGCACCAGAGCTCCTGCTCTGCTCCAGGGTGGGGTGGTACTTCCTACAGCAGCTCTGCCCTTTCTGCTTGGGCAAAGCCCCTCAGAAGAATCCCCTGCCTCAGCAGGACAGCTGTGCCACCCTCCCAGCAGCTATCTCAAGAGCTGGGAATTAAAAAAACACATGATAATTTAGAGTTTATAGATTGCATAGCACTTGGATCATGTGGAAACTTGCTTATCAATGGGGTAAAGCAAGACCCATTTTGTATGTGTTTGCTGAGCCTGAAGTGCATCCTCCGAGGGGCTCAGTGCCACCCTAATGGAGCTCCCATGCCACCCTGCTGGAGCATGGCACAGCCCTGCTCTGCCTAAAGCCCTGGCCTTGCCCTCCTACCTGTCTGCTGCCTGTCCTGGAGCGGTGATCATGCCCATCAGGGTCACACCCTGGACCAATAGCATGTGGGAAAAAATTATCTTTGGCAACCTTTGAAAAGGCTCTTGATTCATCTTAGCCTTTCTGCTCTCTCAGCAATCTAGTGCAAGTACTCCTGGAGCAGTGCCAAGGGTTGTCTGGTGCTCATTTGAATCCAGCTTATGGGACTTGGAGCTCTAAGGGGCATTGTGGCCATCACTTCCCAGTTCCTGGTACTTCTCCTAAGCAGAGCCCAGCGGACAAGCATTTGGTGGGAATTATTTTTCATCTTATTTTTGGTAGGAATCCTGTAAAAGAGATAGAGTAAGGATGCCTCTCTTTAACACGTGTGAGGATTTGGGATAAATCCCCCTAAGCACACCTACTCAAGTGGAGTCAGCTTTCTCAAGGATACTCAAGGACTTCATTTTCCCTGCTGCAATGTCACTCTGGCCAGGGAAGAGACATTGCTTTGGCCCTGGTAGGGACCAGCACATGCTTCCACTGCAGCAGGAGCAGAGGCATCAAGGCAAACAGGTCCTGCTTCTCTGGCTTCCAGCTTTGCGGTCAGAGCTCACTGATGTGGGTCAGAGCTGCAGCAGAGCAAGGAATCACCAGAGATCTTGCCAGAGAAGAGATGATATGTTCAAACCCATTACTACGGTGCAAAACGACCTCGTCCCGGAGCGATAATTGCCAGAGATTTACTGAAGCGCTGCCCTCTGGGTGGATTTGGATGTTCTCACTCGGGAACCTCCCCACCACGCCGGGACTCCTCACAGGGCTGGCTCTTCTTCCACCCTGCTCGAAGCACTGGAAATTTCAGTTTTCATCACTAGATGGTGCAGGAGACAGCGCAGCGCTCGGATGGAGCTCAGTCTGCCCTAGGGCTCTGCATCCAGACAGCTCCTCTGCCCCCATCTGTCCCCAAATCCTTTATAGCTCCCTGCACCCCCTCTGCCCCTCCTCTATCCCCACACATCCTTTATAGCTCCCTGCACTCCCTCTGCCCCTCATCTATCCCCACACATCCTCTATAGCCCTCTGCACCCCTCTGCTCCCCATCCACTCCCCACATCCTTTATAGCTCCCTCCACCCCCTCTGCCCCTCATCTATCCCCACACATCCTGTACAGCCCCCTGCACCCCAGGCACACCCATTTACCACTATCTCCCCTGCACACCCCATACATTCCTCTGCACATCACGCATCCAACACTCTCCTTTACATCCCCTACACTGCCCCAGATGGGGCCCGGGTGGGGGGGTGAGACTCTCCATTCCAAGGACAGACTAGACACCTCTTGGGAGGGTCACGGGTGGCTGGTGCTGCCTGGGGACAGGAGCAGGGTGTGGGTGGCCTCCCAAGAGCCCCTCCAGCCAGATTTTCCAGTGATGGTGTCCATGTACCACTGGTGAGCCCCAGCCCTGTCATCCCACAGTGCCAGCAGCTTGCATCTCCTCAGAGTCCATCAGTATGGGGAGAACACACTCATCACTGGCCTCCTGGAACCCCTCCGGTTTGGCAGTGAAGAACTCAGATGTTTCTTTAGAACACAGTTATTCTCGTTAATAAAGCCAAAAGCCTGAAGCAGGCTTGAGCAGAGTAAAGTGTGACCCTGTGCACATCAGCTGCCCTGAACGCAGTGCTGGCCCCAGCCCAGGCCCTCTCCACTGGGCTCCCTGCACAAGGAACTGCTCTAGGACTACCTAAAAATTCACAATATTTAAGTGTTCTGGTGGAGAAGCTGCTCCCAGGCTGGAAGAGCTCTGAGAGTGTTTCCTGGGGAGAAACAGAGGCAAAACAACTTGCAGATAAGTTTCCTTAGAGTCAGGAGCAGTTTTCTGGGTTTTTCTGTATGTGTAGGGAAGATTTTTTTTTCCTCCCTAAAGTAACTAAAACAGCTTCTTTCAAACATGAAAAAGGGAATAGAGGGAACTTTTCCAAAAAGCCTCTTTCCCTCAACCCCCCTCCTATGGCACAAGGACTTTTATCCTCAGAGAAATGGACAAGCTGAGATTTTTTGAGTCCCTGGGGCAGCCAGACAGTAACAAAAGCAAAGTTAAACAACTCCAAACAAAAGCAGCAGCAGAACGGGGGTGTGGTGGTGGAAATAATGCCTGGCTAAGTAGGAAACTTTAATGATGATACATGGAAAAAGTTAAACAATTAGAACTTGAATCAGTCTGGCCCTGGTCCCACCTCATTTAGTTAATAAATGCTGCGCTTCATCACGGCGGAGTTTACGCTTCTTTTTTTCTGAAGAAGAGACGAGGATCCCAGTGTTGGGCTGGTCAGAGTGGCTGTGTGGGCAGTAGGGAATTTTGGGGCCCCAGTGCTGCCCAGGCTCTCTGTACTCCTCAGTCTCGCAGTGGGGATCACTCCAAGGGGCTGAAGCCACCCAGCATCGATGCCCAGGGCAGAGGGGCTGGGGATGGCAGTGCTAAACCACACAAACACACCCAACACATGTGTGCATTCAAGGGGGAATAGAAAAACCACTAATTGCAGAGTCAGAAGCATGTTAATTATTTGAATATGTGCACTAATTAGACATGGAGTTACACAGACCCACACTATGGAAATCTTTCCTGCCACACGTGGATCCTCAGAAGTTTTGTCTTTTAAATATTTCAGGCACACAAAGACAACAATTTCCATACATGAACACTTGCCAAATAAAACCTTTTACGTTAAATATTGGAGGCACTTACCTCACATCCCTTCTGACTTTCCCACACACCAGTGATTCAAATCCCAGTCGACTACAAAAACCAGACCCATGGAGACTGAGCTACAGAAGCAAACATCCCTCTGCCCAGCTGCTAACCTGAGCCTGCCCTCAGCTCCCAATCCCCCACACTCCCACCACCCAGTGGGCTTCTGTGCTCCAAGGGTCAGCAATAACATCTCCTTGGGAAGCAGGCCTAGATCACTCCAGCAGTAACACCCCCAGCCCTGCAGAGCTGTGGATCCCAGTCTGGTGACAGCCTGGGCCATCAGGTGGGAGAAGGTTCCCTTGGAGTGTCCCTGTGGCTGGTTAAACATCACCAAAACCACTGATTCATTTGCCTTGTGCAGAGGCAGCAAAGCTCTGGACCATCACAGGATGAGCTGGGTCACACGGGTGAAGGGGAGCCAGGCACCCATGGGGTATCACACAACAGGCAGAGACACAGTGGCCTTGCCCATCTCCACACCTGATAGGATGTAAGTTAAAAAAACCACAACCAACTCCCTCCAAAACAGACCAAACCTCAAGCTGTCAATGAACTGTGAAAAGCACAATTCTCCAAGCTGCTTTTTGGAGTTTATCCAGTGTCCTTCTCACCTGGATGCCAAGGGACCCCTACACGTATGGACCAGGCAAAGGCCAAGCTAAGTGACGTGAGACATAAAGCCCATAATACAGTTTTATTTTTTGTTTCATACAAACAGCACCCTCCCCACATTTTACAGAGTTTAACAGCATTATCTGGTGACACAGAAGGTGACACTCGCTTGTGGCACCTCCTGCAAGACTCACGACAGGAATGGGGAGGCCTGAAGCCAGGAATCCATGTGCCCTGGGATGGGGTTGTGTGAGGACGCTCCAAGCTTTGCAGGGGGGTTGATTACTCCTAAGAAAGGTTATCACGAGATGCCACATGGAAATATTGCTTTGAGGGAACTTGGGATCAAATTAAAAGAACAGCTCCATGCCCAGCAATCCCAGTGCTGTACTGGTGTGGCAGCCAAGCAAGACCACCAAGCAGCCCACTCAGTTGGGTGTTCAAAATGAGGGCAATGAAGCAATTTAAGGACTTTCTAGTGTTCCCTGGGTCAGGACTGCAGACTTGTGGCATTGTGCAGGACATGGCCACCATGCACGTGGAGTCAAATGGGGACAAGAACCACAGGGAGTGACAAACAGCACTGCTGGCAGCTCCAACCATTTGCCCGGAAAATGGGGAAAGGCACCTGTGTCATTCATGTTGTGAGTTTTCCATCATGCAGCTGAGCTGTATTCAATCCTGGATTGGGTGAAGCCTGAACTCCCAAGCTACAACCACCAGAGCTCAACCCAGCAATGTGTAAGAATAACAGAGGAATTCAGAATAAATGTTTCTGACTAGAGCAACCTAAGGAGCTCCAAGCAGAGCCCTGTAAGCCAGGGCAGTAATGCTTCCCACCTGATTACCATTAGAATCCTCATTTACACTTGTCCCACATATTCCGCTTCTGAAGGTCCAACTGACCAAGCAAGGCCATGCAAATACAAGAAAAACATGGCTCAGCGCTGTGATAAAAATTTCCACGTTTCTTGTACTTCAATGATTAAAAGGTCCTGGTGGCAGAAGGAGGGGGAGGTGGATGTCCAGCTGCTAGCAGGAATGCACAGAGCCAGCATCCCTGTGGTACCCAGCTGGAGGAAGCCCTGGGCTGCTGGGAGGCAGCAGGGCACAGGGCAGGAGCTGCTGCAGTCCCTGTAAGGCAGTGCATGAAGAGGTCTAGATGGAGACCAGTAACACCCTAAAATCCCTTCTGGGGTGCAGAACCTGTAGGAAGAAATTTCCTGGGAAGCGCCTACTAGGATCATACTCCCAACTCTCTTCCAGTCCCAATCTTCCCCCTTACGGAGAGCCAAGATGGGAAGGAGTGCTTTGCCCATCACCCCATTTCTTATTTTCCTTTTCCATGGAAGGAAAGCAAACACAGGCATTTCTTTTTCTCCCCCACATCCTCCCTCTCCCCAAGTAAGGAGAAAGAGGAGGGAGGCTGTACCAAAGACACAGCTCCCATCACCTTGCCTGGCAGCACCCAGCAGCTGAGCGACTCTCTCCTTCCTCCAAGCACTAACATGAAAAACCCCACATTTCTCTAACAAAGCAACATCTCAAGATCCACAAAATCTTCTCCCTGTGGATGATGGACCTGGCTGAAAGCACAGTCTTGGGAGATGGGTATAAATCCAATCCTGCTGCCGCAGGGCTTGGGGCTCACCTCAGCTCCAGTTATTCCTTAAGTGCCTGGAGGGACTTTATCACCCCGTCCCTGCTGGGAAGCAGACCCAGATAGCAGCAATCTGAGGATCTAGAAATAAAAGACTTCAAAATTATAGCAAAACCTGGGCAATAGTTACAATGGCCAAAGCAAAGGCATCTGTGGGCAGAAGTGTGGGAGGTGGGGATAATCAAAGGGTGCTCCAGACTATTGCAGTATCCTTTCAAGGTGTGCTTGAGTGATTAGATGACAGAACAACTGAATTAGGAGTAAAGAAGGAAGAAAACATCCTCATTACACACTCAGTGATCTCTCGGGGAACTCAAATCAGCCTGTATCAGCCTCAAACTGCACTGCCCTGCTCCAGGGTGTTTCACTATAATTACTGCTTTAAAAGACCACCCTTCCTTGGCACATCTGAGCCAGGGATCCACTGGTATCATGTCCTGACTCCCAGGGGGTTGGTTTTTAATCACTAGGGCAGCCACAGGACAGGAGAATAGGGTCAGGACATAGGAGTCAGCCTCTTTTGTTAAAGTGCCTTATTTTCTTCGAGCTTTTAAAACATTTTCCTTGTTTTTTCAATAGAGGGAGGGCACAAAAAAAAAGAAAAAAAAAGGAATACTAGTTTTATATGAAACAGAGTAGAGAATTAATCAATATTTACACAGATCTTGGATAAGGTAATGGCACAGACTAATAACCCAAAACAGCAACCCAAAAAGCAGAGTGTCAAAAAGAAGGGAAAAACCTGTTCAAATGCTTTCAACACCATCCCCCGGAGATCCCAAGTGTAAACGGTTTTATCTAGGAAAAGGCATTTTAACTTGGGCTTTGGTAATCGGGGTTGATTACAGCCGCGCTGCTCACAGCCGGCGGGAGGACGTGGGTGGGCGTGCGACCTCTGCAGAGCACAGCCCGGGCTTAGACGAGTTCAACTTTGGCGTTTGGATAAACAGCCACCACGTCATATCCCTCGGGGGGCTTAACCCTCTCCTTGGCGTGCGTCTCGCAGTACAGCTGCTCCTCGATGAAGAAATAGCCTCTCTGCTTCAGGTTGAGGCCGCAGTCGTCGCACATGAAGCACTCGGGGTGGTAGAGTTTGTCCCGAGCCTTGACGATGGTGCCCCTGGGAGAGATGGGGAAAGCTCAAGTGAGGTGGAGAAACAGCAAGCATGAAGAGCTTTTCCTGCTGCCTCAAGGGAAACGGAGTCAGTGCAGGAAAGCGGCACGCAGGGACATGTAGGGGTGTTATCAGGGTTTCTCATCCCAACATCTCAGCCCACCCAAAGCTGCTACCTCACTCCAGGTGTGGCTTCACTGAGTTTCTGCAGGAAGGGATGCTCCACACCTGGCAGCACCGCTCCACAGCTCAATGCAAAGCAGAGCCTCAAATATCTACACTCAGCCTGGATCTGAAAATCAAGAGCCAGCATCCTACAAGGACTGGGGTTGTGCACTCACACGATCTAGCATTTGTGGAGCAAAGACCCTCAGCTCACAGCACCAGCAACAACATGGTTACAGACATCTGCACAGCTCACACTCAGCCAGCAAATCTGGCTTGAGCAGGACATAAATTACAACAGAACGTAAGTTACAATAGGTCATAAATTACAACAGAATAAAGCAGAAGAACACCTATACTTTCTGAAATAAACAGCCATCTGTCAGAGAGTAACTCTCCAACAAACAAACAAAACTAAGCCACAGCTCTCTCCTTCTCAACACACAAGGCATTTCTCTCCCCACCAGCCCTGTAAGGCAGAGGAGTGCTGGTGCCATGGTGCTATTCATAGTCCCTGGGCAGCTACTATGATAAGCAGGGTACAAACTATCCCATTAATCATCCCTGTTCTGCTGCGAGATTCCCTTAAAAGGGGCAATCCAAACTATTGCACAGGTTTAGATATGGTCAGAAAAAAACAGAAAGGGATTCATGGTACTCTGCTATAAATTCTAACCCATGCGCCTGGCAGGACCCAATCCAGCCATGTCCCGATGTCACCAGGGGCTCCGGTGAGGCACAATACTTACACAATCCCATTCCCACAGCGGGTGCACTCGGGAAGCATCTGCAGCCCAGACATGGGACTGCCAAGCTTTGGCACCGGGGGCTTGATGTTTCGGGGGTTGCTCAGTCTGTCAAGTTTGTCACCTGCCAAGAATTATAAAGATACAGATTGAAAACTCAGCCTCTCAGGGCTGGTTTTTTTTTCCTCTTTTTCTTCCCCTTTTTTCTTTTTATTTTCCCTGAAGGAGTCTGGTGAGTCTCTGCCTGTCACAACAGAATCTGCAACTTCTTGGAAGTTCCAGGACAGCACCAGCTCAATACATGGACCTTGTCAAAGTGCAAAGCAGCTGTGATCTAAAGATGTGAGGTTAATTTGGCTGTAATACTACTTAGTCAGCTAAGAATAATAAATAGTGAAGAGCTCAGAAAATCTCAAAAAAAAAAAAAAAAAAGAGAGATTCCATCACACCAACATTTCAGGCACACTTGGTAGATCCCCCATCCATCAAGGAGATGGAGATAAAAGCCTTTCAGAGAATGAGGCAAATTGAACCAAACAATAATAGAATCACATGCACTTTTCTTCCTAGAGCACGCATTTAAGCTCAAATAATCTAAACCAAAATATTGTGAAAGGAGATAAGGTCTTCTGAGGCACCAGGCCTCCTTTCATGAAGGTCCAACAACAGGAAAGGAAGCACTGAAGATTTCGTGCATATGAACAATATCATGGCAGTGTTTTCAGTGTTGCTGCCCCTACTCCCTACAGACCATCTACCATGTGCACTCAGATTCTGGACAACACCAACATGCTTGTTGCCAACCTGGGACACTTAAAAGCTTCCAGTATTGACTGCATGGTTTTCCACAACTGTCAGCTGACTGGTCTGTTTGGCATTTATTGATTTGTGATTCCTCCATGATGGCCTAAGATCATAGGAAGGAAAAGTTCCCAAGGAAGGACCATTTGGCTCACAGTTTGGTAAAGCAGCAGAGGAGGTCTTGGATGAACAAGCCATTCTCCAGAGTTCTTACCTCCCTGAGGTACACAGGTACCTCCCAGCCACACTCCCTGAGCTTCCAAGGTGTTTCAATCCGGGGTCCATCATAAACATGTCCTTCAAGCCCTGATGCTCAGAAGGTCTCAGTAGGGCAAAAGCACTTTCTGACCCAGGTGTCTGCACATACTCCGTGCCAGTGTGACAAGTTCAGAGCAAAATCCAGTGCAAGTACCTCCCACAGCTCTAAGAACATCTCTGCCTTTCCTGAAGGGAACTTTTAGCACCTGGAGCCAGCGCATCATCACTGCTGGTTGCTAACTGACACCATGCTGGGTCACACAATACATTTTGTAGGGCATTGCTTGGAAAAGCTTCCTTCCATGGAGAGACCCCTGCTCCCCCATCCAGCATGTCTCAGGAGTGCCTACTGTCCTGGGCCCAGCTGGGAAGGAGGGTGTACACCTGACTCATCCCTGTGGTGCACAGGCACCTTCACACCACAGCCCCCCTCTGACACAGAGGCCAATGCTGCCAGCAGTTCCTGCCAAGTGGGTAAAACCAAAAGGAGCAACTTCCCACCAGACCCCACTTCCCCAAGATACAATACAGTGCTTAGAGCTTTGACACATGCAGGAGTGTCTGCCCAAGAGCAGAACTATTCCACCCCAGGAGTCCCCCCAGTGCTCGGCTGGCTCCAGCCAAGCCCCTTGTCAAATCCTTCCGCTGCCTTGCTGGGAATAAACTGAAACAACTGCTCAAGCTGCTGGCTTCCCCCAGCATGAGACACAGCGTGCTTGGACTAGACACACTCATCTGCCAACATTTAACAGTTAAGCTGTCACTGTCTCTCATGCAGAGCACTTGGATAAGCTGCTTAAAAAAGGAAAGAAGGGGAAAAAAAAAAGGGATTTTACAGCAAAATGAACCCTGCAGAGAAGGCTGCTTCCCATCTTCCCAAACTGTGGATCATTTCCTTCTATTTACCAGCCCCTTCTCATTCTGATTTACGGTCTTCAGCAGGGCAGAAAAATGCTTTAACTCCACAATCTCAACCATGCCACCCCCATTATGGCTGCAGTGTTCCTTCCTGGGCTGTGGGTGCCCATGGAGGTGGGCACTGCCACTCCTCCAGCCTCCACCTCAGCACAAAGCAGTGCTCCCTAGGAGTGTGGGAGAGGGCTATATATGCTTCCAGTAGAAACACATTCCATATAAAACAGGTTGTTGTCCAAGACACTCAGCTCCTCAGGAGAGGAGAGCTTGACTTTAAAAGGACAATACAGAGCAGGCTCAGGTCAAAATGTATAATTTTAGGCTTAAGTAAAAAGGAGCACGGGTGGCAGCTGTAAAACAAACCCAGCAGGAACACTTGTGGGGATTGAAAATGTGCTGGAACATCACAGAACTTCATGCCAGCAGAGATGCTTTTCACTTAATTTCTCATCCCTTGTGAAATAAACAGCGTCAGAACAACCAAGGCATGAGTGAGGCTGTGCCTGCAGGCAGTCACACATCCCCTCCACACCACTGAGAGGGAGGGTGGTAGAGCCTGGGAGGTGACAGTGACTGCTGCAGCCTGTCCCATGCTGGCTGGCACCTGACAGCAGCCTCTCAGGCTCCAGTTGATCACACTTTCTTGTTGCACTGGTGATGGGCAAGTGCCAGAGAGTGCTGGGATGAGCACACATCCAGGACTGGCTGCACTGTCCCAGGATGTGGGGACTGTCCTGGCACCTCTTTGTTCCCCATTTCACCACTCCACAGCCTTTTCTTTCTCCCTTCCTCCCAGCACTGGATTTCTGCCAGCCCGGAGTTGAGGGATGCAGGCAGAGGCAGGAACAAACCAGCAAAGCTTCAATTTTGTTCCCTTTTTCTGGCACAGAGAAGGGAGAAGGCAGCAGCGTTACTAATTGGAATTAACACAGTCAATTCCCATTTGCTTCTTCCTAACCAGAAGACTGGGGGAGCAGCAGATTTGTTCTTGCTCTTGGTGAAGGACTTAAAGGTCCAACTGGGGCCTGTATTTAACATCAGTTTTTCTGCCAGTCCAGGGGCTGTAATACTAACATGAAATATAATAATACACCCACTGCTTCCAAGGTTGATCCTATCCCTTGCTTTGCAGCTATGGCTCAGTCCCACTGAGAAAACCAATACTGATGGAATTCCATGATGATCAGAAGTTACCTGCAATTGTGCTTCTTGTGAAGCAAGAACCAACATCCTCCTAGTTAAAGAACAGGCTTCTCCAACACTTTGGCTACACAGAAACTGAAGTGCAACAGCCCAACTCGCTACCTCTCATGGCTTCATAATGAGATTTACAGCAGTTGGTATTTTCCCATAAAATATACGTTCCTGGATTCACATGACTGGAATATGGGGCCCTCGGAAGGAAGTAGAAAGAGGAGTCTTGCCCTAATGATTATAAAGCAAAGCCTAAAAATTTGAATATAAAAGCCCCAATGGACTTAAGGTTGAAAGGCAAATAAAAGGAAGCTAAAACGTATAGATTTGGGATCTTATTATTTAATGTGTTAACGACATGGGCAGGAAGCTGTGACAGACCTGAGAAGTGAGCCAAGAGCTCCTGATCTCTATCCCTGCCTTGCTGAGGAGCATCCCACATCCTTATGCAAATGCCATTTACTTAACCAGACCAGGTTCTCTGACAGTGATCTTCCACAACCGCTTAAGGCCATCACGTTTCATAAACCATCTCAGAAAAACAGCTGCCGCACTGGTTACAAATCCAGCTTTCACACGGTCCTCACGTCAGCCACAAAATTTGGTAAGCTGGAGTATGTGAAGGCCTGATTTGAAACCTGCCACCCTGGTGGTCTCCTCACAGTAGAGTGCTTGGGTGCCAACCTCCTTACCATTCTCACCAGCCTCCAACATGCCCTGTAAGTATCGGAAGGATCCAGACTGCTTAGGCTCTGAAACAGGCTTTTCATAATCCTGAAGCATCTTGTAGACATCTGACTCCACATCAATCCCATTTCTGTTCCGTGGGAGAGACTTCATGGGGTCAATGCTGGTGTAAAGCAAAGAAAGAAAGGCTCAAGTCAAACAGAAAGAGCTACTGTCAGCTCATCATGGAGGTATTGAAATCTCCACATTCCCACAGATTCAATTAAGCACCTCTGTTCCCATGTGTTTCCCTGCCTGGAGGTATGTCTGGCCTGAGAACAGCCGCTGAACCAAGGAGGTTAAACTTGTTCCTTGTTGGGCTCCAATTGAGCAACACAGCAAGGGCTGGCCCAGTTACCAGATGCCTTCAGGAAAGAGGGCACCTGCTTGCAAACACTCTAAATTGCTTTGCCACCCATGGAATTTATTGAAAAAATGGGAAAAACATGCATTTCATTAACTATGTAGGGCCAGGGCATGCACTCACCCCTTGTTAGGGCATCTGGAAAGCGTGTGCCAGGCAGGGCAGCACAACCCCTCACCATCTGCAAGTGCCTCTTGTGAAGCTGGTGCTGCTGTAGGTGCATCACAAACACAGCCCACAGCTTAACTGAGAAAACCAGCTCACCAGGGAGGGGGACACAGGGGCTGCCCTGTAACCTCCTACCCCTCCAGCCTTCAGCCTGGAGCTGCTCCTGGTCTCTGTGAGGAGCATTCAGGATGCACAGACAACAAATAGCAATTTAAACCATTATTCCAGTTCAGTACATCAAACCATGAAAAGCATAGTCTGGAATCAAAAATATTTCAGGTACAAGTTTAAATCTCCTGCTGAGAAGAGCTGAATCCAAGTGCTGCTGTATTCCAGAGGCCCCAGTGCACAGGGGAAGGGGCTCCTTTTCCTTTTTACAGAGAAGGTCATCAAGGTCATTACAAAATCAATAAAAATAGCAAGAGTCCTGAACTCCATCAGCTTCACATACTTTAGCCATCATCTGGCTCATTTTCTCCACAGTATTATATTCATGTCTGCTTAAACAAATAAACAAAAGAAATAACATTCGCTTTCAAAGAAAGAAAGAAAGAGAAAAAAAAAAACTCCAGACAAAAGTCACTTTCTTTGAAAGGCCAGAGCTCCATATTCTGGTGGTGACTCCCCAGCAGCTCTGGCCCCTGTGGGAGGTGAGGGCCAGCCTGGGTGGTGGTGCTGAGCCATGGACCCATCCCGTAACTCCTGGCCAGTCCAAACCCTGCATGTGCTCTCCAAGTGCCTGTCTACCCTGCTACAGCTCACTCCAACATCAATTCACACATTTTCAATGGAAAAGGGCAAGTTTTGGCCAGCCCAGCCTCATCAAACACCAGTTAAAAGAGAATGCACTCCTATCCCAATTCTACTCAACGACCCAAGTGAATGTCCTGGCTTTTGGCTCAGTCGCAGATAACACCAGATTTTGTTCTCTGTATTTTTTGTGCAGTTCTCCTCTTTCCAGCTTTGTTAACTTTCCCGGAGCAGCACAGGGAATAAGCTGGCTCACAGCATCACTGAACTACAGATTCAGACACAGAGTTCCCGATCTGAAAAGAAACTCTCTTTGCATGTGATACACACATTACTTTGTTGCAGGATATTTTGCCAGTTTGGAGGAACATAAATCAAGATCCGCATAAGCCATGTGAAAGCATCCCAGCCCACAACCTGGCCTGTCTCAAAGTCTGAGTTATCCACCCAAACCATTCTTGGCTACACAAAAGCCTTTTCTTTCCTAGGAGCATTATTTATTCCTCAGCCTCCCGGACAGCTGCACTGAGCGGATCTTACACTTATAAACATCCCAGTTACTGGAGTTCATATTTTCAGCCAGTATCTCCAGCTTCCACAGCAAGTATTTGCTCCTGGGTCTGTGGCAAGGTGATTCCCCATTCCTAGGAGGGCAGCACCCTCCATCCTGCCTTGGATAGAAGCTTTGAAAAAACAGTACATTATTGTCTGTGACACTCACAGAGCCATGGAATTGTTTCGGTTAGAAAAGCCCTCTAAGATCATCAAGCCAAACCATTTCCCCAAGCACTGCCAAGGCCACCACTAAACCATGTCCCCAAGAGCAACATCCACATGTCTGCTAATTCCCTCCAAGAATGGTGGCTCCACCATTGCCCTGGGCAGTCTGTGCCACAGCTTGACAACCTTTTTTGGTGAAGAAAGTTTCCCTAATATCTGATTTAAACCTCTCCTCCTCTTGTCTTCCCTGGCATTAATGCCAGCTGGGGGACTGTACCCAGGGGCCACTAATCTACCCACTCATATCAGCAACAGAAGGATCTTACAGAGATCTGGAGAACCAGCATCTTCATTGAGTTGCATACCTGAGCATTGCTTCAGCATTACAAGCTTCAATTCAATGTTGCAGTTGCTATCTACAGAGATGTGACCATTTTGTTCAGAAATTTGTGTCTCCAAACCCTTTTTTTTCCCTCTGTTTTGTTTATTTGGTTAGTTTCTTTTTTGTCCTCCCACTTACACTTGACCAAAGGAGCAGGGGTCCAGCCCAGCATCTTGATGGACTTGGCAGAGTAAGGTCAATGGTTGGACTGGATGATCTGGGAGGTTTTTCCAACTGGAATGAGTCTAAGATTCCATGGTCTCTGGAGCTCTGGGAGCACCACATCCTCTGTGCACTCCCTGAATCTGAGTTTGCAGGAGCAGCAGCAGATGGAGAGCACAAGCCCTTCCCTGGTCCTACCTGTGGGCAGGAGAGATGTGGAGTCCACTCAGCTGGCCTGGAAGCGCCGACTCTGAGCTGTTGTTAGCATAGAGCCGGGTTGGTTGGTGATGCTGCACATTCAGCATCTGCTTGCTGTCCATGGGGCTGCCCCCAGATCCATGGGGCATTGATCTCCTGCTCTGGGCAGGGCCATTGTCCTGGAGGAGAAAGAATGCAGAAAAACCTGAGATTTATAGTGTGTGATGTACATGGAAGGGCTGTGTTGGGACATGCAGTTTGCAGTAATAACATTTTATGTGTGCTGTGGAAAATAGGGATGTGCAGCAGGAAAAGGAAAACTCAGGCTTGACCTGAAGTTAACTCGGGCTGAATTTACACAGCTCCCCTTGGACCCCTACCAAATGAACTTGCTGTTTCTCTATGGTGAGCCACTGCCAAATATTTTGTCTTTATTCTCCTGTAAAAGTGTATTTGCTGTTTCTTTAAAAGAAAGCCTGTGAGTCTGCTTCTCATTCCGCGTTCCATCACTCTGAGGGCACTTGCTGTGCTCCTGACTTCAGGGCCATCACTCCCATTTACATCAGCAAAACAGGATAAACCCACACTAGGCAGCTCCACGTGCAAGTTGGGCAACACCTGAGGCCAAGGGACCAGCCCCAGGATTTTCTCTTGCAGCTACTCTTGTGCACACAGATCCATGTTCATTTAGGGAGGCTTTTTCCCCAAATAAGATCAGTCATGTACAGTGTGAGAAACACATCAGTCAAGGGTTTAGCTTGGTATTCATATTTCTGTTTGCTTTTTAAGTCCCAAGGTAAACTGTGGAAATCTTTTTGTCATATGACCTCAAGTCAGGAACTCAGATGCCGTTAAACCACAAATTTTCCACATTATTTTACCAATGTCAAACATTACCTGTTATTCCACACACAGGGAATTCCACATATATGGGTGTGCATGGGGCTATTAGTCAGCCCCATCCACACCCATTAACCAAGCAGTACCTACTTCTAATGTCACCTGAGTCAGGCTTTACCTGCAAAAACTCATTTTAGGGAGAGCAGCTAATTCCAGCAATTGGGAAAAGCAGCAGGAAGCTGGACACAGCCCATGGACACACGTTGGCTGCTATTTCCAGCCATGTGAGTCACAAACATGCCTGGACTGATGGAAGACATAGATGCTGTATAAGAGGCTGGAATCTATTTAATCTGGTTTAATTTGTTCTAGGGCAGCTCCCCAGCAGAGCTCCCTTCCACCAGCTTTTCAGTGGACTGAAGCTGATGAAAAACCAAGCAGAGAAAGAAAGCACCATCCTGTGAACAAATAAGAAAGTGCATACTGTGGGGCTCTGATACAAAGCTTACTTTTGACTAAAGTAATCCAATAAATACTAATTGGAAACAAATGTCTATCACTGGTGCATAGGAGAACTCACTGGCATTCCCACACCTTGTAAAAACTAACAGCTAAGGGAAGTAAAAAGGCAATCTTGCTGGAAAAAGATCTTGAAGGTCCAATTCTTCAGTTCTTCCTGAGGCAAAATGCCCATTGATAAAACCAAGCTCAGCTGAGAACTGCAAGATGGTGCCTTTGAGGGCTTTTTCTTACCATCAGCTGAAAATCTGCAGCTTTCCAGCAAGCTCCCAGCAACTTCCCCTGCCTCAGAAGCTGCCTGGAGCCCTCTTGGCACAGCTCCCTCCACACCATGCATGCACACACACGTGGGGAAAACTGCTTCCAACATAATAACTTCAAATTGTCTATTAAAAAAGGAATTTTGCTGCCAGGAATAATACAATTTTAACTGCTCCCCAATTTATATTCTTTAAAAAATATATATACAAGCAGGCTATGGGTTTCCCATTCCCAGATTTATATTATTATTTCAAGGGAAATAAAAAAAACACTCAACCATGAGATGCAGAGAGGAAAAGAAGGATCATAAACATTTTTTGGAAAAAAAGCAATGGCCCATATGGCTGGGAGCATTGAGAGCAATGCTTTTAGAAAGCCATTACCTTTAATTATCTGTGCCTCATGGCTGAGATTCACATTCAGTCCACACTGGCTGAAGGAGAGGGCTGGGTCCTCTCCTCTGACCTTGGCTCCCCCACACTGGCACCCTCCAGACCTTTGCTGGGGAGCACAGGACTGGCAGCTGTTTCTGGAATGGAAACCTCCTCCAGCAAAGGGCCTCCAGACCATCATCTCCACGGACTTGCTTAAATCTAGGGTAGTTTGTAAAGCGTCGCCCCTTTGTCCCTGTTAAGCTCAGCAATTTGTACATCAAGACCAAATGCTGCTATAAAGCTAAAATGTATTGCTTGGGCACTCTCCAGGAGGCATGGAAGGCTGGTGATGGAAGCATGGAGAAACAGAGCCCTTCCTGCACTGCTTGGCGTCCCCATTTGCCACCAGCTGGCTGTCCCTGAGGCAGGAGGATGCTCATGGTGGTGGCAGCTCATCTGTGCTCAGTTATGTTATAAACCACAGGTGACCCAGCAGCATCCACAGGGATCAAGGGGCTCCTCCTGTTGCACAGAAACCTGCTCCCAGGCCAGAGCTCAGTCTCCTCTTCCTCAAAGGCTGTGAGATCTCCATAAGGCTTTGCTTTGTGCAAAACACTCACACATTTGCCCACAGAAACCCAGAACCAGAGGGATTTCTTTCCGGTTGTCAAATACAAAATCAGTTAAAATTTTCCCCCTTTGGGACCTAATTTGCTTTTCTCTGCTGGATTTTCTTCCTGCTTTTTATGGCTTTCTTAAACTAAGAGAGTTTGCAAACCCTTCCTAAGAGCTGGCCTGTGCAGTTTCACCAAAGAGAACTCTTTCAGCTTACAAACCAGAAACTCCCAACTCGTTTTCTCACGCTTGGCTTTTGTTTTTTTTTTTTAAATGCATTTCACAAAATGTCCTATTTGTCCTTCCACCCTTTTTCAACTGCAAGTCCTTAGCTCTAGAGACCACAGAAATTTAGATAACATCAGACTTCATATTCTGATCCAAAGCATTTAAAGTTCATTCACTTCAGTGTGTTATAAATTAGACATTTAAAAGACCAGAAGTACAAACAAAATAATTAATCTCCTTTTTCCAGACTACCAGACAGAGATTAAAACTGAAGATTGCTAATTTGAGAGGCCAACATTGGCTCCTAGAACCTCCAAGCAAGCCCCTCTACTCATGGAATGATTTGGAAGAGCTTTGAGCAATGATGGCTTTGGCATATCTAAGAAACCTTCCTCAGGAGCTAACCCACCAACTACAGAGCTGAAAATATCTCCTAAATTACACCTCCAAGCCCCAAGTCCACCCTCCACCTGCCCATCTGTGCAGTGATAGGGGCAGATTTGCCCAGCCACGACCAGCAGCAGTTCTGTCGCTGCAATGTGGGAGCCCAGTCCCTCACCTGCACCTTGTTTATTTTCCCAGTCCTGGGGGTGCTGGTCCTGTTCTCTGCTATAAACACACACATGAGACTCAAACAGAGCCGAAGGCCATTAACGCTTGGCTCAGCCCAAAGCAGTTTTCTGTTTGATGTTCTGCAGATCCACCCTTTTCCCAAAACCAGACCAGGATGGGCGTGTGTCAGCTGAACATTTGTTGCCAAAATGCTAAATTAGAGATGCAAGTGCTACTATTTGTGCACCACGAGGTCAAAACATCCCTCAGCCACAGAATCACCTGGAAGAGGTGCTTCTTGTGGCTGTGTTTGGTTACCTGTGTCCATCATCCAGCAAAGGCAGGACAAGCCTGACTGCTCCAGCTCCTCCTTTGGCTTTTTCTCCCTTGCTCCAAGCTTGGGTAATTGAGCCCCAATTGATTCTGATCTCTCCTGGCAGAGGGCCTTCTGTGGATGACGTTTTGCTGCCTTCATTACTGCAAGTCTCTTTCATGCAAATGTGCCAAGCAATTAAGCCTGAAGAAATATCCCGGTACATCCTCACACCCTTAAGCCAAGACTCAGCCTCTGAACAGAAGACAACTGCAATGCAGCAGCCCCTGCTCTCCTTCCCCCAAGGTTTTCAACAGTAAACACACTGCTTCATCTCTGATAAACCAGTTCAAAAGTCCCAGATATGGAAATCTTATTATTACCCCACAGAGGGGGTGTATGGGACAGACAGCACAGATTTCATTTCAATGCAAATAACAGATTTACACTGTGGCCAATGGCCACAGGAACAGGATTGATTCTCCAACAAAAGTCCCACGGGGAACCCTTATGACAAAGGCTGCTCCAAAGCTGGGGTAAAATGATAAATTTTAAAAACTACATTCATTTTAACACATATTTCCCTATAAGGATGGTTCAGATGTTCCGTGTATACGCTGCTTTTACAGACTAAGCAGCCTTCAATCTAACTTTCAAAAGCTTTAGTAAGTACGATCCCATTACTTAGCTCAGCTCAGAAGATCAAAAGATAAGGAAAAAAGGCTGGGTCTAGTTTGCTGAGGTTGGATAAACTGAGTGTGTGGGTTATTTTACGAGACAGATTTCAAATATTCTGCCAAGCTCCCCCTTCAGTGTATACCACAGTCTGAAGGAAAACCT
This sequence comes from Lichenostomus cassidix, assembly GCF_008360975.1. NCBI lineage: Eukaryota > Metazoa > Chordata > Aves > Passeriformes > Meliphagidae > Lichenostomus > Lichenostomus cassidix. Next base: position 8,038,024 of record NC_139494.1, read on the forward strand.
TTATCCATCACATCCTTCTCACTACACTCTTTTCACAGTTGTCAGTGAAACACCAAATTAATTTTTCAGATCTCTCTAAGTAAGAGACCAAACTCTTAAAATCAGATGGCCATTTTGTAAAAAGGCTGCAGACAATGTTCACATGAAGCATGACTCAAGCTGGAGCCTGGTGGAGCCCCAGCCCCCAGGACAGGCTGTACTCACAGGGCATGTAGTGACAGGACAAGGGAGAATGGCTTCACACTGACAGAAGGTAGGGTTAGATGGGATATTAGGAATAAATCCTTTCCTGTGAGGGTGCTGAGGCCCTAGCACAGGCTGCCCAGAAAAACTGTGGTTGTCTCATCCCTGGAGTGTTCAAGGCGAGGCTGGATAAGGCTTGGAGCAACTTGGGATAGTGGAAGGTGTTCCTGTCCATGGCAGGGGGTTGGAATTAAACAAACTTTAAAGTCTCTTTCAACCCAAATCATTCTTTGATTCTGTGATACTGTGTAGCACAAGGAATAGCACAAGACCAGCACACATCTAACCCAGGGACAACCTCTCACAAAGAGCAGTAATATTCCTCCACCTTGGAACAGCCATGCTGATGGCCACCAGCAAAGCTCCCATGGATGTTTTCTCCCACAGCTCCAGGGAGAAGCTGCACCCTCATGCAAATCAAAGAGCTCAGGAGAGACTCGAGCTGCAGTGCCAGGACTTAATCCCTTAAGCTACCTAGCTCCCCAGCAGTCTCCTAAAAACCCATACCAGTGGAAAGAAGACTGTCAAGATTAAAATCTGTTTGCATTTATCTTGCCTGCTGCAGTGCAGAGGGCACATTTCTAACAAGTGTGCGAGGGGTGTTTAATCAGCAGATAGAGGAGAGCTTTGTATGAATGTCTTGGTAGAAGAGCCTTGAAGTTGCCTCCTTTCCCCAGCAGCAGCAAGCTCCTGCCAGGTGACTACCTCACTAGAGCTAAGCTCAACAACAGTCTAAACCCAAGAGAGGACTTTCCTTCTCCTTCCCAGTGTTCAGAGTCACCTTCCAAGCCCAGGAACTGCTCAGTGCAGCTGTCGGGCTGAAGCTGCTGTTGGATCAGCCTCCCCCCCATTGACAGGAAATAATATCCACTACAAACTGAAAAAACCTGAAATCATCACAGCAAGTGTCCACCTGCCCTCCTGCCTGGCCCCTTTCTCCCAGGGAAGATGCTGCTGTTCCCATTTCAGTCCATGCTTCCACTGAATCACTCTTTTCACCATCTGGTGTTTGGCTTAAAGAATAAACCTGGTGAATTTAATACTAATTATTTTCATGCTTTCCAGCTTACTGTGTCTCTCCCCTCTCTCAGTCAGGGAATTGTTGGATTTTCAGGTATTATGATATCTCACTTTCTGACTTTCTTTCCATAATCATTATCAGCAGCTAATTGAAACTAAAAGCTTCACTGGCAACAAGCTAAGTTTCAGACTACAGCAATATTACATGCTTAAAACCAAAAGGTGCCTACTTCCCAGTGTGGCTTATCTGAACATCTCCTTCTGTAAAAGCCAGGATAAGGTACAACGGAAAACACAGCAAAAGCAATAGGATAATACATTTTTTTCATTTTGGCATGCCCCAACCTTTTGTTTTTACTAATTAATAAAAAAAGGTAAGTTCAGGTAGATCCAAAAATGTGTCTCAGCCTTTCCCAGCCCTCTGTGGCACAAGCCGCTTTAGGGGATGGAGGCAGCTGCTTCAGCCTGATCATCTGAGGGACCACAGTGAGCATCCCTCCAGCACCCAGCATCCCTCCCTGCACCACTGGGGATGGCTCTCTCCACATGCTCTCACCCCAGCAGGTCACTTAAATGACCTCCAAGAGCAATTAATTCCTCTTAAGTGAGACACAAGGAAAAATGAAAGAGGATAAGGTGTTTTTCCTGATGGATAAGAACAGAAACACTGAGCTACACCTCTGCTTCCAAACACTCAGCACTTCTGAGTACACAAGCAGCAGTTTCCTTACCTGTGTTAATAGAGTCATCACTGAAACTGATGTTATCAAGTAAAATAACACCGTATACGTCTGTGTCAGCACTTAATCCAACAACATTTTGTTTTTTCCTAGACCAGCCCCCACTGTTACCATTTCAGTATGGTTCCTATATACCCTCAATGAGGGCAAACTATTCGAGTTACGTGGACAGAAGAAAACACCGTTTTAAAATTTCCATTCCCGTTTTCTCCCTTCTTTATCCTTAAGATTTTTTTCCTCTTTCATATACCAGGACTATCAAAACTCACTTAAAGATGTTAATTTATCCAAGAGTTACATAGAGTATTTGACATAAAAGGTCACAGCTTCAAGATGTTACAGTGGTACTCAGAAAACTCCTTTGCTTTCAAGTGATGCAATATTTTATCACAGGAAAAAGTACACGCAAGTGCACAGCTATGTGTGTGTAACCTCTTCACCCAGTAAATTAGATCAGTGGTTTTTTTGTGGTGTAAAAACCCTGTATTTGGGTGTGAAATGTTGCCTGAGCACCCAGAGCTCATGGCTGATGCACCCACAGCGGCTGTCAGGATTCAGCATGTTTCTGCTATTAAATCAGTCCTCAAACAACGAGCTGCGAGTTCCCATGGAAGGGAACCCGGGTTTGTGCCAGGGCATGAGCTCATCCTTTGTTTTCCCCAAAGCACGAGGCAGACATTTTTCCTCCTTCCGCCAGGAGAGCGCCAGACTGTGCCCAGCTGGTTGGGACTGGGGGTCCTGGCAAGAGCTTTCCCAGGAGCAGGCATGGCCCATCCCAGCCTGTGACCAGGGGAGGAAGGAAGGTCAGTCACCTTGAGAAAGGAAATTCCACCTCTCCAGTAAGGAGGCTTTAACCCCCAGCTCACAGAACTCAGCACAGCCTATGCCAGGCTTTTCCAAAGTACATGGAAGTTTTCTGCACGGCAGCAACCCATGGAGAACCTAAAACAAATACTCCATTTAATTAAAGTTAATTTTACTTAAACTAAATCCATTACTCAGTTAATTAAATAAGGCGACATTTGCCCTTAGTAAAAAAACCCAAAAAAACTATAGCAAAAAGTAAATATGAGCATATTTAAGACATTTTTAAAGGTGTTAAAATCAGTGTTAAGGGACAAGTTAGTAGCAAACTGCCCACCCTGCTCTGCTGTGGGACACCACTGCTGTCCCTGGGTGCCCAGAGCTGCAGCACCAGAGGCTCAGACTCCCTTCAAGCCCACATGTGATTTTATTTATTTAATTAGGAGTAAGCATGATCAGCAGCAATATTATTTGTGAGGCCAAGCAAGTATGAAAAACTCCCAGGAATGGTGCCGGAGAGCTCACGCTGGGTGGAGGCCACATGCAATGGGAGGTGGCAGCTCCTCAGTCCTGCAGCCACACACACCTGAGCCCCTCTGAGAAGAGAAAACGAAGGTGTGTTCACATTTCCACTGGCCTGGCTCACACCCAGTGCTGGGTTTCCTGCGCTGCCTGGGTCAGGCTGCTCAAACAGCTACAGCAGATGCAAGTTTGTCCCAGTTCCTCCTCTTCACACCATCCTGGCTGGCATTTTCACACGGCAAGCCACACGCCTTGCACCTGGGTTTTAGTCATGGCAAACTAACTGAATCTCTGGACTGAGAGCTGGGTGTCAAGACCAGAAAAACACAGAGGAAAGATAATTCATAAGTGATGAGCAGAAACAGCCTTCTCATCCTTCCTGTTCAACTCCCCTGACACTGTGGAGAGACCAGATCTTCTCCACTGCCCAGAGCTCATCCCCTAGTTGGGTGGTCAAACTGGGAAAGCCACTGCTCAGGACACAGCAGCAGAGAGGACCAAGAGCACTGACCCACTGCCCTTGTCCCTCTCCTGAGAATGCTGCTGGGCCAGCTGAGTAGCACCAGGATGCCATTCCCAACAGACTGCAGTGGGAAATGCCTCTCCCTGTCTGCACGGCCAGAGGAAACCCAGCCTTTCACCCAACACAGCTATTTCAGCCAAGCAGCCAGGTTTGGGAGGACTCACATCCTATTTCAGCTCTGGCTACGTGCGGCCAATTTAATTTCTGCTGCAATTATTCTCCCACCCACACACTTGATCTACTGTCAATTAGCACTTACAGGGTCCCTACAGTCCAAAGCCCATGTTTCCAGCCCCCCTGGGCCAGAGAGCTGCCAATTCCGGCAGCTTGGGAATGGACAAGAAAACAAACATCCTCTCTTTTTATTAGCACCACATGGCTGTATTTTGACTAGCGCGCTCACACTACAGGAAGCCAGAAACAGTGGAATCTCCAGAAACTGATGGATGGGTGCTCCTGCTCCCTTCGTGTGCCAGGAAGGAGTGGCTGGGCCAGTGCCCACGAGGACACCAACACCATGTAAAGTGAGACTGGGGATCCCAACACATCAGCAGTGATGTCATGATGGGAATCACAACTGCTGGCTGGAAAGCTCCAAGCTGCCCCCAGCACCCCTGTGGGTCCCACCTCCACCCAGCTCCAGGTCCAGCAGACAGGCAGCCCTTCTTTAGGATGCAAGCCTGAATGTCACTGCATTTGTGGCCTCTGTAGATTCTTGCTGTGAAGGACAGACTAGTCTAGTGAAACCAACTGATAACAAAATCTGTTTTGAAAAAAAAATATTATTTCCCGAAGGTGACTCACTCATCCTGTTCAGTGTTGTTCCCGCTAATTGTGAAAAAGCGGCTCTGCATTTCCAGCTTCTTCAGTGGTGAGGGCAGCTATTCCCCACAGTCACAGCATTAATCAAAGTTTGAATAAGGAGGATTGATTACATTCTTGGTCTCTGAGTAGGGGTTTTCCACAAAGTTCAACTGAGAAACCACAATAGATTTAGAAAGAGGGGACAGGAAAACTCACTCGCCACTCCATACCTTCAAAGTTCTCTTGCATGGAAGATAACTGCAAGTCTCACGGCCTTCAAGACAAAGATTGCACCCAAATAAACTAAACTGTAATAATAGAAATACAGGTTTCCTGCAAATCACCCAGACTGAGGCATTCTGTTTATGCTCACGTTTCAGGGCCTCCAACAAGAATTACTGTAGTCACAAGTCAAGATTTGCAACAGATTTTTGCCCAGTGTGACAAAAAAGCAAATAGAACAAAACCTGGAAGAAGAAAGGATATGTGCTCTACATTACTGCAAAGGCCACTTGGGGTAAAACTCTCAAAACCTTTTTCAGGGACAACCCCCAAACTCTTTGTGATTCAAGGGCAGAATTCCAGCAGAAGTTTTTCCCTGTGTTTCAAAGCAGATTGCTTTTTTCCAGATGCGAGGAAGTGCACCTAAAGGTTGCATATATTGAGCCAAGTTATTACTTTACAATGAGATTTTTCTTTCTCACAATCTAGTAAGTGCCTTTGCTAGAGGGGCTGAATGAACACAGTACAGGACAGCCCTGGGTCACCTGGCATTGCTCCACAGGGACTCCAGCCATGCCTGGAAGCTCTGCTCCCAGCAGATGGGATGCCTGCACCAAGGGTTGGCTCTCCTGATGGTCACCCTGAGCCTCACACAGGTCAGAGGACATCAGAGATCACACCTGGGTTAGCACAGCTGCTGGCACAGTGTCCCAAGCTGTCTACATGAACCACACTGGAGGCACAGGCGGTGTGGGGAGAGGAGTGAACCAGCACACCTTAGGTGCAAGCACAGCAACCTGGGGGTGTGCATGGAACTGCCTTCAACTCCTTCTGGGAAACCCAAAAAGCCCTTAGGGAATACAACATATGGATACAGGCACTGAAAAAAAAGGAGCAAGAACAGGAATCTGCTGCCTGTAATTCTGTATTCTTGTTCACATATCTCTCTCGGTGCCCTACCACAAACACATCTGCGTTACCCACCTACTCCCCAGATTTACATATTTTCAGTGTAGGTCTGGATTCAGAATAGTCCATCCCTACCCCCTTCATTATATTCTATAAAACTGTCTAATTTTTAAAAAGATCCATATGTAACATATATTAATAGTCAGATTCAAATCCAATCTGCATTAAACCTCAGAAATGTTGTATCTGGCAGTGGAACTGCTGCACATTTGTTCCTCATTTAATATTATTCATAGGGTTTGGGCACATTAAAGTCTATTAAGAAAAAATATCTGTCAGAAAAGATGGCTGTAATTGATAAATGATGCAAACATGGCCAGAACGCAAAGCCCAAGCTCACAGATCACCCTGTGCTGTCAGTCAGGGCAGGGAAGACAAACAGCCCCACGTGTCGCTGGTGTGCAGTACTGGGGCAGCTCTGTCAGTGCTGCTGTGCCTCTGCCCACTGCCCCTGGGCAGGAATGCAGAATATCTGCAAATTCCACATGGCTGGAATGGCCAGCTTCTCATGGGGTTTGGAGGATCTCACCCCTGTCCTCATCACTTGGCGGGGTTCCTGCTGCCAGTGCTTTCTCCCCATTCCACGCTAAAGGAGACACCACTCCCTGTACCATCATCCCCCCTCTTCCATCCTTGCAGCTCTTGTATTCCTTCTGGACTGAGCCAAGGAAGGGCTGAGGGGGCACCTGGGATCCTTGTCAGGACATTCTAAAAGCCTTTCTGGAAAGGAACAGCTGAGCTAGACCAGCAGAACCTGCAAGTGTGCACTTTGCTATGGCTGGGTGAAAAGCACAAAATAATACATGACCTAAACCACCTCTGTGGAGAAGGAGACCATCTGAGCAATATTTGAACACTCAGCATCAGCCAAGAGCACTCCCCTGTTGCTGGGGCAAGCACAGGGGACTCTGTCAGCCTGAACTGATGTACTTTGGCATTCTGAAGGCTGCAGGCAGCCCCAGGGCCTCTGCCACTGCCCTGGGAGGGGTGGCCACCCTATAGCAGTGAGAAGCCTCAGCAGGCTCCAGCCCTGCCATCTATGACCTCGGGCACCCTGGGAAAGCTGCAGCACAGACATCAGCTCAGCACACACTCAAGGGTGAGCCAGACAGCAGGAGCTGCACTCTGCCCATATATTCCCCATGTCTCCTCCTTATTACCCAGACATCTCTACAGCATGAACCAGCACATCCAAAAATTGACAATCCAGTACCTCATAAGCAGAGTGGGAGAAGAGAAATCCCATTCCTCTTCCCATTGAGAAGCCAAAGAAGAGTGAGAGACATCTCTGACCTTGCTAACAAACCATTAGTCAAGAGATGGGTAGGAAAGATGGAGACCTGCTCAGCTCCATCCACTGCCTGGCTGCTGCAGGAGACAGGATAGTAATGCAGGGCAGGATACAGGCAGAAGGCTCCAGCAAACAGAGCTGAGGACAGAGGGAAGAGAGAAGCTGCAAAATAGAGAGAAGGAGGAGAAAGGAGTGAGAGAGGAAAAAAACCCAAAAAAAAGATGAGAACATTACAAAGAAAAAAGAAATCCACCACCATGGGAGGTGAATCACTGTCCTGAGAATGGGAGGGTGCAGTGGATTTTGGAAGCAGCCAAGGTAGAGGCACACCAGCTGAGGCACGTGCAGACAGACCCTGGGTGTGCTGTGCCCCGGGAAGGACAGGCACCAGGCAGTGCTGTCAGAGGGCTCCCGACAGCTCCATCCAAAATAACGCTGGCTGTGTGCTTGGTCACAGCCTCAGGGGGGTCAGTGCTGGGTGCTACCCTCCACATGCTGCCCAGCCTCCTTGCGCCCCTGGCAAGCTGATCCAGAAAAGCCTGGTTTAAGCAGAAGGCAGTGATAGAGATTGGCTTATGCCAGATCAGCTCAGGATCTGGCTTACCGTGGGAAACAGGGCTGTACGAGTCCAAGGAAAGCACAGACAGACCTGCACAGACCTTAAAATCTGACATGCAAACTCCTTCACTTCTGGAAGGACAGCAGAAGGAGCAGAGGGCTTTCCAGACTCCAGACATGGATCTCCTCTCCCCAAAAGCAAGCTGGGAGAGCAGTGGGTGTGCAGGGCTGCAGCTGCCATACCTGTGGGTCTGGCTCGATGTTGATCCGGTATGCCTGAGCCTTGCCATCTTCCAGGACAGGGGGTGACCAGGTCTTCCCTTCAGCTCTGCAGTGAAAAATTAAGCAAACTCAACTTAAACTGCTTTTAAAAAAACGTAAACCAAAGCAACCCCCCTTCCCCCACCCCAAACGAAACCCACAAAATCCCAAAGAAAGAAACAGGCTCTTTAAACAAAACAAAAAAGCAATTAAACAAATGGAAAAAAACCCAACCCAAACCACAATTTAAAAAACCCAAAAGCCAAACATATATATATAGCATATATTAATTTCCCGGCAAGCCCATACTATATATGCATTTGTCCAAAATTATCCTCAGAAACAGTGCAATGGTAAATAGAGAAGATGACAGTTTCATGCTATTAAAACCATGAAGCTCAAAACCATCCTTGAACTACAGGCTCTGTCTCAGTTTGGGGTTTAAGAGACAAACTTATTTTGGTTCAAGAAATCAAAAGACAGGCTCTTGGTGGCTCCTGTTTTGCATATTCCTGGCTTTGTCCCTTTATTCTGGTCCTGAACTCAGAAAGTATCCTGATTACATATGTGTATATATATATGTATATATATAAAGTGTGTATATATACGCAATCCCTGGCAGGCCTGAGTGCTAGACCACATCAGGAATTCTATAAACACCTTTCAGGGAGAAGGCTTACACCACCCTGTATGAATCATCTTGACCCTTTCAACAGTTGCCAGATAGAAAAAGCCCTAAAAATACAGTTTCCATTCCCAAATGCATCCTCACTCCTGCCAAGGCAGAGCAGAATGCTGTCACTATCCAAAGATTTTCCATGTGCCTGGTCATTTTTTCCCCCACAGAGGCATCTGGGGGCACAGCTGGAATGTGATCTCCAGGACAGATCTCCTCCATTCAGAGTATGAGGGATCTGCAGGGGCCTGGGCAAGGTTCAGCAGGTTCATACACAGGCTGTTCAGGATGCAAGGAGGTTAAGCTGGCAGATGGAATCTCCATTAAGTTCAAGGTAAAGCTTTCAACACACAAACTATTCTGTTTATTATCACAGTCTGCATATGCACCACTTCACAAAAGTAGGTCTTGCTCCATGGACACAGATGCATCCAAGCATCCTTTGTGGACTCTCACCCCGGCCACATACCACATTCACTTTCAGTTTAATTATCTGCAGAGTCCAAGCTTGAAAAACAAGAAGCACGATTTTTATCCAGGAATTCTAGACGTGATTTTTATCTTTGGTATTTTGCAGCTATACAAGTTAGCATTCAAAGCTGCCTTTCCAAATCTAGGGTCTGACCCAAAACCTACCAAGTGCAGGGACTCCCACTGACTTGAACACATTTTGGATCCAGCCCCTGAGGATTTCAGCTTTTTTATCCTCACTGCTGCCATCACAGCTTTTTCAACAGGGAGTGATTACTCTAACAGCTAGATATCTTGTTCTCATAATTTATCTTTACTGTAATTATTTGATTTTAGGCTGGGACAATTCACTAGAAACTGGTCTTTCCAACTGGGACAAAGGAAACAGTCCCTCCCAGGAACATCAGCTTTCCCAGCAACGCCAACTTGCTTTTTGCCATGATCTGGTGCTGTGTATATTGCTTCCACACTGAAAATCAAATCTGGAGGCCCAGAACAATGGAAATGCCTAATTACATTGGCAGGGATCACCATTATTATTTCCGTGCTTTCCCCTGCACTGAGCCAGCTCGACGAGCAATCACAGTGCCCTGAGAAGGGTCCATGATGACATTTCCTCCACTCAGCTCCAGAGCTCACATGTCAGACACAGACTAAAGCATCCCCAAAGACTTCAACTTGCCAGTAAATAAGAACAGAGCTTCAGAAAGTGATTCTGATTGCAGAAGATAGGAGCGATAGCATTAATTCACTCTGCGTGAAGGTACAGCATTTGGTCACCACTACTGCCAGCGCTTCCCAGCTCTCCATACCCCAGACACAGATCACAGTCTATACCAGAAAGCAGATAAACCTGTGCTTTCCAAAAGTCATTATGGGCATATTTATACTTAATGACAGACAAGGACAGACTTCAGTTTGCATGGAGAAGCTCATTCTTGGTTAATGTTTTAATGATTAAACTCAAGGCTTCACCACCAGTTCTGCAGAGTGACCAGAAGTTCTTGGTATAATCAAGACCAACTCTAACAGCTTCCAGGGATAGCCTGAACAAATCCAGGCTAACATCAGCCCCAGCTTCCACTTGAACTACACTGAAACAAGCTGATACAGCACAATTTGGGCTCCACTTGGCATTCTGAATGGCAAAGCAAAGGGGACTGGGAGAAACACCAGCCTCACCAAAGAGAAAGGCAAGTTCTAAGTTTGATGAGTTTTGTGCTTACACAGGGGGACTCCCTCTCTTCCCTGGAAACATCAAAATACCATGTAATCCAAAATAATCCAAAATAATTAAGAGATGACTCTGCCTGAGAGAACGATGCTACCGGCAGCTACTGCAGGAGGGGGTGATGCTTAGAGCTCACACCCCAACCCTGGCTGCAGGAACACCCCATGCCCACATCCCCAGCAGGACCAGCAGCACAGGGGTCCCCTGCACCCCCCAGAAGAAGCCCCAGGACGATGGGGACTGGGAGTCAGCAAAGTCACCCCAAGACACCACAGCAGCAGGTTCACCCTACCAACAGTCAGAGCTTTCTGTTCAGGCAACAGTAAAAACCCAGCACACTTTTTATACGTCACAGGCAACAGATCAGGCATCACTCAAATGTTCCGAGTTGTTTAATTTACAGCTCAAGGACAGGAAAAGTGCTTTCAGATGTGCTATAGGGGATTAAAGGCAGCTATGTGGAAATCATTAACCTGCACTTACACGACTCTGTTCTCTTAAAGGCAGCTAGGACAATCCCAAGAAAAATAACTTGACCTAGGTTAGGGCAAGGCCTTCCACACAGGGCTTCGTGGGAAATGGACCCATTAACAGGACATCACTAAAAAAACAAAGTTGCAGACATCTTTTGTCCCACCACTTGCTTTCTAAAAGTCTCAGAGTCATTCTCAAAAGATTACTTACATATGCTCATGTATTTTACCAGAATGTTTTTTCACCTGGTAGTGATCTGCAAGTCTCACTCTCAACATTTGTAGAGCTGCTTTTAAGTTGCAAGAATTTTTGTGTCTTACCAAATTTCTAATTTCTCCATCCCCTTATAAACTAAGATTTATCATTTGGGGAAGTGCCAGCCTGCATTGAGGTCACTGCCATCTGTGACCATGCAGCCGCAAACCACCAGAATAATCAATTATTATATCTCACCCTTTTCTTTGGGGGGTGACTCCAGGGTCCTGCCCATCTCCTGACTGCTCTTCATCTCCCACCATGGCACATCACTATGCTCACAACCGATTGTTATCACTGTTATGGTCATTAGCCTTCTAGAAGCTGAACTCAGTCTGGAAGCAGCTACAGCCGATGCTTTGAACTTCCCAGGATTGTGAACCTCACCATGATAACCTCAAGATGTTGGATCCATCCTGCCAGGTGAGCAGCACAGGAGCTGAGCTCTGCTGAGCACCCCAAAAGACCTAGCTTGTCCAGACTATGTGAAGAAGAAGCTGCAGGATTTCTCCTCCTTCATTCCTCTCAGCTGAAACCATTGTGTATTGCTCTGGAAAGCTGCCGGTTTTCCTCTCTATTAGTCCTCGAGGAGCTACAGAGGGGAAGCTGTGATTCACTTTTTCAGTTGTACTTTTACTGGAAACTTGAGAACATACATTGTCATCCTTCCCATCTTCCAGCAGCTTGCCTGTGCTGCTCACAGCTAGCAGACCCCAACAAAATCCCCAGGAGCTGGGGGAGATGGGAGGAACATCAACTACGTGAGATTCCAGGGACTTTTGGGGCTACACGTCCAGCAGATTCATTACTGGGCTTTCTCTCACAGAAACTTCCAGAAAAACTCCATCTCTGTAAAAAGTGCAGGAATAGATAGAGAATCTTCTTACTCAGTTATCCAAGCAGTGGCACACACACCAAACTGAGGGGGAAGAAACTGCTTCCAGGATTTATTTTAGATAGAAGGAATCAAAGCTGAACCTTTAAGAATTTATGCTTTGACACTACAGTCAGGAAATAAATTCAACTCAACCACCCTGAGGTTCTTTGCATCTTGGGCCTGGCAGATGCTGCCAGTCCTCCAGCAGTCATCCGGCCCTGTGCACAACAGCCCCAGTGCTGTCACCAAAAGAAAGGGCTGCAATTGGATCGGACTGGGAATGATAAAATCATGAAGGTTGGAAAACCCCTCTAAGACCATCAAGCCCCACTGTTACCCCAGCACTTCCATGTCCACCACGAAGCCACGTTCCTCAAGTGCCACATCTATGCGTCTTTTAAACCCCTCCAGGGATACAAGTTCCCTGGGCAGCCTGTTCCAGGGCTTGACAACCCTTTCAGCAAAGAAATTTACCTTAATATCCAATCTAAACCTCCTCTGGCACAACACACTAACACTCTTCTTGCCTGTTAAGGAATTTCTTGTGTAACTTGGAGATAACTTCACAGTGAGTAAAAAGAACAAGTTTTACCAGGTGTCTGAGTAATAGTTCATGGGGCTGCTCAACACCCCGGATCTCCTCCAAGCAGCTGCCATGGAACTGGCCTGACCCCTCCTGCACTAAGGCAGGCAAAGTACATCCCGTGCTACCTTGGCTTGAGATTCAACAGCTGGGAAGATGATGATAGAACAGCTGCCTAATTTATCATCAGGGCAGCCTGAACCATCCCACTAAACCCTCATCAGCACCATCACTGCCTTCCCCACAGCCTCACTAAGCCCACGTGAACTCCTGGCCTCCTATTTTGAAGCCGTTAGCCACAGCCTGAACATCCAGCCCTTGTTCCAGGGATGCCCAAGTAATTCCTCACACCTTACATCAGTGTCCACATAGGCATCAGTTACATAAATTGACTCCTTTCGTGAACTGAGGGGAATTTTCAACCACTTTGTTTCAGAACAGTAAGGCCACTATGCTGCTTCACCTTTCACAGCCTCACCGCCCAAAGACAGCCTTGCACATGTTTGGGCAAAGCAGGACCAAAAAAAGCCAGGGACAAAACACGAATTAACTTGAGGGAGGTGAGAGGTCTGGTGAAAAAGGAGTTAGAAAATGGAGGATGTGAAGAAGGAGGGAAAACCCCCTCAAGAGATTTGTCCTTGATAAAGAACAAAGAGATTAAAAAAAAACCAAAGCATTTGCTAGTCCAGCCTGAGAGCAGGGGCAGCTTCACAGACTGACTGTGGGCTCCATGGGCTCCAGGGGCACAGGAGAGCAACAGAGCCCAACATGCTCCAAAAGCTGTGACATCCCCTTGCCAGCAGTTTTCCCAATGAGGGCACGGGGCCAGCTCCTCCAGGAAAGCTGCAGCACAAGCCTTCACCCTCCCAGCTGGCACACGACAAAAGGTTCAGAAAAAGCTGCAGGGCTCACCCTGGCCCTCTGGCACAGATGGGCAGGTCTGGACAGTGCTGCCAAGGGTTTCCTGGCAGTCTGTGTCAGCAGGAACAGCAATGCCACAAGGTCTCCCACCCTGCACCCAAGGTCCTTTGGGTTCTCAACCCTCTGCTTTCAAGCAGTGATTTCAGCAATACACAGCTCCAACCCAGTTTTATGGCTGCCTTTATTTGATGCATGATACTTGCTTTTGGTCAGGCTATTCAGTAACTCCCCCTTCTTGTTTTCCCCACATTCTGACTTTTCCATTGAACTTCCTTGTCAAAGGGAATTTACCGACCAGAGTCTGAAAACAAAACCCATCTTGTTCTCCATCTCAGCAACATATAATGTCAAGGGTTGATGGAGAAAGGGCATGGAATGGAGCAGCCCAGAGGGCACCGGGGGGCTGAAGTGCTGCACTGCCCAGCTCCCTGCCCTCCCTCCACACCCATGCCTGGCTAGAGGAACCCTGCTTTGACAAAACAGAGTTAACACCAAATTTCATGTGTCTTTACTAAAGACATACAACAAACAAGCTTGTTATTTCAAATCTATTTTTAGACTAACACACTTAAAAATAAATCTCCTTGTGTTGACTTGCAAACTGTATTTTGTTGAAGGCAGCGTACAGAAAAGATGCTGCTTGGAGAGCATTCTCTGCCCAACAGAAAAAAATATTAATCCACAGCCCTGCAGGCAAGGCTCTCTTGGACTCTGCCTCAGAGCAGGGCCCAGGGTGGTGATCCACAGCCATGACAAACAGCAGTGGCTGGACATGGACACAAATCAACAAAACCTAACAAAACTCCTCACTACTGCCCCAGGACACAGCTCTCTGGGCAGGAATGTGGGCACCCCACATTCCAGAAGGCAGATCCTGGAGCAGGGATCCACTCACACCTAGGAAGGAATGCCAGATGTACCTCCAGCAATGACTAACAACTGGGCAACAGGATCCAACAGGTCACTTGAGACAGGAGAGAGATCCAAGAACCAAGTCACTGCGCACTCACTTTGGGCCAAACTAAAAATAGACTTAATAACGCATCAGGGGAGCTCCTGTCCTTACTGCAGAGAAAGCAAACTACTCAGTTTTTCCTGTCAAGAGAAATGCCACTCTCATCCATGTCTCTGAGCACAGACAAGGTGAGTTCTGCCCTTTGGAGAAGCCACCAAACCGACCCAACAGTGTGATCTCCAAGAGGAGCCACCACATGCTGAACAGCTCCTCACCTCATCATCTGATCCTGCCTTGCAGAGCCCTCACCATTTATTTTTGCATATGAGATACAAAAGCCTTTCTAATCTGCATTTTCGAAGATTTTAAAGCCTGACAAAACCATTGCAATCCTCTTGCTTAGCAAAGCCCAGCCACATCACCCACAAACCCTGCACCATTGCAAGGCAGTGGGTGACCAACAGCAACATCTTCATTAGAGAATCCACCACCCTCTAGACACCATGAAGTCTCACTGTTAAAAATATCCACACCTTGGTAGGTGCAGTTGGGAAAAACCAACCTGAAGCCACAGACCCACCACACAGCATCTTCCAGATCACCCTGAGGTCATGAATGAACATTTCTGCATCTCAGGGAAACCAAGCAGACAGATTATCCCTAATCCCAGCAGGGCACATACCAGCACTGCTGCAAGACCTCTGTCCTCCCCTGTGCCACTGTGCCACAACCCCTGCCCTGTGCAGGAATCACCACTTAGGACAGGACATCCACTGTCACAGAGATTCTCAAGGGTCCAATCTCAGCCAAAAAACAAATGCCAGGTCATAGCAGTGGCTAAAATGAGGTGCAAAGGTGGGAATTCAGCCCATCAATTCACAAGGGACAAACTCTCCTACATGGGAATGAAACACTTCCATGCTGCAGGTGAAAGTCATTTTCAGCAAAACTTGGTTCTAACTCTCAACGAAGCTGTTCTGCTGCCACACCACCCCTGCAGCTGGCGGCTCACCGAAACCTCCTGTTACTACTCAAGGATTCCCACCTCTTCCAAGCAGAGCTCCAGCAGCGTGCAGACAGTCAGGAAGGGAATCCTTGTCCTACCCTGGGCACAGCTCCTGGTGAGGGTAGAAATCACCCAGTCTCCCTAAAACTGCTCCTGATGGAAAGCAAAACAACTGCCCTCTTTGGCTAGGGGAAATTTCACCTGTGAGAGGGATTTTGCTTGCTGTCCTCATTCTCTTTCTTTCCTGATACTGAAGCCACACCATCTGTACACCATGGGATGAGCTCAGAGGACCTTGCTTCAGCCAGGCAGCTCGGACATCCCTGTCTGAGGAACCCCAGGGAACCACAGAGGCTTTGCTCCATTTATGGCAGCACTGCTACCCCGCTGCCCAGGCGTCCAGTCAGAACTACATGGTTTTCCAAGAAAAGAATAAACAGTAAATGATAGCTCTTTATAGCAGGAAATGCCTCTTTAATCTGAAGTGGAAAATTATATCCACTTATTTAAACCTATTACAGACAATATTAGCCATTTGTGAACCTTATAAGGAGTACTCATTTTGCCTGGGTAATTTGTGATTTTGTGACAGAATTAATTCCAACAGAAATCAAAAAAACCCAAGAAAACCAAACCAACCAAAGAAAAAACCCCACAAGGAAATAAAAAAACCACAACACACACACAAAAAATCCCCAACTAAAAAATCCCCCAAAAACCCCCACTACCAAAGTGATGCCTTCATTTTGCTTTTAAATACCCCAAAAAGCAAATTTGGCAGGACCTTCAAATATGTATTTATTGAACAGATGCTTAGGAAAATGGTGGGTGGATGTCAATGAAGTGGGAGGATTTGTCCAAAGGAGATTTTGATCCCCACACTACTCTTGCTAGAGTTGACACAACCTCAAAGACTCAATGCAGGCCACGGCCTGGACAAGGCACAAATAATAATCCACATGTATAAACAAACAGAACCCGTTTTTTCCATCAGTGATCCATTAAAAATCATTTTGTTTTACTGGTTTTAAAAGCACTGAGCAATTACCCTGACAATGGGGATGCTCCCAGATCCCAGCCTGAGGGCACATCTGCTCCAGGGCCAGCCACAAGCCTTCTGAGCAAAACTGACACAGGAGCAGATCAGAGAGAACCAACCTGTTCACAGAGAGCAGCAGCTGGTCCACACACGCTTTGATCTTGTTTTGTGCTTCTAGATGTGTCATGTTGTCCGTGTTCTCTCCATTAATTGCCAGAATAACATCTCCTGGGCACAGGTCTGCCATGGCTGCTTTACTGCCAGGGTTAATCTGGGAAAAATAAAAGGGTTACTTAAAAGAATGCCTTTTTTTTTTTTAAGGAGTTCAGTTTCTTGGAATAAGATGTGGGTAAAGAAAACAGTTATTTCTGGAGAATATGTGTTTTGTCTTCACCAACGGTACCTACCTGAGGTTGGATATCAGAGCTCTCAGGTAAGCCCCAGTTTTCCAAGGGCCATGCCCTACAACACTCTTTGAAATAAGGGATTTCAGTCAACCCCAGTGTGGTGGTTTCGACTGGCCCAAAACATCAGTAAAGTATTTTTTAACATCTAGGAGAAATTTGCACCCCTCAGAAGCTGTTGTGGTAGGCCTGGGGAGGTGTCTGAGGGCTGGGGAGTGGCACAAAAATGCCTCCTGTGTGTCCTGAGTGAAAGTTCTGGAAGTTTTTACATCAAGTCCAGCAGAGCCAATCTCTGATGGCTCTGAAGGTGATGAACATGCTGCTGGCCTAGTTTGGGCCAATTGGAGGTGCTAGTTACGCCTCTGTGAAAACATATTTAAGAAGAAATCAAAACAAGGTAGGCATGCACTTCTTTGTAGTTGGAGGAGGAGGAGGTGAAAGTAAAAATACATGGAGGGAGAACAGCATGGAGACACCAAGGTCAGTAGAGAAAGTGGGGGAGGAGGGGCTCCCAGTGCTGGAGCTGAAAACCCTCTGCTAGCCACAGTGAAGGCCATGGGGGGGCAGGAGGTCCCTCTGCAGCCCATGGAGTCCATAAGGATGCAGAAATTCACCCACAGCCCACGCCAGAGGAGCAGGTGGATGCCTGGAAAAGACTGTAAACCAGTGGGAGTCTCATCGAAAAATTAAAGCTGCAAAGGCCTTGCAAGGAAGAGAAAGGCCTTTTCCTTGCTCCTGGGATGGAACCCGCCTGGCCTCGGCTCGGGAGAGTCTGCACAGCACCTTATGGACAAAGAGATTCAGGTTGCAGCAGAATTCAGGTGGGATGTTGCTCGTGAGATTGGACTCACACCAAAGAAGTTCCCAAAAGACTGTCTCTCGTGGGAGGGACCCCATGGCTAAGTAGGGAACCCCTCTCACCCTGCCCCCTGGCTGTGTTGCTGGTTTGGAAAGAGGGAAGGGGGGTGAGTGCAGAGACTGCTTCTTAAGAGGGTGGGGGGTGAGAGCAGAAAAAACTGTCTAGAGAGAGAGAGATAAGTAGAGATAAAGAGTATTTGTAATAGAAGAATTGTAGTGATTAATAGATTTATGGACCTGCTTTGTGGACTGAGAAAATACCCTACACCCTGCCCCCTACCCGAGCTTGTTGGTTAAAAAAGAGGAAAGGGGGTGAGTAAAATGGGTTCATAAGAGGGAGGGAGGTGAGTGAACAAAATAGTGTATGGAAAGTTTATTTTTGCCTTACATTTATCCTCCAACTCTGTTAGGTAATTAAATCACTTTTTGCAACTTTAAGTTTAGAGCCCGTTTGCCCTTTCTTCGTGTGTCCTCCTAGCAATGTCCTATCTCATTTAACTCACAAGATTGGTGTGTATTTTTACAGGTTTTTTTTCTTGCAGCAAGAGAGAGTCGAGGTGCCTGGCGTTTAGTCAGGGTCAAACCCTAACACCCAGCCACTGTGTGACTAGATCCACTCCTCACATTTGTCTCTTGCTTGAAATAAATGTAATACTCTTTTCCCAGAGAGATGCTTCACACTCTTTTGGCTTGCAGACCTTTTATGATGCTGCAAGAGTCAATTCCTAAGGAGCACATGAAACCCTCCTCCCTGGTTAACTACACATGGAGAAGAGAAGTTCCTGACTTCTGCCTGGGGACAGGTCACGTTTGACATCACGTTTTCTGGACTCTCATCCAAATGACTCGTCTCTTTCTAGCCCTGCATGGCCACCATCCCCAGAGGGATTTAGCAGATGTGGCACTTGGGGACATGGTTTAGTGGTAGCCTTGAGAGTGCTGCGGTAACAGCTGGACTCAAGGATCTTTAAGATCCTTTCCATCCTAAACGATTCCATGATTCTATTCTATAAATATCATACAGCTTGTTAAGCGTCCACAATTCTTTCCTTCTGGTTTTGTAGGAGTGCCAGAACCTTAAATTTCTAACCTCTTTCCTGAGGAACTAATGATAGGTCCAGGTACTGTTTGTGGTCAGCCATAAGACCAATACTGTAACCCATAAAAGAGGTTCCTGAGAAATTACCATTTTATTTACATCATCCTAAATGTGGTTTTGATTTTTACAATAATATAAAATGACGCAAGGCATAGTCAGAACAGGTAAACATGCCTGGTTAAACTCTTAATAGCTGTGTTTGCTCTCTAATTTCCTCTTCAGTTTATTCAGAGCATCCGCTAACCAAACACATTTTATCAACTAAGAAGTAATGGCAAGCCTGACTTTTGGTTATTCATGTGTCACTGCATTAAAGCGAGCCAGTGCTTCAATTCTGTTTATGCTTGATTTACACAGATATAATTCCCTGTCTCAGGTAGTGGGTCTCTGCCCCACCCTGCTTGAGAGAGCTAGACAACAGGAGCGTTGCTCTACCCACCCCTCCCCTTGGACATGGCTTACAGTGGTGCATGACAGCAGCCAGACACTGGCAGACCAGGTACAGTTTTTCAGACTGTAAGACCAAGTGGGGCAGTTTCCCAGTGCCCAGAAGTCCCCCAGCCAGCACAGGTCATCATTAAACAGGTGTTTTTTCTAAAAGAGGCATGCACACATCCTGGCTTTTATCTTGATTTCATAGAACCCTAGAATGGTTTGGGTTGGGCGGGACCTTAAAGCCCATCTTGTTCCAACCCCCTGGCATGGGCAGTGACCTTCCACTAGACCAGGTTGCTCCAAGCCCTGTCCAACCTAGCCTTCAACACTTCCAGGGACAGTTTGTTCTACTTTTGTAGGGAATTTGAAGAGGATTTAGTCTTAGCACAACAGCCCCTGTGGATTGCACTGGAGCTACCCCAGGGGAGAAGCAGACAGCCCCCAGTGTAACACAGGTCTCCTGCACTGCTCCCTGTGTGACCACCAAAACACCAAACTGGAGGTGTTTGAGAAGTTCCAGACCAATTCTGACATTTAAGTAGAACTGGCAGCCCGAGTTACAGCTTTTGTTGCATTGTCAGAGTAAATCAGTATTTGCCATTTGCTCTTCAATAGTTTCAGCTGGGCTGTTTGGCTCTAACAAACCTGCCCAGGCCAACCCCTTGCAGACTGCCCGGTGACTCAGCTCAGAGCAAACAACGGGAGGTGTGTTTCAGCTCCACACACATTAGGTCAGACACAGGACATTTCAACCCAGGACAGGATTATTTTCCCCCTGGCATTGTTAGGTTTTTTTTGACCTCTGTATCCATTCACAGGGCATTAGGGTCCTACAGCCATGGGTCTGGAAGCTGCCAAACTCTTCAGAAAGTCAACCTGAAGCTTAACCAGCAGCTCCAAGGAAGCATCTCCATGCTCTTGCCTGCTGTTATCTGCTTCCCTCAGTGTCCACGCCACAGCCCTGGCTGCCAGCAGGCTTTTAGACTAACAGACCTTCAGCTTGACCCAGGACAGCTGTATTTTGTTCTTGTCTATTCAGTGCTGTCCAGATGTCTGACGGGTTTTTCCCCCTGCACTGATCTTAACCAGGTTGTAGCTTCGTTGGAGAATAAGCTGTTCATAAATGGGGCTCTTAGCTGTTTCAGATTCTGCTTTATTTCAAATTATTTTGGCAGTATTTTCATATTAGCATTTTATGCTAGTTGTGGAGATTACCAAGGGCTTGAAATGGAGCTGTACTCCAAGAATTCATTTGAGATACAGCATCGGTGTCTCAACAGCTTGGGAATCCTTACTGTAATGTCTGTCAGGCCCAAAGTTTTTATTTTAGTGAATAATATTTATAATACTTAAGACTAAGTTCTCCTAACTCACAGCTGTGCAAAGCCATTGACACCAAACACTCCACAGAACACCTGACAAGTCTGGTTATGGGTCAGTGCTGTGCCTGAATCCTTGTGCAGGGGTTCTACCTGCTTTGGACATGGTTTAGTGGTGGCCTCAGCAGTGCTGGGTTAACAGCTGGACTCAATGGTCTCAGAAATCTTTTCAAACCCAAGCACTCTGTGATTGAATGACATTAGAGCCTGGCAGTGCACACAGGTTTTGGGATGGAGCTGGTATCAGAGGCACTCACTTGTGCCTCTCTCCAGAAGGCCCTTGGGTCTGCCCTGAGCCAGGACTGCAGCACGTGTGACATCAAGGAAGCACACAGGAATCTGAGAGTAATCAGACACTTCATGAAGTCAAAAACCCTGCAAAGAAAACCTGCACCAAGTCACTGCAGCCCCCGTCTTCTTGAAAGGGGCCTCCAAAGGAGCTGAGGCTTGAGAACAGGAGAGGATTAAGAAAAACAGTGGGAAGATTTTATTTGGTTTTGAAGCTCTCCATCTGTGCCAACAACAAGCCATTTCAAAACTCAATGCTGAATGAACACAGACCAAGCCCAGACCAATGGATACATAACTCAGGGTGGTATGAGCCATCTACCCACCACAGGCAGCAGTGAGTACCCTGAAGCCAAGTCCCAGCTCATGCACCAGGGCCTAACATGGGCTCTGTCCTGCTGTGCCCTGCAGGTGCCATGCCTCATCTTGCCCTGGCTGGGTGCCTGCCAGGATTTGGGCTGCCTGTGTGCTTTTCTCCAGTGAACAGCTCGGGCAAGGCAATTACACACCAGCAAGGAGTCAGCCCAGTCCCTCACACCCTGCCAACCCCCAGGGCAGCAGGGCCCCACACAAGTGGTGGTGTTTCAGGTGAGGAATTCTGTGGGTGGATGGGGTAGTCTGAGCCCTCACACCATCAGCAGCTCAGGGGGGTTTTGCTCCCTGTGAGGCCATGCTGCTCCCAAAGACCTCTGCTTGTGCCATGGGGTCACAGCAACCTCAACAGACCTTCAGAGCAGTCAAGTGTACAGGACTGAGAGCCAAAACCACAGCAAACACCACGGGCTTAAAGAAACATAAATATTTTTGTTACAATTCCCCTAAAGGTTTTTCTTTTTCAACCAGACAAGAATCCCGCCTCCTCTGGAAGCTCTGAGCTCCTAAAGACATAAGTTCATGAAGCACTGAAGCAGCACTGAGGTGAGCTCCCAGCCATCAGTTAACTCACACTCCTGGTTACTGCTGTCCTGCATGCAAAAGTATTTTCCCAATAACATAAATCCAAAGCCAACCAATGGGGATTTGGGGTGAAGTTGCCCAAGACAGACAAGCCAATCCCACAGAAAGGGGAGAGGACCTTCTCTCTGCATCTTCCCTCTCTAGGAGTGCCATCCAGCCTCTTCCTTTTTGCCATCCCTCATGCCCAGCAGGTTCTGAGGCACAGCCTGAGATGCAATACAGAAGAGCTGATAGTTTCATAGAATCACAGAATGGTTTGGGTTGGAAGGGACCTTAAAGATCCTCTTGTTCCAACCCCCTGCCATGGGCAGGGACACTTTCCACCAGACCAGGTTGCTCCAAGCCCCATCCAACCTGGTCTTGAACACTTCCAGGGATAGAGCAGCCACAGCTTCTCCGGGCAACCTGCGCCAATGCCTCACCACCCTCACAGAAATAAATTCTTCCTCATATCTAATCTAAATCTTTCTTCCTTCAGCTTAAGGCAATCCCCCTAAGGTTTCTGAGAGTGAATCAAAGCAACTCAAAAGAATGGGTCCAGTGAAGCAGACCTGTCATCTAAGACCAGGGCAAGGCTGGAGTAAGCTAGCGGCAAGTTCTTCACGAGACAGTGAAACAGATCCCACAGTGCTACCCACCACCTAAGCACTGCTACATTTCCAGCAGGAAGGAACTGAGCACGAAATATGTGCACAACCAGTCCATGTGCTGGGGAGGTCACTGGCACTTTGTTTTCACAGCTCCTTTTATGCCCATAGAAGAACTGGTGTGCTCTCTCCCCAAGACAGCAGCGCACGCACGGCACGGCTGCCGCTCTGGGAACGTGGCGAGCACGCCTGCCAGCTTTACTGCTCTCCCAAAATTAAAGACAGAACAATGTTCTGCGCTTAACCCCTCCACAAAAACAAGCAGCTGCTTCCTCGCTTCTCTCTCTCAAAAAATGGAGATGCTTGAGAAAGTTTATAAACAGAAAATACTAAAAGAAACAAACCACTTGCCCAGCAGTGATATTGTGGAGCAGAGCACAATGGCGTGTTTGCAGACTGCATGCCCCAGGTGAGCAGCTCCAGGCTCTTGAGATCCCAGAGAGCAGCCCCTCCCCACACAGCATGCCTGTGGAGGGTGCTTCCTGCCGGGATTTGTTCCCCTAGGAAGCCAGAATGTTCTTTTTTCCCCTTTTCTAATAAGCATATTATTCTTCCTAATCCCCGCAGGATATGTCTCATTTATGACATCTTTCTATGTCCTCCACAGAGCAGTGTGCTTCAAAAAATACCAGAGGTCCAATATTGGTGCCTGTCTCAACCCCCTCTATTGTTCCAGTCAGAAAAAGATAATTTTAAAGGAAAAGCTCCCAGTGAACAGCCCTTCTTTCACTGTCCTCTGCCTCTTCATTCACCACAGAAGGTTTGGTGTCAGCACTGCAACCATCACTTCCACACCATGACTTTTGCCAAATCATTCACCAGGGAGCTCTATCTTCAAAATTACAACCAATTTTTAAAAATAAGTTTTTCCAATCATATTCCCCACTGCTTTTCCCAGGATTACCATCCACCCCTCTGCTCTCCTCTGAAGCAATTACCCTCCAGCAGCCTCCTCCCCAACCAAGTGGATACTTGGATGCTATGAAACAGACTGGGATAATCCCAAACCCAGCAGCAGGTCTCTTATCTCGCCACTGGAACCTCATTAGGATTTACTACGTGCTGGCATCTGACAATGGCAGGTCATTAAAATAAAGCACATTAGGCCAACTGCCTCGTGCTTAACCTAAATTGGTTGGTGTTGGAGCTGTGCAGTCTAATTTAGCAAGCAAGATTATTTGCACCAAGAGGAGTTTGCTCTTGAAACACACAGTGCTCCACCTTCTGCCCTGAAGCTTGACCACAGAAGGGTGCCAGAGCCAGGAGAACATTCAGAGCAGGGCAAAGTCCCCGTGCCTGCTGCCTGCATCCCCTGCCCACGCAGGGATGGGAACCCTCCCCACTGCAGGTATGGCTTTACTCGGAAGCAGCTTTGCTCAAGCCAACTTTGGAATTGGGTAAACACCACAAGCTGAAACAATACTTTAGTGAAACGTTAATTTGTAATATCAACTTAATCCCTCTTTATTTCTACCCTTTTTCTCAGAAACCTGCCTCTAAGGTCACCTGTGTCAGGACTGAAGGATGAGGGGTGCAACTCCTCACTTTCTGCACAAGCCTCAGCACAGCCATGGGAAAGACTAAGTCAGTCTTTATTCTCCCAGATTTTTTTCAAATCAACAAAAGGTGCCTATTCTGGCTGCTCACACCTACATAATGAAGGCAGCTTTCTCCTTGTCACATCTTTAGTTTTTATTAAAAGTGCTATTCTAATGCATCTCATCTGTGACCGAAGCCAGGGTTTAACAGGTTAAAAGGTGCAATCCCAAACAAGCCCACACACAACACACCACTCTTCTCTTAAATCAATGGTAGTTTGTTGTAGGCAAGGCTGGGGAAATTTTCTGTTCTGCAACTGTGATCAAAAGGGCCTGATTAAAGTCTTCAAGAGGCTTTCAAGATAGTGTGACAAAATTCTCAGCTTTTAAACAAAGCCAGTCTGTTCCATGCTGTGGGGTGGGGGATGATCTTACAGAGCTACATCTTTTAAAACAGGAAGAAACAAGAGTCAAATAACTAACTAATGAAGATAAATTCTCTAAATCTTTTAAACATTCTTTCCAGGGATTCTCTTCAGCTTTTCAAAGCATCCTGCCTCGAATTCCTTGCCAATTCATTTGCATTTTTCTAGTTGCTTATAAAAAGTCTGATGTATCAAGACATAATTTAGATATGTTCACAGCCTAGTTAAAGAAAAACACTGTTTATGCAATGTGAATTCATTTAACTGCTGAAGAAAACAAGAAGCTTAAAAGAATAAAAGGGCAAGATCCAGAGTACAAGTGTTATAAAAGGCAAGACACTCAAAAATCCTTTTGAATCCAAGTACTAATGGATCCAAATTCAAATTCAGAAACAGATCCATAGTGTAGATTCTAACCCAGCTCAGAGGCTGAGGTCTCTAGAAAGAAGAGGCTGAGAATCAATGAAATTGGATATGGGTTTTAGAGCAAGCAGCCACTAACCCATGTGCAAACTTGAAAATGTGGCTTGAGAAAGACAACTAAGGGATCCACAAGGATCACCTGGTGTATTTTTTCAATAACTCTCTTGCTCAGCCCAAGGGCATACACAGCTCCAGCAGCACTCCCCACATTGCCTCCCATGGTCACGGTCACTGGGAGTCCCTTACTCCTTCCTCCAAAGACAATTTGCAGATTCTCTGTTGCTTTACTGTACACAACAGTCCACCTAGCCTGGCTGCTATTACACTTGAATCTGCTTTATATTTACTCTGCTTTGTCAGGGAGCAAGGCCAGGGAGGGACAGCCTGCCCTGGAGACACTGGGAGCCCTGCCGCAGTCCCGCAGGCACCGCACCACCAGTCCTAGGTGCTGTTCAGAAGGCTGGGGAAGCTGCTTGGAGCTTCTCTTCCAAACCATCTGCCTCTTGGCTAGGAAGGCAGGCTGACACTTTCCTTCCCATCAAAAGGAAAGTGGTCACAGAGTGATCTCCAAACAGAAGAGAATTCTTCAATATGAAAAGTTTCATTCAGTTGGTGAGCAAACCTGAAATTTCACTCTTACGGTACAGGCAGGTGTTAATCACACACTGCAGGGATTTGTGCCTTTGCCACACAGCTGCTTTCTCCCAGTTTAATGGTGAATGTCAAATATTTCACAGGGTTTGGTCTTTTGAACCAGAAGCTTTACACATGCCAAAGGCTTCTGAAGCGTTTTGTGGCTTATGGTAAACAACAGATAAAGGAAAAATTCAGAGGACAGCAGCACCCTGCAAACCTCCCAGCTGACCATCTCCTCCGTGGTTATCGACCAGTCCTGGAGTCTTTTACACGCTTCTCTTTTAGCTGTGCACTGCCCATATCTGATAATTAAGAATATCGACTTCAAATAATCTTCTTTAATCTGGTATATTTTACTTTCTGAAGCTTGGGCTGTAAAATGTCATTGCCACATAATCTGCTATCAGTCCACACAACATGCAAAGCTACTTAAGGCTTTAATGGGTGTGAATGCAAGTTGCTCTGGATGACAAGAAGGATTGAGTGTGGCACAGGCTGCGAGGCATCTTTATGGTGTTTGGAAAATTCATTGGCTGAAATCCTCTTGAACAGCACTTTTTTTTTTTTTTTTTTTTAAATAGAGCTGTGTTCTCTGTGGGGAGAAACTGGAGTTTGTTTTGGGTCTCTCCTGGCTGTAAAAGTTCCTCAAAAGCTACACTGTGGGTTGACATCTTTGAAATTGTTCAAGTAACATAGTGAAACCTGTGTTTGCTTAAAGTTTTTGTATAAATTCAGAAGCAGAAACCAAACATAACCTTATCTACCATGGCCTGGGGCAAGTGGGGTGTTAGGGGCTGTGTACAAACCCACTACATGAACAAGCTCGGTGAGATACCGGGTTTGCTCTGGCACACATCTGGCACTGACAACAAATCAAGCAGAGTATTTTTCTGTGAACATGTTTGTTTTACCCTTTTTTATCAACACTGCCAGATCTTGAGAGAGCTACAGTTTTCGTTCACACTTTAGCACCTGTGGTCACAGATGACTTAAAAAATAAAAACGTTTTTACTAAGTGTTTGGGTATCTGAGAACCATGAGGCAAAGCACTTTGAGAGCTCAGAAATCAGACAACAAATTCAGTTAGAAATATTATAGAAGATTTGTGCCTTCTAGGATTTCCTGTGACTCTTGTAGACTTGTGATACACATTTTGTCCCCAGGCTACCAAGAATTAAATTAAATTGCATTGGTCTGCATTAATTTCACACAATTTATAATGCCATATTTGTATTAAAATTAAAGGACTTATCCAATTTCAGCAGGACCAGGATTATAACCACCTGTTGTGTTATATAGGAACAAAAAGTTTAGGAAAAAAAAGAATAATTGTACATTTCCCCCTGTACGCTTCTTACACCAACAGGGCTGTTCTAGTAAGCCTGCTATCTGACTTTATTCTCTTTAACACACTTTATCAAGTGGGATATAAGTGCACATTTCTACAAAGTAATTCTGAATACCTGTCCCAACAGGCAATCTTTCAATCTTCAAGGAAAATTGACATCACCACCATTTAAAAGTAAAACAAAAAGAAACGGGGAGGAAAAAAATGCCAAACCCACAAACCCCTAATCATAAATACCCAGAGACACTGAACCCATTTTGCTTTGTCCAGCCTGGCAGAGGCCTGGCGTGTTTTTGAGGGTGTGCTTGGTTTATTTTGTTAACTTGCCCCAAGGTCAGACCTTGCCTGAATGGATCTACATGAATCATTCTTTCCACCTGCTTTCCCACTCAGGATTATCAGTGTGCTTGATTACGGTAATTAGTATTAGGTTTTCATTCCAGCATGTTCCACCACTGCTGTCTCCTGAACCAGCACAAGCATTTAGTCTTCTCTTCCAGTTATTAAGCAAAGCCTCAGCGACAGAAACCCTCCAGCAGCAAATATATTTGTGACATATTTCTGTTAGTTCTTATCTGTAGCTCAGATTAACTGTTCTGTACCAGCACAGCTTCACATGTAACCACCCAGACCTCTCACCCCTGAGTTTACAGGAACTATGAGGACAACAAAAACTGACAAGCAAAAGTATTTCCTTCCACTTGAAAAAATCATCCCACTTGAAATACAATAACAAACATTACTATGCAACCGAGGGACAGCCTTTGTCACTCAGCTCTACACAGGCAGCAAACCCACCAAAAGCCAGCAGAAATCAGGTAGGGTCCTAGTTTTGGAATTCAACACAGAGTGGGTTCTTCAGTCCATTTGGGAGCTCTGAACAGGGAGTGCATAATTTCCATCTAATAAATTATTACATACATAAGAATTACATGTGAAACCAGGGAAAACCTTATGGAAATCAAAGTGAAAAGCCCTGTTCCCTTTGCTGCTGTCTCTGATCCTTGCCTTCTCCACCAACACACACTGAGTTCCTGGGGTAACCAAACCTGTAAGCCCCAGCCCTGGGTCTGGGGAGCCCCTTGTGCTCAGCCATCCCCACCCACACAAGACCAAACCTCACAGGCCTCCCCAGATATTATCACCCTGAGTGGGTTCTCTCTGTATTCACACAGCAGCAGACTTGGGCATTTGCTGGCTGCCCTGACAGAGTCAACAAAATCACTTTTACTGGAATTCCTTCCTCAGCAGAATTCCTTCTTGAGTATCCTAACCTTTAACAGGACACATTTCTGCTAAAATGCGAAAGCTGCTTAAGTTTAAAAGTCAACCTTAACTCAAACAATACCTGGATAATGGATTGCAGACCAATTATTTCTCACCCTTCTTGTGTTACAGTTCCAAGCCAATGCTGAAAACTGCATTTTTGCTGCTCCACTAGAGAACAGTGGGTAAACTAATGTTGAAGCCAGCAGATAAAGGAAAAATTGCATTAAAATCTCATTCAGAAAATACTGGAATTGGTCCATTTGTCAACTGCCTGTTTAGCCAAGTAATTTATCTATGATTTCAAAAGCAGCAAGTGCATGGATTAACACTGGCAGAGCTGGGCAGATGATGACATCAGCTGCTCCAGGAACTGGACAAGCGAGTTCAACTGATTAAATGCATTCAGCTCCTCTAGTTACGCTAATGACTGATTATCTTTTAATCCCAGGCAAGGGGTAGATCAACTGTGATCCCACACAGAACCACAGCACTCACTGATGTGGTTACAAGCACAACACTGAGAACAGCCAAGTGAGTTATTCCATTTGTGTCCCTGAGCCATGGCCCCTGGTCAAAAGGAATGTTGTCACTGGAGTAAGAGCCACAGGGAACCCCTTTTCCCACAGACGGCAAACACAGCACCAGTATCAGCCTGCTCAAGCAAAGAAAAGCAACTGTCAGCTACCAGAAATTTAATTAAGTCTTAAAAAGACTTTCTATCAAGTCATTAAGGACAACTAGAAGCAGATCTTTTGGATCATTCCCTACTCCTATAAATATCCTTAGGAGCAGCAACCATTACTGATGTGATGTCCTATACCTAGTGTTATCTCACTGTAGCAGTGGATATAAAACAAGCTGTGTTTCCCGCAAGAGCACAGCCTGGGGCTACAGATCCCTTCCCAGCACTGTGCTGACAACACACCAGCATCGCCCTCCAGGGCTGTGTGCCCCTAAACCAGCCCAGCAAACTCCACTTCTGCTCATCTGCATCCTCCTGAATATACAAGAAGAAACAGGGGATAAAAGGGTAGGTATAGCACACCTAACTTTTCATGAGACTGCATTGAGAGAGATGCTCTAAGCACGCCCTTCTGGATTTGCATTTATCTTTAATACTGAGGAGGCCCCATCTGAAGCCCTGGCCTCTCCAGGGCAAAGCTGAGCATCAGCTGCTCAGTGGAGCAATCAGATCTTTACCCCTTGTCACTTAGGACTGATCAAATCACAGAGGGAAGTGACCTGTTTTCAAGAAGAAAAGACCATTGCTTAATGTCATGAGCATATTTGAAACAGCTGCAAGGATCGACTGAACACCATCAGCTGCACCTGCAGACACAGCTACCTCACAGGGGTTAAAGGCCAAAGTAAACTCTTCTGAGTGAAGCAAGTCCCATTCCAAAGCAGGACTGGGTCATTGTCATATTCCATGCTACCAAATCCATATTTTGTAAAGTTTCTTTTGACAAGACTGTCACAAAGCACTCTTGTGAACCACCTTCAGCTTTCTCCCCTGCCCCAGGTCAGGCATCTCTCTCTGCCCACCATCACTGTGCCTCTTGCTCAGCTCAGTGTGGCAGCTCCTTTCACACCAGCTGCTCCATTATTTCCCCCCTAGAAATGACACATGGACTGCAGGTCCCAAAAATGCATCATTAAAGAACTCTACCTTCACTTAACCTGGAGCAATGACACTTGGGCAGGATTTGGAGAGGAAGTTGAACCCTTCCAGGTCTCCAAGCTGACAGCAAAGCTTTGCTGGCCGTGGCTTCTCACATCCCTACACTGTCACAGCTGGGTAGAGCTCTGGGGAGGAATGGCTTCCTGTAGTAGCTTAGCAAACAGTAGAGAAAACCAGCCTATCAATGAACAAATCTTTTTTTTTTTTTCTTTTTCTAGCCCCTACACAGACAAATTTGTGGGTTTTAAGTAGGCAGCCAGCCTCCAGCACCCAGAGCTCAATGTGGGTGGCTTTGGATGCCTCAAATCCCAAACTGCAACCTGATTTCCCAACATAACCAGTCCAGGTAGGATGCTTGCAGGGCTGTACAGCCCAAACACCTTGTGACACGTTGATCCTCAACCCCCCTTGGGCACCACAGTGGGGTGCAGCAACTCCACGTCCCTCAGGCAGCCCAGTGCACACGGAGCTTGTTGGCATCTTGGGCTCGCAGCTGGATGTGGGATTCCAAGAGTGTGGTCCTGCCTCCCGGCAGAATTTCTGCCTTTCCAAAGATGTTTGTAATTTAATGGCATTTTAGTATAAAACAAATAAAATTGAAAGTAAAGAAAAAAGGCACTTTGAAGGAATCAAAAGTCAGCCAAAAGCCTCCACAATTAGCAAGAGGCCCCCTCCCTTCTGCAGTGAGCCAGCCCAGGCAAGGGGGATGGAGGCTTCTCATTCCTGGAGACAGGAAGCCCCCAGCCCCGTTGCCCATGTTTCAAGCCAAAAAGAACAGATTTCCTGGACAATTACAGAATAAAAGGGAACATGGCACCACATCAGCCATGATCAGTCCTCCGCACAGCAGCGGGGTTGCACAGACCCACCACCAAGTAAAACCCCAGGGAGCCCTCCAGCAGCCCCTTCCTGCATCCCTATGGTCAGGAGTTGTAGCAGAAGCTAATTCTTCCCCAGCTTTAACATTTTCAGGTACTATTTGCAAAGCAAGTAAAGTCTTTCCTTATGTTTAGAGCCCAAGCAGAGCACCCTATATCTATATTTACATCCCAATGAGTTGTTTATCACCCTCCGGGAGTAGCTGTTAGAGTACGACACATTAGAGCATTACCCCACTCTTTAGTGGAAGCAGAATTTAAAAAGGATCCAATTTAAAAGGCCGCCAAATGGAATAACACCCTACATCTGCTTCTAGTGTTACAGCTCCTTGTGATCCACAGCAACACTGGCCTGATGAGAATCATCCTCCTCACACCTCCCAGGTTTGCTGAATCAAACAAGAAATTTGGCAAGCCACCTGTCTAGGCAGAAGCAGACTTAGTTTTTTCTTGTTTAATATTAAACCAGGGCTTTTTTTTCAAAGTAAGTTCAGATGTTCATTTCCACAACAGGAACATTTCTACAATTGCCAGGAGGTGATTTGTGATACATCCCACGTTACCAGGAGGGAAATAGAACTCCTCATGCCCAGGAGGTGCAGGCTGAGCCCCAAAAGCCGAGTGTCCCCTCTGGCAGCACAGCCCCCCAGCTGCGTTTGGATGCCTGTGCCCCCACAGCACAGCCAGCCCCGCCAGCTGCCGCTCCCTGGCACCTGGGAGCCTTCCCTCTGCTCCATCCATCTCCTCTGTTACTTTTCTAAAACAGGCCTCACTGGAGCACTTGGAAAGGGACAGTCCAAAGTAAAAACAAAGCCATGCAATAGACACATATGAACTTAAAGACAAACTAAATCTCTTTAAAACATGCTCTCCTCCATAATTATTTCTTTGAAACTCAGGGTATGTGTTTTCTCTTTTCTGTCACAGCTTTGGCAGATGAATGAAAAGACGGCGAACAGCTTGTGTGCATTACAACAGTATTTTTAAGTTATAGCTCCTTTCAAAGCCTTTCAATGCACTCAGTGTTTGTTCAGAACTTCAGCAGCAGCTGCCCAGGGGAGCTCGGCAATCCTACACAGCCCAACATGCCGGGAAGGCAAAGCAGCTTGGGGCATCGAGCCCTTTCCCGGGGCAGCCCGACGGCGATAGAAACAGCAATGCCCACGGGAATGCGCCCAGCTCAGACACAGCACCTCATCCATCACACAGTCCCTTGCACCACCTCACCGCGCTGCTCCTTCCTGCACGGGAGCTTTTTGTTTTCACGTATACCTACACACAAAGCCTATTTCAAGCTATCTGTGGCATCTTAGCAAAGAATTTTCCAGAATACATCTTTGTGAGGTCAAACGTAAGTGTTAGTACACTTACACAGTAATTACTACCAGCCCGCAGAGACCCCAGAACACTGCAGCCTGCATAGAGAAACTTCTTGCTGACTTAACTCATGCCTTCTTTAAAAACCCCAACAGCCTGTGAACTCAGTCCAGGGCATGAATCCAAACCCTGTGAACACTAAAAACTCTGAACGCAGATCCTTATGAATTAACATCCAAAAAAATAAAGCATGGAGAATGCTGTAACGCTGGGAAAAGCATTTGAAACAGTTCTAAGCTCAGAGGGGAGCGAATGAGTGTGTTGGGTGTACATAGAATAATTTAGAGTTCAGAAGAGCCCAAGCGCTGCCACCCCTGGCTCCGGGTACAGCCCGCCCGACCCCGGGTACCACCCGCCCCGCCGCATCCCCGCCGCCGCTGCCCATCACCTGCGGCCGCTCCCCTCTCCGCTCCGCTCCCCCTCCGAGCTCACCCTGGAGATGGTCAGCGGGGCGCTGAAATCTTTACCGCCCACCAAACGAAAACCCCACGGCGAAGGGCCACGCAGGACCACCGAATGGGACATAGCGGCCGTGGGGCTCTCCCTGCCCGCGGGCGGCTGTGGCTCCAGCTCCCACTCGCGATCACCGGCCGCAACTCCCCAACGCCGGGACGGACCGATCCCGCCTCCCCGGAACGCCCCGCCCGCAAGGCGTGCCGGTGGGGAAGGATCGACCCATCCCGGCTGTCGTTGGGGGAGCTTTTAGCCCAGATTTTGCCCTGAATCCTTTTATAAGTGGGGTTCAGAGCAACTACTCGCAGTAGTAAAGTTACAGTACTTTGCTAGTAGTAAAGTATACGTTTGGTGTGCTCAAAGCCCCCCTCGCTGCAGCTTCATCCTCTGTGGTGGAAGGATGATGCAAGAGGTCAGTAAATGTTCAGTTGTGACTGTTTTATTCGTTACAATAAGTCTCTTGAAGGAGAAAAAAGTTCAAGAAAATGGTCAGATTTGGTTTAAAGCAGTTTGTGAATCTTTCATAGTCATCAGTTGGGCAAAAGATAAACTTTCAAGAAAATAATCACAGACTCACAGAATGGTTTTGGTTGGGACAGATCTGAAACGTCATCTCAATCCAACAGCCTGCTATGGGCAGGGACACCTTCCACTAGACCAGGTTGCTCCAAGTCCTGTCCAACCTGGCTTTGAACTCTTCCAGGGATGGGGCTGCTACAGCTTATCTGGGCAACGTGTGCCAGGGCCTCACCAACTTCACAGGGAGGAATTTCTTCCTAATAGCCAATCTAACCCTGCCCTCTGTCAGTTTGAAGCCATTCTCTCTTGTTCTGTCTCCCCAGGCCCATACTCAAAATCCCTCTCCAGCTCTCTTGGAGCATCTTTAGGCACTGGAAGAGGCTCTAAGTTGTCCCTAGAGCCTTCTCTTCTCTGGGCTGAATGCTCCCAGATTTCTCTGTCTGTCCCCATAGCAGAGGTGCTCCAGCCCTGAGAACATCTTCATGGCCATTGCACTCCATCACTGTGTCCTTGAAGGGGTCTCTGGTGCAGCACCCAGTACTGCAGACCCAGCTGTACCCTGTTTCTTGGTGCTACAGCTGAATCAGTGACTGTTGGATCAGCAGGGAGAAGTTCATGCTGCCAGTGGGTGTTTAATGGGATGGTTTGCAGGCACAGAATGGTGGGTTGGAGGTGGTGTGGGTGGTCAGCACAGCTGCTCAGCATGTCCCCAAGAAGCTGAGAAAGAAATCTCAAAATGCCTGTAAAATCTACCTCTCTTTCTGAAAAGGGCTGGACCAGAATATCCCACTTAAAAAAAGGACCTAACAAAGGATTCATTGTTTTGAAAGTCCAGCTTCATCGAGCACCTTCTTGTTGCCTAGTTTCTGTGAGTTTGATTTATGTGCTATTTGCTGCGAGGTCTCTTTGCTCATGACACAGGAAAGTTTGTGTGACTGTCTCATTGCTGTGCCCATTTACTGGGCTTTGGTCTGGGACAGGGGTGGGAGCTGGGATGTTTAAATAGGCTCCTGAGCTGTCCTGCAGCTTTGGGATTTAGCAGCATGAGTAGAGTATACGTGCTGTGTCACAAACCTGAAACACAATAAAATTGGTTTGCTTTGCTAGAAGAGTGTCTGCAGAGGAGAAGTCCAGCTGCAGCCAGTACCAGCAGTGCTTTCCCCTACTCTTTGTTCCTCATAAGCGCCTGCCTCCACCAAGAGAGGCTACACAGGCTGACTTTTGTCTGGGTGATGAATCATACCTCCTCATTCCTGCATGATATCACCCAGCCTGCAGAAGCCTGGGAG
Source organism: Lichenostomus cassidix (assembly GCF_008360975.1). NCBI lineage: Eukaryota > Metazoa > Chordata > Aves > Passeriformes > Meliphagidae > Lichenostomus > Lichenostomus cassidix. The sequence goes on from NC_139494.1 coordinate 8,072,372, forward strand.
TAGGCTGGTCTGAGGTTTCCTTGCTTGTGTTAGAAAATCCACCCAGCCAAACAGCAAAATTCTTCTTGCAGGGAGCTGGAGGACTGGTTGATGACCCACCTCTCCTGCTCTTGCTGCTCAGTGATGAAAAGGATTCCCTGAAGGATTGGGTTAAAGATGTGCACAAATTCAGTGTGTCGGCATCAGCATCTCCTTCCTCTTAGGAGGGAAAAGAAAAAATCCTTTTTGTGAAAGGCACTAAGTTTACTGGAAAGTGGCAACAATAAACCAGAGATATGGGAAAGAAAGAAGAGAGAGAAACGAAGCCTGCAGTTCTGTGGAGTCAAACATTTCCCACTGCCATTCACTGGAGCTCCATTCCCAGAGCGGGTTCTGAACTGCACCCTGCTGTGAGGGGCAGCTCCACTATGCAGCAAAGCCTCAGGGGTTCGAAGTAATTTGCTGGCAGAGGCAATGGATGATCAAAACACAGAAATCCCTTCTATTAGAGTATTCATTTCAAAAGCAGACAGGAAACTGCTGGCTCAGAGACACTTTCTCTTCAAGGCTTTTTGAATGCTCAGGCCAGATCACTCCTCACAGAACTGACGGCTCATCTAAAACTTAACCCAAGTAAAACACAATTAGCCAAATTGGTATAAATTTGTGTGCTTATTCCAAATGAAATTATATTCCAGAATACATTACATCATGTGAAGTGGAGGCAATTTGACTCTGAATAAAACTATTTACATTTGAATTACTCCTAATGGAAAGTGTTCACATGCAGAGCAGCCCTCAGGATTCAGAACTATATCAGGAAATTATTTTACACTCCTCTGTCATAGATGTTTTTTCCCAGGATTCAGGGAATGAGAGCATTAGGAAAAGAGGTCCACAGTTCACAGGTGGCCCATGTTCTCTCAGCTGCTCACACATCTTTTCACATGTTCTTTCTTTGAGCAAAGCAGACTCTGCAGTCTACAAAGGAGCCAGTCAGCTCTCACTTCAGCCAAACAAAGTGAGCTTATTCATTTTTGGTTTTGTCTTTGATAGCACCATAGAATCACAGAATGGCTTAGGTTGGGTGGGACCTTATAGATCAACTCATTCCAACCATTTTTCCAACACATTCCTCTAGACCAGGTTGCTCAGTGAGAATTTTTCAATTATATTTTAAGTAATTTCCAAAAACTAATTGGAATTCTACTTCTGGCTAAGAAATTAACAGGACCAACAGCAGCTGAATCTTGCTATTGGGAGCAAGCCTCAACATCCAGCTGAAATACAGTATTGCCAATGTGCTCATTCTTCAGCTGAGTGCTGAAATCCTACAGTGAGCTCTAACAAAGACCCCACATTATTCAAAGAGAGGTCAAACATGTTCATGAATTCAATCTCATCACTCCATTCACTTTATCTTTCCCCTCCCTGATATTTTCCTTGATGCTTGTTTCCAGTATTTTTCCACCCCAAAGCCTTATCACCTCTTTGTTTCGTTTCTTTTTTTGAATATTCCATTCTGGCTCTACTTTGCCACCGGTGACACTCTCAGTTTCCTTCCTTTGTTATCACAGACCGACTGGGTAAACTACGGATATTCATCTTTGTGTCTCATTTTGAATGAACATTCAAGTTTTCCATCTGCCACCCTTCCAATGTCTAGCAGAGGCCTGTGTTTATCTAAGAGTCCCAATAATGACCCTTCAATGCTTTTTTTTTTTAAACATCTATCCATATGAGTGATTTAAAGCATCATTATGCCTTGATAGTTCTTCTCCAGGTCAGGAGATTTTCTTGCTTGTACAAGTTGTCTTCAGGACTCTGGCTGTTTCTGCTAGAGCCATTTTAGTGGCTGAACTTAGTCATGAGTTATCCATCCCTAGAAGTGTTCAAGGCCAGGTGGGACAGGGCTTGGAGCAACCTGGTTTAGTGGAAGGTGTCTCTGCCTATGGTAGAGGATTGGAATGAGTTTTAAGATCTTTCCAACCCAAACTATTCTGTGGTTCTATGATTTAAAAGTAGCTTCAAGCACCAAACTAGCTGTTAGCCTGTGGGTTGGCCTTACCAACAGACACAATTCCTGTTAAAATTGCGTGTCAGAGGCTCATGGTTTGTGTTTGAAAATCATTTGTTGTGAATGGTCATTTGTATGTTCTAATGCTGGTTACTCAGCTCCATATTTGTGATTGGAAAAGGTCCCTGGAAGTGATGCTGATCACTTGAATTCAAAATCCTTGTGGTAGTAAAAAAACCCAAGCAATGTTTCATGGCCTTTGTGAAATTTGCCTTCCCAGTAGTCAGTGTTTCTCAGAATACAACCTCTTTTCCTTTCTAACATTAATCAGTAATCCTTGATTTTTTCATCTTTTTCATCATCTTTTTCATCATCTAATTTCCATTTCCATTGCCTGAATGATTCCTTTCTGGTGCCTTCTTAATCTGAACAGGATTCATGTACAACAGATTCTCAAGGGTTCCAGTTTATTCCTGTACGTAATAGTTTAAAAAAAAAAATCCAAAACCTCAAAATCCTGTGAACAGTTAGATTTGAAATTCATTATTTGGATTAAGTCCAGGCAAATCTCAACCCTATGGCAGCTCTAGCTGCAGGTTTCCAAAGGATTACTTAATTTATAGGCTTTGCAGGATCTCTCAGATCTGAGTTATTATTTTGGCTTTTGAAAGTTCCTTGGCAGATGCCCAAGTGTTGGGAACTGTCATTCTGAATTCTGTTTAATTCATTTGTTAGTCTAAATAGTTTCTAAGAAGTTTGTCTCATGGATCTAAGCATCCCACAGAGAAAAATCCAGCTGTGATAGAAACCATTAGGATAATGAAAGAAATCTCATTCATCCAGTAGAATTTCTTCTCTGTAATCACCTTTAGGTGGAGTAGCTGCCTCCCAAGGCTTTGGAGGTTTAAGGGATTACTACGGAGAAAAACTGAGAGAAAATAGGTTTTGATTAGATATCAGGAAGAAATTCTTCTTTGTGAGGGTGGTGAGGCCCTGGCACAGGTTGCCCAGAGAAGCTGTGTCTGCCTCATCCCTGGAAGTGTTAATAGACCAAGTTAGATGGGGTTTAAAGTAAACTGATCTGGTGGAAGGTGCCCTTGCCCTGGCAGGGGGTTGGAACAAGATGATCTTTAAGGTCCCTTCCCTCTCCCCTGCTGTGGGGGGAGGGCTGCCCTAGAACCGGAACACGCAGGATGATCATTCCATGGCCACGAGCTGTGGGGCTGGTCAGACGCGGTTCTTGTAGAAGCGTCGCAGGTTTAGAAAGGCAGCTGTTTGGTTCCTGATCTCCATGGTGTTTTTATTGTGGAAAACAGGGGAGGAGTGGGGAGACTGAGGAGGAGGAAGGGAAGGCGAGGGAGGGTACAGGTTCCATATGAGCCCAGAACCAAAAAGGCCCGTTCCAGATCTGGCTGGGGTTTTTATCTCTAGGGATGGGAGGCGGTCCTGACTCACATCCAGTCAGAAGGGGTCAGGGGGGCGGGGTCAGGGACAGGAAGGACACACGTTACAACACCTTCCCACCCAAAACATTCTGTGAGTCTGTGAAAACTAAGAAGCTTCACTGTGCATGGTCAGATTCATCTTTGATTTGCAACACTGTGCAGCAGGAACAGATTCACAGAAAGGACAAATAAGATGTGTTCAGAGGGTAAACACAGGAGGGCCTGACGCAAAATACAGTTTATTCTTCTATTCTGGCAAATATTCACGAGACAATTTTTACATGTTATTCTAAGTCTTGCTCATCAGACTGCCAGTCATCTACCAGAACCTCATACGCTGTGGTTTTTCAACCCGCTAAGCAGCAAGGATAAGTTCCTACCTCCCAAACACTGCAGACTAAACACAAGATAAGAGCCTGTGGATGGATTTCCCGAGGGGAACACCAGGAAGCAAGGACACAGCATGGCCAGCTCACATTGGAGCTCAACAGCAGCCTGACCTTGATAGCAGCAACTCTGCAGAAGGCTGTGGACAAGGACAAGATTCACATCAGGGCTCATAGAAAGGTCACAACACATTCAAAATGTTACAAACAAAACACTTAAAAAAATTTTTTTTTTTCTCTTCCTCTTACCAATTTTGCTGAAAAATTAATTGGTTTCGTGTTCACCCTATTCTCAGTCTCACTTTCCATCTCAGAAATCAGAGCAAATAGATGAACAAGTGCCTGTTAGGTCATGTCTGACCTTACTTAGCTTTACTCCCAGACTGAGACTAACACGATGACAAGCCTGGACAGCACAAAGCAGGCAGGTGGGGACTGTCCTGCTGCCCTTCCACACTCACTGCTGCCACACCAGAGCAGATCCTTGGGTCTTTTTCACCTCACCTGTGTAGCTGCAAGCCCAGGATATAGGGATCAGATGGAAGGAGCTGGTCTGTTTGCTTGGAGGGGGCATGACCTCCTCCCAGCGGGTTCAGCTGCTGCTGACAACAAGGTCAGGATTAACCCCAGCTCTCACCCTGCCAAGCTGTAACCTTTTCACAGCTGCGCCACTGTGACCAATGAGCGGCAGTTGAGAAAATAAAAAGAAATATTGGCATAATATTGTAAGCAGAAGATGAGATTACAAGCGATCTGCTTTTCCTGCAAGGCTAATTGTTCCCATTATCGGATTAAACTGATTGATTTGCCGTCAGAACCAGTGCCTGGAAGAACAAAGTCAAAGCCTCTGGTCTAATGTGAGTCACTTCACTGAGCAGCAGAACACTGAGATTTTGTTAGTTTTTCTCTTGTGAAATCATGACAGATGTCAGCTGTTAGTATATTCTGCAAACAAATTTGGCACATTTTTATTTCACACAGTAGAATCCAAGCAATTGTACCTATCCAGCAGAGGAGCTCCCCAGCCTTTCTTGGAGATTTCAGCGTTTATCATCCTCACTCTTGACTCTGTTTACAGTGATGCTTCCTTTTTTGGGTGTTGTACGGCTCCAGAATGCAGACAACTGGAGAAAATTAAGCTGAATGTTCCCAATTTATGCAGGTCAAGGAAAGTTTGCCTTTTATCGTTCAGAGATAAGTACGGCAAACTAACTCTTTTTGAAAGGCTGAGTTCCACAGATACCGGCATTAAGAATCAGTGATCACAAAGGTTCCTGTAGTTGGGTTTCACAGAATATTTCCCATTCATTTCAGCCTTAAACTGATAGGGACAGAGGGGCAAACAGTACACTAAAAAATAAGGGATAAGTTTTGTGATATCTTATCCCAATATGTTCTTCCAGGATTCATTTAGCCCAATCCATCGGCTGCTGTCTCATCCCATATAAGGCATTCCCACTGTGCTGAGGGTGTCCCATATGCTACCTGAGGAGAATCCAGAGGGATCAATCCCCATCCAGAGTAAGAGGCTGAACTCTGCAAAGTGTAAAGTGCCTGTTAAGGGCAAAACAACACTGGTAGAATAGCTCAGGGTGTGAGAACAGTGTGTGAGGCACACAGCTCAGCCCAACTCCTGGAGCAGATGCTTTCTTCCTCCACTCAGGCTGTTCTTCGTTGCTTCCAGGACGTTTGCAGAAGTGTCTATAAAGGCACAAAGCACCTCCTCACGCTACAGGTTGTGCCCACTAATGCAGTTATGTCACTTCTTAGGGACTGGGGAAACATCCCCTAGAACAACATGGAAAATGCAGTGCATAATTGGGGGTGTTTATCCTGGAGGAGAGAGGCATGTTTAACAGTTTGAACTCTCCCGTTTCCTGAGTTCATCAGTTCATCAGAGGAGGATTTCCAAGAATCTTTTGAAAAATATTGTGTTTGAACTTTGAGGTGAAATGCTATGAGGTGCTCACACTGGACGGAAGATTAAGCATTCATCATCCAGGAGCAAGAAATGAAGAAACTCAGTAACACCAAATGAAGAACCTCCTTCCTGATGTCATTGGCTTTAGCTGACTCCCCATTTTTTTGGTTACTGTAAAGCTTCAAATAGACTAAGCTGTCATCTCACTACTAGGAGGAGCACATGGCCACTCGTGGATGTAGGACTGGCTGGTAGCATGAGCATCAAACATTTCCTTCCCAAGTAGACAGAGATGGGGAAGTGCTTGGAAAGAAGAGGACAAAATGGTACATGAGTTAGGAGTTGAAGGCAAAGATGGACTGAGGGATTTGGAGTTAGCTTGGAGGGTGGATGAAGGATGATAAGAACACTTCCAGTTCTGTTATATCAACATTAGCTGTTAGCACAACATTTGGGAAGGCCAGTAACATTTGATCTGCAGAGACGGAGTGTCATCCTACTTCACAGGATGACTTAAATCCATTTCACATATATGTATATATATTTTTGCAGTTTTTAATTTATTATGTATGTGAAAAGACTTTGCTTATTGTTTATTTGAAGTATTTAATGATAAAGAGAATGTGGGCACATCAGCAGAAATTCCATTCAGAAGATGCAATACAAACAAGTATTTTCCTCAATAGCTTTACCAAGGAGCAAAGGGGAGGGTGAAATCCCCCAAACAAATGCTACATTGAGGAAAATAGTTCTGATATTATTTGACTGAAGATAATATTTAGAAAATAACTATGCCTCAAAAAAATGTGAGATAGAATGCACAATGTCTTGTTGTGATACTTAAGGCAATGAGATTGTAAGGTTTACCTTATGTGCCATGTATATTGTTTAAATACTAAATATATGGTGGCCGTTTCTAACCATCATTTACTGTATTGATTTCTCAGCAGTGGAGCTGTAACAAAAAAAGCTATTGATTTACTGTCCCTATTTGCTCATGGGCTTTTTATTGATTTTACACATTTTTTCCTATTTCTAGATTATAATTTTTATATGTTTCCTCTCTTTAAGCCAAGTCTGGTCCTGTCTGAAGTTAGAAAAGAGCAACAAATTGAGGAAAAAAGGAATGAGACCATCAGCTGCTTCCTGCTACTTCTTAAGAAGAGACAAAAGCTGCATAAAGAATGGACAGCAAGATGAGAAATACTCCTATAAATCCCCTTGAGCAGGGAAAAGTGATATTTAAAAAAAAAATCTAAATTTTCACTGTTCAGAGAATAATTTCTTGAATGGGATAGTCCATGTTTCTGTGGCATGGACTGCTCTCTTACTGTGCTCATGCAGTCCTGGCTATGGATAACAGCTTGGTAGGCAGCACTGAAATCTGAGGACTGGTGCCACCTTAAGTGACCTAAGGTTTTCCACATCTTGCTGATACTTTGAGCATTGCTCTTTGCTGGAATGCTATGCTAAAACTACACTTCTTGGCTGTTTTCTTTATGCTCCTCCTGTTTCCCTGTGGGGTCCTATTGGTGTTAACTGGGTCGTGTTGGGTGACAATGGCATTAGTGTATGTACTGCTACAGTTCATATCCTGTGACAGTTTTACTATACTTGAGTTCTTAAACAGAACTCACTGCCATAACTCAGGATGCTGTTAACCATGTTACAAAGTCGTTTATGTTTCTATTTGGAAAGGTGTATGTTACTGGAATGTAATCAGCTGACTGTATTGCAGAAGCACCATATACATGCTAAATTAACACTGAGTACAGCCATAATAAGTGGTTTAATGATGAATTCTAAGTTGTATCTCATCCTTGGCCAAAGATGGTTGATTTTTGAACATTTGATATTTTTGCCAGCAAACTCTAGCATGATTTTCACATCTTGACAAAATCTGGTGGGATTTTCTCCTTTGCGATAAGAGAGAGCATTACAACCTTGAGTTAAAACCCTAGATAAAAGGCTCCAAGGCTATAGAGGTGCATCCAGTGCCAACAGCACACTTTTTAACCTGTGTCACCTATGGTGATCAGCCCATCTGGCCCCAGCCACAAGCTGAGTAAGGGGCTGGGAGAGGCTAGACAGATCTAAAGGGCCTGGAGCTCCCGGAAGACTGAGGCTGCAAAGGGCCTGCCAAAGCAAACACAGCAAGGCCCCAATTTTGCTGCTCCCTCAGCTTTCTGAGCTGGACCTCCCATAGGGGTGAGCACCTCAGCCCAGGGCCGAGCTCCATCAGAGGCCTGGGTCTGGCTGGAAAGATCTAAAGAGCCTGGAGCTCCAGGGACACTGGGGCTGGAAAGAGCCTGCTGAGGCCGTCGTGGCAAGGTCCCAACCTTGCTGCTCCCGCAGCTCTCTGAGCTGCACCCCCATAGGGGTGAGCACCTTGGCCCCTGTGACCAAGTGTCCTGTTGGTTGGCCTCAGGCTTCAGGGAGCTTTGGAGCCTACAGCTGCAGGGACAGTTGCACTAGATATCTCATTTCCTTTTTGGAATAGGTTGAACACAGAGCCTTTTATCATTGTTTTTTGTCCATCAATTGTGTGTTAAACCTGCATTCTTTATAAGCACTGGGACCAAGTTTGAGTTTTTTCATGGAATAGGTGAGAGCATAAATTAGTTTTTGACATTAAATTCAGTGGTTCTGTTAAAATTATGAAGTTCATGACTTTGCTTACATTTACTTTTCGTCAGATAGGATTGAGTTGAGGTAAAATATTTCACTTGCACATGTGCATCAGGCTAAAGGGATCGATGAAGATACGGTTCTGTTTGCCTGTCTGCACTTGCTTTAGACAATATTCATCAATTTTACAGAAGTTGCTGGCTGAACATGGAACCAGTACCTATCAAATGCTCAAGGCAAGGGCTTTCTTTTATAAATCTGATACATTGTTGGTTTTACACTGACAGAAGGAAAATGTTGGCAGAAAATGAAAATCTTCTTTTGTTTCTGTAATTTGGGGGATGAAAGATATAGACTGTTTATAAGTATTTGATAGAAAACTGCTCTTTTATACAATGTAATTAGAAATGTTTTTAGAATGCTTTTTCATATCTCTGCATATGAAAATACTGTATCCCATGGGTCCTTTCTTCTGATGAAAAGGTTATGTAAATAAACAAAATAATTCTCAATACAGTGGATTTTAAAGGCCTCATACTTATGTTCTAAGCTTTGCAGTAGGTTCTGCTTATTTAAAGGGTTAATAAGAATGCCATGAATAATCACTAACTGGAAACTGTGCAGGATGGGTAACAGGCACCATAATAAATAGCCAAATCAGTTGTCTTATTATCATCTTAATATGGTTTGAGGTTCACTGGTAGTGGTGCAAGATGCACTATAAAATCCTGCTGGACTACTTAATGTAGTGGGGGAGATTCAGGGATTCCATTGATGGAACAGGACATAAAGAAATTAAAAGATAATTAAAATTCATCGTGAAAGGTGCCTAAAATATTGTAGTGGGTTAAGAGTTTGCATTGCTCCTTTCTCAGTTACAATAGTGCTGTTCTGTTGGTCCTGTGTCATGCAGTGGAGTTTGTGTTATTGGACATAAAACCAGGCCAAGAACTGATGTCTAAGCTGGGCTGAGAGCAGGGCAAGAGAGACAAGGTGAGATATACTTGAGACCCAAGGGATGTGCTTTCTCAAGGCCACATTTTTATTAACTGAACTCATATGGGAGTCCTTGAGCTCAACCTTGTACAGTGCAGGTCAGGATCTCTCCCTTAATTATTACCACCTGGTGCAATGTTAATGTTGGCTCCCTAAACCCCTTCCTGCCCCCAACAGCCAGTCCTCAGCTTTTTGCTGGGAGCTGACCCATCTCAGCTCACACCAAGATTACAGAGTTGGGAAGAATGGTTGTTCCACTGTAGCAAAGGGGTGAGAAACTCTCAGCCCCAACTTCAGCCCCCACCTCTGTCCTGCTACACATCTACAGACTGAGTACCTCCAAACATTCTGTTTCCCATTTGAGATTAAGGTGCTGCAGTTAATCTTCTGTCCTGTCTCACCAGGACAGTGATCTGACACAGTGATCTTCTTCAGACAAGAAGAATTCTCTTTGCATGAGATTCCTCCTCAAAAATAGACACCCACTGCACTCCCCATAAGAGTGAGGAGTTCAGCACTACACTAATCTGGCTTTAGAGGGTGGGAGCCGCTAGGGAGTGATGAAGCACTCTGGCTAAGCCACCAGAATTCATCGTTCTCTAGGACTTCCATCCTGCCCTATTCTGGCTCACCCCACCTGAACAGTCAATGTTGAATAGAACCAGTGTTCTCTTTCCTGTCCAAACTGACTTCACCTTCAATGTGGCTGGGCTAGCACCTTCATTTACATTCATCTGTCCTCTTCATCTTAGCCTGAGGGCATTCATTGAACAAGAGAAGATAATTTATACATGTACAAAAAGACTGTGCATAAAAAGGCTGCAGAACTGCCTGAATAACATGTAAAATAAAAGCCAAGAAATAACTGATAAAATTACTTACATTAAAATGCTGATGTTTGGGCAGCTTGGCTAGAATTAATTCTGACTTACAAGCCAGAATTGGATGTTTTGATGTCCAAATCCTGCCATTTCTGGGAACAAATCTCCTGGGCACCAAGTGAGACCAAAAGCAGGAAAAGAGTATGCAAATATAATTTTAAAGATTACTGTAACAATTCCAGATTCGTCTTCTGAAGTACTATGTCTTGTTTTAATTCTCTGTTAATATTCCCACAGTTTGCACTTGTGCAGATAGCCCAGATAACACAAATATAAGAGCACAAATTCCAAACCCTGAACACAGGCAGTGACTTTACTGAATAGGCAAAAAAAAAAAAAAAAAAATCAATGTAATTGCCAGTATTTGTATTCTAGCACATAGGCAGGAATTCATAAATGCTTGCAGGAATGTAACATATCAACCTCCTTAAACAGCCATATCCTGTTTCTTTTGTTTCCTTTTCTGCCTTTGCAGTGACTGTTGCTACAACACCATCCATCACTGCTCCTTTCATCTGTCAGGCCCTCCAGCCGCCCGCCCGCAGCTCCATACCTGCCCCCCCAGGTCTGAGCTGTCTGGATTTCCCCCGTGTTTGTCATTTCAGGGTGTAGATGCCCATCCTGTGCAGCTGGAGCCGTGTGGGCGATGCAGGGATCCCCTCCAGTTCCTCAGCACCCCTCCCATACCTGCTTGGCCGGTTACATGAGTAGATTTCAGTCAAGTGAGATTAGATTTGACAGGTTTTGTCACAGGGTATTCGTGCTGGGGACTGAAATGATGGTTAAATGGGCACAGTCTGGGCTGAGACTGAGAGCTTGGTGGCTGCAGTCAGGTGACAACACACATTAACATCCGTGTTCTGAGAAGTTCAAGCACATCTTTCCTCTGCTATTATTAGGCTCTGAGCACACTGATTTTGTGGCTGATCAGCTGCAGGATCCTGCTGCTGAAGATGCTCCTCTGATCTTTCCAGAATATTGCCCTGGAGTATCTTCTGGAGCATATTCCTTGAAGAAGCTGATTCTGCACAAATGGTAATTTAATTTTCTTTTTCCCCTCATTCCAAGCATCCAGTTACTGAGATGTGGAAAAGCTGAGCCTGAAATAAACCTTTAAAGTATTTTGAAGGATTTGTCATTACTCAGAGAAATAGGTCTGACATTCGCTTGAGTGAAAGGAAGTGGAGGGAACAAAATGGGTTACTCAGAAACTGCCTCAGCCAGGCCAAAGCTCTGCCTTCAGAGGCATCTGGGCAACTCATTTAGGCTGAGAGAGCTGTGTCGCATGATTTGGAGTAGAATTTGCCCTTGGAGCTTAAATAACATGAATGATATTTAAGAACCTGCAAGGCTGTTTGGTGATATTGCACAAAACCTTATCTAGCAGCACTAGAAAATTTTGATCCAAGATTCAGTGATGTCAGTAGAAAAGATCCCACCAGTGGTGGTGGGAATGTCGATTGAATGGGCAGCTTGGCCATTATCTCAAGTGTCCAGTGGGCATTAGGATAACCAGGGATTCCACCTAAAAAAGGGTCAGGTCTCACTCTTTCTTTTTTAACTTGTGCAACCCCTTATGTTCTTCAGCCTTTTTCTGCTTTTCTTAGGAAAGGGTATGACCTGATTATGGAATAAAATGCCTTATGTCTGGAAAAATAATAAAAATCACTTAAAATCCAAGGAGCATGAAGAGCAAATGTTATTAACATTGAACTGTTTGTCTGCTTCAAGCACGGTATTACATTATGGTAATGAATATATGTCTGTACTTTAATTTATTATTAAGAAAATAGCTCCCATCTGCTTCTCTAACCAAGGCGCTTAAGGGCCTTCTGCAAACATTAGCTCCAGATTTGTTGTTGTGCACAGAATAAATTATCTTTAAAAAATAAGTGAGACTGTGGCATCAAAGGGTTAAGTAACCAGTTCCGAGACAGACAGTCATGTTAGAAATTGTATGAATTGATCTCCTAGTTCACTCTCCCATGGTTTAAGCAAAAGATGAATGTGTCTGAAAAACCCACAAGGGACTGAGGGTCCTCTTCTGTCCCATCAAATGTCCTGAATTCCATCTAGATATACCACCAGTTAGCAGAAAGAGCTAGTGACATTCCACCGAAGATACTTCTTCATCTGTTAAAGATGCCACTCAAAATAACACTTGGTTGCCAAAGAATAGGATACTTTATGAATGTTTAGGCATGCAAAGTGAGGTGTCACAAGATCAAACAGAACCTAGCAATTCTGATGCTCATAAAATGGGCAGGAAGGGTGAATCGTTCAGCTTTTTTTAATTCTTCCGTGACTCTTTGAAGATTTAATGTGGGGTTTTTTTAAGTTGGCTTTAAATCTTCACAGTGCTCTAAAGCTCATTATTTATTTTCAGCAACCCCAACGTCAATCTGTGGATGGTTCTGCTGAGCTTGGCCAGAGGGTGCCCTGTGTGCCCATGCCATGGCCCCAGCTTGTCTGTTCCCAGAAAAACTTCACCCAGCCCAAGATCCATTGTTTTTTTTTTGGTTCACCCCAAGAACCATTCACTGCTTCCTTCAATATCTTCATTTCAGCACTACTTTTAAAACCATCACTGTTGCTGCTGAGGGAGAGAGGATACAAATACTTGGCACAGGTGGACATTTACTTTTCTGTATTCGTGGTTGTGGAGTCAGTTGTGCCTGTTCAGAACGTCTCAGGAGGAGCATGAATAGTTTAAACATGTGTTCAAGGAAGCTTTTTAGTTTATGAGTCCCCAGGTATTACTCCAAGTTGTGCTTTTGTAGGATTTCTCAAATAGGTGTACTATTGCTCTTCTAAAGGAGACTGAAAAAATAATTGAGGACAGAAGGAATATTCTTCAGAGCACACTTTGCAGAGGAAGTGAAATTGCTGAGTTAGTGCCGGAGGCGGCCCAGCATGGCTCCAGCCCCTCACCCACCCAGCTCCCCGGGAAGCCACACCACAGCCACATGAATCATCCCAGGACAGGGTCAGTTTAGACTAGGTATGAGGAACAAATTCTTCCCTGTGAAGGTGCTAAGGCCCTGGTACAGGTTGCCCAGAGAAGCTATGGATGTGCCATCCTTGAAAGTGTTCTGGGCCAGGTTGGATAGGGCTTGGAGCAAGCTTGTCCAGTAGAAAGTGTCCCTGCCCATTACAGGGAGTTGGACTAGATAACCTTTAAAGGTGCCTTCCAACTCCAAATATTTCATGATTCTATGAGGGAGAGATGTATAGTGCTCTTGAAATGCTACAGAAAGCTCGAGCATCTTGGTGGTTTTTAAACTGAAGCTGGGATGGAGCAAGCATGTAGCTGATTTAACAGCAGAGAGGTTTCTCTGCATGCTGCAGTCACTGAACATCAACTGCTGATGACTCACTTGGAAATGATTTGCTGGCAGCCTGTCCCCAGCCAGTGTGCAGCCTCCATCCCACTGACCCCCTGGCTGCACACGCCGTCTCCGTGCTGTCGGGCAGGGATGAAATCCAGCTGACAACAATAGATACCACAGGAAAAAAACCCTGAGAGTTTCTGCTCCTGTGAGGGATTTGACAACAGAAATAGTGGAAATCTCTTTGCTGGACTTGGCAAAAAGAATTTGGACAGTGCTGTCAGGAAAATATTCTTCACTGAATGAGTGACGCAGCTTATTAGGTCTTTTCTCTATTTTTGTGACTATGAAGACAGAAATAATGAGTAAGAGGCCCTTACAGCTGGTGTCCAACTCAACAGTTAGAACTTGCTGAGGGAAGCACACTTTTTCTTTCCTTTTGGACAACCAAACATGGTATTTTTAGTCACATAGAGAGTTTTCTCCTCTGTAATGATGTAAGGTTCCTGTTAGCTCATCAGATTTGGGTCGCCCACTGTAAAAAGCTAAAAAGAGACAAAATTGAACACCCGGTCATGTCTGAGCCCAGGCTTGAGGTAGGACATCAGGAAGAGACTTTTGGCTGCTGAATCAATCACACCCAAGCAGAGGAGAAGGCAGGACACAGAACCCAAACAAACTGCAAAGACTGATTCTGGCTTGAACTGAACTCCTGCTAATGTATCTCTATTTATGGAGTTGTTTGATGTTAGACAGAATATTAAGCTACTTCATGGCCACTTCATTTGAGAGGAAATATGTGATGACCTAAACAAATACCAAAATCCACAGATTATACCCAGGTGGCAAATTTATTTTTTGTGGTTTTAGAAGCCTTTTTCATATAATTCTCCTCATGGGCAGCTGATTGGTGAGGCTGGATCTCTGGCTGGTGTCAGCTTGCATAGTTGTGTCCAGTGTATTTATCTCTGATGATTTGTGCCAGCTAACAATTTGTCTCATGTATTTTCATATTTGAGAGTTGGATGGGGCTTGAAGCAACCTGGTTTAGTGGAAGAACTCCCTGCTTATGGCATGGGGTTGGAATGAGATGAGCTTTAAGGTTCCTTCCCACCCAAACCATTCCATCTCCTTTTTTCCCGGCTCCCACTCCCAGTGTTGTGTAACTCCACTATAAAGTGTTATCAGGAAGGTTTTTTCTGTCTCCTGTTTTTTCCTCTCATAGGCAGCCAAATCCCATTTACCTAAAGCTTTCTATGCAAGAAATTAAAGTAATTTCCTTTGAACATTTATTTGAGGCGTGTTAGTTTTTAAAGAAATCTGGTTCTCTTCCATCGCTCTTCCCAGGCACTTCCTCTGCATTCCTGGCTGGCGTGTCAGTAGGAAATGCAGGTGCCTTAACCTTCAGCTGCTGGCACCCATCACCATGGGAGAACAAAAGTGTGAAGCTGTGTGCCTAGAATAGTCAGCCCAGTGGTTTTCTAAATCTTTCTAGCATGGAAAGCTTGCAGCTTCTAATTATACATGCTAAGCACTATTAAAAAAATTATGGTTTCCTATTGATCTATAAAACATATAGGGTCAATTCCTTATGTGCTGTGAGCCACCATCACCCTGGAGACTTAACAAATAGCTGCTGTGCCCTGTTGGGCATGAGGACACTTCCGTGGTGCTTTGTATAAAACTTGGTTTTCCTTGTTAGACACGTGGTCCCTCCTCTGTTTACCCACTCACTAAAAGCAACAGGACATTTTAAGTGAATGTTCACAGACAGACACGAGTTCCAGGTGATATGTTCTGCAAAGATGCCCCAAAATAATTTTGAGGTGTAGAAAACACCTTTCTGGCCCGTTGGAGGTGCCTGCGAATGAAGTTTCTGAGTGAGGCTGGAGCCTAAATGGGATTTACTTTTGCTGAATGCACTGTGGGGCCCCTAAAGACTTTGTGTATTGGCTCCAATCCAACCCACGTGAGCATTCCCATCAGTGTGGCTTTCAGAGCAGGCCAGGAGCAGTAATGGATTGCTTGCGATATTTCCCAGGCATTTGCTTTATAGTCACTGAAGACAAAGTATATTTGGTTTCTAATGAAACAGGGATGTTTCTCAGCATAATGAAGTTCTTGCCCTTGTTTTGCTTTTTGTAGCCCAGCATTCCGTGACATATAAAACCACCCCATTTGTTTTCTATTGACTGGAAGTAAATTCCCCCATAAGACCACCACTGAGCAGATACTATCACAGAGGCCAGCCTGCTCCCACATTCCTGTCTCCCTGGACCCCCAGCCCTTGTTCACACAGTGTCCACCCCATGCAGACACAGCTCATACTTCCTGGCATGGTGTAATGTTTTATCCCATACAGGCACCAAGCCCCAGCTCTGGCAGGAATCTGGCAGTCACTGTTGTGCCACAGCATGTGTGTAGTCCTAATTTCCATGGGCCTTTTTCAGCCAGATATGCCCCTTGCTCTGTCCCACAGTACAGCTGGATGTGTAAATGCCTGTAACATTTCTGGGTGAGTGCAAATGCATGTGCTTTGTTGAGAATGGTGCTTTATCTCATCCAGAAGCAAAACACAACTATGTCATAGACCACGATCATAATAAATAATAAATTATATGGTGAATAAAATCATATGGTGGATGTGAGTGGGATACTCTGGTTTGGGGCTTTTAGTGTAAGGAGGTGTTTTTGTGGCAATACTTCCTGTTTCTTTGGCTGAGAGAGTCAGGATTGTTCAGCTTGGAGAAGAGAATGCTCTAGGGAAAGCTCTTTGTGGCCTTATAGTACTTAAAGGGTGTTCATGAAAAAGAGGGAGAGTGACATTTTACAGAGGCAGATAGTGATAGGACAAGGGGAAATGGATTTAAAATTAAAAGAGGAGAGTTTTAGATTCAGCATTAGGAATGAATTTAGATTCATTCCCTGTGAGACTGGTGCGGCACTGGCGCAGGTTGCCCAGAGAAGGTGGGGCTTCCCCATTGCTGGAGGTGTGCAAAGCCAGGTTGGGTGGTGCTTAGAGCACCCTGCCCATGGCAGGGGATTGGAACTGAGTGATTTTTAATGTCTCTTCCATCCCAAACCTTTCTATGGTTCAATGATTGTCCATCTGCAGGGCTGATGATGGAGTGTTTTGTCACTGGTGCTGCTCTGTGGACCCTGGTGTGTCCCTTTCAGCCAGCTGCAGTCCTGGCTTGTCTTCCGGCCCTCCCAGGAGTAATTCAAGCCAGGACAGATGACAGATCTGGCCCCAGGCAGGAACTGATACGTCCCCCTTCTTGGTGACTCCAGGGCCAACAGATGGAGACTGGAAAATTTGTGAGATGCAGAGAAGGAAGAACTGCTTTCCAGGTTGCAAAGCTGAAACATGTAGAAATGAAGTGACCTGACAAAGGTCTTTGGGAACAAAAGCATGGTCCCTGTCTTTCAAATTGCAATCCCATTAATTCATACCAACCCATCCTTCCTGCTCCCTGAGTCTGGTGGTAGCGGTGCCTTGGGGAGCCAGCACTGCTTTGGGAGGAGCAGGAGGAATCAGCCGAGGGGGAATGTGCCTGGAGGGGTTGGCAGCTCTTCTCGGTGCTCCCTGATCTTCCAGTTGGGTATTTCCAAAGCCCACAGAGAATCAAGCATGCTGCAATGGATGTTTTCCACACAAAACCTGCTTGCCAGAACTTACTGGCTGTGCTGGGTCTCCATTTCCGTCAGTGTCTGGAAGTCACGTTAGGAGCACCTGCTTCTCTTCACGGACAATAAGCAACACACAGTCCTATATTTCTTCTGCATTTAATGAAGGGATTACTCCCTAAAGGACACCGTAGAAAATTCCTGTATTGTTGAAGATGTGCCAACATTTTATTCACAAATCTTTGGTTCCCACTGAAGTTAGTGGAAAGATGGCTTTTAACTTGCTGGGGCTGTGCTGGGGCCCTAAACTGAGTTCACTTCAGGATAACCCTGAGGAAACCTGTTGTTTTTCAAATGTGGAAAGAATCATATATTCCACTTGCTGTGATTGCCAAGGAGAAAATATAAGGGTTTTTTTATTTTTTAGCTTTAGACTTTTTGCTTTTATACTGTAGGACCAGGTGCTCACAAATGCATGTATGCTGGTCTGTGCTGTGGTATAGTGCTACTATTAATAACAACCTGACCAGGCAAAAGAATCTGATCCTGTTAAGAAATGTGTTACACAACTCTCAGTGTATCGTGTGTATCTTGCATTGAACCCAGCCAATCTTGTTTAATTTGTGTTTGACTACTAAATACACAGTTGTAATTAAATTCAGGGCAGCAGCAATGTTCTACAGAATCTGAGTTTCTAATAAATTAATATAAATGTCTCATTTATTGAATGGATCTTCAGCTTGGATGTATTTTTTTTACTTTTGAAATAGTCTCAGAGGATCATAAGGATTTGTTCCTTATGTATTTATGCCTTGAGCCTAACCGGCAAAATTTTTGCCGTTTTTCTGTGTGACTGTAGCCAAAAGGAACATTATAAATCTCAGACTGCAGCGTTTTGGGATTCAGAGGCTGTTTTTACAGCAGAAGACAAGTTCAGGTTACCCTTGAAGTTGTTTATTAGAAATCCTGTTAATTAAATGCTGAAGATAAGATTTGTGTTTACATCACTTGGTTGTTACTAGGCTGTGCTCACCCTTGTCAAACACAGTTTATTTTCAGCTGCTGCCCTCTCCTTCCCTTCCAGCTGTTTGCACTGCTGTGCCCCAGCATGAAATGCATTGAGGCGTTTTAGCCAGAATCCCCAAATTCCTGTCACCACCTTCATGGTGGTGGCAGCTGTGAGTCCTGGCTTGGGAGAGCAACACCCAGAGGCTGGATGGAGCCAGCAGTGCTGACCTTGGCTGCTGAATCCTGGGGACCAGCACAGGGAACAGCTCCTTCATTGCCCTTCCCTGTGACTGGAAAGTGCCCATGGAATTAGTCACTCACATGGCTCCTGTGAGCAGCTCTCTCAGCCTCTCTGCTTGCTTTAGTCTGGAGAGCACCTCAGCTAATGAAGCTTTGCCAATTTGTCTCAGCTTACTGCTGGCCCCACGCAGTGACTCATTGCTAATTATTTATTTGAGGAAATAAGAGGTGATTCTTAAATGTGGGTTTTTACTGGCACAGACAACACAGGAGTCTGGATATCATTTCACCCAGATGTGGCAGAGAGGGCAGACCCAGACAGGGACCACAATCAAGGAGGGTGTCCATCTGCATGGAACACAAGCAGGTTCCTAAAAGGAGCCCAGTGGGTGTACCATGGGGCCAGGATGGGCTGGGGAGGGCAGAGGTGCAGGGGCTGCTTGCAATGAAAGAGCAGGGAACACGTCCCTTCTTGTCACCACTCTGCTCCAGGATTAGCAGCCTTGCCTGAAGAGAGTTTTCTGGCTCTGCTGCAAACATCCCCTTCTACAAACAGCTCCAACATAGTCAGGCTGCTCTGTGTTGTGCCAAGTGCAGGGGCTTGGGACAGGTCACAGCCTTTTGCCCTGCCACCTCCTCCCTCTCCCTGTGGGACATGTAGCTTCCTCTTGACAGTCAAGGAGTGGTTTGAGTTAGAAGCAACCTTGAAGACCATCCAGTTCCAACCCCCCCTGCCATGGAAAGGGACACCTTACACTAGACCAGGTTGTGGCAAGCCCCATCCAGCCTGGCCTAGAACCCTTCCAGTGATGGGGCAGCCACAGCTTCTCTGGGCAACCTGTGCCAGGGCCTCAGCACCCTCATAGGGAAGAATTTCTTCCTAATATTTAACCTAAAACTAATCTCCATCACTTTGAAGCCTTGCTCTGGCACTCCAGGCCCTTGCCAAAAGACCCTCTCCATCTCTCTTGGAGCACCTTTAGGCACTGAAAGGGGCTTAAAGGTTTCAATGGAGCCTTCTCTTCTTCAGGCTGAGCAACCCCAGCTGTCCCAGCCTGTCCTGAGAGCAGTGGGGCTCCAATCCTTGAAGCATCTTTGTGACCTCCTCTGGACCTGATCTAACAGGTCCATATCCTTTTTGTTGGAAGGACCAACACATACGTTCTCATCTTCATCCTCTGCAGGAACAGAGAGAGGGTGTTCCTGCCTCAGCTCTGCACCCTAGTAATTCCTAGGAGCTCTCCTTGGGTCCCAGCTCCTTACATTGTTTTCCAAAATGCTCTTTAATAAAAGTCAGGAGGACTTAAAGAGGCAGAAATGCACTTGACTCTACCTCCAGACGGTATCATGCAAACTTAGGAGCACTGGGACCTTATTTCTGGTCTCTGAGGTGGACAGCAGATGGGAGCAGGGACGTCAAGCTCTCCTGATAATTTGGTGTAATAATGGTGTTAGCAAGAGCCAAATTGCTAACTTGGTTGTGAACAAAAATAATCACCCTGCCAGACCATTGCCATGAAAACTCAAAGAGCAATGAAAACAGACTGGTCTGGAATAAAACCCACTTATTGTATCAGAATGACCATAACATCTTGTGCATATTCATTGCCAAGTATGTTGGCTTTTGGGTTATTTGACAAAATATGGCCTCAGCTGCTCTCTGCTGTTTGGCACCATGTCAGGAGAACATGGAAAACAGGGAATCCTATTCGACAAACTTTTAGAAAAAAGGGGGAGGAAAAAAAAAGGAAAAGAAAGACAAAGGGTATTTTATACAATTTTTTTATATTTTTAATTTTTTTAATAGTAATAATGATGCAAGCAAGCAATTGGATGGATTTTGTGTGATTTTTATTTCCTGGCTACAAAGGGGATTTTTTTGTGGTGGAGAAAGTTCACAAAGCCTTTTTGCTATTTATCCCTTTGACCTCTTCGTTACCCCAGCTGTAGCTGGGATGACAGATGTACATCCATGCACTCAGAGTTGTGAGGTTAAAAGGAAAACTGACTGATCCACTATGAAACCCCCAGGAAAAAAAGCCATTCAGAGCAAGAGAGGTGTTAGACCAGCAGCTGAATTTTGGCCACTCACTGGACTGACCTATGGGTTACTGCTGTGCATCCATGGCTGCTTTGAGGTGGGCTTCCTGGACTAACTCCTTAGGGGCACAAGTGCTCACTTCTGTTGAGAATAGGTGGGGGGCAAATAAATGCCAGCTGCACAAAGTCCTGCTGGGACACCCAGCACAGTGCTGGAGCAGAAGCAGAGTTGGAGTGGGAGGACTGAAGGCATCCTTGTTCTGTGACTGCTGTGGGAGAGGCCCAAGCTGGTGAGGATGTATGTCATGCAAGCTGGTCCTTTTTAGGGCAGAGGCAAAATGTAAATGGCCTTTGACAGCCTTTCATTGATAATTCCACTTTTTGGAACACTGGGCATGGTCTCTCAGTTTCTGTGGTTTGTAGCTAGTGTTTGAAATCAGGCTTTTCCCCTCTGTGCTTTTGGTTTTAAAACAATCTATTTTTAGGGAGCAAAAGTGGCATTTACAGCTCTCTCTGTGTAAATCAGTTTTGCTATAACCGCTCTGAGCACAGCTTCACCCTCTTGGTCACCGTCCTGTGTGATAACACATCTCCAGCTTAGTGGAGGAGGAAGCAGCTCAAACTACAGAACTATCCCAAGTCAGGTATTCATTGCTTTTGATGCTGTAAATGAATGGACTGGAAACAGAACGGCAACGGTAGAGCTGACCACATCACTTACATCTGGTTTACACTGTTTAATTCATTGATTTTAGTGCTCTTTCCTGATGTCAAGTAGTTCTCAGCTGTGTGAGCAGCCTGGGGTGACTTTGGGTTTTGATATCAGCATGAGAAGCTGCATGGGCTCTGCATGTCTGCAGAGTTTGGTGTTGGGATGTTACCACCATATCCAGGATCTCTGTAAAGCTGATCCTTTAATTTGTTGCTCTGTTTGATCCAACACTTACAGTATTCTTGCCTGCCCACATGCTTGGATCCCCTCGTCAGTCACAGAGCCTTCTGTCCTGGGCAGAGGGGAAATTACATGTTCATATGGAAAATACCAACAATGTTGTTGAGTTTTGTTGCTGTGGGAACGGGAGCTTGAACCAGAAATACAGCACTTCAGAGGGCGGAAGGCTGCCTGTTGTGAAGGATGCCCAGAATTCTGTCATTAAACAATGACATGGAAACAGAATGAGACATGGAAGGCCAAGAACTGCTCTGTGGGTTAGTTTTCTGTTTCTTTTGACCTTTAACTATAAATTGTCCCTCTTATGAATGTCTCATAAGATAATCTTCTATTGTACAGGATTTTTCATGCACTTGCATTAATAAATGGGAAGATGTATTCCCCTCCTTTTCTCTCTCTGTGACTTTCTGTGAGTAAAATACTTCATCGAGAGATGAAAGATACTATTTGCCTTCAGCCCACATAAATATCTTGTGTTAACATACTAATGCATGAGCGTCTGCAGTCTGCACCCAGATGTCAGCCGTGATGCCTTTTCATCTTTCAGTTTGATCACTGAGTTGCTTTTATTTAGGAATGAGTAGGATTCAAAGAGGAGCTGAATAATTCTGTGGTTAATGAGCGCATCTGGAGCTATAAAAAAGCCAGGCTATGAAGGAGTAGGAGGTCAAACTGCCCTACATGTGTCCTGCAGACAGCAGGACTGCTGAGCTCCCTGATGCTGGTGGAGGTACCTTAAATAGCCAGGACTCATTCCCATTGGTGCTGGCAGAATGGAGCTCAGTGTCACACCCAGCTCCAGACCCAATGTTCTGTGTCCCCAAAGTCTTCACCTCTGGAAACCACCCTCTGTTAATATATAGCTGGTCTGATGTCTTTAGAACAAACTATGGACTTTTTACCAAGGCCATGGTGAGGAGCCAGTTCCAATAATTTCTTTGTTGCAGCATTTCCACATGCACAAATGAGAAGCAGGTCAGTGCAAGGCCTTGATGCTCCAGTTCAGCTGCCATCCCAGCTGTGTCAAGGCACAGAAAACACCCAACAAGAAGTGAGCTCCCAACAAGGCCCATGATGAACACTCAGAATTACTCTTTCTTCAGAGCTGCTGGGAGCTTGCTCTTCTGCTGCGTTACAGCATGCTCATCCTTTATCACCATGCATCATCATGCATCACCAAAACGTACAGCCAAACAGCGTATCAGTAGAGAAGGAGGAACATGGAGCTTGTGCTAACAGAGAGGAGAGGTTTTCCAAGGAAGGGTGGGGTGATTATGCCGCGACTCTCCCAGCTTCGAGCCGGAGGCTGACAGTGGTGCTGAGCACGGTCTCGGCTGACTGAGTCAGCCTTATCGGCCAGGCCGTGCCGGAGGGAGCAGGTTATGGATGGGCTGTCAGGGCCTCCCAGCACAGCCTGCCAGCATTAGGCAGCATCACAGCTGCTGGCCACTTTCCACAGGAGCTTTGAGAATGCTTTTGTAATATTGTGCAGGGAGGTTGTATTAAACACACTGCCCAGCTGACAGGAGTGTCTGCTCAGGACCGGCTAAATTCCTGCTGTATTTTTAACCTGTTCATTGCCCATTGCACTGTGTGCCTGTGTTAGCTGTCAGGAGCTGTGTTAAATTTCTTTTTCACTTTGTCTCTCAAGAAGGATTTCAGCCGCAGATGCTGTGCTCTCTCCCAAGGGCTGGGGGTTACACACAGAGTGTGTGTTTTGGGCTCTGCTCATGTTGAGCAGGTGGCTGATGGTAACCATGCTCCAGGAGGAGCAGGAGACAGTGGATTCTCCCACATCAGCGATGCTCCAGGATGCACACACAGGGTGTGCAGGAGACCCCATTTCTTCTCCCTCTGCATGATTCCTCTCTGCTTTCTTTGCACCTTCCTCCCATGGCCAACCCAAAATTAAGGCCAGGAGGAGGGGGGAGAGGAGCTGCTGGTCAGCTCACAATCAAAAGAGGGACTGGGATGCAGAAGAATGTCCATGCAGTAATATGATGAACTTTGGTGTCTATTCACTTTGCCTTTCTTGAGAAAGTGTCTCTAAGACTATGAAAATAAATAGTCCTGCTGTGTCTCAATTGTCTTTTCAGCCAGCAAAGTCTGTGATGCAACTGCTGGCTGGCTGGTGTGAAGTCAGACACAGAGCAGCTAATGCTGACTTCCTGCTCACCTGAATTGCCACCCAGAGTGACTATGCTAATTTAAGTAAATTAATTTAGAAACAGGTTCTTTCAGGCCACACAGTTGCTATAGGTCCCTGCAGAGTGAATGCCAAAGGGGAACTCATTCTTTCCTGCTCATTTTTTCATGGCTGCCCTGTCAAAGTAGGAACAAAGGCTGCATTTAGCAGGAGCTGTGGCAGCAGCTGATGCCATCCGGGCCTCATTCTGCTTGTCCCAGTGATTCACAGGGGTCATAACAAACCACCCTCCCTTCCTGGCCAGCAGATTTCCCTTTCAATTCAATCAGATTAATTCAAAATTATTCTGTCAAGATCAGGAGAGTAACCATGGCATTACCTATCTGGATGGCTGAAAGCCTATTATTAATCCCACTAATTCTGTGTTTCACTGTCAAGCTGATGAGTCAGTCACTGGCCTGTATTTGTGTATGTGTAATGCTTTTAGGGATAAAAACAAGATCCTCGAGTTTAGCAGAACACAATTCCGTTATTTTCGTTTAAAATAAGCATGGCATGCATCCTAAATGCAGAAATATCCATTGTTTTCCAGTTGAGTTATAATGGAACTGTTGGAACTGTTAAATCTAATTTCTGAATTTTGTGCTAGTTACTTTATTACTGCCCAAGTATGTGTGGCAGATGCTGGTATTGTGTTAAAAATTGTTTGTGTAACATGTAGTGAAATATATTGCTTACATGGGTAGCCAGAACATGTTGGCAGAATGTGAGTTTTTATTTCACTTTGATGTGAGGTAACAAGTACTCAAGTACTTATTATCCAATGCTGCCTCCTTGGCTAGCCAAGGCTCTTCCCTTCGAGGGTAATAACCATTTTACCACAGACATGTGGAACCAGCACAGCTACCAGGCAGGGAGAATGGATTTATTCTGAGCTCTTACAGCAAGAAAAGTGTTTATTATTTCAGTGTTGAGTCTCAGCTGTGGAGGTTTTTCGGCTGGAAATGGATGCACGGGAATGCAGGACTAGAGAAAGCATCCAGCCTCTCAGCCTGCTCCAGAGGGTGCAGCATCTGGCTGCTCCTGGATGTGGCTGCTCCTGGACGCGGGCTCGGCGTGCTCCCTCCCGGCCGCTCCGGGAATCGCAGCACGGTCCGAGCCAGGGGCCGGAGGCATTGTCCAGCCCCGAGCACACGGCTCTGCCTGTCGGGCAGCGGCTGCGGGGAGAGCCGGAGGGTCCTGCGGGACACACCACCCGGCCGGGCTGGGCTGGGCTGGGCTGGGCACAACCAGCGGGCTCGATACAGATGATGCACAAAGCGTAAAGAGGTGTTTTGCCCAGTGGGAAGGAGGGGTGGGCTGTCTGGCCAGCAGCCAGGGCCTGGGGGAGAGCAGCTCTAAGCCTTCCGAGAAGGGAACACGGCTGGAACACTTGGTGACGACCAAACCCAGGGATGTTAGAGGAGCTAGGCAGCAGCACGTGGTGAAGATGATTTCCAAGGATGCAGGGGAGCTGGACAGACACTAGTGTCACATTAGAAACCACATTGCTGCCTTGAGACAGCTCCTGTGGAATAAACAGTGCCACACTGAGGCAGGAAAAGTCATTTTGCATAACCAAATGGCTCTGAGTTCAACAAGAGATCGGGCAACACTCTCAGATACATCATGGGACTGTTGGGGCTGTCCTGTGGAGGGTCAGGAGCTGCACTCAGTCATCCTTGTAGGTCCCTTCAAGGTCTGGATATTCTATGATTCCAAGGGAACTTTCCAACAGCCGAAGAGTGTCCTTTAATTTCTTGCAGCAAAATGATTCCTGAAAGTGATGTGGAAAAGGCAGCTCTGGGCATGTGAGGCCCTGCAGAGCTGGGCAGCCATGGCCACATTCCCCGCTGCCCTTTGCTGCCCATGGGCAGTGTGTGCAGTGGGCTGTAAAACCACAGCAGCAGAGCTGTGCCACAGGCTGCACACTCCAAGAAAACAGAACACAAATACTAGCTCTGCCCAGGGTGAGTCATTTCATTTTTGACTTCCCAAAATCATTACAGGGACAGCATGTTAGGCCACAATGCCAGGGCTTGATCCGCAGTTAATTAAAAATAGCTTAATCTCTTGGGACCTGAAATGTTGTTAATTAGAGACTTTCTCCTGAAATTATTAGGAGTTTATCATTTGTATGAGCTGAAAATTTATCTGTAGGGCCAAAATTATTTACCTTGTGATAAGTTTCCTCTGTCACACCCATTCATGCAATATAAGCCAGATTGAGCAGAATGGAAATGAAATTTTATTTTATGGTCTTTTAATGTGTTTCTTGAATTACAAATGAGAAAATACAATTTAATTTTCTTCTGAATCTCTATCCAGCTCTACAGCAAGTAAAAAAGGCAAGGGACATTTTTATGTTAAACCAAGTATTGTTATTAGTCTCTTGGCTGTATTAATACGTATTTTCCAAACATATTATTTTTCTGTATTAGCCATGGAGCTTTAATTCTTCATTAACCAGAATAACTCAGTTCAGTAATTGCTAAATAGAGCTGAAGTGAAGACATATAACAAAGAGCAGACTAGAACATAAAACCATGCAATTATATCAGTTATGAAAATGCTTGTAAAAAACACTGGAATCTGCTCAAATGTCAGAAATTGTTCAATATATACTCTTTAGAGATATGCAATTTCATTTCTTGCAATGGCAGTTTAAATCTGTTGTTTGTCTACTTCTTTTTTTTTCTCTCTTCTTGTTGATGATTTTCTGATGTAAGGGAAGAACACAACCCATACTGATTTAAGCTCTTTGTGTTATTGAAATGTGTTTAGAAAATGTGGAGCTGAAGGTGCTTCCACATACACTGTTTACTATAGAACCAGTTATTGTGGGAGAAATCTCTGCCTCTGCACTTCCCCAGATCATGCCAGAAATTAACTGCCTTGTGTATCCTATCACAGACAGAGCAAGAAAAAGTATTTGCTCTGGAATAATGCCAGCAAGTGAATGGTGTGACTTACCTATGGAAATGGAGGATGGGCATATGTAGAAGATGTACTTTCCCCTTCCAGCAGCTGCAGTGAAAGCAGTTCACTGCCTTATTTAATACCTCTGCATGAATGTCCATGCTCAGGCATTCACTGTTTACTTATGCTGAGTATACAGTGCACACACTGTGCCTCTTCTTATGACTGGGAAGGAATAAAGATCTACTGTTCAAGTCAGACAAATATTTTTAAAATCGAGTGATGTGCCAGAAAGGATTTCAGGAACTCCAGACGTTAACAATTCCACCACTGCATTTTGCTGTGCAGATGTTGCTGCTCAGAGGAAGGACCAGGACTCACACTGCCAGGGTTGCCCTGCTTCAGCACTGAAATGGGAATTCAGAGAATAACCTTTGCAGGAGCAGCTCCAGATCAGGCAGGAGAGGAGGGACCCTGGGAAGAAGACTGACCCTATCCCTTTCTGACCTGGGTGGCTGTGCATGAACCATGAATGATACAAAACACAAATAAAGAGATGTTGTGTGAGAATGATGAGAAGCTAAAGGACTAAGTGCTCTGCAGTTGGAGGAAAGATATGTTCCCTTTGCTTGCTGGCTGCTGGCAGGACTGGAGGTCGTGAGTCTGTCAGAGTGGAACTTATACCCGTGATCCATCAAATTTAGGAAGGATGCTGATGCTGTCATCCTCCCTAGGATCTCAATTCTGAGATCTGAGATTTCAGAATCTCAGGAGAAAGCTAATGAGCCCTCTGCACAAGCATTTTTCATCGGCTGGGTTTCCCTTCCAAGGTGTCTGTAAGTTATGTTGTGTGCAAAGACGGGATGTGACAAGCCAGCACAGGCTGATGTTGAATGAATAAGGACATGGAGCTGAGACTGCTGGAGCCAGTCAGCAGTGAAACCGCAGAGCTTGCGAGCAGCGTTTGCCCAGGCTGCTTTCTTTAGTACAAAAATCCCAGATGCAGTGACCTTTCCTCATGTGAGCAATCTCTTTTAGAGAAATATACCTCGGTTCCATGTGGAAAACCCACACACATAGCAGGAGCTATGCCCAGGGGATGATTGCCACGTAAAGCATAGTGACTGCAAATTATCATGTCTCCAGAGAGAAATATTTCATCCTGATCTGACTTCAGACTGATCCAATATGGGTTTTTTTAAGGTCTGTGTTTTTCACCCACTAATTAGTAGCCTAAATGAAATAAAGGCTGAGATTTTGTGGGGTTTTTTCATGGGTTTGTAATATTTTTTACCCATATTTCTTAACTACATCTTTCTCTAAACCTAAAAGGAATAATGTGACCGGCTGGCCTTTCCTATTTCTGGATTTGATTTATGCTGGAGTCTGTGAAGGAATGACTCACAGAGCCTTTACATTGGCCGCTTAGCCTTGTGCAGAATCTGTGTTGAAATCCAGAGCATGCAGAGGAAAGTCTGCCCAGTGCAGCATGGGATGACCCAGTCCTCTTCCACATTCCCTCGTGGACTTTACTCTGCAACAAAATGTGCTTCTCCCCCACAAACCCCCATGTTAAAAGTGGCACAAGGTTAAATCCCTTGCAGGTTGCTTTCTGAGCTTCAGGGAGGGTGATCTGTCTGTGTTACTTCAAAATGTTCATTTCTTTCTCCAGCAGTGAAAAGCACTGCTCTGTGGAGAACACAGGGGTCAGGTAGGCAATGCTCAGAGGTGTCTGCTTGTCAGCCACCCAGGTACATTCCACTTCACTTGCACCCCAGCTGTGGTGACACAGGGAGATGGGAATGTGTCTTTCTGCAGAAATCAGCATCTTCCTCAAGCTCTGACTGCTTAGAGTATTTCCTTCTTGGTTCAAACAGGGAACACAGGGTGATTCATCATTCCTGCTAGCCAAGTTTACAAAAGAGTTTATTCATTTGCTGAGGCAGGGGCCAAGTTTTGATTAAAAACCATAAAATATGAATATGGTTAAAAAATGTTTCAGCCTGGACAGTGCTTCTTTTGCATGCAAATGGTGGAGGTCACAGTCCTCAGAGCTGTCCACCCGAAATGCCTCCTGACAGATTTCAAAGGAGAATATAAGAACATAATTTATAAAAGCTGCCTTGTGTCCTGCAAGCCCTTCAGATGCTTAGCAAGGGCTGCAGTCTGCACCACTACATCCCCTCATTTTTTTTGGGCATCCCTGGATGATTTGGAAAATCTAATTCAAACATGGACAATGTAATTTTACATAAGAAGGGGAGAATATATGTCTTTTACCCTCCCTGACGTCAGACCCCTCTAATTCTGTATGGGTGCACTTGTACAGTTTTAAATAAGCCAGTCGGGCAATTACCAGGTTTTTCTGTGTTTGCAGAAGTTTAGATGGCCTTGTGAACGTGCAGCTGGGCACGGCTCAGAGTGCTGCCAGACCAGCCTCCAGCGTACCATAATTATGTTGAATAGGAACATGAGCCATCAGATTCCTCCCTGGGACACTCCTGGTGAATCCAGCTTTAGTCTCCCAAAGCTGGCACAGAGACAGCTGGAGGTACTGCTCTGTATGACAGACCTTTTCCATCTGAACACTGTGTGTTTATCTCACCTTAAGTCTCAGCTACATTATCTGCAGCAGAATTTAAGGCATAAATCCCATCCTTTCACTTCTCTCTGTTGCACTTTGGTGTCCTCAAGGGGTGCAGCCTTGAATAACACTCAGTTATTCATGACTGCCTGCAGCCTCCCAGTCTGCTCAGCTCAGCTGCACCAGCGCCAGGGTGGCTCAGGGCCTCACAGGACTGAGGTCCCAAAACAGTGTATCAGCATAAAGCCTTTTGCCCATTCCAGGAGAATTCTGGCATGGGTCAGACTGCTCAGGAAACCTTCAGAGTAGGAGTGTGTTTGCAGCCAAGGTCTCTGAGTTTTTTCACAGGACAAAGCATGCTATAGTTGATACCTCTGTGTTTCACACACTGGGTTTGTTTACCCTGTGCAGGGCAGCCTTGTGCAGAGACACCTGAGCTGGCCTGAGCTGACTGCTGCACAAAGTTACCTGCAGGCCAGAGAGCAGATGCTGAGCAGGGAGCAGTGGGAGCGTGTGGAGCAGTGGGCTGTATGAGCTGTGGAAGTGCAGTAACCTGGTGTAGCTTTCCGTTGCTGCTGTGCAGTGGAATTTCCAAGAGGAAATTGTACTCAGGTGTGTTTGTGGTGAGGTGTGTGTGTCTGGCCACACTACCTTTGCCAGTGTTTGCATCTTAGTCCCCCATTCTCCTTGTGATGGAGATGTTTCTCTAATGCTCAGAGTGTTTGATTCAGGATGGCATCCTGACAAAACTCAGGAATTTTGCTGTCATGAAATGCTCTGTGATTTCACTGTGAGCTGAGTACCAGACAGTGCCAAGCCCACAGGTGCAGCTGGCACTGTCCCAGTCCATTCCCTCTTCCCTCACCTCAGAAGCCCCCCTGCTTCTGCCCATCACCAACAATACAGTTTGTGTTTCCTTTGGCACATAAAATCCTCGGCTTGTGAGATCCACCGGTGCACATGCTAAAGACTAATAATTAGATGATACTTCACAGATAGCACCTCCACAGCATGGCCCAATCTTTTATCTACGGCTGATGTAAAGGCACTGCTCAGACTTTTGGCTGGATCTTTGAACAGCAGAGATTGGATGTTGGCATGCCTTGACTTTTGGCTTCCATTCTTGGTCTTCTAGGATCTGGTGTGATTATTTTTTCATTCATGAAAAAACAAAGGAAGAGCAACAGACACACAGCTAATTTTAGAATTTGTTCCTGTACAAGGCCTTTTTACACATGTAAGTTTTAGCTACAGTTTCAGAGAGAAACCTGAGCTATGCTGAGGTCAGAAAGAGTTCTTATCCAGACATATTCCTGCCTCCTCCATTCTGACTCACTGCATTGTTTTATGGGAAATCCTATATGGCATGACATAAGTACTCTTCAGATAGTTTTAATATTTCCTCTGCCCAGGTCTTGAACAAATCCTTGTAATATGAGAGACAAGGGGGCATCCAAAAATACTTGTGTGCACTTTCAGCAGCCAAACTCTCTGCAAAGGGATTTTTACTTTACTTTTAAGGAACATAAGGGCTTCAAACACCCACAGGATGCTTGATTCTCCTGGTTTTAAAGCATATCTCCATGTCATGGCTCTCTAGGTTTGGTTGTTCCTCTCACATATTCTTACTCCTCTCTCTGTCTGCAGTTGTCTAGGATTTTTTTTCTTTTTAAGTTCTTTTTAAGCACTGCTACTGTTGCCAATAGGTTCAGCACTGTCCAGCAGCAGATCCCTCTTGGAGCCACTGGCATTGGCTCCATTGGACATGGGGGAAGCTTCTAGCAGCTTCTCACAGATGCCACATCTGTAGCCCCCCACTACGAAAATGTTGCCACACAAACCCAACACACCTCTACAAAAACATTTTTAGACCTTTCCACTAAGAGAGGAAAAAAATCTGTTTCTCCCTAACAGAAAAGCAAAAAGTCTGTAATAAAAATAGGTTAAAAAAGAAGCATAAGAACTAAGTAAGGAATCTGGCTCTGAATCATGTCATTGGGTCTCAAGACTAATGGCATTTTTACAGTCTCTAAAACGTACTAATATCTTTAATGCCATCACAGATTCACAGCTTGCTTTGCTCATTGATAATGATGCAATCTTTTTTAAGTCCACCCAAATAAATGCTAATGTACAAAGTGCATATATGTGCAACACATGGAGCTGTGTTAGGATGTTCCGGTGATAGGACAGCTGGACCCTTTTATGATGGTTTACTATATTAGCAGTTGTTGAAAGCTTTGATGAAATTGCATCATTATGTTAGATATTTACTTCCCTATTTTCTGTTTTCCTTATGGATTCTGCTTTGGTGAGTCATATCCCAAAACCTTGTTTTTTCACTTGTATTCAGTAGATCTCTCTTTAGGCAATGGACTTGTCACGGGGTGAATTTGGAAAGCAAGAGGTAGCTTGTGGCTAGCACAGGTCTTTCCCATGAGAAATCCTTTTGTGTTTTATAAATAAAGATAAGGTTTGGATGTTATTAAAAACAGTGTCCCAAGACTTGGACAGTGCAGATCTGGCCAATCAGGCCTAGGGGGAGGTTTCTGACTGACCAATCTGGGTGACTTTTGAAAACTCTATATATATGATGAAATCAAAACAATAAAGCCTTTTTCCTTCTTGCCACTGAGAACTGGATTCTTCTCTCTGCTAGCGGCTCAACAGTGACAGTAGCTTGTTCTTGGTGTCTAATGTAGTCTAATTCTGTATGGCCGAGGTAACTGTTATGATGATTGGCAGTGATGATGGTCATTCTGAATTAGTGTGAATACTGGTTTGTGGAGAGGAAATAAAGTAAATTAGACGTTCTGGTGAGCTGGGGAATGATTTTCTCTTTGTTTCAGCTCTGCCCATGCCTCGTGTCGGGTCCCTCCTCGCCTGAAGCTGTGCTGTGCTCCCGGGAGCTGCAGCAGGGCTCCGGCTGCTCCTGCGCTCGGCGGAGCCCAAGCCAACGTGAACCCATCACCCTGCTCGTACGGCCCTGCCACGTTCCGGCACTGGGATTGTTTTCCTTCATGTCCATCCTTTTCCTTCTGCCACGAGATTCCCGCCTGCCCATGGCTCACCCGGGCGCTGGCTCGGCGGTGCTATGAGCAGCGCCTGAGTTGCTGCCAGCCTGCAGGGAGCACATCCAGAAGCAGAAGGGCTGCTCCAGGGATGGAGCAGGGGTTACGGGGGTTTTGATATCCCTCGGCATCCGCTTTGCGCCGTGGGACAGCCGCTGAGAGGCCGCAGTCGCGCGCGGGCGGCGGGGGTTGTGCGCCGCTACTCGCGGCATTACGGCGCGGGGCGGAACGGGGCGGGGCTTAGGGCGGGGCTGTGGCCCGGGAGGGGCGGGGCCGGCGGGGGGCGGGGCTGGAAGGGCCGGGGCGCTTCTAGAACGGGCGGCGGGAGCGGCGGCTGAGGGTGAGCGGGGCCGGGCTGGGGGTACGGCGCTGAGCGCGCAGGTACGGCCGGGCCGTGCTGAGCTGAGGGCGGCGGGGCGCCAGCCGCCCGCAACAGGCTGTGCCCGCTGCCGCAGCCCTCCGGGACTCGCGGGGGTCCCGCCGCCGGGCTCCCCAGGGGAGCTGCGGGGGAGCAGTGAGCGCTACCCGGCGGCGCGGTCCGAGCGCGCTGCAGGCGGTCCAGCCTTGGCGGCCCGCGGTTAAATCCTTTCCAGGACCCTTAAATCCTCGTCCGGGCTCCTCGCTCGGCTGCTGGGGGTCGGCGCGTCCCGGGCGGCTGTCCCGGTGCAGCGCCGCGCGGCGCGGTGGGAGCGGCAGCCCCTCGGTGCTGCCCGGCCGGGCTCTGGGGAGCGGCGGCTGGCACGGGCGGCGGTGGTGTCGCTAAACGTCCGCGGCTCTGTGTCAGCGTGTTAGAGGTGTCAGCGCGACAACCGTGCAAGGGCTGCTTCCCCTTCTCCGCGCTGTTTGGGTTTGCTAGCTCTGGCATTCCGGGTAAATGACTGCCAGCTGATTGTGCCAGCTGCATGACCTGGCTGTGCCTGTTCCTTGCCTGCCGTAGGCTCAGCACAGAGCAAGCGATGCCTTAAGCTTTGTAAAGGTGTCCAAACCCCACTTGTTCTGCTCACGTCTCGTTTTACTTTACTCTGAGCTCTGTTTTCCAAAAAAAGCCTGTCCCTGCACAGATGTGCAGCTGAGCTGGGGACAAGCCAGGAGAGCAGGGGCAGCTGTGTGTGACCTGAGGGATGCAGTGGCCGAAGCCTCTGTGGAAAAGGCTGTGTAAAGGCAGTGGAGAGCAGCTGGTGTGGAAGCTGAAGGCACTACTAAAGTGTTACCACAGCTCAGTTGGGGCACGGCAGCCTGGCATGCCATACTATGGCAAAACATGCCTTTGACCAGACAGGAGTAATTTTATTTCAGGCAGCAAAGAATGTCCTTGTAACCTGGATGCAAGGAGAGAGGATGTGTAAATAAAAGCTATTTTTGGAATCGTCTGACTTTGGATGTTTGGTGTTTCCAGCCAATAATCATCCCTCTTCCTCAGTAGTAAGGTAGGCTTCCCCAGAAGACATTTTTATAACAGAACCTCTTGCTCTAATTTTATAGGTGCTCTGTGAGGGTGGAGTGGAGCTGCAAGGCCACTGTGGCCACTTTTACAAGGGTAATACTTCATCTTTCTGACTTTAAGGACTTGGAAATAATCCCACAGGTATGTTGTGAATATCTATAGCAATCAATAACTGCCACTAATATTTCACAAGCAGACTGTTACTCTGCAGTTGTAAATGTGCGTTGCTGTGATGGTAACAGACAAGAATGTGGTTTCTTGCTAATGCTGTAATTTCTTGGGATTCAATTTTTTAATGTGACTAATCATACTTTGGGAAGCAGTGAAGGAATGATGTACTTCAAAAAGAGTAACAGCAGAGGGAGCAGGATTTACCAGTTAGTATAAGAAGTTTTTCAGTGGAGGTTTAAGTCAGGAATCCAATCTGTTTATAATTTCCATGCTGTGCACGTTGGCAAACATCCAAAGAAGCAAGCTGTAAACATAGATATTTTTCCTATGACTAGTTCTGATTTCTGTGCATGGTTTTCTATATGTCAGAGACATGAGAATGTGGAGGGTGGTGGAAGGGGTCACGTTCTAGGGTATGTTAG
Organism: Lichenostomus cassidix; assembly: GCF_008360975.1. Classification (NCBI taxonomy): domain Eukaryota; kingdom Metazoa; phylum Chordata; class Aves; order Passeriformes; family Meliphagidae; genus Lichenostomus; species Lichenostomus cassidix. The sequence continues at coordinate 8,106,617 of NC_139494.1, forward strand.
AATAGAGTCAGCCTCTGAGATAATGCCTGATTTTAATTAAATTTAATTGAAAGAAACAGTTCACTCTCAGTAGTGACAGTGTCAGTAGATATTTTAATATGAAAAGAACCCCTCATTTCTGAACAATAACATATTTTTAATGCTTTGTATGAGCAAATGGCAAATTACGTCAAGTTATGTTAAGTATGATGATATACTAAAGTTATGGTCTTTACACAGTAAAATGTAGTCTAAATATTAATGCTGAAAAAATAAGCTGTAGTGGAAAAAGCCCAGAATCTTTTTGTCTTCACTGAGACTGTGGGCTTTGACTCCAGGCTGTTTCATATAGGCAGAGCTTGCAGAGTAAGATCCCAGTGGATTTGCTGTGCCGTAGACTTGCATCAGTTTTGTCATCTACTGGAGTGCAGAAGAAGCATTCTTTGCCATGGCTTTCAAAAACTCTTGGAAGCTAATCAAGATGATTGACTTCTAAGGTGGTTGTCATTTACTTCATGTTAAAAGAATTGCCAGCAATTTTGCATGAATGTGCTGTGTCCTTCTTAATGCTTTCAAATAAACAACTTTTCCTCATTTTCTTTTGGCTTGCCCTGACAAGGCAATTACATTGGTGTTTTTGCTAGGCAATTATAATTCTTTTCAGATGCATATTAGAATCCTTTGTAGAGAAAGGTGGTGATGTTGGCATAAGCTGCTTTGAGCAGTAAAGCCAATGTGCTCTGGAGGAAGGGGCTGGGTTGAACACTGGAGCATCTGAGTTCATGTGGCTAATGAATTTCAGCTCTGAATTACTTGTTTCAAACTCTTCAGCCAATGATATAGGAGGTTTTTTTCTTAGGATAAAATTATTATTTCCTTAGTATTTAATAATTTCTAAATAGTTTTATAACTTCTATCATGTGTCAGGCTAATCTACAGGACTTGAAATACTGATACAAGTGGATGGTTTTATAGCTGCTTTTCTTCACTGGTATTGAGAGGCTCCTCCTTGGCAACATCTTGAAAATACGTTTACAATTAAGCCTGTCTTTTGGCTCTTAATAAGTAAGCAACCTTGCAGGTTTTTTGTTTATACCATTTTCCACTTAGATATCATTAACCTTATCTACAGATAGCAGGTTGTTGCCTACTGTTGAAACTCCAATGTTTGTGGAGGAGAAAGGGATGAAGCCATCTGCAGCACTAGTTCACTGCTTCTTGCTGTGTCTGCAAGCAATAAGACAGGGTGGAAAATTCTGGCATTTGGAGGAGCCCCAAACAGACCTGTATCATCCCAGAGTCCAACCTCAAATTGCTGTTGGAGAATGGACCAAACTTCAGAGCCTCAACTGTGTGTGCATCAAGAACTCATCAGTGGCCTGAGGTGACCTTGAAGTAGTGATTTGCTTGTCAGATTTCACCATGATATTTTAAATGTAGATGCATGTAGAAGCAGCTGTTTTCAGAGTGATTTTCCAGGTGTCTTCAATAGCACAGGCAAGTGCACGAGAGGAGACAGGCTGTAACCCTTGTCATCAGCTTGTATGTTGTATTCCAGGAGTTCAGAAAAATCGTATCTTAGTCAGATGTTGACAGTATCTAGTTATGATACTTTGTTTCACAAGCTTTATTCCTGTGTAGCAGATTCTGGGTCTGTAAGCATGGAACCAAACCAGAGAGCAGCGCTCTGCCTTAATTACTTGGAATAAACCATTCCTGTATGCGTTGAAAAAATTTTCCTCCACCTAGTTTTTTGGAATAGGTAACTTTGCTGGTAGCAGTTTGGAGCAGTTACATCACAATCCAGTTCCTCACCTCCCCTCACTCCCCAAGGGAGTGCTGTCACCTGTAAGTGTGGAGTGGAAGAGCACTTGAGGTTTTTTCTGGAGCTCATGTGATCAAAAAGAGTATTCACATATGAGTAGAAGTCACACTCTGGCCTAATTTGCCACAATAAAGGGTATGACTTTTATTCTTTATGTTGCACAGACTGGTCTTACGTTGGTTCCACTTAATTTAATTCTCTTGCATGAGAAGCCTGGGCAAATTTGGAGCTGGATGAAGGACTTGGTTTTTTTTGTCCCTGTTTTTAGTTAGGCTGTCAGGCAACTGGAGGACTCTTGTTCTATGGTGAACAAAGGAGACTGTAGCATATCAGTTTGATCAGAAGTTGAGTCCTAAAGGCATTGGATTAGTAATAGGTGTTTGTTTCCTCTTCTGACCTGAAAAAAGTCCTCCCTTTTGGCTCATGTGGGAGCTGGCCTGAGTCCCCTGTGCCTGGATATGAAATTCAGTGAGAGTGAGGAACTGAGAACCATGGTAGATGTGCAAGCAACTTCTGTTTAATAGGTCAGGTCTGTATTTTTTCATCTTGTTGATTGAGTGTTTTAGAAAGCTTATTTAATAAAGAATTCAGTCCAACTTGTGGAGAAAAAATTCCATCCTGGTGTATTTTGTCTAGAAGAACCTTTTTGCCTTCTGCCAGTGTTCTGAGCCTGACAGCACTCTTTCCAGTGGGAGTAATGATTCATTGAGGTCTTATACTGTAAAGTAAAAAAAAAAACAAATCCAAAAACCTTCAGGAATATAGTTAGTATTTGTCCTACACAGGCTTATTGTCTGGAATTTCTGTTTGAGTAAAACGCATTGGCTTTACAAACATTTGTATCCATTATTGAGGCAGGAGCTGCTCATTCCCCTTGTGCCTCTCTTGCCCTGTTTGTTAGCAGATGGCTCAGCCGGAGCAGGGTGGGCACATGTACGTGTGGCTGTGCACACACACTCCTGCCGGCCAAGACTGTGGTTATTCAGCCTCCTGTAATTCATTATTTGTGCTGGTTTTCCCAGTAACAGCTGTGAAAAGAATGTGTACAAACAATCTGCAAACCCTGCAGCCAGGTGTCCTGCTTGTTCGAGCAAGAGCTGCTTTCTCTGTTTACTGAGGTCTCTGTTTATTGACTTAAGTAAAAATGAGTAGGATGGTAAAGCTGTTAAAGATCTGCTATAAAGACAAGCTGCTAGCTGTAGTAAGTGTACTTCTTGGCAGATATCCTCAGCCATGAGAGAACATGGTGAGGAGGTGCAGGAGAATGTAGAATTGTGTTATTTTAACTGGAATATTCACTTGTAATTGTTCTCCCAGGCTTTATGTTGTGCATCCAAAAAACCACTCCATTAAATGATGACAGACTATTCAAATGGACAGACAGGGCTTAATATATCCAAATTAATGTACTTCCCAAGTGCTCTTGACTTGCTGGGCTTTCTGCTACATCACTTATTGTGGCTCGTAGTATTGGCAGACCTCTGCATGGCACTATTCACTCAGCTTTACTCATTTCTCAGATTACCCATGTACTAGTTCTGAACTAACTTACAACAAGCATTTTGGGAATATGTGGTTTGCAGGGGGGTGAGAAACAGACAAGGGAAAGGAGAAGACTTATTATGATGCTGTGAGACATTTTTCTGCTTACTCATGCTTGCAAACTGATGTGGTAAATGATTCTGATTCCTTGTGTAGTCTTGTAAAGCAATCAGAAGAATAATTTAAAAATAATCATCTTGCCTTGTCATAATACACAGCAGAGGACAGAGCTATTTCTAATGTTCTTGGGGATGGTGTTGTCACTGAGGGTGTGTTTGGTGTTTGTGTCCATGGCACTGGGGAACTCGGCTGAGGGCTTCTCTTGTGCTTTGGGCTTGAAAATCTGAGAAAGAAAGGGCAAGATCCACCTTTCATCTTTTGCCTTGTGCGTATTTCATCTTTTGGAGGCAAATGTGTGGAGCCCAAGGAAATGAGTTAGTGTTATTGCAGAATTATCTTGATTCCTTCCTATTTGTGGCATTGCTTGAAATTTCAGGACATTCCATGTGTTTTCCTTTCTTTTCTCCCCTCCATTCCCCTTTCTCATCAGGTTGATTCCATTTTGCCCCAAATAAATGCTTTTTTACTGTGTTTGGAGTTAGAGTGGGTTGCATATGGTCATTTTGAGCCACCAGTTTGCCCAGTTACCTTGAGTAGGAAAAAGTGATAACTGCTTCCTGAGTTAAGGTGGGGAGTTGTCACCTCCCTTTTGACACACTGTGCAGGGGTGTGCCAAGAGCTCTGTGTTTGAGCAGCAGTGCTCTTGTGTGAGGCTGGCTTTGGTGGCTGTGCCTGCTTGGTGGAAAGGCAGCTCGAGTGAGCTGTTGGCTGGTCCAAGTGCAGTGCTCCTCACAAATCCCTGGAAAAGGTGTTCCTGATCATCACATCTCCCAGGAGGCTCTCCTGTATGCCCCTTGCATCCCTTGCCTCACTCTACCCTGTCTGCTCAGGCTGGCTTTTCTCCCATGGCCCTCAGGCTGTGCTTTTGGAAGCGGAACAATCTGCTTTCAACATCCATCTCTGGGGCTGGGTTTCTAAACTGGCACAGCCTTTGAAATACAGAAGTCATAAGGGTTGTGCCCAGAGGCCAATATGCTGAGATGATGCATCTTGAATAAGCAGAGCTGGAAATTTCACTTTTAACTTATCCAGCTGTTGCTGCCACTTCCACACTACAAAATGTTCTATTTCTCTATTTGGCATTCTCACTATTTGTGTTTCTAGACAGTTTTTAAATAACTTGAGTTTTATAGAATGCTATAAATCCATTTAAGTTAGACTCTTATTATTATTGGAATATAATACAATTTTGTGTGTCTCATATTTTCCAGCTCTAGTTGTGTGACATGGAAGGCACTGAGCTGCTCTTGCAAAAGAGCTTGTTGTCTCTGTCTCAGTGGACAACATATTGCTTCCCTTACTTTTCTCCTGTGGGTTTTCCAGTGTCTTCTATGCAAATCCCAAAGAGAGCATTTGAGACTGTTATGTAACAGCTCCTATGATTGAAGAAGATTTTGTTTTTCAAGCTTTATTAATTAGAATTCAGTCTTTCAAGAACCAAAATCATTTTCATGAGGGTAAAATGACTGAATGTAAAGATTAATGCCTTGGCTTGGTTTCTCACAAATAAGTTCATTATTTTTATCCCTCCTTTTCCATTTAATTTGTTACAGGTTTGAGCTATCTGGAAGATGAAGCCCTGGCTGCAGTTGGTGTTCCTCACCTGTGTTTACCTGATCTGGCACACAGAAGCAGAGTTCTTCACCTCCATAGGTATAGAAAGAACCAGTGCACAATGTCATGATGTGGTTAACGTGATTGCCAGGACTGTTGAAGTTATCAGTTGAAGCATATGGCTTTCTTCATGTGGTCCTGTCCAACACTGTCTCTATTAGGAAAAGCTGCTCTTCTGCAGCATCAGTGCAATTTGCAGTTGGTTGACTTAGAACACTGTGACCAACATGATTCAAGTTTCTCTGGGGCCTCTGTCAGTAAAATAAGATGGGGCCTGTGTTTTATCAGGATTTGGGCATCTGTTGTTATCTTGAACACAGCACAACCTGATGCTAAAAAGCTTAGTCCTGAATTTGATTTTTGGAAAGAATTTAAGTGATAAACATATGAAATTTTTTTTCACAGGAGCTGAAATCTTCTGTCTTCTCAAAAAGCTGGAGTTATGTGTCAGAAGGAAAAATTAATAACTGCCTTACATTGCATGTTTTGTTAGGCCTGAGTAAATCCTAAAGAATTTATATTGTTTTACATCTGATAAATAATTTGATTTTTATGACAGTTTAGTTCCTGTGTTCTAATAGGATACAACTATGTATGATTGTGGTAGAGCCTCAAAATAAGCACAGGCTGAGTTTTCTGCTGTTAATTGGTCTAATGTTTTCCTGTGGAGCGGTGTGGGGACTTCCCCTCCATAAGGGCATTAGAGGCTGATTAAATACCACTGGCTGTTCTCCAGAATGTTCTTTGAGTCAGTGGAGCTGTTTTTGAATGGCAAAGCTCAGAGCTCCTGGTGGGTTGTTCTGTGTGGAACTGCTCAGCCAGAGCCCAGCAGTGGTGTCCCACTGCCAGCTTCCTCACATGCCCTGGGGTTGGCTGAACAATGTTTAACTACGTGTATATTATTTGCTTCTGAGTTTTCAAAGTTAAGTAGCTTTTTATACAAAGCTTCCATGAAGGATCACCTTCGCTTTACACTTACCTATTTCTGAATCTTTCCTTACTCTGAAAATAGTGCAGCCTTCTATCTGCTTAATCATGCCTCATTCATAATTACTTTGGAATGCTGGAGCTAAAGCTGTGGTTGCATTTATAAATCTCATCATGCTCTTTCAGTTTGGGCTTTGAAAAGCCAAGTTTGTCATAGCAATTAGGACTGACATGCTAGCAATTTCCATTAATGCTAATCAGGAGTGTGTGTGTGTTTGAGTCTATGAACATTAGTCTGAAATTCCTCTCTGCTTAGTGTTAGGTTGTGTTTCCACAGTTACCCATATTGTAAAGCTGTAACTTTAAATGATGCCAGTGATTGTACTAATAATTTGTTAGTGTGACCTAATCTGTATCCATATGTAGAACAGATGCTTTGGCAACTGTTTGGATCTTTTCTTGCTTTGACTCCATTGCTGTATGAGTGTCAAACCTTTCTTTTGATTGCCTTGCATGCACTTGTAATACCAAAAGTAATTCAGAGGCAGTGAAAAGGTCACAGCAAAGCTACACGAACTGTTGAAACTGGGGCTTTAAAAGCCCCTTGAAGCATTTGAATGCCAGACCTTTGTGTCTAATAGCTTTTGTGGTTTACAGACATTGAAGTGCACACCCTTAATTTGTCTGTTTGTGGTGGTTTTAATAGCCCTGGAGCACTTAAGGTTTGTCTTCTGTGCACTTGGGAATTGTTACTATTTTAGGTCTGATGAATATTTGCTCCTCCTCTCTATTTAGGTCAAATGACAGACCTGATTTATGCAGAGAAGGACTTGGTGCAATCTTTAAAGGAATATATCCGAGCAGAAGAGAACAAGCTCTCTCAGATTAAAAGGTAGGAGAGGAGATTTGTGTAACAAAGAGTGACAAAATGGCTCATTTGTGTTCAGTCACACCTCGCCTTTCTGTCAGCACTCTCTGCTGCTAGATCTTGTTGGTATTTCCTCAGCAGATAATCACAGCAAGAGTACTAGATTTAATTTATTCACATTAACCTGCAAGGAGTGGGTCCCTGCTTCAGATATCACTTAGAATTTTCTTCTTTAGAAATGGTGTTCTGCTGGATTCTCCCCACTTTGTCTTGTCCTTGTGCCATCACAGGACTCCTGTAGAGAGGAAACATCGGAGTCACATCAGAGAAGTCTTGCCATGAGAGCTGAATGCCTCTGTGTGCCAGTGCTCTGTGCTGCCTCTTGTCTCACGCCACCAACCCTGCTTACAACAGCCAAGTGTGACCTTTACCAAATCTCTGGATTCCTTCCCATGTTGGTTTTGCCCTCAGGGACAGTTCTCCTGCCTTGTCCTCTTCAGCTTCCAATACGGCTGCAGCACATCTGTGGTGTTGTCCTGATTGTGTGGGTCACTTGAAAGGCTCTGGCTGGCAACTGATACTTTGTGTCCCTTAGGGAGATTGTTAATGCTTGTCTAACCAATAGCAATATCTACCAGGGTGTGACACCAGGATAGTCTAAATGAGGTCCAGGTTCAGAAGAGCCAAGTGACTCTAGAAGGAGTCATGGTTTCCAAAGAATTTCTGAATTCAAGGCTGTGTGTCAATCTGAACTCCCTCTGGGAGTGTAGGGTGAGAATGGAGCTATGGAGTAGTGAAATGATAGGAATTCTGGTCACATATGCACAATTCCTTTTTTGAAAAGCTCCCTTAGGAGGCAAAGCAGTCTCCCCTTCAAGTATTGGTACAGAGAACATCTATTCAATCTATGTATAAACTGGTATTTTTAAGGTTCATTGCAACTGAGATACATGCCTGCTGTAGTGAGGTTTAAAACACTAAGCAGGGAAATATTTTCCCTTTGAAGGAGTATTGTAATTTAAAAACCTCCACTTTATCTTTGTGAACTTGAAAGGTTGAAAGCCAGTTTTGGTAGTAAAAGCAGCAATAATTTGATCTAGATGTGTAATTTGAATGATTTTAGAAGGAAGATGTGCATTCATAATTGTTCTCAGGCTGAGGTGCACATTTCTCATTCCAGCTGGGCTGAAAAAATGGATGTACTGACCAGCAAATCAGCCTCTGATCCAGAAGGGTATCTGGCACACCCTGTAAATGCATATAAGCTTGTGAAGCGTTTGAATACTGACTGGCTGGAATTGGAAAACCTGGTTCTTCAGGATACAACAAATGGTAAGGAGTTACAGGGGACTGCTGTTGGGAGACAGCCTCGTGTTCTGGAAAACCACAAGCTCGGCTGTAGTTTAAATATTATTACCAGGTTTGTTTGAAAAACAACTAATGGCTTGCCTCCTGTGTACTGATTACCCAAGTGAGTGAAACTTGCAACTGAAACACATCTCAGTCAAGACTCAGAAATTGTTTTATTTGGGGTAAAAGAGAGAATGGGATATGCTAAAGCTGTGGTGGCAACTGTTGAGTGTTATGTTCCCTTTTATATGAACTGCTTCATCTGCTTTCCCAGTCTGTTCCTGCTCTTGAGGATCATTGTTCTTTGACCATGTTGGTCAGTGAATAAAAATCAAAATGAGCCCCATATTGAATTAGTGAAGGACTTTGTATCAGCCCCAGCATTAAGATACTACATTGGCAGATGCTGTAGTCAGGATAATATGTTTGCTGTCTCTAAACCTGTCCTTCTAAATCTAATGCTTCCAGTACTAATCCTTGGTTTTGCATCATATTGTCAAGTGTCTGCCTAAATTTGTTTCCATAGCTTGGTTTTTAAGTGGAAGTTTATTTTTACTGGACTCCTGGAAAGTGAGGGAGTGGTGGTTGTGTTTTTCAGGCAGAACACTGCATGTTTTCCCTTTCCACCCTGCATATGCTAAAGTTTAGGTACTTGGAAGTTTTTTCCAGACAAGGCTTTTATTGCCTTTTGGAATAGTCATCCTAAATGGAAATAAAATACTTTATTGAATACTTCTGTCACTAACTCTTTTTCTAAAAGCTCCTTTTTCCAGTTCTGCTTGCTGTGTGACTGGAAATGGTAGGGTTTTTTTCCTTCAGTTGATGGCTTCCTCTTGTGCCCAACCAACCTGCTGTGTAACCTTGATATGTTTACTTAGTGTATTTAATTTTATTTCTGAATATCACCTGGTTTTATTTTTAAGCCTCTGAGTAAGGCCCTACCTTAGTGAAGGGATGCTGGATCAGGGCTTCTGTCCCTGGAACTGAGACTTGAAAAGCTCTTGTGGCTTTACAGGTTGGAATACAGAGTTGGGGATAATTGACCAGTACTACAATCTAAAATCAGTTGTCTCTGGGGATATTGCAGGAGATCTGATGAAAGCCACAAAGTTTTCATCTCAGAGACATTACAGGAAAATGAAGATCACTAGATTCACCTTGTACATCAGTAATTGTGTGGCACAAGAAAACTGAGGGGTTTAGTTATTTATTCTTTATTTTTTGCTCATGAGCTGTATTTCTTAAAAAGGGACAGAAAACAATGTGTTTATAACTTTTGAGCCTAATAAGAGGCTTTAAATCTGGATTATTTGCAACTCAGTTCTCAAGCCAGAGCAGATGTTTCCTCTTCTGTTTTAATCTTGTACTGATATTTATTCAAGCTCTGAAAATAACATCTTTCCCTTTTACTGCAAAGGCTTTATTGCAAATCTTACAATCCAGCGTCAGTTTTTTCCAACTGAAGAAGATGAGACTGGAGCAGCGAAGGCTCTGATGCGCCTGCAGGACACCTATAAACTGGATCCTGAAACCCTCTCCCGAGGGAACTTGCCAGGTAAGTGCACCAAGATCTCCTCTGCTTTAATAGGAAGGAAGGGTTAACATCCTCAAACTCTCTCCAAAAGTCCTTTATGAAATGAGGATTAACTGGTTCTGCCACAGAGACGTTTCAGAAAGTTTAGAGAGATACTGGCATGTCTGATTATTAGTTGAGTCCTAATGAATATTTGTTGCTGCTGCTAAGAAACCTACTGAAACAGGTTATGGTGGCTACCAGCATGCTGTTTACAAACTGAATAGGCTTCATGGGTGTGTGGGTAGATGAGCTTACACAACATTTTAAGTTATTATAAGTATTAATAACCATTAATAATCAACTGAATTTTAAGACTTCTCTGTGCATCTTCTAATCTGGAGCAACTGGAAATTGCTGCAGTCACTCTCAGATGGATATTCAGTTTGTCTAAATAAGCATCAGCTTGCTTATGCAGAAATACAGATTTCCAGTAAAGAGAAACAAGCTGGCTGTGCATGTAGTCAGGTTTCTCTGAAAATCAAAGTGTTGATCTGTAAGTCAGGTGAAATCTGTTAAGATTTTAGTCTGCTCTTGCTTTGTCTACAACAGAAAACACAATAGCTTAACACTGTAACTTCTGTTAAACTTCTCTTTGTTTCCAAAGGAATTAATTAAATAAAATTAAGATAGCATTTACTCTTTAATTGTGGTAGTGATCACTTTAGTACCGAACCTGAAATATTGTCAAAGCATTGTTTCTTAGAAGCATTTTTGGATAATAAAAGTGTGTATTTACAGATACTTCTCAATGTGTCCCATGTATTTAAGGCAAAGATGCTTCTGTGTGGATTGCTCCAAGCTATCTTTTTGTTTTTAGGAACAAAATATAGATCCTCCCTGACAGTTGGTGACTGCTTTGGCATGGGGAAGACAGCCTACAACGATGGGGACTATTATCACACTGTGCTCTGGATGGAGCAGGCCTTAAAGCAGCACGATGAGGGGGAGGATACAACAGTCAGCAAAGTAGAGATCCTAGATTATCTCAGCTATGCTGTTTTCCAGTTTGGGGATTTGCACAGAGCCATGGAGCTCACCAGACGGCTGATATCCCTCGGTAAGAACAAGGACCACGTTATTTTAACTGGGGTGTGTTGCCAGCAGCAGAGCTGAGAACAGTTGTGGCTCATCCACACTGGTGAGCTGACTGGAAGGATATCCTGACAGATGACTTAAAATAAATGTGAGTCCTGGAAAAAAAGTCTATACATGAAGTATCTTTAACAAGCTGTCTTTAGGTCTGTGCTGTTGTTACCCAAGGCCCCAATGTGTCTGACTGCAGTACCTGTGTGCTTTGCTGCAGTGTACTGAGCTGCTGTGCTTGGCAGTGGTTAAAGCCTTGCTTGTCTCGCTCGAGTGGAGATCAAGGCTACCACAGACTTAGGCAGTGCTGCATCTTCTGTAAAGTCCTACTGACTTCACATATGCCTCTTTATTCCTCAGTGAAGTACTCTTGGATGCTGGAAAAATCTTTCACCTGAGATCTTGCAGTGTTTATTTCTGAATATTCAGAACAGATTGAGTTTCTTAAAACTTCCTTTTATTTCTGGACTGTTTCTAGCTTTCCCTTGAGTAAGCAAATAAGCATTGCTTCCTATCCAGCTTTGCCTACTTCCTGCATTGAAAAGGTCTGTCCTCCTCAATTACAGTTAACATTTACTGTGCTAGGTATTTGATGGGTTTTTAATGAGCTGTGGTTCTTAGTTTAGATATTAGCAGCATCCTGAGAGTGGGTGAAACCTTCCTATTGAAAAATATCTATTAGTCTAATTTCCACAGACACTACAATTCTTAAATTAAAATTTACAAGAATTTGAATATGTATTGAATCTAGCTCCCTCTGCAGTGGGGTTTAGCACTGATAGCAGAATGGAAATCCTTATCAGTAGCAAACAGTGGAACACATTTGGCAGTCCCCTCTGGGAGCAGCAGCTTCCTCTGCTCTGGGCTCAGCTTCCTTATCTGGCCACTGTTACCCTGTGCTCTAATGAGTGGTGACTGCAGTGAGCCTTGGGGTTGGTTCCATGAGATAAACACAATAAGCCTGGGAAGGCCAGAAGGGAAAGAATCTGTTCTAAGTGGTCGCATCCAAAAACACAGGTGAACAAGGAATTGTTCCTTAGTTACCTGGGGTAAAGATCTATTGATGTTTATTGATTCATACCAGCATCATTAATAAATCACTAATATATCCAAAGATGCTAGTGATCCAAACTCCTTCCCATATAAACCTGTTAGAGCTACAGATAGATGCTGTAGATGGGCTTAAGGTGATAACACACACCTCAGAGCTTCCCAGCCTGAGAGAAGTCTTTGGCAATGAAGACTGGGACTGGACTCCACCACAGTCCCTGGTTAAAGTGTGCTTGTGCAGTGCGGGTGAGGAGCATGGTGGAGAGGAGGGGTGCAGCAAGTGGGCTACTTTGGTCTCTGCTCATGAGCTCTATGATCTTCTTATCTTGGGTAGAATCAGTCAGAAAAGTTGAGAGAAAAGGAGGAATGTGAAGAAAAAAAATCTTTGATTCTTTTCCTTGGAATACAAGTTTTGTGATGGTTTCTTCCAGACAGGATTCTCTTGTATGCTGTGCCCACCTCTCCTTTGCAAAGACAGAAAATTCCCAGTGTTGATTTTCAGAGCAGACTGAAAGCAAATGCCTTTGTTTGCCTGATAATGCTTTAGGAAGGGAAGAATTGTTGCTGTCTTGATACAGGGACTTGTACTAACAGTTCCTGAGCTTGCAAAAATCACCAGTTCTCTCTGTTTTTTCTCTCAATGAAGACAGCACTCATGAGAGAGCAGGCAGTAATCTGCGGTACTTTGAGAAGCTACTGGAGAAGGAAAGAGAGGAGAAGGAAAAAGAAAAGTCGGTAAATAATACCGTGACGACTACAGAAGCTGTGGTGCAAAGTGGAGCCTATGAGAGGCCTCTTGACTACCTGCCAGAGCGTGATATCTATGAGGCCCTTTGCAGAGGTGAAGGGGTGAAAATGGTAAGAGACAAGAATTTCCTGACTATGCTGCCTTTGCATAAGGATGGTCAAGCTTGGTGGGACATGTTGTGGTTTTCCTTCTGTGAAGGTGTTTAAGTAAAAGTTAAGTTTAGTTCTGTCCAGAGTGAGATTTGTACCTTTTATCTTGGCTTCTCAATCTTTAGCTGTTACACATAAACAGCTCTTAGCTGTACCTCTTAAAGATTGTTGAAAATTGATTCTCCTCAGTCTGTCTACTCAGCTTTTTCAAAGTCAGCTGTACAGTTACAGCTTTTTCTCTTGAGCACTGATTATGCTGTGCCACACTTAAGGAATCACATTATTCCTTCCCTTTTGAATCTTAGACATGTTCTTCTGGAGTGACTGTTGTGACCAACTGGACTCCAGTACCTCTCAACAAGCATGGCTTTAATTCTTCATGCAGGGAAAAGAACCAGTTTATTTCATCTGCATAGTCCTAATTATAAGAACCAGACTTCTTTTACAGCTGACTGCTTGTGTTGCTTAATCTGTGAACTGTTATGATTTAATTCTCCTAAAGGTTAATGTTTCAGATGCTGCTCAGTGGTATTTGGAATGGAATATCCTGGTTTTTTATTTGCAGTAAATTGCAGAATCACTCTTGTTTACCTCTTATATCTGCTGGTCAGCTGAAGGTTTTTACAATGTGTGAGGAATGAAGCTCATCTTCTTTTCTTACCTGTTTTAAGTTCAGGAAAAGTGTTTGAGCAAACAATGCTTTGTTTGGCATTTTGTTTCAGACACCTCGAAGACAAAAAAGGCTGTTTTGTAGGTACCATGATGGAAACAGAAATCCTCACCTGCTCATAGCTCCCTTTAAAGAAGAAGATGAATGGGACAGCCCTCATATTGTGCGGTACTATGATGTCATGTCTGATGAAGAAATTGAGAAAATTAAACAACTGGCTAAGCCAAGGGTAGGTTTCCCTTTTTCCATCTCACTAATGACTGCTAATTCCATGCTTTAATCTCTATTAGCAAGGACTAGGCAAAGGATTTGAAAGATCTGGTTTCATACTAGAGATGATACACTGCAGCTGTGAGCCTAAAGGGAATGATTTGGAAACTGCCTGGTGATGTAGGACCATAAAGCCCAGGCTCACAAAGGTATTTATGCATTGTTGCATTTAATTATGCAAAGTTCTCAGTAAATGGCTTAGCAAGCTTTTAAGAAATTAGAGACTAGACTTGAAAAGGTAAATTGCTGACTTAAAATGTTAGGAGTAGGTGTGCAATATGCCTTAAGTCTGCCTTTTGAACTGGAGCCAAACTTAAATTTGAAAAGCCCAAATCTCAACAGAAGTGGAAAGAAAAAGAATCTAAGTTGTGCTAGAATAATACCTAGAGGTATGGGGTTTGGTTTTTGTTTTCTTTTAGTTTGTATATCCTGGAATCCACTGCTTCTCTTCAAAACCATACGTGGTCCCTGTTACTCATGGTGTGAGTTCTAGCAACTCTGCACACAATAAAAAAAAAAAAGGCAGCTACCTCATGCAAAGCTAGTAATTATCTGTTTTTTCTGGAGGTGGAATTTCTTGCCTGTCACTTTCCTGACAAAAAGAAGTATGGAAGTGTGATAGTAGTAGATACTACAACTTAGTTTTCTGTCAGGTCTGAGCAGAAAGTAAAACTGAACAAATTTTTGCTTATAGATGAGTGGCTCATTTTAGCATTTCTTGGGCTACTACTATGAAATATGGTACTAAAATTCCAGTGAAGAATTAGCCTTCTTGTAAGTATTTCTAAATGCAAGCATAAACAGTTAGAAACAGATTGAGAAACTGATGCTTCCCAAGAACATGAACAATTTGGGATGTTTGTGAAGCTGAACTTCTATGACTACCAGCCAGCTGTGGAAGTGTTGGCTGAACACTCCTGTTTCAGTGAGGACTCTCACCTCCATAAATGGAGAATTTTTCCTATTACATCATAGTAGAAAACTTCAAGAGCTTCAGATAAAATGGAAGCATTCACATAGAGCATATCACTTAATCTATTTTATCAAATAAAGTGCTGTCTAAAGACAGCTATTTTTTTGGTTTTCCCTTTTCATTCAAAGTTTTATGGAAAGTCTTAAGTCTTGGTCTCTGAGTTTTGCTTATATAACTAACGTTAGAGGAGTTTTTCATGTAATCTGGGTAGTGTGGAACTGCAGTCAGTCCCTAGAAGACTAGGTAAATATTATAGCCTTAAGATTCAGATGAAAATTGTCAATTTATAAAAAGCAACCACTTCCTTATGAGTTGTCTTTTCTAAACCTATGTATAGCTCAGCTTCAGGAATAACTTTAAATTCTGCAGTAGTACTCAAAGAATGGAAAATGCAAGTCCTGTGATGAGATGGCCCTTAATAAATACAGATAAATTTTAGTTAGTAATCATGGAAGATTTCAGACAGAACTGTGAAGTGTTATTTTAGTTTTAGACTCAGAAAAATTAGCACTTTCTTTATTCTGAAATGCATTTGCAAGAAATTTCTACTTTTGAGTCCAAGCACTTCAACATTATCTGCAGTTTACAACTTGCCAATACTTTTTGTTGAGAAAGAACATCTGTATATGATTGGGAGTAGCTACAGTTGAGTTGCTTTTTATGCTTGTTTTGCAAAATGCAATCACTGTTATTCCACTTCCAAAAAGTAGATCCAGCTTTTCAGCCAATCCATCAGAACTGACTGGGGAGGGTCAAGAAAATTCTTAGCTCTATTGACGTGGATAGCATTGAGGCAAGTCTGCCATCAAAGCATGAGAACCATATTCCCAAAATTCTGAATGTTACCTGCAAGCCAGGAATGTCTGAGGAGGCAAGAATATGTCATGGGGTGGGGAGCCATGAATATGTGAGCTCATGCTGCAGCGTTTCAGCAGTGCAGAATTTCAGAAGGAAATAACAGTGGAGAGCTTGCTAATCTAAACACAGACTCTGTGAGAAACACTCAGTGAAGCTTCTGACCAATGTAGTGTTATGATGATTTTTCAAAGCAAAAGCTTCTTACAAGGCTGATTTCTCCACCCTGAGGGAGGAAGCCTCACATTTATCAGTTGTTTATACCGAGATGTAGATGGTGTCTTAAATGAAGAAACCTGCTTATCAGAGCAGATAGGGAATAATACCAAGGCAGTCAGACTTATTTGAGTTCTGATTTAATTAGATCATATGCTAGGTGCAGAAATCAAGCAAGCATATACAAGCTTGAAAATGGCAGCAGAATGAGAAGTTTGGGAAGCAAAATTATATCCCTATAGCTTCCAGTACCAGTGAAGAACAACATTCAGTCAGCCTGGCTCTTCTGTCATGATTTACACAGGAGAAATCTGGAACAAAATAACAGTGAGTCAGAGTTACAGCAACAGCTGTGCCAAGAACTCTTGTATAGGGACAAGACAGCTGACATAGATTGTAAAGCTGGCTGGAGGCTTATTTGAGGAAAAATAAAGGAAATAATGACTGCATGCTCTGAAGAAGATGCAAATAAAAAGGCCTTCTATGACCTATAATTAAGGGGAAGAAAAGGAGTATGATTTAGAGTGTGTGTGGTTGGCAGGAGTTAAATTTAAATGTGGTCTGAGCTTACAGTCAAAGAAAGGAGTGTCCCAGTTCTTGTTCTCAACTGCAAGTATGAAACCAAAGTGACCTGGCGTATTGTTAGCAATCATCTGTCACTGACACCACAGCAAACTTCATCAGTTTTGCCAAGTTCCCTTTTTTCCCCCCTACAAATCTGGTGGTATGGCCTAAATGTGATGATACTTCCATTTAAAACATGTAGGTGTGCTGTGCTTTTGCAGAGTTACCTTCGTCATGTAATAACATCTCAAACTGTCTGAGGACTAGATGTTCCAGGCATCTTTCAGCTGGAAAATTTGAGCATGGGAATGTTAAGAGTTGTCCTCAGGATTTTTCTACCCCTGGGGATTTGTCTGCCTCATAATTTGTAATTCATTCTGTATAAGTTTTCACTTGTTGTTTTACATTTGAGAATGAGAATTTGGTTTTCTAGTCCACATGAGGAGCAGGCTGATTAAATTCATTGAGTATCCAATGATTTTCTCTTTGCCAGGAACTTGGACATCATATGTTGTTAACTTTTGTTGTTGTTCCCTCTTGCTAATATTGACTCCAGCTGTTTAAAAAGGTGCCTTCAAAAACCTGTTCAGCAAAGCAGCTCATGGATCTAATGAATATCATGGCTTGTGCAATCTGTCAGACTCTTTTTCCAGGATGAAATGCAGGTGATGAATTGTACTTATTGCTGCATGTGTTTTAGCATGAAATCCGATCATATGCTAGGTTGAAGCTCTTTCATCCAGTGAGATATTGAAGTTGGACAAATCAGGTGTTGATTTTGGTAATATGCAACAAAATTTTTCTGTCCTGTACCTGATGTGTTTCTTCCCCCTTGGGACTTTTTTGGCACAGCTGGCACGAGCCACAGTACGTGATCCCAAAACCGGAGTCCTTACAGTGGCTAGCTACAGGGTATCCAAGAGGTAAGCAGAGAGAAGTGTTCAGGTCTAAGGTTTTTGTGCTTAACAACTGTTGTCTGCTACCTGCTATGTCTGAAAATTCGAACTGCTTTGCATGTCACCAAAGCTTCCCCAATAAATGCATCAAAAATGGCTTTTAGCTGAAGGGTAGAAAAATCCTTCTGCCTTGGGAAATGTGGTGTGGTGGTTGGTATTGTAAAATAACGTGTTTTTATCCTTCCCTTAGCTCATGGTTGGAAGAAGATGATGATCCTGTTGTGGCCAAGGTGAATCAACGGATGCAGCAAATCACAGGGTTAACAGTGAAAACAGCTGAGCTCTTGCAGGTTGGTGCACTGGCTTTGGGCTGGTGGGATTAGCTGCAGGTTAGGGTGGTCTGGTGCAGATGGATGTTTCACTGTGTGTGCCAGGCAGAGAAGGGTGGAGAAATCAAAGAAATAGAAGGCAACTGTGAAAGAATCTAAGATTTACCAGTTTGTTCTGAGGGAAATGACGGCTGCTTGTTTTTCAAGTCTGCAAAAGCTGAATCTCTGTCCTCATTCAACCTTTCTAAGACCCAAATATTTTTTGTAGTTCTGCTATAGTCTCTCATTAATTGATCTCTGGCTGGCTGCTGGGGAGGAGTGCCAGTGTTACAGCACTGCCAGAACAGCTGTACCTTAGGCAATTCACTGTTTCTCTTCCTCTCTGCTCCTTGAATTCATGTTTCAGAGCCTGATGGAAATACTGTTGGTTACAGGCTATCCATAGTAACCAGGTAATTTTGTAATGATCTGGGAGACACATTAAGTACAGTCTCAGAGTAACTAAAACCTGTTATGTGATCATAAAGTGAAGGAGTGCTTTTAATTTTTTTTCCTGTGATCCTGGAGAGGCATTTGTGTATAACAGACCATACATGAGTGGCACAGAGTCCCACAAGGAGTTGCAGACTCCTGCCTGCTCTTCAGAGGAAGGAAGCAAGAGTGTGATACATCTATTGCTGCTCAGTGTTAAACAGGCTGTTGTAGTGATAAGTACAAACCCTCAAACTACGAAAGGGAAAAAGCACTTAAGTTGGTTCTCATCTGCGTACCTCACTTCTGGCAATCTATAAATAAATTAAGCGTACTGTAGATAATAATCTTGCCACAAAGTGCTGTTTCTCAGAGCATGTTTTGGATTTCTGAGAGCAAGTGGTATTCTGCAGCAGTGACTTGCAGTTCAATATGTATCTACCTTCTTCCTTCTTCCATGCTGTAGGTTGCCAACTACGGAATGGGAGGGCAGTATGAGCCACACTTTGATTTTTCTAGGGTAAGATCATACTTGCAACTATTTCTTAGTGGTGTGGGGAGGAGGGAACAGTTTGGTTTGAGAGAACTTCTGAAACTGTCTTCTGTTAGAACATTTAATATCTAGGCCTGTTGCATGGATGGATTATGGATTCTGAAAAGCCTTTGCACTGCCTTCTCTGATGCTGAAAGTTTAAGAATAATGAACAAATCTCCTCGCTTACCTTTGGGACCTTGATTCCTTGCACAGTTCAGAGACTAGAAGAGCCATGCAGCACTTTACTGTGTTCTTTCCATTGTTTCATTTGTAAACTGAAGTCTGCAAGCCCTGGGTTATGGATCTGCCTCATTCTATTAGGCTTACATGTTCAATGATGTCCAAATCCTGCTTTGCTGGGTGCTTTAAAGCATGTTGCAGGAGCTGATGAAGGAGGAGGTATCCTTCCACCTCCCTCCAAAAAAGTAACCATTATGGAAACCCTCATGGGTTGTACAGCCCTTCTGGCAGACTCCTTAGCATGGCTGCAGCACCAGGGTCTGAAGAGGATTCCCTGGGATGGTGCTGAGGGCCGAGCTCCAGAAGCAGGTGGTGGTGCTGGGTCTTCATGAGGCACTAGGGGGCTCTGCCTGGCAAAGAACAGCTCTGGTTTGCTGTGAGTGGGTAGAAAAGAAGAGCAGATTCTTAATAATGATCCTAAACCGGTTCATAGGTGTGCTAATCATACTAAAGACCTATAGTGACTGGTAACTTCAAATATAAAATCCATCTGATGCCTTGGTTTCTGTGGTATTTCAATGGAATCTGGCATAATTCAGATTGTCCCAGTGGTTTTACCTGGTAGGAGGGATTGCTCCAGCCAGAGTACACAACCCAGTAACTGAGTGCAGAATTGAAGCCACCCAACTTAGCACTGTTTAAAAAAAAACTTTAAAAAAAAAAGTTTCAACACTATGGAAGCTTGTATTCGTTAGCTTTGGCCTGTTGTGAGAATTTTCCTCTTAACTTTAAGACTACTTTGTTTCCTGAGTTGAGCAAATGCTCTTGAATTCTCTTCAAAGCCTTTGAACTCAAGGACCTCAGGCATCAAATTGGCCAGCATGGACTTTACTTTTGGATTAGGAGCTGGGGCAGAGTTCCACTTGGAACATAACCTTGGCTGCAGTTGTCAGCTGAGGCAAAGCAGTCACAGAGGTTGCCACAGTTTTTGTTTGGTCCTGCAGGCTCTCTGTGCATCGCAGATTTTCACTGTTGAAACAGAGATGCTGCAGTGTCTCACAGCTTCTGATCAGACTTGAAGCTTTTTGTTCCCTTGCAGCTCTCAAATAGAGGCACCTCAGTAGCTGCTTATTAGAACTCGGGGATTTTATTCATTGTTCAAGTTAGATTTTTGCTGTTCAAGTGCAGAAAGTCATGGTTGGAACTGGGTTTCACACCAGTGGCAGTAACCAAGGAATTCGCTGTATCTCAGTGTTCTTATGTTGGCTTTTTTTGGATTGGATATGCATATGCGAGTCTTGGGGATTTTATGAATCCATTTCAGGGACGATCACTTGTTTATTAAAATATGCTTCAAGTAGATTGAACTACATCTTGGACATGGTGTCTGTGGTTTTCCTTGCTATTTGTCTTTTTCAATACTGATGTATTGTTTTCTTTAAATTTTGAACATTATTGGTTTTGTGTGTAAAAATGCACCTTAATGTCTCTTGACTGGAATGACTTCCTGACTATTAGCAATGTAAATAAATTTCTAATTTCATATTTTTGAAGGCAAGAAAGACACTGGTATTCTAGATTTTTATTTCTGCTTCTACACTGGCACCAGTGTAATCTCAACTTCAACAAATGAAACTCAGTGTTTGTTCCAGAGTAAGACAATTTGATCTTTTTGATGTGGTCTTTAGTCCTAGACAGGCAACCACCTGAAACTACTCTATAGTTTTGCTGGCACAACATGCATTTGCTCTTCTCATGACAATATTTCTTTGAGTTGCTACATTTACAAGAATGTGTGTTAACTAATCTTCAGAGGGCTTTAGATTTCTGTATGCACCTCAGTTGCTGACTTTGGATCAGTGCCCAGAACAATAATGGCCTGTTGTTGACCTTACTTGGATAACATCTGTGTCACAGGCCCGGAAAGCATTGCTTCCATTCTTCCTTCAAAACTGTTCAGCGCAACTTCTCCTTGGCACATCCAAGTGCTCTGTGCATGCAGCTGTG
This sequence comes from Lichenostomus cassidix, assembly GCF_008360975.1. NCBI lineage: Eukaryota > Metazoa > Chordata > Aves > Passeriformes > Meliphagidae > Lichenostomus > Lichenostomus cassidix. The sequence goes on from NC_139494.1 coordinate 8,127,414, forward strand.
CGCCCTGGCTGCAACTTGTAATGGCTTTAATGTTGCCCTGTATCCGTTGCCCCCTTTCTATTCCAACTCTTTAAATTGGGCTTGAGGAGCTCTGCAGAGCTGAGAGCCTGTTTGGCACCCAGGTTAAAGTTGTTGTCTGTTGCAGCGACCCTTTGACAGCACACTCAAATCGGAAGGAAATAGGCTAGCGACGTTTCTTAACTATGTAAGTACCTCTGTCTGTCTACTGTATGGGAGCTTGAAATTTGCAGTTATTCTCATTTAATTTTATAGAAAGATGAGCCAGATGCTTTCAAGCGGTTAGGGACTGGAAATCGTGTGGCCACTTTTTTAAACTATGTAAGTATGATGATCCTTTATGCATTGAGTGTAACTTTAGCGGCTTCTTGTTTACAGCTTGTGCATTTGGTTATTTGTAGAGATTTCCTGGCATCTGGCAGTAGGGATTTCATTATTCTTGCAGCATCAGGTGCTGTCCCATCTGAATTGATAGAGTTCTGGTGGTATTTAACCTCAGAGCAGAAAATTTGAATATAGGACCCATCTTCCCCTTTTGGCCACTCTACTATGGAATCTTTTACTTAATTGGATTCTGTGAGGGGAGAGGAGAATCTGGCCTTTTTCTCAAAGGGAAATACTTGGGGTTCTCATGTGGTATGCTGTTGGGGAACTTGACTTTCAGCCACTTAATGTGAGACAGTCATATTTTCCCACCACTGTTTGACAGCACTTGATGTTGTGGTCTGTCAGTCTCTTCCTCAGCTATGTGACAAAGGCAGAGTTGCTCTGGCACAGCTGCTGCCTCAACAAATGGATGAGAAGAGCTGATGAACTTGGTGTAACTGAGTTAAAGTGCAGACTTGAAAGATTCATTAGTTGCATGCATTATACAGCCCACGGACCATGTACACCAGAATCCTGAACATTGCTGCCACTGGGAAAAGTGGCCTTGTTTTCACAGTAGTTTTCTGACAGTGTTTGATCTACCAACCTATACTCACTAGCTCTTTAGGATCACTTCATCTTCTGTGTTTAACATTTGAGTGATATATATTTTGTCACAGAATTTTAAATTTTGTGGCTGAACTCATATTTTGAGAGTGAAATGCAACTCAAAACAGAACCAGAAACACTTTCAACTTCATATGGCGGGGAGGGAAGTAATCTTCAAAATAAGAATTGGAGTAAGACAGGTAGCTGTGAAATACTCTGCTGCAAAGAGATTTTAATTTTTGAGTCAATCTATATTTTGTTTGCCTCTCAGAATTTTGGACAAGCCTTGATTTAGAAGGAATGATACATATTCTCTGCCAGGTGTACATGGTCAAAGGCAATTTGCCCCTGTTTGTCCCATGCAGAACACATAACACATCATACATGTACCAACACCCTTACTAAAAAGAGTGGTTGTGTTGCTAAGACAGAGATATTAACTTGCAAGGCTGCATGCACACGCTTTCTAGTTGGAAGGGGCAAAAACCTGTGCACCTATGGCATCTTATGCCCTTTTATTGTAGGTACCAAGCAGAAGGACACCACAGTGGTAATAACATCTGCTTTAAACAGAAATCCAAGTTACAATAGAGAATGTGGGGACTTGGGGGTGTATTAATAGTAATTTTTAGATTTGGTGGGAACTGGATCTGACTAATTTGTTTCTTTCAACTAGAATCTGACCCAAAGCTTACTGAATTTAGTGGAAATACTTTCTATTTTTAAGGGGACAGCTTCCAGGAAACTTTGGTGGGTTTTGACTCAAGTCTAGAAATTACAATGAATCCATTGTTACTGAAGGATTCAATAGGGTTAAATTCATTCCTATGCAGAAGGGTAAAGCATAAAGATAGATAATTTTCTTTAGAGTCACATAGCTGTAGGTGTTAAAGCTTGAGCTGCCTGAAGCACTTGAAATTGCATAACACTGCTGGTAGGCAGAATAGAAACAGTGCAGAAAGAGAGGCTTTCTAATAGTTTGTGTAGTTTTTGAAGTGGTTGACCAAGAGGCATAAACTAAATTATGAAAATGAGTTCCAAAGGCATGGTTTCAATTATGGGGAAACATGTGGTTTAACAGACACTTGTTTTCCTAATTGTATCATAAAGTGGAATGAAACCAGCTTACTCTGAAGTCCTCTCTCTTGTTCTAGAGTATTAGCTTATTAACACTGCAGGTTCACAACTTCTAGTGACTATTTGAGGTAGATGATCTATGATCTAGGTAATATATATCTAGACATACATGATCTGGATAAAAGCGTTCAGCTGAAATAAAATCCTTCAACAGCAGGTACTGCTACTTCTGCAGTTTGTGCTGGTTTAAGTACACCCTCCCTCATCAGTGCTGCTTGTAGAGGTGCAAGTGGAAGTTTCAGGCCTTGGGGCACTTTAGTTTGTGGGACTGTGTAAAAAAAACCTTGTAAGTGGACAGTTTGTGGACTTTGTTTTCTCAGATGAGTGATGTAGAAGCTGGAGGAGCTACAGTTTTCCCAGATTTTGGGGCAGCAATATGGCCCAAGAAGGTAAAGTCTGTTTATGTGTTTGGGTTTATTCATTCTCTCTCCAGTTTCTGTCTCCCCCCCAGCACAGTCCATGTAAAACTCAGCTGATGTGACAAAGGGCACTTCATTGCAGCTGTAGTGACCTTGCAGACTAAAATGCATCTCCCTTTGTAATATATACAGCAAATAATTTCTCTGTACACCTGTTTTTAACAAAGTAATCTTGTGCAAAGTAGAATTCCTCTGTACTCTGAACATGGCTGAGATAGAATAGGACTAAGGTTTTTTCATGTGCTCTCAATGGTGACCTGCTAAAGGTGCTTTCTAAGTGCCTGCAGCTGAACCCCTAGGCATCCCCCTCCCCTTACTGTAACCTGGTTATATGGACTACCTTCTGACTAATCCACATCTGCTCTCACTTCTCAGGGAACAGCAGTGTTTTGGTACAATCTCTTCAGAAGTGGTGAGGGGGATTATAGAACAAGACATGCAGCTTGTCCAGTACTAGTAGGGTGTAAATGGGGTAAGTAATACTCCTTTGGGACCAAAACCTGAAGGAAACCTCATGTATGTAAAACTGGGGATATATTGACCCCCTTATAAAATTATTTCATAATCTCGGTGTTGTCATTTCAACTACTGGAGTAATTTGTCCATAAAGAAATTTCCTGCCATTGATCTCATGGAGTATTAAGCACTGTTCAGCTTTAGCTTTTTGAGTAAGCTTTTGCATCAATGGTAGCAGAAAGGGTAAGACTTTCATTGGGTTTGTATGGTATATCAGCATCAGATTGATTTGAATTATCACTTGGCTAGGATCAGGTCTGTTCCTACAAAGATTTGTGCATAGTTTTTGCTGCATAAGGGGGAGAGCTCCTTGTAAGGTAAATGGGAATGTCTGGACACTAGGAATTTCTGCTTCCTGCTGCAAACTTCTCAAGCTTCATGTCATCCATTCCCATACCTGCCTCCCCCAGCATCCAGGGTATTCTCCTAGAGTGCCAGAGCATGCTGTCAGTGATACCAGCCCCAGAATACACTGCTGTGTTACTGTTGGCTCCAGAACTGTGCAGTGGGGAAGAGCCTTTCTTCCCCAGCCCTTTGCATATTTCTGTGTGTTTTCCCTTGAGTGAAATATAAGCAAACTGAGATATTTTACTTGAAGTATCCATCTAGGTTGTGGTGATACCCACTCTGGGTATATGCTGATAACTAATTACAGTTCCCTGTTTCCACAGTTTCAAACAAATGGTTTCATGAAAGAGGAAATGAATTCTTAAGACCTTGTGGGAGAACAGAGGTTGACTGAACTCCAGCCTGCTGCAGACCTTTGTTTCTTTCTCCTTTTCTACTGTTGTTTGTTCCAGTTCATTTCTAAGAAATGATCCATCTTTTTCTCCAAGACTCCTGGCACTTTACAACAAGAGAACAATAAAGTATGTAATGCCTGTGAAAGAAAGTAAATGACATTGTACACATCCTTATGTTTTGGTTGCTGTTATTTTCATGTTCCCCTGCCTTCCTCCCTCCAGTCTTCCTCTGTAGTAGTGGTGCAAACAGTGCTGTGAGCAATTCTGTTTGTTTGGGTGCTTGGTCTTGTGCCTTTTGTACCTCAGAAGATTTAGATGTTAAATATTTCTTTGAACCAAAGTTGGTTTTTAAAAAAAGTTTTGTGTACATGTTGATTTTAATGTATTTCTATGGATCACAAGTTTTAAAGCAAAAATAAATGTTCTTTCCATAAAGTGATTCTCTATTTGGTGTCCTTAATAGGTGCATCAGTGCTTGATTTTAGGGAACTGTGGGCCTTGGCTTTTTCCTCTGAGGGCCTGTTGTCTTGTTGCCCTTTTCCTGTAGAAAATTAATCCTGGTTTTGGACAGTGTTTTATTTTAAGCTCCAGTACACAAGACAGAACTGTTGCACCTTCTGCTGAAACTGGAAAGGTGTAATTTGTATATTGAAACAGCAGAGAGGCTGCACATTTTGTGTCAGTGGCAACTGTGGTCTTAGTGCTTTACACTTACGAGAAGACTTTTTCTGTGGTGTTAACTCTCCTTTTGTGGGGTGTTTTTAACAACTGTAAAACAGTTAAAACAGTTTTTAACAACTGTAACAAACAGTTACAAAAATCTGAAGCCTTTCAAGAATGTTGACATACTTGGTGATCCCTGATTCTAAAAGCAGACATCTGCTGATGAAACACTTTTTCCCACAGGAGTACCTGCACTCAGCACCTATGGAAGTCAGTAGGATGTTTTGCAAGCAAATCTTAATCTAGTTTTGTAGCCTGGAGCAGGATTTTGTCTTGCCCTTCAGACAGGCAGGAAATAATCCTGTCCTGTGCTTCTCCTTTGCCCTTTTGCTCTGTTAACATGTGAGTATTGGCCACAAGCCAACACATGGAGGACAGAAAGACATCTCATTATGAAGAAATGAGAGTTAATTGGGGAAAAAAAAGGCAAAAGTAATGGAGAAACCGGCAAATGTTTCAGAAATGTAGGAACTTGGTGTTAGTACCAGACTGTTGTAGCAGTATGTGGCCTTGCAGGTGCATTGACTTTGGATCTCTCCCTGGCCACATGTGGTTTGGGCTTGACTTCATGGGGCTATGGGTGACTGCAGGTGAAAGCCAGAACAGGTAGGGGTTGTACAACCATAAATGAGTGCTTAAAGACAGGCTTGGGCAATAGTTAATGTACCAACACATGGCTTGGGAAAGTGAAAGAAACTTCATTTGCACTGAAACAGCCACTTGCAGGCAGGGTTGTCATATGCCCAAGGCTGGTTTGCTTTGTGCTTCTACATTGCTGTGTTGTGCAAACACTGAGCTAAGGCTAAAAACAGGTGTTGGGCAGAGTTAGAAGTGATTCCCCTGCTGTCCTCTTAGGAGAGACTCGTAGAACAGGAGAGGTTTACATGTTACATATAATAGGTGTCATAAATTTATTCTATCAGTATTAAAGCAGAGTGACTCAGCAATGCATCTTCATGTGCCCTTATATTTTATATGTGAGGAATTGATGAACTGGAGCATTGTTGCTTCATTTAGGTGCAGCATGCACCTGTACTCACTAAAGCTTTCCATTTCTGTTAAACATGCACAGCTGATTGAGGAGAGAGGTGTGTGCTCTTGAATTGTGCATGCAGATTTACTGAGCTCAGGTTGTTAATGATACTGAAATGAGAATCTAGTCCTGTAACTAAGCTTTGTGAGAACACTTACATCAGGTAGCTGTAGGAACTGCAATATATTTTTTTCCTAAATGCTTTAAAGACCTACCACAGCAGAGCTCAATAGCTGCTCTAATCTCCCAGGGCACTCCTTTGCTTGCCATGAATTTTGTGGTTGCTGGCTGGCTGTTCAAAATATCTCATTGTTGACCTCCAGTTTTCTTAGTAAAATCTCTGAGCATAACATAAACTTTGGAAATAAGGAGTTTTGCTTTGCAAAAAAAGTATTCAGCATGTGACAGTCTTGCAGATGTGAAGAAGTGATGATGAGCCAAAGCCACAATCTCTGGTCAGAACACTCTGGGTTTCGGGGGAGGGAAGAGGAACATAGACTTTGTCAACGTGGTGTGTTGACAGATTAAGTTCACATCAGGACTCTGGCCAAAAATTGCACATCCCACTTCTGAAATAGCATAGTTGGCTGGGAAATACCATTGTTAACTGTGTGTTATCATACTGAACTCCTAAAGATAATTTTACTTGCTTATTTTCTCTGGGAAAAATCCTATTCTGTCTTCTCAGTTGTCTTTGACCTTGCTCCCATCTAAAGTACAAGGCAATGAATGTGAATGCAGAACTGCTTGAATGCCAAGCTGCTTTTGGTGCTGTGTGCAGGATTTGCTTACTGCTAATCTGATCTGAACAGTAATAGATAATAAATATAGTAATTTGAGAGCAGGGAGCATATGTTGCTTGTGAAATTCAGTAACCTCCCAGGCAGTCACGTGTAGTCTCACTTTATACTCCCTGTTCTGCCACTTTTCATTGTAGATCATTAACAGAATATGGCAGTTAGCCTAAATTTAAGCCTATGGAATAGTTCTTAGACCTAAAACAAAGAAGTTTCAAATGCTGGAGCAGATCAGCCTTTCTCCATCTAAGCACAGGGAGTTCCTGCCTGGTAAGGGAAGTACTTAAGTCTTGTGGAGACTGAAATAGTTTTTCTCCTGACATCCTGTGTTCTTTATTTCACAGGGTTTAAGTACTTAGTACAGATACTAACAGACACTGCAGAGGCTGACTGTGGGCCAGTGGCTGCCAGACACTTTGAAGTGCTTTGGATCTTTCCTGGCCGCATCTGGTGGAATTAGCTGGGGATGAGGTCTGCAAGGCGCTGCCCTGTATGACAGATAGTGGTGAAGGCAGACACCCCATGAGCTCTTATGGAAAGATGGTCTCTTATCTTGTGTGGCTTGTGCAGTCATAGGAAGAACAACCACCCCCAGCCCATGCCAGTAATCCACATCCAGCTTGAGCATGTGCTTTCTTAACCCTGGCCTGAATGCTGTTCGGTGGATATATACTGTGTCACTGAGCAGTTGTGCAGCCCTCCAGCTGGGTTAGGAAATCAGCCAGAATATTCATGTTCAGTTACAGACTCACTGAAGTGCTTATCATATTTTTGCCTGCAACAGAAGTAGTTACTTCTCTTTCTGGTTACGGTAGAACTGCATGTGAAAACCATCAGTCTAATCACCTTAGATGGGAAAAGTAGCATGCAGGCTAAAATCTGTAGTGGAAGTGGTGAAAGGGTCTCCTGGGATGGATGGGGAGCCTGTGCAAGCCCTGGCAGAGAGAAGTTGATATGCTCTGCATAGAAGGGGACCATATTTGTGTTCTACAAGGCAGTTCTGTACCTTGGCTGAGCTGTGAACTCCCTAATGCAGGAAGAGTCCTTTATCAGTGATGCCAAGTTTTATTTGAGATGAGGGTGATGCATGTATGTGTAAAAGGCAGCCTAGGATACAGCTGTCCTCCAAGCCCCTTCCTTCTGTTCTTCCTGCACCCAGTGATGGTTCTGGTGAGTCTCAGCACAGCAGCTGTCCTGTCAGCAAAGCCAGGCAGTTCATGCCCCAAAACTTGCCTCTGCTTGGTAAGGATTTCCCCAAAGAGAGACTTTGTTTGCAAAGCCCTGGGAGTAATGTTCCCTCCCAGGTGTCCTCCAGCAGAGATGGCCCTTGGCTTGAGCATGCACACCAGGATATTTCTTTTGAAATTCCTCATGAGGCCTTGAGAGAAAGTCAAGAATAAAATCAAACTGCTCAACTGATGTTAGGATCAACTGAGTCAAAACTCACTACACAGATGAAGACTTATTTTTCCTTGAAATCTGTTTTTCTCTCACGCTCTAAGGGCTCACATTTGCATCAGCAATGTGTAGGGGAACTGGGGTCATGATGCCCAGAGCTCTTATGGCAGCACCTTGCTGTGTGTGGGCAGAGCATGACCCAGCACCCTGCTCTTAGCCAGGGGAAGGAGAGAAGGGAGCCTGGCTGCAGTTGGAGTTTCCAGCTGCTGGGGCAGGTGGCAGCAGCAGCAGGGATGTGACATGCAGGTGGGCAGCCCCATGGCTCACGTTAAACTGCTGCCCCCAGTGTGCTCTGCTGTGGATCTTTGTGCAGCCCAGCTACCAAAAGCAGCTGTGGAGCTGCTGTTTGCTGGCCAAGGAGTGTGTGGGTGAAGCTGTTTGGTGGTGTGTTGTTTTGGGCTAGAAATATACTTTATCAGGTGTTTTGCATAAAGTTTTGGGTTGGAAATAGCAGACTTCAGTGTGCCTCAGGGTAAACTCGGGTGTTTCTGACTTCTTGTTTCTTGAGAAACCTAAGAAGCATTTATGAAATGATCCTGTTTTTCCTTGAAAAGAGCAGAGTTCTGCCCCTTCATGCTGTGATAAGGGATAGGATTTGGGGGCAGCAGTGCCTCTGGCTTTGCTTAGCTTACCTTGGAACATCCTTGTGCTTCTACTTCCTGGTATTTCAGGTCTCAGATGAGGAGGAGGAGAAGGTGAGTTTCACTGCATTGGCATTTTGGTGCACTTCTGTTGAAAAACAGGATAGCTCAATCTAGGAGGGCTCACCTCTGACCACAGGCTTGAATGTGGTTTCTCCTCAATGCTCGCTGCTTCAGGCCCTCACCTGCAAAGCTGGGACTGGACTCAAGGATGCTTTTTTGCCTCATGCTCCAGCATGGAGGTGGGAGCCCTGCAACTTCTGAAACATGAGGATGATGTAAAATTACATAGGAGTGAGCTGAGTGCACACTTACTGTGAACACAATATCCCCTTGTGTGGTTGCTGATTGTTTAGGGCATCAGGCACTTTATCATTCCTTATAGCTGCAGAGGGTACTGCTGTCAGTGTCCATATCTGCAAGGATGATGGAAGGTTGATGTCTCATACTGCACATTCAGACCTGAGACCTGACGAACTTTCTGAATTTTCTCTGCATGTCTGGGCCAGGGTGGAGTGACTCACCCGCCATGGTCCCTGAGATTCAACAATCCTCTGACCACATCCATTTGTAGACCTGGACGAAGTCTCCAAGTGACTCATCGCCTGGAAGAGGAGCTGGCTGATCCTGGCTCTTGTCCCATTTCTGCAGAAAATGAGTTGGACCTGTGGGGGTTGTTCCTCTGGCCCTGGAGCAGTTGTGTGTGATTTGGTTGGAGAGTGGCAGCTGCAGTCAGCTGTGAGCATGCTGAGCATCACCCACCTGCACTCCAGGTGTGCCCCACCCCTGGTGGCATCGCTGAGCCCTCTGTGCTGTCCTCTGATAGGCTGGCAGTGAGAGCTCAGCCCCTCCTGCCATGGTATGGTTTGCTGTTTCTGCACTGATTTCCTCCAGTTTAGTCTTGAGTGGGCGCAGAGAAGTGAAGTGTTTCTGACTCAATGAGGTGTGGGAATCTGTGAGCCTTAATACCATCTGCGGCCTTAGACTGTCACTTCCTAACAAGTGTTAATTTAGTCATGCTCTCAGCTCTCACTTAGCCCCCACATATGTATTTTGATGGGAGAAACACTTCAAAATGTGTCACCCCCCGTGCCTGCAGGATGAAGGGGGTTGCTCACTATGTTGTCCCCAGCCTGCAGGGTGTCACCGTGCTAATAAAGAGCCAAGTCTGGCTCTTGCAAGTGTCCTCCTTTACCATGCAAAGGTTTCATCTGTTTCCAGCATGGCTTTCTCCAGCTTCTCTAGCAGCTGGGAACACATGCTCTTGTTCTGGACATGCTGGTTGCAGTTGGATCCCACCTTCTCTGCGGCTCAGCCTCTCCCAGGGACTGCTCCAGCTCAGCTTAGAAGGAGGGAGCTGTTTCAAATTAGCCAAGACTCTGAGGTAATTTAGCTCTTATTAATGTAGTTTTACCCCTGCCAAAATAAATGATGGAAACCTCTGAGCAAGCCCATTGGCCCAGCCAAGGCTCTGCTCAATGACCAACCTCCCCCATGGATGCTCCATGCTCAGAGAAGAACCAGCTGGGTACAGCAGCCTGCTCTGACACACTTTTAGGCCCTGTCACTGGGTAGAAATGTCCTACTGTGTCACATTTAGGCAAGAAAGGGTTTGTACATCACACAGTTCATTTAAAAGAAACTATTTCTGCATTGACATGTTGCCTAGAAATTCAGACTGCTTAATGACTCAGCTTTATACCTGAATAAGACTTGAGCATCTGAACTGTTACACTCTCCCAGCTTGGAATCTTCCTTCCCACAAGAGCTTCCCTGTGACTGCACTGCCCATGACAGAAACACACTGACAAAAAAGCATCTTGAGTCAGAAGCTTTGCACAGGCTGCACTGCTGTGGTTTTCTTCTCTGTGTTTTGCTCTGAGTAAATGATAGCTTGGATATTCAAGACAATTAGCCTGGGTTTACTCATAGGAAAGAGGAAATGGCAAGCTGGAGTTGGTTTTGAAGTGGTGCACAGGAAACATTTGTACAATTTTGGGTGCATTTAAAGGATGCATGGGCTGCATCCTCAGTGAGCAGAACCACATCTTGTAGCACCAAGTGACATTTCAGAGTGTAATATGTCCAAGATCCTTGAGCTGCTGAGGACTGACCAGAACCCCTCGGCAGCACTCTCAGAAATGGAGTCAGAGCTAGAGGGAGCTTTTCCATGAGTTCAAAGTAATATTCCCATCCTTCTTGTGGTATGTCCCCAGTGGCCTGAGGCAGCCAAAGCAAACAAAGGTGTCAAGGAAAATCACCCCTGTGAGCATCAGACCTTTGTTTCTGCTAATGATTTAATGATAAAATGCCAATATTAAGTTGTATTTGGGAAGCCACAAACTTGAAGCTCCAGAGAGATCAGAAACTGCTTACTAACCCTCGTGCCATCAGTGCTTCTTTTTGACACTTACCATTAAGTTCTGCCAAGATGCTGCTCTGGCTGTGCTTGCACTTTCATGTCTTTCAAAAATAGCATCTCTGAGTTCAGGAAGTCTGAGGTGTGTCTTGCACCCAGTTAGGATGTTGGATTTTACAAACCCGAGTCTGGAGCAGGACTGGGTGTTCCCAGGAGCACTCCTCCCCCTCAGCTCTGCTGGGTATTTTAGTCCAAGGTTTGACTTCATCTTCCAGCACTGCTCTGCTCCTGCCATCCTGGTGGGATTCTGCCAGGTGGGATTTGTGCCACCCAGTGCTGGGTGCCTCCTTAGGGAGGAGGAGGGATACAGGCACTGGTGGAACAGCAAATTGCTTGGGAAATACCCCTCCTTCCATTAGATCAGAAAAGGCACAATCAGACTGGGGTGAACAAGTACATAGTGATCCACCTAATTGTGAACAAACACTTTCCTCACTTTTCATGGCTGTTCAGTGCTATCAATCTGTTTTTTAGTGAACCAGCATAAAAATTACCGCAAGAGATGACAACAGATAAAACAGGCCAGGAAGATTTTTGTCTCTAAGAATTCTTGCCTGAAGGCAGTGCAACACGGGATGTTGCTGCTTGAAGAAACCACCATCAGGCACTAAATGTTCTATAAGAAACGCCCCAGTACACCTCTGGGGCTCGATATGCAGATAAAGGCAACTGCATCTCCCACCCCATCAGTTACAGGTAGCACAACTCAGCACTTTGCAGTGTCGAGACCTGGGTGAGTGTAGCCACTTGTGCAACCGAGGTGATTGAGGGGTTGGATAACAATCACTGAGTCTGGCAGGGCTGAGCAGCTGCATCCCACAGCTCAGGAAGGGCTCTGTCCTGTGAACCCACCCAGAGTGAGCCCAGCAGTGCTGCACTAATTCCGCTTTTCTTCTAAACACTTCTTGGGTTAAATCCCTTATGTGTTCTAGACCACAGAGATAGCCAAGAAACACCTTTCTCAAAGAAAGGATTTACCCAGCCACACTTGTGTTGTCAGAAAAACTTTCTGAGCTGTTAATATATGACAACGCCTTGACCCATCTAAATTCTGTTTGTAAAGTCACAATGAGTTTGCAATTTTGGTTTAATCCCCTGGGAAATAATAATTTGGGAAATTCTTTGAAGACAGCACTGTTGAACACTTCCCCTTGTCCAGGCTTGACTGTGGCTGTCTCTGACACCACCCTTGAGGAGTCCCCTGCCTATCCTCTATATGTGCCACCGCCCATGCTCAGGATGCCACGTGGCCTCAAGCGTGGCTCGAGAGCTGTGCAGGGAATGGGGGAGCTGATCCCACCCAGCTGAGCCAGCTGCTGGCCAGAGCAACCAGGATAGTGTGAGAAGGAGCATTTGGAGCTTGGGAGGGAGGAATTAATGGAATCATTCAACTGGAAGGGACCTGCAGCAATCAATCTAGTCCAACTGCTTGGCCAATCCAGGGCCGAATTGTTTCCTAGAAATCAACTCTCCTTTATTTAAAGCATTTTCTTTTTTAAAAAGCAACAAAAATGGAAAAAACAAGAAACCAAAAAACAATTTTAAATACGCCAAATACTATTAAGACAAATTCCTAGTTAATAAAATGCTGAGTTCTCACTTGTGAGGGATGCTCATCCCCTAAGTGCCTTCGAGGAGCCTGTGCAGTGCTTGGCAGTGGGAGCAGCAGCCAGCTCGTCATGGTGGCCCTGAGCCACGGCCGGGTGAAAGGACAAAGTGATTGTTGTGGATTCCAAAACCGAAAAAAATTCTTTTCCACAGAACAAGCCAAAGTATCAAATAGTTGTGCTCAGTCTACACAGTTAGTTGATGCAATATCCTTTGGAGAAGGGCAGGAGAAACAAGTGACCATGTTTCCTTGGCGTGTTACCTGGAGTAAATACAAGATATTTTATATTTCCAGCAGTTTTTATGACTTACAGTGGGGTTTTCTGAGCTGAAGCGGCTGTGAGGTGGGATCTGATGCACTCTGCAGTGTAACCACACCTAGGACCTGTGTTGTTCAACACATCAAAGCAAGGCAGAGCAGAGTCTAACTTGTTTGAAATCAATCACTGCACACCTGCCATGTGCCAGTGTCCCTCGGATACAGGGTGATGAGGTCCCTGTGGCTGGCTTGGCTTGTTACCAACAAAATGCTTTTTAACCCTTCTGACAGAAGTAAACAGTTCAGAGGCAAAGTGGTGTGGTGCAAAGGGACAGTGGATGGCAAAGAAGCTTTCCAAGGGGCTGGCAGAAGCAGCTCTGCCCTTCTCCAAGAGCTCAGTCCTGTTCTTTCCCAGTCCTGCTGTTTGCTGCAGACTGCTAGCTCTATTTCTAAGCCAGGCCAGGGTTTACCAGTAAAACTGGTACTCATATTTCATTAAAATGGCGTGGAAATGACAAGGGAATTTTACTATGGAGAGCTATTGTTTTGTTAGCACAGGAGAGATCTGCACCAGGTATGACACAGGACCTGTCCCAGCTGCTGGGAAGCGGGCAGGATGCTGGTTAAAGCTCAGCCTGATGGTGTGGTGCTCTAAGGCAGAGCAGCTCTGCAGCTTCTGCAAGTGTCCATCGTGGGCAAAGCTTTCCACCCGAGCATTGCCTCCAGGTGGGTAACTACCGGGTGTGTGCATCGTTAAATTGATCAACTAGAGCTTAAACTGCAGTGCAAATAAATCATGCTGCCTCTGGGGCTACTAATTAGTGCTCAGCATTTCGTTTTAATGCTTTTTCACTTAGCTGAAGAGGCACTGCTGTAACTGGAAAGCCACAGTGGCAGGAGAGCTGCTGGGTAGGGATGTCTTGAGAACTGAGAGGCTCAGTGAGTAACAACTGGATAAAGGATGTTTCTGATGATTGATTTGAATCCTCCTGAGGTCACAGAATGAGAAGCTCATTGGAGCTCCTGGAAATCATGTTACACTTTGTGTTGGATTGCAAGTCTGCAAATCAGACCTGACCTTAGGGGCCTGAGCCCTGCATTCACAGCCTGGCAGAGGATGGGAACCAGGTGGACACTGAAGTGAGATTTGCCACTCTCAGCTGTGTGGTTGGGCGAGGCAGGACTCATGCCTGGGATGCAGAGTGCCTCATCCAGGCATATCCAAAACCAACCTTCCAGCAGCACTGCATTCATGTCAAAAACTGAAGTAAGCTCATTTTAATTTCACTTCATGTGCTTTTGGGGAATGAATTCTGGACGTGGCAGGAAGTGGGGGTGCAGCAATGACCACTGCCTGTGCTCAGCTCCCACCACATCAACCACAGCTTTATCTCACCCCTCCATCTCAGGGTAGGAGATCTTGGCCTATCACACCTCTTTCTGTTTTATTTTCTAGCTTCCTTTATAACTTTTCTAAAACTAAAATTACCTTTTAAACCTCTTCCATCCCAGGCTGCCAGTGATCACAGGTGACTCTGTTCTGTGTAGCACCTTGGCAAGAAAAAAGAAGCAGTAAGGTAAACTTATTCTCATGGTGTGCTTTGGAAATTACCAGGTACATCCGGCAGCCTCTTGGCCACCAGAAAAATGATTTGTACATCTGGCTCTAGCAGTTGTATTTTTTTTCCACAATTTCTTTGAAATATGCAATTTTTTGAGAGCAATATTTAAGTTTAGGAACAGCAATCATTATTGCAATGCATTTGAATTTGCCAGCAGGTTCTGGGGGAACTGTGACTTTTCAAGAATAATGTGTCTGGATTCATGGAGAGTGGGTGCAACTGAGGAGTGTCCAGAGGCGTGGAACTATGCTGACTCAGAAGGGAGGTGGCTGGATGTGCCTCCTGCTTATCTTGGAGTAGGATTACTCAGGTCAGGAGAGAGAATAGGGATGATGCTGTTACAGATAGCAGAGGGAGGGAGGGACGGGGCTTTCCCATTCTCTCTGTTACTTGTTTGCTCATGGTAGGTGGTTAAAAGTGCACTCAGGTCCCTATAGAGTTCTGTCCTGCACCCAAAGTTTGGCCCCTGTGATGAGGACGGAGTAGGAACATTTAATTGCAAGTAATAAAAATTAAAAGCCCTCGCATGTGAAGTATATCACAGATAAAATATGCTTCAAGACACGCGAGCCCAGTACTTATGGAAGTTATTAGAACACAGATTGTGCCACTGCCAAGAACATTAGATCCAGATTTCTTTTTTTTCCATCGCCTTTGAGAATACTCAGAGCACAGCACTTGAAAAGTTTCAAAGTCTGGATGAAGATTCAAATAACTTAGGAAATTGGATAAAGAGAATTAGGGTTGGTTCAGCATTGTTTCTGACTGGAACTGGATTGGGTTTCTGCAGATCTTACATATTTGAGAAATGAATTCTTTTGCACCTTTTGGATAAGGTTACTGTCAATGACAACCCAACTTACAGTCTTTGGATTGCTGATATGCCATTAATTCAAACAAATTATTTAATACTTGCTATTCCTTCCACTGAATATTTTGTATGAGCTTTTAAAATTATTTTCCATTCTGTCCTGTAGTTAGTGCTGTTGTTGTGGTTGTTATTATTATGTTATGGTTTCTTTTAAAAAGGATATATTCTTTGTCTGCTCACAGGATTGTGACTCAAGGATGTGGCTAACAGCCCTTTGTATCTTAAGACACAAAAAAAAGGGTTTCAAATATTTCAGCTATGGTAAGTAGGTACTGTAACCTCAGTGCCTTGTTTATTTCCCCACTTTGATAAATTCATGGGGAAAATTTACATGCTGAAGTTATCTGCCCATGTTTCCTTTGGGTCAAATCCTGTGGGTTAAACCTGTCTTAACTTCTGATTGATGAATGATATCAGGAATAATCTTTAATTGCATGTCTCCTTTTTTCTGTAGAAGCATTGGCATTAAGTATAAGCTTGATCAGAGTATTTTTAAAAGCTTTGCCTACGTTTGGTTGTTTTATCAGGATACATACTCTGCTATCTTAAAAAACAGCAGGGCACTGGTGTATAATTTTTTATGCTTGTTTGTAAGTTGCTTGGTTGCTTCAGCTTGTAAAATATTAAGAATAACTGAGCATGGCTTTGACCTTGAGGACTTTGTGTGGAAGGGCAACACATATGTGCAGGAAACATGCAGAATAAATGCATTCATAAAGTTGGTGAGGAAAATGCTGCTGCTGCTTATCCAGTTTGAAAGGTGAAAATTAAATTCTAAACTGGTTTCTTTTTCTATATTTTCTTGATGAAAGGGCTGCGAGTAGATGTATGGAAAAATAAATATCTACACAGGGGGAGTGACCTGAATTTAAAAATGGGTATAGTAAGAGTAGGTGGCTGAGGTTTTTTTACCCCCCTCTTTATCAACTTAAAAAAACAAATATGAGTCATGCTGGGGGTGCTGCAGGACTTTCTGGTCAAGTCAGCGGAATTCTAAGCCCAAATGTCACACTCGGAATTTTAAAAATTAAACTGAATTACATTAAGGTTAAGCCTTGGAGGACCTGCTGGAGCAGGTGGGTGCTCAGCAGGAAAACCCAACTGTATCTCAGCCAACCTGACCACAGGCAGTAATAAAAAGACATTCTCTGACAAGAACTCCTTAAAATCATGGACTCCTGCAGAAGAAGTATCTTTCTGGTGATAATGCAACTCTTCTGTTGACCATCCCAGTTCAAACACTGACTGGTGTAGTATCTTTGGTTCTGTGGGGTTTTGTGAAACCCTTAGGGTGTGTTTGAACAAGGCCAGATCCAGAAAATTTTGTGGGCTGATTTGTTCTTTCTCACAGGGTTGGACAGGAGCAGTTTGTTCATCTCTAGGGTTCGTGAAACTAAACTAAGTGCTCTTCAGTTTTTTAACCTGCTCTTTCTGTTTTTTAATCTGAGTTGTGCTTTGAAATGGCTAGGCTGGGCAGGGGAGGGGAGGGAGCTGCATCCCCTCAAGGAAAGCCCTGGGGCAAGGGTGAGATCACATAAGGGTGAGATACATACAATTAAAAAGTTTATTTGAGAAAGAAACACACTAGGCTTTTAACCACTTTTAAACTGGGTATCTTCCAATATTTTTCAAAGTCCTCTGACAGTTGCGGTCAGGCTGAATATAAGAGCCAATTCAGGTATTACTCAGCAGCTGCTCTGAGTGGAAGGCCAGGAGTTGGTTGCATTTCCTGTATATGTTGTGAAGAATTTCAGGACAGCAATTCAGCAGGTTTGTTTCTTTGTGTAAGTCCAATCCTTTCACACACAAGCACAGAAACTCCTCCTTCACCTGGCTGTCGGAATATGGCCCTACAGAACCCTACTGCAATTCAGATCATGTTGGGATCTCAGGTGTTTTCACAGGCTTGGAGTTTTTCCAATTTATCATTTCGTTTCAGTTTTTAATGTTCTCTGCAGTGTGGGTGTTTCCTAGGTTCTTATCTTGCCTAGGATGTAAAAAGATGCAGAGAGCTACACCCAGACCTGTACCACCCCATTTCCACTGCTGTTTTAACCTGGAGATGCCTGATGGCTCAGGGCTTGCTGAGCATGACAAAAATCTCCTAGTGTTGGGACTGAAGGATGACAATAGGACAGTTATTTTTCTCCACATGCCTTATAAATGCTGTGTCTCTTTTTTCCTAACATCATTTTGTCAGCTGCAAAAATTAGTTTTGACATTCCAGTCTAGGCTGGATATTGGTTGGTGATCAAGACCTGATGGGAAATTGTGTAAACCTCCTGGCTTGTGTGTCTGTATGAATTACATGGTTTACATGTGTGACAAATCAAACTTCCATAACAAATAATTTCAGTGGTTGTTAGCACCCATCCTTGTCCAAAACTCACCCACCTTAGATTGGCTGTGAGTGGGAGTGGTAAAGAATGTTCAGTGGTAGCAAAGGTCTAAGCACCAAGATAAGATTCATCTAGCAAACAAATCTCTGTCATATTTCAGAGTTAGAAACCCACTATGTTTTATCACAGTAGTTTCAAATTCCTGTCCAGCCTTTTGCTGGGCTTAGAAGAACTCTGGATTTTTCACTGATGTCAGCTACATTTGTTGTGATACATGCCAATTGTATTTTGGATCAATTTTATGGGAACTTGTAGTTCTATCTGTATTTAGAGGAGTTTGGGTTTCCCCATCTCCTCTAAGTGTGAGGACAAAACCCTGAAACCTGTGGTGCCTGTGAATCACATGGAAACATCAGCAAACCTTGGGAGAGACATAACCTATGACCTTTTCTCTCTGTTATCCATATGTTGTTATTGCAGACTGGGAGCACTGGTATTGCAGAATTGGCCTTAACCATTACCTTGTGACAGTCTGCATTTTTTAAAATTTCTTCCCTTTAAGGTCTCTGCCTAAGACTTTTGCAAAACCACAGATGTATAGCAGAAAAACAGCACCTGGCATCCAGTTTGTACTGATTTACACAGAGCTATGTGAGGTCTTGTGCAAGGAATATTATGCTCTGTATCTTTCTTAAAGCATGTGATTCAGCACTGGTTTGGATCAAGTCATACCCTGTACAAATGCTGTATAGTGAAAAATCGTGAAAAATTCAAAGCAAAAGCTGTTCAGTGCTGCAGTGGCAGCCTGTGGAACCTCAAGGTTTATTTTGTCAGGTTCATGCTAAAGCTCATTGTAAAGCAGTAGAAACTAAAAGCACTAATTTTGTGCTGGGGTTAAAGCAGATGGTGGGAACTGTGGGTGTTGGGTTTTTTCCACCCTCCTAGGGGTTGCGCTGGATGTCCTGGTCTGTGGGTCAGTGTTTGGTTTCTGCCCCTTTGTGCAATCCTCCCCCACACATCAACCCTTACCAGGCATTTCTGGTGACATAAAACACTCCACAGTTGATAACTACGCAAAATAAATGACGACGCTTGGCCATGCTTGTTATATGATGCTTTAATTGCTGTGTACAGTTTTAACTTGCCTCTTTGCATTACCCAGCAAATATTAACATTAATTAGCATCAGAATATCTGCATTAATTAGCAGAGACTCTGTAATAGCCATATCTCCCCCTCCCCTTCCCACCCAGCCCCTCACTGCCTGGGCAGCTCTTCCCTAGCCCAAGGCTCGGTGGGATTTCCAGAGGTCACGGCAGCTGCATTTGCCATCCAGGTACAAACCCAACTCACTTCTCCCTACACGGCTGCAGTCCTGCGCCCCGTTGACCCATCTCAAGAATTCTTGCAGGCTCTCTTTAAATCGTGAGAAACGAGTTTTTGCCTTCTGTGAGCATCTCTTGTCGTGGGACGAAGATTTCTAAGAGCAAAGAGGAGGTACTGATGAGTTACAGATGCTGCACATTCTGTCTCAGCTCATGGGGATGGAGCAGGATGCTTCCCTTCACACCCCAACACCATTTCACACAATTCTTAGAAATTGTTAGTCATTAGCTATTTCTCCTTGACTTTCACAGCACTGCAGACTTTTCTGTGTTGCTTCTGGGGGGCAGAGGAGTCATCTGCCAAACTGGAAGAAGGTCAAAACATTTCTCTTGCAATACCAAATCCTGGGGACAGTGAGGGAGTTTGGGATGCTGGCTGTGTCCCAGCATAGTCCCAGCTGCAGCAATGTGGAGCACACCTTGGTTGGATAACCAACTTAGACATGGCTTATTCTGCAGCTGCAGCAGATAAAAAATTGATGCTTATTTGGTTTTCTTCCTAAAGCCTGCTTCTGTATTCCAGGGAATTACCTAAACATAGTTATTGTTGCAAGTTTCAGCCACTGCTCCATGCACACCCTGTTTCTATCCCTTTAATTTCTCTGTCTTTCTCTCTTTTGAATTCAAAAGGCAGATTCTTTTCTCTGTAGTATTCCTGATCTGTCTTTTCTGCTATTGGTTGCCTCATCCTTCCTGAAGGACAAGCTGTACAGGTCAATATTAATTGGACCTAATAAATAATCTTTGTTACTTCAGGACTAACTGAACTATATGGATATGGTCTTCATAAGAATGAATTTGTGCATGAGAGACAAAATTTGATATCCTTCCTAGGTGCTGTAACTTGTTCAAAATTAAAAATTAATGATAATTTCTTGGCTAAAAAAACAGTGCAGTAAACCACCCGTTGTTAAAAACCCTGGATAAATGGATAGTTACAATAAAATGTTTGAAATGCAAATCAAACAAATAATAGGAGTTTACCTTCAAAATGCAGCAGTTTTCTTCTAGCCTTTCCATACCTTTCTCCACTTTACCCATGCACGTCCTTAGGGGAATCTTTTTTAGTTCATGAATAAATAGTTCAGCGTTATTATGTGCACAGCTTATTTCCTAGGAGAAAAAGGGAAAATGAATAGTGTTCTAGTTTGCAACCAGAAAACTCCTCTTTCTCAAAAGAACTGTCAACAGATCATACTGAATATGCCACTTTTCTCTGGAAATCTAAACTTCAGAAATCCTTTTTAGGACTTCCTTCTATATCTTCTTTTAAGAAGTGTTATACGGACAGTTTTCATAACTATTATAACTGGAAACTTAGAAATAAAAAGAGTCTGGTTTCTCTCAGTGGTGGGTGTGACCACATTGGGAATTTGATTCAATTCCTTCTAAGTCAGAGAGTGATTAATTTTCTTTGCTTTGGAAGTAGGACACTTAGAGAGAGATAACTTAATCATTTCCTTTATATTGTCACTCATTTGGAGACCCGGCTTTGCAGTCACCAACAGAAATTTCTCTGGGAAAACATTAAAAAGAATGGGTAAATAACATTAAAAAGAATGGGTAAATATTTAAGTAGGGCATAATTATCTTTGGTAGCAATTAGAATGGTTACTGGCAACATTCTCATAACCTTTTAAAAATATAACATTGCATCAGTATTTTGGGACAGCATTTACAGCTACAGCGATTACTGCTTGACTTTAAATGTCCTCAGGCTTATTATGCCAGAGGTTACACTCCAAGTTCCCTTTGGAGGGTCTGACTGGTAATAATAGGTTGAGAAACAACAGGTTCTTACCTTTAGATGAAGTGGTCTGACGAACGTCTCCTGGAAACAACAATAATCTGTTAGTCAAAAATTGGATTTCATCTCAAAAAGTAAATCTGGTGTGAGGGAAGTGGGAAATTATTTACGTTTATGGTCTCGTTTTCAGCCTCAAGCAAACAAAGCATTTCATCAATTAGTGAGTCTTTAGTCTCATTCAGCAGATGAGGCATTTCCTTCACAGGGAGAAAGTAACTGGACACCCCAGAACTCAATAGTAGCAAGAATAAGTGAGAATGCATTTTAAAAGTGTTAGTTTGGGAGCTTGACCCCTGTTGTCTGAAAAGGGCTTTGAGTTCAAGCTCTACTCTGTTGGCAGGTATGAAGCTGGCTTATATAAAGAAGATGACGAAGTGCAGGATGCGATTACTATCTTATCTCATTCATAAATCATTCAAATCAAAAAACAACGACAACTTAAGCAGTTGAATTATCAGCATATCTGATTTGAGAAACTTTGGTGATCAAAGTTCTGGTAAATTTCTTAAAACCTCCAACTTCAGAGCAATGCTTTGATGCAGAAAAAGTGATGTGTAAGGGCATGAATATCGTAAAAGAACATAATCATAAAATCATGGAGTGGTTTGGCTTGGAAGGGACCTTAATGCTCATCTATTTCCAACCCCCTGCCATGGGCAGGGACACCTTCCACTATCCCAGGTGGCTCCAAGCCCCATCCAGCCTGTCCTCAAACATTTCCAGGGATGGAGCAGCCACAGCTTCTCTGGGCAACCTGTGCCAGGCCTTGGCACCATCACAGGGAAGAATTTCTTCCTAACATCCAATCTAACCCTGCCCTATCTCAGTTTGAAGCCATTTGTCCTATCAAGGAAAATATCTGAGGAAACTTTTAGTAACAGACATGAATGCGATTGTTTTCCCTCATGTAAGATTACATGTTATATTTCTGTAAATTGATGCAGTTCAAAGATTTCAGCACCTCTGGAGCTAATATCACCAAAATATGGAGCCTATAGGAGCTAATTAATCATCTACATCCCTGCAGTGTGACTTGGGTGAACAAGTGTGAGCAGGAGGGGCACAGCATGGCAAATCTGACTACATTTCTAGAGCAAATATTTTCTCTTTGACCTGAAAAGAAAACAAAAGGCTGTCTGTTCATTGCAGTTAGTACATGTGAGAGCTGGATTTTACTTTGGCATAATTAATTTGTATGACAGTGCTGTGCAAACCTGCAGTCTCAGCTGGCAACTGCAGCTTCTCCTCCTCGTGGGGCTGGGAATGTTTGCTTCCTCATTAATGACACTCAGGTCCTTATGTAGCACTTCCCAGAGGCAATGAGGTGATTATACATGGGGACATGTCAGTGAGTGACAAGAGAGGCTGCAAGGACAGTGCCATGTTGTGTGGTGGCATGGCAGGGATGCTTTGGGGTGGGACCCTGGCATCCCACAGGAGGAGAACCAGGGCTGCCCCAGCTTTCAGAGCAACCATGGCACTCCCAACACAATCAGCTCAGAGCAGAGTGAACACCTGAGGGAGTTCTCTTCCAAACATGAAGGCAATGAAGCTCAAAAGAAAAGGCTAATTTGTTCTATGCTAAGTAGCAGTTAATATTACAGTTAACAAAAGAAGTGTCATCAGGGGAGTGTGAAGTTATTTCTGGCCACTAAGGGAAGGGAAATCACTAACCATCAGCATCCATGCTAACCATGCCTGGCAGTGCAGTGGGAGGTTTTGTAACCTTGCCCAGGACACCTGGGCTGCCTCACCTTGTTCTGTGCTCAGGAGCAGACCTGGCACCAGCAGAGAGCTGGGAGAAACTCCTTGTTCAGTGCCAAGAGCAAGATGATTGCCGAGTGCTCTTTGGAAAGGGTAAGGGAAGAGCCAAACTCCCAGCTAGAGCACCAAGCTTTGCCAACATCCCTGTCAGCCTGGGCCAGTTGGTGTTAGGTTCTCTCCTATATTTCCCATGTAGCCCAGTTTCTATTCTAAGTCTATATTTGATTTTTAGATATGTAATTTCATAGAAAACGTCTGACAAACACAGAATTGGTGAATGGATTTTTCCAGATTTGATTAGGGAAATTTTGTGTTGAGTCAGGGATATGTTTCCCTCTGGATAGTCTTCTAAATAATAGTAATTACAACAATAATAATAATATGAATATTTGAGACTGGATGATATTCTAAGTTCTTTGTTTGAGTATGGTTTGTGTTGTCCCTACTATAAAATGCAAGTCTGCATGGTTAGGCATGTTATTCGCTGTTCATTTACCTGTTTTGCAAAATGGAGCAGTTATTTACATTTTCCAGCGCTATGTTAAAGGCTTTTTTCTGTAGCAAAAAAGCATGTGGGAAATGATTGTCATGGCTGCACTTGCCAGCACCGCTTTGGTTCAGCTCTCTGATGAGAGGCCTGAATCATTCTCTCAAAGGGCAATTTTAGTATCAAGCTGCTCTTGGTCTGTTGGTGTCCGGGCCCCTATTTCCCAAACTGGCTGTTGGGAGACCAAGCAGATTTTGCAAACTCTTTTCAACTGACAACCTGAGGTGGAGTAGATTAAAATGAGTAACCAAGATGAATGTTTAAACGTGCTAAACTGCACACCAAAAGATCCAAAAAGTAAAAAAATAGCTAAAATACCTTTGTACTTTCTCCTATGTGACTTTCAATATCCCTTGGTACCACAAGGAAGCCCATTCTGCCCCTCACCTCTGAAGCTGGGAGAAATCAGGGAAGGACAATCTCCTTTACCTTCTCTCCTGGATCATTTTCCCCATGGGAAGCTGTGGGCAAGAGGTTCAACCACCAGCTTGCTGTGTATGAGGATTTAATAACCAGACTCAAAGCCCTATACAGGCTGTACATTCACCTGAGCCATCAGGCAAATATTGACACCATCCAAACCCATTTACCAAATCCTTTTTGCACCAGATACCTTTTGGAACTATGTCACTCCTTTTAATACACACCCACCTGGACAACATACCCTGACTTGATGTCAAATAGCTTTGAGGCTGGTGGAGAGAAGCAGGGAGATGTTATCAATAGTCTCACACTCAGAAAGCAGCTCCCTGTCACAGGATGCATCTTTGGTGATGCTGCAGTGGCCGGATGTCAGTGCTGAGCCCCCATGCCTGCATTGACTCCTGCTCACAGCCAGCCTTCTCTTAGAAGCTCTGGGGCCTGACACAGTTGTTTTGACTCTTTCTGTAACGAGAGGTAAGAATCTGCTGGGCTTTGTTTATAGGTTTTTATAAAAATATGGTTTATAGCAAAGATACTCTAATCAGGACTGCTCATGCTTGTAATCAGCTGAAGAGTCTTCAAGGGTATTGACAGAGGGAGTTTTGAGAAGTTGGGATAAACAAGCAGCACACCAAATCTTCCAAAGTGGTGAAAAAGATTTGACATTAATCCCTGAGAGTTTACACCTAAGGGATGCCTTATCAGTGGGTTTGGGCACTGCAGGGGAACTCAGCCACACAAGCCCTTTTTCAGGCTCTTTCGGAAAACAGCTCATCTGAAATCTTCCTTCACCTTTCTGTGACACTTCTGAGCTCTTCGGAGTAATACTGAGAAAAGATGATTAAAAACCCGAGCGAGTAGCTCGCAGGCAGCCCTTCTTTCCGTCGATGTCCTCTGGCTGATGGCAGCACTGCGGCGGGGACGGGCCAGGGCTGCCACCTAGAGAGCAGCCACCGCCACTTGCGCACACACACCCTCCATCTGGGGCTCCTTTTGGGGAATGAACACCCGCCAAAGCTCGGCACAGCCCAGTGCAAAGGCAGCACGGAGGGACTGACTGCTCTGCGACTCACCCCAGCATAAGGGCTGAGAGGTCGCCCAGGGGAGAGGAATAATAGTGATAATAATTTTATTTGTATTTTAATTTGAGCAAATTGTTGGGAAGGCACTGTCTGGAGGTACATCTGCTGTTCCCCAGCCTGTTCTAAGGGAGTCACTATTGTAGGGTCATGGACATCCAGAATAGTTTGGATCAGAAGTGACCTTAAAGCTTATCTAGTCCCAGTCCCCTGCCATGGCAGGGACACCTTTCACTATCTCAGGTTGCTCCAAGCCCTGTCCAACCTGGCCTTGAACACTTCCAGGGATGGAGCATCCTGAGCTTCTCAGGGCAGCCTTCTCCAGTGTTCCATCATTTTCCAATCTCCCTTCCCACCACGAGCAATGCCCCGCAGTATTTCCCAGTAGTCCTGGACACTGCTTTGCCTCCCCCTCAGAAGATTTGTGCTAACAAATGTAACCTTTCTTTGGAAACAAACTGACCCTTTTTCTATGCTTTCCCTTCGCATCCCGCAGGGTCACAGCCCCTTCCCTCCTCAGAAGGTTGTAGCATCCTGTCTTTTGCACCCGGCGCCAGAGGAGAGAGAGCTCTGGATGCTGTGTAGGATTGTGCTCCTGCTCTCCAAAAGGCTTTCAGCCTTTGAGCTGGAGCTCAGCACCAACGCTTTCAGACCAGCTTTTCAGCAGGCTGTGTGCCATTCTGGGGTGATGGGACTAGA
This sequence comes from Lichenostomus cassidix, assembly GCF_008360975.1. Taxonomy (NCBI): domain Eukaryota; kingdom Metazoa; phylum Chordata; class Aves; order Passeriformes; family Meliphagidae; genus Lichenostomus; species Lichenostomus cassidix. The sequence continues at coordinate 8,152,695 of NC_139494.1, forward strand.
ACCTTCCCTTGGGTCCCTGGTGAGTCCTGTCCTTACAGGCATTACAAGCTCCATCCCACAGCACAGCTGTACCCAGGGTCACCCTGCTCCTGCCCTCTCACCTCCTCACAGGGTGAGCTGCTTTGACCTAAAGCCGCTAAAAATGTCGGACCTCTTTCTTCTTTCTTCTTTCTTCTTTTTTTTTCTTCTGTATTTTTGTAGGTATTGGTTGATGTTTTATTCCTGACTATTTTGAGGTGGCAGAGAGGTGATGACTGAACCTATTGCTGGGTTGTGGTTTTTTCTCTGTTCATACAATGACTACTGTTTGTTCCCCCACACTCCAGAAATTCGTCTTCAGGTGTTGTTACAGAAATTAGTTAATTTTTCCAATATGTGGGTTGCCTTAAGGAATCCCTGCAGATTCCAGCATGGATTTCCCTGCCTCTTCAGCCTGCCCTTTTCTGCAGGTAATGTGGTGTTTGGGGGATCCCACAGGCACACCATGGCTTGTACAGCCATTGCTCTCTGCTAAATTCTCCGTGAATCATCTATTTTAGGGAAATTCTTTGCAGGTGGTCAGTGGTGCCTGCAAAAGTACATAAATGTGATGGTCTAGGTTCAGATTGCCTCCTGGAGGTGAAATTTTGTTGGGAGAATCCCCTCAGAGAGGAAGGTGTGTGTCCAAACCATCACAGCCCCAAATAGGATTTTTTTTCCCGTGTCTGCTACATTTTGCTTTCTTCTGCATGGGTGAATCTTTCTGAAGTCAGAATATCCAACTGGGTGGAAAAGAGGAGATGCTGGAGGGAGATCTCCGCTGTGAAGTGAGAGCAAAGAAAGAAACTAAATCCTAATGCACTATTTCAGTGCTACTTTTACCCAAATTTGAAAACACTAGTGGTCTTGGGTGGTATCTGGACCTAAGGATGGTGATCCTCTATGTAATCTCTTGTCATTCATCTATAGACTGTGTAATGAACCTAGAGATTTCTGAATATAATACCCTGCTGATATTGTCCAGACCTCACAAGTAGGAGACATTGATTCAATCAATCTAAATTATTTTTAGATAGAATATTCCTTGAATCACCATAAATACATATTTACGTTTATACTATAAAATTTATTCTATAGATTATACATTAAATATTATTAAATACATTTAAATTACATCTAAAACATATATATTATATTACATATTTCATATCTATTATAGATAATACAATATACTTTTATATATAAAATATCTGTGTGCTTGTGTTATATGTGCCACAAAAGAAAAACTGCCAGGAGTCCCATCTTTGTGCAGGAAATTTATTTTGCATAGATTCTGTTAGAGTTTGGGTACATTTCCTAGAGTTCTGCATACAAGTTTCCCAAATATTTACTGTAAAAAATGTACAAGTCCTGTGCCAGCAGCAGACAGCTCTAATGAGAGCTGTCATGCTTACACAATTTGCACTTCACATTTTCAACATTTTAAAATTATTGTCACTGCATTTGTGGTACAGCAAGAGCCTTCAGTTAAAAGAATTATTTAGGTATAATATGAAAAAGTGCATCCTTTAAAAGACATGGGCTGGCCTTGCCCTGGCTCTGAGAGCACTTGGGTGATGCAGAGCTGAACCTGGGGCTGTGGCTTGGGCAGAATGGAAGAGAAATAGTGTGACAACAACCCCCAAACTGGATCCCCAGAGCAGCTTTGCACACACCATTGCACAGCAGTCTTCAAAAACAGATAATTATTGCATTTCTTCCTTGTAAAAATAAATAATTTGAAGTTTCTCTGAATAAATAGAATAAATAAATAGTAATAGACATCTGAATAAATAAAAGCTCCCAGTAGCGTTGCTTGAAGGAGGATTTGCTAAGCTCAGGTCTTCTGGCAGTCTTGACAGGTGCCTTGAACTCTTTGAAGCTTAGTTTGTTTCCTCTGGAAGGGCATTGTGACCCAGGAACCTTAATAAATATTCCAAATTATTGAAAAAATCATACTCTTCCACTGCCTTCCAGTGATGCTCCTTGAGGGCAGACTGAAAGGAGAGGAGTGAAAAGAATTAGGACATGTAAGTTACATTCTGGTCCCTGACTGGTTTGGGGTTTTTTTTCTTAATAATTAATTTTAAGACCACAAAGGCTCTGAGGAAGGTATTGGGGTAGGAGTGGCCGAGGAAGGTGTTACAGGCTGCACCTTTGCAGCTGTTTCTCAGCCAGGGATCTCGTCCCCACCTGCCCCAGGGCACCTCTGCCAGGTGATGGATTTTGTCTTAGCAAGGAGACTTTGGGAAGAGGTGAGCAGAGCAGGGAGGCACTGGGACCATGGCCAAGTGCCTGCTGGGGGCTGGCAGCTGCTCCCATTGCCACACGAGGAGGCAGTGGGTGCTCTGCTCAGACTCTTGTTCTCAGTGCAACCAATATCAACCACAGAATCTTCTGTATCCTCTAAAACAGCAGGAATTCAGCCCAAACCTACCATCCAGCCGGTGCACGTCTCTCCATAAGCCTGGATTTTCTGCAGGTTCACAACTATGAGTTTCTGCTCCACACTCTCTTTGCTGTGTTTTAGGGCTTCAATAAATCCTCCCAGATAGGTGACTGCATTCCCTCCTTCCTCCAATGTGGTGTTCTGGAATAACAAAGTTGAGTAATTTTGTCCTTTCGATACTATATTCCTGGCACAGATTCCATCAAGTTAATGCAATCAATATGCCTCCGACAAGAAATAATGTTGCACAATGATTTTAGGCTAAAAATTATATAATAATGTTGGCACTGTAGAGTAGGGCAGCAACTGTGCAAACCTGGGCTTTCCTCCGGCTGAAGGCTGACGTTACCTCCAAAAGTTTCAGAGGGAGTCTGTGGAGGTGGAACCAGGCAGGACTGGGCACCTTTTGCTTTTTTATTACTTCCTCAGCTCACTCAGGCGTGGGAAGGCAGTGATTCTTAGGGGAATAACCTCCAGCGCTGCTACCTGGACTTTGCCTCTCCTGAGCTTCCACAGGAAATGCACTGTCAATGCCACTGCTGGCACTGGTGTCTAACAATGTGGGTACTTCTTCCCCAAAAAGGCAGGGAAACAGACTGTCCCCACTTTCCAATGGCAGTGAGGTACCTGTCTCCTTCTGCCTCTGGAAGCCAGTCAGTTCTGGTTATCTGCCTGGGAAAAGAGAGGTAACCAGCACTGTCTGGGAGGCAGCTGTTCTGCACTGCTGTACTGAAGGCAGAGCTCCGAGCACGGGTGTTTCAGGGAGATCTTTGATAACTCTGGAGGGAGCAGAGCTCTGCACATCATCTCTTAGCACACACTGCCCCAGCATGGTGCTCCCAAAACGCCATGGGTGACTTGGCTGCCATCTAAAATCTGCTTTAAGAGCACCAGAGCATCCTGAATGGGCTATAACAACAGCTGCCTCCCCCCTCCCTCTCAAAAAGCAGCTAGCCCCCCACGAGCACACAGCATTGCACAGTGAGCCACAAAGGGATCTTACCAGAGGTGTGATTTCGCTGCTGCCCTGAAAGAGATTGATAAAAATCACATTAGTAAGTTCCCTGCTAACACAGAAAGTCAGACACAGGGCACAGAGAAAACGGACCAACCTTAGAGCTGAGATTCCGAAGGACTTGGATGGTTTCCTTGAAGAGGGAGCTGGCAGGGCAGGCTCTGCCCGTGGTGAGTGGTGCAGGGGACACCAGGCACAGCACTGAAAACGTGACCCCGAGCAGGCATAGCATTGTGGCAAAGGGGTTGTGCTCCCCTCGAGTTGCCTGATCTGCCTCCTGGCTGCCTTTTATATGCGCTCTGGTGCAAGGAAATGATTAATGCCTCGCCACAAAAATGCCTAAACTGAAGGCGAGTAGTCACCTGTAGAATGGAAGCTGTTAGTTTCTTATCTGATTGAGGAAACTACATGTTTCTAAAATAAGGGCTCCCGCAGAAGTTCAGTGAGAGCTACGTAATTTGGATATTTTAGCCATTCTGATTTTAAATGCTGAAGCATTTTGGTAAACTGATATTGTCTAAAGATTGATGTGAGGTAACAAAATGTCTCTTAAGTATTTACATCCACATTTGCCCTATTTAATATTGAAATTGCATTAAATAATACTCTCACCTTTATTAATTAATTCTCTGCTGCTGTTCTGTGTGCTTGTCATGAGAACCCCATGAATTACTCAGTGGTACCATGCTCAGACATAAATGACAGTTTCAGGATTTCAGACATAAATGACAACTTTCCCTCCTATGTGAATATGTGGTGCCCGTGCAGGGGAGAGGGACCAGCCATGGACTGCTGGGGTAGCTCAGGATCTTGGTGGGGACAGAAAAGCAGCTTCTCAGCTCTTTTTAAGGAGCATTTATCCAGCTTGTGAGCTCTCCTGGAGGCTTAAAACATTTGCCTGGTATCTCATACTTCATCTGCAGGAAGCTTGGCTGATGGGGTGCATAGTGTTGATGATTGATAAGGACACTGACAGAATTGCTGCTCAAGCTGCAGGTGGGCTCTGGGGTGGCCATGGTAGATCCTGGGTGTGCAGACCCCTCTCCTGCCCCCAGTCCCCCATCGGGGCTGCCTCTGACCCTGCTGCACGGCTTCTGCCCCAGGAGGAATGAAAACCCTGCCAGGGTTACCAGCAGGACGTCAGGTCTTTACTACCCAAAACCTCACAATGTTTTGTGTACATGTTTTTGCTCTAATTTAAATGGTGCTATTTCAGTCCTGCAGGAGTTTTATTATGTAATTGACATTCTTTAATGTGCATTAGGTTTTCTTGCCCTTAAAAGGGCTGATGAGGACCCAAATGCTGCTGTTTCCACACTCATAGCATTTTCCTACTGGCTCCTGAGCTAATGTTTCACAGAACATTGGTTTTATTATTTTCTTTGCATGATATAAATTAAATCAGAAGGCACTGTCGTGTTACCTACAAACCAGGTCCTGGACATGCTGCCAGGCACTTCTCTCCCCTGAGGAACCACCTTGTTCAGTCCTTTGTTTTCAGTAATTTTGCTAATTGTTTGGTGAGTGAGGCATCTCACCTGCTGCTCTCCAGAGCTCAGCCTTCATTAGCCTTTGCTGGATGAGCCTTCCTGGAAGCAGCAGCTTGGTATGGAGCAGACTGTGTGCCCTGGATCTGCTGGGGTGGGAGCTGGGGTGGTTTTCCTGGCTGGCTGGAGTCACACTGATATTCCTGATGTTTCCCTGTTGTCAGAATATCGGTTTTCCTCCAAAACTGAGGCTAACCTGCAGTGTGTTACCTTAGAGGGGCAGCATCCACTGGAATACTGTCTCTGCCTTGTGTTATCACAGGATTTGCATCAGCTCAGGCAGTGATGAACATTAGTCTCTGTGGTGCACACATGGCCTCTTTCAAAAAAATCCGGTGATTCTTTTCATTTTAATGAGTTCATGAATAGTGTGGATGCTGCCAGTGACTCTGTGCATTGCACACCTTGGGAAGCAGAATTGCACCTGAGACTCAGGTGTTTGCCCCCGTCTCTGGGTGGTTCAGGAATTTGCCTGTCCCTGGCACTGCTGTGGCTGTGGAGATAAAACAGATTACAGCATGGTTTAAAGGGAAGGAATGGATTGTATGTATTGGATCATAGAACCATAGAATGGGTAGGGTTGGAATGGACATTTAAAGGTCAATTTGTTCCAAATCCTTGCAATGACCACTAGACCAGGTTGATCAAGTCCCATCGAACCTTACCCTGCATGGATAACTGTATCTGCTGGTACCATAAATTGTAGCCAGGTTCCAAGTGAAGGGAATTTCTTCCCTTCAAAAAGGCAGTAGGAGCTAAGGCTGCAGGTAAACCTGTTGGTGAGCACTGGGGATTTTGCCTTTATCTCCAAAAGATCTAAAGAAATGAAAGTTCCTGCTGAAAGGGCAGAAGGGAAAGGTGTGGGCAGGACGGACTTTTACTGCTGGAAAAAACCGAACTGTGAAGTTGGGACTCCACCTTTATCTCTTTACTTTTTCTAAAGCCACTAATGACATACAAATACATTCTTAGATTGCAGCCAGGGTGGAAAAAAAAGAGGTGATAAAACCAGAAAGGAAGATGGAACTTGCGGTCTACTTGTGTAGGCACATTCATCAGTCGGTCTCGCACACACCAACTCTTCTGCAAATAATCACTCAGAGGTGAAACTTCTGTGACCACCCTGCTCCCCTCGTGGTTGGATCAGCATTGACCTTTCTCTGCTGTTCTGTACTGCTGTAAGAATCTGAGAGGGCAGCAGGGAGTTTCCAAACAGGACTCATGCAGCAGTGAGTGTCTCTATCCAACTCCACCTCCACCAAAAAATCCGACATGGATTAGCACTGATGAGATGAAAATTGCTGATATGATGTCACTCCTAGGAGTGACATCTATACCCTTGTCAGACACAGAATTAATTTAGTGAACAGAAAATTACCCGGCCCAGTAGGAATTAACTAAAAGCTTAACATAAAATTAACTGAAAAACTGAAAAGATAATAGAAAATTAACTAAAAACTAACAGAATTGTTCACTTTTTTAGTGTGGAGAGATGGTGAGCTTCAGTTTTGTGAGTTGGGCTCCATGTAACTAAAGCAGAAATCCTGGTGAGAAGTCTCAGCAATGGTACAGAGACTGTTCCTTGTGGAGGATTTGGGAAACTTCTGGTTCATCACCACATAAGTGATCATTATAAGATCATCAGATCTATATAACTCACTGGAGTGGAAGTTCAGCCAGCTGAAGGGTGACATGAGCTCTTGTAAATCTTCCTGACCCACCAGGGAGAAAGCAGTTTTGACAGTGGTTTTACTAATTTGTTTCGCTTAATCTCAAAGCTATCTTCTTGCTGTCATTCCTCTGTGAAAAGACTGATCAGCACCTCCTTTCGCTTCTCTGAATATCCTCATCACACACATGCCAAGTTCATCTCTGTGCATTCTTGCACAACCTTGAAGTGCTTTGATTTCTCCCAGATGTTTGCCCCTGCCACTTTTCTAGCTGGCAGCTGCACTTGCACACCTCTGAGCAGACCAAACCATGACAATCCTCAGCCTTGATGGACTCCCTCTTTCCCTCCTTAGCCCTTCCACTTTGAATAAATCTTGAATAGAGAGGCTGAAGTGATTTACAATGTCCTTTGCACCACAGCTTTGACACCTCAGTACTGGAAGGAGTTAAGCAGTGTTATTTCTCTGTGGTCTGCCTCTGCAGAAAGGAGGAAGCCATGCCTCTCCCTGTGCTGCAGAGTGATTTTAAATGCTGTTCACAAGCAGCAGAAACTGAGATCCTTGTCGCTGGTGACTGTGCTTGGTCAGGGCATCTGCAGCAGATGTGCAGCTCTGCTCCCCAGCCCAAGGACATTCCTTTTGTGTTTCGTGCTCTGGCTGTGGTCGCTGGTCTGTGGCCCAGCTGTCTGGCCAGTGGGCTGTCATCCTTGGAAAGTGGCCCTTGGAGCATGGGGCCAAGTCAGGCTAATTGGAGAGCAGAGGCTACATTTTTTGACATAGGCTCTGGAGACAGAAAGATTTTTTGTTTAATCAGAAGGTATTCCCCACAGTTTGTATGACTTCCTCTGCAGCTACTCAAAAAAAGTGCCTGTGACTCACAGAGGCTTGTCCTTCCCTTGCAGAACCCGGTGGGGGAATTGTACCAACGCATGAAATCAAAAATTATTCCAAAACTGACTCATTTTGCACATCTCAGCCTCCTGGACCCTTGACCTCTGCTGCAGCCCCTTAGTCTGTCGAGGTTCTGCCAAGGTCTCCCTATCTGATGAGGGTCAGCAGGGCTTGCCCTGTCTCCTTTACCTTGTTACAAGGGATGCTTTAGGACTCATAGATAGAGCTTTTTGTAACTACATGGCTTTGGAAAAGCAAGGAAAACCTCCCTGCTTGCTCAGAGAGATGTCCTGGAGATGCACAGCAACTTCTCTACCTTTCAGGCAAAATTAGAGATAAGTTGTGGATTTCTGTGTTAAATTCTAAGAAGTAAGATGCCTGTTTGATCAGAAAAGATTTCACAGGCAGACTTGGTGCCTCTCCAGCTCCAGTGAGTCAGGTTGGTGGTCACAGGACAACAAACATTATCACACACTTCACTTTCTGGAGAAAATGGAATAGTCTTCCCTTAGTTTTTGAAAGAAATTATGTCTACAGGGTCTATGTCTATATCTTCCCACCCTCAGGGAGGAATTGCAAGACATCTCTAGCCTTGAGTTTGAGGTGTAAAACCCATTCAAGTTCCCTCAGGACCTCATGTGCACTCTGGCAGCAGCCACCACCTTGCACATCTTGCATCCTTAAGCTGGAGCCTGTCACCCATGTGCAGTGGCCTTGGCAGTTGTTGATAAGCATCCAAAAGACAACTACATCTTTAATGATGATTCATTGCATTCTCAGTCACTCGTCTGAAACCAAGGGAGTCTGAGGGAAACACAGATGATCAATCCAAAAACTCTGTAATGGGTGTTTTCAAGCCTCACCCACTGACCTGATGACATTTGGCTCCAGAGAGGTGGTGGCTGCAAAGGGGCACTTAATTTTTCAGTTTCAAAGACACCCTGTATGAATGAGGAAATAAGAGGTTTTCCAAAGCCTATAAAAGTGGGATCATGTTCTGCAGAAAATAGATTTGTGAATCCTGACAAGTGACTAATGGGAATTGGAGATGGAAACGGAAGTAAAGTATCAACATAAAATGAGTAATCAAATGTTTCAAGAAAAAGAAAACAGGGGAATTACCCTTCTAGAGTACTAGCCCAGATTTGGCTGCTGATTGCTCCTTGATGGAGCTGAAGCTGCCTTAATCTGCCTGCAATGGCATCACCATCCTCTGTAAACAGCTGAGCAGGGGAGTGATGCTCATCTCCATTTCTCTCATCCTGAGGGCTAAGAAATGATGGCAAGAGAAGCGGTGTAGGGATGGGAGGGGAAGGAGGCAGCATAGGACCAGCATTTCCATGTCCAAGCTGCTTTCTGTCAGCTCTGCCCTGGAAAAATAAAAGGGATCTTCTGGCAGGGAGCTCACTTCCCCTCTGGGCCAGGGCACAGCTGCCTCCCTCGTGGCTGCCCTGCCTCATTCCCCTGTGCAGATATTCCAGAACCATCTCCAGCCTCAAAAGTGGGACTCTGGGAGAGATACCCCTGGACCAAGCTGAAAAATGTGGCCTTGAGAGGCTGGTGCCTGTGCAAGAGTGGGGTGTATTGTGTGTCCCACATGCTCTCGGAATGCAATGTCTCTTGGCAAACCTTCCCCCAGCCCTGCTTGCCATGGTGGCACAGTTCAGCTGCCACCATTAAGGATTTGGAGAGCATTCAGAAGACTGTGGCTGGTCCTACACAGGATGGATGGGGTTTTTCCACCCTTGGAGAGCTCATCATGGATCTCATGAACACAGACATGTCTAGGCATGGGGTGTGCACTGCAGAGGAGTTGAGCAGACTGGAGGGGGTTTGCTCTGCTACCACAGTGTTGGGGAGATGGGTTTTACAATGGCTAATTTCGTGCTTATCAAAGGGGGAATGCTAAATATAACTCACACCTACAACTTCTAAAAGTAGAACATGCTCTGTGAAGCAGACCTGCCCCTGCTGTGCCACCAGCTCAGTCTTGTCCCCCTGTGAGGCTCACAGAGCTGCTTTTCCTGCCTTGGTACAAGAAATGCAACAATCATTTCTTAGTGAAAAATCTAATTCCGATACAAACAAGTCTGGAGCAGCCCTCGAAAGCCAAAGTCAGAGCTTAACTGAGACACCAAAGCATGTGTGTTTTATTGTGTTATGATGATGCAAGATGCTTATCAGGGCTGTGAGAGCTGTGATGAACCTGTCGGGGTTATCATGCTCAGGCAGCCGTGCTCAGCACACCGATGCTGTCATGCTGGTGGTAAGACTGTCCCGCCTGCTGAAACCAGGCATTCCCTTCACTCCTGTTTGCACAACAGTTTCTGCTCGGCTTAATGGTATCAGATTATTTCGGAGCCCGCGTGGGATCAGAAATGACGGCAGGGCCCTTGGAAACCCCAGCCAAATGGACTTTGCCCTTGCCAGGGCAGGGTGCTGCAGAGGAAGGGCTGTGCCGTGCTTGAGAGCTTCACAGGGTGCTGCTGGCTTTGGGGCTGGGAGGCTCCAGCTGGACCTGGAACCCCACTGCCTTCACCACTGCCTGCATCCCACTGCCAGCATCCTGCTGCCTTCATCCTGCTGCCTCCATCCTGCTGCCTGCCTCCCACTGCCTGCATCCCGCGAGGCCCCAGAGCTGCTGTCCCGCCACGCTGGTGCTTTCCCCGGCAGTCTGCTGCCCCGGGCAACAGCTCCGGCTGCGTTTTCCTACAGCCAGCCCAGTGTTGACTTTGAGTTATTTAATGCTTCACTTTTCCCTCCTGTCTGTTTGTCAGAGTTTCCTGTACTGGCCTGCCAAGAATACTGAGCCTGATTAATGTTTTCTCCTTAAAAGCCTGATGTTCTTCTCCTTTCCATGTACCTGTGATTCTGAGACTTCCCACTTATCTGAAGGGTGAATTTAAAATTTAGTGTAGAACATTTAAATGTAATTTCAAATAAAGTATCTGAAATATTAAACACCTCATTGCTAGCAAAAACGTTGAAATTCAATGGCAGGAATGGTTTCTTCAGGGTGGTTCTTAGATTCCTTGAACTATTTCAGCACTGAACAAGACAGAGCTCAGGAGCAGAGATTTTCCTGACTGTTTAACCTGAGGGTGTCTGGCTGGATATTTACTAATTTCTCTGATCTTAGTAAACAGATTCAGGGTCTGGTTGGGTTTATGTGTTTCCCAGTTCCTACAAGAATTCAATATAAAGTGAGGCACAATGACCTTGCTCATGGATCCTGGGCACTTTGTGGTACCTGGCAATGGTCAGAGTACTTGTCCCCATGCAGGGCTGGTGGCTGTCCCCCAGTGTGCAAGTTTTTGAGGCCACTGCTCCTGTGTCAGGAAACGAAGTCTGTGTCCAGCCTGACTGGGCTCTGCTCACTCTGAGTTTGCATGGTGAGATGCTGTTTTGACCACTGTGTATCTGAAAAATGAGATGGGCTCTGCACTGTGGAAGGGATGAGATGTGTGGAGGAGCCAACTGCTGCTGTAGCAAGCCCTGCCCAGGGCCACCATGCTGTCAGCAGGGAAAGCCACATTTTTGGAAGTTTCTGCGATGCATTCTGTGTTTGTCCCCATGGGTTTTTCCCATGGTGGCTGTGTGTCTCTGTCTCTCTGGGTGTTCATTCCTGCTCCAGCCGGGCAGTCCCTCCATCCCCATCCTCTTGGAGAACACTGATGCTTCTCAGTTTTTCAGGGCTGGGAGCTCCCCACAGCAGTGCAGGCGAGGGGATGGTCCTCCACTGTGACAAGTGAAAGTGCTTCCGCTTTCAGCACTGCAGATGTGGCAGGGACATGGTGCAGCCAGGAATGAGTCACCCCAGCGGGAGAGGGGACACCTCTTCTTGAAAGCTCAAGCACAACGTGACTCAGAAAAGCTGAGTTCAAGGCTGCAGCAGATGGCTCCGAGCCATGGGAAGGTGCTGGGATAGGTGAGGGCAGATATGGGGAGCTCAGGCTAATCAGGAGCATCTCCCCTGTTGCCGGCAGTAATTGTGTTCCATTGTGTTCATCCCACTTGGAAATCAAAGAGCTTCCCTGAACAGCACCAAAACCACTCACCCTTCACAAATAAAGGACTCTTAATTATGGAGGAAAATGTGTTTATTTTTGTAAAGGTGCATTTACATTAACGGAAGGTTGCAAACATTCAGTAAGATATATAAGTATAGGCGGCACATGACAGGAGTTCTTAAAAACCAGTCCCTGCAGGAACATTCCCTTTCAATACTCTTCTATTAAACATTAACTTTCAGAATCTTAACTGATAACTTTACATGGCCATCCACTTTGTGACTACCTGCCATAGCTATGGCTACTTAAACAGTTTGGAAAACAAGTATCGTCTGATTCAGTTCAACAGAATTCAGCTCACATGAGATGTGGGAAACACCTTGTATCAGCTGAGCAAAACACCTCTATTAGCTGTTATTCCTTGGAGGAAAAACAAACAAGACTTCTTTGCTTTTGTGTTGTCCAGTCTGGCAGGATTTGGGTGCCATGGCTCTGCCTCACCAGCAATAAAACATGTAGTGGTTGAAGTTTTCCCCTGGATCCAAACACTCAGGAAGGGAGGGAGACGAGAGTGCACAAGTGAAGGGAATCTTCTCCAGTCCTGGAGCTGGTTCAGGAGCCAACGGGAAGTGAAGGTGCTGGGTGGGACCAATGACCTTGTCGCTGTCCCAGGGACTGGCTTTGACCCAGCGCTGAGAGCCCTGGGGCTGTAGCTTGGACAGTGTGAGAGAAATATTGTGACAGCAAATCCCAAAGCAGATTCCCAGAGCTCCTCCTCACACACCAGCACACAGCAGGTTCCAAGAGCAAATACTTAAATACAGCAGCATCACAATAAATATCTCAAAGTCTCCATAAATAAATAAATAAATAAATAATGAAAATTGCTCTTTCATTATGAAAAAGAGACATAAGTTAAAATATTAAAATTATCTAAAATATTTAAATATTTAAGTGCTTGTCTTTTAAAAAATCAGCATGTTTCAATCATTGTACTGACCACGACTGCTGTTATAACATCCCTTTTTATATACATATATATATACAAATATCGCTCTACATATAAATATTCTATGGCTGTATTCCTGAGGATAAGTTAATTGAGTCACATTTTTGTTGCAGTAGAGTTCAGGTTTTCCTTTTCTTCTCAGATTTGGAGCAGTTTATTTAGGTGTTTTGAATTTTTTCAAAGAGCAATCTCAAGAACCTGTCTAGTGTGTCCAGGAAGTCATCCTGTGTTACTTGTGCAGTCTTACACTCCTTATCGAGATCCTTAAAAAAAAAAAGAAAAAAAAAGAAAAAAAAAAAAGACATAATTCAGCCTTGTAACTTGAATGTCACATTTAAGTCTATGGTATTTGATGCCTCAGCTGACAAGTGAGCTGCAATAGCCCCCAGCATGTTTTGGAGAGCAGGGTGAGCTGCCCCTGGAGGCTCCAAGACAGGGTGATGTGTGGGTGACAGCTCAGCACCTGACAGTACACACAGGATGCCCTGAGCCCCACTGCTGTCCCAGCTTCCACTCACATTTGAGGGTTTTTTTCATATTATTGTCTTTCTTGCAATTTGGATTAGCACAGGAAAAGGTGCCAGAGTGTGATCCAAGGAAGACAGTGGATGTATTTACATCCTTCTTAATCATACCAACTTTTGAAAGAGATTTCTAGCCCTCACTGCAGCCAGCTCAGCACCATCCCAGCTGCCATGCCCAGTTATTGAACAGCCTCTGCTGATTATTTTACTATTAAATACCACAAAGCTAAACTTACTTTGGGGAGGATGTTTTTGTAGGCATTAAGTCTGGTCAGTTTTATAGCGATGAATTTGCTGCGAGTGTCAAGAGCTGTCAAGGTGCTAGCAAAGGTTTTCAGGTGGCTCTGCATGCATCTCTCCACCTGCAGGGATAGGAAAGACTTATTGCAACAATTATTTCAATGGTAGTAATTGGTAGCACATAAATAAAATATTGTATCCCAGGAATTTATATACCCATGAAAAATAATAACCTACAGCAATTAAGCACTGTGTTTTCCACACTAGCCCTGATTCTGTATGCAACTATTTACTGGACACAAAATTTAGGAAATCAAAGTACAATCTATAATTTTCATTCAAGAACATGCCATGGTGCAAAAACTCCCAACTGCCTCAAGTAAGTTGCAGGTGCCACAAGAAACTGGACATATAAAATTTGGGTATCTTCAATTCTGGATACATTTGTTTCTTGAAAAAAAGAAGGCCAACCCTGCATTAGGGCTTCATGTTTTGCTATTATGTCTCTCTTGAAACTAGATCAGAATTGTCTTAATGAAATACAAGCAATTATTGCTGCTGGTGTGAATTTTCAACTTTTCTCCCTGAAACTAAGAGGGGCTGATGCCATTTGTCTTCTCTTAACTTTAATAGGAGATGGGCTGCTATTTCTCACTGGTATTGCTTGTGTCCTCCATAAAAAGTTCATTTTTTCACTGGATTTCTCACTGGAAAATACAGGTCTGTGAAATGAATGGGTCTGTATGGGACATAGACCAAAGAGTCTGTTCTAGTACTAAGGGATCAAAGTGAATTTGTGAGGCTTCCAAGAAGATGCTGGTCCACATCTAAGACCTTTGCTTACTGAGAGAACTACTGAAGCATTTTAGCATTGGCAACAGCTTTGTGTAGATTCTTGCAAAAACTTTGTATTTCCCTGGGTTTGTAGAGTTCTCTTACTGCTATCAGAATTCTGAAGTGGGAAAGAAATTTGGGGATTTTAGACAATAATTTTAAATAGTAGTATGTGATTTCTTACCGTAGCATTCACGGTTACAAGGCTGGGAACCTGCTCAAGAGAAAATGAAGTTAGTAACTTCAGAATACAACCTGGAATAGAAGGGCAGCCAGGGGGAAACTGATCAAAATTAAGAAACTTACTGCATTTAAATTTAATGTCTTCATGTCTTGGAGAAGCTCTCGAATGATCAATCCCACCAAAGTCCTGGAGCGCTCCTCCTGCAGGGGTGCTGAGCTGCCCAGCACACCCAGGCCCAGCAGAGCCACAACCTGGACCAGCATTTTCAGAGTCAGCTCTGCTCCTCAGCTGGGTGAACTGTGTGTGGCTCTGCCTTGGGCTCCTTTTATATACACAGTGCTGCAGGAAATGATTAATATCTCACCACAAACATGCTCTTGCTAAAGGGGAGGCGGGGAAGATTTACCTGAAGAATGGAATCTGCTGGTTATTCAAATGAGTAAGAGTCTATGTACTTTCTGCATCAAGAGCAATTTCATAGACTCTCTACCTGAACCCCTTTGCAATATGTATTTCCAGGGCAAAGTGTGCAACCCTGGAGTGTGAATAAAGTGTAGACAGATATCTGTATCCATCTGTGAAATTATTAGAATATGTTTTCATAGACTATACATAGACCTATACAGACAAATGTGCACACAATTGTGGATGCTGGAGAACTAAATCTTGGTTTACATTAGTTTTTCAGCACTTCCCAAAATTTGGAGGTAGTTTAAAGAAAATGTACCAGCTCCCTGAGAAAACTAGGGTTATAGTGCTCAATATTAGAATGTTTAGGTTTTTTGAGACTTGTAATAAAACTACCCAAACTATCCTGTAGACCTTCCACAGAGAATTCTGTGTCTAATTCAGGAAATATACTGCAAGCTGACTAAGTCAGGACAGAGATTCCAAGGTGTTCTTGGGAAAGGCACCATAGCCTCAGAATAGATTTCTCAGCTGTCTGTGGAGACAACAATTTGAACAGTAACTGAGGAAATTTTGCAATCAAACTTCACTTAATATGAGTAGAACTGCACAGGACAAGCTAATTGAATTATGAATATCAAGTGGAGAAATTTGGTAAAGAATGATTCAGAAGTCTGCTGACCTGGGAATATAAAAAAGTCAGATTTCATAAGAACAGCTGTCCCCTGGGTTGCATTAGAGAAAGATCTCCATGGATGCTGCAGCCCTGGCAAAGAGAGGTTAGATCAGCTCTGCCCTGGACAGAACGGCTGTGTCATCTCTCACTGACTTGGCCTTGGGCTACAAGTGAGGATGGGACCCAAGCTGGAGTTTTCCATGTTCAATTTAATGTATGAAAAGATAGTTTCTAAATCAGAGTGCTACCAGGATATTTATTAGGAGTTTCCAAATGAGAGTGCTGTCAGGATATTTATTAACTCCTGGGTTATTGAGGATGCACTTGTGGGTGCTGGAGGAGGTTATTTCCTGGGAAGGAAAAGGAATCCTCTGCTCTGTATTTTCCTCATGCCTCACACACTTTCAGAGCCAGTAGTAGGAGTACACACTCCGTCATCCAAAAATTTTGTTAGGCTGTACTTTGCTCTTAATACAATATTGCTGATGAAAATCCTGACTAATACTGGACCCAGACCAGATCCTTACAGCCAGGGCTAGGTATGACCTTGCAAGCTGACAATGAATTGTTTGGACAGTGACATATTTAATACAGTAATTTCAGTTATTTCCCTCTAGTTTGCTTATGAAAACATGCTGTAGCCTTGGAGAAAAATGTCAACAAATATTTTTCTACTAACTAAAGCAAAGGTCCAAAGAGCAAATTATTTTTAACAAATGTTATGTATGACGTCATTTGATCTGCTTTGCTCTCTGTGTATTTGTTATTGTTCTCTAGAAATGAAAGCAATTCTGAAATCAGATTACCCCTTGAGCATGCTGTGTCATTATTCTGGATGGACCGTGCTGGGTGATACTCAGGGAGTGCAACACTCCCTCAGTCTACGTGCAGGTGCTTTGTCACCTCCAGCTCAGGGAACTGGATGCTCCCTTTTGTTTTCATTCCTTTCGTTCAGGAATGTTCAGGTCACACGTAGTTTTGCATTTTTCCATCTCTCAGATGCATTTTGTTAAATTCACTGAATACATTCCTCTCCTGAAAAGTCAACCCTATGGTAACAATCTGCTTTTCTCCTGTTGCATTATGTTGCACTGTGACAAACATTTTGTAGATGACACTGTGAATTTGGATAGTCTTTAAAAGACATGAAGTAAGAGAGGAAAGGAGAAAGCACATCTGATAAGTCAGTGTTAGATCAGATCACATCATCAGTAGGCTTTCTTCCGGCCACCTCTGTTTCTCTCTATCTATATGGTTCATCTAAGGGTTGTTTCCAGCAGTGAGCTATAGTTTCCTCATCATTTTACTAATATTTCAGCTGTGCTTAATAATCCCTTCCACATTCCTTCAATAACCTATGACACTTCTCTGGTAATTCCTAACATTTTTAGTGCAGCTGTCAGGTCATGCATATTCCAGGATTAATTTTTTAGCATCCTGGACATGCTTTCATGCCCAGGGAGGGAACATGATGTGCAGGCAAGGGCTGAAGGCTGGCTGAAAGCCAACTAACAAGTGTAAAATGTATTAGTAAGAAAACTTTAAATACAACAAGTGATTTACAACAGGCCAGCATAAAGCAGTTACTCATGCAATTGGTTACATCCTGCAATCAGGGCACTTGCCAGAAACAACAGAAGCTAGTGTTAAAATCTGAGTTGATAATCTGAGATAAATGCCAGGACTATGACTTTTACAATTACTTTATTGGATTCAGTCTAGAGCATTAGAGTGAATAAATAGCTGTGCTGAGGAGGTTATGGAAAAACAGTGTCGCCGTCTGGTGTCAGCATCATTGCTCTGAGGGAGTATTTCTTTGGGAAAAGGCTTTTGAGAGATGCTTTGTTGTGTTTCCAGCGATGTGTAGGACAGAATAAGCATCTGCCATGTCTTACATCCCCACAGCCTGCTTGTACATCCCATAGGGAGTGCACACATTTATAAAATTGGAAGCAGGAAGAAAATAAATTAGAAAAAAATAAAAAAGACAAAAATCTTCACCAGGGAAACCTAGCTGATGTTTTTGATCCTTCAGTGATGCTTGGCCAGTCTGGGGGCACGTGTTTTGGCCATTTGCCTCCCTAATCGTTGCACTTTATGCCTTGTCTTCCCAAGATCACATCACACTCAATTCTGATACAGATCGTCCCTGGTTTATGATTAAAATAGTTCATTAATACTTTTCTTTTTAAAATTATATCTGGACCAGGAAACTGCCTACAGTGTATTCCCTCCATTTGATAGGAAATCATCCACAATCATGAGATGTTTTATCCTCCAAAGAAAATGCCTTCAGGCATTTCAACATTTCAGTCCCCAGCCTGTCATGCCAGGAGCTCAGCAATTGCTTCATCCTTTCCCACATGGAAGAGCAGTTTAACTGTGAGGAGCAGTGTCATCCCAGCTCTATACTGACTATTTTAAAATGCCCCATTTCTGGAAACATTCAGGGCCAGGCTGAGTGGGGTGCTGAGCTACCTGGTCTGGTTGAAGATGGCCCTGCACATTGCAGGGGGTTTGGAATAGATGCACTTTAAAGGTCCCTTCCAACACAAATTATTATATGATTATATGAAAACTCATCAATCACCTTATTTTTGGTAGAAAAAACTGATAGAGAACTGGACCCCAAATCCTCCCATAGCTCAGTCTGAACTTATAAACTTTGCCTTATAAACTCCTCAGCTTTCTGCTGGCCCCAGGCTTTGTTTACCATCCTCCACTCCCAGAAATTCCCACAGTCCTCTGGATTTTCCAGGATTGTTAGCAGTCATCCATGGTCACGCTACAGAGAGACTTAGGAGCTCAAAAAATAATTGCATCATGTCCTGCAGACTTGGCTATGGTTATTTTATTTAAATAGCTTCTATGAGGGGATTTTTTATGAAGATAACTCGTGTGTTTTGTTGACCAGATCTTCTACATACATCCTGGTTTACAGAGTCTTTGCTCCAAATTTCTGCAATCGATGAGTAATAACAGCTGAGCGTTTGTGGCAAAGGAAGAACCTCAAAAAGACAGCCCAGTTACAGAGGGTTACATGGTCAGCAAACAGGTTGTCCTCCAAAAACACAAAATATCAGAGTCTGGCCCATTCTATATTCTGTAGTTGTACTTAAAAAAAAATCTCCCCAAAGCCTTAAACTTCAAAATGGAAGAGCATTTTAGCATTGAATTCATTAGCATTGAACCACTGTGACAGCTTTCACAATCTGTGAAACAACAAATTCCTTCCAAATAATGTACAAGTCTGTTCTAAGAAATCTGCAAAAGCCCTTTCTAGGAAATAGAGTATCTGGCAAGTTAGCTGTGTTGACCTATATTGGAGAGTGGAGTAGAGGAAGATTTATATAGTCATCAGTGGCAATTTCCTCAGCCCATGGGCTGTTTCTGTATGCTCAGAGGTGCCTGAAGGTGTCCAAAGTCCAAGAGGTTCTTTTTGTCATGGAGAACAGTGCTGGAAGTCATGGCAGGAGGAAGGATACCCTCTGTTCTGGCTCCAAACACAATTTAATGTTAATGAGATTTATTTAATTTCTCTGGATGGAGCATATTGCACTAACCTTCTTCTGTCAGTATAGTAAATACTGAAAAAATCCATATGTTTCAGGCCATAACCCAAGTTGCAAGCAAGCCCACATCCACAGCCCTTGCTGCTGCTCACTACAGGCAGTCACGTAGGGAAGAGTTTGATTTCTTCAGTAGTGAGGAGATTACTGGAAACCAGGTGGTGAAACATGGATGAATCAACTGCTGTACTGCAAAACACTGAAATTACTCTCACACTCAGCTTCCCACTAAACTGAGCTGAAGATTTAATTATTTTTGTGATGCCCACTCTGGAGTGAGCTTGTGCAAAATGGTACATTTCTTCCATGCTCAGTAATCTTGATTTATTTACTCTTCCTCCAATTACTTATTTTGAAATGTGTATCTATTTGCAAACATATAATGCTTTTTCCTGGAACTATCAAGACCAGATATTGGGTGATCTTGATTAAATAATTATGTTAATTACATTTAATTAACCAGATCCCTGAGGGGATAAAGGAGTAGAATCATAGAATCGTGGAATGGTTTGGGTTGGAAGGGACCTTAACCATCATCCCACTTCAAGCCCCCCTGCTGTGGGCAGGGAGCCATGGGCAGAGTAAGGCAAATATTCATGTCAGAAAGTTAATTTATCTCACATAGGTTTTATTTCCAGTCTCCTGTGGAAGCTTTACACATGTTTTGTCATAAAAACCACAAATGCAGATAGGAAGTGCTTTCTTATGCCATTAGTAAACCCTTGGTGAGATCAAACGAGGGCATCAAAGATGCAATGGTATGATGAGAGCTTTAACTTCCAGCTCTGATGTACATGCAAATTCTTGCTGCTGTGAAATGCACCTCTGGAAAAGCTGCTCAGAGTCATGTGAAGGTTTCTAGATTTTAGGAGGGGTCCTGGGGTTTATCAGCCTGATGTGAAAATGCAAAGATTGAGTTTCCTGATGGGCTACAGCCTAGTTGCTCCTTGTTTGCCATCCAAATGTCTACTGCATTCAGACATGTCCAGGCAGGTTCATTCAGTTACAACAAAAGCTCTAATATTAGGTGTGTTGGATGGATCAGTCTGGATCTTCCCAGAGGAAGTGTGTCCTCCTGTGTGATCCCATTGCTCCAGAACAGAGCCCAAAACAGGTGTTCTTTCTTCTTGTGCAATTTGCTCCATGTGCCCAAGAAATAACTCAAGACATTTTGTGATAATTTGTGCAGTGAATAGAAGAACTCATTTATTATCTCTGCTTTTCCTGTTTGGGTTTTTTTTTTCCTTATTTTCAAACTCACAACGAATTTGGTGCATTTAGTAGTGGCTGTGAAAAAATGGGATGTTAAATGGGGGATTAGATTTATAAATACTTTCATGACATCATCTTGAGATGGCTGCACCAGCACTATGGGAATGAGAGACTTTAGCAGTAAGGGAAGAACACAAGCCAGAAACCGTCCATCCAGAAACACAAATCAGGGGAGGAGGTTCATGAAGCTGACCTGTCAGTAAAGAATGATTTCAGTACAGCATATTCAGGATATTTTACATAAAAAAATGCAAAACAGAATTGAAAGTATTGATGAGAATCTGATGATCATCAAGCTACCGTCAACGATGAGGGTAAAAATCAGCCAATTTCCTTCCAAGCCCCCTCTGATGCATCAGGCAGCCTTGGGCACACTGGGACCCTGGTGGCAGTGGGAAGGACTGGAAACTTCTCTTCCCAGATGTGATGAGTTGGTGATGCTCAGAAGTCACGTGTTGGTTTCCATTTCAGAGGAAAAATGCCACCCATGCACAAAGATAAGCAAAAATTATTTTTTACAAGTAGTTATGAATTTATATATGAGTATCTTCCATGAAATGGACCTTCAAACCTCAAGAACAGAATTATCACCACAAAGCCACAGCTGTTGATAGGATCCTTGTAGCCAAGGGTTGTACCTGGGTATTTTTTACAGGGATAAAAATGACCTTGTAAAAGGTTTCACAAATCCGACTTCCTGTCTGGGTAATGAATCTTTTTACCACTTTTTATACCTTATTGCAAATTAAAACCAAGTTGAACACTGAGAAGCTTATCTTAAGGGTCTTTTACAAACTGAATTATTCTATAATTTCTTAGAGACAAAATCCTAAAATGTAGTTTGCTTATGTGACCATATATTAGTCTCCTTACATTGTGCTTTCAAACTTTCTTTAGTTATATTTTGCAATTTTTTTCCCATGAAAAATTTGTTGAATCTCTGTTTTGCTCAGGGTGGACCTCTCTTGGGTGGCAGTTCTTCTGAAACATTTCCAACTTTTAAGTTGTTGCTTTGCAAGCTTAAGAATCCTTCCAAGTAATTTTTTCCCATATAATTTTGGGGTTTCTTTTACCAAGTAAACCAAACCCCAAAATCCCAGGCAAAGTACCTTGCAGAGTCACAGTGACACCAGCATGTTTAGGAACTCAGTGAACTGCACTAGATAAGGCCACGGGGACTTCAAACCAAAAGTCATTTCATGTTCTCAGTTTTACTAAATATCGTTTTATACTTGGTCCTATTTTTAGAACCTCCTGACATCTTCAAGATGAGTCAACATCCCAGTTAACATGGAAAGTATTGCCCTGGTGATGAAACATTGATAAGTCTGTTGCGAAAAGAAGATGACAGGTAACATATGAGGCTTCCCACAAAAGGGAAACGATGCATCTTTCGGAAGTGCACTAGGAGAGGGCGTCACCTCCAGCTTGGCAAAACCAGTGGGATCCAGTGTGGTGGAAAAATACCTGCGGCTGTGTGGGAGCTGGTGATGCACCCCGGCAACTTAGCGGCAAAAACGCCGAGAGTCAGAGGTTAAAGAGCCCAATATGGAGTTTGTGGAGCCAAATGTCTCAAGGAGCTTTGTGGCTCCCCAGCAGCTGCAAGAGACCCTGCTTGGAAGATTAATCACATCCTTTGGAAGTTTCTGACGTCTCTAGATCTGGTGAGAGGAACATCAATGTTTAGAACTGCTGTGCTATTTTTAAACAAACAAGAAGAGCGACCAATAATTTCTAACCCATTTCAAACAACCAGGATATTTTTATTCTCTGTGTCTCCCAGACTGCTTTCCCCACAGAGCTGTGGAGAGGGCAGCACACAGTCCATGCCCATTGGTGTGCACTGAGCAGGATGGGGCCCATGACAGCATCCCCATGGCTGCAAGCAAACTGATGTGACAACACAGAAATGAGAAATTAAATATGTATCAATGTCAGTTTATTCAGTTGAGGGAAAAAAAGAGGGACTTTTAAGGTTGCTGTGAGGATTTCAGTCTGTACTAAGTCTGAATACAGAGAAATAGCTTTCTAGATCTCATTTGATTGTCTAATAAACTACTGCATTTCAGTACCTCTCACCCTTGGGAAAAGAGAAATAGGTTCTGGGAGTAAGTGTGCTATTTTAAAGCACCCAGCAGACAGTGCCTTTACCATCACTATCCAGAAGTGTCACAGGCAGCACAACATGCCTTTTGCTTCAGTGCTGCTGGCTGGCAGTTCCAGCTGCTATCGCTCTTCTCCTCTGGAAGGCAGAAGGAAACATTGCTCTCCAGGGAATGGCTTGACCTGTATCAGGAAAGGATCTTGAAGTCTCTTGTGTGCTTAAAGGCAGCTGCTTTAGCATTCAAGAGGTGTTTTCAAAGTACTGATGTAAATGGAAAATAAAAGCCTTCTGGAAAGCAGAGCACTTTGCTATGGAGAGCAACAAGGGCTTGCA
This sequence comes from Lichenostomus cassidix, assembly GCF_008360975.1. Taxonomy (NCBI): domain Eukaryota; kingdom Metazoa; phylum Chordata; class Aves; order Passeriformes; family Meliphagidae; genus Lichenostomus; species Lichenostomus cassidix. The sequence goes on from NC_139494.1 coordinate 8,175,448, forward strand.
CTTGGCAGTGACCTGGGAGAGTTACCTTCTTCCCTCTAGGGTATAAAGAGCTTAGCTCAACAGAAGCATTCCTCATGTCGTTAAAAACGCCAGCTCATCCTCTGTTGTACCTACTTAGGTTATGTTTTCTGGGTGCATGTCAGTGCTTACCAACACTGAGGGGTTTGTGCCATCTTCTTGCCCAATCACGCATCTTTGTGAGATCCTACTATGGTGCCTCATACTCGGCTTCAGAGAGTACTTGGCATCACTCCACACCTTCTCAAATTTCCACCTCCTTTTCCAGAGGATATTAAGCAATTCAGTTCTTTTCTCCTGCTAATTCTGGCTTTAAATGTTGCTGCTGAAACATGGTCTTGTGAGCAATTAATTGTTTCATGCAATGGCTTTTCCCTTTGACTGAAGTGATCCAAAGCCCTCATCACTTTCATTTTATTTATGCCCCCTTTTTGCAGTCTTGCACCCATTAATTGCAACTGAGATTTGTTTCCATTACATCCATTTTATTAAACCATACAGTGTATTTCACTCCCTTTCAAGAAATATTCTTTGATTCAAAATATTAATGAAAAATCTAGTGTTTAACAGCTACTTTTGCTGTTACCTTGGTAGACAGCAAGTTTTCCATGTGTGACAAACTCAGTGCTGATGCTTCTACAGTACTTCTAAAATACCTGCCACATTCAGGTTCAGTTCTGATATTCATACCTCTTTTAGCTTTGTTTTTAAACAGTTATCTAAATTCTTAACCTTGCTATTGTAAAAATTTCATGACCTACCAATTCTATCTTTTAATTAACTCAGCACAAATAGGCAGCTGGCAGATGATCAGGGCAAAAAGGCAAATTACTGATAGACTGGGCTAAAGGGCTTTTTGTCTGCAACACAAATGCTCGTTTAAAAGATGCTCCCTTTGGGTACAAGCTAATAGAAAATCATGAATAAATTTGTGAGATGATAGATAGTAATAAGAAGTTATATAAAGGTATTTTAGCCTGCACTCTTAATGGGGCAATTTCTGCAGCTCTTTGACATCTGATGCTTTTACTGGAGTTGATTCTGTCCCTGTTGTCTGAATGAGCTTCTGACAGCAGATGGCATCTTCCTCAAAACCAGGGATCCAAAAGGGATTGCTACAGGAGAAAACAAGGTAGGAAGCTCATTGCCCTGCTCTGCCAGTCTGCTGACACTGACAAGGTCACATTGTGGATCAATGACAAAATTTGGCCTTGAGTACTCTCTCCTCACACAGGCTGGTGAAGCAGAGTGCTTTATTGGAGCACTTACAGCTCGAAAGAGCCTGGATGCTTTTAAAATACTAGGATTGACACTTCACTGGCTCACCAGCAGAACAGTCGCTTTTCAGCCACTGCACAACCTCACTGCCCACACAACTCTTCCCTGTGTACAGGGAAGCATCAGCTTCCCATTCAGCTGTCTCCAGACAAAATCTGTGTCAAAATTATTTAATATAAATAAGTTATCACTTAAAACTCCACCTAAAGTTGAGGAGTTCCTAGCTTTCGGATATGCTCAGGTCTTGGCTTTGTCCTTTACTTACCTTAGAGGTGTGGCTCATGAGCTGCAAGCTGAACCACAATACCTGTATTTGTCCATTATCTAAACCCAAAGAGAAGAGCCTTTGTCTAGTGAAAGCACAAAGGTCATTACAGTGTATGTTTATATTTATATAGAGGTTGAAGCTTTACTTCCAGTCTGATGGAGGTCTAACATAATTTCCTGCAGCAGCATTAAGCTCTTCTGGGCACAGCATAAGTGTGACCAGAGCTTGCTCTGCTTTGTTGACAGATCCTTTTGGATTCTTTTGGATTCGAGCTGTGAGTATGTCCTCTAAGCCAGAAGAGGTTAAGCTGAATATCACTTATTTGCTTAATGTGATTTCAGCATAGCTGGCACGATGGTTTATGGGATTAAATTACTTCTGTCCAACTCTGATATCTTCATTTGTTCCACAACAATCATAATAGAACTACTCATTTTCTCCTTTCGTACTGTCACGTAAGAAGAGTGGGTCTGGGATTTGGGTTTTTTCTCAAAACTCTCTTTTTGCTTTGTCTTTGCTGCTGGGGCAGCAGCAGAGCAGCAGTGGCACCTGTGCACTCCTTGCATAACAACACCAGAAGTAGTTCAGAGAGTTTATGGTTATGAACAGATGTAAACAGAAACCAAAATAACAAACTAGGTCATTATACCATTTCTAATCTAATGCCTGTTGGTATTTCTGTATTCTCAAAATGAAATACTATATTTTCCTACTTTTTTTCATGGTCAATCAACTGAGTTTTCCTGTGAATATTTGAGTACAGGTTTTGTGTCTAGCCTTTTCCTTATAACCATGAAGATTTTGGCCTTAAGGTTATGGACTTCAGCTAACAGTCATGCATAGGTGGAATTTTATGAAATTAATGAGACATACAAAAAATTTGCACTTGGTAAATTGCTTCAGAGTTCAAGAATTGTATTTTTCTGTGTGTATATATGAGAAGTATTTACTGTGAAAGTTTAACAGATCAAAGACATTAATTAGTGCTATTACAGAATGCAGTGAGACCTTTGTTATGCCAAGTGTCTGGAGTCAAACATTAAGAGCGAGCTCTTGCAGCAGAAAGTTTTTAACTGTTGGAGTCCTGAGGGCTCTCATGGGCTTTGGTGGCCCTGACCAGCCTCACCTGGGCTCCTGCCCACACCCTTCCTGTGGGCACAGGAGACCATTTAAGTCCAGTCCCAAAAGCTTCTTCCTGCCCTGCATTCCAGAATGCTGGTCTCCAGCTCAGTCACAGCCATACAATGGCTGTACCCTTGCCATCAAGGTAAGATCACACTGACAGAAATGTAGTTTAAATGTGAGCTGCTAGCAAACCATCATGCTTTGCCAGCTGATATGAACAATATGAAAACTGGGAATGCTTTAAGCACCAATGTAGAGGTCAAAAGAACTCTTTCTGTTGGGTGGAGGGAATGTTTACCTTTGACTTCAAAGGGTTGATTTTGTCCATTCATTTAGCTCAAATATCTTTCTCTAAATCTTCAAGGTGAGGAAGGTATGGAGACCTGGTACCATGTAGCATGTTTGCATAGCCTTCAGCAGCAATTGGAACCACTCTCTTGGCTATGAGATGCAAAACAGATTTATTGTAATGGTAGTCCTACCTCATCATCAGGATTTGGGCTGCCAGATAGCACTGATCTGTGTGCTGGCCCTCTGGTAAACAAATCCTGTGCCATCCCGAGCACCCTCATTGCCTCCAGCCCTCAGTCAGAGGGCCACAACCATCTGTATGAGATGACCATTGGGAAGTATGGGGGGGGCTCATCCTGGAGAAAAGGCATCTCAGAGTGGACTTTTTCCCCTCTACAACTCCCTAAAAGGAGGTTGGAGCCAGTGGGGTTGGTCTTTTCTCCCCCAGAACAAGTAGCAGGACAACAGGAAACAGCGTCGAGTTGCTTAGATGGGTTATTAGGAAAAATTTCTTCAGGCACTGTCAGAGGCTGCCCAGGGCAGGGGTGAAGTCGCCATCCCAGCAGGGATTTAAAAGGCGTGTGGTTGTGGTGCTTGGGGACATGGCTGAGTGTTGGGCTTGATTAGCTCAAAGGCATTTACTAACCTAAACGGTTCTGTTAGTCCAGGTGCAGGATGGACTTCATTATCTTCTCTTCCACAGGTAGAAAAAGATAAAATGGGGGAAAAGGAGGCTGGTGATGAAGCAGAAGACAAGGAAGGAGCAACGGCATCTTCTGGGGTAACACATTAATAACTGTTGCTATCTCTAATATTGGCAGTAATACGGAACACAGTGGGGAGTCCACCAGAACCGTCAGTGGTTTAATGGGGTAGAGAACGGGTTTGTTAATTAATTACGATAATTACTGCGCTGACGCTGTCCGTGGTGCTGGAGGTGTCGCCTGAGCCCTCGGGGACCAGCCGAGCCCTGGTCCCGGCCGCGATTGTGTCATTCTTGTTCTATTTGAGCACACCCGAGCAGGTGAGCAGCCGCTGGGAAGGGCTCGAGCTTCCTGTGTGATGTCAGCCTTGGGAGGGGTCGGAATAGCTGAGGAAAAAGTGAAAGATGCCTGCAGGGCTAGACGGAAAAATAAATCTGTCTTCCTCAGGCATGTTTTTGCATTCCAGGTCTAAAAGAACTAGCTTAATGTTCATAAAGTGTACTGGAAAAGTACCTACCTTGCCAACAGATACTTGCGATATTATTTGTCATAAATCTGTCAGCTGTAATTTTAGAAAGTTAAAGTTAAGAAACTAACTCAGCTGCGATCCCCAGGCAGCCAATTTAAATTCACTTTCGTCCAGAATGTAATAATACAGTAAAACAGCTATCTCAATGGCAGGAAAATCCACGATGAGAGAGTTCACACCCTTCCACTTCTGGGGAAATCCAACCATGAGATGGGAAACCACAGACTTTGCAAGTTTCACTGCTACCAAAAAGAATTTCTTCTAAATTGATGACTTGCCAAAACCTTTTCACGCCCTTATGCTTGATAAATTGGGTGACTGTAGTGGATAAGGAATTGGCTGGATGGTCACACTCAAAGAGTTTTGGTAACAGTGGTGACTGGTTGGTCAGTCACCTCTGGGTTGAACTGAAATCCAAAGAAAAGATAATAGAGAGGACTCCTGGTGTAAATACAACCTTCAAAGAAAAGCAAATTGAAAAAACACAGGTACAGAAAGCAAGGAGCTTTGAACGTTACCAAAGGGAAGGGGGGTTTCTGCTCACTAGCAAACAGACAGGGCTGTTTTGGAGCTGGGCGTGTTGTGGTTTGATATGAGACAAGCTCACTTGGCAATATAAAGCTCCAAAGAAACACTGAGATATGATGGAAACAATTCAAACATCTTTGTGATCAACACAAAAGGAAAGCTGAAATAGCTTCCTGAATAGGTATGATCTTTATTTAGCAGATTCTTGCATTGATTCCATCAATAAATGCTGAGTTTCACAAGGGAAGAATGATCTTTTAAACATCATAATTCTGCAATGAAACAATAAAGGGAAGACAAGGTTATAATCATAAGAAACCAGAAGGGCAGACAGCGCTGCTACTGGAATGTGGGGGAGTGCTGAGTCACTCTGCATTAGGTGCTGCCATAGTAACTATTTACCAGCTGGTTGGGAATGAGGAGAGACTGCAAAATCTGAAATAAAAAGCATGTAAATCACAGCTTGAAATGCATTGCATATGCTTTTAAAAATATTTAACAAAATTGAATACTTCTGAAGGGTTTTTTATATCAGTAATACTTGGGGCAAGCAGATTATATTGGACTCCTGAACAGACACATAAATGTATTCAAGCAAGAAATAAACTGATTACTTCCCTGCTAGGCTAATGTCATTGTACCTAATTGTGAGAACAAGTAGGAACCTTTTTGTACTCACAGAGGGAGCAGTGCCTGATGTCTATAACCCAGCCCAGGCTGTGATGCAAACAGAAGATGGGGGTTCTGGTAGTAACAGTTTCTGGGGTGAATTGGAAAACTTTGCATACTTTAGAGAGGTGTAAGCTCAGATGCCTTGGCCAGTTTTTTCCTGATGTTGCCCTCTGCTCTATTAGGAAGGTTACTGTTGGTGGTGGCTTAAATATCTTGATGGCTGAAGGTCCTCTGCAGGAGAGATAGCTCTGGTGCAGTAGCGATTTGGGGCACTTCTGTGAATCATAATATTCGGGGTGGTTTCCTAGCATGGAAAATTTCAGCATCATTTTCACAGGTGTCTGTCACTACGACACCTCCAAAGGCAGAACATCCACTACTATTATGCCAGTAAGTGAGAGCATTTAAACTGCTGTTGAGGTGTGGACAAATTCAGAAAAGTGTAGGTGGGCTTTTGATAATCAGTTTAGCCAAGTTTGCCTTGGACTGTAGTTACAGAGAAGGTTTTAAAGTCAAGAATTACAGAAAGGTTTATGAGAACTCTGCAAAGAGGCAGGAAACTTGTGGTGAAACACAGGAAGTCACTTGTCTTTTTTAATCTCTGTAGAGTGTGGAGGAGCTGCTGCAGGAGATGCTGAGGTCAGGAAAGCTCTGCTTTGCAGAGCATAGGCAGACACCTCATGGCTCCCCAAAGCAAGGGCATGGAGGTCCAGGTGGGATTTGTTGTGCCAGTAGTCTTCACTCCCATGTTAGATGAATAAAAGGTGTTTCCAGGATTCATTGTGCTACTGCACGTGCAGATCTGTTTGCATAAATCTGCTTAGGGAAGTTTTGGGAGCTGGTACTCTTCAGCCAGTTTCCTCTGGTCCCTCAACTTCCCTATGGAAGTATTATTTTTAAAGGCCCATCTCAAAGATCAAGAGATCCCAAGTCGTAGAACAATTTGGATTGGAAGGGACCTTTGAAGGCCATCTAATGCAACCCCTCTGCTGTGAGCAGGGCCATCTTCAACTAGATCATATTGCTCAGAGCCCTGTCCCACCTGGCCTTGAATATCTCTAGGACAATTTGTTCTGTTGTATCAGTTAGCTTCAGTATTGTGATTCCCAGCTAACAGAGATTTCAGGAGCCCAGAAGCAAGGCTCAATAAGTGACACTGGTGGTTCAGGGAGAAGTCTGGACTTGCTTAGACATGGGAACTGTATGATCCAGGTAGCCTGCAAAAGATGAGACACTCTAACAGCCTTGCAACACAGAATTTGCCGCAGGGAATCAGGTAAAAACTGGGGTAGAAATTGCTTTTCCTTCTCAAGAAAGTAGGCTGTAGAAATAGGCTACAAATGCTCTTAAGTAAAATAGATTGTGCAGTATTTAATGTATAATCTATCTGACTCTTAAGCAAAATAGATGGCAGTAGAAATGGTTTTGCCAAGTCCTATTTTATAGCTGATTGATTTTATGGCACTTGAAGGTGTAGTTGAAGTCCCAACTGCTTCAGAGGCATTTATTGTGAGAATTGCAATCTGAGGAACCAGATACCGTTCTTTTTGATTCCCAGCTCACTTGTTAGAGTGCTTGATGATGGTTTCCTGCCTTGAGATCATGAGTCTAAGAGGACAAATAGCCCTTGACTAAAATGGACACGATGATTTTATAACAGCTTTCAGGAGTGGGCAGTGGTGACTCTAACACAAATTACATCAGGTTTAATCAGCTGCTGGGCTTCTGAACACAGGAAATTTTTTTAAGTCCTTCTCATATTGAATCAGAAGGAAACCACATGGTGAAAAAATTTTGCCATGGAATGGAAATTCTTCATTTCCATCTGCTTCATTTTCACCTTTAAGAAAACCAGAAGCTTTTATTTCAAAGGAAATGTGTGCCCTGCACAGCTGTAAACATACCTGAATTGGTGCTAATTCCAAGCAAGGAATTTTATTGATGTATCTTGGCCCATGTTCCCAAAGAGTTAAACAGCTGCATATCACAGCTTGGAGTAGGCAGTTCTGCCTGCTGTGCAGACCTGCCATGTTTAGTGACTCAAAAGGCTGGATAAAAAGACAGCATCTCTTCTCCCCTTTGGCACTCCCATCCTGTTTACCCCACTGGCACTGTGATTCCCAGAGGGATGCAAGATGTGTTCTCACCACTGGTGCAGCCCTGTTAACGCCTTCTTCTGCAAAGCCTTTCATGTACCATGGAGCCGAGAGATTAGTTTTTTTACAACTAGCTTGTTCAGGGAACAGTCACGAACACAAATCCACTCCTCTCTCCGTGTATTTAGTATCACACACAATTTGCCTCCTTTTTTTTTTTTCCCTTCAGTAGCCACGAGCTGTATGATGACAAGATGTCTAGAGGCAATGCCGAGCTGTCTCTGCTGATGAAGCGGGGTGTGTTTCAGCATCTCTGATTGTCTTTAGTACCATACCATTCTTGCAGGTCACCGGCCAGCAGCAATTTCCTCGGCCAAAGGTGAAAATAAAGCCATAAAGGAGTAAGTTTCTCCCCCTCGCCTGCCTCCCCGCTCCCCCCGCCGCCGCTCGTGGGTCTGAGGGGGCAGGGATGCTCTGACGAGCACCCGCGCACCACCGGCAGCATAGCCCCTTTTAGGAGGGATCTGGAGGGCTCAGCAGCATGGGGAGAGGAGGAGGGTTGCTAAAAACACCGCCCTCCGCCGGGGGAGCGGCGGGGAGCGTGCGGGGCCCGGCGGGGCGCGGCGGGCCGGGCCGGCGGGGTGCGCAGTGAGCGCCGCAGTGCGCGGAGCGGGGCGCAGGGGCCGCGCCGCAGGGATGCTCGCCCCGCTCCTGGGCTCCGCGGGCTCCGGCTGGCTGCTGCTGGGTGAGTGCATCCCCCGACCCGCCTCGGCAGTGGGGGCTTGTCCTCCTCCCGCCCCGCTCCCTGTTTCCCCGCTCCCTTTCTCCGCAGCGGGCAGGGATCCCCTCCCCGCCCCGGCACGGTAGTACCAACCCGAACCTTTCGAGGCGGCCTCTGGGCCTGCGATCCGGCTCCCCATGGCCCGCCCTGCGCTGGGATAAAGGGTATTCCAAGCTCTTTAAAGGGCAGAGGCAGGCGGGAGCGGCGCTCTGCCTTGGGGATGGGATGATGCTCGGCGCGATGCGTGCGGCAGAGAGCCGCTATGGCAGTGGTGCAGAGACCTCAGCGGGATGCATTACATAATTTCTCTCAAATACTCCTGCTGGTTTACTCCGCCGGTCCATCTCCGGTAAATTTGTCGGGGCACTTTGTCTGTAGTGGGTATGTGAAACAGGGCGGCGCGCTTGGAGGGGTGTGTGCGTGTTGAGAGCTGTTGGACAGAGGGTGATGCTGGATCCCATTGTTTTGTGGGCAGGCAATGACGGTTCCAAGTGGGTCTGCATTAGGAAATTCTTGCAAGTCTGAAACAGGAGGATTTCTGTAAGGTATTTAAAGATTCATCTTGAATTGCTCTGCTGTGCCAATTTGAAATCGAGTCCTTTGAATCTGTGTGAAGTGTCTTTCCTAAGGAAAGGTAATGTTCAATGTCTGTGCTATTTCCCCCTTTATCTATCAAAGAGCTTCCTTCTAGACTTCCAAGGAGAAGTACAAAGGGGAAAATGGTTTTAAAAGACAGCATTTTAGCATCATTAGGTAAATGTTCTGAAGGGGAATGTTGATAATGGAAAAGATTGTAATTATCTCTGTTCGTGTATACTTGCTGATTTTGATTACGAAAAAGGATGTTTCACACTGAGGGAAAAAAAAAGGGAAGCTAAAATTGCTGGCCTGAATTTTGCCTCTGAAAATATCCTGGTGGCTTTCATTAAAGGCAGTGGCCTTACAGCTGCTTATATCAGCAGCTTGAATCAGCTGCTTTAGAGCTGTAGCAAAACTCATGCAATGAAATTATGGCCCAGAGGGAATTACATGGGTGAAACAGAAAGGATGACTTGGCTGGGAAGCTGTGGGCAAGTGTTTGTTTCAGTATTTTGGGTCCCAAGGCCCCAGGGACTGCTCTGAGCCTCATTACTGGTTGCACCACGCTTGTTTATGATGACAGGAGGAGAACAGGACCCACTGGGAACAGGTCTCCTGTGTGAGTTCCTACCCTCAGACCTCCACATCCACCCTGCGGTATTGAATTCTGTGCTTCACATCTCAGTGTTTCTGCTGCGTCCCAGCTCCTCTCTCATGTGCATCTGGCTATCCCAAAGTGTGTGTCTGGGGCCTCACTTTATTTTAGTGTGGACATGACTTTAGCCCAAGGTTTCTCTCTGCAGAATAGGTGCCCTCAGAAGACAGAGGTGCTGCTATTGCCTTTTGCAGTGGCACTGGGATGTAAGCCACCATAGGTCATCTCTGGGACATGGATCCCACCAGAGAGCCAATGGCTCTGCCTGACCTGGCAGCATGGCACCAGCTCAGCCCTGGAGCAGCAGTTGTTGCTCTCATGTCTGATTTTGGCTTTCTCATCCCATTGGTCACCACTCCATGTTGCAAAAGAGTCACTGTGGCTTCACTGATTTAGTGAACAAGAGGCTCCTTGGCCATTACAGCCCAGTGGAGCACTCTTCTTTAATTCAAATTAATTTCTGCACCATTAGAAAAGTTTTAACAAGTTGAGAATGAGTCTATGATGTTCACCTCAGTGAAATAATGGTAGAAGCCAGTGAAAGACAAAGCCAATTATTTCCTACTGTGCAGTCTTGGATGGTCTGATGAATGCAGAGAGTGGTGTAGTAAACAAAACTAACAACAACATGGATTTGCACATTGCTGGTTTGGTTGAAGTAGTACAAGAATCCAGTTTACCCCTTGAATCTCTGGGATTTCCTACCTCTACTCCTCCACTCTTCTCTAGCATGTGGCTGCAACTGTGAGCCTCTTGCCTGCCCTGTCAGTCCTGCCTTACATGAAAGGAAGGCTTTGCTCTCTTGCCTCCTGGCAGCAGCTGGAGGCCAGGCAGGCACCTGCACCCATGTGTGGAGGCACAACAAGGGAAATCTGCCATCACATTGTCCCTTCCCACCAGCACCAGTGCATCTCCAAATATTTCTTAGTGCATATTTGTGAAGGACTGGGAGGTTCATCTGAGGTCACAACAGACTTGTGCAGTCCTGATTCTGGCTCTCATGCTGTGACACAGGAGTCCTTGGTGATGCCCTGAAATTCAGGTCTCTGGATAAGACACATTTTCTGCTGTGCTTTGTGTACAGAGCAGATGCCCAAGGCTGCTCAGCCCAGCCTGTGGAGTGGCAGGTGCTGCACAAGAGGCAAAGCCCATGGTATTTGTTGAGGTATATTTAGTTGCTTTTATTCTCCATCCCTCTATACTGCTCCACTTGAACAGTTGCTAGATACTATCAAAGTGGAAGAGTAGATGCATTTGGATTTCCCTGCTCCCTCAGAGGAAAAGACAGGACATAGCAATTTTTCTCTGCTGCTCTGGACTAATCCAGACATTTATTTGATTCTTGTCTCCACAACAGTACTGTAGATATTATTAATGTATTCAAGTAATAAAAAGAGGAGAGAAGCTTTGAAGACAGATGGTAAACTGAATTAATTGAATACCCTCAGAAATAGGAAAGCTGACTTGGGAGTGAGCCAGGAAAAAAGAAATACAACATTATATCAGTAAGGGTATAATTGCCCTTTTGACGTCACCTAACGCTGCAGAGCACCAGAGGGTTTAAACCTTTCATTGTGAGTACATTTCTGAAAGCACTTTGGGAGAAATACCAGCATCTTCTTCCTTCATCACAGCACAGTTGCTATCAGCACCTGGATCTCTTGTAGGCAAGTCTGGGTGAGATGAAAAGAGATGGTGGGTTACGTGACACAGAGAGTTACCTTTTGATGGGTTCACAGGCATCCAGGGCAGCTCTTTTCCCGTGGCCTTGCTCTTAACTTTGCTCCATTATTTCTTCATACAGACCCAAATAAAAGAATCACCCTCTTTCTGATCAGATATCAACAGGAAAGAAAACCATCTATGAATACATTCTTTTATTTTTAAGTGCTCTGCATACATCCTTTAGGGATGGGTCAATACAAGTAATGAGGTTTTTTCCATCACTGCTATTTCTGTCTCTTGTGCTACTGTGCGAAGCCAAAGCCCTGCAGGTCCTTGGCACCAGGGACCCATCTGTCCCTGCTGTTATCCCTGCAGGGCTGCTGGTGCCTGGAGCAGGGACAGCTCGGAGGAGGGACAGCTCAGAGCTCACTCCTGCAGCTTGCTGGCCTTGTCCCCTCTGGAGAAGGTACAGGTGGTCCAAAACACTTCATCCTCCCACCTATTTTCTCTCTGAACAGAAGGGCTTACAGAATTTGGGAACACAGATACCCTCTTACCCTGTGAAAGCACTCAAATACAGTGGTGAAAGGTGCATCAGAGAGCACGTGGCTTGAAATATACCTGCAAAATCCATGAATCTCCAGGGGGGACCCTCATGCTCTTTTCCATGCTCTACTGCATTTTGCTGTGAGTCTTGCTTGGCTCTCCAGGAGCTTTTTTTCCCAGACATGCTGATTCAGAGTCTTTGCAAGTCCTTTTTGGAGACTTCAAGGAACTGAGCATTGATACCATACAGCATGGTACAGGTAAATGTTTTGCTGGGCTCGGATTGATTGTACAATGTGCCACCAGGACACACTGGTGACAAGTCATTTACTGTGTCAAATCTTCCTTGCACCATAAATGTCACAGAGCCTCCAAGGTGACCTGAGGCTGGTGGGAAGGTGGGTGAGGAAGCAGACCAGGGGCTTTGCCTCATTCTGCCTCTTCCTATACTCTGTATATAGGAAAAATTATAAATATTTTACCATCCTGCTGGAGACTGCACTATGGAAAACATGATAGCTGGTGGTGAGAAAGAGTAAGACACTGAGATGAGTGGGAATTTTTAGTCAGGAGAGAGTTTCAAAGCCACAGGAGTAGCTCAGCACCTACTGCCCAGCTCTCTGCTGCAGCCATGCGTCATCACCCTTTACTCACTGCTGGGGCTTTTACAAGCAGTGATGTAGATAGAGTGTGTAGCAAATACTTTGGGAAAGTGTGGTTGAAAATGCAGCCCCTTCTTGGTGTGGGCTGAGTCCACTGCAAGGTTTTGGCAAGACCCCATGGTGATTCCCCAACAAACCCCAAATTAGTGCTCACTGTCCCTCTAACTCCTCTGTCAGTCACACAAGGGGTTTTTCTGTCTTATGTATTGTGTGGGATATTCCACTCTCCTAAACACGGAAAGAATCTAAATCCAACCAACTTGTCCAAGCCATTTTCTTCTGCACCACAGGAAGAAATTCTCACTTGTCAAAAAAAAGTGTGTCATTCAGTGGAAATCACCGTTTCTCTAGGAAAGCCCCAGTTCAGGGAGGAAAAGTCTTTTTATTCAGACCCATGTGCCATGGTGTTGCAAGACTGCAGCTCACATTTCCATTTGCTCAACGAAGCGGCTGTGGTGGTGTAGATACAATCTCAGAGACATCACATGTGAACTGCAGTGAGGAGTTTCCTCTCAGCACTGCACAGTCACGCTGCAAAATCCGTGCTGGATGAGTTGGTTTCTTTGAGTAACGGGCTCCAAAGGCCCCTGGGAGGTTTTTAGGTGGCTTTGCTCACTGAGGTCAAGCATGTCACTTGGCCCAGGAGCAGCAATTCCAAATGCTGGGTTATTTGGAAAAACAACAACCCCAGCAAAGGGTCTTTTGTCTGACATTGCCTGTGGCAGAGGTGGGTGGTTACCTGTGTAAGTCCATCTTCTAGCAGATAAATTCCAAAAGAGCCTTTGCTGCTCTGGCTGCTGAGGGTTTTGATGATAGCGAGAAGGAGTGGAGCATCAGTCTCACACCTGGGAACTTGGATGCTCTGCCTGAACACCTGAGTTTGTGTTTTGACCACAAAGGAAGGACAGCCACATCAAAGCTATCAGGCACATCAGTCACTGCAACGTGACTTTCTTCTGTGCAAGAGGAATTTTAGGTTAGATATTAGGAAAAATTTCTTCATGGACGGGGTTGTCAGGCACTGGAACAGGTTGCCCAGGGAAGTATTGGAGTTGCTGGACCCAGAAGTGTTCGAAAAACATGTGGATGTGGTGCATTGGGATGTGGTTTAATGGTGAGTTTGGCAGTGCTGGATTAACCATTGGACTCGATGATCTTTGAGGGCTTTTCCAACCATAATGACTCTGTGATTCTGTAATTTCTAAGATACAACTTTGGGTTGAGAAACAGAAGTGCTGAGGTGGCAGGGACTTGGTGTGTGGTGCCACGTTAGCTGATCCTTCCACAGAAGTGTGACTCTCCCTGCTGTAAACACACTTTTATTTGGGAAAGTTCTAGAAACTACAAAATCTTCCAAGTGTCCTCTCAGATTTGCTTATGACTAATCCAGATCCTGCTTATTTGGATGCCAATATGATGTCTCAGCCAAGCTATTTGTTTTTCCCCCAGTGTTTTCACCCCAGACAATGGCACAGCCTCCTCTCTGGGACTGTTGCCCATGTGGCAGATCTCTGCCCCGTCCTGTCCGCTGCTGGGGCTGTGCTCCCTCTTCAGCCTGGCATCCTTTGCCTTTAGAAAGGATGTGTTTTTCCTGCTGCTGAGAGCACGGGCAGTGCATGGATGGGTGCAGAGGGCACTGCAGCTTGCTCTGGGCTGTTGCTTGAGCTGCTGTCGGACAGAAAACTGTGCACAGCCTTCCCTTCCTTTCCTGGGCAAGCAACTGTGCTTATTCATGGCTGAGAATCAAAGGGGCTGACATGACCTTTCCTTCTCCCACCAACCATTCAGAAACTGAGGCTGAGTTGCCCCCGTGCACGAGGTAGAGCAGCTCCTGGGCTGTGCCCACCCATGTGGGTTGGTGATGATGCCCGAGGAGGGACTGGGGATCAGGAATAGCCTCCTCAGGGAAGGGTCAGAGCCACCCTCCCCTTCACCTCCAGAGCAGCAGGCAACTCCTTTCCAAGGGCTATGTAACCCCTAAAATCAGCTTCAAGGGCCATGCTGACACTTCTGTGACCGCTGGGGTGTCCCACTCGCTGCTAGATGGCCCCAGCCGAAAGCCAGAGCAGGGAAAGCACCGAGGTGTTTGCTAAGCTGGGATTCCTTTTTTTTTTTCCTTTCCAAGGGCAAGTATGAGCTGGTTGGCGGAGGAATCAGCGCTGAGATTGCTAAAATGATTTAATCTACTCTTTTTTTCCTCTTTGAAAAATTATCTAGAAAAGAGTCAATCATTCTGCTGTTGATTGAAGTGATTTGGAAGCAATCTAAGCACTGAAATTGCAGAAGAGGATGCAGACTTAACGTCTTTTCTGCAGAGAACAGTATTTAGCTATAAGAAGTGGAGAGAATATTGTTTAGAGCTTGTTTTAAGATTTGCTGCAATGATGGAGAAAAAAAAGACAAATATATTAGAATCCCTTTTGAACTGTTAAATGTGCTTTGTTTAGTATCTCAAATACAGCTCAGTTTTAGATAAAACCTTTCTCCATTACTCCAGGGGATCTCCTTCAGAATTATCTTTTTTCAGCCAAATGTTCAGATAACTCCTTGGAGCTGAGAGCAGCCTGTGGGCACCAGCCTGTGAGCACCAGCTTGTGAAAGGTCACCCAAGCTGTGTCAGTGTCCTGATGTCCCCTGAACCTTTGCTCCCCGTGGGTCTCCCTTGCACACCCCACTCTTGCTGCTACAGGGCAGGGATACCTTCCACTATCCCAGGCTGCTCCAAGCCCTGTCCAACCTGGCCCTAAACATTTCCAGGGATGCAGGGGCAGCCACAGCTTCTCTGAGCAACCTGTGCCAGGGCCTCCCCACCCTCACGGGGACTCAGGGTTTTGAGGTGCCGGGGGAAGGCATCCCCAGTGACCTCCTCCCTCTGTCTCTTTGGAATACCCGCGTCCTGGTTTTATTCTGCCTGAAAAGGGTCTTTTTGTGCCGCCTCCTCCGGCCCGAATCTCCCGCAGCTGAGAGGCTGCTGAGGGTGGTGTGATGCTCTGACCTGCCAACAACAATTCAGGGCTGTGTTTCCTTTCGGAAAAGGCATTTGCATATCCTCTATTCACTTTATTTGGTTAAATACATTTGAAAAGGCAAAAGCTCTGGGTCATTGAGACCGAAGAATGGGCTGTCTGGGGGCCTCCCCCACCTTAACCCTTTGGAACCTTGCTCCAGCCTCTTGGAGAATTAAAATACACGGAAAAGCGGATTTTAAGGCTGTTTTTGCAGCAGGGAAGGCAAAGAGGCTGAAGATCGGGAAAGCCCTGACAGAAGTCAGCTAAAATGTGCCATATACCTTTGAACTGAAAATTAGCTTATGTGCAGCCACAGACAGACTTGCAGAGAGTTTGCAAAATTTAGCATGGACAGAAATGTCTTCAGGGTGACTTGAAAGTACTTGTGAAAACAGGAGAGCAAAAGCAAGTTACAGCACTGTCAGGCACAGAAAGGTGCAGAGTGCTGCAGGGTGTGGGATCAGCAAAGGGAACTGCCTAGAAACAAAAATACAAATAACTTAATTGCTGCTTTAGTTAACAAAATAAATAAAGAACACTGAACAACAAAGATCCTGAAACATAAACCGTGTGTTTTAAAACATTCAAACAATGTAACCGCTTGTTATTACTGTCAGGAGAAAAAAAAAGCTTTCAGCAAAGTATTTCATTTGGAATATTTAAGGACATCTCAAATCACAGCCCAACCACAGATTTCTCAAACACCCTCCATGGGGTGATGCCAAACCCCCCTTCTCCCTCATTTTCCAGCACAGTGCCAGGCCCTTGCTGCCAGGGGAGCTGGAGCTGGGTGTGGGACAAGGCTAGGGGCTCTGGCTGGTGGGTGTCAGCCCTGCTGACATGCCAGGGTGCAGCAGGGACCCCCTTGGACGGGGCCGGGACATGGACCCCACACCTCACTGTGTGCTGCACCCACCACGCTCAGCTGCAGTGTGGAGACTGTGCTTCTGGATGCCTGTAAAGTGTTTGGAGGGTGACAGCTGGGAAGAGATGCATAAGCAATAAATTCATCATCCTGGGTTTATTTTTGTTCCCTTGCCATCCACTGGAATCCCTGCGGTGTAAGGAAATTGAGGGCTAGAGGGAGAGGAGACAGAAACGCTTGCCCAGTAACATAATATTAATGTTCCTAATTGTTGAATTAATCCTCTGTTCATGCTGTATGCTTCCTTCCTGCTGCTCTTTTGGAAGTGGTCAAAAATATAGGCTGTATAATCATAAAAGCATAATATCTGACCAAAATATACAGAAAAGAAAAAGAGACCACTAAAAAGAAACACAAGGCAGTAAAGTTCCCCTTTCTTACACATTATTCAAATTAGTGGCTGGTTTTTATTTATGCTTGAGGCATGACTTTCCATGGATGGACCTTAAGGAATGTAGAGATACTGTTGGCAGATTTCTCTTCTGTAACTGAAGCTATTGCTCTGGTTTATGGGAATGTCCTGAAAGCCATAGCAGCAGCTGGGGGTTTTGTGAGTTATCCACAGAATTTTGAAGGGCTGTGTGGGACTCTTGCACAGAGCAGTGAAAGCACAGCAGGCCATCTGGACTCTGTGTGGTTTCCTGGTGGTAAAGCCTCATTTGGCTGCTCCGATGACTGTACACAGAGTCAAAGAATAGTTTGGGTTGGAAGGGACCTTTAAAGTCCATCTTGTTCAACCCTCCCAACAATGAGCAGAGACATCTTCAGCTAGACCAGGTTGTTCCAAGCCCTGTCCAACCTCACCTCAATGTTTTCAGGGATGAGAGATCCGCAGCTGCTCTGGGCAGCCCGTGTGAGGTGGCGTCTCACCACCTTCATTATAAAAAAAATCATTCATTATGTCTAGTCTGAATTGACCATTTTTAGTTTAAAACCATTACACCATGTTCTATCCTGTACCCTCCTAGCTACAAGCAGCAAGGTTCAAAATTCAATCTTAATCTGTGTTTCTCATTAATTTTGATGAAGTGTAAAGCATAGAGAGATTCCATAGGTTACTCTTCCATAGGATCTTTCTAAACTTTGTAATTGGCTGGGAGCATTAAAAGAACAGTGATTTACTGATATTTCTTTTTTTTTTTTTCCTGGATGGGTCAGGTCTCAGCCAAATCTCACAGAAGTCCTTTAAAGTCTTTCCATTGATTTTACTGGTATTTGGGTCTCACTGGACTTTAGACTGGGCACAAAAGGTGAAACATAATTTCCTCTGTACTAGTATAAGCAACCCTGCTACTTAATGCTCTAAGGTGAGGGGCAGTTTGCAGCAGACTTCTACAGAAGCAGAAGTCACCCATGTCCTGGTTTGAAGCTCACAGCATTTTGTGGCTTCTCTTGCCTTGGTGGGGTGCTGGGTGCTCAGCATCTCTGTGCTCAGCCCCACCAGCCCTCAGCTTTCTGTTCTGCAGGGCACAGCTCATACATCCGCAGGAGGCTCTGAAAACAGACTTGAACTGTTCTCTGTGCTCCCATGCCAAAGGATCTCAGAGCAAATCCCTGTTTATGGAGAACTATGTGCTTTCTCTTGGCTGTGAGTCCAAAAAACAAGGCTGCCTTCCCATCAAGCCCTGTGCCCATTACTCTGCCCTGCAAATTACCTGGTAGAAAATCCTGGGGCAGGGGGGAAGCTTTTATTCAGTGTATTACTTAGAATATGCTTACATCTTTTTTCCCTTAAGCTAAGCAGCTCACATCCAGCTTCCTCCCTTTGTTCTCCCTCAAATATCTCCAATGGTTGTTTCAGGGAGTGAGTCCATATGCTATATGTATGTGCAATGAAAGCAGGAGGAGAAAGGGAATTACTGCTCTGGGTGAGGTTTACAGAGGAAGTAAAAGGGTCAGAGGCTGTCCTTAAACACATTTTACTGAATTCTACCACCTATGCTGAGGGTGTATTGCCCATGATGTGCTTCGTGGTTCTAGGCAAAACCAGCCCTTACCAGCAGGAGCTTGAAAGAAGAGCTCCATGGGACAGTACCTTGTTTTTAACCCAGTATTTATCTGAAATCAGTATTCCCACATCCCCTTTAGAGCATTTCGTCACAAACACAAATGTGCTGAGTCTGTGGGCTACTGACACTGAAGGCCCAGGCAGCCCAGGGCTGTTCACACACCTGAAATATTTTCCTGACTACAAAGTTTCTGTCAAGCTGTGGCTCATAAGGAACAAAGGGGCAGGAATCTGAGCTGGTGAATATTGCTGAGGTCCCATTAAGCCAGCACTGTGATGCTGATTTGCACCTGCAGACCATTCAGTGTAGTACTCCCTGCCCTACCCTGGCAATTTGATGAATTAAGCCTGATTGCAGAACACCCCCCATGCGAGCTAAAGGAGTGATATTTGACAAGCTTGCCTGAAATCTCATTAAATGTTCTCTTCATTCATGAGTGTTAAGTGTTCTTTGAGAATTCTCCATTATGCACTCCAATATCACAAGTACAATTTAGGACAGGTCAGGCAGAAACTTTATTAACTATCGTAATAGTGAGTGCTCAGAAAGCCTCTCCCGTTCTGCTCCCTTTTCTGCCAAGCGACTGTGGAGATCCAGCCAGGAAAAAAAGGAGTTGAGAAAAACAATAATTTCAGTGTTAATAAAGCCAGATATCCAGCCTCTGGAAGGATGGACCCCTTAAGTGCCTTCCTAACAGCCAGAGTTCTAAGCAGGAATCAAACAGTAAATAATGAACAGTAAATAACGTAATGATATGGAGCAAGGGCTCGTGGGGCCCCGGGGTGGCACACCCATGTTATCTTTGCTCAGGAGTGGGGGAGTTGGAAGCCACCAGACACTGTTGGCTTTCAGTTGAAAGGAATGTTCTTGTAGTTAAGAGAGTATCTCAGCCAGATCTCTCAAATGTAAATATTAAGAATTTACCATAACAAATGAATTTCGAAGTTTTGGTCTTGCTATTTTCAGTGTAAATTAACAAAACCTGGTTTGGGCTGAAATACCACAGTATTGGGTTTTTTCTTTTAATATATATCGCAGTATAAGGATGACGTTGGTAACGGTTACTATTTTATTGATTCAGGTGATTTGTATTTGTTCTAGTCAATCAATACAGAATGGTTTGGGTGGGAAGAGACCTTTAAGCTCATCCAGTTCCAATCTCTCTGCCTTGGGCAGGGACACCTTACACTATCCCAGGTTGCTCCAAGCCCTGTCCAGCCTGGCCTTGGACACTTCCAGGGATGGGGCAGCCACAGCTTCTCAGGACAGCCTGTTCCAGCGTCTCACCACCCTCACAAAGAATAATTTCTCCGCAATGTCTAATCTAACCGTGCTCTCTGTCGCTGTGAAGCCATTCCCCCTTGTCCTTGTCACCTGCCCATGTAAAGGTCTGCCCATATCCGACTTACAAAGTTTCTAATTCAGCAGACCAGAACTGGCGGCACAGACTTTCCCAATGTCAGAAACTTTCTTTTATGATGACTTTTCCCAACAGGAAAAAAAAAGCCGTTTCTAATTTTAAACTGCGCATTTGCAGGAAGGCTTTGCAGTTTTACACCCAAAAGCCTTGCTTCGAGCCTGTAAATCCTCCAGCACGACAGAGATGTGCGACAATACTGCAATATTCAGGAGCGGAGGGGGTGGGTTTTTCCTCTCTGGAAGGCGGCTCCCAGCGCCGGGACGTGGAGCCTGAAGGGTTACAGCGAGCATCGCTGCTGCTGCTGCTGCGCTAATACAGCCTAAGCCGATATTAGCCAAGCTTAACTTCTTTCAGCCGTTTGCAGATGGGAGGGGGCGGGACGGCCTGCAGTCAGCAGTTCTGCGCGGGGACCGGCAGGGCACAGCCCCGGCCATGAGCTGACCGGGCACCGGAGGCACCGGGGGGACCGGCGGATGGTGAGTCCCGCCGGGATTTTCGTTGTTATTCTCGAAATGCGTGCGAGGAGCGCGGGGGGATCCGAGCGGGTCCCAGGAGCTGCGCCCTGCCAGGGCTCGGCTGGCTCTGGGAGGAGCCGGGGGGCTCCAGGCGGGACCTCCATGCCAGGAGGCTCCGGGCGCATCCTGGAGCCGCAGGCTCCAGCGCAGCCGGGCTCCGGGATGCCGAGCAAAGCCAAGCCGCAAAAAGCAGCGCTGCAGCAGAAGCGCTGTGCAGAGGGAGCGCGGTGCTGCTGGGGGTGGGTGAGCTTGTTCTGCGGGGCTGAGGGACGGGGGGCACTGGCACGTGGTTTGGCCGTTTCCTGTTGTTTCGGCTGTTTCTCACAGACTTAGAGGGGGAAAGCTCCCGCCCGGCCCCGGCTGGAGCTCTCAGGTTCTGCGTAGGCAGAGGGGCGCGGGGTCACCCCTGATGAGGACAGCTCTGCCTGCACCCAGCCACGCGTGGGGACAAGGTCAGTGGGATGCAGAGACGGAGCCTGGCGTCTGGAGCTTCCCTGAAGGGCTCTGCTCCTTTAAGTTCATTGCTCCAAACTCCGACCCCACGTATCGGGGCTTGTTTCCCTCAGCAGGAGCTCTGCAGAGTGTGGCACACTCGTTTAGTTGTGGTTAACCTTGAATCCTGTTTCGAGTTTTGGGCTCCTCACTCCAAGAAAGACATTGAGGTGCTGAAGTGTGTTCAGAGAAGGGCAGCAGAGGTGGGAAACGGTCTGGAGCCTGAGTCTAACGAGGAGTGACTGTGGGAGCCTGGGGGAGCTCAGCCCGGAGAAAAGGAGACTCAGAAGGGACCTTATCACTCAACAAAGGAGGCTGAAGCTAGGTGGGGAGGTTGGTCTCCTCCCAAGAAGCAAATGGAGGAGGAAGCTGAAGTGGCCTCAAGGTGTGCCAGGGGAAGTTTAGGTTGGATATTAAGAACAATTTCTTCACTAGAAGAATTATTCAGCTCTGGAAGAGGCTGTCCAGGTCAATGGTCGAGTCACTATCCCTGGAAGGATTTAACAAACATGTGGACATGGCACCTGGGGACATGGTTTAGTGGCGAGTCTAGTGGTGCAGGGGGAATGGTTAGACTCGATAATTTTAGCGGGCTTTTCTAACCTAAATGATTCTGGGATTCTGTGTCATCCTGCTGCTTTCTAGGCTTTCTGTGTATCAGCTTTCAGCCACCCAGACTTCAGTGTAGCCTCTTTGCAATGTGTGTCTCTGCCTGAGGGGTCTCCCCGTGCTGGTGACAAAATGTGCCTTTGCCAGAGCTACGCAGCAGTGGTAGGTTGCAAGCATTCAGTGTGATGTGGCTCCTAATGCCATGCTGTGCATTCACGCCTTCCTCAAGCATGGAGCCATGAGTGTGCTCCATCCACGTGGGAAGAGCCTGCTGCTGTGTTTCCTGTGAGAGCTGATGGGAGTGTACCCTGTGTCAGGGACAGAACGTGAAAACTTTATCTGTAGGCATGAAATCCCCTCTCTGGACATAGAGTGGTTTCTTGCTTGCTGGGTTGTGATGTCATGTGCCTGTCACTGGTGCATCCCATCCTTTGGCATGCTGGGGATGTGAAGAGAATGGGAAGATGATGCTTTCAGTTGTTTCAGAGAGCCTTCTGGCAGGTAGAGAGTTGCTGCCTGCTCCTGGAGCTGTACAGTGTGGTGGGTCAGGCATGGCCCCGGGTGCAGCTGCAGAGGTGGACTGCATGCATTTTGGGGCCTCCTTGGAAAACCTTCTGCACCTGGGCAGTGAGAATGTCCCTAATGCCATGGCCTTTCCTGCAGGGATCACTCTGGTTTCACTGACCTCATGCAAGACACAACCGTCAAGCCGTGTTCCTTTAAAAGCACAGTGATACTCTCGTGCACAGCAGAGATTATTTTGAGAAGCTCTGGCTGTTTGCAGGCAGCGTGTTTCGGTGATGACCGGAGGCTACTGGCGCAAGGCCGAGGCAGGCAGAGGGCACGGCGGGAGCCGGCAGGTCTGTGCAGCGAGCGAGGCTGCTGCATCACGCTGCTCCTGCCCCGACTCCTGTCCCTGCTGCTGTCCCCCACCTGCCCTGGGAGGGGGGAGTTGCTTTCCTTTGGGTTTTTGGCGCACGACCTGCCTTTTTATTTTCTTGCCCCTTATTGCACTGCAAGGTTGCCAAATAAGCCTTGAACAACTTTCAAAGCTGCCTTCAGTTTCTGGTTTGTTTTAGGATAAAAGTTGGAGCAGATTCAGGCAGTCACGTTCTGTGTGCACAGCGTCTGGATAAAACTCTGCTCTCTCCATGTGTACTTAACCTTTGGGGTCCCCTCACTCCTTCCCATCTGTGCAAACAGGGTCCTTTAGAAAAGCCCTACAACTACAGGGCCAGGTTGGATGGAGCCCTGAGCAGTCTGACCTAGTGAGGGGCATCCCTGCCCATTTTGTGGGGGATGGGCACAAAGATCACTGCATGATCTTCAGTGTCCCTTCCAACCCACATTATTTGGGATTCCACGGACTTGCAGGGCACTTTCTTGGTAATTAACTTGGTCTAATTATGGCCAGCTTACTGTAAGTGAAGGATACAACTGTATTTGTTATATAATGACACTACTGTTACTTTTTTGTAAGCTCTCATTTTCAATGTCATTTTTGTAGTTTCGGTTTCCAGTGTGACAGTTGTAAAACTGTCTTCATGGGCACGTGTTTGACACAGAGCTGGCAGAGCCTTTCAGTCCTTTCATTTTTTGTATGGTTGTGCTTTCACTGTAGGGGCATGTCAGTAGGTATTGAAGCTCTTCAAGCTGTAAGATTGGTTAAAAGATAATTGCTTCTTATAATAATAAAGGCAGTGTTTAGCTATTATATGGCCCAAGCTGTGAGGTGTCTCTCTACATCTTCTGCAGCCGAAGATGAAAACCTGTGGTGTGATAATGCACAGGCAGCATCCTGCAGACAGCAACAGGCCAGATTTCCAGGATATTTGTGGCTGGAGGCAATGCCAGCTGAAGTCTGGCCTGCTTAGCCCTGCTGTGAACACTTGATACATAACTGTTGATATTGCAGAAGGCAACACAAAACTGAAGTTTGACGAAGCAAATGTTTTGGTCCAGTCCGAGCTGTCAGAGCAACAATGCAGGCTAATACCTGGCTTGGAAGTGGTATTCTAAATATTCCTGTTCTTCCCTATCCTCTGCAGGACCCGCTCTGGGCATGCCACTGTGTCATGTCTTACGCATTACGGAGGGTTTTCTGTTTTGAGCTTGCTTAGTTTTCTGTGTCACTTTGGATGAAGCACTCCCATGCTTGCCTGAATGCAATTGGCTGGGCAGGATCCTCAGTGTGTTATTCAGAAACCACTTTATTCTGGTACTGCTGCCAAAAGAAACAGCAGCAGTGAACCCAAAAAGGTTTGCAGCTGAATCAGTACCCCTGGACTGATGCACAAATATTTGTGCTGGTGCCTGGGAAAGGCAGGGTGGGTGTGGGAATGGTGGAAGGGGCAGGTGGTCAGGAGGATTCCTTTTACTGGCAGGAATTGCTGTCCCAGCCATGGCCTGGAATATGATGGGGTATCCCTGCCTGCGTGGGCTCCACTGAGGTGTGCTCCAGGCAGGGGTGGAGGTGGGTGTGTGGTGGGTCAGAGTCATGCAGGGAGGATATGGCCCCACCCTGGCACCAGGATGCCAGGCAGGGATTTGCTGATAAGCTAACAACCTTTTCTGATGCTATAGCAGGACAGTGAGTTCTGTGCCAACAGCCATGTGCCCCAGTGTGGGCATAAGGCAAGGGGACCCTCATGGCCCTGTCCAGCAGTGGAGTGGGTTGGGGTCAGCCATCCCATCCTGCCAGCAGGACTCAGACCTGTGCAGATTGTGCATGCAGCAGGAGAGCAACCAGGGCCAGGGCTGTCCCTTCAGCCGTCGCTGTGTCACTGTGACCAGTCTCACACAGTGACCCTCCAGATGCAGCCAAGGGCAGGGTGTGAATGGTCATGGAGAGCTGGGAACTGGCAGTGCAGGGACTTGCCTGCAAGTCTGTCCTTGTCTAGCAGTGACCTGCTGTGGGGACAGCAGAGCCAGCCCTCAACAGCCAGGGCAATGCATGCTCCTGTGCCAGCTTCTTCCTACCTGGCATTTCACCCCAAATCTCCTTGCCTCCACCCGGCTAGGGGCTTGTAGAGGGAGATGGCCACAGAGGGCCTGGCTCTGGCATGGTCATGTGGAGAGTCTGAAAATGAGCTGTGAGCTGGAGAGGGGAGTACATCCCACCTGAGTGCTTTGAAAGCGATGTCCCCTTGTGCTCCCTGCACCTCTGCACTGCCCAGCACTGACATTGCTGTAGAACCTTCACATGACTGGGGTCCTTAGCTGGACCAGGGCCTCTACAGATGGTACTAAGATTTATTTAAATCCCACCAGTATGTAAAGGCAAACATCAAAACTTTCCCTGGCAACAAGCCATCAAGCTCTTTGTGAAGCACCTTCACATCTCTGCTCTGCCAAGCCAGCTGTCAGGGGTGCAGCTCCCTTCTCCCTCTCCATTCAGTGCTTCTCTTTGTACTCTGCCCCAGATAACTATTTTTATGCCATTCTTTAAGCTGTTTGTGTGCTGCCTGACACAGAGTATTCAGGAATCATGTAGTATATGGGACAATCGACCATCAGTGTCACTAAAAAAAAACCCAAGCCAAAACCAACCCAACAAATCTCATTCTTCACAAGTGCTGAAGTTTACAACTGCTCATGGGTACCTCTTGGAAGGGGGAAGCTTTCCAGATGTTCAGTGAGCAGTGTCCAGAATAGAGCTCCAGCCCTGGCCAAAGCAGCCCTGCGATGCTGTGTCAGGATCCAGCCCCGTGTGACAATGCCAGCAGCACATGGTACTTCAGCATGAGCCCCAGCAAACGTGTGCAGGATTCACTGCCACCTGCAAGCTTTGCCATAGGGCTGAGAGGCAAATTCTCTCCTGCTTTAGTGCCTCCATGGGATGTTCCTGTGGACTATGCTGGCTGTGAACCAGGGAAGCAGACAGGGAGGGATCAAGCTCTGGTTTCCCCAAATGGAGCTTTGCAGCCCCTGTGCTGATTTTGGCACAGTTGTGTGAGCAGGCTCCAGAGAGCTGCGGACAAAGAGCCAGAAAACCCCACAGCTTTGGGGTTTTTCCTTCTGGCTGGGGTGTGTTTTAACTTGGAGGAATGGCCTGATCCTGCTTGGGGTGAGCACACACAAGCTGTGCTGGCACAAGGGCAACGAGATGAATATGATGAGCGGGATAGCGGATGCAAAAATATCCCGTGTAGGTTTTCACATCTGAACTCCATTCTCTGCAACCACAGGCTGAGGTTTTTAGCCCGGTCAATGAAACCTCGTGACTCTGGCTCGTGCTGGTGCTGGGTAACATTTTAAGGATGTTTCAGCAGTTAGAGGAGCTTTTTTGTTACTGTGCCTTAGGCAACTGATCGACTTCAGAGACAGCAGAGCTATTGAGCTTTTCCCATTTGGTAGGAAACTTAAAATCCTTGCACGGGCTTCCTGATGCCTTGTTATCCAGAGGAGTGGCAGATTTAGACCAGATTCCCAGTCACGGCTTTTCCATATGCGTGAGTCATGGTGGCTTCCGACAGCTGCTGCACCGCTCTGCTCAGGGGTGCAAAAGGTATTTTTAGGTTGGTCCACATGTGTGAGCTGTGCTGAGTGGGTGAGGAAGTGTGGGATGGAGAATAAAGCTTTCCATGAGGATTTGGTATCAGTGGATGAAGAGGGACACGATACAGAGGGCTGAGGATGAGTTGGTAGTCTGTGCATGGCTCCAAGCACGAGGCATTTCCAGACCACTGGTGGCTGGATTTTGCTCTCTGAAAGAGCTCAGATGTCTAAAGTAAGATCTCTGCACAGCACTGAATTATTTATTGAATCATTTCTTTTGGCAAGGGACTGATATGCTGTAGATAGTTTAGATACTTTAAATACCTCTATTTACGTGTGATTACTGGGCTCTTTCAGGACATTGAGCTCCTTGTTAGCATTTTTCCCTTTTTAGTGGATGCTTGCAAAGATCCTGTGTTTTGCAAATGCATTTCCTGGCAGCGCAGAGCAGGAGGGAGCAGAGGCCAGTGCTGCTCCTCCGGTTGCTTGGAGATTGGCGGCCTTTGTCTGCACCCTGCCTTTGGGGCTGGGGTTGTCAGAAGTCTGTATGGAAGCTGGAGGGTCAGCAAAGCCACTGAGCCCAGTGCTGGGGTCTGCCACCAGCTCCGTCCCCAGGAACCATGGGGAAATGTGGTGCCATGGTCATGCCCAGGCTGTTCATGCACCAGTTACTTACTGAGAAAGAGTTTTTTAAGGAGTGAGATGTCTCTACAATAATGTTTGTGGATGTGGTTATAGTGCAATTAGTGCTATTAATCATCAGTCATCCAGAGGAGGGGGAAATTTTATTTTTTATATATATTTTAAATATATACGCATGCACACACAAGCATTTACATCCACGCATGCAGATATATAATTGTATGTGTGTATATATGTGGCTAGCACAGGTATTTCCCATGAGAACTTTCTCCTGTGTTTTATAAACAAAGATAAAGTTTGGATGTTGTTAAAACAGTGTCTCGAGATTTGGACAGTTCAGGCCTGGCCAATTGGGCCTAGGGGGAGGTTTCTGACTGACCAATCTGGGTGACTTCTGAAGTCTATATAAGTTAGAATCAAAATAATAAATCTCTCTTTTCTTGCCACGCTGAGAACCCAGGTCTTTTTCTCTGCTAGTGGCTCAACAGCGACATATATACCATATATAAACGGGACCCAGTATTTTAGCAGCCTTTTCTCAGAGACAACTTTTCTGTCCTGAGTGGAAACTGTCTTCTCATAAAAAAATAATACACCACTGAGCCAAGTTTATACCATAGCCCCAACCACATGCTGATGCTGAACTGGCCTCTTTCATCCATCCCTGTCCTTTCCCCACTCCCTCAGTCACGAGAGGTCACAGGAAAGCACGGCTGGCCTCCGTGCCATGAAGTTTATTTGCCTTATTCTTCTCCAGCAGATCCAAGGCTTGACCCGGATGCAAAGCCTTTTTCCATTGCAGATAACTCTGCCTTGCTAAGTTGGAGGGGTGAGTGGGGAGGCAGGGGAACAGTGAACAGTCCCTGATTGCCTCACTGCAGCCCCATGTCTGCTGCCATGCCCCTGAGTTTGGGGTGCACTGAGCCCTAGGCCAGCTCTGCCAACACAAAAGCAATTTGGGCTGAAGAGGCTTATGTACCATTGAAACCCTGTTCTTTAATAGTCTTGATGGCAAAGGGCCAGTTTCACAGATTGGATGGGTCTGATTCTCAAAGGAAAGGGAGAAGGATGTTCTTTGTTAGTAAAAATAGAACACAAAACTTATAAATTTCTTTTACAACATTTCTAGATCATGGGGTGCTTCTCCAGTGTCTGCTCCCCAGAGAAGTGCCACAGCCTCACAGGCCCTGTGTGCCTTTCCTCCCTTTTTTGCTATCCATCACCTGTAATTCTATCTTACGTTGCCTGAGCACCGGCATAAAAATCCAAAAACAGTAACTTTATCTCTAAACCAGTTCCTTTTTCTTTTCTCTTTTGTCTTCCCCTTCCCAATTATAACTCATCGAGTTATAGTGGAACCATAGTCAATGAGGACAAATGCCTTGGCTTTGAGTCCTAGATTATTATTTGACCCGGCAAAGAGCTGTTTGATCTAAGTAAAACACAGTAATTGTGGTTGTGCGCTTGGGAGGCAATTATTTTGCTCAGTGGGTAAAATTAAGCACCTGTAAGAGTTCAGTTTGGTCTGGTTTTGGTGGGTAGGGGGTATTTTTTAAATGAAAAATAAATACAGTTTTGATGAAAATGCGCTGTCCCAAAAATCAAAGCAGCGATACATCAGGTGGAGGCTGTGGCAGTTGGCTTAGGGTGATGTGTCTGAAGGTGAGAGACCTTAAATGGGGGAAAGGGCTGTAGTGAGACAGGTCACTTTAGAGGAGCAAAGGCAGGTATCGTTTCAGAAAGTTTTAAGTAGTATTAGCCTTGTCTTGGTCAATAATCCCAGTAATTGCTGAATCCCAGGTGTGACAGATTAACCCTTGCAAAGTACAGAGGATCCCAGTACATGCATCCAAGTGTGTGGGGGGTGGGTCAGGGCTGTGAGGTCACCCCTGCCCAGGCTGCCCTGGAGGGATGCAGGTCGAGCAGTAAAATGTTTTAGGTCACTATTGTGGGGATGTGTTTATACCACAATTACATGAATGGGACAGAAACTGTTAGGAGTCCTGCAAAACTGTGTGCGCCAAGTATTGCTTGTCCCCTGCTTCATTTTGGGGCTGCTTACTGGATTTCCACACAGCAGTTCTTTCATCATTTCAGATACTTCTGGGGTTCCTATTTTCTGGTTTATCACCCTCTTTACTCTGTCTCAAGCAGTTTGTAAGCTCACAGACTGTCTGGCTTCCTGTCTCACAGCAGGGAGTTCTTCTGTAAGGTTTTCAGTAGCTCTCTGTAATGCCCAACAAATACATAATAGCATTTTCTCTCTGTTATTAACACTGGCTTTTTCCCGCTGTAAAGTGTGGCATTATCATTTCCATAAACACTATAGAGTAAAACCATTAAAACAGGGAATAAATTGACCTGATCTCAAACTAGTTGAAAATAAAAAGGTGGCCAAGTGCCATGAGTTTTCCAAATTTTGCCCTGTTTAAGTAAAACAAATAGGACAAAAATCTGCAGGTTCGGATTAAACTGTGTGTTGCATTTGTGGCTGAGGCACAACACAGTGCAGGGTGGGAGATCCCATTAGACCACTTGTTCACATAAATTCTAGAGAAATGTGAGTCCATCCTGCTGCAGAGTGGCCAGTGTCCCACTTCCTCACCTGAGCCCAACCCCAACCCACACTGGCCTCAGGATGACAACTGAAAGCTCCTCCAGCTTCTCATACTCTGTGCCCACACAGGCAAAAGTTGTGGAGCTGCATAGCAGAGGCTGACTTGGCATCACCTCTCTGGTTTTAATTACAGCAGTGATTAGGAATTCACAGCCTGTGGTGTCCCAGGAGCTCCCTGGCCAAGTTGGAGAAGGTCAGAGGTACCTGAGCTGCATTAAACGGCAGGGGCTCCTCCCAGGGTTGACATCCCACTGCATGCCTACATGGAGCTTGGGGAAAAAGGAAAAATAGTAACGATTATACTCTGCAAACAGTACACAACATCCCCAAATGCCTCTGCCTGCGTGGCTGTGACGGCCTCTGTGCATGCGTTTTTATAAAGATGTTAATTATTGCAGCAGCTTTCATTTAAATAAACAAATGGTTTCCAGTGATGCAGTCTGACTAACAGCTTTATGTGTCCCTGGGAATGCTGATGCTCCCTTTCCCCTTGGTAAATGGAGACTCTCTTGTAGTGACATAGACATAATTTGAGTGATATTCATGATTTGAATCTCTATTGCAAAGTCCCCTGAACCCTCTGTTCAGAGCACTGTTCAGAACCCCTGAGCAGAGCACTGGGCATGTTTTTCTTCTGCACAGGAAGGTGAGGGAGAGTGGTCCAAGTTTTGCTGGATGCTTCTTTGTGCAGATCTTCTGTCACTGACCCCATTTCAGGAAAATAACTATAAATCTCAGGGTCTGAGGTCTGCAGAACTGTACACAAGAAAAAAGTTCAAAAAGCTCATAGTGTTTTGCTGAAGTGAAATCCCTCTAAATCTGCCTCTCTGGATTGAGATGTTTTAGATCCTGTAAATTCTGTTTCCTCAGTGAAATGAGTGAGCAGCCAGTGCCGTAGCCAAGGACACGGATCCGTGGTGACTGCCGGCTGACAGGATATTCCAGCTTGCTCTGAGAGGGTCTGCGGGCTCTGAGCCATTGCTTGTCACTGGCTCTGCCTTGTAGTTCCCCACTGCAAATAGTTAATTCTCTCAGCCATATGGAAAAGCTGCTTATTTGGGTTTGGTTTTGTGCTGTGAGGTCTAATGTAAATAGCCTTTTTGGGGGCTTGAATAAAGGGATGGTAATGGGACACTGTGCCCGCTTTCCAGGATAAAATGAGTCACCTTCCTCTTCTCCATCCCACTGTGAATGCAGGGGGCAGGAGGATATGGGTGTCCCAAAAGAAGTTGTTCTTCCCAAGCAGGCACTGATGGAATGGTGAGAAGGATGTGATTGCGTGGCTGCACAGGACCAGTAAAATTTTAATTGCATTAAGCATACACCAGTAGTCTGAGGCTGTTCCCACACTGGCTTATGTCCCTGAACTCCATTGACTGGAGTTACAGAATCACTTCCAGTAGAAAAAGATGAAAACTAAATCGCACAAGAGAGCTGTTTGTTACCAAAATAAATAAATAAACCCTGTTCCGGGGGCGATTGTTGTGAGCACAGGCTGATGGGTGACCTGGAGCCCAGTGTCACTGCTGGCTGCCCAGAGGCTGCAGGAACCCCGTTCAGCCCAGACCCAGGCTGGGAAGTTCTTCTGTGCCAGGCACCCCCAGCTCTTACCCATGGCTGTGCTCTCTTGGCACCTCTCCAGCACTTCTTCCTTCCTCCAAACCACTTTCTTCTGTCCTTCCTTGCAAATTTGTTTCTCTTTTCTTTGCCATGGGAATAATTTAGAAATCCGGTGATGTGCAGTGCCGTTTGGAATAAGTGGAAATGTCAGTGTGTCCATGTGCTACATGCATGGATGCCATGCTCTGCTCACTGGCACCCAGGGCTGCTTGCTTGCGGCGAACATGCCCTGCAGCAGGGTGGTGGATCCACCTTGGGTAACAGAAATAGGGCAGGAGGTAGCAGAAATGGGGCACAAAGGTAACAGAACCATGGAGGAGGGGTGTGGAGAGCATCCTGCTGCTGATCCTGGGCCTGGGGTGGCAGCAGTAGCTGCTTGTGGTGCACTCTGGGGTGCAACACTGTCTTGCTGATGAGTAACCCAGCCCAACTGGGTTAATAATAAATATTATTTATTTTCCTGATCACATGAGAAATGGACTCCCAGAGCATGTGACCATGAGGTGCTCACCTGCTTGTCTTGACTCGAAGGAGGAGGCTGTGATCCAGGCACCCGTGACCCCTCTTTCTGGGTATAGGGAGGGGGTGAGGTAGTTCTCCCTGATCATCCCAAACACAGCTGAGCCCCTTTCCTGGCCACCATCCCAGGGCAGGTTGGCTGCTCTGAGCAGATCGAGTATGGACTCATCATGAATTACTTTGGGATGCAAAACCCAGGATTAACTATTGCAAAAGGCAAGTTGTGTGAACTCTGTAGTGCCAAAATGGAATGTAAACAGAAATTGCTGCCCTGATTCTCATGATCCTTCTGTTGATCCTATGAGCTCTATATGTCCATGGATGCCCTGTACCCAGACAGATGTAAAAGCCTGGCTCTGCTTCTCCCCAGCAATCCCTGCAGCTGAGCAGGATGGAAGCAGGACAGAAGCTCGTGGCTGTAGCCAAGCATCCCCCCATGGCATTGCTGTTCCCACAGGCACCCTCCCAGCTTTCCACTTTCAACTTAACTGCACGGATGGATACAAAACAGCGCTTACAGGCTGCTCTTGAGGGAGTAATTCCCAAGATTTCAGTGTAACCAGCAAGCTGGGTGGCTGCTTTTGGTGGGACAGGCTGTTTCTGGGAGCAGACAGTCTTAATTGGGACTTGCTGAAATGCTTTTGCACAAATAGGCAATTCATCAGTAAATGAATAGCTCCCTTGCTAAGCTCTCACAGTTTTTGTAGTAAAAGTGTGTTTGTCAGGCTGCTTTTCATAGTCTGGTGTTGAGAAATATTGAGGGGAGAAATCAGTACTGTCTCAGTTCATAGAAGCATTTTATCCCAGAATGGTTTGGTTTGAAAGGAACCCTAAAGCTCATCCAGTTCCAACTTCCCTGCCATGACCAGGGACACCTTCCATATACCAGGTTCATCCAAGCTCCATCCAGCCTGTCCTTGAACACTTCCAGGGATGGGTCATCCACAGCTTCTCTGGGCAAGCTGTGCCAGGGCCTCACTACCCTCACAGTTCATCCTAACGTCATTGCAGCTGCATACTCAGTATTTTATCACATGTGGAGATTTCTGAAAAGGTGCTCAAATGTCAGGAGAAAATTCCCTCCTGTGTGGGTATTGCCCATCTGGATGTGATTATTGGAGGGGTTCAAGCATTCTTGAAGAGGCTGGTTGTGGTCCCAGAGGGTTTGCAGAGTCGGGAGTTCTCTGGGAGGAGAGGTGACTGTGGGATGCTGGGCCAGCACCAGGGAGCAGCATAGGGCCAGGGGGATGTTTGGGCCAGAGCCCTCAGGAGGGAGATGGTCCTGAACATGGGCTCTGTGTTGCTGTGCCCCCGTTGCTGCCCTCACCACTTCATAGCCCAAAAGTGAGTGAGGTTAATTGTTTATGTTGCTTTGTCTCTTGTGCAAACTTAAAAACCTCCTCCAGAGCCTCGTGTGAGGGGTGCCCCCTGTTTGGCACCTGGCCTTGCCAGCCCCAGCGCTCACTTGGCACAAACACAGGAGAAGGCTACTAGAGGGTTGTCCTGACCTTCAGGACTTCAGGACAGTGCAGCCCAGACTCTGTTCCCAGGAGGAAAAAAGCTGGTTTGTGTTAGTGGTGCCATTGTGTGGGAAGTCCTGGCCGCCTCATGGGAGTGAAGCCATGTAGCTCTGCAAGCTGGAACAAGGCCAGAGGGTAAGAGGGAAGGGGCTGCCTGGGCTCATATGGCTGAAAAGCTTTTTTTTTAAAGACCTTGACTCTTGTAAAGTCATAAATAGAGCTGTGGGAAACCTTAACTGTTTGGATTCCCCCTGGGCAGCACCTGCTTGGCTCGTCCCTCAGAGGGCTGGCCGATACCGGAGACTCCCCAGTGGGAGCTGATACGGGGCCATCACTGTAAACAGGAGTTATTTAAAATGTTCTTGTGTACTCAACACCCAAACACAAGTCCCCGGAGGACAGTCTGACCTCTCTGGAGCAACAAGCCACCTGCCTGGCTCCCTCTCTCCTGTGGCTTTTTCTGTCTGTGCAAAAGGGAAAAGCCAGGCAACCTGCTGCGGCAGATCTAGATCAATGCCCGACCCGCAGTGTGACCTTGGCTTTCCCAGGAGCAGCTCCTACTCTGTGAGCCCAGCACAACCAGACTGTGCAGTCCTGCTCAGGGAAGGCAGAGAAAGCCCCTGGCAGACCTGAGGGGTTGTAGCTGGATCCCAGAGCTTGTCCCAGCATCTCTCACCTCCAGGTAACTGCAGCTGCATCACCTTCTGCACGTTGGTATTTGGTTCTTCTTAAGGAGTGAGCTCTCTGTTCCTGCTCACCCTGCTAGGGATGTTTCCTCCTTTCTACTTCTTCCATCAATGCTGTTTTCCTCAGTTAGGGTGGCTACTAGCAGGCAGCCCCACGGCTCAGCAGAGCAGGGTGTCTGCTATGGCCGGTGAGGCAAAGCATGTTCTCCCCTCACCCAACCTGCCCCATCCTTCTGGCTCTTGCAGAGTTTGCCGTTTCGCTGGTGGAGAAGATGCAGGCTCAGGAAATCCTGCGGAGCCTGCGGCTCCCCGAGTTTGATGACCTCAGCCAGTTCTTCCGCAACCTGCCGGCCACGGCGCTGGTGGGCATCGGTGCCTTCGCCGCCGTCGTCGCCTACTGGTTTGCCAGCCGGCCCAGGGCCGTGAAGCCACCCTGCGACCTGCGCATGCAGTCAGAGGAAGTCGAGGTGAGGCCAGGGCAACCCCAGCTGGCTTTCCCCGAGGTTTGCATGCCTGGAAGTCATGGAGCGGTTTGGGTTGCAAGGGACTTTAAAGATCATCTCGTTCCAACCCCCTGCTATGGGCACTATCCCA
Source organism: Lichenostomus cassidix (assembly GCF_008360975.1). Lineage (NCBI taxonomy): Eukaryota > Metazoa > Chordata > Aves > Passeriformes > Meliphagidae > Lichenostomus > Lichenostomus cassidix. The sequence goes on from NC_139494.1 coordinate 8,209,518, forward strand.
GCTTGCTCCAAGCCCCATCCAGCCTGCCCTTTAACACTTCCAGGGATGGGGCAGCTGCAGCTTCTCTGGGCAACCTGTGCCAGGGCCCTACCACCCTCACAGGGGAGAATTTCTTCCTAACATCTAATTTAAACCTACTTTATTTCAGTGTGAAGCCACTACCTCTTGTTCTGTCACTATGTGCCCTTGTAAAAAGTCCCTTTCCAGCTCTCTCGTAGGCCCCCTTCATTAAGGTGTCCCTGGAGCCTTCTCTTCTTCAGGCTGAACAACCCCAGCTCTCTCAGCATTTCCTCATAGGGTAGGTGTCCCATCCTTCTAATCACTTTCATGGCCTCCTCTGGACTTGTTTCTACAGATCTGTGTCCACAGGGGATGCCAGGAAGGCACTTTTTTGTCTTCTTGTGCTGGTAGTTCTCCAACCTCCTCCTGAAATCAACCATGTAATACACAGTGCCAGGGATCACTTCACCCCTTAATTCACCTTTTTCTGTAAACTGGAAAAGTAGAATACAGCATGCTAATTTATTCTCTTAGATTTTCAGTAAAATTTTGGTCTTAGCTTTGTTTAACCATCCATGGCCAAAAATTAGAGTCACTGCCATTGCATGGGAGAAACCACTGAAAGGCAACAGCTGGTAAGATCAGATTAGCTGGCACTCCTTATGTGTGCCCATTGCTGAGTTTGGTGCTGTGAACTTGGTAATAGTAAGAAAAAGTAGACCTGATTCCATGCTTAGAGGCTGAGGAGTTATTAATTTGTACGCTTGCAGAAGGCTTTAAAGTTTAATGATACTGCTCTGTTTTAAAGAGCAGAAATATTTCTGAAAATTGTCTCCACTTATTTTAATATCTGAAAGTGGGATGAGAATTTTCAAAGCCTTTTGTGATGTTCCCTCTAGGACATTATTGTCTTTAATTCCAACAGCTTTGTAAAAGGGTGGGAAGAATTTACATTTTTCAAGACAGTTTATCCCTGTGGTTAAGGCCTTAGTTAGGCCTTTCTGCCTTCCAGTGCAGTCCCAGTTTGATCACTCTCACCCTGGCTGCCCACTCCTAAAACACCTCTGTGCACTGGGGGTTGGCCTCTGTCTTGGTCTGTCCTTTATGTTGGCCTGGATGTCCTCATGGAGGTGCTCATGGTGCTGATCCTGGAGACCTGTGGAGCGCAGAGCAGTTGCTACCCCCAGCACATCCCCACTCCATTACTTCCAGATCCATAATTTCTTATTAAATTCCCTTGGGAAATACCAACAATCTCCTGTGACAATGAGCTTGGGCAGGTGGTTCTCCATGTCCCTGATGTGCTGAGGTCAATGTCCCCTCTCTCATATCCCTTTGGTTCTTGGGGCAGGTGGTGGTCACAAATGTCTTGCTGGCGTTTAGGGGGCGTGCTGCTCTGTGGTGGGGGTTTCCCCACCTCCCACCCCTCGAGCAGTACTGATGGCTGTGTCACCTCGTGTCACCTTGTCTCACGCAGGGTCTGGCTGGGGCGCGCCGCTCAGTGATTGGGGACAGCCCACAGCTGCTGACGCACTACTACGATGACGCCAGGACCATGTATGAGGTCTTCAGGAGGGGATTCAGCATCTCTGGTGAGAGCACAGTGGTGAGGAGGCCTAGGAGCAGAGCTGGGGAGAGGTGGGGACCAGGCCATGTAGATGTCCCTATGCCATGGTCAATGGTATTTTCACAGAGCTCTCATATGCTTGAGAGACATCACTTCCCACTCCAAAAAGCCATGATGACTCTTCCCTGCTCCATCATAACTATTTCTGTGTCTGCTTTTTATGGTGTCCTGCCTCATTGGATACAACAGTGTCACATTCAGATGATTATTTTTGCTACCATAAAATACCCCAGTGGAAATGCACATATTCCACCCCACAAGACAGGGGTAAATAAATGTCTTGGTAGATGTATGGAGGAATGGATTTCTGCAAGTAGGTACCATTACCAAGTTATTCAAACTTTTCAAAGTTTCACTGGTCATACACTGCTGTGTGTTGTTTTATCCTCCTCCAGAGGAGGCTGGGATAAAATGAGTAGTTTTCACTTTTTTTAATCAAAAGGCAGTGCAAGCAGTGGGAGCTGGTGTTTGGGATGAGGGCCCTCATCAGACACTAATGTTCATGTGACCTTTGGAGAAGTGTCTTTTAATGAGGCTGTTTGGGGAGGATTGCTGCTGCTGTCAGTAGGGAGGATTGAAGCCTCTTTGGGGGATCCCAGCAGCTCGTCTCCTATCAGATGCACTTGTGTGTGTGATTTTTCTGGGGATTGCTGTGAGAGCCGACCCCATAACTGTGGATTTACTCTTGGAGGGCTCCCCCACATCCTGCAGCGTGGCCCCACGTGTTAACTCCAAGCACTGCCCTCGTAACTCATCATCTCTGCTTGTGTTTTTTCAGAGAATGGCCCCTGCCTGGGGTTCAGGAAGCCCAAGCAGCCCTACCAGTGGCTGTCCTACAAGGAGGTGAGCTGGAGGTGACACCCCCGTGTGTCTTCTCCCCCTGCCTGACACAAGGGGGGGTGGGGTCCTGTTGGTGACACACACATTAGACCAGGAGGTTGCTCACGCACTGTGTGAGGCTTCCCAGTGTCCCCACCGGGCCATCCAGGTGTTCCATGGGTGTGTTGGATTTCAGGGGCTGGCTCCATGCTGTCAGCCCACTCCTGACAGCAGCACTGATGTATTCTGGAGCCATGGGGCATCATCAGCCAGACATCAACTGCTAGACAGCTAATTACGGCTCATAAGATAAAAATTGGACTTTCAGATAGCAAATACAATTGTTTGAGAGCTTCCCTGTAAGTCTTTGCTTAATTAGGTATTGTTTATATTCCTCTTTCTTTAATGCATTTTTTTCTCTCCAAATTTCAGGTGGCTGAAAGAGCAGAAGCTCTGGGTTCAGGCCTTCTGCAGCAGGGCTGCAAGCCATCCACAAAGCAGTTCATTGGCGTCTTTGCTCAAAACCGTCCAGAGGTGAGATTTTAAGTCCAGTTTGGGTTTGAGACAGGACCCTGCCAGGAGGACGCACGAAAAAGGGCAAACAGGCTTCAAGCTTAAAGTTGCAAAAAGTGTTTAATTACCTAACAGAGTTGGAGGATAAATGCAGGCAAAAATAAACTTTTCATACAGTTTTGGTTCACTCCCCCCTCCCTCTTACGAACCTACAGTATTCATCCCCTTTCCTCCTTTACAGTCAACAAGCCGGGGGGGGGGGCAGGGGGGGGTCTCTTTTCAGTCCACAGAGCAGATTCTCAAATTTACTCATCACCACAATTCTTCTACTACAAATACTCTTTATCTCTACTTGTTTCTCTCTCTCTCTCTCTCCAGACAGTTTTCTGCTCTCACCCCCACCCTCTTAAGAAGCAGTCTCTGCACTCACCCCCCTTCCCTCTTTCCAAACCAGCAACACAGACAGGGGGCAGGTTGAGGGGTCCTCTGGTCAGTCCAATCAGGAAAAGAGGTTCTCTACTTAGCCAGGGGTCCTTCCCACGAGAGACAGTCCTCTGGGAACTTCTTTGGCGTGGGTCCAATCTCATGAGCAACATTCCCGCCCAAATTCTGCTACAACATGAGTTCTTTTGTCCATAGGGTGCTGTGCAGACTCTCCCGAGCTGAGGCCAGGCTGCTTCCATGCCAGGAGCAAGGAAAAGGCCTTTTTCTCCCAGTCAAGGCCTTTTGCAGTTTTAACTCTTAGATGAGACTCCCACTGGTTCACAGTCTTTTCCAGGCATCCACCTGCTCCTCTGGAGTGAGCTGTGGGTGGATTTCTGCATCCTTATGGACTCCATGGGCTGCAGGAGAAACTTCTTGCTCCCCCCATAGCTTCCACCACGGCTAGCAGAAAGTTTCAGCTCCGGTGCCGGAAGCACTGGAGCACCTCTTTCTCCCCCCTTCTTCACTGACCTTGGCAATCTCCATGCTGTTCTCCCTCACATATTTTCACCTCCACCTCCTCCTCCTCCAACTACAAAGTGAAAGAAGTGCGTGCCTGCTTTGTTTTGAATTTTTCTTAAATATGTTTTCACAGAGGCGTAACCAGCACCTCCAGTTGGCCCAAACTTGGCCGATAGCATGTCCATCACCTTCAGAGCCATCAGAGATTGGCTCTGCTGGACTTGATGTAAAAACTTCCAGAACTTTCACTCAGGACACACAGGAGCCATCTTTGTGCCACACCCCACCCCTCAGACACCTCCCCAGGCCTACTACAACAGCTTCTGAGGGGTCCAAATCTCTCCTAGATGTTAAAAACACTTCACTGATGTTTTGGGCCAATCAAAACCACCACAATATTGTATTAATAATGTTCCTGACCTGTGAGCTTGTTCTCAAGTTAAATCTGCTCCCATGACCCCTTCTCACCTTTGTGCTTCCATGTCCTCCTGCAGTGGATCATCTCTGAGCTGGCTTGCTACACCTACTCCATGGTGGTGGTTCCCCTGTATGACACCTTAGGTCCTGGAGCCATTCGGTACATTGTCAACACAGGTAAAACCAAAACTGACATCATCTTCTCAGAAATCAGTTTTGTTGCTCAGAATGGTTCATTTTCTGCTTCTAAAAGACAGGTGATCATAAAATCCTAGAATGGTTTGGGTTGGAAGGGACCTTAAGCTCATCTTGTTTCAACTCTCTTCCATGGGCAGGGACACTTTTCCATATCCCAACTTACTCCAAGCCCTGGCCAGCCTGGCGCTGAAGACTTCCAGGGATGGTGCACTGTGATGGTACTCACTGAGTGTCTTGAATTCACATAGAGATGTTCCTGGGGAGCTGTGTGTCCCTGTGCTGAGTCAGGGTTGCCTCTGCTGCATTTTCCATGGGCTCAGTCATGCATAACCATGGATAGGGCTGCTCTGGATGTGGGAATTACTCCATGGTGACCGACTCCTGTGCTGCTTTATATTTTGCCTTCTAGATTTTTTAATCCACATGGGGACCAATTTTAATATTTTGAACTCAATCCCAGAATAATCGTAAATGTCAGCTACAGCTTTGGCTGATTTAGGTTAGCTAAGGTTGCATTTTTTTCTCATTTTTCAAGAGAAGCGTGTGTTATATGCTGGGGTTTCTAGTGTAGCCTGAAGTGACTATCAGGACTGATATAGTGTTCGCTGTGAGCCAGTCTTTCATTAAAAAGGATTTACTGCAAACAGCTTGTTTGGCTACTTTTCTTGCAGCTGACATTTCCACAGTCATTTGTGACAAGCCTGAAAAAGCCAGGATACTCCTTGACCATGTGGAGAGGAAAGAGACACCAGGCTTGAGCTCCATCATCCTGATGGACCCCTTTGAGAAGGAGCTGGCAGAGAGAGGGAAGCGCTGCGGGGTTCGCATCCAGACCATGCAGGAGGTGGAGGTGAGTTTGCTCTCCCTCTCCTTTCACTGATTTTTGTAATATCTGTAAAAAACAGTACAATGTACAAGGACTTTTGAATTGTGTGGCAGGTTCAGTGTCTGGAGAGCACAAAAGAGCAGCTTGTGGCTGATAATACTGATGCTTGGTGCACTCGCCTCTTGGTGTTATTCCTTGTTGATAACAGAGCCAGCATTTCAGTTCTTTATCCTCAAATACGCTATCAGCTGCTATTTAAGCCTGGGAAGGGGGTTGTTATTTGAGACACTGTCCTCCTACATGTAAGCCTACAGCCTCACACTTGTTTGAAACACCCTGGATGCAGCTCAACCAACCCAAACACTTCTTGAAATCCAAGAAAGGCATTGCAGTTAAGGCAAGAAACTCAGGATAAAAAACATGGCCTCAGTGCTGGCCAGGAGTTCGTCTGCTCTAGCTCACACCCTCCCTTAGTGGTTTGCAGATTACTAGCAAGTGGGGTACACTGCAGGAATTAAGGTGGAAATCACTTTTGTTACTTCAATCTCTTTCAGGACTGTGGCCGTGAGAGTCGACACGTGCCTGTGGTGAGTTGGCATGTTGCTTTTCCCACTTACAGCTGCAGCAGAAGGGACCTTAAAGCTCATCTCATTCCACACCACTGCCATGGGCAGAGACACCTTTCACCAGACCATGTTTCTCCAAGTCCTGTCCAATCTGGCCTTGAACACTTCCAGGCATGAGGCAACCACAGCTTCTCTGGGCAACCTGTGCCAGGGCCTCAGCACCCCCATAGGGAGCAATGAACAGTGTTTGCTTTATTCCCTCTACCTGGAGCACTTAATTGAGATAGCTCATCCTGCTATGAACATGTTAATGGGACAGCAATTAAATGCCATTGTTAAACTACCCTAATTCCACCACCTTACCAGGGTGGCACTGGGGGAATATCTCTGTACCCTTCACTTTCTGCTCAGGCTTCTGTAATTCAGAAACACTGCTTGGCTGTACTTATATGGGATATTTTGGGAAAATTGCTTTGATATTTTTCACTGGCTGCTCAGACTCGTACAAAACTCTCAAAAGCAGCTTCTGATGTTCAAGCTGTTTATTTAGTCATTCATGACCCAAAATAGCGCACGTATGGGGTGGTGCTGAGAATACAGAGATGCTGCTGGAAATGGGAGCAATCAGCAGCTTTGGAATCTTGTCCCCTGTTGTGGAGTTCTTTCCAGAATTGACCTGGAAATTGATAAATTATCTCAAGCTGTCCCACACATCTACAGATATAGGGGTCTTGGAAAGTACTAATTGCAAGAGAAATGCTCCACCAAAATTTTCTTATACTAAAGCATGCCCTTAGTGCAGCTGGAGCACAGCAAAAAGGGAGAAGTAGAGTCTGCATCAACTGAAGAAACCTGGTAAAAAGTTTTATGATGATCTTTTGTATTTGCTGAGGGGAATGATAGCCTTCTATGTCAGAACAAAAACATAATTGGTTTGATCTTTAGTTTTCTACAATGTCAACAATCTCTACCACTGACACTTTTGCATTTGACTGATGTGATTTTCTTATTCTCCTTTTGTATTTCTAGCCTCCTCGACCAGAAGATCTGTCAATTGTCTGTTTTACTAGTGGCACTACAGGTAAAAGAGGCATTTTAATCTTGAAATGTTAGAATAGCTTATGAATTTAATTATAAATTCCACCTCAATATGTGAGAATTGAGAATATAAGAATATTTAGAATTAAGAATATATAGGTATATATATTTAAGAATATATAGGTATATATATTTCTGTAGATTGCAAATTAAAAATAATGGTATATTTATTTTTCAATTGAATTCTCTGACATACACTTTGCCAGTATCATTTTCCAGTTGTCTGAAAATCCACCCATGTGTCTGCTTCCCATTTTGCTGTGTAGTTGTGAAGCACTTGGTTGATTGGTATTCATCTTTTGCAAACGTTTAAAAAAAAGATACCCAAAACCCTGAAATGTGGTTTCGCAGCTTTCTATTCTCTGTATCCTAAGCACATTGATGTCCCCAGCCTCACCAAGGTCCTTGTCACCTCTGTCTCCTCTTCTTGTGTGTTGCTCATGACACCAAGCTGGGGAGGTTCAGGGTGAGCGTGGGCAGCCCATGGTGTTGGTACTTATGTGCTGCTGGCCTCTTTTTCTTGGAGAGAGGAGTAGCATCATTTTCCTGCCTACTTTTAGCAGAGGCAGTGCTTTCTCCTCTCTCCAGAGCCTGGTCTTCATCAGCTTGCAGGAATTTCCTACTCTTGAGAACTCAGCCTCTGTAACGTCTCCCTGAAAGGTGTACAAGCAGATGCACTGGGCATCACTGCTTGGGAAACTGCTTTTACACTTGCCTGCGGGGAAAGTCCATGCTCCAGCAACTGCTGGAGCACCTCTTCCAGATCCAGCTCTACTCTTGGGATTGCCTAATGCTTGGTCCTACCCCAAAGCATCCTCAATTTGGTCCCAGAGGAAGATGCTGGGAGCTGCTGGTGTCACTTGACCGGCAGGTCAGGCTGAGCACGAGGGGACACCTTCATCCTCCACTTCCCAGAGAAGACTTGTGCTTCAGACCAGGTAGGCAACTGCTTTATCAACTCCAAGTACAAACTCAATATGTTCCAAAAGGGTTTGGGTATTTTTGGCATCATTCTTAGTTTTGAGATCTGCACTTCAGAGTGCCCAGGGCAGAGCAGTGAGGGAAAGGAGCTTGTGACTCTGCTCTGCCCCAGCACTGGGAATTCCTAAATGGGAAGGACTGAACTCAGTGCAGGACATGGACAGAATAGCCAGGTACAGAGTCAGTGCAAAGTGGCTGGTCACAAATGGGAGCTGTAGGAAACTGAAGGAGCCATGCCAAGGATACAGCAGGGCACAGTGTGTTCATGTGGAGGTTCAAGAGCAGAACAATTTTTTTTTCAAATCACGTTTTTGTTGATATTTTTATTTCTAAATAAGAAATTCTGCATAGAGAAGGTTTTTTTTTTTAATATTCTTCTTTTTTTAAAATTTGCAAATGCAATCATGGGCCAGTTTCTGATTTTGTGCTTTTTTTAGAAACATGCCCACAGTTACAGAAATAGGACAACCAGGAAGCTCATTTCCCTTCTCCCTTCCAAACCAGAGATTTCCAATTTTGCAAATCATCTTGAACTGTACTCTCCTAGAGCAATGCTCTGTGAGCCATGAGCCCAGCCTCTGCTGCTGCAGGACTTTGCATGTCATTCTCTGCCTTTTCCAGAGGTTGCATCAACACTGGTCTGTTTTCCACATTGTGCTTTGATGTAAAAGGCTTGGAGTTTTATATAGCCCATGTCATTTTGAGTGACCAGATTTAGAATTTTCTTCCAAAGGCTATGTTCTTTAGGGCTTTTCCAATTCTGAAGGGCTCTAAATATTTTTGTATGGTATGAAAAAACCCTCTGCTGTAGAATTTGTCACCTGAAAACTGTAGAATTGGAAAGAATTCCCCAGAAGGAGACTTTTAACACTTGCTTTTCTTTGATAGGACCAGATGCCCCAATGCCTCCCCAGGGAGAAAAGAGGCTGAGGTTGCTGAGCTTGGATAACAGGAGCAACTTTCATGGTTGTGCCAAGAAGCTATCAGCACTTGGAAATGGGCCAGAGGCACACAGGTGTCCCCAAACTGTCAGGATACAATTTTTCATGTTGGCTACTCCAGAGAAATCAACTGTCATTCCCTCAAGGATCCACCTGTAACCAGTTGGATACAAATTGCTTCCCAGTGGTTTCTCTCAGCCTGGCAGTGCATGTTCCTGTTTACCAGAGCTCCCCAGGGAAAGAAAATGCTTTCATCCAAAATGCTCATGTATCACACCATCAAATTAGTGCTGGAGTACTGGAAATACTCATTTAGCAGTGTGGAAAGGGCTCTTCTGTTGCTTATGAGAACTGTCAAACAAACCTGGCACCAAGATAAGAAGGAATTGACATTTCTGGACTATTAACGGATCACAGGGCATCCATTCCATGACAGGACATTCGCTGGGTCTGTCTTTGCAAGGAAATTCAAACAAGAACAGTGCTACAGAAATGGCATTGATTTTTTTAAATAGAAAAGCAGCATCACTGCCAACCTTCTTCTCTCAAAGTGGTGGTTCTGGGAAAGGGCTCATAGAAAGGGGCACTTGTCTTGCTGGGTTAACTCTTGAGCCTGCGTGGGAGGGATGCAGAGGAAGGAGCCAGGATGTTCACACTGCTTGCTGGCATGGCAGAGCTACTGAATCTGCATTCAAGTCACAGGTGGAGTAAGTAAATGAATCAAAAGTCTGAGAAATCTCATCAAATCACAGAATAGTTTGGCTTGGAAGGGACTTTTAAAGCATGTCTAGTTCCAATTCCCAGCCATGGGCAGGTGACACCTTCCACTAGACTGGTTTGCTCCAAGCCCCACCCAGCCTGGCATTGAATGCTTGAAATCTTACCAAAAAGAGTCTGAAGAATTTTGTCAGGGTGCAGGAACCAGATCTGTGCTGGAGGGCACAGTTTTGAGTTTCCAAACCAATACTGAGCACATCCTCTCCCCAGTGCGTGACCTGTGCGATGCTGCGGTAGCACAGGTGCTTCTAGAACTGCAGGAGCTGAGCACACATTTGGCTGGACACAGCTAAAGAACACAAGTGATTTTTGAGTCCTGGTGTGTATGTACAACTGACATTGATTCATGGAGTTTTCTTGAAGCCTGGATTCTTGTATGCATCCAGCTGTGGAAGTTACCTGCCAGGCTGCTGAGGCACCTGTGAGTCTGCTGGTCCAACATGTTAGGATGGGAGTGGCTGTGGCTGGAAGAGCTGTCAGCCCCAGCTTTACACCTGAGCTTCAGATGAGGACGAGACCAAATCAGCCTCCTGTGCACCATGTTCATCTGCAAAGGTTTGGGACTGGATTACTCAAGGCATTTGGAACAGCAAATAGGGATTTTCAGTGTAATATATTGTATTAAAAATATCCTGCTCTACTGCAATAAATGTATGCAACACTTTCTACTGCTGTTTGTGCCTGCCTTTAATTATTTGGGAGGTCGAGTGGTAATGATGTTAGTGATGCTGGTAGGGCACAGGGCTCAGTGCTGAGCATGCCCATGCCTGTGCCCATGTCCACACTGGAAGTAGCAGCAACACTGCCCTCAAAGTGCTCTGAAACAAGAGGATTAAACATATTTTCTTGTGCTGAAACATATTCACAAAGCACCATGGTACCTTCCTATTCTGAGGAAGGCAGAGTGAAATTCTGGCTGATTGACCATTTTGTTACATTAAGTGCAGGAGCTTTGCCAGGCTGTCTGTGCCCACCGTGCTGGGGACACATGGGACACCTGCAGGTAAAGCTCCTCCGATCTGCCTCCGCACGGAGCAGCAGGAGCTACGTGGCAGTGGTGTGATCGAATTAAAACAATCTGCTTAAAAACATCCTGGAGAGAAAGAGGCTGGCCCTGTAATCTTTGCTTGAGCTGAGCTACACCTTCTTTTCAGAAATAAATCATTGGAGGATGATGAAAAGGGACAGTGCTGTGACAGAAGAATGTGCAGAGTTCTCTGTGCCACTGTTTCATGAATATGGAGGTTCCAGCCTGGGTATTTGCTGCATAAGAAACCTTGGGTTTTGGCATCCAAACAGATAAGAAATGCAAGAGCTGTATCATGGTCAGCTGAAAAAAGAGGGTAAAAAAGGCAAATACTGGAGGTGCCTGCCAGTGGCAGATAAAAGTGCTACAGGGGCAGTGCCCAGATCTGGAACACAACACTTGGGCTTTGCTGGCTCCCTATGGATTTAGGGCTGTCTTCAACACACCTCTCCTCTGCTGCTGACACTATTCATGACTTCCCTTAACTGCAGTCTCAAAGAGTCTTATTGTAGCCTAATTTCTACCTGCATTGCTCACGTTATTCAAAGTGCTGGCTAAGTAAAAGTGTAGCAGCCTTTTAAACAGTGCTTTTTGGTGTTGAAGATCATTTGTAGTCAGAATCTGGATGAAATAAATGCTCTCAGGAGAGGCTGGAACAGCCAGCCAGGTCTGATGGCTGTGCTCATTGAGTGGTTCCATCCAAGCACTCTCAGAAATTGCAGTTGGGCTATTTCTGCTGGAACATGTTTTCCAGTGTCTCCAATAGAAATATTTCTGATTGCAGTATCATTTTATTAAGTTTTGAGTACTTAAGTAAGTGGTTTTGGTGCATATTAGTGCACAGAAATGAGGGTGAAAACAACATACATTTTAAAATTAAAGAAGAGAATTTAATATTTTAACCATTTCCTGTTTTGGTTTTTTGTTAAGCTTTTGAAAGTTATCTTCTGGCTCATCTTTTAACCTCTCTGTTTCCTTCCAGGAAATCCCAAAGGTGCTATGCTGACCCATGGGAACGTGGTGGCAGATTTTTCAGGCTTTTTGAAAGTGACGGAGGTGAATACACTGAGCTAGAAAACGTTGCTATGTGCAGAGTGTGTGGGTTAAGCTGTGGGCCTGCATGGGCTGGAAATATGCTCTTGCAGATAAGAGGTGAAATTTCTTCTGCTCAGAGGGCCAAATCTATGGGAATGGAGCAAGGCTGAGTGTACAGCACTGGAGGGCATGAAATCCTCTTTTCAGCCCTGGACCCCAGGCTGTGTAGGGCACAAAGGGCTTCTGAGAAGCAATGCTGACTCCTGTAAATCAGTTAATTAACTCGTTTTTAAGAATTATGAGAGCACACAAGCCTTGTACAGTTGCGAATGGTGCTTGAAGAGCAGTTCAGGCTCCTCTTGTGCTCTTTGTGTCCCATTGTGCCCAAAAAGGTCCTCATTTACTTGAAAGCTCTCTGCATACAAAATGTGTGTGTGTATAAATACATATATATATATAAGAACATACATGTTTTTTTTCAAGAATGGTTAATTTCAGTGATATTCCAGTATTTCTCAGTTTTTGTTACACATATTTCTAAAGGAGCATAGTGCTAGCCAAGTACCTTTATAATATGTTTCATACAATAAGTAAACTCATGTTTAGAAAAAAATATAGGAAGCAGAATCAGTTTACCATGACATAGTAAAGATTTTATACAGCTTATATAGAACAAATATAAATAATCTAATTTCTGGTAGTAAACAGACAATTCTATAAAGTATGGATGAACAATTTGTTACCTCATATCCCTTACTGGTCTTATTGTTGATGTTGAAATTACTGCAGTCTTGTTACTTTAATCCTTGAGCTTTCTGAGATTTCCGGACTACTGGTGTAAAGAAACTCAGACATGTGATGTAAGAAATCCCACTGAACTCACGTGTTCCAGTATTTGCAGGACTGTGCCTCCATGGTGTGCAGGATGAAGTGGCAGTGCTGCAGTGAGCCCTTGGGCTGCTCAGCACGGAGCTCTCTGTGGCTTCAGTGGCAGCAAGAGGCACAAATGAAAGCTGAGGCATGGAGAGGCCTGAGCTTCAAAAGGCAGGAAAGTTTATTTTGGAAGAGTGCTAATTTAGAGCTGAGGGAACTTGGCATCTTCCAGGACTGGCCCATAAAAATGGATTTAGTGTTTGCTGACGGCAGTGGGACTTTGATTAATCTCAAAGGTATCAGATTGAGACCCAAGTCTGGTGTAAGTGGTTGTAAATTAGATAGCTCCAGTCACCAGAGGATTGCTGGCAGAGGGAAAATGCCTGCAGCTGATCCACAAGGTTTGGGTAATGTCTGACCACAGTAATGAAATTCAGCAAAGCGTGAAACACTTAAAAGTAGTATAAATTAAAGAAATAAAACGAGAAGTCTTGTAGGTTTGCTGTTTACAAATTCTTGTGGCAGTTTTGCTTAGTTCAGTGATTTTTACAAATTGAACTTATTTTGAAGTGAGTGCAGAGCTTTATTATAAGGTTGTTCTCAAATGCCAAGAAGCTGTTTGCATTTTTACATTTAACTGGACAGCTGTGCCAACTGTAAAATGCTATTCAATGCCATAATTTTGGTCTGATTTAAAACCAAATTATTTTGTCTGGGCCCTTAGAGCAGTATTTAAAAAATAACCCTTGTTAAAACTAAAGGTTTTGCATTACTGTGCTTGCAGAAAATGAAGCCAAATTGAAATAATGTATAAATAGATCTGCAGGCCCTGATGGCTTCATTCAGACTGACCGACACAATAATATCAAATGGGATGCAGAGAACACCCAAGTGGTCAGTGATGTTTGACTTTGGTAGGTGATGGTTGGAAGGCCATACACAAATCTGACCAGCCCAGATTTAACTTCAATAAAATATCCCCTGAGGGAGGAACTCCTGTGTCTGCATCCACTGTATCCCAGGTCAGAGGCTATTGATTCCTTCTGAGCAGTGGAGATGCAGAGTGGGTGTAAACTGTTAATACTGTGAGCTAATAGATTTTTATACCCATTTTCCACTAACCATTGGCCTTGATGCAAATTACTGGGTAGTCAACCTTTCACTTTTTCTAATCCATAATACAGCAAGCTGTACCGTAGGTAGTGCAGGTAGATAGGTAATTTCCTTTTGGGGCATGGGTTAGGGATGGCTCTTGGGGCCTTTGTTTATTTCAGCCTTCAAGAGAGTGTTAAAAACTTGGCAGACTCAAGACTTTGGCCACTTTTTTATTTTTAATCGTTTGTCCAACCTTCTCTTTCCCCTGTCTGTGGGACAGTCATAATGCCCTTAAAATCACACTTTAATCACTTAAAATGATGACAAACACTAACAGAAGTGCTTAGTTTTTGAAGCCTAAGACGAAAAATTTGTTTTCCCAACACATTCTGATTCAAATCAATGATTAACCAAAGGAAAAAAAAAAATCTCTAACTTTGACTCTAGTAACACTGTGATTCTTGAATGGGCTCTATGCAATGTGGAAAAGTGCTGCTCCTGCAGAGCTGGTGTCCAGGAGGCTCCTGCAGGTTAGCATTGGGATCCTGGGGGCTCCTGCAGGTTTGCACCAGGATCCTACTGTTTGCACACAGCTGAGAGCACAAATCAGGGTCTCGGCACCTCCTGGTAGAAAGCAGCGAATAAAAATTGGATTCTCCGTCAGGGTGAGCCTCCATTCCCAGCGTGAGCTGCGCGGATACGATCTGCCTTCTGCCAAGGAGAGCCCTCTGCATTGCCCTGTGTGTACATCTCCGTGCTCTTTACTCCTCCTGCTAACCGAGCTCCATGATGCTGTGGCTTTAACGCTTCCCTGTGTCCGCCACTCCCTCCTCTCTTGACAATCTTTACCCTTTTGCTCCTCTGGTGCCATTTTTCTTTTTATTGTTTTATGACTTTCTTGTTGTCTTCCTGTCAGTGTTTCTTTCCTTTCTGTCTCCCATGCCCTTCACCTGCAGAAAGTGATCTTTCCGAGACAGGACGATGTGCTCATCTCCTTCCTGCCTCTGGCTCACATGTTTGAAAGAGTTATACAGGTAAGAAACCTGCCTGAACTGACGAGGCCTCGTGGGGCTCCTTGTGTTTTCTTCCAGAGTCAGTGGTCTCCTACTTGTGAGGATGTACACATTTCCTATTTGCCTTTAGCACACATGTTTGAGAGAATGGTACAGGTAAGGTCCTGGTGTCAGTGGAAATCATCTTTTTTCCACGCCAACAACAAAAAAATAAAATGAATAAAATACTAAATAACCAGTGATATCTTGTAGCACTAAAAAAGCTTGTACTCCAGAAGTGCCATGTGCATAACAGCAGAGCCGTGGTCTCAGTGACATGGCTGTGAGTCCAGAGCGATGCCAGGAGAGTTTCCCAAGTTCTCCAGCTTACACCTGGGATTGAAAAATAGCCCTTCAGCAATGAGCCAAACTCATTGCTCATTCAGCTCATGGCTACTGCTACCTGGGCAATTTGTGGGATGGCTTTTCAAAGCACTCTAGGATGAGGTGTCATGTGAGTCAAGATAATTTCATGCCATTTTCTACATCAGCTAAAATAATTTTGTTGCATAAATAACATGATCAGCAAAAAACACCCCAACTTGGCAGACACTGAAAAAGAGGAAACTGAGTTCATGGTGTGAGACACGTGATCCTCCTGGCAGGGCAGCATGTGGTGGGCATTCACTGGAGCCTGTGTCCCCTGGGAATTGTGGCTGATCCAAGGACTAGCTCTTGCCAGCCCACAGAACTGACTCCACATCTCTTTTGGGAAAAAAAAAAGGGTGATGATTTGTGCTGCAATTGGTGAGTTAGGCAAGTTAGGTGAGACAACCACATCAGGTCTCCTGGCCTAAGAAGCTGCAACCTTAAAATTGATCCAGTATGTAAAGATTGGATCTGGATCCAGTTGCAGCTCTGCACTTTCTCAGGGAGGCCTGTTTCAGGCTGAAAGCATGCTTTCTGAGTCAGACAAGCATCTGAATATAAACCTCCCACTTCTTAGTAACATCTGTGCCAGAAGTAAAATATTTTTTCCCTGTTAAAAACCTCACAAATTGGAAGTGAAAGCCCATGAAAGATTTGGAGAGTTACTGCACAGGCTTTCTCCACTTGCAAGTCGGCCAGTGTGCCATCACTGCTCAGGCAAACAAGAATATAATTATTCAAAATTCATCTGATGGAGGGCGGAAAGAAATTAGAAACATTTAAAATGCTTTCATTTCACAGGATGTTGCTGTACAGAAAGGGACATCCTCCAAAGGATGTCCAGATTTATCCTCCTGGCTGAAAAAGCTTAATATAAAGATTTTTTCAAAAGGGCTAAAAAGTCATTTTCAAAAGCATTCTGAACAGCATGCACTGCATCCATGTCCCTTGTTTTAGCCCACATTATTCATTCCTGGAATTGACAGTTAAAATTATACAAATACATTCTTTAAAGCTAAAATTTCTAGTTGTTATTTTTAATTCCCAATGAGCACACTGGTTACATTTTCCTTTTTAAAAAAATTCATGTGCAGTGTAAAGCACAGATTCAGCAGTGTGATTTTCATTAAACCCACATCACATGTGTAAAATTCCTGTGGTTTCAGCTGATGGAGACAGTCGCTGCCTGACAAACCAGTGAGAGCAATCTGGTTAGTATTGCAGATTTTTAGGAGCAGCACAGAAAGACCTGAGTGTCTCTTCAAGAATTTTCAACTTGTATAGTTATCTGTGGACGAAAAGCCCACAAAAGGGAGCTAAAGTTTTCAGTCTACTCAGGAAGGCTGGGCTCAACTCTGGCATCACAGGCGCTTGCTGAGGATGCCTTCTCCTCCTTGCATTGTAAAATCATGGGAGAAGTGCTGGTCTCCAAATGTTCTTCAGTGATAAAATGCCACTTTGACCCAATCTATGATGGGTCCTTGGCAGGGTTACTGGTTACCAGAAACTAGCTGCCAGCTGGCCAGCAGCCCACCTGCCCCATCCCATCCTGCACATTGAGCTTCATCCTGATTTGATTAAAGCATCCTGCTTTCTTCCCAAGTACAAGACTTTTGGATTTGTAGTTTCCATACAAGTCAAGCACCTTTTATGAAGTGGGCTTCTATTTCTGGGATACAGGATCAGGCACTATATTGCTAACGTAGTTTATATTGTATTTAAACAAAACTAAAGTATTAACATCTAAAAATCGGCTGCTGCTCAGTGTTTTACGATGTTTCTTACTTTGCATTTCTGTATTGATGTTAGGTCCTCATGCTGTGAGCTGCTGTGGGAGGGCTGGGCTTCAGGAAAGTTCTGATCCAGAATCTGACCATAACTGGGACTTCTCCATCCCTGCATGCAAGGGATGAAAGGGAATCCCTTCCAAAAGCTTTGATTCCTTGTTCTTCCAAAAACAAGTGGCAAATTTGGTGTATGCTGAATTGCCAGTACTGAAAAGTGCCCAGAACAATCTGGATATTTCTATTTAGTGCAAATTTATTGTTAATTCTATACGTATTTCCAAAGTCCCATTTGCCATATTGGAGAGTAGAAATTCAGGAAAGGTATTTCTGCACTTGGGAGGGATGCTCTGCTGTGGGAGTTGAAAGCAAAGGAGTTACATGTGTTCCTTTTTCTCCCCATCAGTCTGTAGTATACTGCCACGGAGGGCGAATTGGCTTCTTCCAAGGAGACATTCGCCTCTTGTCTGATGATATGAAGGCACTACGGCCAACCATCTTCCCTGTGGTGCCACGGCTCTTGAACAGAATGTATGA
This sequence comes from Lichenostomus cassidix, assembly GCF_008360975.1. Lineage (NCBI taxonomy): Eukaryota > Metazoa > Chordata > Aves > Passeriformes > Meliphagidae > Lichenostomus > Lichenostomus cassidix. The sequence continues at coordinate 8,226,998 of NC_139494.1, forward strand.
CAAGGTGAGTTTGATTTTACTCTTTTTATTTAATAATGGAGTTTATGTCCCTTTAGTACTCATGTGGGAGAATTCCCTTAGACATGGAGATTTCTCAAGCAGATGACACTATTTCTGCCTTACTGCAGACACATTCTCACCCTGTGTAACTGATACAGCTCCTCCAGTGTGTAAGTCTGTATTATGACTTACACAGACTCCAGATGCAGCTAACATGTGTGAATATGAAGTCCCTCTGTATTAGCCTCTTACTCTGCTCTCACTGAGCTTACCAGTGACATTTATAGAGGCGTGGGATTTTTCATCACAGAAACATCAGTCAAACCTGGCTGCACAAGGACTTTTCATGCCCTTCAACCAGGTTTGAAACTTGAATCTCTTGTTCGGGTGGCAACAACAGCTGAAAATCAGGAATTTCAAAAAAGCCTTTGAGGCTTTACACAGTTTAAATGTGACAGTTGCTTTTGGATTTAGAAATCTTTGAAACTAAGGTAAAGGTATTGCAAGGTATTTAAGACAGGCATGTCTGGTCATCACATTAAATCTGTTTGACCAGCTGGGAATATTTATTCCTCGGAAGACTTATCCTCTAAAGACAAGCTTAAGCACAAGCTACTGATTTAATTTTTCCCCAAGGTCAGGGCTTCTGATGCTTTATTAGAGGGACAGGCACTGGGGGTTTCTCATTTGTTGAGGTGGAGTTCATGCTGGTGCCTGATTAAACTCAGGTAAAGGCAGCCCCCATCACCATATCAGCCAGGGCTGATACCCACTCTGGTATTCATGTTGCTTATTGCCTGTCATTTAGGCTGCACGACTTCACTGAATCCTATCATGGAAATTATATATTAAGAACAGCCCTGTCAATCTAGACAAAGCCTGCACTGCCATCCCCTCTTTTCCCCGCAAAGGAACTGCGTGTACAACAGGGAATGGAGCGAAACACATAATTCCTTTTTCCCCGCTAACAAACCCCAGTGTAGCCTTGTTTACCAGTGCCACAAATGTAACTGCACCCACCTGGCTGGGTGGGTGTTGTGGGGAGACCAGGTGTTGATGTGCTCTTTCTTCTGGGGACACCTCATCTGCCATCCCGTGCTCCCACAGATCTTCAGCCAGGCTGACACATCCCTCAAGCGCTGGATCCTGGAATTTGCTGCGAGACGGAAAAAGGCTGAAGTTCGAAATGGCATCATTAGAAACGACAGTTTGTGGGATAAACTTTTCTTTAATAAAATACAGGTAAGTGATTTAAGAAGTGAGTCTGAAGACAAGGAACTCTTGTTTCTTCTAGCAATGACTGGTTTTCTGACAAGGGAGTTTTAGATAATTGGAAAAATTTCTACATGGAAAGGGTTGTCAGGCATTGGAACAGGCTGCCCAGGGCAGTGATGGAGTTACCATCCCTGAAAGTGAGAAAAAAAGTGTGGTTATGGCACTTCAAGGCATGGTTTAGTGGTGAAGATGGTGGTGGTGCTAAGTTGATGGTTGGACTAGATGATCTTAGAAGTCTTTTCTAGTCTTAACAATTCTGTGATTCTGTGATTTCTTAAAGTCAGTGTGGTACACTTGCCTGATGATGAACTGTGGGCAATCGCTACTCACTAGTGAAGAACGGACTGGAAAATTAAATAGAAAAAGGGAACTGAGCACAGTTTGTTGTTCATAAAGTTTTGCTATATTTATTTATATTAATTTTTTTTATTATTTTTATTTTTAAACACTATTTATAATATCAAAATTTCAGTTCTCTCAGGGATAACTTTAGAGAGGGAAATGGAGAAACACAAGGCAGACTAAGATGACAGCTGCCACATCCCTCTTCAGCAGTACCAAGAAATCACTGATTTATGGAATAGTGCCAAAAACTGTGCCCCTCAGGGGAGGAAAGGATTGTGGCAAACCTACTCCAGGGATGAAATTCAGGAAGGTGGTCATGAAAAGAGGAGTCACTGATCAAAGAGATGCTGCTCCAAAGTTTTCTGCAAAATCTCAACAGATAGGATTTAGGGTTGGGTTTCAATTGGGCATATTCAAACCTGCTTTTCTCCTAGGAAAAGAAGAATAAGGGTCTAAAGAAGAATGCATGCATGAATCATGGTTTAGCAACCATGGAGAAAGAAATCAGAATGCCCTGCTGTTTGCCACACATCTCAGTAAAAAAAGATATTAAATTGACTTTAAACCAGTATTTTTGGGCTCTGTACTACTCCAGGAGGCTCTGATTACTTCGTTTTTTAAATCGGATAACTTATCTGGAGACATGCCACTTTATTTTTAACTAAAGAAACTGACTGTACTTCTGGTCTGTGGATTAGTTGTCCTCAGTGTGCAAAGATAGCAGAGTTCACCCAGCCGGGAGCGAGCCAGGCTGCGTGTTGATGCAAGGGCTGGCGAGACGGGCAGACTCAGTCAGCAGTTGTTTCCTTTTGTGCTGGGTTTTCTTTTTCACTTCTAGAATAAAGAAAAGGAAATGAAGGGGGAGGAGAAAGAAGTAAAATGGGACACAGGAATTAATGTAATACCCTCCAGAAATATTTGAAGGTCATCTGCCTTATAAAAGGGACAGCATGATTTTAGAGGGCTTGGGAGGCAATTCATTAAAACCGATGAGGTGTAAATAAGCCAAGAAAACTGGATGGGGGAAGAGTCTGTTTTTCCCAACAGTTCCCAGAACCAGGTCTGCCTGGGCACAGCAGTCGCAGGAGGTAAGGCTGAGCAGCTTGTCCTGCCAGGGTTGGGGGCACTCCTTTCTCTGTACACTGAATGGGGTTTTATCCCTCAGGAAAGCTTCAGAGCTAGTTCATATTTCCATAGATGGCACATTACAGAATCACAGAATGGTTTGGGTTTGAAGAGTCCTTAAAGATCATCTCATTCCAGCCACCTGCCATGGGCAGGAAATTCTGCACATCAGTCCTGGAGAGAGCATTTTGTGCAAGCTCTGTGTAAGCCATGTCATGGTTTTGCCATCTGTAGTAGCTTCTGATGCTTTCTTTTGTTTCCTTCTGCTACCAAACAGGCAAGTCTCGGAGGGTGTGTCCGCATGATAGTGACAGGCGCTGCTCCTGCATCTCCGACTGTCCTGGGCTTCCTCCGTGCAGCCCTCGGATGCCAGGTGGGCTCATGTAGCTCCTCGGGGCTGTCAAATCCACTGCTAGCAGGAGAACACATGGTATTTAAGAAAGGAGATGGGTTAGACCCTCAGAACTTCATTTAGGACAACTGTACCAAGATGGATCCAACAGCAAGGCTTGGGGCAGCCATAGAGTCTTGGTACACCCAGAGCTCAGTGGGGTGGCAACAGCCCTGGGATGGCAGCAGCAGGCAAGAGATGTTTTCACTGTGGGCATCTCCCAAAAAAACCTCATAAGCTCATTCCACCCACCTCTCAGCACTGCATTATGTGCAATTAAATGTGTTTGTGCAAGTGCTGGGAGCTTCATTACATGAGTTTTATTCTATATATAAATGGAGAGAGCTAATCTTCCAACGTCAGCCTAACCCACTTAAGATGTCCACTGCATTATTTCTCTGATTAGGAAGCCCAGGGCAACTAAAAGGTCTCATTTGAGAACCTAAAATTAGTCAGGGGAAAAAGAAAAAAAAAAGTGGATTTTCAAAATGTCCCTCAATAATGCCTTTTTTCCCCCCATCAAGTTCCTCTCACAGTATAGCATATGTCTTGACTCAAAGGTTTAGTGCTGAACTCACCTTCTCCCTGTTTTCAATGTTACAGAGCCATGGTCTTTCCTAGTCATGTAAATGGAATTTTGTACACAGTAGGAGCCAGGGACAGTGTCCCAGCAGCAAATGGGCTCCCACACATTGCAGCTGCAGGTTCAGCTCACAGGACTGTGCAACGGAGGGCAATGCTTGGGATTTAGGTCTGTAATAGCAAAATGTTCTATGTTCTTTTAAAGATACATGTCTCTTTTTCAGGTTTATGAAGGCTATGGCCAAACAGAATGCACAGCTGGATGCACCTTTACAACTCCAGGTGACTGGACATCAGGTAATGATTTTCTTCCACCATTTGAAGAAATAAAAGGAATGCGCATTCCTTTAGAAAATTCTGGACTGTAACATAAAGAATAGTTTGGATGGGGTTTGGAGAAATCTGGTCTAGTGGAAGGTGTCCCTGCTCATGGCGGGGGGTTGGAAAAAGATGAGCTTTAAGGTCTCTTCCAACCCAAACCATTCTATGCTATTTCAAAATAGGTTTTATATCCAAAGAGGAGATATTGGTATTTAGTTTTAATAGTGCAAAACCTTAATTAAGGTAATTATTTCTGCACACAGACACAGCTCCTGCAAGAACATCCACTGTATCTACAACTATGCAAGTAACTAATGACAAAATGCTAATTATTGTTTATAGGAGAGACAAGTGACTTGATAACTTTGATTTCCAGGTCATGTAGGAGCCCCTTTGCCCTGTAACTTAATCAGATTGAAGGATGTGGAAGAACTGAATTATTTTGCTTCCAAAGGAGAAGGAGAGGTAGCAAATCACATTTTTATATCAAATTCTCACTAGTTAACACTGTATGAAGTAGTTATATAATTATAGAAGCATTTTACCTTTGTAAGGTGCATGATTGCTGATGTTTTACATAGTGCAGTCAGGAAAGAAAATGGCAGTTTAACAGTAGATCAGCAAAGAATAAATTAAAAATAAGCTATGGTAGTACTTCCAGCCTGATTCCTTGAACTGCTAAGAGTGAATTAATTAGTTCAGCTAAGAAGAGCTGAATTGCTGTGATTTCTACATTGCTGTTATTTCTATACTACATAAAAATTAAACTTATTGAAATAACTTTGTTATTTTTAAATGCAAATGGAATGCAAATCAAATTCAAGCAAATCAGTTTTGCAAACCCTACTTCCTATTTCCATTAGCTTGAAAAAAATCCATAGATAGTTTAATAATCCAATCTATTTTAGCTTCAAGGAGCACAGTCATTAAAATACTTCAATTTTTGTGAGTTACTACTTAACTTGTATTTATAGCAGAATAAAAAAATAATTCATCATCACCCTCACTGTTTTGCAGATCTGTGTGAAAGGACCCAATGTGTTCAAAGGTTACTTGAAAGATGAAGAGAGGACGACTGAGGCGCTGGACCAGGAGGGCTGGCTTCACACAGGAGACATTGGGAAATGGTTACCTGTGCGTACTGGTCACACACCCCGTTCTTATGGCAATTGTATTATCCCATGTAAATTTTCAAGGTTTCCAAGTAGGTCTATCCTTACAATGGAGTAAGTTTATATTTGACAGAATAAGCTTGCTGTGTCAGTGAAGCATTTGAAAGCACAACAAGCAATTGAAAGCTCTGTTAAAGACAGACTGCTTGCTGAGTCTCTGTGGTTAAATAACTTCTCTGGGAATTCTCATTTCTTTCTCCTAACAGAATGGGACCCTTAAAATTATTGATCGGAAAAAGCATATATTTAAACTTGCTCAGGGAGAATATATTGCACCGGAGAAGATAGAGAATATCTACATCCGCAGTGACCCTGTTGCTCAGATCTATGTCCATGGAGACAGCCTGCAGGTAAAAACTAAGTTTTTGGAAAACCTTACTTTACTCTTTGTAGTTAAAAGACAGAGAGCTGGGCATGAAGGAAAGGAAAATGTGAGTGGATCATGCCACAATGTCTCCCTCCTGCTTTGGAGCTGGCTGCCAGCCAGGCAGGAACTGAGCTGCTGGTGTGACCCCGAGCAGATTAGCATATGCTGTGGCCAAAGATCAAGCCTTTAAATTGGCATTGGTGTCACCCTTTGGGTCTCTAATGCTGTCTTTTGCCACCATGCCTGTGGTAAGCTAGGCAAAGGCAAAGCCACTGCTGCCCCCCACACTGCCTGCCCTCTGTGACCAATCTTGTCCTGTTTATTTGCACATTTATACACACACCTACAGCTTCTGAAACCATGGCAATTCATCCTCTGCATTCAAGGCCAACAAGCATGAGCCCTTCCTTGGCATCAGAGTTTGCCTCAGACTTGCAGAGTCATGTGAGTTATTAATGTCCAAGAGGAAAACAAACCCAGCTGAGGGTATTAAAACTTGGTAAATGCACAGTCAGAGAGAACCCTTTTAGCTGAGAAAAAGGCACAGACATCAGAATGTACTTCATTATGGTATGTTAATAAATTATTGACATAATTAAACAAGAAGTGGTAAACGTGCAGAAATTCACCTGATTTATGTATTTAGTTCAATGTAGAGCCTTGAATGTGATTCAGCTTTTGCCTGCAACTCTCCTCCTTTACCTACAGGCCTTCCTGGTGGGAATTGTGGTGCCCGATTCTGAAGTTATGCCAGGTTGGGCAAAGAAAAGAGGGTTTGAAGGAACATATGCAGAACTCTGCAAAAATAAGGTTTGTATCTGCAGTACAGACATTTTTCTTTTTTGCTCTTGTGTTATTTGTGCACAATACTGTATGTAGGAATGATGATCTCAGTGACAAGAATTATTTCCTCACTGAACGTTCAGCAGGGTAGCAGGGTTGACCTGGATCCAGAGATGTGTTGACTGGTGGTACAGAACTCTGCCAGCTCTTGGGGAGGGGGGGGGGGGGTGGCAGGGGGACAAGAGTCTGTCTTGCAGAGAATAACAGTACAGCAGGAGGAGAGGTTGTGTTTGCTTAGATTTCTTAAATAAGACTTACCTGGTCTTCTCTATGGTGACCAGTGACAGGACCAGAGGCAATGGCCTGAAGTTGTGTCAGGGGAGGTTCACGCTGGATATCAGGAAAAAGTTCTTCCCAGAGAGGGTGGTTGGGCACTGAACAGGGTCCCCAGGGAACTGTTCACAGCACCAAGCCTGAGAGAGCTCAAGGAGTGTTTGGACAACGCTCTCAGGCTCATGGTGTGACTCTTGGGGCTGTTCTGTGCAGGGCTGGGAGTTGGGTTCTGTGATCCTTGTGGGTCCCTTCCACCTCAGGACACTCTGATTCTCTGAAAAGGACCCCAGCCTTAAGCACATGCTCTCTAATATCGAGGAACTGTGTTGGATCACGTCAGTGAACACTGATGCCACTGAACCATCCCACTGGTGTCTGTGGGCAATGATTCTGCGTCGAAGTCTGGCAGATGGCTGAAGAACTGTAAATTTAACAGCTATGTCACATAGCTGGTTTGAAAATAGAACCTTACTTTTCATACTGAGGAGATACTTAATATCACCACACTCAAGTTTAATGTTTGTACACTTCGTAGAATATTTGCTAAATATGTATTAATTGTTAGTGAAGCACTTGAACTTAACTCAGAAACATGTTTTTTGGTGAACAGTGAGCATTAATTGCATTTAAGGTTGACTTTGTTAGCTCATGAGGAATTTTTGTGTTTTAACACAGGAACTGCAGCAAGCGATAATGGAAGACATGGTACGGTTAGGGAAGGAGAGTGGGCTTCACTCCTTTGAGCAGGTAAAATGAAACAACACATCCTTGAATGTGGGCACACAGGCAATTTGTCTGTATAGAAGAGGGATTTGTCAGCATTTATTGTGTTACTACAAATCCGTGTTGCAACTGCACAGGATGTTTTTGGGAAAGAGCTTTATTGCTGGCAAGTTGTATTAGTTCCTTTGGAAAAACATATTTGCTGTGATTCTGCTTCCCACCCATGCCTGAAATTTGAATTAAATTTAGTGAAAGTTTTGGGTGCAGAGGTCAAAAGCTAAATCAGGGACATGGATAATCTCCAGACTGACAACCAGAGGTCAAGATAAACATCTGTAGGACTCTGACCTTTCTGCCACTGAAAGCTCTGTTAGAAATTGGGTCACTAATTAGCACTCTTATACCTGACCTCGAAATGCTGCTGGTTTCTTTATTTTCAGTCTGGGTACTAATTCTTTCTTTGTGCTTGGGTAAATATTTCTGCAATACAGCTACAAACACTTCAGAAGGTAAGATCTGAAATCAATCATAGATTACATAGCATCAAAAACACAGGGAAATTACCCACCCATTTTAAAATGTCAAATGCTTACTTTTGATTTAAAAAATTAACATCTTAATCACTACCTATAATTAGCAAAGGCCTTTTTGCTTTTGTTTAGACTATTTCTGGGTGATAATTCTAATGAGTAATTCACCGTATTGGAGTGGAGCAGAAATATCATTGAACATAACCCTATTATTCTTCATTTCTCAGTTACCTATGCAAATGAAATGGTAGCAAAAAGAAATTTATTAAAAAATAATTCAATATAAAGCATAGTTTTTAATGCACATAACTGTCTGTGCTAGTAAGTCTGGTTTGCCTCTGCCATGGTCTTCACAGTATGAAACATCCCCAAGTTATCAATTCTACCAGCAGTTTTCAATTAATAAAGTAAAAAGTAGTGAGTAAAGCCTTGCCACCTTTCTAAAAATTAGAAATAAATAATAATATAATAGAATAAAAATACATGTTTCAGTTTTCAAAACTAAAGGGCTTCAAAACATCATCTCTGTTGCAATATATAATCTTAAAACCAAACTTTGAGCCAGATACTGTGGCTAATGTTCCTGTGGGATGGGATCCCCTGTTTATGGGGATATTCTTTATCATCCCCGTCCTTGTCTGCAGCTTAGATCTCTGTCTTGGGAATGAGAAGTCTGGTTTCTATAACCATCAGGCTCTGAAAGCCAGTGCAGCAAAGGGGGGAGCATTAATAGCATGAACACTGATTTATGAAGGATGTCACGAGGGGGGGACCTGGACCATGATGCTTGCAGAGAAAGATGAATCACATATCTAATGGGAATAGAAAATGGATTTGCAGCCTATATTCCTGCAACTCCCAGCCAAACAAACTGCAAAGCAGTCTGGCTTGGGGAATCACAAAAGCAGCAGATGGCTGGGGAATTTTGTCTTGAATCAGTGGACTCTGACCAGTCACACAGCAGTTTTCTGCTTTCTCCCACACCAGCATGGGAAGGAAAAGCTTGCTCCCATCTGTGCTGCCAGGCTCCCTGCTGTGCTCAGAGCCACAGCCTCAAACAAGGGCAGCCTTGTGAAATGACATTTGCACAGGCTGAAAGATTTGTATCACTTCAGCTACAATTTTTCCTTAAAGACAATCATCATGTACACACTTTGTGCCTGCAAAACTTCACGATAATATTGCAAGACTAAATCAGTGCTGTTTACTTCTGCAGTGGGGTTAGCACAACTAGCACAACTCCCTGCCCTTGCCCTCTCCCCCACTGCCTTTCAGCTGTGTGAAACTGCAGTGACGATAGCACACATGGTGACACTGCCCCTCGTGCGCTGCCGCGCTGTGTTCTGGCCTTGGTTTCGTACAGAAAAGAAATTTCTGTGCTCATTCTCTTGGACAGCTCCCTTCTTCCGGCAGAGGAGGGAAATCCTGGGGACTCAGCAGAAGAGTGCCCTGGACTTGAGGCAGGACTGGAGGGAAGCACAGCAAGGCTGGCATAAAAAGTTACACTTATTCAGTGTGATGCCTGTAACTTGTGCTATAAATATATCCCTCTTTTATTTTAGGTCAAAGCCATTTACATTCACTCTGATATGTTCTCGGTGCAAAACGGTTTGTTGACACCAACATTAAAAGCTAAGAGACCAGAACTGAGAGATTACTTCAAAAAACAAATAGAAGAGCTATATTCAAGCATCTCCATCTGAAATCATGGGAAGAATCTCCTGAGTAATGGACTTCATAGCAATATTAGAATAATACTCAAAAAGTACAGAGCCAGAACGACACTGCTGAAATGGATAAGCATCTGAATCCTACATTTGAGCCTTTCATTTTTCTAGGATTTCATCACTAACCATATTTTCCCTTCTTTTTTCCATCAGGTGTGATACGATTTCTTTTTTACCCTATGTACACGGTAGGGCACGACTAAACATTATGCTAAATTGCCACAAAATATGCAGAAATTTCAATCTGTTACCAAGTAAATTATGGAAGCATATCTTATTAATAACTACAAACATTTCTAATTAAAATAGGGAAAATTTCAGGTATGTCTATTGCTATTTGATTGTATGTAACCTAAGACATTAGAAACTAAAATTATGGATAATTCAATAATGTGGTCTACCTCAAACAATCAGTGATTGATGGTGAAAGTAAAAGTCTATTTTCTCTGATTTGGAACTTCAAGCTGGATATTAGTTTATATAGTAAGTGATAGGTTTTATATTTTTCAGGACATAAATGACATTGATTTGATTTAATCATATATGACCTAACAACCAGAATAGAAATAGGAAGGAATCTCCCACTATTTGTACTTAATAGACCTATTAGTATATTACATCTAATGGATTAACGCTACCTTGAAATTACAAGAACAGGGTAGGAAGTGATAGGATAGAATTCCCTCTATTTCCTTTTCATCCAAACACAGTTTATCCATGGCATGCTGATTCTGCATTAGGGCTCCTTCAGTCCAGTGCATTCACGGGCATCTGAACTGCCCAAACTGAGAAGGTTGCAAAAGCATCACTGGCTCTATGGCGGCTTTCATGGGAGTTCACAATAATCCATATGCTCCCAATCCCTAATTTATTACTTTACATGCTGCTAATACTGCATAGTCCAGCTGGACTAACTCCCTTTCAGAAACAGTGCTAAAGAAATGGAGCACAAGGAATAAGCTGTGATTCTGGATGGGGCTTAGCAAAATGAAAGGGTTTGGGAAAAGACCAGCCTGAGGCACAGTAGTGGAGGGCACCCTTTGTCTGGCCATGGAAGGGGAAGGAATTCTGCTCCGAAAGACCCATGGGGATGGGCTAAAGGCTGTGTTAGCCATCACTGTGCAAAGTGTCACCGTCTGGCAGAACAGTGGATGTGGTGGCAGAAAGGCCTGCTGTGGAAACATCTTTATGTTCAGGCATCTGCAAGCATCAAGTCCCATTGGCATCACTTCCAATGGCCTCTGTGGAATAAACAGCAAGTTGTCTGGATGAAACCTTAGATTTTTGTGGTCATGAGAAAGGGGATAAATCTCACAAGGAGTAGGAATGGACTCTAGAGCTCTCTCTTGGTACAAAGCACAGTACAAGGCAAAGAGAAAACTGTCATGTCAAGTTGCTTGAATACTTGGACTGTCGATGGCTTCTTTCTGCTAAACAGGGTCCTCAATATCTGTGTGTATTGTACTAGCTGATGTTTGTTGCACCAGTGCATACTAGCATGGAGCTGTGCCTGCTAGATCTTTGCTAGGACAGTGGAAGCACATTAATTTTCTCTCTTATACTGGAATCCACTGTAGACTTTTGAAGCTAAAAGTTTAAATTTTTCATCTAAACAGTCTCTTATTTTCTCTCTGAAGTTCCATTGCATGCTTCCAAAGGAAATAAATCGAATTAATGAGTTAGTGTTATACGAAGACTGATTAATTGCAGTGATTTCAGAATAAAATTATGCATAGGAAACCGTATCAGTAACATGATGACTCAAAGAATGTGGCCATTTGGTTTATCAAATGTGCGTTTGTCTGAATCCCTTTATGCGCCTGATTCCTCATTTGATTCCAGTGCAATGACTCATATCAGTCCAAAGCAAGTCAAGAAATATCTCAGATCTGATGGGATCATACATTCATTTTTCACCAATGTACGCAGCAACAGCATCCCTGGGGAATTTGCATGCACCACATCTACAAGGATAGGGATTATTGCATAAAATCTGGCTCTTTAGGTCAAGTCATAAAGGATTTTCATCTTGGTGGAGTTCAGTTCATCTCCTTTTTGTATCAGCCAAAAGACAGTCACTACATACGCAACCTTCAAAGCAATGGAGAATTAGATTCAGTACAATTTCCTGTCTGTTTTAATGCAACAGTTTTAAAATAAAAAGAAACCCCAAACCCTGGTCACCTAGGTAAGTAGAGAAAAGCTGTTTTTCACTGATTTTTTTTTTTACCATTTGAATTGAATTTACTTTTCTCCTAAGATGATTTCAGGCTTTTTGAGACAACTAAACTCTGTATAAGTATAGAAGATCCAAATATGAGTTTATTTATGTCTTAGATGGCTGTTATTTTTACATAGGTAATCCTAAATAATATATCTGTTTTCTTCTTTTGGTATTTGATGCAAAATGTCGGATGCACTAGAGCCAAAGATATGAACACCAAAAGAGTAAGAAAGAAAAAAATGCAGATTTGGCCACACTTGGATGATGCAAAATCTGGGAGAAATTGTTGTTGTCACACCAAAAGTGTGAATGCTTTCAGAACTTGTGAAAAGTTATATGAATAAACTAAAAGCTCTATTCTATACTTGTATAATCAGATTTTCCTCTGCAGGTTACTCTCTCTCACCATGATCATAACAATGTTGTAAGAGATTAATATTTGAAAAAGAGACATGTCAGGCATGAGCTAGGCACAATCCCGCTTCTCTTCAAATTCCAGGAATATTTATTTTGCACTGAGCTTTCTTAAACTGAAACACTTCTTGTGACCACCAAGGAAAATTCCCCAGGGCTGTCCAATAACCAGTTGTTTGGTTTTGGTTTGTTTTTTTTTTTTTTACCTTAAGATAACTAATTACAAAATTAGTTTCTATTATTCATCTTAAGAGTGAAGACTTTTTGCAGTCAGTTTTGCAGTCACAGTACTGTGATCTTGGACATGTTAAACATGGGAGGTTCTTCCTGGGCCTGGTGCTATGCCTGTGGAATCACTGGAAGACTGTCTTATATATTAAAAAAATCAAAATTGAATGCATTTTCCAGGAAGAGAATCTTGCTTAGTTATGTATTTTGTATGTTCTTTGCTTGATATATTGCACAGAGAAAAATTTATTCTGCCAAAACACACGAAGTTTGAGCAGAAAGCAGACTAGAGTCTTTAACCCCATGTGGGCAGTAAATACATGGAATAATTCTGTCCTGAAAGGCACATTTGCAGGTTAAAATGCTTGATACACATCAGGTGAGAGAGAGACGGTGCGTTTTTATTGATAAAGTACCATTTTGCAATCTGTCCTCACTGTTAGTCAGTATCTATCAGCAACAGTAAAGTCCAGTCTCACTTTTGCCATGAATATAAAAATCTTGTGTGTAACAAAATAATCTGACTTAAACCTCTGGAATGAAAAATTAACTTAGATTTTTTTTTTTTAATTTTACATGTGTTAAAAGCACAAACTGCTGATCTATATGTAAATAAATGCTACAAGATGAATGTAAACTGGGAAAGAATATACTATTTTTGCATGGTAATAGGTTCTTAAAGACCTCTTGATGCCTTAGAGAAAAATTGAAAAAACATTTTATTTAGAGGCAATTCTATTGGCATACTTTTTGTATCTTTAGTTCACTTTGGTTTTCTCTGGGGGAAAAAATCAAAATGAAATCATTGTTTCTTCTTGGAATTGATGTTCTTCAGTATTTTGCACATTTGGTGGTTTCTGTATCACCTTTGCTCCTGTGAAATAATGAAGCTTTTCAGAGAAGTCTGGATGCCTGTAGCCCACAAGAGAAAAAGTTTTAGATCCCTTGAAATCTTCCAAAGTACAATGTTTTCTGAGGCATCTGGAGTCCCTTTAAGCCCTTCATTTCAGCTTTTTGTTATGTATTAGCAAAGTAAAAGCAGCCAACAAATGAGCCATTTTGGTAAGTGTTGCCTATTGTATTTTCAACTGAAAGTGAAGGGGGGTAAAATTTAACATATACATTTGTGTAAAAAAAAATCTTAATTGTTCAAGATTCTTCAGTTTTGGTATATTAGCATGTATATCAAAGAGTCATCTACGGAAACTTTTGTAAAGAACTAAATTCTCACCTTTCTCAAAACTGCTCATAAGATTTTCTCGTGGACTGACATACAATAAAAGCTCTTTTATAAAATCTGTCGTTTCTCCAGCACTTTGTCCTCACCATCGGTATGAAGTCATTCAGAACGTGTGCCTAAACTAAACATGTTGTAAAAATAATAAATTATGTAAAATAAAATAACAACCAAAGGAGTATTGGAATGCGAGATTGATTTTAGCAATCTCCTATGAAAACAAATTATTGCAAAGTCCTCTGAAGATGCAGCAGTCTTTCTGTAATGGTTTCTTTTTTTTTTATTTTAAATCAATAATAATATAACTAAGTGTATATGCTTGTTTAATATGAATTGACAATTGGGAATGCATAGTATTTTTTCAGACTATGTGTCTAAACAAATAAAGTTTCAAAGCATTCGGGCTCTTTTCCGGTTTTTGTGTGCACTTGTACCTACCTTCATCTGGAAATTCACGAACGCCCGCCAAGTGTCCAAATCCATGTTGGATGGGGCTTGGAACAACCAGGTCTGGTAAAAGGAGTCCTTGCCCATGGCAGGGGGTTGGAACAGGATTATCTTTGGGGTCCTTTCAACCCAAATCATTTTGATTCTATACTCTCTATTTTCTCATTTAACGAAGCCACGAGAATCCTCCTCTCTGTACACTGAAGCTGAAACACGGGGCCTGATCAGTACAGGGGGTATCACACCATTTATTTACTCCATTTTTATACACGGGTTTTTTGCCCTGTGAGGGCGGTAAGGCGCTAGCACAGGTTGCCAGGGGCGTCTTCCAGACCTGGTCGGGCGGGACCTGGAGCCGCCCGGCCGGGTGAAGGTGCCCGTGCCCATGGCGGTTGCCGCACGAAGGGCCGGTCCGTTCGGTCACGGCAGCCCCTCCCTCACGGGCGGTCGGTCCCTCAGAAGCGCCGCGCGCTGCCGCCGCGCGCATGCGGGTTAGGGCGCGGGGTGGCACGGCGTGAGGGCGGAGCGCGGGGGTGGCTGCGGCCGCCCCGCTCGCCATGGAGCGGGACCGCGGGCTCCGCGCCCCCTGCGCCGGGAAGGCACCGCGGAAGAAGCGCCGCGCGTCCCCTCTGCCGGGGGCGGCAGCTCTCCCGGGCAGCCGGGCCGGCGCCTCCCAGCTGTGCCGGCGGCGCCTGTTCGGGAGCGCGGGGTCCCGAGGGCCCGAGCCCGCCTGTAAGCGCCTCTCCCCCGCGGCGGCGGGGCCGGGCGTGCAGGAGGTTGGGCCGGAACCCGGGGGAATGGGTAGGGGGAAGAGGACCCTGCGCTGTGCCTTGTCCGCTGTGCTCTCGTGCGTAAAGGTGGTGGTCAGGGTAATCTGGGCAAGGTTTTTAGCAGTAGCGGCCTCAGTGTTCCCCCAAAGGTTTGTTCGTCACACCTGTGCCCCGCCCAGCGGCTCCTGTGTAAGCTTGGGAAGTGGTTTCTTGTTGTCCATGTCCCTCGCGGCTTGGAGAAAGCAGACCGCTGTTCTGGAAACAGGAGTGTTTCCTCTATTTTAGCTGCTAGTTAGCAATAGGAGGGATTTTTCCTTCTGTAAAGTGCCTTCCCTTCATTTAATCGAGTTGGAAGGGGGCATTTGGAATTGGCAATACAAAAGCCTTGCTCGCCTTTGAGAGAATTACTTTAAGAATTGCTTAAAGTCGTTACTCAAGAGGAGCTGCTTCGTTGTTGAAAGCAGTGCGAGAAATACAAAGTTAAGAATTTGAGACCTTTTAAGAAAAAATGCAGGCCAAGGGAAGGGATGGGAATCAAGTGAAGGCTGACAGAGTTACTTGCTAAAGAAATGGGGAAGACCGGTGTGGGATGTCTTGATCCTGGCCTGATCTTGGTAATTTAAAAGTAAAGCTTTGCTGTTACAGCGTACAGAGAACGTTTGTTTTTGCCTTGTTCCTGCTTTGCTGGCTCCTGCTCTTCTATGTATTTAGTGCTTCTGTGCAAAGGACTGAGTGCAGCCAGCAGCCTGGAGGTGTTCCATATGCTTGAAAAAAAAGAAGGAAAAGGATGAGTCCTGTCCATATATCATCCTGTCCTGAATTCTCAGGGAGCTTCAGCCAAAGGGCTCTGTGTGGCCCTGGGGGAATGCAGTGTTTCAGACCCACTTTTTAGTATGGGGATAGATGCTCCTTTGCGGTCATAGAAGTGTAACTTTAGAAAGTTTGGCTGTTTCTAGCTCTTGGATAATGAAAATAAAACACAAAGCTAAATTACTTAGAAAATTAGTTTTAGGATAAGATAATATGACTCTGAAATTTGCTGGTTCCTGATTAATTGTGTTGTTAATGGCCTTTGTGATTATATATAGTGAGGAGTAGTTTATGTGGATACCCTTACAATACTCCTAATAAACTCCATTTAAAACAGATTTATATTCAAACTACTTTGAATGAAAGTAAAGGTTGCTTCCAAGGTGGTGGGGGTTCTTAATCAACAGATTTCTAAAACACCAGATGTATTTATTGAAATCTGCTTTTCATTTTGTCTTGATGATATACTCCTAAAAAAAGCTTGAGTAAAAATAATAAAGTCAATTCAGACTTTACATTGTTTGTGAAAATAGGGTCAAAAAGTGTTATGGGTCTGGAAGGGAGGAACAGCTAAAGGTTCCCTGTTAGAAAAAATCATCTAAAATCTAATATTGAAGTTATCATTACTGAACAAAATGTTTACTATCTAGGTCTGAAGAAAAAGTCCCGTGGGAAAAGCTTACCAAAAATTAAAGAAAATGTTGAATTTGCAGACGAGAGCTCTTCATGCAACCAAAGGTCAGCTAGAACTCATTCAAACACAGAATTGTTAAGACTTGCTAGTAAATTATATTGTTTTGCCTTGTGAGATGGCTCTTGGAGCGATGCAGTCTGAATTATCAGTACATAGATGTTTGTCAGATTATTTATTGACACCCCATAAAGACATTTTGTAGTTGTTGCCTTTGTCTAAAACTGTAACTCTGTGATTGAACTTAGTTCTGTTCTTCAACTGTAGCAATCAAGTGAAGGTCAGAGAAACAACAGACTTGGAGATAAAAGAAGAGGAACCAGAAGAAAGCAGTGTACCAGTGAAGGTGAGAATGCTGTCTTGCTTTTTATCTACTAGTAACTGTATGGAGGATAAACAGGAGAAATGTGATTAGAAAATTCTTTTTCAAATCAGGTAAAATTTCCTGTGAGTTATGTGTGTGTGTGCACACACATTTTTCAGGCTGAACTTGGTCCTGTATTTTGGATCACATTTTCTGTGTCTTTGGCCAGAATAAAAGCTGTTGGAACTACTGGTAGTAGCATGAGAAAACATCACTAATTATCCTTAACAAGGCAAGGCTGTCAGAATTGTGTTGTGTGGAAGAGATCTCAGTATGTGATTCCAGAGAATTGCTTGTTTCTAGGTCAGGCACAAACCTTTGGCAGGTCACTGTTGCTCTTCCTTGTGTTATTAAAACTGGAACAAAATGTTTAAAGATAATGGTGCAGAAGTGTTACAGGACAGTTAATACTGCAATGGCAAGAGAATAGTGAACCAGGTGTGTTTGAACTGAAATCACCTGAGCAAAGGGCTCAGGTAATCCTGGTATAAAATATTTTTCTTTGAAATGTTAGCTCTTCTTTAGAGTCTACCAATTATTTACATTTTCTACAAAATGCCTTGTTTCGTAGAATCTACTGCTTACGCATCATAGATATTTGTATTTGCAGAAATGGTGTAGGATTCTGAATGTGAGAATTGGGCATCTGAAAGAAATAAATTCAAAAGGCACTGAAATTCATTACTCCACCACTGTTGTGCATAACTTCGGTTGATGTCAGTATGCCTTCACTGGCAGTCTCATCCAGCAAAGATTGTAGGACCAAATGATGGGGTATTTGTCATGAATTTTAGAGCTGTAAGTCTAAAGATTAAGATTTGTTGATGTGCATGAAAAACCCTGCTGCAAATTACACTGTGAATAGCAGGCTTAAGTGATGAAGTACTAGACAGTGAGTTTTCTCAGCATCTGCTAATGCAGGATGATATTTAAATGCCTTTCTTTGTCTACAGTCAGTTCTCTTAGGTTGTTTGTATTGGTCTTTTCACTTTAGGAATCCAAAAAAATCAATTTTGAAAGTAAAGGAAGTTTGAAAAATGCTGAAGTGACTTCAAGTGAGTATAATGGCAGTAAATTATATTATTAAATATATTTTTATATCTATATAAAACTAAATGTAAAATTCATTATATCATTTCTATAAAAGTACTGGACTTGTACTGTGCTGTTATTGTACTGGTTCTGACTGTATGATACTAGAAAGTCAAGGTGTTGAGACCATGGGCTGCACTTCTGCCTTTTATTGCAGCCTCAGCCTAGGCTCACAGGAATTGGTGGTAGGCAGCACAGTCCTCTGCAGACCCCGAGGCAATTGTGAGCACAGCCTGTTGGAAACCACATGATCTTGGTTTTATCATTGACAGAAATAGTTGTGAAAATGAGTTCTTCAGTTTACTCAAACATTCATTTCTAAAAGCTTGTGACCTGTTTAAGCATTACCCTACTAGGGGCTAAATTCTTCAGGTATGTCTGGTGAGCCTTGGGTGAGGAAGATGTCTTCTCTTAGCTTATGGTAGTGTATGGAAGTAAATAAAGGATGCCCTTTCTTTGCTTCTTGTTGTATTATGACTCATTATAAAATACAGACATGACAATATTTTAGCTCATTACAGGAATGAAACTCAGATAAGGAAATCCTGATGGTTTGTACAAGATGATAGATTTTTTAGCCACCCTTTTTGTCTCTTTCTTTAGGTACAGAAATGACTCTTCCCACAGGTGTTTCAACCTTTCTCATAGAGTGTTTAGATGAAGATTCAGCTGCAGATTTTAACACTAGTGACGTTCTGAAGAGTTTTTCATCTCCTGAAACATTCAGAGATGATGATTCAGGTGAGACTTTTGGGGGATTTTTTTTGAGTTTTATTTGATGTAGAAAATGTGGGGAGACTGTCTACAATAGACTAGTCGCCTCCCTTGGTGTGACTCACCAGGTCAATCTTTGCTATAAGTCAACCTGTACTTAATGTGGAATCTGTGTATCTCTCCTCTAATCTGGTGTGAATCAGGCCCTGGTCTAATTTGAATCCTACTTTAAAACTAAAGTATTCACTGTTGGCACAATATTGGGAATGACCCACAAACTTGTTTTCAGTCAAATTCCTTGCAAACTTTTCTGCAGCAGTTTGAGCCAAGACAATGCTTTAATTTTGCTTTTTAGTTCCTGTCCTGCAAATGTGATTGCTTTCAGTTTGGTCACAAATTTAATAATTCTATGCATTTCAGCATAAGAAGTCTGCATTTATATATTTTTTTATGTCCAGAAAGATGCAATTTTTACTCTGTGGACCCTGCCAAGTACAAGAACTCTACTCTCCTGGACTCCAGCAAAGCAGTGACCATAGATAAGATACCACAGATCTCAAATCTTTCAGCAATTTCAGGTAATACTTTTCTACAATACTTCAGGATATAAACATAAAAAAATTTCACTCTGATATGAGGAACCTGTATAAAATACGTAATGATCATTTTATGTAAAGTCTGTCTGCATAATGGAGAGCGGTCCCTGCTAGTCGTCCATGTTTGCTTGTAATATTGTAGTTTATAAGTTAATTTGCACTAAAAAATTGTCTGGTCTAAGATGACTTAGCTTTTTCATTTAAAGTTCAGCTTTCATGTTCTGGGTTTTTTTTAGAACCTGTACCAGAAGATTTTCCAGACAGATTCATTAGAAGGTAATTGCTACAGCAGACTCTTGGATGCACCTAAATGTTCAGGCTCTTCTCTTTTGAGTGATACGTAAAGGCCAGGACAAATAAGCCCCTGCTCCTGCAAACATCTCTGTGGAGTTTCAGCTACCTGTGTACTCACTAACTTTGAAATTGGTGGAATTTAAAATTGGTCAGGGAAGAGTTTGCCTTACAGACTTCTGGTTTGGCCTTCCAGCTGTAGGGAAGTCAATGTAAGAAAACAAAGGATTTTATGGAAGGAGATGACATTTATTTACTAAATCCCTAAATAAGTTGCTTTTATCCAATTGCACTAATTCTGTCAGGTTTCATTCAGTCACAGCAAGAGGTGTGTGTTCAGGTGGTGTGCTCAAGCTTGTCTGTGCAGTACAGAGTGTGAAGGGTAGCTGTAATCAAGCCTTTATTAAGTCTCTGGCATTCTGTGTTGGCCCAGAAAAAAATCAGTTTTTGGGCAGATCTTTAATATTCTTTAGGAATCATCAGCTTGCATGGGGTGTTTCTTTGCTGTGGAATCCTGCTGACTTTATAATAGAATCTTTGGCCAGGTTACTGCCTGTTGTTAGTGTTTCCTTACTTAGGATGCCTCTGCCAGGAAGTGGAATGATGTGTGTGTGGTGTGCTGGGACCTTGCTGACACCCCCTGTTGCTGGGTGCCAAGTTTTCTGTGACAAGTTGTCTGTGGTGAGGTTTTATTACAGCGAGGGCTCTTCTGTACTTGGCCTTGTCACAGAACTGCCTTCAGATCCTGACATAAAAACCTGAGGAACGTGAGTGTTTTTCCAGAAACAGCATCATTTCTTTAACCCATGTGCTGCTCCTTCCAGCCTTACATGCAGACATTTTCATTCATAACACGTCAATCTTAGTGTTACAGATCTCTATACAATTGAATCTGAATTTTCTTGTTAACCTAATTTTCTCCTGCATCCTCCTTAAATATGCTCTGTCCTAAAATGCTGAAATGCTAAGCATTTAGTGAGTCTTCTGTGGGTCTTAAATTGCAACAATCCTCATTATAAGCTGTGTGACTTGATGATAAACTATCAAATAATGGTAAAGGATGATTAAGCAACTCCTTAACAACATTCTTTAAAATAAGCTTTATCCCTTTTCACTCAGCCTATATTTTCTCAGGATTTTCTTATTAATAGTTTTTTTAATGTTAACATTCATTCAGAATAGTTGTTCATTTTTTCCCTCCTCCTCTAGAAAGAGACCATCAAATTGCAATTACAGTTCTTCAGCATTAAGCATTTCAACTACTCTGGCAGGTAAAATGGGAACTGAAGCAGCTGTACTACCTGTGAGAACAGAATATTCTACCCAAGCTTAAATGATTGCTCAGTATCTAAACCAGGCTTCTACTGTGTCATTTGTCTTGCAGCAAAAACTAAACTTGGGTATGTCTAAAAGGAGAAGTGTAAATTGAAAAATCTTCCCAGCAAATAAGACTTTGTTCTAATTAATGTGTTGGGAGAAGAAAACAAAAAGAAACAACCAACTAAAGTCTCAGATCTTGCATTTTTCCATTTAATCACACATGATGCTCAATGAAAATTGGTATTTCTTATTTAACTTCCCCAGGAACAGTACAGTTTGTCATGCTCTTGAACTTATCTCATGCCAGCTTCACAAATACATTAAATCCCTGATGTAACTATAGTTCTGATCTGTGACTGATATGATTCTCTGTGGTCCAGATACCACATAATTTCCCCCTGCTTGACTTGGAGTGTAACAGCAGCAGAAGTTGCCACTGGTAAAGACTGCTTTGATTATGCAGGTCTCTGCTCCCACAGTGTGTGTGTCCAGCTGTAAATAGCCAGGTGAAAATAAGGTTAATAAGGAGCCTTGCTTAAGGAATGGGAGAGGAGTAAAGCAGTCCTGATGGTGGGGACAGGGAGATGAGGATTACATTGGAGGGTGGAACTGTGTTTGCATGTGTGGCTTTGGAATTTTCCTCTTTGAGAACCATCCTGTAAGACATGGGGTGGAGAGTAGCTGTGGTCTTTGTCTCAAAGTTAATTAATTGTGTTGGAAATCTGTCACAGGAAAAAGACTCTGTAAAATAACAGCTGCAAGAGAGAGAACTCCAGACCTAAAAAGTGGTATGCGCTGTTCTGCACCATTAGGACCGGAAAGCAAGGTGAAAGATCCTTAATAAATCAGCAAGGTTGTAACACAAATTATTTGCTCCTTGTATGGGTGGAAAACTCCACCTAGAGGAATAGTAGTTCCTGCTACACTTGTAAAGGGGTGCTTGCAGCCAGGGCAGAGTGAAGATGTAGCTTGCCTCTCCCTCTTGATAGAGCAATAGTCATGGATGTCCCCACGCTCACTGTTTTTCAGACTAGCTGTGTCAGTGGCACTGAAATTGGTTGTGTAGAGCTTGACTATGACAGAGGGACTTTTTTAGTGCTTACCTGCTATAGAGATTCACTTTGTAATACAAAATGTAATTGTTTCACTGTTTAGCATGATAATCAAACAGCTAAAGCCAAAAGGATGAAGAAAAAAGAAAAGAATTTTAATCCCTTAGAAGAAGGTTCATCATCATTTAGGCAGCTTGATGCCTCAAGAAACACTTCAGCCAGATCAAAGGGGTTGAGAGAAGTTCTGCCAACCAAACTGACAGATGCTGTGGTGGTGAGTATTCCTGTTGTGCCCCACTGATTAACAATGGCATGGAATGGTAGTGGGACTTGTGAATGACAGGAATTCAGTACTTAAATCTGAAGAACTAATAGTAATTCTAAATGGAGTTCTTAAAGTATTGTGTAGTAGGAGAATACTGTAAGCAGTACTAAACAGCAAAGAATTTGAAACTGATACTGAGTTCTTCTCTGTTTTTGCTTAGCAAATGAATTCCACCATGCTAATCATGGAGGAAAATAAAGTTCTAAAAAATCCTGGTGATGCTCAGCCTCTAGAGCTGCTAGATGTGAGTCTCTCTGATGCGTTTTTTTTTGTTGTTGTTGTTGTTGTTTGTTTGGGTTTTTTTGAGTGGTTAAAACCAAAGGAATCATTCCTTGTGGCACAGGCCATTTCTACCTATATGTCTGTTACTTCAAATTTCAGAACAAACTGTGATAAAATCTGGACAATTAAAAAATCTAAACAACTCAGCCTAGGAATTTGTTTTGTGGTTTTTACAAATGTAATGTAAAACCAGCACTAGTAGCCTTACTTGCACAACCCCTTTGATTCACATTTGATATTTAAATGCCAGTTTGAATTTTTTGGCAGTACAGATAGTACAGTACTGCCAATTCTCTTTGCACACTTGAACTAGTGCTTACTAGATTAATTAATAGAGAACATCAGGGTCTTGCTGAAGCCCTAAATCAGTTTTTTAAGCAATAGGATACCTTTTGCATGAACCAACAAGCATTACCCAGTCTGAATTGTTGTCTGTTATCTAACTGGGCATTTATTCCTGCATATTTTGTATTTTGACGGAGCTGTAGCTTAGCTTGTCACCGGTGTGCAAATCCTCACCTGGGAAAGACCTCCTCCCGAATACCACAGGTCCATTTGTGAATTCGGAAGAAATTGTTCCTGCATCTCTGAGCTCAGAAGATGAAATTACTCCTCAAAGTCCAGAAGAAAAGAATATTTTAAAGGTTCTGATTTTATTACACTTTTTAAATCCAGTTTTGTCATGCTAATTTGTAGTGTACTTTAGATTTAATCCTTACCATATTAAAACTGCTGAAGAGAATGTTTAAAGCTTTGAAGCTTTCTATCACCCTTTGCAACAGCATGTTAGGTGTACACAAGTAGTCTTAAATGTTTTCTAGTGACATGCTTTGAAATCTGCATGTCATCTCTAATTTCCTGAGAAGAAAGCTGAAAGAACGTTTCTTCAATGGGAATAGTTGTGTGATTGAAATGTCATTAATATTTTCAGTCTTTGTGTGACAGACAAGAAATCTGCTCCATTGTTAGAATGTCACCAGCACCGAGGCCTTCCAGGCTCCAGCAAGTTCCAGTTAAAAGTTCCAGGAAAAAGTTCTGCCCTCCCAAAGGAGTGCCTGAAGGTAAAGGAATCTAGACTTGGTTCACTATGCAGATGGTAATGGTTTTTTTACTTTTTTTTTTTGAGTCTGAATATTTGGAAAAATCACGTGGCTTAAAAGAGTAAAAGATGAAGAAAACCTCAAATCTCTCTCTTAATAGTGTTCTTCTCAGCACTAACATTTTCTCCTCCAAGGATCTCTAGCATAAGAATTAAAACAATCATAGGTTACTTCATAATTAAGACCAAAAGGTGCTAGTAGGTGACTGAAAATAGCTGTGCTGCTTCAAGTTACTCCAAAAGTAACTTTCTGCCCAGAGAAGCTGTGGCTGCCCTATCCCTGGAAGTGTTCAAGGTCAGGCTGGGTGGGGCTTGGGGCAACCTGGTCTAGTGGAAGTTGATCCTGCCCTCAGCAGGGGTCTTGGAACAAGATCAGCCTTAAGGTTCCTTCCAAGCCGTATCAGTGGTTCTGTGATTCTAAACATAACTTTGAGTTTCACTGCTCATACAGAGATTCCCTAGAAAAGATACCAGCTTCTTTAGTAAATTACTATTCTCTGCTTTATTTCTAGGGTGAGTTAGCCTGAGTTGAACTTTATATCTGGTATTCCCCCCTCGCCCCCCCCCCAGTAGTTCAGGTTATCAGTAGTGCTTTTCTTCAAAAATTATCAGTTTCTCATAAGGTTTCTATTCTTTTCTCCTGAAACCCTTAACATGGGAGAAACTCCTTTCTTCACTTCCTAGATTTTTGTTACACAAAAATGAGAACTGCGAACAAAACTGTCTCATCACTAACACAGAGGTAAAAGCCCCTCCCTTCCCCATCTCTCGTGAAGTTTCTCGGTGTACCACTGGATGGCACATGTCTTCCGAAGTTTAAAGGCGTTCTTCACACTGTCTGCAAGTTTTCTGCAAGTTGTGTGTCATTTATTCTGTTTTAATTCAATACAAAGATACTGCACAAGTGCAGCAGCTTTAAAAAATACACATTAATTTTCGTTTGCAGTCTCTTAGGTCCAAATGCATTCCTATTTCATTAGCAGTTGAGTTATATGCATCTAGAATGCAGGGCACTTAAGTGCCTGTAAGTGTGTCCGTATGTATTAATTAATGACACTCATCTGATGCTTCTGTACAGATCAAAGAAATGGGATACTAGGTCATGTGCCCAGGCAAATTGTGGTCATGCAGAACACGTACTTGGTGTGCAAATTATTCAGAAATCAGCAAGTGATGTTGTCAGAACAAAAGTTTGGTTTTCTTACTACTTTTCTAGAGGATCCTGGTATTGGGAATTAGACCCCACTATGGTGGGGGTTTATGCTGGATGTTTTATTCTCTGCTCAGAGTCTTTCAGATGATGCAAGTTTCCATTAAGAATGTACATGTACTCAAAATTATTGTTCTCACTTGCAAATGAGACCTGCAAGATCCAGATTCTTCCAGACAAATGTTAACATTGGAAATTTAGTGAACATCTGAACAGCTGGTCAGATCAGTGAGCTTTCTTTTACACGTGAGAATGTGCCACCTTATTGATAATTATTTATTGCTTCTTTTTTCCCCACAGATAGTATTACAAGTACCAAAAATTGGATCTACTGTAAACAGAGATGAGATTTTTGGCTCTCAGCAGGAGTTAACAGAAGAAATGAGCATCTTGCTGCTGTGGCAGGGTGGTAAAACAGAACTCCTAACTTAGTAATTAATGGTTGTATTTTTTTGCATATATGTTGTTTGAAATTTAGTATTATGTGTTTCAGTAAGCTAGTAAATATTCAAATACTTTATATTAAATCATTTTGTACAGAAACTAGGTCCTGTTCTGGGCATTCCATAAAGATGATTCTTCAGTTTGTTTAGATTTTTAAAAAATGTGACTGAAGAACAGCAGACCAAATTGCATTAATGGAATTACTTTTGGCTCTTGCTCTGCCAAGATTTCTAGTTTTCTGTAGTAGCATTAGTATCTAAAGATGTGACCTCTGCTTAAGTGTTAACACTGAAGGTAACTGCATGTCCTTGAAGTGGCCATGAAAGCATTCATACACTCTTGGGGACCCAGAAGTCAATAGTATGCCACCATTAAAACTCCTTGAATGCTTAGGTCTGCAGAACTTTGGAAGTACAGGACTGTGTGTTCTGCTGTAATTTGATTTCTGAACATGAATACAGGTCATCTTCACCCCATCATCACTGTGAACTGGCTCTTAATGATCAGCACTGTCACCATTCTGGGCACATCCACTGCCCAGCCACTTCCTGTTTCATCTTGCATACTTTGTAATACTACATTTCTCAGTCATTGTTTCTTCTAGTGGCTTCAGATTTAGACAGAAAAAGTAAATGCCTTACATGAATACAGTGGTGGGAAAAACCCTTTTAGCTGAACTGTTTGAAGAGATGGATATTGACATTCTGGATTTTCAGGTTACTGCTCACACTGTGTCCACTTAAGTCAGATTCCTAGTGCTTCCAGTTCAGCTTGTGGATTGTTAATTCATAAATGTTGTTCTTAATGTGCTGAATGCCTTGGAAAATACTGTCAAGAATACTTTTTTTTCCCACATGAATTCACTGCACAATAAAGTTGTTTGGGCCCCTACAACGTTCTCACTACAACATCCTTTACTCAGACTTTTTCTGGACCAAAAGGAAGTTTTTCAATGTTTCAAAATGCTAGTATGGCTTTTAAAAGTCTAAGTTTGTTTCTCAGTGTTATCACCCTGGAAAAGAATTCTGTATTTCCAAAAAGAGCATGGCAAAATGACATACAAAATCCACAACTTTAGTCTGACTGCATTTGAAATTACCTGCCAAAGTTCAAACCCTGATCTTTTCCCCATTGCTCTGGGGTATAAGGAAGTGCAAATAAATGCTGCTGGATTAGTCTGTGAACAAGTGTTATATAAACATTCTATATGGCTCAAGGTTAAAAATTATGCCAGTAAGCTTTTTTCTTCTAAGCATTAGTAGAATGATTTCTGCCAATAACTCCTTGGAGTCCTCTCAGGTATGCTTTTAATTACCAATATCCTTGTTCTTGCAAATACGAAGTCACTTGTAATTATGCAAGAATCTAGAGCCCCTAGGAGATAGAGGTGAGCTCCTTGATGTAGCTTTAAGCAAAATTGAAAGTTACATATTTAGTAAGTTGTGATTCTGATGATTGTTCAAGTAAAGGATGGTCCACATTAAAGATAAGTTTTTTGTAAGGGTATTCTGGAAGTCGTAGGAAAGAACACTGACTTTGCCCCAGGTCATTTGGTAGTTTTATACAAAGAGACTAATACTGGCAAACTAATTGCAAAGTACAAGAGAAGAAAATACAGTCTGGAACTGGCTGTAGCAGCCTGAATATTGCTGGGGTTTGCTTTTGTTTTTCTTGATGTGATGAGGCTGTATAGGAGGACAGAAATATCATGAACCACAATCTCTTGTCCTTCCCTTCAGTTATGAAAGCACTGCTTCTTATTTTCATCTTTTGTCTGACTCTTAGAGAAAGTGTAATTAATTACCAGGCTAGCTCTTTGCCCCAGGGAAGGAAATTCATTTTGAGGCTGCAACAATCTCTACTCTTGTTCTGCTGTTCTCAAAGGAAAGGCATTTTCCCAGTTTGATTTTCAGCTGAAAAATGACTACATAAAATTTCATTCGTAGTGGAAACTGGCTCTTCCATATTGGTGGATAAAGGTTATGGGTCATGGCCAGTTAATGGGTAGGACAGAGGAGGTTATTTGTGTAGTGATTGAGGAGAGGAATCTGTTCAGTGTCACCAGGGCTGCACTGTCACATCCCAGACATGATGAAGTCTTAATGGCTTGAATGGAATTGCTTCCAGCGAGTCAGTCCATGCAAGAACTCTGATAATCCTTTATCACCAGGAATTGTGCATGGCAGATGCATATTGAGTAAATGTATTATACATAAATCTGTAAGAGGTTTTTCATTAATGCTGTTCAGTTATTTTTGTTATCTGAACTGCACTTGTAGGAGACTTAGACTCCAAGTGCTCAGAGACGATGGGAGATATGTCTTCTACTGGAGTGCTACAAGGGTGCATGCAAGGGCTGGTGGAGAGTAAAGCCTTACATGAAATGGTTCTGGTTTGGTTCATAATCTTTAGAGACAGAGGAGAGGTCTGGGGCCCAAATCAAAGCATACTGAATGGACACTTAAGTTCACTTACATTTAAAGGGACTCCAACAGCTTGAATTGTAATGCACTTGAACTTAGCTAAATCTTCATTGCTCCAAATTGTGAAACTACTGAAAGCTGAGTTACGTATCCTGGCCAAAATTCTACCATTTTGTTGTGTTCCCTGAGGACCTTTTATATTTGAGACGATTATTTACATGCTCCTCTTGAAGCCAGGAGGCTTTCACATGGTGAAAGGATGTAGAGATTGGTCATGTATAAATCTGTGGCAGGCACATGTGTTTTCCATACAGAACAAGGGGGAAAAGATGCATCTAAACATTAATTCCTGTTTTTTCTTAAAATTATCTACAGCTTCTGGTGGATGGAAAACAAAGTTCCTACAGATGGGTGATTGTGAAGAATCATTATGTAGATATGTTACACATGTGCTAAATTATGCCTTAAAAATAATCTGCTTAATTTAGTCTTACATCATACATTGTTTTAGCTTAATTCCATTTTCTAGGGAAAGCAGATGAGTCAGTCAGTTTTGTCAGTCCTTAATTAAACTTCCTAGCAGTGTTGTATCTGAACAGTGAGACATTGAAGGAGACTGTTAGCTGTTACCAGGGTTTCTATTGCACTTAAATATTACTAAGAAGAGAGTTTTGCAAAAAGCCACAGATTCTTTTGATTTTATAAAACCTATCACGTTTTTTGTTTTGTTTTGTTTTTTTTTTTTTGCTTATACTTTGTTTTGGAGTCAGTTGCTGGGCTTTATGTCCTAAATACTATTTTGTGGATGGATGTTTTACCTGTAATGATGGCTTCCTCTGCCATCAACTACATGCATTCCACCTTCCCTGTGGGTTTTGAATCGAGTGCATCTGAGCTGAGCCATTCTGCTTACAGCTGTGGGAGAATCGCTTCGTGTACCTGGAGCAGAGCGGGCAAGAGCTGGATTTTCGAGGTTTGGGGCAAAAGACGTCACCTTTCTCTGCTGCACCCCTACACGCAGAGTCCCAAAGGCGCTGGGTACAGCCACGAGACGGATCCGATGCCTCGATCGTAACCTCCTCTCGCCTTCCCGGGGTTCCTGCCTTTAACTTCCGTCCGAAGAAGGAAAACAACAGCGGCGCGTTATCGCCGCCCCCGGGGGATTCCTCGGCCCTGCCCCCGGCTGAGCCCCGCCGGGAGCGGGCGCCTTTCCCGCACACGCCGCGGCCGCAGGAGCCGCCGAGGCAGCGAGGAGGGAAGCCCGGCCTGCCCCCGGGCCCGGCGCTCCCCCCGGGGGCTGCGGGGCTCCGCTCCCCACGTGGGGCCGGGCCGGGCCCGCCCCGCCCGCCGGCCGGCCCTCGCTCCCTCCGTCCCTCCCCTCGCTCCCTCCTCCCCTCCTGGCAGCGCCGGGTGACTAATTTCTGTCATATGACTGTGACACCGAATGGAGCGGGGCGGGCGGAACTAGCCGCGGCGAGGGGACGGCGCTGCGCGGAGCCCAGCGCCTCGGCGGCGGGGGCAGCGGCGGCGCCCCAAGATGCCGCCCACCCTCTTCCAGAAGCTCTTCAACAAGAAGCACGGGCTGATCTCCCCGGCCAGGGACGCCCGCGACGACTGTGTCTTCAGGTAACCGGGACGGGGCCGCGCTCCTCCTCTGCCCCAAACTTCTGCGCCGAGTTCCTCGCTCCCTCCGCCGCCCCGAGGAGCGCGGGGCCGGCAGACCCTTCCCTGCCCCCTCGGCAGCCGCTCGGCGCCGTGCCCCGCTGCCCCCAGCTCCGGGGGATCTGTCCCCCGCCCTCCGCGGGAGCTCCGGGGGTGCCCCGGCCGGGCCCCTCGGCGGTTGCGGGGCCGGAGCCCCCCGGGACGCCACGTCGGGGCCGCCGCGGTGCCTCCGCTCGGCCGCCTCCCCTGCCGGGGCCGCCGCTCCCCGCGCCGGGCCGTGCCTCACCCCCAGTCCGCCGCTGCCTCCCCTTCCCCGGCGTGTGAGGGGCCGCGGGTCCCTGCGGGCATGCTGCGGGTCGGGGAGGGCGACAGACGGGCCAGTCCCCAGGGAGCAGCCTCCGGAACGGGGAGAAAACGTGAAGTTTTGGCCAAGAGAGGAGTGGGGCTTCTGGTGAAATTGGTCACGCTCTGCCCACAGCAGCACTGGCTCGTCCGAGCGGTGCCAGGCTCAGCACGGGGAGCAGGCAGGGGCCCCGGGGCAGCCCAGGGCCTGGTGGGGCTGCGGCGGGGAGAGGCTGCTCGGGGACTCGGCGGGGCCTCCGCGGGGTGCTCTGCTCTGGAACAGGTAGTTTTTGTGCTGCTCCGCGCGTGGAGCATGGTCACGCTCGAAAGCGATGCCGTGGCTGCGTCCTGGCAAAGGGAGAACCTGCAATTCGTTTTGAAGTGCAGTTTGCCACCTGGATGCAAATACAATCTGCTTCATTAGTAAGAGTTATGTGCTTCTTGAAGCGCTTGTAACAGTGTGGTGAAGCTCTCCTCCCACCCGCTGCCTTGAAATTTATTGCCTACAAATGATCAGCCCTTGGGTTGCTCTGTGAAGGAAGATCTCTGACTGATGGGCTTCATTTTCTGTGGTGGGATACCCGTTTTACCTGCAGGATTTAGCAGTTTAGATGGATAATAGTGTATCTGCAGTTATCTAAGCACACGGTTTTTCAAAAAATATTGATGAGACTACTCCTTGAGGAGTCAAGACATTCTCCTGGACCCTACCTGGAGCTCACACAACTTTTGAAGACACTGATCATAGCTGCTTGCACAGCTCTCTGGTATTCACTGTGAAGGTGAATCCTTTTTTTTAATGATCTTTCCTAAGAAGCAAAATGTTTTAATAATGTCAATGTCATCTTATTTTCCAAGTCATCTTAATACTGGACTAGAGCCGTTAATAGGGAAGGGGCACTAGGGCTGCTTTGTATAATTGTCTTGCCTTTTGCCTTGTGGTGGGTGCAATGATGAAGCTGTAGTGCAGACCTTGGGCAGAAATGTGGGGATCACACCCGTGTTGGAAGGAGGAGAGTGAGTACTTGGCAAGGTCTGTACTCCCCTTGTCACTTGCATCATTCTGTGCCAGACTGGGTCTGAAAATTATCGTGCTGTTTTGCTTTGTGATGTGAACTGTCAACTGGTAACTGGTGAATTTGCAGTTGGGTTTTTTTTGGTGGACTCACAGGTATAATTTGCAGGGAGTGGCTGATGAGGCTCTGGGTAGGGTGGGAGACCCAGCTCTGACTTAGGAGAGTGAGGTAGTATTTTTTGAAGACTTACACAGATGCTCTCTAGGCATGTTGCCTAACGGCTGCTTTCATTTTTCAGATGGGGCTAAGTTTGTAGCTAAGATCACATATAGTGAGGGTTATCAATTCCTGGTGAAACTTTTGGATAATACACAAAATAAAGACTTATTTATGACAGCTGATTCTTTGGATACTGGAAACAAGCACTTTGGAGTTTAGACTGTTGCTGGTTCCAGCAAACCTGAATGCAATAGCCTCATCAATTCCATTGAGGCAAGGTGATGTTTTATGGATTAATACATTATTATCTGTTTAGAGTCTAAATAGCAGAGCATTTTCCAAATATTCTGAGTGCTGTTATTTCTGTCTTTACAAGTTTTGTTATTTTATTGAGGAGATTTTGTAGAACAACCATAAAAATGCATAAATACCTTTACTATATTCTGTGAATAATATGTACTTGGAGAGAAAAGCCCAACTATTCCAGCGGTGACATCAGTATAGCAGAACATCTAAGGATGATTTTGATGCTCTTTTTTTGTACTGTGAATATATTCTGCATTTCTGTCAGGCTTATTGTGAAAATTCACCAGTTCTACTTATCTGACCTTACATTGTTTCAAAAAATATAACAATTCTTTTCAGGGGAAAGATTTTGTTTAGTTTTTGGTTTGTTTGTGGTGGTTTTTAGGGGTTTTTTTGCATTTTTGTTATTGGTGGTTTTTTTTTTTTTATTTTTTTGTTTGTTTGTTTCCTGCCAAGGCTCTCTTTCTGTGCTGTGGATGTGTGAAATTTTGTGAGCCTGGGTCTAGCCAGCCTCTGGGAAACCCTTCAGGACTCGGTGCTGGAGAAGTTAACATGTTTAGTAATGGGAACAATAAGTTAGCAACTGTAAAATATTTGCTGAGGTGCCAGTGTGCCATTTATATATATTTTTAATATATGTATGTTCACTGTATTTTACAGAAGAAACCTTAGGAAATCACAGTTGATCCATGTTAGTTTTTTAGCTCCTCTGTTTAATCCAGGGCAGTTGGCAGATTTGGCCCTTAGACTGAAATCTCTTGGTACACCTTGACATCCACATGGTGAGCAAGAATATTCAACTTTTAGTGGTAAAATCTGTTTACAAGAAACACAGAAACACCTGCAAGTATTCTAGGAGGGAAGAGTCAAGCCCTTAAATTCCAAGATGTAGAGTACCTGCTGTCTACTGCAAATAATACTCAGGTGAGTGGATTTTCCCTGAGGGTAACTTTTACTATAAATAGGATCTCTTGGCCATATTGTAGCATCTGGCACAGGCGGCTGCTGGTGACAGGAGAGCTCAGCCCAGGCTTAGGCTGTTACAATTATTAGGAATATCAGGTAAGCAGTCTTCTAGAATTTTAGAATCGAAATATTCCTGTTGTAAAAATACATAAAGGTGTTCACATGAGGTGTAAGCTGTATGCATCTAAAATGGAGACACACTTCTAAAGAGCAATTAAATGAACCCTGTTCCAGTAAAATGGAAATAATCTTACAAAAATTTCCTTAAATTAAGCAGAAGCAGCCATGCATTTTTGCTATAGATTGTATGGGCACACAAAATATTCCACTGCACGTTTACATTACTGACTGCCACAGATAGTGATTTTCAGCTGCTATGTCTTTCCAGGGATCCACTTGACCCCTCTGGAGAAAAGGTAGCTGGTAAATCACTAAAAACTCAACTAGCTTTTTGTTCTTCAAAATGAGCTGAGTAGATCGAGCCCAAAGCTCAGTAAATCACCGAGAGGGCTGAGGCTTTATATCCTTGTTGTCACGATGTGTGGGCAGTATTTCCAATGGTAAATACAGCTGCAAGGACTGCAGCAGAGTTTCTGCAGGAGTGTGTGTGTTGGGATCCTGGTTGGACTTGGAACACTATTAGCCTGTGGCAGAGGGAGAGGGATGATCTTATAACCCTGAACTATGGGACGTGTTCATTTTGGTGCTGTATGTAGGGAGAAACTCAGTGGGGATTTTTTCCACCTTACGTATAAAGTTCAAATACTTGTTCCCTTCTGTCTCTAGACATCCTGCCTGCCTAGCTTGAGGATAGAGGGGTTATTAATCAGGAGTTCTTTTCACACTACAGCTCAATAAAAGCTTCAGTGTCTTTTTTAATTTTAATCTAGGGAGCTCTAAAGAGCCATCTCACCCCGAGGGGCATTCCACTGATGTTTGCAAACTCTGTTTTGCTCTTGTTAAAGCACCTGTTGTAGAGGTACAGCTGTGTGGTGATTGTTCAAGCCTGACAGAACCCCTTCCAGTTTCGAGTCTTACCAACACTGTGGGGTATCTTTGGGCACATTCTTCCCTTAGGGCTTTGCTTTGGTTGTCTGGGTATTTTTGAGAAAAAGTGCTGTTTTTCAAGCTGGGAGATACAGGAGTAAATAATTTTAAATGTTCTTTATTGTGGAGAAAGCAATTTTTGGTCATCTTGTAAATGTGCTTTCTTGGGGTCTTCTAGGAATATGTGCTGTTCCTTTATTGAGAGAATAGTTTGCCAGGTTCCTGAGATAGGAAAGGCCTCAGGCTGACTGCAAAGGAGTATTTCCTTAAATCTGTCTAGGCAAGCATTCCCCATCAGTCCAGACTCTTTCTGTTCTCTGTGGCAGTGACTTTAAATGGTGTCCTGAGATTTGTTTCCTTTCACATAATTTTTGGCAGCGCCATTCATCAAGGGAATTGCAATAAACCTAGAGTTGGAATTGGGTAGCTTGATACAAAGATGCTTCATGAGCCAGTTCCTCTGCAGAGCTATTGTTCTTGCCCAGTAAAAATGCTACATGCTTTCTTACAAAGGCATAATTGCTTCTTGAACCAGAGGCTAATTTCTTGAAATAAAGTGCAAAGAGACTCAGATATTTATTAACGTGTTGGCAGGGACTACTACAGCTTTTTAAAGTGGAGGCTGGAGTAAGGTGGAGGAGGAACACAAAAGTTGTCTTTACATTGGTATTTCCAATCAAAAGTTTTACCCACAGAACTTTTTTCTCAGGAGCAGGTAGCTTTGTGTACAGCTTGGCTGAGCCCAGAGAAGCAGATCTCTTGCCAAACTGTGTCAGTCCTTGGGAGCAATGCAGCCAGCAAATTCCTGATCCTAATAGCTCTGCACAAGGCTTTTTAAAGCTGTTCCTCAGCAGTGCATCAGGCCACCTGACCAAAACCTGCTATTAATGAAACAGCATGTTTTGATACTTGTTCATTTCTGGCATGCTGCAAGTTTTTTTTTGTCAATATTTGTGAAACTCCTGGAATTTCACCACCTTTCTATTTCAAAGTCTATCTTCCAAAAGAGCTTTAGCTGGACCTCATTTTGTAATAGCTCCATTTTTTATCTTTTCCAGTTATCTGATGAATTTTAAAAGCTTTTGTCCCATACTTTTTAAAGACTATTCAAATTCTTAAACATCTAAAATGTTACTGTGCTTTCATTAAGCTCATTTCTGCCCTTTAATGTCCTTTTAAGTTTTGCTTTTTTATAAAAATCCATCTCTTCTGTAATCTCTGGAACTGTATGGTTTTGGCTTTTTGGTTGCATTCATTAGCTAGAGTGTACCAAGTTTTAATAAATACTTCACTTTGATTTATGCACAGTTTTCTCTATTGCTATGATGACTTTGGCTTGTATTTTGAAATATATTACTGTTTTCTAAAGTACTTCTTTTCGCCAAAATCTGTTTTGCATTTCCTGTCATGTGAGTTTTCATGTACCTTCCAGTGCTTTAAGTCAGTTTTCATCTTGGAAGCAGAGACATGCAAGCTACAAGATTACAGTAAGCACCTCTGGAGCTTGGAGATAGTTTTGACAATTTCTTCTGAAGGGGCCCCTCTGCAAGCCCTCTCTGCCACCATTCTCTTAGTCTCCCAAGTGTTTCTCCAGGTAGGAATATGTTGCTCCTAAAACACCCAGCATGTCCTTGAAAATTAGGTGCTAGCTCTGAATAAAGCAATGCTGCAAGCTGGGTCTGTGCAGTGACTGAAGGAGCTGATAATAGGAGGGTCAGCAGTCCGTCCAGTGATAATTTACTCATCACCAGATCTGAAGGAATTAACTTGGATTGGTATTCCCAGCATGCTAGGTTCATGCAGAGAATGACATGCTAGGTGAGTGCAGAGAATGACAAAATAATTTGAAAACTGATGGGGTACTTGTGTCTGCCTGGCGTTGTGCCTTGGAAAGTTTTCCCCTGCCCTGGTGGGGGCTCTGCCTAGCCCTTGCTTCACCTTGGCTTCTTCCCATCACCTGTGGCACAGGGAACATGAATGGTGGAGTGAAAAAGCCCTCTGCTCATTTTTTCTCTACTTTTTCAGAAGGACGTAAAGCTCATTACAAAATGAGCTAACAGGTGAAGGGTCACCCTTATTGCCTTTCCTGCTGGCATGTCCTGTGGTGTCTGGGAGCTTGTGGTGACTTGAGCATTTGGCATCATGAGGCCGCCCTGCCCGTTTTGGCCATCACGAGGTCAGCGCTGTCAGCGCTCACTCGGCTTCCTCCCAGCCTGCGGCACCGCTTCCTCCTCGTGGGATGGCCTGCCTTGTCTGGTGATAGCTGCAGTCTCCTGCCTTGCTGAGCGGCCCTTGGAACAGTCACTTTCTTGGTTCCCCTCCCAGCATTTCCACTCCTTCCTCTAAATTAGAAATGTTTTTGAGGAGAGGTTGGAGTGAATCATGTACGTATAGACATACTCAAGTGGAAATGCTTCTTTACACTTGCGTTATGCTGGGAAGTGTTGTGAGAAGGTGTTTCTATGAGCCCTTGGGTCCTGTTTCTTACCTGTCCTGCTGCAGCTGAGGTCATGGTGCATGAGGATGTACCAAGAGCATGGGGTGTCTGTACCTGCTTGTGCACTGCGTGGTCTTCTTTTCTGAAACAATTCCACCATTTGTTTTCAGGTGACTGAGGGTGTGTTTACATGTCTCATGTTACAAACCTTGCTGACTTGGGATGATCAGCTCCTCTGGTTGACTTACAGATTGTCCTTTTTGTATTTTCAAAGGGCTTTATCCCTTGCTTTGTGCATGCTTCAAGTCCACATATGTTCATGGTGACAGCTTGGATGAATCCAAGCTTCTGTTCTGGAATAAACTGGACCAGTGTGACTTGGAGCCTGAAACTTGTGTTGTAATTTTGGCTGAATGCTGTAGGTGACCACTTCAGCAGCGTGTTTTATGAGTGGAAAGTAACGCATGCGGTGGTTTCATGCTCAGCAGTTGTGTTCCCTCCCAGAGCTACATCTGGAGCTGAATGTCTGCAGGATCACATGTTTGTGAGTAACGTTAGGAAAAATGCAGAGCTCAGTTGCAGCAGCGAATCCACAGCGTAGTTGTGCTGGGCTTCCAGAATCAGCTAAGAGCAGAATTTGTCTCTGAGGACTTGAAAAGTTTTGTGTTTGTGGTGTTAGATAGAGAACCTTAATCTGTAAGATATCTGCTGGAGGAAGAAAATCATGCCCATTTAAAACAGGAAATAATTTTATTAATCGGTAATTGCACCAGCTAATGCACCAGCTGCTCCACCTTACAGTGAGCAGTAGCAGAATTCATATATTGGAAATATTCATATATGGGAAATACATCTGCACAAAATACATGGGGTTCTATTGTGCCTAAGGAATGTGACCATAAACACTACATTCAATCACTAATTTCTAACAATACCTGCCCAAGTATGTTCTGCTTCATAGACCTGTGAGTGGTTATTATGTAGTCTTTGTATTGAAAAGGATTTATTTATTTTACGACAATGCATGGTTAACAATGTTGCTTAGTGCTCAACTGAGGCTTTTACTTGAGTTAATTCTGCACATTTGCGTAAACAACCTTTTTCTTCTCTGAAACTGATAGCTTCTGGAGATACTATTATTCAGAACACAATACACTGCAGAGGAACTTGTTCAAACGTGAATTGCGGCACAAAATACTCCATGAACTACATATAGACTATTAACAATGCATGTAAGATGCATCTGCAAGTAAAATGTGCTTGTATAAAGGTTTTTGTCTTCTCTAATTTCATAGCTCTTATCAAACAATGAAACCTTTGGACTTGAACAGTTTGGCTGTATGTAAAAACTTTTTCTATGTAACAGTCTTCTCTGATGCTTTTGGGTTGATAATCTCGGTATCTTCCAGCTCTTGTGTATTATTTGTTGTTGAAATTCTGGCCTTGAAAGAACTCATTTTGTACAGGTGGAGGACTCTGCAGTGCTGCCAGTGTCAGTAACAGCAATCCTGGCTGTAGGTACCCCCTGCCCAGTGAACAACCCAACAGTGCCCTGGGGTTGGCTGTACCCAAGTGTGAACCTGGAACAGCCCCTGCTGACAGCAGCGAGCTTCAGGCTTGGGAATGATCCATCACACACCACTGATCCTGCCCTGTCTCAACAGGATCACTCCACAACATCCTCAGTGGTCATTTTGGTCTAAAATGAGTAAAACACATCACCAAAACAATCACTTTTCCTTTACTTTAGGCACTGATCGTGCCCTGTGCATTCATGGTGTTTCATGCCCTTCCAGATCTGTGTGTGCCTCACTGTCAGTGTCTTCAAATGTTTTTCCCCTGTTCCAGCTAAAATGTCAGCAAAACATAAAATTTGTAATAGTACATGAAACCTTCTACTCTTTTCAGTTTGTGTGATATAGAGCTGGGGAGAAAGAGGAGCCAAATTACAGTTCTCTGCCATCTGTTTTAGTTGATAAATGAAGAAACTTCGAGTGCAGTTCAGCCCTGACTTTAGGTCCTGGCATTGTGCCTGTTTAAGCCAGAACAGTATCTTCACCCCGGTTCCTGTGTCATTTTCCACTCAGAGAGAGAGAAGGTAAATTGTTTGAGCATCGCCCAGAGGAGCTGTAGCTTTGCTATATGCCTTCTTATTTTGTTTTATTTTAGCCTCAGTAGCTATGGAAATGGTGGCTCATGCGGTGCAGTGCTTGGCCTCACACTTCCCTCAGTAATTTCTAAACCTCTTGATTGACTTCAGTCGTTTCTGGTGGAGGCTGTGAGAACAGAAGTCTGAGTGAGCTGAGTTTCTCTAACTGTAGTGAAAATGCCGTGGGTGCTGTTGGGTGCCTCCTGCCCGTTAGTGAAGCTCTGAGCTGGCTGCACCTCATCTGTCCCTGTTTCCAGTGGGCATGTCCATGGGGACAGCCAGACTATGGGCATGTTGGAGGGAGACAGTAGTCATGTGGTTCCATAGTTTGCCCTGCATAGTTTGCAGGGAACAGCTGTAGTGTGACCTCAAGAAAGGCCAGTCCCGGACTGCTGTGAATTCCAGAATATCAAAACCTCTGTCAGCTGAATTATTCTACTTTCTGACGAATATTAAAGCACACACTATCCGCTACATACCCACGCCTCTCCCGTCTCATACGTGTCCCAAGTTAAAATCAGGCCTCCAAAGCCTGTGTGCTCAGCACTAAGTTTGTGGGTAATTATGGAAGAGGACAGTTGGGCAGAAGGAGGCACATCACGTGTGAGCAGTTCAATGGGAAATGAATGAGATTCTTGACGAGTATTTTTGCAC
The DNA here is from genome assembly GCF_008360975.1 of Lichenostomus cassidix. Lineage (NCBI taxonomy): Eukaryota > Metazoa > Chordata > Aves > Passeriformes > Meliphagidae > Lichenostomus > Lichenostomus cassidix. The sequence continues at coordinate 8,265,503 of NC_139494.1, forward strand.
TCTCCCCGCGCCGCCCCCGTGAAGCCTTACCTAGAAAATGTTCTTGCCACTTGGAGAGCTGGCTGAATGGTTTGTTTACTCATTTTCATGAAACTTGATACCAGAAATTTGTAGGGAAAAACTGGTGTTGGTTCAGGTGTTAATGAAGAATGGGTGCAGATGGTAAGCTGTGTGGTTGGGTGCGCAGGGAACAGGCTGCGGAACACAGCAGGAGCATGTGCTCTTTCTCAGAAGCTTGTTCTAGTTGAATGACATTATCTGAACATCTGAGAAGCTGTTAGGGAAGAAGTCTGCCAGAATTTTCTTGTTCCTACAGGAAAAATAACAGTATTACCCCTTAAGACAGAGTTAAAGGAATGCCTCAAATATCAGGACAGTGAATTGGCTTACAGTGCTGGCTGTGTTTCTATTTAAAGGCAGCCCAAACTCTGACATAGAACTTAAATAGTCAGACAGAAAAAGGTGGTTGGTTTTTTCAGTACTTAAACATATTTCAGCTGCTGTGAGTTACTGGAAATTACTCTATTTGCTCAGTAGAAAAGGAAATTGGTCTACTGACAGCATGGAGTGCTGAGAAGCTGTGAAAATGAGCATGGTGGTTTCTTAACTGTGTGTATTTACTAGTCATAGAAGAGATGCTAATTATGAACTGCTGACCTCTTTTATTTTTTTCCAAAACAGACATAATAAAAAAATACAGAAGTTAAAAAAAAAATCAAAGCAACTTCAACTTCTTTTGATACTATAATAGAATTACATCTTTGTATTAAGAAATGTTTATCAAACTTTTTTCAGATAAGCAAAAATATCTGTTTGCAATAAGATTAATGCATTTTATTTGCTTTCAGTTTTAGTATGGTTTTTCTCATAGTATCTTTTGTGCAGTTACCAACAAATGAATAATTTTGGTTAGCCTGAATATGTAGCTATTTTAAAACATGTCATCAGATTTTCTTTTTCAATTGAAGACTGCTCATAATCAGCTAGGTAGCTTGTGTTTGTATGTTGTGTAAGGTTTTTTCTCACATTGGGATTAGAGGATAAGACACTAGGTATTATGGGTTTTTGTTTGTTTGGGATTTTGTTTAGTTTTTCCCAACTTGCATCTTGTATATATTCATTTAAAGACTGGCCTTTTTTATTAGTAGCTAGCAAGACAAATCAGCTAAATTGTACTCTGGAGGCAACATTAGTCAATGCCCACACTGGAGAGAAAACAAGATAATGTAAAATTCAGTAATGGCAATTATTCTCATCGGTATGGATAGAGAAGACAGAGGAGAAGAAAATATACAGGGAACAGGGAGTTAGACAAGAATTTTTTTATAGAAAAATGTAAAAAATAAGAGAAACTTGAAAATTTAGACCAATACCAGGTGGCCCAGTTCTGTGAAATCCTCAGCATCCTCACTGGGGTTTGAAAGCTTTCAGTACCACAGTCTTGAGCTTTGCTAAAGGATATTTATGCTGGAAGAGATCCCAAGAGCAGGAAAGACCTCACTGTTAGATCTGTCTCATATATGTATTTTGTCTGATCTGTGTCAGACAAAGTACATATATCTGTATATTTCAAAATACACCCAGGTGCCTTCATTTGCCATCATGGCTTTGAGTGTGTGAGCACCTGTCTCAACTCACACTAATCAGGAGACCACAAAGCAGAAACCTACCTGCCTGCCTTGCTCAGCTTTGTCTGTGAGAGAAGGGCTTTTGTGTTTCCACCAGCAGTGAGACAGGTAAATTTGTTACCTGTGTGCACTCTGTAGATAAGCCTAAACTTATGTTATAGTGTAACTGGACTTCTTTGCTTCTTAGATCAGAACCGTAATGCTAAGATTTTTGTTGGTTTTGGGGCTAATAGATGGTGTATAAATAAAAGCATTTTGGAGTTACCCTGTGTTCAGGAGATTGCAAAGGTACGTGTGCAAGTGCAGTTGGAAGCAGTTGTGTGATTGAATACATATATTTTATAGGATTTAATGGTTTTTTGGGCATGGTGGCCTTGGTCAAAGGTTGAATTTGATGATCTTAGAGGACTTTTTCAACCTTAATGGGATTAATTTTCCTCGGGATTTCTTGTTCCTTGTAGTGTTCTCCCTCATTGTCACTGTCCCCATTTGGTGCTCTGCTTTGGGAACTTGTATTTACACATATGTACTCACACACAGAGGAAGAAGATAATTAAAGCCCAGCTCGCTCTCCCTTTCATTCTTCTATTCTCTTCTTAGTGTTGTCCTGTCTGAGGCCTGCAGTGCTGCCTCTCCCTTCTGAAGGGCTCCTCTGGGTGCTGTGCTGTCCCTCCTCCTCCTGCCACAAGCAGTGGGATGCATCCTGTTGGGGGCCACTGCTATGTCACACCAAGTGATGTGCATGAGCAGGAGAGAAGGGGAAAGGGAAGTGAAAAGCCAAGGAAGCAATTATTTTGCCAGCAGCTCCTTTAAAAAAAAAACCACGAAAAAATAGCCCAATGAAACAAACCAGTCCAAAATGTCCTGGTGGCGTTGAGAGCTACTGCTGTCCAGCATGTGAGCCTTTCTTTCCTGTTGATGCAGTGGAATAAATAGCTTTGTGTGGTGCTGTGGCTGGTTCTCAGCAGGTTACTTGCAGCACTAGGCATCTTTGAGTTCCTCATCTTAAGGATGCTCATGTGGACAGACTGAAACCTGCTGGCAAGCTGTGGTGGCTGGGATTGTCTGGAATTATGTTCACATTAATTCCATTAGTACCAGCAAAAAGGGGTTTATTGAACATGCGCTAAATATACATATATATCTTGATTAAGTACAGCCTCTCCCAGTGGAACAACATAGGTTTTATCAAGTGATTCTGTTGATTCTGTGAGGCAGAGCTGGTTTGGACTGTGTGTTCCAGCTCAGTTCCGTGATAAGGAAGGTGTGTGTTTGGAGTGAGTTTCAGTGCTGATACCCAGGGAGGGCACGTTGAGCTGAACCTGCAGTTTCTTTATCAGAGACAAAGATTTTAGCAGTAAGAAAAGCTCTGTGGGAATGTAGGGAACGTGTTCAGCTGATGCTCAGAGCTTCCATGGATCTGTCATGTGGGGTTCTCAGTAATAGTTGACCAGTTCAGTCATTCTGCTGTGGAAAATCCCTCTAGATGGATAGTTGTGTTGAAAAGCTTGGGCAATGGCCAGTCTTACGCTGTATTTTCCATTCCTACCATTCTTGGAAACCCAAAGCTGTGAGCATGTAGTGAGACTTGGAAAACCCAAGGGGATGGCAGAAAGCCTGAGGGTACAGAACTCCTTGTGGCAGTGAGCAAAGCATAATGGAGCATACTCAGTAGAGCACTTTGTTAAGCTTGGTTTAAAGGTTGAGCAGGTCTCAGCTGAAAGCTAAAAGCATTTTTACGTGTTCTTCTGCTTTGGGGAACCAAAGTATTCAGGACCTCCCAGTTTTAGTGCATTTGCTTGAAGGTGCCATGCTGCTCCATTATTCCATCAGTCTGGGGTTTTTTTCCCAATATTAAATGAAGCTGTGGCTTGTTCAAGCATCTGATTTTTATTTGTCCTCATGTCCTTATGAGTTACATAAAAGTGAAGTCAAGCAATGTCTTTAGTGTCTGCTCTATATAGATCTACCTGAAATAGTTTCAGGTCACCTTTACATGCCTAATTTGGAAAACAGTTGAGCAGCATGACTCTTGCCTTGGAGAATTGAGCAGTCTAGGCTCCTCACAGTAGTCTTGGGGCTCTTGCAATATCTGCACAAATCAAGATCTCATCCTTTCTGCAAATTAGGCATGGGCCTGTTTGACTTGTAGAGCCAGTAAGGGAAGGATGTTCAGTGCATGGGTTGGAGCCAAGTTAGAAAAGCCTTCCCTCCTGAAAAGCAGCTGTAGGATAGATCCAGTCCACCTAGATATTCATTAGTGTTATTTGGCAGATCTGTGAAATCATTCCTAATTGTTTCTGGTTCAGAGCTGGCAATGCTCTTGAAATGCAGTGAACTTGATGGTTAGTGGTTTTGAGGGTTAACTAGGGGGATGGGTTAAAGGCTCCTGGGCTTATGGCAGTAAGTAACCACTTTGTGTGCAGAAAGTTGGCTGAATTGGGCCACACTGGACATTTGAAGGTGTTGGAGGATGCTTGGATGGCAAGTGACCAACACTGGTGTCAGACAGTTGTTGATTCATGGGGAGTATCTATCATTAGGACTTGTGGGATGTGGGTATAAATGAGCATCACATACAGATAGGGCAGCCTGGAATTTCATTCCATAGATATTAATTTGTTTTACTTGTTTGTATAATCATCCTCTGTCTTTAGTTTGCAGTTGTTGCTGTGTAACTGAGATGGGGTTTTGGTGAAAGCTGAGGGGGCAGTAAGACTGAGTCAGCACTGAGCTTAGGCATGTGCTGTGAGTCTGTAAGGAGTTTGATTGCTCCCAACGAACTCACTCATGTGCTTACATTAGGCATGTGGTTTAAATAAGTTGTAAAATCTACACAAATGAGGAGGGTGAGACTACAAGCGCACAATGTTTAAAATCAAAGGTTTAGGGGGTAGTATTCCTCGGGGAAAAAAGCTTTTGGCATTTAATGCATGTCAGGGACACACTGAGCTTAAATGTCACCTTCGTTGGAAAAATGATCGTCATCTGTTAATTTTATGTGACTGTCTTGATAAATGACCTGGTAACATAGCAAGTTAGAGTTCACTGTAGTCCTCTACAACTCCAGGCTTTGGACTGAGAGCAACATTTTGGGATTATCCCTACGTCAAACTGTGTCTGAACTGAGTACATATAAATAATTGTCCGCCAGCTTTTCCTATTACAAACATACAGAGTTTCTGAAATTGGTTTACCATGTGCTGAAAATTTCTTTGATATTTTTAAAGCCTGTTGCTATGGGAACAAGACCCCATAACAGAAAGGCATTTTGGTACTAAGGAGGCCAAGAAATTCACTTAACAACAGGAATAAAGCCACAGCAAAATAGCTTGTATTCTTTTTCCAAAAGCAAACAAACAAACCCCAGAAGAAAGCCCAATATCCTAAAGCAGCTTGGACCTGGATTACCAGATGGAAGGAGACACTCTGCTCTCAGGGCTTCAGAGCCTGGCCAGGGAGCTCACCCAGTGCATAACTGGCTCTTATTGTGGAGAATAATCACGGAATCCACAAACATCTTTCTCTGAAATAATTCATATGTCTTTTTTTGCTTTTTCTCTTTTTTTTTTTTTAATATGGAAGGGTTGAAGGGATGTGATGCTTTGGTTTATGGGCAGGGAAACACGAGTTTTGCTTCTCAGAACTGGATGTCCCCTTTGTGCTTTGCTAATACAGAAACTGGCAGAACAGGCATTACTTTTTCTTTGACGTTGGGGCTTGCAGCCCTGTTTCCTTGTGTCTCATGACTGAGTGAATCAACACCTAATTAAACAGTCACATGAGGGACAGAGTAAAATGCTGTTCAGGCACTGATTCCCGTGAATCTTTGGAGAATAACTACTTACATCTGTCTTCCTCCTTTTCCAAGGAACCCTGAACAGCTGCAGCTCTGCCTTTTTTTCTTTTTTTTTTCTTTTTTTTTTTTCCCTGGGAAAAGAATAGCACGTAGACCTCATCTAAAGCAATGCTGCCTGTGCAGATAAATGAGACCTGGGGTAGAGGGAAGGAGCACCAGGGAATACTCAACAAAATCTGGAAGAATTGGAATGATTTGAGTTTGTGCTGGGGGTGACTTAACTGAAAGCCTGAAAGTATAGTCCTTGTGCATTTGACACTCCTGGAAATTTAACTGAAAATGTGAATGTTGGGCAAGGAAGATGGGAGTGATCGGTAGGGTTTCTTTATATTTTTAATAGTAGCTGTAATTTTATCACTTGCAGCTCGTTATGAAGGTCCATAACAATTGCTTTCCATCTCTGAGTGGCAAATACTTGTGTAGAGATTTATTGGGCTCTCAATTATCACTCAGTCACAAGTGCAGCGACCTTAATCAATTACAGGGCTGTGGCCTGCAGCCAAGGAATGCTCCAAGCCCCATGCTGCCTGCCTGCGCCGGATGACTTTCACCACCAAGGCAATATTTTTTCCCCTTATAAAACTCACAAAACAAGTATTACAGGATGTTTTAATCAGCACAAGCAGATGTCTCCCTGCACCCTGACACGGCAGAGGCTCCCAGGTTGCACAGCAGGTGATAAGGTCTGCAGCCAGAGTTTTTGTGGCTGCCATGTGCTGGCATTGGAGGTTCCAGTGGTTTGGGTGCTCTGTGGAGTGGCATTTCCAGGCTGGAAGTATCCAGGCTGCCTACAGCCAGGCCAGGGGGTTTCAGGGTGGAAAAAGCAGGATTTGGGCAGATGCCCTGGCAGGGACCCACTGTCTCATGGTACCCTGGGCAGAGCATCACCCACTCTGGTACAGCTTACAGGTTAAAAAGCATGACATGACAAAATGCAGCTGTTTACATTCTAGTCTTTTAGCCTTTAAAAATGTATTTATTTTTAGATATATCTGTCTGATTAAAAAAAAAGGCTTATTTAGAAGTGTTTGCTTGGTGCAAGAATCAGCTGACGTGTCAGGCATAGCTAGAGCACACCAGCAGTTTGGTTATGCACCTTGCATCTTTCTTTTTAATGTGTCCTGAGGTAATGTATTGAAAATCTCAGTTTTCAGTGGTGCAAAAAGAATGAAACTGCCATAGGCCTTACGGTTTGTTGGAAGTGCATGAAAGTAAAAGCCTTAAAGACACTAAGCTGAAGATAAATATGGGGAACTCAATATCTGTCTATTAAAAAAAAGAAAATGTTAGGATTACTCAGCCAAAGTACCCTTATCCCATCAGGAATCTTTCAAGGGTTTATTAATATTAGGGTTGATAGCAATAGTGGAGATACAGTGATCCCTCTAAGATGTCTTCATTTTCTTGATGAGAGATCTTACAGTCAACCTTGACACTCGTTTATCTTTTCTCTTCATTCTCAACTATTAATATTCACAACTTCCAAAATAAAAAGGATCAATTCACCATTAAGTTCCCTAAGCAAATTCTGCAGTTGATAAATCCAAGCTTGTGAGCTTGATTTTGTTTTGTCGAGTTAGTTTTATGTGTGCATTTAAGAATGGTTGAACCCATCGCAACATCTCCAGAGCTACACAGCATAAAGGAGGGAACACAGACCTCCCCCCACGACCCTTCTCTGCTGCGTTACATAATTCTGGGTGATTTTAGAAGAGTCTTTATTTCCAACAACTATGCTATTTCCAGCTATGTTCATCAAAAGCAATTTGTATTGGAACCTTTTTCTCCCCAGCTTTTCATTAAATGCACACAATACTGAGCTATTTACACTTTAATAGCTACAGCAGAAGAGTCTGCTCTGCACACCCGAGTATGCACAATAAAATAACTGTTTGGCAGGGGGAAAATGCCCTGTTGTCTTGCAGTACCAGTTGGTGTTATGGAGGTTTGTTTAGTGTCTTATAGTAGATTGCAATTGTAGGAAATGCGATACAAAACAAACACGAATGTTTCAGTAGCTCAGCCATGCATCAGATTTTTACTTTGATAGTTATTTTTATTTTCAGTTTTTATCATGACTTGAAAAATTACATCAGTGGACAGTCAATCTGCTGAGGTCTCCACGTTCTTAAAAGAGAGATAATGTTCTGTATCCTACCCTCCAGGAATGCTCCTAGGCAGATTTGTAGTTGCTGATGCTCCTTTACAGTGCTGGTAGAGACTGTTTATTCCAGTCATGAGACCTCGTGCTGGATGGGAGAATCCTGTGTATGGGGAGTTTATAAACTTGTTGATTTTATTTTCTTTTTTAGTCTCCTATCAAAAGCACTTTTTTCAGCATTTGTCTGGTTACCTTTAAAGAAAAGAGGGTCCGGGTTTTGAAACTCTTGAGGGCTGTTTGCAGTGATCTTTCTCATCATTTTGGCACTTGCTGACCTTTGGGTGGGCTTATGTTTGTGTGTGCAGGTTTGTGTATATGCTCCAGGTGTGCATGGAAGGTTCATGCTTTAATATGTCCACTCTTCCTCTCCAGGAGTGAGGAACTTTTTTTTTGCAGGGATGCAAAATGCACAGAAAGAACTTTTTTTAGAAGTCTAGCTCAGTGGTAATCCTACTAAGGCAAGTATTTTGTAGAGAAATGGTATCCAAGTATTTCTAGTCAGATTTCAAATAAAATCCTAATTGGTTTTCTCTCTTTTTGTCTAGTGTGGCTTGCAGCTCCTACCTTTGTGTATTACTAAGCAATAAACATTTCTTGGCTCACTGACAGGCTCTTTGTTGTGTGCGTTTACAACATGTGTGAGGGAAGCCTTCCTTCAGGAGAAAGACTGAAAAAACTCATTAAGGCAGTGAAGACCAAAAATGAATCATTTCATTACTTTTTAGCCTGCGGTTGGAGCAAACTCTGTCTGCTTGGTTTAAAATCAGATGATTTATACCCAAAAGGTGCATATGAGCCTCTGCAGTAGTTTTAAGTGTTTTCAGAAATACCTTTGGATAAGGTGAAGAAAGTGATTCTTTTTGGTGCTGTTTGGTTTGAGGATAGTTTTGGTTCCTTTGTGTTTAAGAACATTCCCCAGTCAGGCGTGGAGCTCTGCAGAGGATCCATTGGCTCTGGGCTGCTGGATGTGGTTGAGCATCATCACCCACATCTTTCCCGTCTGCAGCTGGGTGGATGTGCATGGATACTGAAATATCTCCCTGGAAGCTGATGGGCTATGGCAGGAGATTTTGACTGCTTTATTTTTTTGAACTTGTTCAGTGTTTTTTTGAAGCAGGGTAATATGCTTCAGAAGTATGCTTTGTTTTTCAAGCTCAAATTTTACACACCAAAGAAAGCCTTCACCCTTTCAAAGAGAGGCCTGGATATACACCTAGAGAAGGGAATGGTGCATATCTCATATTGAAGTGGCTCCAGTGTTTTGTTGGATATGGGAATGGTGACTGCGTGTATAAACAAACACTGAATATCTGAAGTCCTTCCTCAAGCAATAAATATTCACTGATCTGGCTAAAGCACTGTTTACTCTCTGTACAATTTCAGTCTGTCTCTATTTGCAGAGAAATTCCTTCCAATATTTTTCCTGGTCAGTTGTTGGATGGAGGCTGGGTCAGCTTTCAAAGCACTTGTCTTTTAATACGCATCAGGTTACCCTGAGGTAAAATGGAAACCTTAGATGCTATTCCTGTAAATAAATGTTTACATAATACATGGCACTTCTCAGCATTGCATGTCTAAGAAAAAAGGTCACTTTTGACATCAGTAACCTTTAGAGAGTGGTGCCTTGCCACACAGGTAAAGGAAGTTACTGGACACTGCACATTGCTTCACTAGATCAAGAAAGTAGGTAGGAGTGGTCAGATGTTACCACTTTTATCTCCAGAAGCTTGGCATTTGAAGCTTTAAAGTCAAGATTTGGGTTTAAGGCATGGGTCCTGTAACCAGCACATGCCCAGTTTTTCTCATTTGAGTAATTCCATTGAATTCCCTTGCACTAATCATGTATGAAAAGCCAGTTCTGTAATGTATGTGTTTGTGGCATCAGGGTCTCAATTCCTCACTCAGTTCTTCAAAAGTGTATAAATGAGAAGCTTCCTATAAAGCATTAATGGTAACAAAAGATAATAGTTTTATCTCGCTTTCGTTTTGCTGCTTTGGTGTCAAAACACTTGTCAAGCACAAAACATAAAAATATTACCTTCCTGTAAAACAGCAACAAAACCATTATGGTGTCAATAGATTAAGGATTTCTCCCTGAACTTAACCCAGGAGATGTGTAGCAGAACAGGGAGCTTGGTGTTCTGCTTTGGAATCAATTTCAGAGGACAAGCAACATCTGAACTCTTGGGATCATTTGATTTGGGACCAGAGCCCATGAACAGGTGCATCAGCTCACCCACTCTGTGATGCAGGGGAACCATTGATAGCTTAGGGTAGGATGCAGTGGTGCAGGAGATCCTGGTGATAAATCTATTTTTGCTGCTTATGTATTTAAAATATTGGCAAAACCTATAGGTTTTCAGACACTGAATAAAAATGAAGTAGGAGCTATGATGCCGCAGCCTTCTGCTTTCATGTATTACTTGAGTTTTATCCAAAGATCGTACAGAATTAATAGTATGAGTGATTAGCCCCACCTATGCCTGTGACAAGACTAGCTGGCTTTTAATGTGCGCTGCATTTTTGAATGTTCAATTCCTTCTTCACATCTCTGTCCATCTGTCTCATTCCTCCCCCAGCTTAGAGATAAGAGTTTGTTAAATAGCTCTGTGCCATTTATTGTTTATTAAATAAAGGCTCGCTGCTGTTGCGATGTCTGGGTACCCTTCCTAGCATGACCCGGCTTACCGCCGGAGCACCATCAGGAAACCTTGTTTACAGCCGCCCGGGTTCGTCGGGCTTTCTTTGGGGGCATTACTTTGCGTATTTAATGTTTTCCCCGTCTCTGGCCATCCAATTGTCTCGCCTGTCCCCGCTGATTCCCGTGTAATATTAATGAGCCCGGGGAGCGCACAGTGCGCTCTTTGTTCGCGCGGGGAGGGGGAGCGGGATGCGGGAGCCGCAGAGACAGCGGGGGCGGCCGGGGGTCCTCGCTGCCCTTCCCGCCGAGCGCCTGCCCGGGGCAGCGCTCCCAGGCCGCCGTGCGAGGCAGGGCCGGAGCGCGGGGTGTCGCCGGGGCTGGCGGCCGCAGGTGGCCCGCGGTGACAGCTGTGTCACATGATGGCTGTCAGCGCGGGCTCGGCCACCCGCGCTCCCGGGCTCTGCCGCGAGCATCCCGCCGCTCCCAGGAATGTGAGGGCCGGGGGTGCCGGCTGCACTGAGGCCGCCGCGCTTCGTCCCCCCGTTCCCCGGCGAGCGGGCTGAGCTGCCGGCGGGCGCGGCTCGGAGGTGTCGCACGGCTGCCCGGGGACTGGGTCATGAGACAGCCGGGAGCGCGGTGGCGACAGCGGCGCGATGGATGGCACTGACAGCTCCCCGTGAATCGCTCTCATCTCCGCGGCACAGCCTGCAAGAGACAAAGGAGCCGGGAAGACGGGCGCTCTTTGCTCGAGCAGGAATCCCGGGCTGTGCGGCATGGAGGGGCAGGATTTGGGTTATGAAACTCCGGGGCAGCCCAACGCAGCCCGGTGCAAAGCCCGACGGTGCTGTCCTTAAGGTGGTTTTTGTGCTCCTGTTGCTAGGATTAAGCCTTTTGCATTGCAGCATGGAGAGTCTTTTGTTTGAGTTAAATTCAGACCTCTTGATGTGTCACCTGACAGTCTTGTGGTTTTGGATGAATATGGCTCATTGCTATTATTAACCTGAGTTGGCAGCCGGGCACAACAGGAGTTTAGAGGGATTTTGAAAAGTGGAACTGCTCGGGGGACAAAGATGCTTCCCAGGTACGGTCACTGCACAGTTCTTGAGATTATTTTAATTATCTGAAAGCTTATTATTTTCGCGGTGATGAAAATACTTATTTTCCGGAATTGTGAATCTTCTAGAGATTTTTTTTTTATGATTCTTAGTATAATTTTATGCTAAATGGCACAAATTTTTTTGCCTGAATTGATTCTGTCTTGTAATTTTGTAAAGGGAAGTGCAGTCTGCTTGAATAATGTAATTTTGTTCAGTGCTAGTGAATTTAACTGAAAGGAGCTGTGTCTCATTTTGTGTGGTTTTAATTAAAACATATTTCAAAAGAGTATGAAACTTGTGTGTGTATGTGCAAATATTTGCATGCATACGTGTACCTAAATCAACTAAAACCTGAACAGGTACTTTTTGAAATTACAAAAATGAAGTAGTCCCAAAAATATTTTATGAAATTACTAATACTGATTGTAAATTCTGAAGGCATGTAAATTGCAAAGTTATTCAACATACTACACATTTTAACTTTATACATACAAACAAAACCTTCCCCCAATTTATTTTCAGTATAACACTCCAGATTATGATTAATGTGTTGACTAGGCTGCACCTAACCTGTAAATATTACGTCTTTTTGCTTGTGGAAAAGCATCTGGCTCATGTATTAGACTTTAGAGTATAAATTCAGTATCTTAATGAGAGTCAAGTGACTTGGTAGAAGGGAGAAAAAAATGAAAACAAACTAAAGTCAACTTCGTATGCAGATAAAGAATTGGACAGAGCCAAGAAACTTGGCAGGCAGTTGAGGTTCAGGTCCAAGTTTGTTATACCTGTGAAATACCTGGCTGACGCACTTTGTTCCTGGTGTACAGTATGTACTTAGTATAAGCAGCACAAGTTTCCTGGAGCTCAAGAAGTGCAGCTATTCCAGGTGAGGATTGCTAAGCTGGTAAATGAATGAGACAGACTTAAAGATGGAGCAGGGAGTTGACCTCCACAGTGCTGCAGTGCCTGTGGACGTGCCACCCTCTTTCAAGAGATGAAAAGCAAGGGACTTGGATTTATTTATTTGTATTTTAAAGAAACATTATTTCCACGGGATAAACCTGAAACATGTCACCAGTGCAAGCAGTCAAGGGTGGTTGTCCCTGAGATGATCCACCATCTGTCTATGCTTCCACGCTACTCGGAACCCAGGTCCTGTGACTTCTGCGAAACCCCAGCTGAGGTCACCGTGGCAGAGGGCAGAGTCACCCGGGGCGCTGGGTGAGCTCCTTCGCAATCCTCCCTCCCTGCCCTGGCCGAGGCACAGACGCTGCTTTTCTGTGCAGAATCAGCAAGTGCTCACCACCACTGTCACACAGCCCTGACGTGACCTCAGCTCTTGTAAAGACAATTATCTTGCAAAATTTTTTCTAAGTATAGGCCCCATGGTTTCTCTGCTTTACAAGTGTTTCTTCCTCCTTGCAGCCTTATGGTTGTGTTATGTCACCAGCACTTAAGTGGAATCTCTCTTAAACTGCCAGCTTTGCAAATCAGCCATGCAGGCTGGATCATCCTTGTCATGTGAATCCTGAGAAAGTTCTTTTGTGTTTCAGGTGCTATTGTTAAAAAAAATAAATAAGGTGCCCATGCCTCTAAAAGAAGATGGTCTTCTAAAGCTGCAAGCATCATTCACACATGTTACAGTTCTGTTTTCATTGCTTCCAAATTAGTTGTGATCTTTCAGAGTGGTCTATGCAGCTGTTTTTGTACCATAATGGTCAAATAATAAATGAATTACTGAAATGCAGTAAGAAGGTATTAAAATATGTACAAGACCCTCCCCATTAATCCTATATATTCAACTTTTGTTGTATCTTCTCAAAGACAAAAGAAAAAAAATCTAGTAACAGATAATAGAAATCTGCTGAGGAGTTTGGGCAGGAGAAGTGAATTCCTGGTTGGAAAAGGCATCTCAGGGCTCAGAGGAGTATGACAGGGTGGTTGGACTAGGCAATGACCATTTTCCTTCTGGACTTGATCACCCTTCCCTGTGGCAAAGCAACTGCAGGATTCTGACTACTGGGCTGTGTAGGTAGAGGTGAGCATGCTTTGATGTGAATGTACCTCTCCATGGAATGTGGAGATAATCTGAAATCCCAGCACACTCAGTAGAACAGTCTCATATTTACAACATCAGCTCTTCAGGACAGACTCAGCCTCTGTCGAGCGCTTGTGTAGAAGTTGGCTGGGTCTAAGTACCACTGCAACAAGGATAATACCTGGAGAATCATCTGCAGGAGCTGGAGATAAGCCCTGGAATCCCTGTGCCTCTGCTCTGATGCTCATCTAGCAGGAGTGAAGGTTTTCTTCTGCCAGAGCCTGTGAGGGGAGCATGGGGCAAGGTGGACCCGTCTGCTCTGCCGGGCTGTTCCTGTCACCCTTTAAAAAGGTGCTAACATGAAAACCATGCAGAACAGATAAGCTGGCATAAACTATAAATATCATTTGCGTAGATGCATTTAAAAATAGTTCCAAGTGATTCATCACCAGGCAATTTTTATAACTATGGGTAACATGATGTAGGAAAACAATAGTTTGACTGATAGTTTCAACTTACTTTTTACATGTTAAGTCCTATTCTGGTTTTGAGCAGCTCTACTGTTTAGAAAACTCTTCTACAGTTCCTACCTGCTTAATACCTTGATCAGTTTGCTTCAATTGCTTTTCTTTAAGACTTCTAAAATACCTGTTCTTATTAAAAAGTAATCAGATACTATATAAGCCATGTTAATATACAACAGTTTTAAAAGTAAAGTCTCAGCCAGGACCAAGTTAAACCTTTAATGTAATGAAGAAGTGTTGTTCATTTTCTAAGTGGGAACGAGGATGAAGGAATGTACTTGGATTCAAATACAGGGGAAAATCTTGTATTTTACTTGATGGGGTGAACTTGATGGTGATGAAGGATTTCTGTGTCTGTTCTTTCATTTATTCAAACTTGCACAGAGTGAAATAATACCAATTTACAGCCATTCTTGCTGAGAAATGTTGTTGGCGGTAATAAACTCCAGGAATTGAATACATAAGAAAATTCATTCTTGGAGAGCAGTTGGAATTTTGGATTGCTGTGATTCTCCATAGTACAGGTGTCAGGAAGCATGCCATGGAATTGTAAATGTAAGCTACAGGTAATATTTGTAGTGATTGAAGGTAAAAAAGGCAGGAAAGCAGAAAGAATGAAAAAAGAGAAGAGCTGAACATCAGTAGGGCTTAAGTGTGAATATACATTAAAACACCATTTTACAGATCTTGATCTCATTGTTGCTAGTTTTTAATAATTCCGTCATTAATTATATGGAATTTTCCCTTTCTCTCGCAAATAATTACTTTTCTTTTGCACTCTGTACTTGTGTGAGTGTCTGTACAGGGGCATTAGATCAGATGCCCTCCAGAAGTCCCTTCCAACCTTGTTTTGTTTCTGAAACATCCCATATAGCATTTACACATCAACAAATTTCTACCCCATACAGGTGTTTTTGAACATCTCATTCTAGAGGAATCCCCACTTGTGTAGTGGAGATCTCCACAGGAACAGTGTCCTGCTCACAAGGAATTTTTTTATCACTAGTTTTTCTCTTGCTCCCTGCCTGAACTCACAGCACTGTGTGGCAAAGTCACTAACACTTCCAGTGGTGAAAGATATTTGGGGTTTTCTTGGTGGTGGTTTTTATGTTTATTTTATTTGTCCTGGGTTTATTTTGTTTTTTTTTTTTCCTTTAAATCTAATTAGTTTCAAGGAGAGATCAAAGAGTGGCAGATAGGTCATGCAGGGAAAGTCCTCATTAAGAAACTGTCATTTCCAGAGCAGTGTGGGAGATGGAGACTCACCTTTCATTAACATTACTAGAACATTTGATTCTACATCTCCTGGTTTTCCTGTAAGAATCTCAAGAAAACATCAGTTAAATGTCAAAGTTAGTTTCCATTTATAAACAGAACTAATTATATTCAGAAGATCTAGGTCAGTTTTCATCTGCCTGAAGAGGAGCGCTGGAGTGCTGCCCTGTTATATTTGTTTTGAGAATGCCTCTTGCATGCAGGAATTTTACGTTTCTGGGGATAATCTATTCAGATATCAAGCTTAACGGTATTTTAAATCTGCTAACAACAAAAGCAAAGCTCTGAGTACCGCTTCCCCCTCTCTGGTGGGGGTGAGTTGGAGGTGCCAGGCTGCCTCTGTTTACTGTCTGTCTGAATGAACTTTCCCCCAGCTCTCTGAAAGGCTCTTCTGGTTTGGGAAGTGGCCTGCTATTGCCAGGGAATGCTTTTGCAAGGCTGAAATGTGCTTAAGGATGCTATTATGTAACAGAGATAACGCTTCTTTGGAATTATCACAAATTATGATGGATAATAGCTACTAAATGCTTGTCTAAAGAAAGTTAAAATGTCATGTGAAGAAGCTGAGAAGTAAACAAGCTCTTGTTACCTTGATCAAATATGTTTCTGAATACAGCAAGAGTTTTATATTTAGCTTTCTCTCCTCTTAGTGTGTAATCTGCTCTTGGAGCTTTTTATAAGTAGACTTTCCTAAGATCTGGAACAGCTATTGCCCTTCTTTGCCAGTAATTTCAAAGTCAAATATCAAAAGTACTAGGTAATGGAAGACATGCTTTTGTCTGAGTGTGAAGGAAATTCAAATGTGTTGCAAGGGTGGAGCAAGCGATAGCACTCTTTTGGCAAGCAATTCATTGTTACTGTCACACAGTTTCTTTATAGGAACTGACCTATCTGGAAAAAATATTAGTTTCTGGACTTCTACTGATTTCACTAAAATATATGGAGGCTGTTCCTCCAGGAAGCCAGTTTATCTAGCCAGTTTATCTCACTTCTAGCCAAAATCATGCACTTACCAGTTACCATCCCCAGCTCTAGAGCCTTTGCGCCTCTCACCTGGTGGCACCCCAGGCACGTGTCAAACTAGGGTTTTGTTTTCTTGCATTTTCTGAAATGCAAGATGAGGCTCATTGGGAGAGCCTCCAGTAAGTGTAAGCTTGGCTCTGAGTATGTCACTGTGCTTGGGTTTTGGTACAGAATTTGCTCAGTTTGGTGTCTGCACTTTGTGTGAGCATTTCGATCTGCGGGTAATACTTGGCTTCAGTGCCCAAATGAGGGGGTGCGTGGCTCTTTGCCCCAGAATCTACACATTAAGTTATTTCAGCTCAAGTTGCTCAAGGTTTTCTTTCTTGTAATAAGTTGATTTGGACATTTGTTGCACACCATCTTCTCTGCAGCTTCTGTTTTTCTCTCCTGTTGCTAAATGGTGGGGATAGGCAGATTAGGAAATAGATTTCCTCTCAGGAGAGTCTGTAACTGTATGTCTGGATGCTTAGTCTCACCTCATTGGGACTACACTAACTGTAAAACTTGTGTTCCTATACTGAGCAGCCTTAAAAACTTCTGATAGGCAGTGATGGCTTTGATGATCAAATGGATTTTCTGCTGTTCCAGGACTTGTTGAGTCACAATTCATCATTAGTGCATTGGTCACATAAAGTGTGGGTGTAGCACAGGAAACCCTTTGGGTGCTGAGTTAGAGGAGAGGAAAATTTACTGTTGTCTTGAAGTCTAACATGCCAGGTTTACTTTAAGCCATGTTATGGGTGTCTTTTTGCTGAAATAAATGTTACAGCTTCTTGCAAATTGCAAGTCTGTATCCTTCATAAATGGCTAGAAAGTTTTCCAGCACCTTGTTTCTGGCTTCTTGGGGTTCATGCTAGCACTGCTTGCCTAAAAGCCAAGGATAAGGGAGACAGAATTTCATGTGATCTAGGAAATGGCTTATAAATTAGCTGAAAGATGATTCCTGGTGGTTTCATGGATACAGCAGGTGTCTTGTTTCCTATCTTCCAAGAACTGAGATGATATCAGTGAAAATGGATTCCCAAGCCAATGGACGACAATGCTTGCTGGCTTTAATGTGATGGGTGGCTTTTTAAAATGGAAATTTAAGATGATAGCTACAAAGCACCCTTAAAGGCAAGATGATGCAATGGTTTCCAAGCCTGATCCCTGCATGTTCTTCCTTTGAGAGCTCCTCTGGAGTAGTGGCACTAGGGAAGGCTGAGGCTCAGGAAAGCTCCTTCCCTTGGAAACCAGTTTGGGAATAGGTGTGTTAGGACTGCTGTGTGTGGTTTGCTGACCACGGCCTTGAGTCACGGTGGCTTATGTAGAGAGAACCAGGTGGTTCTCCCAAACCACCCTGTGATTATTCATTTTGAGGGTTTTTTTGTGTCTTTAAACACAAAAGCTGAGTTCTCCTATGACATTGATTTTAAATAGCTGTAACTTGAAGAAAACATCACAAGACAGAGCACAAGACCTATTAATGCTGCACACATAATTTTGTGCAGTTGTAGAGGATTGGTGCAGTTTATGACAGTGTAATTTGCCACGTGGAGGGGAAAGAAAAGAAAACACAGGGCATACTTCTGGCTACAGGATCAAAGGGTTTGATGAAATGGCATTAAATTCGCTTGACTTTATGTTTTAATCAAGTTGTATATACAGATAGTGTAGAAAGAACAGTGTAATAAAGAGTTGTGGTAATTGATCCTTCTGCTCTTTTCTTTTTTAATTAAAGCTGGCCTTTGCCGGAGTTTGACCCAAGTCAGATCCGACTGATCGTGTATCAGGACTGTGAAAGAAGAGGACGGAATGTCTTATTTGACTCCAGTGCTAAAAGAAAAATAGAGGATGTTTCAGTGTCTGTGAGTATTTTGCTAATTTACATGTTTATAGTCTGTATTTTTTTTTAATGGCCAGATTGATAAATTGCCTGTGTTCTGTTTTATTCACATTGACATTTAAACATCGGTTATAAGCAAGGCTATATTTAAATGCCTGTTAAGTTGCAAATTATTCAGGCTTCAGTGGTTTCACTCTTACCAGCTTTAAATACTATAGTGATCTCTTTATTCTGGGGCTTATCTACTTTCTTCTCTTTCAGTGAGAAGGATTCCTTCCTGCGGCTGCAGCAGGCAGTGCTGGGGGTAGAAGCAGGGCATGAACTGGGATTTATTGATCTGGTTTTGTGACATGGTGGGGTCTGCATTCTTAATCAGAAGGTTCCCCCAGCCCCATGTCCTCTTGTGTCCTGTTTGCTTAGCTTTTGCCAGCTGTTGTTTGTATGCTTTGCTGACAGTTTTTTCACACAAAGTTACTTGAAAACTCTGTTTTTCCTTTTGGCATGGTTTGCATGGTAATCTATTAATTGAAACTGTAATGGATGCGGTCAGATGAGGATACTTCCTTCTAAGACCAGAAGATTAATTTTTGGCCACAGTGCTATTGAAAGGGGTGGTGGGAGGCTGGACAACATATTTCGTTGCTTTTGACTTCCTTTTCACCGTCTCTAAAAACATTCACAAACCCTTTTAAGCTCTGCAAGCAGAAAGCATGGTGTGAATTGAAATAATGATTCCAGCTGCTTTTACCTGTAGGACTTACTGAGGTCCTTCTGTAAGCAGAAGTGCACAGAATAACATTACCCCCAAACCCTGGTTTTCCTGTTGAGCGTTGGAGTACATCCAAAAGGTTTTTCATCCAGCTTTCTAAACTCTTCCAGCCTGTTGCTGAGAACTACCAGCCAGATGCTCCTAACCCTCATTCCAAGTGCTGTCTGTGTCCTATATCCAAACCTCTGGAGTCTGTGTCCTACCAGGTGTGAACTTCCAGGCTTCTCCATTGATTACTCCAGTGCTTTTATAGCCATGAATCAAGATGCCAATCTCCTAGTTTCTGTAGAGAATTTGTGAAGTAAAGCAAGTTTCACATATGTTGAAAAAATGCATCTTTTTTATTTAGACTTGTTAGAATGGTTTTATTAGTTTTTGTTCTTCCTGGTGTTCTTGCCAGGAAAACAGGTTTTTAAAGACAGGAGGGCTTCAGAAGTGGTTTATTGGTATGAATCGCTGGCTGTGCTTATCACTATTACTTCATTAATTATAAAGTATTACTTCATTAATAAAAAACGTGTACAGCATAAATGCTCTTGCCAGATTTAAATTAATTTCTTGAGAGCCTAAAACCTCTTTAAGATAGATGTGTACTTGCACACTGAACTTGCAAACTTCAGTGTTTTGGGTTACTTCAGAAAGCTCATGGACTGTGGCAGCTCAACAGCAGCAGGAAAAATGGCTGATAATGGAGCTGATATGGTTCCATATTAATCTCTCCTTTTTCTTTGCTAAGTGGGAGGGAAACAGCTGTAGTCACCATCTCCACTTGAGACTAGTGGAGAAAAACTGTTTCCAGGGCATTCGAAATACTCAGAAGTCATCTCTAGGAACTTGAAACATTTATTTTTCATAGTATTAGGATTCTTTGAAAGAGGATATATTGAAACATTTGCTTGCCATTCTGCAGCACTCAGATAATGTCATATCAGGCAAAACTTTCTTGTGAAAGAAAGGTTTGCAGGTAAAAACATGCAGGAGAGTCCTCAGCTCGGCTTGCTGTGAGCTCAGTATGGGCTTGTGCAGTTAGCAGGACATACTGGCCATTTTCAAGGAATTGCATTGTTCATTTCTCTAGCTCTTTATCATGATTTTCGTTAGCAAAGACATACCCTGCCTATACAAAGCCAGATCTTGGCTCTAAGCACATTCCAAGGCACTTGTGCCCTTTTGCAGCCAGCCATGTGTGGGCTGGGCACTCTCCCTTCTGAAAGGGTATCTGTTCAACACCTCACAAAAAGCAAGGCTTTCTGCATCTCTTTCCCCTCACGCCCCATTTCCTAACATGACTTATACCTCTGGATTTACAAATAATGCCAGGGGAGAGATCTGCAAGAGTGCCTGGCAGTGGCCAGACTGTTCTGGTTCAAGTCAAATCAGTCTAACAAGGAGAACCAAGAGGGTTCCACTTTATGGTGCTGTGCTCTTCAGTTCCCATTTTCTATTGTTTATAAGACATGAAAGCAATTATAATTTAAGAGTTGTATGCCTGCAGCAAGGTGAGATGTATTTTGGTCTGTTTTATGTATATAATCTGTGCATATGTCAAGAGTTGTGTGTGGTGGGCCAAGGTTGAACATGGCTCAGGCATTTGAATTCTGTAAAGGAAGGTATGGTCATAAAATTTAAGGAGCGTCGGAGAAAACCTTTGCAGACACAGATGTTTCAAGAAATAAAACAGTGAGCTCTGGCTTTTTGAGGAGTGAAAACTGCTGAGTTTGTGCTCACACTAGACTAGTCTCTCATTAGTAAAGCATTGCTAGGTTCATCTTACCCATGAGGGAAATGTGGCTATAACACAAATAAGGACTTCGTGTTTTCATTGGATATTAAATCAGCCTCTTCATGTCTTCAGTAAAGCTAAATGTTAAATAGACAAGAATTTGGGGAGAGTTTTGCATAGCAGGACACTGAAGGCAGTCTAGAGTTTACAGCGTGGCCATTTCAATATTTTAATTGCTCAGGAGAAGTCATGTTTTCCCCAGGTCTTGGTAGAGTTAAGCTTGGTGAGGGAAGCTGAGCAGCAGTCTGGTGACTGGAGGGCTGGCGGCTGTTCCCAACACCGGGAATGTTGGCCCAAGGCTGTGCCAGGCAGAGATCCGCCGTGGGCAGCTGTGGGCACTGTGCATGTGGGAGGCAGAGAGATCCCCTTTGTGAGTCCTATACCTTTTTTGGTGCTCAGCAGGAGAGGTTCTTCCTTCCCCAGCTTTCAAGGGGGTGGGCTATTGATCAGCTGGGCTCTGGAAGCAGAGGGGAAAAGCTGCTGCCTCCTGAGCATCAGAAAATTGGGTGTCAGAGTTCTGCCAGGGTATCCCAGAAGAGTGGCTGCCCCCTCCAGCCCTAGGCCATGAGCAAACACGTCAGAACAGGCATTTGCACATTGAATGTACCAGGGCAGCATGTGGTACGAGGAAGAGGCATTACGGATGCCTTTACTGAACAGCCTCTGTCCCCAGCCAAGCATCCACATCCTTGAATTTTTGGGTATCAAAGAACTTCTATGGGCAAGCTTGTGAGTTTGAGCCACTGTCTCCTCTGGAGAGCTATTTTTTTTGGTTCCTCATTCTGTGTCTTGTTTCTAAAGAGGCTGTGTTACTTGATGTGCAGGTGATAGTGTTGCACCCTATGACTGGTTTCTGCTGTTAGACTCTTTTCTGTGCTTGTCTGCACCTTTTGCTCTGACATCTCCTCTCCTACTCTCTGCTCCCAGTGCCACCAGCCCCGCTCTCCTCCCTGTGCCATGGGCTGCACCAAGTTCCCGAGCCAGGAGCTGTGAGTGAACACAGGTGTGCTCCTCAAAAAGCTGTGGTACCAGGCCTGCTTTGAATTTCAAATAAGCACAACAAGCAGCTCCTTTTCCTCCTTAAGGTGCAGCAGCCTGGTGGCCTGGCCAGCGCTGGGCTGTCAGCCTCGGCTCTGCCTTTCCCTGTGCTTGGCTTCCCAGCTTCGACACTGCATCCACACTCAGCTCATGCTAAGGCTGGTTTGTGTTTTACTGTGTGGTGCAGGAGTTGTGTCCCCATAAATGCCAGTGTGCAAACGCCAGCCGAAGTATGAGGAGCTTGCTTCCAAGAGCCAGCAATTGTTTGGGATAAGGATGCCACAGTAATGGTGTTATGAGGGAGTAGTGGGGAGTAAAGTAAAGAAGAAGCTGAAAAGGGAAACCTTGGATCATGGCTTCCCTTGGAGTAGGCAGAGTGAGTTCAGGGACAGGGATTAACTGCTCATTTTACTGCTCTTCATTTTACTGCTCATTTTCCTTTTTGTGTTGTCCTCTGGGGATTTATGACAAGACAGTGGTTAACACTGGGGATCTGGATGGAGAGAGGTGCTGATGAACATGTAAGAGCTAGAAGATTTCCTAAGTCTAAAGATCAGCCTAGACGAAGGTTTGAAGTCCAGGTAGGAAAGAGGAGTCTCAGGGGACCATGAGGAAGAGAAAGGAGGAAAGAAAGGATGGACCCAAACTGTGCACTGTACTGTGCAGGGATCTAGAGTTTGGGCATGTGGGAGGACAAGGGGAAAGACAAGGAATCCGAGAAGGAGAGTGACTTCTTGCCAGGACCCAGAGGCAGAAGAAGGCTTTCAGAAACGGCATTTGTTTTGGTTTTCTGAAGAAATGAAAGAGAAAGAGATACCTGGGATGCAGAATTTGAGATGTAGAGGTGCAATAGTGAGCTTTAATTTGGGGAAGGGAAAGTTCATTTCTTCCACTAGTTGTCTTTATCTTCGGAAGAATTTCACTAAAATGTCATATGATATTTGATCTCCTTCAGCAGCAATTTCTTTTACTCTGAACGTCGTATTTATCCCAAAGTAGAGAAATGGCATGCTGTTTGAAACAAGCCAGGATTAGCCATGTGTTCTAATATACTTCAGCACTGGATAAATGTTGAACAGCAAATTGCTTTGAGGGATTAGTAATTGGATAGTGAGCCTTTTGCTTTTAGGTGAGTTGTGTGAAATGGAGACTCTGGACTCTGTCTGGCTCTCAGGACAGGTTTCCAGTGAGCCAGCTGAGCAGATGGATAAAGCTGTAAGCACAGAGATCAAGTCCCACCTTCTTAGCTCTGCTTATTCTTTCTAAACAGACATGGAAAAATACTAGTGGAGTGGGGGAGCACGGGGTTGTCTTGACTTCTTTCACTGACCTCTGAGTAATAGAGGAACTCAACAACTCTAGAAATAAAAGGAAATTGCAGCACTTGGCAGCTGCATTTTAAGAAAGATATCTGTTTTTTTATATCAGCACTTGAAGGGGAGGAATGAGTGCCTATTCAGGTTACTCCCATGTCCCAGGTGGATACAAACATTTAATTGCACATACAGACCAACACGTAATAATGCAGCAAAAGAGTTAATTTATCTGTTTTGGAATGGTTTTTTTTTTTTTTTTCTGGAAAACCTGTTTTGAAAATGAGGAACAGAGCTCTTGAAGAGTAGCAACTTTGCTTGGAAATATAGATTTCTCTATCACTGCCACCACAGTGGTATTTGAGCACCTGCTGTTGCAGAGAGGTAAAAACGAGTAAAGCATACGATGACATTTCTCTTCCCTTCTGTCACTCACTCACAGCCCTAACACACCTACACACAGTCTGATTTAGTTCAACACACCAGGCTCCTTTCAACCTTCTTGTTATCCCCAAAGCAAAACCTGCCCAGCAGAAACTCCTCTTCCTATTCACAGCACTGGGCATGTTTTTCCCACTTGCTGAGGAGAATAGAGACCTTGTGGCAAAGAGTTAAAGGTCTTTGCTGACAGATGTGGAGAAAAGAGACTCCAGAAGAGGAACTGAGGAAGAAAAGTACTTTGTACCCTGTTATACTATAAAGACATTTTACTCTAAGTTTTCTTCAGAACTACCTGATAGGTCTCCAAGACTTTCAGCAAACAGTGTCCTCTAATGTCAGAACTGGGACTGCCAGAAGTCTTTGGAGCTGGGTGGTATCTGCAGTGAGCTGGCAGGGAGAGAACAGTGTGACCCCAGCGGGGAGAGCAGTGTGGCAGCCAGGAGCTGAGCTGCCCATGGCATCCTTCCAGCAGATGTTCTGCTCACCAGCAAGAACGGGCATTTCGGAGCACTCCAGTACTGCCCTGCCTAGGGATTGGATTTGACACAACTCTGTCTGATTGGGAAGAAAATTCACGGCTTTGAAATTTTCCCTTGTACAGTTCTTAAATAATTAGGTTACTTTTTTATTTTTGGAAACCTGGCTTGAATATCTTTGGAATATTATATGGGAATGCAAGTAATCCCACTCCTTTGATGCATAATGTCTTGAGATTTGTAGCATCTAAAATTTCATTGACATTTGGAGTCAGAAATCGCAGAGGAGAGGGGCACTGCAAGTACTTGATCTCATTGTCCAGCAAGTTCTTCTTAAACACGTGCTAAGTTTGTGAAAGAGCAAAGACCAAAATTCGTCAGTGATCTGCATTTTAGGAGGGTTTTTCTGTTCACAAGGTTCTGAAAAGTGGGAGCTGAAAGATCCTGACCTCATTTAAAGACTCCTTGCAGGAGTTTTGGTTCATTAAACTCCACTGCAAAGACCAAACAGTCATTTTCCTGGTTTGCTATTGAAATTAGGCAACTGTTACTTCAAGTTATCAGACTCCCCAGTGGATCTGGGAAAAGCTGCTGTGCAGAAAAATGCAGTGATAATGAGAAGAAGTTATTTTAAAGTGATTAATTTGCAAACTCAGCCTATTCTTTTTAATGCACAGATCTTTTTTTCTCTTGTAAAGTCAGTAAATGCTTTTCTACAGTCTCAAGGAAGCTTGGTTATAATTGTAACATTTTAGAAGGAACTTTCAACATCTGATGGAAAATGCAAGCTGAAATGTGGTTTGCCTGCAAAAGCTGCTGTAACCCTGTGGATTGTATGTGGTTTTATCACATGATGCTTGCCTAGCCTAGGACATTGTTGTTTGTGTCAGAGATAAAATGCAATTCTAGTTCACGAGTTCCTACTGAAGTCATATGATGATCATTCACATGTTCCAGCCATTGTGCACTGTGCTCAAGCCACAGATCCTCAGTAGCCATTAGCAAATCTACATATTGCAGGATTTCAACGTGCTCACCACAGTGTCGAAAGGAGAGGACACTGCTGTGTGTCAGGAAAGCACAGAGCTGAGGGAAAGTGAACACTTCCCTCTCCCCTCTGCCACGGAATTACTGATTTCTCTGCACATTTTTCCTTGAGGCTTTCTGTGGCAGCAGCTCTCTAAGGGAGCAGCAGTGCAGGCTGCCACGTGGGGCTTTATAATCCTGGACATTTTCTTCTGCTTTTTTAAACCTCACCCACAGTTAGGGCCAAAGTAATGTCACCTGTCCCTAAAAAAGTAGCCTGGACAACATAGGACAGAGGCATGGGATTCCCAGCTCTTCACAACAGTAAGGCCAGTCATCTTTTTGTACAGTTATTGCTCATTATTGAGCAGTCATGGAGTTACTACCCTGTGCCTTGGCTGTTTCACACTTTTCTTCATGCCTTTTCATTAAAGACTGAGACATGCTCGTGTTTTTGGATGAAGGGGGAGTTTGTGGCAGAGATGAAGCTGTGACATACAACAGCACTTCTATGTTCCCATCTGTCCCTTGAACCTTGCTTTCAGCAGGGTTTGCTTCCAGCTTGCTCTTACTGGTTTGGTGATTGTGTAGGAAATGGTAATTAAGGAAGTCTTAGGGCAGAGTTTGTGTTGAATTTTGAGCAGTGTAGACTATTTCTGTCTCCTAGTGCTGCCCACCAGCTGATGTAAATAATGCCAACCTTATGTGGGTGTGCTGAAGTGTAACGAGTGTGTGAAAAATACGTTGAGATCTTTAGGTGAAGAGGGTTGGCAATGCCAGTGCTGGTGTAAACAGCATTAACTTGGTGGATGCTGATACTGCTCAGGATGCTGGGATTCACAAGAGGAATCACAAATGGTTTTAAATAGTGAATGAAACATAGTGCGGCATCTCCCATGCCAGTGATTGATAATTCTGTGTGTGTGGAGTGGACGCAGATCCTGCCCATCCTGTACATCAGTTCCAACTCCATGTGGGCCCTCTAAACTCTTCTCTGCTGTGCTTTCTTCTGAATCTCTATCAGAATTTACCTTTTGGATTGATTCTCCATCATTTTGTGAGACTTCTCTGGCTTCTCTGTAACACTGTATTTTTCAGCTTTGTCCATTTTCAGCCACACAATTCCCTCATACAGAAAACGTATGGAATGTGTCACCTCGGTGCCACTCTTCAGAAAAACTAGGGGGCTTAGACACAGCTAGGGAGAGATCTGTGAAAAACAGGGTCTTTTCTCTCAGCTTGCCCTTGTAACATGAATCTCCTGCATTGTGTGTTATTCTTGCTTGATAATTTATGGTGAGCTGCTCCTTCCCCATGTGCCTCTTGCACTCCTGTGTCACCCCCACTCCAGCAGGCACAGGGAGCAAGGTGAACATTGCCATCCTTCCTTTAAATGTTTTGGTACCATCCTATCTCCTAATCCTGGCTCTAAAAAAGTCTACTTAGGAAGATGGAGTTGGAGTGACCTGTTGGCTCCTGGCTAATTGGAAGTAAAAGAGTTCAGCTTTCCTTTGGACAGCCAGGCTGCAAGTGACCTGTATGTTCTATTACCTATTTTCTTGGGGCTTGAGCCTTTCAGCTGCTAAGTATCGTACCTAAACAGGTAAGTACAATGCTGCTAACAGTGATTTCAGGTCATGGGTCTTAGTGTGTCACATGTGTTGTCTTTATTTCAGAAACTCTGCAGTGATGCTCAAGTGAGAGTTTTTGGGAAATGTTGCCAACTAAAGCCTGGAGGAGACAGCTCTTCTTCCTTGGATAGTTCAATCAATTCATCCTCCTCATTCTCTGATCCAAAAGAACAATGCCCAAAATACCAGGTGAGTCACTTTTCCTTTTCTCTTTTTGATTTTTCTTTTTTGCATAACCCAAGTCAAATACTAACAGCAGGTGAGGTATGACTGTTATAAAATGTTTGAAATGAGAGGCTGGTGGTGGAGAGCAGTTTTCAGTCAGAACCAAGACTTTGGTTCTGACTCAGGAATGTTTAACACTGTAGGTTTGGGTATTGTCAAGTCTAACCAGCTGGTTCTCTTGGGATGTGTCTTAAATGGCAGCAGTTTCTCCAAGGCATTTGTTCCATCTTGTGACCCAGGTGATAACTAACACTCGTTCAGTGTAGTCAGACTCAGCACAAGTATCTTATCTTGGTGTAGATGAAGTAGTTTACCGTATTGCCAAATGCCAGGGAAATAACAGAGAGACACATTGTTTATAGGGATAGTCTGTGTAACAGCTTTATAACAAGGGATTCACTGCACTTGAGTTCCATTTTACATAAGAGATTTTGGCCATGAGAGTAGCTAGAGTCATCTGACACGGATATATTTCTGTCATCTCTCCTTCCATGGATCACAAGTGTTTTATATTAAGCCACCCTAAAATAGAACTAAGCCCTTCCACTCTTTGTAATGAAGTAATTGTGTGTTTGCGGGAAGCTGCTATCTCCACAACCTGCTCTGGAGTACAATACTACTGATGTCTTAATCTCCCATAGATAGAAATGAAGAACCTTCCAGTGCTGACTTTCCTACTGTCACGTTAACTCCTGCTATATTTGGCAAGCTGTGTATTCTTGTTTTCTCTTTCTCATCACACTCTTCCACAGCTTTGGTAAGGTGGCTGAAGATCTGTTTTCCGTTCCTCCCTTCCTGGCAGGGCATTTAACTGCGGTTATGAAAGGAAGAGACGTTTCTGTCAGCAGCTCCCTTCCAGCACAAAGCAAGCTCCTTTGTGCACTGTGTGCCCAAGAAAAACCATGCCCCTCAGTACCCAGAAACTGTCTCTCCTCCAGAGCAGGCTCTGTGTAAACAATGCTTGATGTTACTAAAGGAAATAAATTTTAGTGTTTGGCATGAGCGTGTACTTTAAAGCTGTGGAAGGTTTTCCCTTTGTAGTCCCCAGTTCCTCACGTGTATCACTCAAAATCTTACTGAGCTGAACTGAAATGACATGTGGCTACGTGACTGTGCCACACACTTTCAGCTGAAGTTGGTCTACCACAGCATATTTGTTGTAAACTATCTACTGCATTCATCAGACTCCTTCCAGGCTTCCCCAGCAAGTGAGCAGAGAGAACAAAATACAAGAATTCTTTAATGTGCAATAAAATTTAGTATTGACTATGCAGAAGGGCGAAAGTAGGTTTGTCCAGACTTCACTCAGCCTGGCATTTCCTGTGTTCTAACTGTTTCGTCGTTTCGTCTGTAACCTAAGAGGTTACTTATTGTATTTGAAGTATTTGTAAGTTCTTCTGTTTTTTTGGGTTTTTTTTTTAATAAAGCTATAAAATTGAAGTTCAAATAATGTAATGCTGTGGGATTTTTAAAATACTTCTTTATGTTTTCTTGTTAAATACACTTTGATTATATATGAGCAGCTTTAATTGCAATGAAAATACAGCGGTTTTGTTCCAGGCTTCCATATTTGTAATCATGTCCCATATTTAACAATTATTTCTTTACTGCATTTTTAATTTGCAGATATACTTAGTTATTGACAGGACAATATGTAAAATAAAGGGGTTATTAAATGCTGTAAATATATTCAGAAATTTAATTTCCAAATCATGCAAATATTACTACCTCTTATATGCCAATGTGCAATCACAAACACTTGTGGGTATTTTATGATCACTTTTTATGGGAGCTGTCAGTGCCGCAGGTTGTGCCCTTTTTGCCAGATGCTCCTTGGCTACGTCTTGTTTGAGTTTTTAATATTTAACCCCTTTCCGCAGTTGGTTGCACTCTGCTTTGGTCTTGAGTGACCTTTATTTTGCAGCATTAGAGGCCCAAAGAGTTGAGCTGTAACAGTGTTTCCCTACTAAATGCATTAAATATGTGTCTTTGGTTATGCATGGTAAAATTATTAAGTGTAGATTTAATACCAGACTGAGCAGACCATGGGCTCATCTTATCATGATCTTTGCCTTGAGCAGGGCTTGTCTGTATTCAGAGGAAAGGGAAACCCCTATAATTAAATTTGAAAGCAGCTGATTTTTTCTTTAATTTGGTTGCCTGACAAAATCAATACTTTAAGATGTTTTTACTCGGCTTTAGAATTATATTTTAACAACAGCAGAAAGCTAAAATCAAAACCCACCATCAAGGGCTTGACATTTAATCACAGTTGTGTCCTTCATTTGGAGATCTGCAACAGATTTAAAAACAACAGTCATAGTGTGAGGTAGTGTAGTAATTTGCAGTGTTCTTAAGACAAGTTTTCATGATGCTGGCAAACCTGTTATTTCCTGGAGCCATTAACATCTATGCTGAGATTTCCTTGGAGCTGCTGGGTCATACTGACTGGTTTTAAATTCTGGTTTTTCCAGTACTGCCTATGGTGCACCTGGGCAGAGGGATATCCTGGGAGGCAGAGATGGAAATTTCACTGAGGCCCAGCTAATGGGCAGCTTTTGCCCTGTCACTGAACACTTAACAAACCATGCAATTGTACCCTCATTTTTACAACTGTGGTTGCTGCTTTCAGTCATCCCCTCTCCTTCTTGCAGGGGTAGGAGGTTTCAGAGGTTAATAGTATGGCTGTTAAAACTATCATCAACTTAATTGAGAGCTCTTCAGAAGAGCTAAAAATTGAGAAGTGTTCTAAGTGTGTTGCTTTTTTGGCTGATGAGCATTCCTTGTTCCTGCCCTTGTTCTGGGGGCTGGTGTGAGCAGAAACACTGAGTGGGATGTTCACTGCTCTCCTTGCTCCTGGTAGGGGTCTGTAGTGGGAACACCTTGCCCTTGTTTGTGTTCCAGGCTCACTGCCTGACACTGGCACAGGTTGTCCAGAGAAGCTGTGGCTGCCCCATCCCTGGAAGTGTTCAAGGCCAGGTTGGACAGGGCTTGGAGCAACCTGGGATAGTGGAAAGTGTCCCTGCCCATGGCCAGGGGGTGGAAGTAGATGAGCTTTAAGGTCCCCTCCAACCCAAACTATTCTGTCATTCTATATTCCAATTCTGTGTAGAAAACTGAATGAGGATCCTGGCTGTTCAGAGCTTGGATAAGGAATGTGGAGATACACCTAGCAGGGCTGTTTCTGTGAGTGCTTTTAGGAATCTTTTAGAAGGATTACTCTAAGGAATGGAATAATTACATACTATCACATCTTGAAGGAAGTGTGTTGCTCTCTTGCACAGTACCAAAGTTACCTGAGAACTAGCTGAGCTCTGTTAGTGAGTGATCATCAAATTTTAAATTATTCAGGGCAAGGCATAAGTGGAGACACAGCACTAGTACACTGCTGGCCTAGAGGTGAAACAGCCCTGGACAAAGGGACAGTAATCACAGTCATTGAAAATACACAAATAAGTCTGTCAGCAGAGCAGTCGTCTGCAGTTGATTGCCCTGAGTAATTTTTTAATTTTAGGGTTTTGTCTGCAGAATTTGACCTAGCTTGTGATGCAGAATAGTGACATTGCTCCTTGGTATTTAACCTGTGTGCCTTACAGCAAGCTTCTGCCACCAAAGAAGCAGGAATTGCACAACTTCAGCCTGGCATCATGATGGTGCTCTTTCCTGATGCCATCACAGAAGTACCAGGGAGAGATTCGTGCCATATAAAATAACATCCATGGATAAGTTATGAATCAGTCTTTGTCAAGTAAACACTGGTCCAGTTTGGCTCCACTGCACAGTCTAAGATCTCCAGTGAACTGATGATTCTTTGTGTCACAGAGGGACAAGGTTTAGGCTTAATGGTTTTAATTTGGTAAGGTGTGTTAACACATTCTTAAAACTTTAGTCCCCTGGCTCAGTGTCAGTGAAATCTGCTTCTCCTCACCTAGGTGGGTTTGGTTTGTTGCGTGGTTTTAGTGCTTGGGAGTCACAGCCAGTGTGAAGATCACTTTCTGTGTTAACATTACCTTGATTAAACTATTCAAATTAGCATGTTCAACAGTGTTCTAGCAAGACACTTTGCATGTTTATCTTTTAAATAAAGAATATTTTCCCTCTTTTATCTTGCCTTAATAGAAGTGTGCTTCTAAAATGCTTAAAACCAAGTGTTGGTGGGTTTGTTCTTTGCAGGGTTCTCGGTGCTCCTCAGATGCCAACATGCTTGGAGAGATGATGTTTGGCTCTGTGGCCATGAGCTACAAGGGCTCCACATTGAAAATTCATCAGATCCGGTAAGATTAAGTTTTTGCTGCCAGTGTTTTCAGGAGAGTCACTCCTTAGTGCTAATAAATAATGAATTGAATGGCACCAGTGCAGAGTAAAAGGGATTTCTGTGTTTGCTTTAAAGTCAATCTGATTTCATTTCTGAAACAAAAGGCTGTTATGTCATGTCAAGGTCAATAAAATCTGGAGGGTTGTGGGGAGGGAAATGGAAAGGAAAGCCTGTCTTGGTGCTGTTTCTGACTGACATCTCCCCTCCTGTCCCCCAGCTCCCCTCCCCAGCTCATGCTCAGCAAGGTGTTCACAGCTCGCACGGGAAGCAGCATCTACGGCAGTCTGAACACGTGAGTCCACCACAATTTGGTGCTATTGCACACAAGCAGATGAGTGGAGGAACACACAAGGTTTTTTTTGGACCCTCCAGATTCTTTCTCTAAAAAGAAATAACTCCTTGCTGCATCCTGTCAGTAGTGTCCTCACCTTTGCCTCACGGTTGTCTTCACCTCAGCTGGCTCTTACGGGAATGAATGAACTGTTCCTTCCATGCTGATGTGGTGAAGCTTGATATTGTAAGGTACAAAAGTACCTGCATCCTGGGGAGTTAGTCCAAGATGAAAAAAAAAGGTGTTAAAAAAAAAAATCTGGCTTCAGAGGGTTCCATGTTTAGTGTTCTGGGTATTAACTGACCCACCTGAAAATGTGGCTTAGGCTATGAAAGCTTTGTCTACTGGAAGCTTGTGCTCTTACCTTGCCTGTTCTATTCTGGCTATAATGAACTAGCAGTCTATTCTACTGAAATGCAAATCACTGGTTTTGTTTTTTGTTTGTTGTAGGTTGCAGGACAGTCTTGAGTTCATTAATCAAGAGAGCAATACATTAAAGCCTGACCACAGTACGATTATGAATGGACTTCTTGGGAATATAGGTAATTACAAACAGATTTTATTTGCTGATTTCTTTAATTGAGTAATCATAGATTCTAGAACATGCAAGTCTTTTAAATAGAATCAAATAAAAAAATGCTAAAGATGTAAAAGAAAATTAATGCTGATGGAGGTTGGAGGAAAATAAATCGGACTGTTCAGGGAATTAGCAGTCATTCAGTACACACAGCTGCATATGTGTATATAAAACATATAATAGAAATATTTAGATATACTTAAGTTCAAATACAGAATATGTTGGAAAATAACATTCTGTAGAAATTCCTGAGCAGTATATCTCAGATCAGGCAGGATTGATTCTGCCTGGCTCAATTCCCCGGTTTTATTTTTGTTAATAATTCTCATTCTGCTCTGTACTCTGCCCACCTGAGCATGTGTGGCTGTGTGTCCTGTGCAAGTCTCAGTTAACCTTGCATGGCTGTGCTGGAGCTTTGGATCAGATTAGACAGAATATCTTTTTGTTCTCTTCTCTGGCTGACCATGGGAGCTAAGCAGTCTTGAGAAACCATCTGGCATCCTCGGTTCTCAGCTTCCCTGGAAGAGCTGTGGGTGGAGGCTCCATGAACATTAGATAACAAAGAGGGGAAAGTCTTGGCTTTTCCTCTTGGGCACAGTTGAGCTGATAGTAAAGATACTGGACTTCAGTGCTTGGTTGTCCAATGTAGCAGCCTGATCCATGGCTCTACAGCACATCCTCCCTTTCCCTTCCATTTTGATTGTTGACTTTCCAAGCAAATGTCCATTGTAGGTGGAATAAGGGACTTTTCATAATTGCTTTCCAGGATATTGCTGTATGTAAAATACGCTGTTATAGCATTGGAAGTAAGGAGAATATTTGATGACTGTGCTAGTCTTAAATGGGTTCTGACTTCGATGTGGTTGTAGATCTTGGGGGTGTTTACTGCTTTCCTTCACATTGACTTTGATAAGACTGTGCCTAAGCATGAGCTTAAATGCTTCTCAGCCTCATAAACTGTATACCACATTAAAATAATCCCCAAATAGTCCGTTTATAAGGGAAGCCAATTAAGGTTGTAAGAACCTATTATCTATTAAAGGCTTCTTGAATTCACCAAGTCAGGAAAGCTAAAAAGATGGCATTTTTCTTAATATTCAGTATTCCTTTCAGACTTCAGTTGTGATTTTTCGCTGTGAATGAGGTGAAGTATCTAAGAGAGAAGAGATCACTTCATCTGCTGTTAGGATTTGCTGTGGTTTGTGCCTGGCAGAAGTTTGCTGTATCACCAGAGTGATCTAAACTGCAAGTACCAGTTCTGATAATGCAGCTCTTAGGTGTGCAGTGATTCAGGTGTAGCCAGTGCCACCTGTTCACCTGTGTCCTGTTCTGTGGTGACTCTGGTGACTGCCCCAAGAGCTG
Source organism: Lichenostomus cassidix (assembly GCF_008360975.1). Taxonomy (NCBI): domain Eukaryota; kingdom Metazoa; phylum Chordata; class Aves; order Passeriformes; family Meliphagidae; genus Lichenostomus; species Lichenostomus cassidix. The sequence continues at coordinate 8,298,861 of NC_139494.1, forward strand.
ACTGGGAGGTGTGGGCACCTTGGAGCAAGGGTGTGTGGCAAGAGGCACAAGGTTGCCTGCAAGAAGAGGATGCTGAAGTTTTCTTTGTGACTGAGCTGTACAAGTTTTCAACAGTGTTTGTTTACCGTTCCCCTTTGAGCACAGAGGGAACCCTGGGTAAAGTAGGGAAAGGAGTTAATCTGTAACTGCAGCATTTCTAACAACTGTGCTCAGCAGCGGAGACTGCTCCTGACTCACCTGTGACAGGAGGAGGGTCTATGTGTTTTGGTTGGGAACTGTTTACAAGGTGCTTTTTTTAGACATGCTGGTTAAGAAAAACCAAAGCAGCCCTGGTCATGTGTTCCCTTTAATGATGGAAGGAAGGCCTGAGAGAATGGAAGGGAGCTTTGAGGTGCAGCCTTCGTGTTTTGTATAATCAGAAAACTTTGAGTGAGCATTAGCTTCCAATTTAGGAGAGGGACTGGCAATTAACTCATCAAAAATACTCGTGTTTTTTCTGGCTCTGTGTATAGTAAATACACAGTTTCCCTGGTATATCTATAATCCAGTATAACTTTTTAAATTAACCGCTGAGACTGATAACATGTATTTTCTATATGATGATTTCACTCAGCTGATGTACTGACTGTTCTCAGAACAACTACTTCAGCCTACAATTTCCTGTTGGTTCTACTAAGATGAATTCCTGCCTGCCTTCTCCCCCTTCCTCCTTCTTCTCTTCAGAGCCAGTGTTCCCAGCCACCCCACCAGTGTGGATGTTAAAACAAACATTATACTCTGTGATGAATCTCCTGTTTGTGGTCAAGTTAGGCTTTGAGCCTGCATAAATTAATCATTTTTCAACCTTAAACAAAAAAAAGCCCTTTTGAGAAACCCCATCCTTGTATGGGAGACAGTGGAAAGCTGGGTCTATTATTTTAATCTATAAATGCTGTATAGTCCAACTGTGAGACTCATTCTTGCATCAGCGTTCCGGTAAAGCCTCAGAGCTGTTCTCTGCCTGTGTTACTCTGCATTTATGTTGGCTCAAACCTCCTCCCTGCCCTGGCCCCCTCCCTACGGACTGTTCTGCTTTACTAACCTCATTCTCTGATGTGTATTTTACGTTTTGCCGTGTAGGTCTTTCCCAGCTTTGCAGCCCCAGGCGGGCATTCTCAGAGCAAGGTCCGCTCCGCCTCATCCGGAGCGCCTCTTTCTTTGCAGGTTTGCTGTGTGCTGTGTGCTGTGCTGTGGGGCTAGTCTAGCTGGGGTGACAAACTGTGTGGATTTGTAGTTTAGCCCTGGAAATAAGATCTCATGGATTTTTAAAAATATGAAATGGACTGTGGTGTTTGCTCCCTTACCTTTCTGGATGCATTCCTTAAATCCCCACAGGACAACAGGCGTTGAGTAGTCCTCTTTGGGATTGTTTGTGTTGTACTGTTTTGGAAACTTATATCTTTAAATATGGACTTAATGTTTCTGGAAATAATACTTCACAATGGTGTCAAGCTGTTTTGATCTGGATTGGTTTCAACCAAACTGTAAAAATTCAAGCTAAACTAGATTAATTCAGAATGGACATTTCTTGCTTTTAGTGGCTGGGTCTTATTTCCATGGCTGAGTAGCTTTATTTCACACACATATTTGTAAAATCTATCACATTTAAAGACTATTGAGCCTGACACACCTTTGATCTTGTGTATATGCAGACTGTGAATCTGGACAGCTTACAGCTTAGTTGAACAACCAATGCACTGCTTACAACTTAAAAGTATTAATTTCTTCAAGACAGCATTGAAAATTGTTTTAAAAATACATGTGTAATAACTGAGAAAGCTGGTATAAGAATAAACTTGTGTTTATTTTGACTTTTGGTGGGTTTTTGGATATACACTGAGTACTACAAGTGTGACCAATATCCTCTTGTTACATTGAAATTTTATTGAAAATTATTTGTGTAAAGAAACAAAGTCCTAGTTTTAGTTTGCACTAAAATAGGTATATGGACTCAAGAAAAACACATACAGGCTTCTCAGATGGGTGTTCTGGCTTGTTCAGCTAAGCAGCCTTTCTTGGTGATGGCCTTGTGCAGTGCTGTTGATCTGAATTAATGAGCATGTTTTTGTTTCATTAATTACATGGAGATCTGCAAACAAGAAAGGAACTGTATATTCCCCTGCTAATTGGTATTCCTTGTTTTACAGTTCACAGTAACCCTATGGATATGCCTGGGAGGGAGCAGAATGAGGACAGAGACAGCGGTATAGCAAGATCTGGTAATGGCAGTTCCATGTGTTAACCCCGTAAACTCTGGAAATATTCGGTAGTATTTGTCAATCTGCACATCATGAATTAGTGCTGAAATAAGTTTGTTCTGCATGACATTAATGACATCGCTGTACAGGTACAGATGGTGCAGGGTGTGCATTGGGCAGCTCACAGTAACTGACAGCAGGGCCTTTTATTAAAGCAAGCTGCAAACAAGCAAGGCAGATTAGATATTGAAATGAGCTTGCAGCATTTCTAAACAATACTTGCTGTCATCTCCTTTCCAAATCCAGGAGGCCAGGTTGGATGGGGCTTGGAACAATCTGGTCTAGTGGAAGGTGTCCCTGCCCATGGCAGGGGGTGGAACAAAATGAGCTTTCAGGTCCCTTCCAACCCAAATCATTCCATGGTTCTGTGATCCTATGATGGTAATGTTAAAACATGAATTTGTCTCAACAACACCCCTTTCCCCCCTCCAAATTCAGGATGTTGGACATTTGGGTTAGGATACGAAAGGCTCTTAAAGGATGTGATCAACATTACTCCTTTCCACAAGGAATTTATTGCCCGATACTCAGGTTGCTGAGCAAGGTGCAGCCTGTGCATTGCCTATTATGTAAATCAGCAGGACTGTCCCACCCTTGTGGTGCTTGTATGGCTTGTTAATGTCATTATAAGCAAGTTATTTTTAGATTAGAAACATAGATAAGCAAAGGAGAATGCACTTGAGAAGCAACACCAGTATATCTTGAGGGGCTTTGTTTAGTTGCTGGTGTTGTTTCCAAGTGTTCTTTCTCCTGGAGAGATTTTTATGTATTCCTCTTGCTCTTGCAGCATCTCTTAGCAGTCTGCTCATCACTCCCTTTCCCTCTCCGGGCTCCTCGTTTAACAAGAGCTGTGCCAGCAGCTACCAGCGGCGTTGGCGGCGCAGCCAGACAACCAGCCTGGAGAACGGGGTCTTCCCTCGATGGTGAGCTGGGGATTGAAATGCTGCTTGCTGCCCATACATTTTCCACCGTTGTCAGCTCGAGTCTGCTCTTGCATATGTACATCTGCTCTTGCTGATGCTTTCCGTCGGGTATTTACAGAGGTGTAAGTCAGGCTGATCTTTTTTAGTCTCTGTTTTGCTCATGGCATTCATTGTTTTTTCACTAACTGGAAAGCCTTCAGCAACATGTAAATCTGTAGGCTGTGTTTTTGAGGATAAGAAGCCCTGAAATCCTACTCAATGCACAGATTCTTGGCACAGATGGGAGAGAACTAGAATACCATATTCTGATCCTACAAACACTTTGAATCTGGTTCCAGACTTTTGTGATTGCAGGATCAATTAATGGTGGTTTGTAAAAAATCACAGAGGGGTTGTTATCAAAGATGACTTGACAATACATGCAAAGAGAAGGTGTTTGTTGAAGTTAAATGTTCAAGAACTGAACACAGGAAATGAAGGTGCAAGTTTAAGCAGTGGATTACATTAATTTTCCCTTTTGTTCATGCTCCAAGGTCCATGGATGAAAGCTTCAATTTGTCAGATGACAGCTCTGGTCCAAACCCAGGAATTGTTAGGAAGAAAAAGATAGCAATTGGGGTTATTTTTTCACTCTCAAGAGATGAAGATGAAAACAACAAATTTAACGAGTTTTTCTTCTCACACTTCCCTCTTTTTGAGAGTCACATGAACAAACTGAAGAGTGCAATAGAACAGGTAAACACCGTTGCTTTGGCTTCTTGCACTTATACAGCTGTATGTTCTCCCACCCCTGCCAGATTAATTCCTAATTCCTGTTGCTAGTTACAAAAGTGGGATCAGCTTGCTCTTGGGTGTGGGAATTGCATCACTGCTGTTAAAACTTTGACCCCTTTTATGCCTTGAATGGTGAAAAGCACAAAAGAAGCAGGAGCTGCAAATGTGCCTCACCTGTCTTCCCTCAGATAGGAAAGCTGGCACTTGTACCATCAGTTTATCACTTAAAAAAATTATTTGCATGACCAGTTGAATGAAAGATAAACTCAAACATATGACTTGGTTTTCCATTTTCTGTGCTTCTGGAGCTCTGTGTTACTTATCTGTTTAATGATTGTTTCCAAGGCCATGAAAATGAGTCGGAGATCAGCTGATGCCAGCCAGCGGAGTTTGGCGTATAACAGGATTGTGGATGCCCTTAATGAGTTCAGGTGAGCCATGTGTCTCCTGCCTTTTCTGTCTCTTTCTTCAAAGAGTCAGTTTTAGAAGGATCTTCTTAGTGCAGGATAAGTAAATTAGAATGTCTAAATTCTTGTCCAAAAGTTGGTATAGCAAAGGATTGGTGATACCAAACCATTCTAGTGTGTCTGTATTTTTAGATTTTGCCAAGTATGTGTGTCCATCAGTCCTGTGTGAACAGGACACAGATGTTCAAGGTTTTCTGTGCTTTAGGTGGGAACAAAGCTCCCAGTGACCTCCTAAATTGTCTTTTGTGGCCCACTGAGAGGGGGACAAGTATTGCAAACCCGTGCTAGGGAAATCCTCCTCTACTGTGTATTGTTGTGATGTGTGAGCAAAGCTCAGCCCCTCTCTAAGCTGTGCTCTAAAGCTGTTTCAGAAAACCAGCTAGGAAGAAGGAGAGCTGCCTTTTCCCACAGTAAAATGCAATGCTGTAATCTCTGGCTATCGGTATCTGCAGAGCCTCTCTATTCAACAGTTATTACACAAAGTAACACAGATAAGCACATCCCTGGCATTTAGCTGTATTTCCTTTCCACAGTTGAAGTCATGGGGAGAGAATTAAGATGAAATCCGTCTGTTTCGAGTGATTCATCTCCTCTCAGATGGGAGTGGCAGGGTGCTTCCTTTTACAACCACTGTAGAGCTACTTTTTAGACACGTTATTGAAGACAGTGCTCTGATGTTGTAAAAAGAAATTCCTGACATCAGGACGTATTTTACTGAAAGAGGAGGATCCTGAGGGCTCACTTACTTTTCTACAATTCCACTTCCTACCTGAATGCCATAGATTAGGTGGTGCTGCAGGATGGAGGCACAGTATATTTTTAATTTTTTTAGAAGCTCACCTCCAGGCAGTCACAAGGAAGGGCAGAGGATATGTCCTGTAGGGACAGGAGGCAGGGAAGAGGGAGCACGTGGGCCTGTGGTGAGAGGTGGATGGGATAAGCTGTGCCAAGAGAGGGAGCAGAGGGAGCTCGTGACTGCTGGGAGCCGCTGATCCTGCCCAGGGGCCCGAGACGAGTTCAGCAACTCGGAGCAGCCACAGTGGTTCCTCCACTCCCACAGCTCCGCTCTGCCTCTCCTCCCCAGTCTCTGCCTGAGCCATTTTTCTGCCTTCCCACCCTCTGTTAACACCAGTTCCCCAGCTGTTTTCCCAAACCTTCCCCCCCAAACATTCCCCCTCAAGATACGCTCAGCGGACTTTGCCCGTTCTCCTTTGTCCTTCCAAGTTAAACAGTTCCAGAGGGCTGGGGAGGGGCACCTGTCCCAAGAAAAAAGTAGGAAAAAAAACCCTGAAAACACAGGCCAATCCCCCGTGCTGGCTTTTGCTCCTGGAGGGACACTCAGCAGTGCTGAGCTGGGATGGGTGAGGAAGGTGGCTGTGGCCAGGCTGAGGAGGAGAGCGCTGTCCCAATGGATTGGCACTCACTGCACACCAGGAGCTGGGATCATTCCCATGACACAGCCATTGCATAACCAGCACCAGGAGCATGTGGCCAACCACCAGTTTTATGCAGAGGTTTCCATGGTGATATAAATATTGCTCTTTAATAGTGTAATGGGATAAATTAAATCCAGTTTAATTTCATAGAAATTAATTTCCTGGGGCAGCAGCCTTTGGCAATTTTGTGTTTTGTTGGGGTTTTTTAAGGGATTGAATTCAGAGGTGGGCAACAGCAGTGCCCCCAGTCTAGGCAGGTCTTTGTGCCCCTGTGACATGCCAAGAGCATGTGTCATCCTCATTTCTCTGACAGCTAAGACCCCCGTGCTTTTCAAAGCAATGCAGGATGTGTCTGGTAAGAAGAGAGAGGTATATTTAAATACCAAAGGCTGGATGCAAAGATGCTTTGGCACAGGTTCAGCAAACCCATTTAGGACACTATTATCTCTTTAGGCGTCTGCTTTCCCACTGAAGTCACGGGGAAGTCAGGAGCCGAGGCCTTTGGTGAACCTGAGATTTGTGTTGATTCCTGCCCTCTTAGCAAATTGTGCTGGAGGGAAGACGGGTGCTGACTTCAGTGGGTTGGTGATTCTAAAATGTAATCCAGTTGCTGGTTTAACTCATTGCAGTCTGGTTGGTTTAAAGAAAAATATTTTTTGTTTGTTTAAGCCCCCAAGATTTTCAGAGGTGCTCAAGAGCAGCTGATGTACACTCATCTGGTGATCTGAATAACCTCAGATCAGTGGGCACAGGGGATGTGCTGCCCTGCTGATCAGAGAAAAGGGAGTACGGCCTCTGCCACCCCAGTCCTCTTCAGGGAAGGGGCTGCAGGTCGCCCCACTGCCTGCAGAAAGGGAGCTGGGTCAGCACGCTTTTACCTGCTGGTAGTAGAGGGGGAGAAGACAGCAAAACAGAGCCTTCCTTTCTGTTTTTGTCTTATCCAGGGAAAAAACCAAGCTGCCTTCTCTGGAAGGCCCAGGCTTCTGCAAATGGAGGCTGTTGATAAATTTGCCATCAGTTTGGTGCCCAGTTCCAGGCCTACCCTTGCATCATTAGTCACTTCACAGCAATTTTTAATTTTCTAAAGCACTGATGGGTTTAGCTATTAACACTTGACTTAGAGGCTTAGAACTCTCTGTGGATGTCAGCTGTGCAGACACATGACTTATGAAATAAGCTACTGTACTTGCATAAACATTTCGGCTCCCCCGGTCCCCGAGGCCAGCACAGCACATTGATAACACAGATCATGCATCTGACTAATACCTGTGTGGCACAAACGCAGGCTGGCAAGGAAACACTGAGTGCAGGGCCCGGGGAAACACCTCTCTGCTCTCTGGCAGACAGATTTGATCCTATTTTCTGCCAGTAATTTTTAAGCAGCTTATGCTGCTGTGAACTGACTGGTGCGTCGTGCTCGGCGGTGCCAGCACGGGCACGGAGTCATGGGGGGGAGCATTCCCTGCAGTGGGGATTGCCTTTGTTTTGTAGTTCCTTTTAAAGGAAAAATCATCTTTGTAAGGGAGAAAAGAGGATAGGGAACAAATGCATGTGAATTAAGCTTTATAAACCACTGATTTTTTTTTTCTTTGCCATTATGTTGTGGCTCCTAAATAGCAGAGCAGCTGGGGGGGCACAGTGCTGAGGGTCAGTGTTTTCCTTGGGGAGGAAGGGGGCTGCAGCAGGATGCTCTCATCCTTTAGGAGCTGTCTGGTTTGTACAGCACCAGGGAAAGATGCCTTGGACTGGCACTGAAATCCAGGCCAAAGGCCAGGCTGGTTTGGGGGTGTGTGTGGGTGAGGGTGAAGCAGGAGCAGCTGTGCCGCGGTGTCTGTGGGAGCAGCGCTGCTCACCTTGGTGCCATCTGTGCCCGCGGGGCAGGCAGAGCCCAGAGGTACCGTGGAGGGCTTTGCTCAGGGCTTTTCACTCGGCCAGGCTGGGCTGCCTTGGCTCTGGAGCCCTGTGAGATGTGAAGGTGTTTCCTGAGGGGCTCCTCTGGCCCTGTGAGATGTGAAGGTGTTTCCTGAGGGGCTCCTCTGCCCCTCTGCTCAGTACTGCATTCTGGGTCCGAAGTGCCTGGAAGCTCCAGGCTGAAGTTCAGCCCCCAGAGGCGTTTCCAAATATAAACCAATTTAAATGGACTGGAACCCTCAAAAGAGCAGAGTCTCATTAGCTGAGCTTTCCCTCGCACGCTGGTGTGTGTGTGGGGAGGGAGGGGAGGGGTACTGCTGCAGATGCTTGAGAGGAGAGGGGCCAGTTGTGTTAATGGTTGTTATTTTTTACATCCAGTTAACTTCCCTGTAGTTTTTGAGGAGCGTTTCTCGGTGTTGGTTTTTTGTTTTGTTTTCGTTTTTGCCCCTTGCTATCTGGCAGGAGAGTGCTTCCCTGGGTGTTTGCAGGGCTGGGAAGCAGTTAATCCTTGCCCTTGGTCTGTGTGCCATTGCTGCCTGCGCTGGCATGGAGGGTTCCCTGCACTGCAGTCACATGCCTGCTGGCCAGCGGCCAGGGCAATCTGATCTGGCTCGGAGGAAACACTATCAGCTGCAGATGCAGCCAGGGTTACCAGAATAGTAAATAACGAGTCACAAGACTTGGGCTATCTTTTCAACGAAAACAAATATTTTAATATGTTGGTTTTAGTATTGAAGTAGTTTCTTTTTTCAAAACAGCCGAGCTGCAAGGGGCTTGGCTTGGGTTAGTTTGCATAGGAAGGAGAAATAAGCAGTATTTTACGTTAAGTTGTGGTGTTTATCTTCAGCTTCTCAGGTCAGCTGTGTCTGTGGGCGGTATAAGTTTTCATACTAGTTTTGGGCTTTGAAACTCCTTGAGCTTTGAGGTCCCTGGACTTGAGTTTTTTCTTTTTTTTGGGCATCTTTAACATCCACTCTAGTTAATGGGCTGTGAACAGAAAGCTTTCCCTTCATAATACCCCCCCCCCCGTCCCAGCTTGCCCCTTACAGAGGAATGAAGTCCCAGTGCCCCAAGACTGCTGTGCTGCTGGAGACCCTCGGGTGCCCCGAGGCAGTCCCGGTGTCCTTGGCTGTGTGCCCCATTCGTGTCTAGCCTGGCAGGACTGTTGTGCACAGGTCTGTCACCGGGCTGGGCTGTCCTCCCAGGACATGTTCCCCAGCAGCAGAGGGGAACATGGAGCAGCTGCTGAGGCTGCTCCAAAGTGACCCAGCAGACAGCAGAGCCTCTGGGGGCTGGGGAGTGCAGAGGCAACTCAGCTGTCCTCTTCTCCAGCACACTGACTGTTTCGTGGTGCTCTCATCATGCTTCTGTCAGTAGAGGATTTGAAGGTCTAGCCTTTGAGGAAAACTGGGTTGATTTTGAGTATTGTGAGCACAGAGAATTGGATTTTGTATTTGATGAAAACTGGTAGAAAAAGTAAGGCAGAGAATGGCACTGCCCCCTCACCTCCTTCCTTCTCGAGCAGCCCTGGTGACCTCAGTCACCTTTGCTGCCCTTTGGGGAGCGGCTCTGGGGGTCTTGTCAGTATCCAGCTGCTTCTCTGCCCAGTTGCTGGGGGGTGACTCCCTCCTCCCTGGGGAGCTCCTGCACCAGGGCAGGATGTGCTGTGCTCCTGCTGACGTGCAGCTCTCATTTCCTGGGAGTTTCACTTTAAACACTAAACCACAGAAGATTTGGCAGCTGCTGCTTCAGTGTGTTTGCCTGCCTGGCGCGCACAGCCACGGCTTTGCTTCTGGAAGTGTCCATAAATTTTGAGACCAAGATGTGCAGAGAACATCTTTATAAATCAGGGGCGGTACTAGGGATAATGTGATAATGTAAATCTTTGTCTTTTAAAACAAAAATACTTCACCTAGAAAAAATAGTGCATTAGGTGAGGAGAAATCTGGATTGATCAGTTATTTCCCATGTCCTTTTGGGTTTTTCAGGCTTACATTTTTGCTTTGTTAAAAATACAGCTTCCCATAGTGTCGTAATGTAGGCTTTGTACTTAAAAATGAACTATGATTTGTTTATAGTTTAAAGGAGTTTAATAGTAATCAGAGGGACTTTAATTTGGTATTTTACTGCAGAGCAAATTTTTAATCATACATTTACTGTCCTCTATAGAGCCAAAGAGGATGTGGTGAGTGTGTAATAGGTACAGCCACAGGGTGACTTTGACTCTCATACTCTCTATTTAAAGCTAAAGATGTGAGCTGGTTCCCTGCCCTACACATCCACACTTGGGTGGGTTTGGTCTGGAGATATACCGAGTTTTTAAAGTAAGGAGGAAGTTAAGGTATTTTTATAAGTCAGACACAGATAATCTTGTACTAGTCATAAATAAAGCAGAAGTTTGTTTTAAATGAAATGAAGAACAAGCAGGGAGATAACAGCAAGAAGAAATAATCCATTCTTTCTGCATTCAGAGCAGGGCAGCTCTTGACTTGTGACGGGGAATGTTGCTGTGTTTGGAATCAGGTCAGGTGGATGCAGGAGGAATGTGTGAGGTTCAGCTCTCCAAGGTGAAGGGTGAATTTGTGCTATTTAATGAACAACACGGTTTGGATAATGGTTGCTGAGAGAAATTTTGCTTCTGATTGAAATGATAGCTGGATCTAAATGTTGCACAGAATTCTTTTAAGTTAGTATTTCTGCCTTTTTTAGTTGTTTGGTTTTTGTTTTGTTTTGTTTTGTTTTGTGATTTGTTTGGTTGGTTGGTTTGTTTTGTTTAACCTCCTGGATTTTTTCTTTTCTTTTCTAGAACAACTATTTGCAATCTCTACACGATGCCACGGATTGGGGAGCCTGTCTGGCTCACCATGATGTCAGGGACACCGGAAAAGAACCAGCTTTGCCATCGCTTCATGAAGGAGTTCACTTTCTTGATGGAAAATGCTTCTAAAAACCAGTATGGTGGATTTTAGTTTCTAAATTACAAATGTGATTGTGCCTTTTTATTTCAAACCCATTTTCAAATCAGTTGTTAAAATCCTGGTGATCAAAGAATCAAAAGTCAAGGAATCAAAAATCAAAGAACGCATCCATAAGTGTCTTCTTTTTGAAACAAATAAGAAATTATGTCATTAAATTCCTGCTTCTCCACAATCCTCTAAATTTTGGTAGAGGCTGAACATCTGAAACTTGTCCATAGGAAGTGTGTGATGTGTGTGGATGTCTGAAAGGGGATGAAGATAACCTTACAAAATGCATTAACCTACCTTTCAGAATCAGTTATCATATGATGTGCAGGGTTAGACATTCAGGAAGAGCTGTGTCTGTAATAGTCTGCCCACAAATTGCTCTCAAATCTTAAATCATTGTGAAATGCCACTAAAAAACTGGTGTGCTTGTTAGTGCTCACTCTGGCCTCAGGACCCAGCCCTGAGCTGAAAACTGAGAAAGTCCCTGATAAACTGGGGAGAATCTGATAAATTTACTCTTTTGTCAACACTTCATCCCCTTTCCCCAGGGCACAAGTAGGAGAAGTTTTTAAAGGGCTTGTCTCCACTGAAGTCCTAGAACGAGCACAAAGGGAGTTTGGGGTGGAATGGCACTGGCAGATTTGCCCAGGGGTACTGCTCCCTGCAGGGTGGGAAGTGGAAGGGGCTGCTGCTCCTTCCAGCTCTGCCACCACCTTTGTCATCTCTTCTCTCCCCAGCTGGGAAGGTGACAGTGGTCACTGTGGTCCACCTCCTCCTGCCCCAGTGCAATTGGAGAATCCACAGGCAATTGTGAGGGGTTCAAATGAATTTTGTTAGGATCAGTTCCTGCTTCAGTGGAAGCTTTTTTCTTGGGATTATCCCCTTTGATCCCTGCCATTGTGAGCCCTGTACATCTTGGTTACATTTAAATATTTATTAGGGTTTGTTTTCTTTATTTTAAACATTATAAGATTTCAAGGGATGGAAACAAGTGGAAAATTAAGCCCTGTATCCTTCCAAATTGAGCTATAAATCTCTTCTCCTTTGGCTGTCTGTAGTGATGAAATGGCTGCATGGAAGCTGTAGGGTTCCTGATGCTTGTAAATTATTCAAATAACATTATTTTGAGGCATTTGGCTCTTTTCCTCCGCACACGTGAGCCAATGTGGCTGCCAGCACCATCTGACGGCATGTGCAGGCTCCTGGGCCATGATCCTGCCGGGAAAACTGGGAAGGGAAGTCTTCTCTCCCCAGAGCAGAAACCATGCTCTATCATTGCAGTAAATCAGATAGTTAACGTTTCTCAAAAAGGTTTTTTTGCCTTAGTTCTTACCCAGTGAAAACTGTTCTGCCAGCGTAAGGACACAGCTTCCCTGGCTGAGCTACGGAACTTCGGGGGTGGTTATTTTAGAAAAGAAGCTGAAATATGTACTCAAATAGCACAGTAGTGAGGTGAAAGAACACAGCACCGAGCTATTTTACAGGTTTGGTAGCAATAGCCTTCTTTCTCATCCATAGTCAGCAGATCTTAAGGGTTTGGAATCTCCTTAGGACACAGAGGCCATACAGTGCCACTGTTTTCTTATAGTGAATGAAATAAGTTGGTTTTGAGATGTTTTACAACGTAAAACTTGCAAAATAGGAAGTCTTATAGTTATTGCCAAACAGAGGAACTGAGATGCCACAAAGTTAAAATATTTCATTTTACTTTAAATATGTGTTCTAAAAAAGAGCTTTGCTGGGGTGGGCGGAGGGCCCAGCCACCCTTTCTTTCCCCAAAGAAGCAAGACTGAAGGGATGATCTCTGCTGATTTTATCAGGCTGTTTCTTTAACCTTGATCCATACAGACTAGAGCTACTGTCAGTTTAACATCCTGAGTGTCTATCTGGAAAAAAAGCCCAACATGTTGAACATTTTGCTTTCAGGTTTTTACCAGCTTTGCTGACTGCAGTGCTGACTAACCACCTGGCCTGGGTCCCCACTGTCATGCCCAATGGCCAGCCACCCATAAGAATCTTCCTGGAGAAGCATTCTTCCCAGAGTGTGGACATGCTGGCCAAAACTCATCCCTACAACCCACTGTGGGCACAGCTCGGTATGTGGCAAACACCTCTAAACCACCCAGAAGCTTTACATAAATGGGAATGCATGTGGTGGGGATTATGATGCTTGTTGCTTCTCTCCCAGGTTATTTATTTTTTCATTCAAAATGAGACTAAAGTGTGTGTTTCAAGCTTAGAAGTGGTCACTATTTTTTTATGTGTGCTTTAAATTCTTAAGGCATTATACATTATAAAATGTTAGCCAAAAAGTAAAGCCCCCTTTAGTCATTTGTGTTGGGTCACTTAACGTCACCTGCCCTGGTGCTGGTGGAGGATTGCAGGCCTCCTCTGGTCCTCCTCCTGTAAGGAAAATTTGCTTTTATTTTTTTGGGGATTCCACTATTAATAAACCTCATTCTGGAATGAGCAAATCAAGAAAATTCATCTTTTGATCAGAAGTAACATACTTTGGAGTGACGCAAATGGAGTGAAGCAAAACAGGAAATCATGTCTTCGAAATCCCCAGGGAAGGTCTCAAAGCCCAGTCAGTGGTGTAGCTGGTCATGCTGTCTGATAATTGCCCAGCAGAGAAGAGCAGGTGAGGTCAGATTGTCCTGCTCTGCACACACACTCTAATGGAATTTGCTTAGGGAAGGGAAGGTGAGGTTGCCATATTCTTGTACAGATAGAAATGGCCAGGGAGTTGGCAGGAAAACTTGATTTCAGACCTCATGTGTCTTGGGGGACCCACTGTGGTTAGGGTTGGCCTTCAAGAGGGCTCCTTGTCCTCCCAGCCCTGCTGTCATGCAGTGCCCCAATACCTCTAGAACACACAGGCACTTCCCTAGGTGGCTTGAGTACAGCCAGAACACCCTATCCAACCCATGGCAGAGCTCAAAGAGAGGAAGAGAAGGAGGTTGGCTTCAGCCATGTACCTGCCATGGTCACTTTTTGTCCTCGTTCCTGGCACAGGTTTGTTTCTTTTACAGCTTTCTCTTGTGGGTAAAAGTTCAACCCCATTTCCAAACTCTGCAGGGTAATTCGGCGCAGATGCCTCCTCTCTGCCATGGCTATATAAGGATCCCAGGAGATGAGCCTCCAAAGCTGGATTGAGGTGGTGTGAATGCTCCCTGATGTGTGAGATCAGATGTCCCCCTGACAGTGGCTCACCTTACAAACGATACCAACAGCATCTTTGGGATTCTCTTATTGAAAACAAAATACAGCATAGCTGTCGTCACTACCCTGCTTTAGTATTTCTCCGTTGCAGATCTGGCCTTTGAAAACTGGCCCCAACAGCTGGCTATTAGAAGAATAAATTACTGCAAATATGCTAAATAACTGTGTGCTTTATTTCCTGTCCTAGGTGACCTGTATGGGGCCATTGGATCACCGGTGAGATTAGCAAAAACAGTCGTGGTTGGCAAAAGGCATGACCTGGTCCAGAGATTGCTTTACTTCCTCACTTACTTCATCAGATGCTCTGAACTTCAAGAGACACACCTTCTGGAAAACGGGGAAGATGAGGCCATCGTCATGCCTGGCACTGTTATCACTACGACGCTGGAGAAAGGAGAGGTGGAAGAGTCTGAGTATGTGCTTGTCACAATGCACAAGAACAGGGGCAACCTGCTGCCCACTGAGTCTGAAGAGATGAGAGCTCCCAACTGCAGCTGTAAATACTGCAAATGTCCCATGTCCCTCGCACAGAACATAGAAGGCGTTGCACAGCAAGAGAGAGAAGACACGCAAGGCACTCCTAAGGTGGAGCTGGAATCTTCTTCAGATGAGAACAGAACCATTGTTCCTGAGGATGGCCAGGAAGATGCTGTGGATGTGACACAACCAAGGCCCTGCCTGGACACCAAACTAGAGACCGTGGTGTGCACAGGGTCAGCTTCACCCGAGAAACGCATGGGGACAGAATCTGGTTTGGAGGCAGCAGCTAGCACATGGAGGAGTGAGGAGGCGCTGGAGCCGGGCAGCCAGGGGGGAGGTGGGACAAGGACACCTGGGATCGCAGTGGAGAAGAAGCCACCCGATAAGCTCTTCATGGACGCTTTTCCATGCAGCGCTGCCGAGGCTCAGACAAAGGTGACTTTCCTCATTGGAGATTCCATGTCACCTGATTCAGACATCGAACTGAGAAGTCAGGCAGTAGTGGAACAAATTGCCAAGCATCACAGCCCGCCAGCAGCGGAGGCAGGAGTGTCTGCTGATCAGAACTGTGAAGCTAAACAAACTGTTGAGGACCAAAATAGAGACTGTGGGACAGCTGAACCCTTTCCTCAAGTTGATAGTGAGCATCAGAGCTGGAACCCAAACCCATACAGTGCTGAGAGCATGAGTCTGTTTGATGAATATTTCACTGATGACAGTTCAATTGAAACCCGGACTATTGATGATATTCCAGGGCAAGCAGCTACGAACCTTCTTGCTCACAACAGTAGTTTAGAATTTTCTAAAAAGCCATGTACAAAGGCTTGCAAACCACCTAGTGAATTTTGTAAATTCATGGACTCTGTTCGACAAGAGACCTACAAAAACTGCTTTAATGAGCAGGACCAAAGAGAGAAAATCTCTATTCGTGTCCCCCATGGGGACAGAGAAAACGTAGAGAAAAAAATCGCCCCAGGAATTGATTGGGACATTCCAAGAAATGAGAGTTCAGACAGTGCCCTGGGTGACAGCGAAAGTGAGGATACAGGCCATGATCTAACTAGACTGGGCAGTAACTATTATGGAGGAGAGCAAGAAGATTGGGCAGAGGAATATGAGATTCCCTTCCCCGGGTAAGTACTGTTCAGCACTAACAGAGCCTAAAAAACATGGAGCCTCTTCTCATGTCATGTATTTGGAGGACTGTAGCCTCACTTGGCATCAGGGGTTGGAAATGTGTCTCTTGAGCTTGCTGGTTGTTAAGGAATATCGAGAGATCAGTGGTCTGGAAAAAAATACTAACGGTGTACTGTGATCTTGGCTTGTATTCTCTGCTTCCATGATGGGCTGACTGTAAACTCTTTTAAAAAAGTGCTTAAATTCAAGTTAGAAGAGAGATGAAAAAAGTAGAAATGCAACCTCTGTGAGCTGAATTTGCTGTTCACAGTTGTACATCTCTTTGATATGCCTTTCTTGCAGGTCAAAATTAGTTGAAGTCAACTCCGTCCAGCCCAGTATTGCCAATTTTGGAAGATCCTTATTAGGAGGCTACTGCTCATCTTACGTCCCTGACTTTGTTTTGCAAGGAATAGGAAGTGATGAAAAGCTGAGGCACTGTTTGGTGTCAGATTTGTCTCATGCTGTGCAGGTAATTAAGCTATATTTGGTAAATGTATTTCTCACAGTAGGGAAAGATAAATGTTTGTGAAGGTACAAACCTGTTGGAAGTGGAAATATTTCCTGTCACAGCTCCTGTCAGATTTCTCCAGTCCCAGGTCACCAATTTTTTCTCCTCTCTCAATTAATGTATCTGGAAAAGGTGGGTATTTCACTGCAAATCTGGAGCACAAAAGATCAGACTCCCACTGAAGCCAGCTGGGAGGCTCGTGCTCAGGGAAGATGGATCTCAGTGCTAAGCTGTAGAGGAATCACTGTCTCCTTGGCTTGGCAAGTGATGGTTGTGTCCCCCCAGGATGGAATGATGTTAAACAAACCCAAATGCTGAGGTTGTGCCTCTTCCTGAGAGTCTTTCTGCAGTGGTGCAGAAGCTCTCATTGCTCCCTCCTCTGTCCCTGCATGTCTGACCAACATGCTGCTGCTTGTGTGGCAGAACGTGTTCTCTATCAGGAACAGTATTTTGATCCTATTTTTTAGGATGGTAGTCCATGCGTCCAATAGTGATGGCTTCATTGGAAAAGAAGAAACCAATGTAAGGATAATGGTCTGAAGGGAACTTGTGCTTCTCACGTGTTGGAGATCATCTCTTCTCCACAGAAGTTTTTCTCTAGGTGAACTGGGGCATGACTAGGAAGTGTGGTATTTCCTCTCCCTTGTAGTTACCAGGAAAGGAGTGGAAAGCAGGCTGTCACTGAAAGCGTGACATCTGCTCCCATCTCGTTTACTCCCCAGGGAGCAATTGCCTTGTGCCCCCTTACCTTGTGCCCAACCCCACAGGGGATGAGTTTAGCTCCCTGGGTGGTTGTTCCAGGGGCTTGTTTAAGGTATTTGGGAAATGTAATTGAACTTCACGCGAGAGAGGCAGCAATGTGAGTGAGGCACCTGCTGCTGTTGCACAGATGTGTCGGAAATACAGCCTGAGTGAGATTTTTTATGCTAATCTTCAAATACAACAGTAACTGCATCCCAGCACTGTGTGAAGCCCCTGTGGGACCCTTTGGAAGGGGATAAACGCTAACAGTTCAGCCCAGAAAATGTACTATGGAAGGACAGTGGGTTTCCAAATACTCCCTTTTTCAAACCGTTTTTCGTGGGTTTGGAGAGGTGGAAGGCCAGCTGGGGGCGATGGCAAGGCACAGGCTTGGTTCCTGACTCCCTCTGCTGGCCTCTCGTGGAGGGAAGCCAGTGACAGCCGGGAGTAACTTGACCTCGTTAACAGCCACGCTGAACAGCAAGGTGGATTTGTGGTGCTTTCAGTTTTAGGTGTTTCAAATACACTTTGGATATGTCAGAACTCTGTATCAAATACCACAAGATGTAACTGTCAGCCAGTGACACACTTTAAAGCCTGGAAGAAAAGGTAAAATAGCCACTATCCTTCTGAGACTGAGCCTTGGTCACAAAACCCGTCTGGTTTTAATGGATGGAATGCAGTGTAGGCACATATATTTTAGGTGAAGCAGTGTCTGGGATGCAATGCTGCTATCCAGGGATGTTATCCTGCTATCCAGAATGGCAAAGTTTTGTGAAAAGACTGTTGTCATTTGTCATTCTCAAGGTTCTGCTCTTCATTTTTTTTGTTCCTAGCACCCTGTTCTGGACGAGCCCATTGCAGAAGCTGTCTGCATTATTGCAGACACGGACAAATGGACAGTGCAAGTGGCCAGTAGCCAGAGGCGAATGATTGAGAATAAACTGGGAAAAGAAGTGTTAGTCTCCAGTCTTGTCTCCAACCTGCTTCATTCCACTCTTCAGCTTTACAAGCATAATTTATCTCCAAATTTCGTAAGTCTAAATGGAAATCACGAGCGTGGTGGTTTTGAAGTACCCTTTAACCTCACGGGTTAAAGTGGGGTAAGGCTCTGCCTAGTGTTTGTATCCATAGCCAGTGCATCCTCTGGTGTAACTGTCTGAGATGCCTATTGAAATGCCACTCTGTAATTGAAACAGCTGCCTCATTAATTTTGACTTAACATGTAATAAAAGGTTTCTGCTCAAAAATTAAAGTCCCACCAGTGAATATCTCACCTAGACATGGCCACTGAACAGTCAACAGGGATATATGGGATCTGTGCTTTCTGCTCTGAGGCTGGTTTGGTTCTGTCTTCTCCCTGACACAACTCCCTTTGCTTTCTAGTGTGTGATGCACCTGGAAGATCGGCTGCAGGAGCTCTACTTCAAAAGCAAGATGCTGTCCGAGTATCTCAAGGGCCAGATGAGAGTCCATGTCAAGGAGCTGGGCGTGGTGCTGGGGTATGGTCACAAACTTCTCCCAGCAGTGCTGCCCTGGGTGTCCTGGTGCCACATCCTCCGCCTGGGCTTGTTCCTAAGCACAGAGAAATGGATTCCTAAACGGGACTGGAACTCCTAAGTTACCCATGGCTTCAGGCTTCTCCTTAGCCATTGCTCAACCCCAAGGATCCCCCAACCTTTCTGTCTTCCCTGCGGGCAGGAAGATGGGCTCAGCACTCCGGAGCTTATCAGACTCCCTTCTTAGTTGGTCAGTCATCACTGAACAACATGGGGCACCCGATTCCTCCAGGTTGACTTTCCCTACATGGCAGGAAACACTCTCTGTGTCATGTAAGGCACATAATACCTCTCTGTGGGTGTGGGGCACAGGCAGAGGAGCTATTTAAGGGGTGTTTATCAGTAGCCTCCGACTATGTTTTTCTCCTCAGGACTACTGAGTGAACAGGAAGGCACACAGAGCATGTGTGGCGCTGGGGGTGCAGCTTTAACTGGCCCTCTGCTCCTGTGCTGTGTCCCCCAGCTATTATTCCCTTTACAGTGAGGTTAGGCAGGAATTTTCCTCCCTCCGTTTCCTCACCAGTTCATTGGCCCTGTTAAAAACCCACCAGACAGGTGGGAGCCGAGACAGTGCTGACACTGTGGGAGTATCTGGAGGGGTGGGAGGAACAATCTGGCAGCTGCAGAGTATAGCCAATGGACCAAGCACGAGTGCTGGGGCTTGAGCAGGCAGCGTGGGTTCTGACACGTGTTCAGCCCAGTGACGTTTCAGGTTGGATTAAACATGACTCTTCTGTTTCCTTTCAGGATTGAATCCAGCGACCTCCCCTTGCTGGCAGCTGTAGCGAGCACTCACTCTCCGTACGTTGCCCAGATTCTACTTTAAAATGCCAGAGGCCACAGACTTTGACTTTTTGCCTCTCTGGAAACAAAGTGGAAGACAACTTGTTCTGGCTCCTTTCTCTTTGCAGCAAGTAAAACAAACTGCTCGTTGAGCTGCAGCACCTCCATATATGACTGCACGGTGTGCAAACTGTTGGAGACTTCTCCTGTCCCACTCAGCCATTTATAAAAATGGATAAAGAAAAGAAAAAAAGAAAACCGAATAAGCCCAAGATTTCAGCCACAGAAAAGTGGAGATTTTAGCAAAGCTGAAGAGCTTCATTTTTTATCAGTTTCTGCCATGATGGCTGTGACTTACACTGGGGAAGGGAGGAAGAACTGCTCTGAGAAACACATTATGCCATCACCCCTTATAAACTGAACAAGAGAGTGGCTGCCTTCAGCCTGGCTTCAGCTGATGAGGCTCTTGTTAGGATCTGTAATTCTCAAGCTGCAATGATTTGTAAAGAACTTCTACTTTTTCATGTCATAGTCCAATTCTGGATACTTCCCAGAGAAAGAATGGGGCAGGGGCCTGGTTTGTTTTGTAAGAAGCTTATTAATGACAGTCAGCTACAGAATTTATTTATGATCTTTCTCCTGGGAAGAGCAAATAGTTGGGGACAGAGGGCAACAGGGAGGAGGGAGGAAGAAGCCAACAGACAAACTAGCGATGGAGATTCTTGGCTGGATGCTGTAACCAGTATTAAATGTTTATAATATTTAAATGTTGCTTTATACTAAATGATGCTTTTCTTCCTCAAAGTAATCAAAATGTTAAAAACAAAAATAATCTAAAGAGAACGTTGGCTGAAATTTCCCCATTGGGTTCCCCAGAATGACATGACAATTACCTCGAACTTTTTTATGATCTATAATGTTCTTGCAACATCACATTCTTTTTACAGCAGTCAGTCAGCTATTGAAATAATGAACTAGAAATAATTGTACCAAAGCATTGGGGACAAAACAAGTAGACTATTATCCTTAATTGCTCAGGTAACTAATTGATATATTTTTTAAAACCGTTCTACAAAAAAATGAACATTGATTACACCATAGTGTAATAATAATCCAAATTATTTTTTGACAAATAATACCCTTGCTGCAGATTACTCTAATCCCTTTTCTACTCACTAGTGTAATTACCAGCAGGAAATGTTGTTTATTTTATTCTCAGCATTTCTCTTTTACTCAGCCATCACTGGTTTGTCATTGTATATACAATAGTTGTACGAGTAGCTGATGGACCCAACCTGGTGTAAGTAATGTAAATAGACAGTGGGAGGTGGATTATGTTTTCGAAGGCTCTACTACCTCAGTTTAACTGGACACTTCATTCTCGGCTTTGCTTTGCATATTTGTCCTAGCAGCCAATTACTGTTGCTGATTTTTAGCTTGTTTTCATCTATTTGGTTCAGTATATTGAAATTCATGGATTATCCACTCAAGTAGGAGACACGTATTCACTTGGTTGCTTAACTCTATAAAAAAATTCTATAAATATGTCATTCTGTTATCATCTTTTCAATAGTACAGCATGCTTGCTATTGTTGTTTGCAGAGTTACTTTAAACACAAATCTATTTGAACCGTTTGATAAACTTGAAAACAATAGGAGAGTTCCGTGCCCCACCTCTGTCAGTGACAGAACTCTCCTCCCTTCCTTCTCTGGGGCCAGAATTTACCCAGAGTGGTTTTTCAGTACTATTTAATATCTGTCACTTAAAACTCTGTTCCAGGGAGATCTACATGGCAAACCCACCCTTCCCTTCCATGTAGAACTGAGTCTGCATCAGGAAGTGACCCCAACATTAATACAGGCAGTGTCATTGGAAACTCTTTGGTATATAAAATCTAACGCTGACTGCTGCAGGGGAAAAACTCGTGTTTAATATGTGATCCAAGGATTTGTTTCTCCCGTTTTTCAAATGTCCTTTCCTTGCCACACAATAATATTACATCTGGCTTTTGGAATGAGCACAAAACAGGGGGCCAGTTGTGTAAACACATTTCTAATGAAATATAGGATTGCACTCAGAATAGGGATGTTTAACTCTTTGCTAGGATTTGTGGTGTAGGCAGTAGTTAGGATTCTGTGTTGTACGTAGACTGGCAGGGGTGACCTGGCGGTGTCTGTGGTGGCGGAGAAGGGTTCCCGCCCGTGCGTCAGGAGGTTATGTGGGTGGGTTCATCCACAGCACGTGCCCAAAGAGCTGGGCAGCTGCACCCTCACCCTGACATCCCCCAGGACTGTGCTCATAATGATCCTTAGAGGAGAATACTGGCCCTCCTCCTTTGAGCCATTATTGGGCAAATCTTTGGGTTCACTTTGAAATGGTTTTGACTCTCCAGAAGAACCCTTGCACAGCTTGCAATGAGAGGAGAAGCAGGTGGCTCTTGGGTGGCACCTTCTCTGCTGCCCTCTGCTCAACACCGCCTGGTAATGGCGTTAATGATGTGTTCAGTTAGTCCCAGACGGAGCAGCACGGATGCAGCTTCCTCGTCATCCTCCCAGGGGCCAAGTCCCTCCTGGCATGGCAGCACCCTCTCCACCTCTCAGCAGCATTGTGGGCAGAACACAACCTAAAGCCTCGTGTGATGGGAAGTTTTCTTGTGAGTTAACTTTTTGGGTACATGAACAATGTGGTACTTATGTCTGTTTGTTAAATAATACAAAAAGGGATTTTTACAGGCTATAGCATTGACTTTTTAAAATATATTGCGATTGTTTTATGTGAATAGAAAACTAATGCTTGATTTCTTTTTTCCACTATTCCCCATCTCCATTATTAACATGTCTTAATTTTCTGGCCGAAACCTAAGTGTACTAGGCACACAAATTAGCAAATTTGATTTTGTTGCAATTGGCAAACACTGGGCTGCTAAGAACAAAAAACTGTTTAAAAGAACAGATTTTACGCCTTGCATATGTTTTCCCTATTAGTTCTTAGAGATGTTTTATGACAATTTTCTGCTTTCTCTAAATTATTTAGATGGTGGTACTTGTAAAATGCTGGGTAAAATGTACATACTTGTTATCTCTTCTGTTTTTGTATATATTTCCCAAGATGTGCTCTTGTATTATAATAACCATTCCCACTTTTAGGGGAAATTTGTGCAATAAATACAGTATGTCAATTTAGTTCTGGTACCTTTTGTGTCCCTTTTTTTACATTTGATAGAAGGCCGTGGGCGAGTGTATGAACTAGAACCAGCTCACACTTGATACCTGTCTCATCTCACCTGCCTGTTTTGAGGCATGATTCTGGTACTTGGCAGTGCTGCAGCCATTTAATTTGTGTTCTCGTAAGCAATTTACTGTTTCAATTAGGAATTTGTGATTGAACTTGCTGTCCCTTCTGTTGTGAATGTTGTTGGCCCCCAGAAAGCAACAGTGAGATGAGAGGGAGGTCTTCTGTACTGATGCTCAACTCTGTGCAAGGAGAACAAATGTAAGCAGAAAGCCATGGTCTTCCACTGGTTCATACATTCATTCATTCATTCCTACAGTGACCTGCAAAGCAGTTTGTCACACAGATGTTTGCCACTGTGTTTGTCACTGTATTTGTGTCCGTCTGCCTGAGTATAATCCCTTTTCAGTCTCTCTGGGCAGCTGCACAGGAATGCAGGTTATTGAGGAGTCTTCATAAGATTTTATAAAATCTAAGTTCAAATTGTGATAACAATGCTGCCAAGAAAAGTGAAGTAATAATCATACAACAGGAAAAACAATTGGGAAGATGTAGCAGAGTGTACATATTTGGCTTTAGAGCATCTGGGTTAAATAAGGTCTTGTGTTCTCAAAGAATGGAAAAAGAACAAGCAGAAGATGGAAACCTTTGCCTGAAGCAGCTGCATCTTCTATTTTTGATAAATGATTCGTGGTTTCCTGCCCTGGTATGTACCTGCCGCAGGTGCCCTCACCACATGTGAGGTGCAGGATGAGCGGAGGGATGAGCTGAGGTCAGTGTCCCCAAGCCCTGTCTCGCAGTGACCACGGGTCCCACATTCAGCACAGCCAGACAGCACAGGAGCCTTCTAGGATTTCCACTTGCACCTGCCGAGTGCTGTCCTGTAAAAGGATGCCTGTGACCAGAGTGTTTGGAAGAATGGAATTCATCCTCTCTCAGAGGAATGAAAGGCACAGCAGCTGCCTCCTGGGTACTTACACTGGTTCTGTAAGACCACCATGAGCTTCCCCTGCAAGCAGGGATGAATTGCTCAGGCTCTGTGTTCTCCATTCCTATCCCAAGTAAGACTGTATCAATGGCTCAGTGCTCGGTGTGGGTGAGTCAACAAAAGCAACACGGGATCCACTGCCTTTTAATACTGATCACACAGGGCTGGTGTTCCCGTTCCATGATGAATTCCCAAGGCACAGCCTGCAGTCCCACAGCAGCACTGAAGGTGTCAAGCAGGCAACTCCAGCAGAATCTGCAGCAGGAGATGCTCAGCTTTAGCTGGGAGCTCTGCCATGGGACACTGGTGATGTGCACAGAGCACTGTCAGAGCTCCTGAAGGGCTTCTTGAGCCGAGTGCACCTGACAGAGGGCAGAGAATTTTGTGTTACCGGAGTAGATGGTCATGAGGTGTCCTCCTGATGGGGATGGCGAGGGTAGCTGGAGTCATGTGTCTGCGTGGGTGTTTGGCAGCAATGATGTGAGCAGTAAATTCGGCAGTATAATCACTGCAGCATCCAGAAAATGCTGATGTTAATGCCCAGAATTGATTTCCTTTTTAACTCTCTAGCTAGACTGGGAGATAGCACTTGCTAGCCAATATTTTTAATGTATTGTTATTCCTTTGCTGTAATTCCCTCAATTTTCCTGAAACAAAAGAGAAAGCTAATTCACTTTGCTGAGGCAAAGGCAGGAAGGAAGCCACAGACACCCAAGTACCACAGCATCTCTCATCTCCCACATTATTCCCAGGGGTCTGCAGAAGAGGATATGATTATTTTCTGTGTGGCTTAGTGCAGAGTAACCACAGGACAATTTCTGGATCCAAGGATGGGAAGCAGCTCGGTGTGTTGGCTGCACAAAAGTACAGAGCTCCTAACAGCTCTCTGCTGGGCTGCTGTTGCTTTCTCCTTTCCTACACATTTATTGTTAAAAAATAGTGGCCTTGTAGTTGGAGGTAAAAGTAAGCAGAGAGCCTGGAGATACATGTGTCTTCTGAGTCTCTGTGCTGCAAGGAACATCTCTGTTTATGTGCTGCAGCGTGCACATTCTGTTCCAGCCATCTCCTCATTTATTTTGTGGTACAGGAGCAGTTACAGGCTTCGCACATCACCCTGCAGTCTTCTTGTCTTCCCTCTGTGCAATAACATCATTTTTGCTGTTGCTACAGGCAAATATAAATACACCAGTGCTCAGGATTTTGGAAAGTGTTGCTGGTGCTGGCTGGTGATGCTGCTTTACTAGAAGCAGTGCTTTTCTGTTTTGACAGACAAAGAACCACAAGTTCAAATCCCATGGGATCTGTCCAGGCTTTTGGAGCAGAACCTGATTCCCCAGCAGCAGTAACAGCTTTGCTTTGAGAGCCCTCTGGCAGAGGAGCTGGAAGGTAAATCATCTGTGCCCAATGTGCCTGGTAGCTCTCACAAAGGGGTGGTTAACTCTTTCCTTGCTGTGGTCAGTGGGAAGGAGCAGACACTGCAGAACAGGCAGCTCAGCACAGTGGAACAGTGCGAGAACTCCTGCCCCATCTGGTGCAGAAAGTGCCAACATGGAGCATCCATCCCATGTGGCTGTGGGTCCCCACAGGAGCCTGGTGGAAGAGCTGGCATGAGGGATCCTGTGTTGGAGAGGTGCTGTGGCTCTCCTTTCCCCGAGGGACCACTGCTGGGCAGCATTTCCTGCCTCAGCAATACCTGCTGGCCTGCTATGCTGGGCACATTGTGTGACCTCTGGAAACGAACAGCTTCATGTGAGCCATCACCCTCGTGTCACCCACTTGGGTCGTGCTCAGGCTCTCTCCTCTCTGGCAGCTTGTCTCCTAGAAGCATAGTAGCAGGAAGCAGCATGTTACTCCCATGCATTTGTTTATTTTCATTACCAAAAATATTTGTACAGCGGCAGAATTTGATTTCCAAACCTCTGTGTGTTCCAGCTGTTTGTTCCCAGCTGGAGCTGAAGACATCTGCTCCGAGGGTGGGGATCAGTGCTGAGCTCCTGCCTTCAGCTGAGAACCAGCTGCAGCAGCACCCGGAGAGCTCGCAGTGCCCCACACTGGTGCTTATGGCACACAAGAAGGTGTAGAGTTAAGGCAGGTGACAGCAAGTAGTTGGTCCTGTGGTTTGTCAGCGATAAGGAAGGGCTACCTGAAGCACATCACGGTGGTTTGTGGGGAGGCAACCGGCGGCACTTCCTATGTCCCGCATGAGCTCAGAGGACATGGCGGTGACACGGGCCCTTCCCTCAGCGCACGTCAGCCCAACGCCAGCGCCTGGGCGCTGCCTCTGCCCGGCACCTGTTGCTCAAAGCCTCCGTGGTTGAGCAATGCCCACGGTGGCCGCACTGTGTGGGTAGGGAGGTGTGTGCAGCCGGCTGCGGCCCCTCGGCAGCCCGGAATGCCCGCGGCCTGCACAACCGGCCGGTGGTGTGCGGGTGAGCCTGCCCGGGGCTGCTCCCGCCCGCGGGGACTGACTCGGGCGGGCACTCGCTTTGTTTCCAGGCCAGCCTCCCCTGGAGCTCCATGCCGAGCCCTGCAGTACAGCCAGGCGGCTGTCTGGGTGCTCAGACACCAGTGAGGGCTGGACCGTGACTGTGGGGTAGAGCTGAGCTGCCGAGCGGCATCGATGAGCCATCCCGGCCCAGCCAGCAGGTCCTTATTGCAACATCCCAAGGGAAGTATTTGGGCCGCAGGCTCGTCCCGGATTTCCAAAGCAGCACAGGAGATAAGCAGATGCCTTTTTCTTGTGACACAGCTGCTCTGCCTATGCCCCAGCTCAGGCTGTGAGAGGAGCTCCCAGTCCGAGTGCTGACGGTGACTTCTGGGATGATGTACCTCTCACTCCACCAACACCTTCGTGCTTTCTGTTTGCTGTTGTTTTCCCTAAGGACCTGCAACCCAGCACCTTTGGTAATGATTTTTCTGTAGATAGAGCGTCTCAGAGATGAAATTACAGGCCAAGAAAAACCTTAAGGAGGAACGTGATGGGGGTGGCAGGATGGAAATGACCTGCTCTGGCTCATCTTTTTCCCATTACAAAATTGGAATGTTGTGTGAACGAGAAGGAGCCACTTCCTCTGACACAGGTCACTGGGGAGCATGGGGCCAGGGGAGCCCTGCGGTGCCACAGTGCCAGAGGTCAGGGCCATCCCTGGGCCGCTGGGTTTTAGCCCATAAAGACAATGTTTAATGATGGTATTTTTTGGTTTGAAGATTTCAGCTATCCAAGCACCATGCCTTTGGCTGCTCTTGTTCAGTTTCTACCACTAACCAGAGTGTCTGTTTAATCTGGAATTTGCTTTTCCTTCTTCATCAGCTCCTTAGGATGAGTTTTGATTCCACTGGTTGGACAGACCCTGCTTTTTTCTTATGGGAAAGCACTAAGGAGGGAGTCGTGCAGATCACGAGTGACTCTGCTGTGCTGTAGCAATCACAACCAGCACCGCTCTCATCATTATTTCCTTCTCACGCAGGATGGGCTGAAGTTGCAGCTCTGGGACACATGCATGTGTCACTGGTGGCATCGCTGGGGCCGAGTGAGAGAGCTGAAGGTGGAGTTTGTCCCAGGCTCTTGATGGAAAACAAATGTTTTCCTTAAGTGGCATTGAAAATGAAGGCAGTATTTCTTATGGAAGTGCATGTAGCTGGGCTGAGGAAGAGGGGTGAGAGCATTAGTTGAGAAATGAGCTTCTTACTTCCCAAACGCTCATTGTTTTAGTTTTCTTGGCTAATCAAATGGATTTCTAGAATATTTTCACTGATGTCACTTAAAGAAAAGTGGTTTATAAACAGCCTGGAGCCAGCACCAAGTGCAATGGGGAGGGTGCCTGAAGGCAAAGTCCAAGTCTGTGCAGGGGTGACCCCAGCAAGTCCCTTGGCCAGCTCCCAGTGCTAACACTGGGCCACGGGTGGGACATCTCCTGAGCAAACATCCTCATCTGGGGCCTTTGGGGTGGCAATGGCAAAAAGTCACTATGCTACAAAGGTGTCTATAAACAGTGACTTTAGGGCAGAGGGTACCAGAGGGTTTATGTACTTGATTTTCCTGTCAGGGATGCTTTTCACTTTGGAGAACTTCAATGTGTTGCAAAGACTACATTCAGCATTTCTTCTACAGTTACTTCTATAATTACTTCAAAATTACAGCCATGAGCAATTATAGTTTTCAATAGCTTATTGAGTGCACTGAATCCTAAGAAATTAACCACCACATTTTCAAGGGGTAGATTTATTAATAGCAGCTGTAACTAGAAATCTTGTCTAATTTTGATCACTACCAAAAGAGATGAAAAAATAAGGGCTCCTGTTTTCATGTATTAACAATAAGACTGATAAAATTTGTGGAAGATATTCTCAGGCGAACAAGAAAATTACAGCTGTGTTCCTTGTGCTGCAATAATTAATGATCATGTGCTTTATTCTCCAAAGCTGTTTTTCTTGTACAGTTTAACTAAAGGTCTTGATCTCTGTCATTTCACACAACATTGTTCTGAGGCTGGTTAGGCTGTAAAAGCCACCAGCCTGAAGGAGAATTTATTTTTCAAAATACAGCTTAACTCTCCAAACTATTTCTTAAATTATAGGTTAGTGAAAAGCAGGCCCTTCCCATGGAAACAGATTTTTAAGAACTGTAGACTTGAACTCATTTAGTATTAAAATCAAGGGCTCTGTCTTGGGCTGGTAAGAACCCCCGTTGCTACTGGCAACTGTGGCTCTTCACAGCTGTGAATTCAGACACACATTTTTAGGGGGAAAATAATCCTTAACCTAAATACAACTTTCCAGATATTTTTAGGTTGACTGTCACTTCCGTGTCTGTTTTTTCCCAGGCTGGCTGGCTGGGAAGCTGCTGACCCTGCTGGATCGCAAGCTCCTGCAGCAGCTCATCTTTCCAATGAAGGAATTATTGGTTCTGCTGGAGCACATGCAGGGTTTGTCCAGTGCAAGTCATCAGTCTCAGAAATACGGGGTGAATTCCCACTTTCTCAGGATGCGTACAGCAGAGGCAGGTTTGGAGGAAATGACTCCTATCAGCAGTGCCTGTCCTCTGCCTTCATCACTTACAGTCAAAGCATGAAAGCTCATTAGGCGTCTCTAATTAATTTCTGATTCGGCTATTTCCTGTTCAGGCTGTCAACTAAAGAGGCAGCTCAGCAGCATTGCTGGAGCATGTGGTGGTCTCATTATCTCAGCGAGGGAAACACTCTGCAACAGAACCCCTCGCCCCCTCCTTGCTCACGGTGTTTAAGCTAAACGGTTTTAAATGAAAACAGGGTCAATTTAGGTTAGATATAAGGAACAAGTTTTCTGCAGTGAGGGTGGTGAGGCCCTGGCACAGGTTGCCCAGAGAAGCTGTAGCTGCCTCACAGTCTCGAGGTGAGATTGGGTGGGGCTTGGAGCAACCTGGTCTCCTGGAAGGTGTCCCTGGAAGGTGTCTCTGCCCATGGCAGGGGGTTGGACTGAGGTGACCTCTAAAGGTCCCTTCTAAACCAAACCATTCTGTGATTCTGTTATTGTGTAAGTTGCTGACAGCTTCATCGCTGATGGGCTGGCTGTGCAGCAGTCACAGCACCTCCAGGTTTGGGGTGTCCCTGACACTTGTGTCCACTCACAATCTCACCAGACCCCAGGAGATGCCTTTACTGGTGGTTCCCACCCTGGGCCCAAGGTTCTGCAGAGCTCTGCTCTCTCAGTTTCTTATTGAAATACTCTTCTTGCCAATTTTGATTGCAGATTCTTTGCCATGTGTGTGCACATCCTTCTTTAGACCACAACTGGAAAAAACTCTGGCATGGTTCCTGCTCAGGGTCTCCTTGACTTCAAACCCACAAACTTTCCGTTTGTTTCCGTTTCTCTCGGTACCTTCTTCAAAAGTGCAGCACTTTTGTAATACCCTTCTAGAGAGAGATCCACTGATAGTTCACAAAGCAGCAAGTACTACAGCAATGGTTTATATAAAAGCAAACACTTCTATTGCAAAGGCAATTTTGCCTTGGATAAAGATGGCAATGAAATCCAACTGTTCCAGTGCAGTGGACTGCTATGGAAAATGTCTGTCACTGGCAAAAGCGCTGAAAAAAAAAAAGTAAGTCACTAAAGCAGTTTGAAAAAAGGTAGTGAGATATCTGCTGGTACCAATACCATGGCTTTTAGCATGCTGCTACAGTACTGAGAGTATCCCTAACACATGGAGGGGAGGTAAAGACACTTGGAGGGCAGCTCAACTTAGCTTTCTAGAAAAGTCAAAGGTTGCTGGTTCTACTTGTGCAGTCATTTCATATGCAGCTATTGAAAATTGTATTTCCTTGACAAGATTGTTTTTGGTGTCAGGGTTTTTCTGGAAGTCAGTGCACTTCCTATGGGCCAGGCAGGTCACTGAAGGAATTTCATTCTGTTTCCCTTTTTAATGGAAATTGCAAATACATTTCCAGACACAACTCTGGAAATACCCCGAGAGCAGCCTCTGTCACCTCTTCAGTGTTTTGGACTGGGGAGTGCTTGTGTCTCAGTTTTCACCTAGGTGGAGTGAAATGCCTAAAAATCTTAAGGAATTGCGTCTGCCTTAATGTCATCACTGCTGTCCTACCTAGTAAATATTTTCCTGATTTTTAAATTCACAGTATGACAGAAAGAAACCAAAAAACCCCCCAGTCCTTTCTCTCTGAGCAAGAAGACTACTTCCGTGGGGGTAAGCAGTCCTAGGTAAGTGGTATTTGTGTACTTAGGTGGCATCTGGTTTACTGGGCGGAGCACTCAGCTGTGCACTCGATAACTTGCATCACCCTCTGATTCATACAATCATCTGACCTTCGTCTAACTGCTGCTCTGCTTTTATTTCCTTCTGTCCCTACGAGTTACAGTAAAGGAAATTCTTCCTGTGCTCAATACACAACGCTTCCTTTCATTCAAGGGTTGGTTGTGCTTCTAGCATTTAAAAAAACAACCAGTACAACCATCTACTGGAAAAGCACAGGATGAAGTGCCACTTCCCTCTCCCCTCACATTTTCCCCCACCACAGACCACACACACTCCAGGAGTTGCTGTACATTGGACACAACCTCCCCTCCTGGGTGAAATCCGTGCTGGGAGATGCTGCAGCCACTCAGAGTGGGATACTGGGGTTTGCAGTGAGGGTTCCTGCCTGTTTTGTGTATGGAAAAGTGATTGACCACATGACCACAAATATTGGGACACTACTAGGAATCAATATCCTTTGACACAGAATTACTGTATGATGTTACCAAGGGCAGGGTCTCTACAAGGAAGGGAGGAAAACCACATTGAGTGGAAGAAGAGTCATCTGCAGATCTTTCTAAAGTTAAAAATAGTTAGGATTTTGTCTGCAGAAGACAGTTTGTTCTGTTATGCTGCTGTCATCATGTGAGCAGGCTGTATGCTTCTGCATTTGAAGACTAAAACTGACATACTGAAAACAGGAACTTTCTGGAAATTCCGCATGCCTGAGATTTAATGGTTTCAGCGAGTTTCCTGATATCATCTCATCCATATGGTTGTGCTTGGGTGGGGGAACTAAACATCTCATTAGCTCTGTAAGGTCATTAAAAGCTGGAGAAGAGATCATAAGGAATAATAAGGATGTATGACATCCTGCAAAGACAGATGATAAAAGCAACCGCCTCTGCCAGTGAGTACTTCAAGGTGAGGGAACCCAGTTTAAGAGTGTGGAGGAGCTGAGCTCTTGCTAACTCATGTCAGCAGGAGCTGTTTATCTTCTCTTCATCAGAAAAATCAGACTGACAGCATTAAAATGTGACTAAAACCAGCGGATGATACAGGGAATTCTGGCCTACATAACTTTGCAATGAGTTCACCAAGCATTTCTGGCTCCCAGGCCTGGACTGAGTCTACTAAACTGCAACATTTCTTTGCAATGAAATTATCGTTTATACACATACACAAAAACACAAACACAGAGACCTGTATCTTCCTACAAACACACCAAACATCTGCAAACAGTGGAAAGCTGATCTGATGCTGGCTGAATCATCCCTCTGGTCTCAGCTAGGACAGCAAAGCCCATGGTTGCAAAGCACCTTGACACCAGCAGCAAGAGAACGTAAGAAATGCAGTCTTCCCCAGCCTTGGTCTCGATTCAAATGCTGTAATAGTTCTCATAGGATTTCACAAATAAGTAGCATGTATTCGATTGCATAAAAGCAGTGAAATCGGGTGTCGCATTTATTCACAATTTCTTAATCCAGATGACTGCCAGTTAAGAAAAAGTCTAGACCATTAGCCTGTTCTTTGGCAGAAGAGAAGTTGTTTATTATTTTCCCACATGCTCAGAGAATTACTCCATTTACTTAAAAAAGGGGAAGGACTGAAATCGTATTTACTCTAATCTTTATCATATTTAAACTGGCTGCTCTTTGTAGGCATGCCTCGTTCTTTTACCAGCTCAACGTTGTCAGCCAAAGTGTTGAGCAGTGACAAATGCCACAGATACACAGAATGGTCATACTGAGTTATGCAAGTGTTTGGCTTTTTGCCTCTGAAAATAGCTACTCAGTAGAAAAATACAAATCCAATTGCATATTCTCTCTGGGTTATAACAGGTCACAGACACAAAATCCTCACTGTTTGTGAAATCTTGCAGCTTATAGTTGTACAACTTTTAATAACCCCGAAAAATTAATGAAAGAGACATTAAATGTTTGGAATAAGATACGTTAAACTGGCAACTGATACCAAATTACTGGTGGAGAGTTTCCCATGCCCAGACTGTTCTTTCTCTTTATTATTTAAGTCTTCATCTTTATCTGTGCCCAGCCCATTCTTTTACCCACCCTCCCCTTTCTAATGGTTTTTGGCATGAGGTTTCTGACAACAAATGAAGAAAATCTTTCCGCTGAAGTTGTAACCTGATTATCGCAACAAAGAACATGCAAATGGGGCAGTCACCAGACTCCAGATTGCCTCCTGTCAGCGGAGGTTTTCCCCTGCCACCCTCATCTTTAATTTTTTCAGTCTTGAGCATGGACATCTGTATACTGTTTCTGGATACCTCCAATATCTGTATTCTCCATATGCTCTTTTGGGTTTTGCCAACAAAGTGCTGGAATCAAGTACCTGTAGATTGTGTGTAGTAAAAATAAAGAGGCAGAAGACACACCAAAAAATTGATAAAAGATCCTGTTTCAGACAGAGCTGTTCCATTGCAGAGTGTGTAGCAAGAACTCGTGGCTTGGAGCGAAGCAGCTGCGGTTTACATGCTATTTTGTAACAATTTCGAATGTTTCTTTCAGTTCTTACTCTGTTTTATCAGACACTGTTGATAGCTACACCATGCCTGAGGCAGTTTGGACGCTCCAGTGATTTGGCAGGAGTCCTTTCTCTCCTCATCCCACTCACTCACATTTATCAGGGATTGGTAACTTCACCAGGGTGGTGGCAGGCTCTGGACAGACCCTTTCAAGTCACTCAGCAGTGGCAAGGTAGAGGAATGCCCTTCTTCATACCTGTTGTTTCCCATCTGGACAAGGGAGGGAAATGAGGAAGATGAGAACATACATGTCAGTGTCACGGGACAGCCTGTTCCGTTTCAACACAAACAGTTTTCACTGTCCTCACTGGCAAATTCCAGAGAGTGCATCAATGCCAGTCTTTGTGTTCATAGAAACCTTAGTAAATGAATAGCAAATAACCCAATTCACTGTTTCCTCTTGCAGATTGTTCCTGACTTGGGAACGAAGACTCCGTAAGCACTGACCAAGAATTACCTGACACAAAGGTCAGGGTGAAATGTTCCCAACACACTGTGCATCCTCAAGCATAAAATATTTGTTATTTCAAAATTTCTACCTGTCCTACATGAAGCCTTTACCGTGGACACCCCATAAATTGCCTTCAGCTGAGATATGTGCCCTTCAATTGGCAACTAAGATGTAGGAAATTGTTACTGCCTCCAGCTGGGCTATGGCTCAGGCTGCTCCAGGGAGCAGCTGGGGCTTGTCATGCCCTCTCTTTGCATGTTAATACAATCTTAAAACCTTTCAATCTTAAGGCTCACTGAATTCCCAGTGCATTCACACCAGCAGTCAGCACGTTAGAGACCATCACAGAAGTGTGACAGTGAACGTGAAAAGCAAGGAAAATTGCCACTGAAGGTAAAACGTAAGTAGAGAAAGTGTTCCATCCCCATATTTAAAAGATGTCAAGCTCCCCATTTGTTTCAGTATTGTTGATAAAGGCTGGAAAATCAGTGTTTGACTGTCACAAGGAGATCTGCAATTGCTTATGTGTACAAAGCTTTTACTCTTCAGGAAAAATCTATATATGGAAGGAAAGCCCTTCAGGAAAAATCTGTACTAGATTTTTTTTTTTTTTTAAAGAAGCCGTGCTAGTCTTGAGTTAAAGAGAAGAAAGGTGGGGGTTTAGTTCACAAAAACGAAATATTAAACTAACGTTATTATAATACAGCAGAAAGATAATGATCTCACAGTTCTGTTTCTTCTCTTCTACTTTTACCATTATTCTTTGAACAGAAGCTCTGGGAATACGCACAGTGGGGAATTTTGCTTCAGAAGGAGCAGAATTAGCAGTACAATACAAAATGACCATTTCACTCTTGCTCTTGATTTTACAAAGATAATTTAGTATTTCCCATTTAATTTGAGAAATGGAAAATTTGAGCTGCAAAATGCTGGTTTAGCCAGGAGATCAATGTTCTTACATATCTATCTGGACAGTGTTGTGCCATTTGCAAAAATGTAGCTTCTCTGCAAAACGTGAGCTTTCACAAAATTACTAAGGATCTCTTTTCCTCCCCAGTTTTTCAGGAAGTTCATCATCAGAATAAGCATATATGGTAAAACTATCTGAAGAGGTTCTTCCCACTGGGAATCCCAGAATATTTTGTTTTGCTTCAGTCAGGCAGAGAATTAATTTGTGTATCTTCCTTGAGGTGTGTTAACCACATATTTAGCTAGTAGCTGTTGCCAAAGATGTGCATGAATGTCCAAAGGGAATTTTTTTCCCAAAACTAAGAGATTAAAACCAATAGCCTAACAGACAGATTGGAGAACGAGAGGAAGGAAATTGCCAGGTTGTAAAACTCACAGGACACTAAATACATGGAATACATAAAAAAAAAGTTAAAAATATTTCAGTGCATGATGATTATGAATCTTTCCCAGTGGGAGAGGTGAGGAAGTTGAGTTTTACCCTGAGGAATCTGGGATGTACACATGGTGGTAAAAGGCGTGAGATTAAAAGGCATCTTTGGGAGTGTCAGTGAAGCAAAACAATTGAGGGAACATAATGGGAGGAGGAGATGTGCTCTATAACTCAGCTGGTCTTCCCAAATTCACGGATGTTTGAAGCAGAAACGTTTAATCTCCTGAGACAGCAACTCATCCGTATTAATAGCAAAGCACCTTTGATTCTTACACGATACAGATACTGTTAGTTTTCAATTAAAATACTCTGCGGTAAGTGATGCTGATTTACTTGTGCAGGGATATAATCCAGACAAAAGGGAAGCAAATTTTCCCCTCTGCATGGACAAAAGGCATCCTGCTTGGCCACATCCCTTAATCCTAGCCCTGAAATTACTCACTTGTGAAAGCCTCTTAATTGTGTTTAACTATGTCGGCTTTACCACGTGGAAACATTGGCTGTAATACCAGTAAGCAGTGAGGATCATGGCACTCATTTCCATTGTTCTCCAGATATTTGGGAGAGTAAACCCTACGGCTGAAATAGCCCCTGAAATAATTGCAGCTATTAGAGCCATTACCCACCCAAATTCAGGTAGTTTTGGAGTGAGGAAAGTCTTCTTTCACGGGTCAGTTGAGCCGAGCAATTAAATTGGAATGGCAGCTTTGGAATACTTCTGGCTCCCTCACTGCTCCTGTGCCTGGCTGTAGACTGGTGTTCAGTTATGAGAATTTGTGTGTGAAAGAAAAAAGAATTTTTAGGCTACTAACTTT
The DNA here is from genome assembly GCF_008360975.1 of Lichenostomus cassidix. NCBI lineage: Eukaryota > Metazoa > Chordata > Aves > Passeriformes > Meliphagidae > Lichenostomus > Lichenostomus cassidix. The sequence continues at coordinate 8,334,273 of NC_139494.1, forward strand.
ATTCCCACGGTGGGTGTCCACTTCTGTGTTGTGTTCATTGCAGGAATGCTGAACAGCTGTAATAGGTGGTAAAATTACTTCCCTTCTAAAAACCAAGATTAGGGCTTAAATTATTTCAGATCCATGAGAACTGTGACTGTGCAGATTTCACTAAAATCTTGGGGTTTTTTCCTAGTTCATTAATTTTTTCCAGCCACCTGCACATGGGAAGTATTGACTAATCTTTTACGTGATCTGTAATTATAAACTGAGCTGATTAAGCTCTTGATTTGCTATCACATCTCCAGTTAAAAAAAAAAAAAAAAAAAAAAAAGAAAAAAAAGAAAAAATAAGAAAAAAAGCCTCTCCTAATAGAGAAGGATTCATGTCTCAGTTCTTCTCCTTAGTTACTCAGGAGAACCTTTTATTTCTATCTTTTCCATTTGGTTTCCTGGCAGGGAATCTGTGGAGATTCCCACACCACTGGAAATAATATTTTATGTACTAGAGTTGAAGAAGGATAACATGTTCTGCCAAATAACTAGTACAAACTTCTGACCTTTGCAACAATAATAGACATGATATTTGGAAATCTTACATTTACAGCGGAAGTACAAATAGAAGGGAAAAAAAAAAAGAAAAATAGTTTTGATAGACTTTATGAGACTGAAACCTGTGTCTTTACCTGACTGTCAGTTTTGGGAGCATCTCACATTCTCCCTGTTGTGGATGCAGTGTAATGACTGTGATGTTAAGAGTAGCTGCTCTTTAGATCCCGGCTGTGCATCCCAGGGTTGTTGTGCCTGCAGTGGTACCAGACACAGTATCAAAACAGTCTATGCTGGAGGAAATGTCATATTTCCTCAGATTTTTTCTTTTTTGGAAGAAAACACTAGAAATATTATAAAACAACTTGGAAGGGACAATCAAGTCCTTGAGCACAACAAAGGCAATTGTGCCATAAAGGGCAAGTGGTCAAGAGAACGGGAAGGGGTAGCTGGAGAAAGGGTAAAAACAAAACATTCTTGGTTATTAGGAAGGAAAGAGGAAAAAACAGAAGGACAAACACGAGTTGTGCGCCTGCAAAGTTTTGACCTCCTAAGTTTACAGACTCTGACTTCCAGTAGGAAGGAGAATCTTCCGAGGCGTGTTTAGCATGTGGCTGCTTCCCGTTGTCCCCGAGCGGGTGTCAGGAGCAGGAGCGCGGGGCCTGGAAGGAGTTGGTAGAACCCCCCCAGGAGTGCCGAGCTGCGGAGGCACTTTGTATTTACTAGTTTGTGTTTAACGGCGAGCTCTGTGCTCCGGGCGGGGAGCGCAGCCCTGCCCCAGACGCCCTTGCCAGGCTCTCTGAGGGTCAGGCCGCTCCTCCAGAACAGACCTGAGCCGAAGGCTTGGAGGAGCTCAGGAATCACGGAGGTCAATAGTCTATAAACTGTGGTGAGAGAAAGGGGGAGCGCACGCAAACTCAGGGGAGCGGTGCCGTGACGGCATGTTATGCCTGCCTGCGGACACTGTGATCCCAAGTGAAGCAGAAAACGCGCTATCTGGGACGCGGCTGAACGCAGCAAACGCCTTACGCCGGAGACACGAGCAGCACAAAAGCGACTCTCAGCACCAACTCGGGGCCTCCTCCCGCCCCGGGGGCGGGGAACGCACAGCGCGCATGCGCCGGGCCCCTCCCAACCCTCGCGAGCCTTCGTCCCGCACCGCCCGCCGGCCCCGCCCCCTGCCTGCCCACTCCCCTCCGCCCCGCCCCTCGCGCTTTTCGCTGATTCTCTGGGTTTAAGCGCCCGCGCTCGCGCTTTTCCACACCGGGGGGATGCGCGGCGGGTGATCGGGCCGGGGGGGTCCGAGCGGCGGCGGCGACTCCCGGCGTGTTTAGGGGAGGCGCGGGCTCGTTCCCGGCCGCGGGGTTCCTCTCCGGACCCTCTGGCGCCGTGCCGCGGAACAACTCGCCCGCCCGCATCGTTTTGTGCGGGCGCGGAGGGCGGAGCCGCGGGGGCCGAGCGCGCGGGGAGTCCCGCTCGGGCCGGTAACTTCGCGCACGGAGCGCTCGCGCCGCGATGGGGAGCGGCGCCGGCCGCCCCGGGAACGCGCCGGGAGCCGCCGCCGCCCGCCCCGAGCGCCGCCGCCGCCGCTGAGCCCGAGGCGCCCCGAGCGCCGCCCGCCTGGTGAGCAGCCAGCCCGGCGGCGGGCACCGCGCCCGGTCCCGCTCCCGCCCCGGCCTCCCCCGGTCCGCTCCCGCTCCCCGCCCGGGCCCCGGCGCGGGGAAAGTTTCGGGGCGCGTCCCCCGCGGGGCCGGAGGGCGGCGGAGCCCCGGCGGGAGTCCCGTTGGGCCGCGCCGGTGTGATCGCCCCGGCAGGCGCTGCCGAGTGCCGCGGGGCGGGGGACGCAGGGCTGGAGGATGAGCGCCCCGGTGGAGCCCAGGATCAAACAGGCGCTGCGGAAGAAGCCCGCGGAGCGCACTCCGGAGGTAGGGCGGCTCCGGCTCCTTCCCAGCGGGTCTTTTTATTTACTTTCTCGCTTTTCCTTTGCGTAAATCCGTGTTCCGACAGCGCGGGCTCCGCGGTGCGCGCTCATACCGGGCTGGCGCACAACTGTCTGTCTGGAGTTGGGTTATTTATTTATTTCTCTCCAAAGTTGGCCCTCTCGGGACCAGCGGTGCTTTAAACGCCCAGTAACACGCTGGGTACAGGCAGCGAGGCGCTGCGTGAACTACTGCGGGCCAGCTGTTGGAAGAAGAACAAGAAGTAAATCGCCGAAAAGTAAAATGATGCATATTTCAGCGATGCAAAACTTATGGGAAAAGTTAGGGAGCTGAAAGGCTTTGCTTACCTGTACAGTGATGCAGATTTAAACAAAACCAAACTAATTATGCTGCGCAGACTTCATAAAGATGTTTCTGCAGTGAGTGGGAGTGTAGAAATGTGTGAGGCTGGTAAGCTACAATAAAATGCATTTTCCAATTAACTGCCTTCTCTGTCCCTTCCCTACAAGCTACTCTGTAATCAGCCATGTATTTTTGGGAATGCTAATGTCATGGAGCATTAACTTATTAATGAATAGGTTTGATATCGTTTGCATTTATTGAAGGTGTGATTGGAGTTTGTTTGCTTACTTACCCTTTGCCTTCCTTGATTTGTTTGCCTTGCTGTGATTTTTTTTTTTTTTTCATGTGCTCAAGAATTAGTGGTATGAAGTGAACTCAAGAGTGTGAGTTTGTCCCTTGGAGACTGGGAAACATCTGTTCTCCCTTGATACTTATTGGAGAGCAGAATGTCCTGCCTGGTCTTCCTTATAAGTTAATTATGGAAGGACTACTTGGGGAACTGCTCAGAGGCTGCTCTGGAGTGCATTCTACCAGGAGAGAGTCCCTATTTCCCTTTCAAGTCAGCCTAGTGAGTTGAATACAGATGTTCAGTCCCAATGGTTACTCACTTTGGGACATCTGACACATTCCTCCTTGTGCCTGTAAGTTAATGAAGAGGCAGTCTCTGTGTCCGTCCTTTTTTCCTTATTTTTAGCACTCCCCTCTTTCTTCAGAGCTTTCTTTCTTTCTCTTCACTTGGAGTCTTCAGTTAGCAAAATTCCTTTGCTAGTGTGGTTTGCAGTGTTGGGCAACTGGGTTCATCACAGAAGTGTCATTCATGAGCTGGCATTCCGTGCTGGCTCGTCATGGCTTGGACTTTGGGGAGCAGGTAATCTGGCCTGGCCCAGAACCTCTGCCCACCACTGCTTCCACTCACTGTACCAACCTCTGTGGCTGTGTGGGGCTCTTTGTTCCTTAATTTTAGGCATCCCCAGTTTTCCCCCCAGCAGCTGTCATGGAATTCCTTAGGGTTGTTACTTTGTTTTGGCTAAAACTGCCTTAAAGTAAGTATTTTGCTTAAGCTTGTAGTGTTGAACTGTCAGGTATCACAATGACTGGTTGCTTGTGTGCTCATGTGCATTTGTGTAGGTTCCCAATGAGAGTGACATCAGGGTTGTGTGCAGGTTTGAATTTGCCAAGGTATCTTAATTGTTGACAAAAAAACTCTAATCTTTGCTAATCTAAGTAATAGTACTTCTAAAATGATTTTAAAAGATTAAATTCCCTTGTTAATTTGCCCCTTTTTTGGCAGGCTCTTAGAGACACTGCATGGTGAGACTACTCGTGATTAAAGTTAGACATGTACTTAAAACTTGGCAGGATTGGGTCCTCTGCCTGTTGCTGAGTGGATAATTACAGTCAAATCATTTTTGTTTTCTTGGGATACTTTTGTTTACATACATTTAGACAGAAAAGCTTTTCCCTGATTGGATAGCAGGGTGTACCTGGGGGTCCCCAGTCTGGATCTGTACTAGCTGCTCAGATACAAACCAAAAAATTGAATCCCTTGTCACGTTCACACTGACAGATTTTCCAAACATCTGCTCCAGGATGTGATGACAGATGGACGTAGGGTGATAAGTGAACTGGAGAAAACAATTGCATTTTTGTTTATTTATTTATTCATTCTCAACATCCTGACTTGTCCTCTTTCCTCTGTAGGCTGCAAGACTTTGGGCAGGGAAGCTGAAACCTGTTTAGTGCAGCCATTGGGATCAGACCCAAATTTCAGGTGTCCCTGCACAGCATGAACGATCTGGTGACTCCTGTCTTGAAGTATCCAGTTGTACACAGACAAAATGTGTGGCTTCATCTCTCCCCTCCTACTCTCGTGGGAAGGTATCATCAGCTCCTCCCACACGGAATCAGCTTGTGTTCTTTGACTGCATTTTTGTACAGGAACCCCCCAAATTCCCTGAGCCATGATCGGTATTTTATGATAAGCCAAAGCTGCTTGTCCACTTGACTTTCAAATGCTTTCAGTCCCTTTCTGCCCCCATCTCTATTTCTGATCCTGCAGTTTATATGAGCAATTTACCTGGGTATTTATTACAAATTACAGGGTTGGGGCTGTGCTGATTAGTAGCATGGTCTGGTGCTTCGTTCCTGTCATCTGTGCAGTCTCTGGAAAAATACAGATAAACACACCACATGCCAGATTTTGCTTACAAGTAGTACAATTATCCATATGATTTTGATTGTAGGTCTTTTCCTTGACAAAATGTTTTCATTTTTAAGAACTATGAAACTAAACAGGCAGATATTAAAATATTTCTATAATTATTTTGAAAGTTATCTCAGTGGCTTGCTCAATAAAATGTTTTAGTTCTTGACGCTACAAATATTTTTGTTTGGAAAAATCTCTGTTAGGGCAAGTTTTCAGTGTTGTGGTAACATTCCAGTGTTTGCTAATTGTTAAAAGTGTATAAGTTATGCATATTAGGCATGTACACACTTGATTTTTTTTTTTTTTTTTTTGCTTGTTGTTGCTCAGATACCTCATGTGTTATAATCTTTAATTTATTTGGCAGAGGGAATTATTTAGATGAATTTGTAGGGATTGTAGCAAAAACTTAAAGATGTGTACATTTTAACGTAATTGCTATTGTGTTACTCTGTTTCGAATCTCTTTTGGAACTACACAAAGGCGGGGAAATATTTTGCTCCTTTTGCTCTCCTTTGGTGCATCACTGAGGTGCATATTGTACATATGTGATGCAAGTGACTTCTCATGTGGGAAGAGTTCCAGAATATTTCCTAGTGGACTGATGCCCATGTATGTGGCAGATGCTGCTCTAGGATTTGAGTGAGTCCCACCTAGTCACACGTCTGCCTTGCTGGTTCCCTGATGGCCTCTGACCCCGTGCTGACACTGGAAATAAATCTGTACCTGTCTCTCAGGTATGGCCTGAAAGTGCAGAATTTGCAAGGCTTCTCTCAGATGTTAGTTTTGATAACAGATTATCCTAACAAATCATCCCTTCTGTCTTGTCAGAGAAAGGAAACCCTGACAGTAGTTGGATACTTAATCAGTCTAAAAAAAAATCATACCTATACTTAAACAATAGGATTTCATACACTTGTTTAATATTTTAATATCTGCATTTTTCTCCTAGGGTTATGCAAATGTCTGTGTGGTGGTAAATCTGTGATTGTTTATTCATGCAGATCCTCCAGGTTTTGCAGCTTGGGAATATGGAATTTACTGTGCAGTGTTTTTGCTGTTTGTTGTCACAGGTGGGGCTATTAAATTCGTAATTTGGGAATATTTTAATAGGAGAAAATCTTTTGTTCAGAGCAGTAGGAGGGAAGGATAAACGCTTATGCCACCATGTGTGTGCTCTCATTAAAGGTGTGATTTTTTTTGAGGCCCAGAATTCCTTATCAGATTCATACAAAGGCTCTGATGTTGGTCTTTAGGGGAGTTGTTCATTCTGCCACAGATAAGGGCTCAGTGGTTGATAGGGCCAAACAGCAAATGCTTGTTCTCCTTTGTCTTTATTTCTCCTCCCCTCCCATGAGCATGCTCTCTTCCATTTTTAATGGATCCTTTTCCCAATATAGTATCTTTTTAGTTCTTCATGACTTTGTTCTAGACAGTGTTTACTTTCGTGGTTCAGAAAGCTTTGCCTTTATTTGACTTCAAAGAGTTGGAGTTTATTTTTATACTGTGAGCTCTTGTATTTTCCTAACTTTGTCTTCTTGCAGTAATTCTTGATTAATGTTAATTCAACTTCATTTGGCAATACTAATTCCTTCTTCTATTCCTGTTCCCTTTTTATTAATACAGTGGAAAGAGGAAAAAACCTAATTTGCAGAATTGTGTCATAACGGGGTCTGCTGTTTGGAGTGGGTATTTGATGCTTCTTGATGGCTTAGATATAAAGAAATAGATCTGCGTGAATGTAAGTCATGCACAAATAGTACATTGATGGCCATTAAAAAATGGCTGTAATAAATAAAATAAATTATTGCTGACAGCGTAACAAAGGCACTCTTGTACTGTAGCACAGCTGAGCCAAACAGAGGAGAACATCTGCTTCTTGTTTCCAGAAATAACTGGTATTTTGAAGTGGGTTTTTTCATCCTTTTAATAATTTTCTGTACGTTCAGTAGGTGAAATGGTATTAACCATTGTTAAAATCTATTGTTTCTATAGTCCAAGGTGAGCTTCTAGGAGTGTAACTGTATCAAGGGTGTTGTTTTTGGATAGCCATTGCAAGTAATTAGAACTGTAGAGTCACCACAAAAGTGGAGATGCTTGTAGTTACTGTAAAGCCAAAAGAAATTTGTGTTAAATGAAGTTGCAGATGCTGGTTTCTACTTAATAAAAGTACCTTAGTGTTAGTATGTGGGCCTCCAAAACAGGGACAGTGGAGTGATGGAAACCAGACTCCTGCCATAATTTTCTACTGCCTAATCTCTGTCTTTCACGTCCATTCCCATTTTTTGGTGATCTGTCCTTTTACAGGTGATACTTTGTAAGGCTTTGTCATGCAGGTAACAGTTCTGGAGCTCAAACTGAAGATGATCAGCAGCCAGCTGGTGTAAAATCCCTGAGATTGTTCTGTGTCTTTCTGCTTTGCTGTCTGCCAGAGAGCCTCCTGAAACCTTGATCAAAGACGCACTGACCAGTGCTACATAGCTTCAATCCTTCACCATGAAGAGACTTAGGTTGATCTTAGCATGTGACTATGTTGGGAAGCTGGAAGAGACCTTTAAGGTGGAAAATTTAGTTATCACTGGTGATAACCGAAGTGATACATACACATACTGACATGCCTGCAATTTACTGCTAATGAATTCCTTCCTGGGTCCTTGTGTACCCTGTGCAGATTGCCCTTCTGCACTCATAGGGCAACAATTATCTTTTACAGTTAGAAAAACATAAAACCTTGTAATATGAATAATTTATAAGTAGTTCAGTGAAGGTGACAGTTACAGTTTTATTTATGTTCGGTATGATTAAAAAATGAAGTGCACAAAAATTGTTTCATGGACAAAAGTGTTGAGTAACTGCAGCTTTAGAGAAAGACTAAAGAGTGCATGCATTTCATTGACACCATATTCCCTCAGCATCTTGCTAAGACTAGGAACAACCTAGACTTGTGAGGTTTTCTTAACTATCAGATTAGTCTCTAAATAAAATGCGTTGTAAAGCTTTTTTATAGCCACCTACTAAAAGCAAAGTTCAGGACAGAGGTACATGAGGAGTGGCACATTGAGTATCATATTGGCTGACAGCTCTTAAGATTGAGTCTTATTCACAAGCAGAATATAGTTTCTGTGTTAATGAAGTTGAAATTCTTATTACTTTTAATGAAACAGTAATAAACCGTCTGTCTTCCTCCTGCGCTTCCCCACCGCACAGCTTTCAGCTGAAGGTAAAACAAAACCACATTTTTTTTCCCAGCTGCTCATTAAATTAATGTATTTAAGCTCATGGTAAATACAACGTTGACAATCCTGAAGGATTGTCCAACAAGCCTCAAAGCTTTGGGAAAATGGCGTCTCTTCAGCTGCCAGCTTGATGAGTTAGGAAGTTTTTAGTGCTTAGATTTTCCTCTGTTTGCCTTGTGCTTTAGGTGGGTAGTTGTCTCTTATTCTGTTTCTTAGCACAGTCTAGTATCATGAGTCTTCATCTCAATTAGACCTGTGGTTTTCCTGTAATAAAAAAAGCCAAGCGTGCAAACTCTTGTATTACCTCAGTAAATGCTGTTTGATAATTCATTTTCATAAACTTTGTGTTTGCACCTTGTTTTCTGAGGTGAACAAGAGTGATGTTCTTTGACAGACACATTTTATCCTTTATTCCAGAAGTTCAGATAGAGTTGTTCAGTCTTCCTGAACATCCCTGGGAACCAGTGCAGGTAAAATGTGGTGTCCCCCTCCCCAAGACTGGGCAGGGTCAAATTTCTTCTCTGGATAATTTAGATTAACCTTCCTTAGCATCTTTAATCTGTGACTGATCATAGGATTGACTTTGAAATCACAAAGTCTTACTTAAAAACTAGTGCTATTTGGTTATTTTATGTTTTCACGGTTCTGTGCTCGTGCCATACAGATGAATTCTTGGCCAGAGGTACTTAACAACCTGACACATATCAGTATCCAAATAATTAGGATTATCACTACTTGGTACCTTAAGTACAATACACTTTCTGAAGCAGAAATCAGCCCTAAATTAGTTGCACATAAAAAAGAAAATCCATCTGTTGTTTCGGATCAACCAAAATACAATATTGGAGCATTTACCAGTTTTAACAAATGTTAATATATGTAAATGCTCAGCTATAAGGGCTTCAGTATATGTCTTAGGAAGGTTTTTTGCTTGTTTTTGAACATTTTTTGAGTTTGTTGTTGTGCTTTCATCAGCAAGCCTGAAGGTGTTGCTCACATCAGTTTTTGGATTATTTATGTTTCAGAGACACAAATAACATTATGTTAAGCCTTGGACAAGGTACCTCGTTCACAGAGGAGGGTTCTGGTTTGGCTGTTCTGCAGCTGTTCTCTGACTGGAATACCTGCAAAGAAACTTTGCTGGTAGTTCTCAGAAATAAATATTTTTTTCCAGGTTTCTTAACAGTAAAGCCTGTTGACTTCAGTCATAGATTTGTGATTCCAAGGAAATAAATTAGGTTTCAGGGCACTGTTTTAGCTTTGACTACATTTACTGGCTTTACTGAAGTGACATTGACAAATAGATTTTTCTTAAATTTAAAGTCTGTCTAACGAAGTTTCCTTGTTCAAAAAAAAAGTCATACTAAACACGTAGAGAAAATTAGCATGAATGTTTTGGGGTGGGTGAGTTTTTTTGTTTTTAAAGTCTGTGTCCATATTAACCTGGTTCGTGGGTAAGGATGTTGAACACCGTCCTGGAAAGGAAAATTCGGTCAGGAGTGAAAGGAGTAAAACAAGCTGTGATGGACACGGGGAAACATTGTGATATTTAAGTTGCCTTGGAGTAGGTGTATGAATTCTTCTTGTTAATTATTTTTGCAAGACGGTTGTGAACCACAGCTGTTTAAAAAAAAAGTCAAAACCAAACCCACAAAAAATCGCTCTCCATTTCAGGTTGGGTGAAATGCCAAAGAATGTAAACTTTTTAATAAAAACTCTGAGAAGTAAATTAGACTGAACATTTGTTGTTCATCACCTAGTGTAGGTGGAACACACATACAGTTGTTTGGTCTGATTGCTGTGACTCTGTGGTTTCTGATCTCCCTGGCAGCTGAGGGATGATTGTGGCTTCTTCACTAGTTAAATGAGTGTCTGGTACTTCCATCATTGCAGTGTCATGTCGTGGGCATTGCACCTCTTAAGTGTCCCTGTGACTGGCTTGGAGCAGTGTTGTTAAAACAGGCTGGGGTCGTGTTGGTTTCTGAAACACCTCCTGCAACTGCAGGTCTGTGGAGGGTCCTTGGCACTGTGTTGCTGCTGCTGTCCCTGTGATGGACAGACCCTGGGGTTTTTGTTTGTAGTGGTCACTCGGAGCTGCTTCTCTAAGCCAAACATTTCAGCACCCTCTGAGAAGAATCTTGGCAGGCTTTAGCCCCTCTTTGTGCTCATACCATGCTGTGGAGTGTCTAACCTCTTTGTCACAGGATCACAGAATGCTTTGGGTTGGAAGGGTTCTTGAAGGCCATGCTTTTCCAACCCCTGCCATGGTCCACCAGACCAGGTTGATCCAAGCCCTGTCCCACCTGGCCTTGAACACCTCCAGGGATGGGGCATCCATGTTCCAGTGCCTCACCTTGTAGCATCAGAAGTGTAGAGATGTTCTGTGTCTGTGACAAGTGATGCTGTTTGGTTCTCTGCACAGAATTAGAAGAGTTGTTCTAAATTATCTGCCCTGGTCCTTTCCTCCTACCTGTTTGCCTCTGCTCTTGGGCCATGACTAATGCAAATTCCTTCATCTAGTGTAAAGTCTGCTCACCAGAACATGGATGTATTAAAGAGGAGATGAAATTACAGTGCACTAATAACCGTGTGGACAATGGCTCATGTGTATTGGCATTGTTTGCACAAAGTTGAGGGTTTGTGTGTAGTGAGTCACTGAGTTACACAGGACAAGGTGAAAAGCTGTTCCACAATCCTTGTTTGTCTCCTACATGTAATTTCCAATTCTGATTCATTGAAATGAAGCGGTGAGCAGGAATGTGGTTCTGTTATGGGATACAACTGAGTGGATATCTTAAAGCACTGGCTCAGCCTTTTGAAACATGTGGCCCCCCTACTCCCAGTGCTAGTTCAGTTTACATGTAGAAGTGTGAGGGCAGTTGGGTCTAGGTGAGACTGAGCTGCAAGTCAGCCTTGGGGACCTTGAGGAATTTACTAGAATAAAAAAAACCATCCTGAACTGAAAGGGATCCACAAGGATCATTGAACCCAACTCCTGTCCCCGCACAGGACCACCCTAAGAATTAATGGAACTGATGAGCACAGCTGGTGGCTTCCAGCATTTCTTTGTCTAAATCTTGGTGGAATTGTTGGATCTGAATGTCCTAATTCAGTGTAATGGTCATGCTGTATCTCTTGTGTGTAGTTACACACAAAAAGAGGCTATTGTCGAATCTAACTTGCCTCTGCATGTTGGGATTCATTTGAAGGAAGTAGGGCCACAGCAAAAGTAGTAACAAAGCATTTTGGCTTTGTAATTCGTGTGTCAGTGTCTCTTGCTTTCTATGACTGGTCTGTGCACCTGCTTATGTGTGGGTGTGTGCTGCACACCTTGTGTGTATAATTTTTAGGTATCTTTTCTCTAAGATATATGTTCAATAAGGATTTAAAAGGAAATTGTATTCTAAGGCACTTTTACCTTATGGCTCTTGTATGAGAGGAGAGAAGATGATTGTGCTCTGTGTGTGTTGGTGGTTCTGCAGAGCGAGGAGGTAGGTCAGAGGGTGTCAGGAATTCTGCTCTCGGCCCTGGGGGAGGAACCTTCCCTGATCAGTGATGGCAGACAGCAGTATCTTCCCTCTGGAAGAACTGTCCTCAGCCTAAAGGAAATGCTCTTGAGTACTTTTGTAGAATCATAGAATTGTTAAGGTTGGAAAAGACCCCCAAGATCAAGTGCAGCCATCAACCCAGCACCCCCACCATGCTCACCATTAAACCATATCTTTAAGTGCCTTATCCACACGGTTTTTTTGAATGCTTCCAGGGATGGGGACTCTTCTACCACGCTGAGCAGTCTCTTCCAATGCTTGATAGCTCTTTCCATGAAAAATATTTTCTTAATATCGAAGCTAAACCTCCCCTGGTGCAGATTGAGGTAATTTTCTCTCATCCTGTCACTTGTTACATGGGAGAAGACCTTTTTGTCATCCTTTAGTGCATCCAGAGTCTGGTATGTGAAGGAACAGCTTTATCTGAAACCCGTGTTATCCAGGTATGGCTTCATCTCTTTTTACTGCTTTTTTGTTTTCCTTTTTTAAGCTTCTCCTGCTGTTACAATCCCAATACAGAGTGATTCTTAAGCACAGATTTCATTAGCAGTGTGCCTGTTGATTCAGTCCTGACTGGTTAAAGGAACTTGAGAATCTGGTGTGGGTGTAGGTAAGAATATTTAACCAAATATCTCTAGAATACATCAAGTTCCTAATCTTCCTGTGAAGTTATTCTCAAAGCTAAAAGTCTTCTTCAAGTTTCCTTTTCCTTCATCTTGTTCAGAAAGTTTGGTGTCTGATACTGTCATGTATCTGCCTTGGGGTGTCTGGTGTGCAGCCCCTGTCTCTGCTCAACCTTTCAGGAGGCTGTTGGGATGTCCTGAGAGGGCTGCACATCCTTCCTGTTCTTTTTATTTACATTTTGTTCCAAGAAGCTCTTTAGAAGGTTTACTCAGTGGTTCTGGGATTTTCTGTACTGATGATACAGTTGTCAACAAGGCTTTTGTGTTGGAGAGGCGATTGCAAAACAAACTCACTGTTTTCACTATGTGGTTCAGAGCATACTCAAAGCTTACACAGATAGTATTTCCAGATATTTTTCAAGCTGTTGGCCAAAGTAACTATAACTAGAAACCAGAGGTCACAGCAGCTTGTTTCATGATAATCTTCATACTAAATGCAGGATTTAGGGCTCAGCAGATGTGATTGTGCAGACTAGGTCATACGTTAGTATTGATCAAATATTTCAAGGTGTAATTCTCTTAACTGTGATGGTAGGGTGGCAGTAAATTTAGCTTGCAGGGGGCTGAAAAATGACTCAATTTTCTGGCCATTGCTGTCACAGAAGACACTCAGTGCTCCGGAACAGCTGTGGGGACCTTGCAAGCCACAGCCGGGCAGGTGGTGCCTGCAGTGTTTCCTCCCGGTTCCCCAGCCTGCAAACAGGGCAAGCTGGGCACCAGTAGTCTCATACCTGTAACTTGCCAAGATAATCTTGGTTTGATTCTTTCCAGAAGGTAGTAAGACTTCTGCTTCATATAAACCCTGTAAAAGGAGTGAGTGGAGTTAGAGTTTATCAGGGTGGCTTTTCCCAGTGGTCTTCCAAGGAGCATGTGAAGTGTTGTTGCTCCAAGATTATTTTTCCTATCCTTGCTTCTACTTGTTCTTTCATTTTAATGACAGCTGTGACAGCCCTGAGAGGAAAACCAGAAATTATGGTGAAGTCCTGGAATTTTTTCATTGGGACTTACTTCCTTTAGTATATACTTTTCCTCATGAAGTGGGGTCATGCACTTAGTTTCATCTGTGGAGTGATAATTTAACTAAAAGTTTTCACTTATGAATTAAAGTTTAAATGTGTAATGTAATATTTTTCTACAAAGCTCTTTCTTATTGTAGTGTCTGAATTTAAACAACTTATTTCAGGGACTGGTTAGGTAGTAAGGGTGTGTTTTATGATTCTTAATCTGACCTAGTTCCTTGTTACTGACCGTGCAATAAGAACTCCTTGGAGATACTAAAATAGTGAAAAAAGGCCAGAAAAGGGTGTGGAAGGAGGTGGGAGAGAACTGCAAGTACACTTGGCATTCATAAAAGTTGCCAAATGGAAAAAAACCACATTTCTTTTCTGCTTTTGTTCTTCAAAAATGCAAAGGGTGGAGGATAAGCAGTCAAGATGTGTAGGTGTTAAATTCCTCATAGGAACAGTATTAAAGCTGCAAAACACTGTTGTGAATAAAAAAGTAACCATTAAAAAAAAAAAGATTTTCAGAAGAAAACATCTTCAGGTAGTATACCCAAACTTATTTTGTATAAGCTTCAGAGGGGAGTTTTTCTGTAATGTTTATTTTAACATAACCATTTCTTGTATCACTTTGTGTTAGGAGAGGTGGATATCTGTCTACAGTGAAAATAAATAGTGAGAGAGCAGTAGCCTTAAGAAACTCGTGTGTATGTCTGCTGAGAGAGCAAACTGAGGTGGCTGTGCCCAGGTTTTGCCCACTTGCGGGCAGCCCTGCTTCTGAGGAGCAGAAGGGAGGAAGCCAAACATGTGGAAGTAGCTGTGTGACATCCCTGCTGTGCCGCTGAGTGCACTGATCACACGCAATAAACTGCTGCTTGTTACTCCATGGCTCTGTCTGATAACCTTTGGACGCAGTGGTTGATGCTCCCATCCCAAGAGTGTAAAAAGCTGGCAGTCTTCAGGTGGAGATGAGTCCTTTGTCATGAAAAGGTGGCTTGTGGTGGTCTTGTCACTGGCAGAGAAGCTGCACACTTCTCAGGGCCATTCTGCGTGAAGTTCCAGTTTGCAGGGAAGTGCAAAGCACTTTGCCAAGCATGTGCAAAAATGAGTTTTCATTGAGAACTGTATTGAGATCAACTTGCAAAAGTCTGTCCAGAGCTCTGTGCCCTTCCTTTTAAGAGGCCTGATGCTGCATTAAAAGAATTCTTGTCATGTTGGTATTGCCAGACAAACTGTTTCTAAAACTTGGAGGTCTTCTTGTTTCAGTGGCCTCAGGCTTAAAATACAGAGGGTTTTCCTTTGTTTAATGATACTGTGATACACCCTTCTTCCTCTTTTGATGATTTCAATGCCGTATTTTGGAAATACCCTGAGTTCAGGGAAGCATGCACAAATTAGTTAGCATTCCGCATCTGGTTTCTCGAGGTTCCTCAGCTCTGCTAATTATTGGTTAGCTTTTAGCATGTCAAGAGTGTAGCAAATTCTTGACGAACAGAAGAAAAAAAACTGCCTTAAGGGATTCTCTCTTTGTAATCTTTTTGTGCCTGATTAAAGCATTGACATTTAAGCAGTCCGCCCTTCAAAGAGTGATCATTAATGAGCCTCGAATGTTGGTCCTGTTGGTCTGGAGAGAAAGAATTCTTGTGGTGGTGTGTTGTGTTGCAGGCAGATACAGTTTGGCCTTTTGGGCCAAATACAAATTCCTATCAAGAGAGAGTTCCAGAGCTGTTGTAATGTTTTTCACTTTCACAGTTTGAATTTGAAGGAGCTGAGGAGTGAGGTCTGTCTTTGTATTGTGGTTTTAGTGTTGAAAGGTGATGGGAGTTTTTCTGTTGCACTTCTATTTTGGGAGCTTTATGATGCTCTTGTCACAAAGGGTTGTGCATGCCAGTGGCCACTAGATACTGTGGATTTTCCATGGAGGTTATTCTACTTAAATCTGTTTTACTTGATCCTACATTTTCAGGGCTCTTTGTTGCATGTCCAGCCTACAATAGGCTGTGATGATTTGGCTGAGTAAAATTGTTCTTCCCGACTGTTGCTGAAGAAGTTTCTGTTCCTGTTTCCCATTTGAAGTAGGAAGGAAACTGGCAGTCGTGTGTCAGACTGCTGACCTCTTGTCAAACACATTTACTGCTTCCCTTGTGTTGGATGGGAAGGCTTCTTTCAGCAAACTCCTCTATGGATGCTGATATAGGTGACTTAAAAGATGCTTGGCAAAGTCTTCTTGTTCTGGTTCTTCCAAACTGATGTGCAGCTGGTACAGGCATTAAAGGGTATCATACAGCTGGTGTTGGCAGCTGGAAAGGTAAGATCTCCTATCTTGCATGTGTGACGTACCATTTCAGCCTGATTCCTGAGCCACTGGTGTGCATTTCCTGGTGGAGTCCACTTCTCAAGAGAGCAACTTTGTTCTATTTTGTTTCCTCTTCACATTAGGTAGAAGGTGATTGTGGAGTAGGCAAGACCTGTAGTTAACAGGTACTTCATAACCTATCAGAGCTGAGTATAACCACGGTTTTAAGAGAAGCTGAGATTTTCCCTGGTGCTTAGTTTAGGTCTCTCAAATGCAGCAAATCTGGCTGTGTAGAATTTGGAGGTCATGAACTTCAGTGTTTAGTATGGTGTATAGTAATGGTGCTTTGATTTTTTTCCCCAAGCTCTAGTCAAACTTTTTTAAAAATGTGTTTTTACATGAAATATAGTTACATAGCTTTCAGAGGTGTGAATGCTAATGTAATAAAGTGAGAAACTAGATAACAAGTCTTCCATTCCTTCCAACACTTGGACAGAGAGTACTTGGTAAGCTCTGCAGTGGACCGGCTGCCTGAGTGAGAGGCTGAGACACTCTAAATGCACAGCTTTTCAAGAAAACACACAGCAGAGATGTCTTAGTTTTCAGTGTAGTTGTGTAAAATGTCTGAGCTGCAATGCTGGATCTTTCAATTTCTCCTGTGTTGGCGGGACTGGGATCTATAGTGTGTTCTCTGTGCCTGTTGTCACAGGCATGACTGTCCACAGACTGTGGTGGTGTAATATTTATTGCAGCATTCTGCTGCTGTGTTCAGACTTTGTCTTTCATCATGCTGTGTGGATCCTCTCTTTTAATGTGAACTGATGAGTCAAATTTGGAATATTAAATGAAGGCATTGCATTGCTACTTATAAACCCAGCTTTGCTCAGATTAAGTTTAGTACTGGTTGTTTTTTTTTTTCACCTTCAGTAGACAATGGTAGTCTTGCTGTCTTAAAACAGAAGTCTTTTTTTAGGTGAGACCCTTGATTTGTTTAAAAGTGGGTTTGTTGTACCTCGATAAAGACTGTGGTTGACTAATACAGGAAGAGCAAGGGGTTGGAGGAACCTCTGGTGTTTTGCATTAGAAATTAGTGTTGATCACGGTTTCCTAGGAATGAGAAAGGTGGGATTGGCTTGTTTTGGTTTTGTAATCAAAGGTGATTTGTAACCTCTAAGGTTTTTGGTTTGCCTAAAGATTGAATGGCTCACTGGAGAAGAGGTTTCCATATCATCTCAAATACTGCACCCCAGCTGAAGGAGCCCATGTCTCACGTGCCATCATTCAGTACCTGTTGGATTTAGTGTGGAGGTGGAGGAGGCAGTTCCTCGGTGTCTTGTCTGTAGTTCTGTGGATGTTAGTCATGAAATTTGTTGCACTTTGGAAAGTTGTGTGTCTAGTGGGTAGGCTGCAATATTTGGAGCTAGAAATTCCTGAGGAACAATATTATCTTGTGGCTGATTCAGTCTCTAACAGTACACTTGTTTGTTGTTCCTCCTAATGTTGAAGTTGTTAGTTTTCTTAATTAGAATTATTCCCTTTGTAACACTGTGCATGAGTGATCAATGTAATGACTAGGGAAGTGCACAGGTATCTGTACCTCTGACATTTATTTGATTTGATTTCAAAGCTGAAACCTGTTAACCTAGCTAGATGAATATGTATATGCATATATAACCCCTCAGTTTGGATCTGTGAGCTGCTTTGTGGTTTATGGCACAGATTGCTGAGAAATACAAAAGTAGATGTTAAAGTGGCAGAACATCAGTTCCTAGAGTTTTACTGCAGTAGTTTGCATTCAAATGCTGCAGTGAGGTTAATCTGGCTGATTTCTTTGCTATGAGTAAAGATGTGAAGAGCTACTGGTTAACCCTTTTTTTGGTGAGGATATGTTTGCCCCGTATGGACACAATGAACACAGGCATGTTAACCTTTCCCAGCGTGTGAGAGGATATTGCAGTAGTTGAGGCAGTAGTAAAGTTTGTGGGAATCTATACTGAGAGAGCTTAGACTCTAAGGATTATTGCCTCCTGTACATTGCAGTAACTTTCTTGGATTGCTCTGTTTGCTAAGGCTTGGCTATCCTAATACCTGGATGCAGAAGGAAGTACTGGTGAACATATTACTGCTGTCCTCTACAGGAGTTCCTTCATAGTTCATATTGACATTATTATGGGAAAAAGTAGCTGGAGCTTGATTTTTCTCTTTTACTTCAGTGGTTTTACTGAAAAAGACTGTAGGAGAGCGTTACATTTGTGTGATATTTTATTCTCCAAATATAATCTCATAATTCTCTTCATATTTTACTGATACACCAGAACATTTTTAGGCAGTTAGTAGAGCTATATTCCTCTCCCTTACCTACATACTGAATGGATGACTTAAATTACAGTATTGATAAAGATCTCATTTTGCCTTCACTATTATTTATTTAGCAGGACTTAATTTCTGGACAGACACGATCTTCGCTTGCTTGAATTCCAAATAATTACACACTGAAAAATCATAAATGTACCATTAGAAACATGACAACATTCTTATCCATTTTTATAAAATTCTGACAATCAATATGATGGAATAAAGCTGCAGTAAAGTGCTATTATTGTGTCTGTCAGTCCTTCTCTGCTTGAGATAACCTGTTGAGCTGTGCTATGGGTAACGCGGAGGGGGAGGAGGGGTGGAACCAAGCCTCTGCGTTTACCGAAAGTGTCTCTATGGCTATCGAGAGATCACTCCAGCCAGCACTGCCTGGTGCTGTACAGAAAAGCCCTTCTCACACCCGTGCCGGTGTAAGGCACATATTCTCACTCACCCACGGAGTTGGATAACTCGTGCGTCACCAGAGACAAAGAACTCAGAGCGCTCAGTCAACTGGAGGTTCCAGGGGTTTATTCTGAAGGGTTCCAGCGTGAAAGAGGGCGAAAGACCCCAGCCGTCTACATTTAAAGGGATGGCTGGAGGGTCAGGGGAGAGGAGGTGGGGGGAACACCACAACCAATGGGAGGAGGAAGGGATGGAATCAGGGGTTAGGTTACAGCTGGGGGGATTTACATAATTTGGGGAGGAACCATCGTGTTCTCCAGGGGGAAGGCTAAGATGGCTTCCACCAGTGGAGTTCTGCTGTATTGGAACCACTCAGCTCCTCAGCAGTTCCTGAGGTGGTATCATCCACCCCAACATATGGGAGCTTGATTGTAACATTCACTTGCTACAAAGTGAATTGGGCATTCACTTGGCCATTCATTGGGCAAAACATGCTGCAAATGTTGAGTGTTTATGTGTTAAATATGAACCAGCAGTTGCTAGTCCAAGAGGGAGGACAGAGAACAAGAATCAGAGTGTTTTCTGCAGTAAGAGTAAAGTCCTGTAGGTAACAACTCAGATGTTTAACATGTCTGAGTTGCACATCTCACTCCCAAGTTGTCATTACAGATAAGCACAGAACTGACCTTTGGATTTCATCCTCCACCTTCTCTCTCCTCATCCCCAGGTTTCTGTACTAAATTTCTTTTTTAAGAACAATGTACCGTTTTTTTCGTAAACATTTTAGTGTTCTGACCTTTCCTACCACAATTCCTTCTTTTCTTGAAAGGAAATTTCAGATGTTGACTTTCCTCCGAAAAGAGCAGCAAGTATCTTTGTGAATCATAGGAGCTGATGTTTTTGGAGTTATGACCAAAAGGTTTTAACTGAAATATTGCTATTTGATGAATGCTTGGACTCTAGAAGGGAGGTTGGTAATTCTGACAAGTGGTCAGCTGCTTGGCTAACAAAGAGTTGATTGAATTGGAAGCCTGAAATTGCCCATTTTGCTTGTGTATTTTGGGTGATTTTTCACGAGTAGATTAAAGAGGCTGCTTTTATGATCTTTGTATTACTTAAAAATGTATGGTATAAAGTCCTGCTTTTTGATAGAGGATAATTTTGTATATTCTGTGCTTCCTATTCTGTTGAACTTCAGAACCTCAGGGTTTTTGAGGCAGCTTGCTTTTTCTACTATCAGCATATAAGTCTGAAAGATATTTTAAAATTAATTAATGAATGTCTGGGCACTTTATTTGAAGTTTTAGTTGAAGGCACTTTTTCATAACTGTATTTTTATTCTTAACTGTGAAAAGGGCTGAACGGTGCTTCAGATATTCAAAATTCTCCTTGAGCTTCTTGCTTGGGAGCAGTGGCATCTGATGTTCTTTCTCTCCAGGTCAGGGCTCCTGGAATTTCACTCTGCAAAATCAGCTTTTCCAAAGGAAGTTTTTTTCTCTGGTGAAGTCTGGGTTTCAGAAATGCTGACTCTGTGATGAAACAGCAGTAAAAATAATACAACATTTCCCCTCCCTCATTCCTTCAAATGTTTTTCTTTCTACCAAAGTCCTATATCAACATAATCCAGGGTTCTGAGGTGGAAGGTGTTTATCTCGATTGGGTGTGGGGAACGATTGGTGAGTAGAGAAACTTTTTGTCTTATTTTCATGTAGAAAGACTTCAGTTCTTTTGTTTTTAGAAGTATGCCACTGAATTGCAGTATTTTCACTCTCTCAATAAACTGTGATAGTGGCTCTCAAGTCTCTGTTTATAAAGATCCGGCTTTTCCAAATTTTCTTAGGGATAGTTTGATTCTTAGGAGTGCAAGTCTGTGCCTTTAGCCATGTGCATGTTATAATGAAATATTAGAAAATAATATATATGGAAACTATATTAGCCCCATTGAGAGACTTGCTCCTTTTTAACGTAAAATAGGATAAGAATCCAAGTGTGCAAATGTTACTTCTTACTGTCTGCAAAAACAAGAGCCAGATTTTAGTTTCCTGCTTGTGGCTGTACTGTTATTAACTGATGCTGTCAATTGGAATTGCTTCCTGGATTTACAAAAGAGTGAAATGAAGTCTCTTTTTATCTCTTTTCTCCTCTATAAAGGTACTGTAATAACTAGACTGACGTTTCCTCATTTGAAAAAAACAGTGTCTGTCATTTGTATAGGTAAATGTGAAGTTTAGAGTTTAGGGAGGAGTGCTGTATCATGGTCATGATATGATCCATAGTTGTCTGATGGACATAGGCACCAGGAGTTTGGGGACATCTGAAAGACCATAAATCAAAGAATTCAGGTTCTTGGTCACTTGAAGTGGTTCAGCTTCTTTCTGGAATATATGCTGTTTTTTCTGAATGGTGGAATATAGCTCTGAAGCAGTTGAACCAGTTTATTGTATACAAATGTTTCTGGGTGCAGTCTCAGGCAGTGACGTAAGATCGTGCAGGAGTTTGCTGTTATGCTCTATGAAAGGTTCTTTAATAGGCTTTTTGAATTGGTGGTGTTTCCTACATGGCATGATGAGTCTTCGTTCCTTAGGAGTGCTGCTTAAACTCTGCCATTCTCTGCAACGTACTTTAATGTCCTTAATTCATAATGTTTTCATTCATCTGACTGACTAATCCATCCTTTCTCTTCCCTAGTAGTGCCTCAGTGCTAGTATTTAATTTTAATTTTTAAGTGGCCTCCAGCTGAATAGGAGGCTACTTTAAAGGGAATCGTTACTTTAAGTGAAGAGCCCTGAGCTGACGTTCTGTTGCATCGCTTGCATTTTTATTGAAGTCCAATGTCTGTGCCACTGAACAAGGAGAGTAAATAAGATGGAGGAGTTGCTTTCCAGTTCGTCTCATAATCTGTCTTTTAATTGAGGGACTGTATGCTCTGCTACACACATTTAAGTGTATTTTACTGCTCCTCCCACAAGTTTCAGGGGTAGCTGACAATGTGCAGGGTGGACTTCTTGAACCAGCATCCCTAAAGGTGGTGAATTTGCTGTGTAGCTATCTGAATGTGTAAAATATGGATTGGAGAACTTCAGCATGTTTCTGTATTTTTATTTCTGGTATTACAGTATCAGGAAAGAATTTGGGAGTACTATTTTTACAATTGGCCTTAAACAGAGACTAAAGGAAACAGCGCGGATTCCAGCCTTCGATGAAGCAACAGGAAGGGAAGCAATGAAAACCATA
The DNA here is from genome assembly GCF_008360975.1 of Lichenostomus cassidix. Classification (NCBI taxonomy): domain Eukaryota; kingdom Metazoa; phylum Chordata; class Aves; order Passeriformes; family Meliphagidae; genus Lichenostomus; species Lichenostomus cassidix. Next base: position 8,356,043 of record NC_139494.1, read on the forward strand.
AACCGTGCTGAGTAACATTTCCTCTCTTCTGCTACACCCCCCCAAGGGTGACAAAGTCTTTATTGAGCCTGACAGGATTCCTAATAAAAGCTGCATTCAATATGTATAAGGAGCCTGCTGAATCACTGAGAAGCAAGTAATGGCATCGGGCTGGAGGGAGCCTCCCACTTAGAGCTTACACAACCTGTGCTCTGTGCTCCAAGAATCACCTCTGTTTGCTTTACTGAAATCTAGGCTTTTTAAATAACAACCTTAATACAGACAAATTCAGACACTGTCCAAGAGGCTGTTAAAGTCCTTGTCCTGATACCAAGTGAGTGCTTGACTCTGCTGGAGTTTGTTTCCAGCCTTGTGTCTGCTCAGAGTGCTGAAAAGGGAGAAGCAGCTCTCTAACATACAAACAGGAAGGCAGCTTTCAACCATGCAGCTTCCTTCCCTGGAGGATTTCGTACCTGACGGTGTTTTTGAATGTCAATGGAATTTGGGAAGCTGTTGCCATACAGTTTAACTGTTGTTTCAAAGGCAGAAATGTGTGTTTCTTTTAAAGTATATTCTCAGTAATATGGCTGTATCTTTAACAGATCTTTAGAAAATACTAACATTTTGTTTGCTCTGACATGCATAAAATAGGCATTCTTGCCATCTGCCTTACCTTGGAAAAGGTACGGATGCAAAATCCCATCAGTCATCCTTTGTGCTTCTGCAGAAGCAGGTTCTTGTATGTGACCCAGGGAATCCTGGGTGGCTTGGCAGCCTGCATGGGCTGGGTGTGGGGAGCCTCCAGTGAGCCAAGCATATGTTCTTGCAACAGGAATTTAATGTGTTTGGGGTGGATTGAGAGACAGGTTTTGCGCAGCTCTTTGGGACAGGTTTGCATGTGAGAGCAATCTGTCTGGAACTTGCTGACACAGCTGGTTTTACTATGGCTTTGAAGTGCTGCTGCTGCTGTGCAGGTTTCTGCTCTTTTCTCCTTCCCTGAGCAAAACTCTGGGCTGACTGAATAATACCTGCCAGTCTGTGTTCTTTGAGACCCCTTGTTTCAGGTTCAGGGTGGATCTAGGGTACCTCTGAAGCCCAAGCTCGTTGGGGTTTGGGAGCATCCCTGATGCTGGCCCTGCTGCAGTGAGCAGCTGTCCATGGCCGGGGCTGGCCAGGGCTGGATGCAGCTGTTTGGGAGCTGGGCTGACTCTCCCTGCTGACATGAAGGACATAACATGACAGGCAGTGCTGAAAAGAGTCTGTGGGGATTTATGGCTTCCTCAGCATCCCTAATACCTGATTGCAATTGCTGAGGTTGTCTCTGTGAGATTAATCAGAATTTGCGACTATGAGGTCATTTCAGAACAATTTATTTTCCTTAGAAATAGACCAGATTTCCTGTTTAGTGTTTAATAATAATAATATGTTTCTGGAACACCTGGCTGGGGTGACATAAAGTGAAACATCAGTGTTTTGCTTTGTTTTTATGAAGGGCAAACTTGCTTTTGATGTAGTCATTCCATCCTCATTTCAGCGCAGGCTTTTGCCCCCTTTTAATACTGCAGGAGAATTTGTCTTGGACCATATTGGGACCTTGCAGCATCTGGATGCAGCTCATGTGAATTACAGTTGTGCTGGCTGGAGTTGTTGATTGGGAAACTTTGTGGTCAGAACTCTATATTTGAGACCGCTGTTGTTCCACTGGAGCTTTAATTCCAAGCCTTGTAAAACTTCTTGGATTAAAGGCCAGAGATTGGGAGAGAAGAGGGTAAAGCAAAAGGAAACAATGCATACTTGTAAATTTTGCTAATCGTTGGTGTTTCTGCACTGTGGTGCTTGTTCAGAAACATCCGAATCTTGGTCATATTTTAAAAAGATGGCGATAATTAAATTTAAATGTGACCACCACCACTTCCTCAGCAACTTTGAGTTTGGATTGTATTCTCATGATGATTTTTCTGGCTGACTGTACTTACTTGATTTTAAAAAATTACATGTTAACAATTAAGAAACTAGTATTTCACCATCCTTGCAAAAAGAAAATAGGAGCAAATTACCTTCAAATAAATGTTTTGGGATAAATGGGTGATGGTGGTAATTAGCTGGTGATTTTGCTTTTGTGTAGTGAGTTTTCAGTTGATACTTCTTTTGTTTTCCCCTCTTATGGTATCTCTGAGAGTTAGCATCTGGTAGGGAAAATGAGAAGTGGTCTGAGTATTCAGGTGGCTCCCTTTGAACTATATTGGGATGAGGATGTTACCATAACAGAATATATATTTATATAACATGATATTTTTACTAAAATCTCTGTGTTTTTACACCAACTTTGGTTTAGCAGTTGGTTAAGGTTTTTGCTGGAAGGATGTGTGTGCTGGAGATGATAAAAACTGGCGCTGAAGGAAGCTGAGGCTGCTGGTGGCCACACTTCTGTGATAGCAGCACTGTCCACAGAGCCATCCCTTGGTTTCTGCTCTGCTGTGAAGTGCATGCTGTTTTATGTGTTTCATTCTGTCATGGGAAGAATTTGAAGACAGAAATGTTCTCTGCTTTTTTAAACATGTTTGCTGTGACAACTGGAGGAAAAGAAAATGACCCATCCTGAGCAGCTTGGTGCAGGATGACCGTCGTTGCTGTGTTCATGTTCCCTCTCTATCATCTAGAAAATCTCTTTTCTAGCAGGATGGACAATTGCCTGATTCCCTCTACTCTTTTCCCAGTTTCCCACCTTCCTGTGAGTTGCTGGAGCTGCAGTTTTAGCTAGTTGGATAGACAATGTGAGTTACTTTCTCTGTAAATAACCTTAGTCAAGGTTGTTTTCTGTCAAACATTGAAGAATCTATGTGGGCATACAGTTTTCAGGTAGATCCTGTGATTCAGTTTCAGCTGATGAAAACCTCTGAAGAAAAGATTGCAAAATAAAATCATACTGACCTTGTTCTTTAGTTTAGAGCATGTGAAGAAATTGCATTTCATCAATAATTGTGTCTCAGTTGGATTTTGACAGAAAGAAGTAAAGAGATTATAAGGAGGGATATGGGAAGGGGCTGTAAAATTCCAGCAAATGCTTTGTATTCTGCTTATATGGTGCTGAGTGTTGCCCTTTGGCATCACTTTTCATAGTGAGTATCTGAAAGTGTCTGTGAAAAGGATCTCTGTCCTTTGTACTGAGGTTATGTGCTTGTCCCCTGTTTATAACTGCTGCGGTGACATAAATATGTTTTCAAAAATAAAACTGAACATCCTATTAGGAGCTGTTGTAAACCTTGAGTTAGAGAAGTAATTCTTTCAGCTCTGTTGGAGGAGGATTTTTGGGAGCATGGTGCAGCCGGACTGCAGCTTCTGTCCACGAGGTGGCCACAGCTCCTGCCCATCTCTGGCCACTCTCGGATTAATTGTTGTTCCTTGCTGGCAAAAATACAGATTGAGATTCTAAATATAGTATGTCAAATGTAATTTCAGTGCTATTTTAAACACTTAGTCTGAAACAAGTTGGCAGTAATGAAAACTTCACAAACTATAACTGATTGGAAATTTTCATTTTGTTGGGAAAAGCTGGGATATATATACCCCATGTACTGTACCCTCCCGTGTTAAAATCTGAAGTGGCATGTGAGGGAGAGGAGGAATTCTGCCTGGCTCTATCTCTTTAAGCGAGCAAAAAAGACATTATTTCACCAAGAGCTGTAAAACACATTGGATGGGTACATTTGATGCACTGGCAGGAAGAGGTGCCTCGCAGCTCTTCCCCGATTTCTGAGTTAGCTCTTGTGCTCAGTGGCACCCAAAATCACCTGCTCTGCGTTACTTGGAGAGGGGCTTGCTTTAAAAGTCAGGTATTTTTAAGGAAAGTGTTACAGATCCTGATTTAAAACCAGCTATAGAAATTCCTGTGTGAGTAGCCAATGTGTTTAGCTTGTTGTTGTGTCACCTAGCTGGGTAGTGAATTACATTTATCATGTAGTTTATTGTATTTATCAACATTAGAGCAGTAATAGTGGGCAGTGTAAGTTAAATGCCTTCTGCTGGGTGAGGGAGTAGGAACCTTTGCCTTCCTTTTGCTGTGCTCTGCTCAGCTGATCTCAACAGATGAAGTCAGAGCTGAAGGATGCTTTCCAGACATGTATCCCTTTAAGCAAATGTTTGTCTCCTTACTTTACAAACTTTTGTTCATCAAGCTCCTCAGTGGGTCAGTACAGCACTGCTGTGTGCTGCGGGTGGAGTGCAGGAGTCAGTCCTTGCTGAGTGAACTTGCAAAGGGGCTGCATTCTGGGGAGTTGAAGAGAATAATTATCAAGTCAGAATGTGGTCATTTTTCACACATACAAATTAAAAACTTTGTGATTAAACAGGAACATAAGCTCTTGTTCTGCTTATGGTTTTCTGTAACTCATGTCTACAGAACTGCTTATCTAAAACGTTTTCAAGATGTTCTGTTACATCTTAGTCCCAATTATGTAAAAAAATACTGGGAAACATAGGAGAACATATATAGACATAATGATTTATGAAGACTGAAAAATTCAGCTTTAATTTTAATACCAGATACTGATTCTCTCCTGGGTGCCCAACTTTGACAGGAGTTGAGGGTGTCCTTCTTTTGGCTGGGAAAGGTGGACCTCCAGGTGGAGGAGGAAGAATGTGGAACACGGGTTTTATTTCAGTTCCATAAATTCTGTAACTCCTAAGATAATATTAACTACTAAGACACTGTATGGTCTGAGGATATAGTTGCTGCATTTCTGTGCCTAACGCTTTCAGGTGGAGAAGTTGAGGCAATTCCCTGCTCAGAAACAAGGAAAGCTCAGTAATGGAGCTGTTGGATACCTGAAATGACCCTTTGGCTGCCAGGTGCCCATCTCTGACAGGCTGTGGTGCGTTTGGATTCTGATCCATAGCTAGTGCTCCTAGACATTTCACTAATAAAATCAAGTTTGTGGCAACTTTGAGGATTAAAATGGGATTGAACTGTGTGAAATGAGTGCTCTATAAATGTGTTACATATCTAGGCCTTCTGTTTAATTTTCATGGGATTTGGTAATGACATTTAAAAAAACATAAATCAGAGTTTTATTGGTTTTACTTGGTCTGCAATTACGTCTGACCTTTCATTTGATACAACAGTCTATATCCGTTATATTGCTAAACATGGACTATTAAGCCAGAGAACTTTTCTGAAGTAAATCCATTGTAAATTCTGAGGCCAGCATTCATATTGATTTATCTTTTGTAAACACTGGATAAATGCAGCACTTGAAAATTCAGAACATACTTTCCAAGGCCAAGCTGGAGAGGCTGCTCTGTGGTGTATAATGATTTTGTTGTGCATGTATTTGATTCTAACAGCCCACCTGTTCAGGACAGTAAATTAAGTGATGAATAGCCCTAGTGAGCTGTTCCCTGCCATGTGGTCTGCACCATCAGCACAGATATTTTTGTGACTGAAGAGGATTCTGTCTGGTGAGAAGTTTAAACAGCTGTATCTCCTAATTACAGCTTCTATGTAAAGTCCAGTTTATAAAGCAAAATAATATTCATGTGTTAATATTTTTGTTTCTAGTTGATGCACTGGTGGGATGCTGCCTAGTGGTAGTAGGAGGGAGAAACCTCTAAAGCTTTATTGTTTTCATCTTTGCCAGGCAGCATTTTGGAGTAATTTCTGATGTTCCCTTCAGGCATGGACTGGGCTGAGCAAGAGAGGCAGTTGGATGGTGTAGTTGGTAGAGGGGCTGCCAGCTAGGTCTGAGGTAGATATGAAAGAGTTTTTCTCTCTAAACATAACCCCTTTGCTATGAAAAGGTACTCTGGTGGTTCTCTGCACCCTAGATAGTAGCTTAGGTTTTGAAAAATCCCTTCTTTAATGAGATCTTAGAAGTTTTCAACGATTTTTGGCCTTGGATGAACAGTATTGCACTATTAGTCTTATTTCACATGATGTTTGCTGCTGTATCCATTCACATAAATTATATTTTCAGAGTTCTTTTTAATAAACCATTTTTTTCAGGTCAGTGTTTATGCATCAGTTGGACTTCACTCTTTTCACTTCCACAGCTCAAGCGTGGACAGGGTTCTTCAAGTCTACGTGTGTCCTAACCTATCTATTAATTTGGGTTTTGTATAATTCTGTGTAATTTATTGCAGAATCTAAAAAGTAACATTGAGTGATTAGATGTGAATGAAGTTGCTTATGTTTGGTGTTTTTTTTTTCTCTTTCTTTTTAGGACTTAAATACCATCTACTCTTTCCTTCATGGACTGGACATACTCTCGCATTTTAGGGAACATCAGCTAAGGTGAAGTACTCTGCAGTTGTGTTGTTTAGCACACTATTAGCTATGACTTTTTTGTGGAGATTAGCAGAGCTTTCATCTGCCTGCACTTTGAGCTGGCAGAGCATTGGCCAAGTCCATTGCTGAGTTAAGTTACTGCAATAATGTGGCTCAGAATCTAAACTGATTAGCTTTTCTAAGAAGGAAGGCAGAGCTTACTCCCATTTGCCTACAAAGGACTGTGTAGACAGTGCCCTGTCTTAACTCCAGATTACAAAAGCTTTTTAATGCTTCAGACATTCAGATGATCTCAGAATCCATAAAATGAAAGGCCAACGAAGCACAAGAAGTGCGTTGGAAGTATTTTAGTTCCTTCAGTTCTGTTGCTATGGGTAATTCCAATGTGTGGGAGTGATTTAAACACTTAGAGAACATGCTGTATATTATCTCTTTGGATAATGAAGAACACCGTAATAATTTGAATTTTCTGGTTAAGCACATCCTTTGTTGAGAACAAAAAAAATAGTTGAATTTGAGGTCTTAGAGCCTGAAAATTATACTACTGAAATGTGGTGATTAATGGCTTATGATCTTTGGGGAGTAAAACTGAAATTTAACTTCTCTTCCTCTTCCCTCAGAATAATGTCATCCAGTGCCCGCTATGAGAGGTACAAGGGCAACCAAGTTCTGTTTTGGTGAGTACTTAGCACTCATTGGGGTTCTTCAGCAGAAATACGAGCAAACCCAATGTTTTGCATGTTGTAAAATGTCATTTGCTTTTCAGTCACTGTAAATAACTGGTTAAAAGCTTTGGCAGACGTGGTTGTGGCAGTGCCGCGGTGTTGATGTTTGAGAGGTGCCCATGAATTTCCAGCCCGGCTCGCAGGGACAGCAGGGGCTGTGTGTTTGTGTCAGTGACACGAGGAGGCTGAAAAGCAGGCAGTGTCCCCTCTGCAGCCCTGGAAGCCCTGGTGACACTCAGTAGGTGGCACTGTATCCCTGGAGCTGGCACTGCCTGCAAAGCTCCTTGTCTGAGCAGCCTGTACCGGGGAGGGATGGAGCTCAATCACCATCTCTTTACATTGCAAAAATGAGGATTTTAGCTTACAGTTCTCTAGGTTCTAGCCGCAAGGCAAACATACTTTTATTTTCCTCATATTTTAGCATTGCTTATGGTATATTTATCGTCTCACAGCTAATCCTAGCTTTCCCAGCTTCCAGCACACCCGGGTGTAAAGGAGATGCCACCTGCTAGTTGGTGTGGTGGCTGTGTGTGACACACACCTGTGCCAGTGCCAGGTCAATATCTGTGTTTGGGACTTGTTTGCTGTCCTGTATTTATAGCCTTTATGTATGCTTTCACTGGAACAAAATGTTTTAACTAAAAATTAATAATTTTATTTAAATGAAATAAATTTTTAAGCTGACTTAAATGTCAAAATGTAAAGGATAAGAAACATTCTTTATGTAAATGTGTTAAAAAAAAATCCTAGTCCAGGTTAAGTTCCCAGGTTCTTATATATTGAGCTGGTAGAATGGTAAATCATTATTTTACTACAATAATATTTTGGATAACATATTTCTGAGATGCTGTAAGGAGGAATACATATCAGTGATTTCTTTTCTTACAGTTCAGAAACTATTGCAAGATGCTGGTATATCCTGCTCTCTGGATCTGTGCTCATGAAGGATTCAATGTTTTTGCCACCTTGCAGGTATGTAAAGTTGTTGTTGAAAGCAAGTTGATTTTTAATAAATGCTTCCTATATGTTGATGTTACTGTAATTTTTAAAGACTTTTAAAATAACTTTTTAATTATTTTGTTGTTCTAAAGTTTGGTAGTGAAAGAAATGTTCAGCTAATTTGATTTAAATTTTCTTAGACTTTTTCTGCATGTTGAAATTTCTGTGTGAAATACTGCACTGAATCTAGTTCGGCTTTTTGAGTTGATAAGAGAATTTGTAGTCAGCTTGTTACTTTGGGGTCTCTTTGAATAATTTGTGCTGTGTGACTGTTCTGGATAGAGCTCCCCATCTCAAAAATATTACTGCAGATCACATAGCTTCTGCCATTTGGTTGGAGGCTGTGTTTAATGGCACACTTGATTTTTATGTGCAGCAAGAAGGGCCAGCAGCATCAGCTGCAGAGAGCTCATGCCAGGAGCCCAGCTGTGTCTGGGGGTTGAGGCACAGTGAGCACTGACATGCTTTCACTGCAGCACATTATTAGTCTTGAGCTGGACTTGGGCAAGTAATGCCCTGAGTACCCAGAGTAATACTCTGCTTGACCTTGTACATCACTCAGAAGTTTTATTTCACCGTGTTTCACTTGACTCAGCAGGAGCTGACTGTGAGTGGATAGACTTAATGTCAGCTCCAGCTCACATACATTTCCATATACTTGAATTTCATGGTAAGTACCAGTAAGAGCATATAGGACTGAATTTTTCAGCTCAGTTAACTGTAGGTTGGATATTAAACACTTAATGCTCCTTGAGTGACTGAAGGTCCTTGAGTGAAGCTGGCCAGAGGAGCTGTGGCTACCGCAGCCCTGGAGGTGTTCAGGGGGCTTGGATGGGGTTTGGAGCAGCCTTGCCTAGTGGAAGGTGTCCCTGCCCATGGCAGTGGGGTGGATCTAGATGTGCTTTAAGGTCCCTTTCAATTAAAATCACACTATGATGACTCAGTGAGAAGTTCAGGAGTACCAGAACTGAGGACATGGCACACTGGTATTTGCATAAAAACGCTCTAAAATCATTGTTTTGTGAAACTTGGAGTAAGTCACTTACAAGCACCACTAAGGATCCTTGTGCCTTAAAAAAAAAGGCAAAACAGGTCTGTTGTAGCTACTTTGCAAGATTACAGCTAGACTTATTACCGCTAATGAGGGAAAATAGCTGCTAGATGGTGGAAGGGTCACAGAATTCTGTTATATGGAGCTGCTGGCAGGTTACAGCTTACAAAGGGTGGTTCCTGGGGTGTTCTGTCTCCTTAGGTGGTGAGATGATTTGGAAAGGAAGAGAATGCACTCCTCCTGGATATCTAGGGTGTTCAGCTCACTCCTGTTTCATTTGAAATACATCCATGTTCATGCATTAAATATAATGCTTTTTTTTTTTCCTTCAGTAGAGTGGGATAAACTTCAGTTACTTTCTCTGGTCTGAATACTTCATCTATCACATTTCTGGCTGAGGGAACTGCAGTCACCAGACACTAACAGGCTAATTTCATATGAAATAGTGCCTTAGATAAATTACTAGTATTCTTTCATAATTGCAATTAGCAATATTTTAATTACATTTAAAGTAATACTCAACGTCACACTTCATTCTTTGTCCCCAACCAAGTTCCTGATTATGTGAGTCATTCTGAAAGGAGGCTTGACCACACATCTCTAAGAAAACACAATATTGTCTTCATTCTCATTGCCTCAGGTACTGCAGAGCTATTCTGTGTCACAGGAAACAAAGATAAGAACTTTGCTGCCATGTTCTCTCTGCCTGATGAGCATATGATCCCAGACCTGCAAGATGCTTGTGAAATAAACTTTTTGGGAGAGCATGTTGTGAGGGATACTGGTTTATCTGTGCTTTTTTTTTTTTTAATTTATTTTCAAAGCAGGAAAATGGTGTTCAGGAGTCGGGAATGAAATGAAAGCCACGTTTGAGATGTTCTGAGGCTGCCGAAGGGAATGGAAACATCCCTCCAGCCACTTGGGTTTCTGGTAGGCTTAGTGCTGCCCAGACATGGCATCAGATAAAACCTTACCTGTTTGACTTGTTGAATATGATATAAATATATCAGCTTGTGAGCAGAGGTAGGTGAGGTTAGAGACAGGTGTCTTCTGCACAGGAGACTAATGATGGCTTTGAGATGTCCAGAGGGTAAATGAATGAGGACCAAAATAGAATCCTTAATGGGAGGAAGGATGAGGAGTTAGGCTTTAATCTGGAGACCTTCTAGAAGTCTGAAAAGGTCAAGAGCCAAGTTTGAATAGTTATTCTGGAGGAACTGGGTAGATGGAGGCATTTTGTAAAACAGATCATAGTTAGCAAATAGATTCTAATTTGAAAGTCAGTCCTTGTGTACTTCTGACAGCCCCACTCACCAGTTACCTCTTTGTCAGGTTGCTTATTTCAGCTTCATATTTGTCCTTTGGAACATTTCACAAACACTGTGTCTTTAAAGAACTTCTGTACATTTTAGGATTATTTTCAGAATATTGGAACTGTATTTTATAAAATAGTTCGCTTTGTAAAAGCAGCATATCAGTGTTTTTCAGTTAGAGTAGCTTTTTTTTCTAGGTAATGGTGGGGTTTAAGGCCCCTTTTTCTTGTAAAGTTTTTTGGTTTTATTTGTTTTGTGTAGCAATCATTTTTCAAAATTCAGCATTGTACTAGGAACTGACTGGCTGGCAACTTCTGTTTAACAATTATATAAGGAACTGCTGTTACAATTGATTGTTAGTGAGATCCTTGCAGTCTCCATAAATAATCATTGCCACTGGAAGGTGGCAATGGTCTAATGACTGTTTCCTGGTACATCCTCACAATACTTGTCCTTTTTCTGTCATCTGCCCCATGATTACCTTGAAGGATAGGAGGAGACTGTAGTAATAAACTGTAAACTTTACCTGGAGAAGATGCTGTCCATGCTTTTTGCATGCCCCCTGTCATCCACTATCTATCAGAGCTTCAGGGAAACCTTACCTTTTTTCTGCAGAACTCTTTGAAATAAAATATTCTATAGAATCCAACTGGAAGAGGCTTAGCCCCACAAAAGCATAAGGAGGTGGGTAGTCACTGCTTTGTTAACTTTGCCAAAGTATTTGAATGAGTAAGAGTGGAAAGTGGGGCTCACTATGCTTAAAAAGGGCTTTTTCATTGACTTGGACAAACTAGTATTCAAGTTGTAATTCAGAAATTGGTTTAAAAATTGGCGGAGTAAAACTTGCGTCCAGGTACAATAAATCTATTCAATATTCTGACACTGATGCTCATGGTGAGAAAAGCCCTGCAAGATTTTTAAGGTAAGAGGCAGATCAGTCGGTAATACCAGGTACAAAGATGGCAGAATCTTGATTACCCTATTGCCTGGAGAATGGATTTGTCAATAGATTTGGCATAGGAGGAAAAGAACTTGATTCTAACATGAAAGTGATGGCTGGAATAAAAGAATAGGATCAAGGGATTTGTGGAAGGAAAATCATGTCAGCAAGTTACAGAGGTTTTGTGTTAACCTTGTTTGTTAATGAAGATAATTCATGTGAACAGGATATTTGATGGAGATTACTCACAGCAAGATTAGCCATAGGAGATATATCAAGGGCCTGGAGGAACTTTTGGAGCCAATTATGTGGCTGACAGCCTCCTACAGCTGTGAGAATTGAACCTCCAAGGGAAAAATACAAACTTTTGAAACATTCAAGATGTAGTCTTACTAAAACAAACACTTCTCTTTTCCCAGCCCTTCCAAAATCTCTCAAGTGGAGAAAATTGGAATCATTGTTCAACTTGTGTAGTGGCTTTCTTGGCTAAAAACAATACATTATTCAAAATGGCCTCATGGTTGTTGGTGTCTTTCCATGAGAGTTGTAGATGCATCAATAACTCAATAAGCCATTTCTCATTTCTTTAGTAAAAAGAGAAGACACAAATGCTTAGATCAAGAAAATGGTCATAATGAAAGAGGAACTCCAGTTTTGCATCATGAACAACAGCTTGGATTGAAATTATTTTCGCTTGTTTTGTATTAGTATTTGTGAATAATATTTTACTATATTTTGCAACTTACTGGGACTGTTAATAGGGTTTGCATCTATTCTGTGTGAAGTACCAGAAACACAGAAAATACTGTGCTTTTAGTGGACTTGGCAGTGTTGGAAAATAAGAATGTGAGATTAAAGATTTGCAATTTGAAGAATTTAAAGTTTAACAAAATGCCATAATTTAAATTTTGATGTATGTAACTTTGTTCTCAGACGTATTTATGCCTAAAATGTACCATCTAAAGTCAGATCAGTTTTACTTCTGAGGCCTGTAGTGCTGCTTTCTGCAAATACTTGTGAATTTGTTCCAGTCACTGCAACAGTAAACGAGCAGCTCAGAGCTCCTGCAGTCCCAGTTTCTGCCAGTGCAAGGTATACTAGTATTTTTCTCCCACTGTTCCTTCCTTTCCAGGCTTGAGTACTGCTTTCTGCTCAGACTGCACCTGCTATATCCAAGCTCTGTCCCAGTGCTCCTCAACCTCTGCTCTTGATCTCTCATCTCCATCCCAGCCCCAGTGTCTGCAGTGTGGATAGTGCTTTTCCTCTCTCAGCTCCCAAGGTCTGCATCCATGGATGCCAGTCCACTGCTGCCATACAGTAAACTTGATTTCTGACAAACTGGCAGTTGCCAATAAGGTTCTGAATTGTGATAATTGTTGCAATAATTAGGATTTAAATTTCTTACTGTGTGACTGTAAAAATTACAGTCACAATATGATACTCCGAGTGTGTGCTTGTTTCACATGGGAAAGCTCTTCCCAGCTAACTGTCGAGGATTATTTTCTCTGCTCTCTTACAGGGAGCTTCAGGCTTACATCCCTGTGCTTATCAAGACTGAGATTTAATACTCAGCACAGGATAAAAGCAGTGGTTATTCAGTGCATTTGTGGCTCTGGATGAGGTGATGTTTTCCCTGCGTATTTCTGTTAAGTGGTGGCTGTAACTTGTAGCATTGCCTGACAGCCAGTAAGTGAACCAACAACTTGGGAATGGTACCAATAAATGTATTTGTAAAACTAATTAATTCAGATAGAGTTGTTCAGATTGAAATTCTTCTGGCAGTGCTAGTGCTGGTATGAAAACACTCTGAGGAAAAAGGGATTGTGGATGCAAAGAGGCAGCACAGCAGTGAGAGGCTGAGTGTCCTGGTCTCCCTAAGTGCAGCAACTCATACTGGGTGTGTTGATGTTGAGTAAGGGCTGGGAAGGTGTTCCAGACTAAGAGCATGTGGTGCATCTTTTTTAACATAGACTAATCTTGGAAGAAAATGAAAAAATGAAGACATGTCAGAACTATATGGCCAAATAATCTGTATTTCCCCTGCACCAATAATTTCCTTTTGGTCTGTTTGTGGTTCCTTAAAGCAGCTGCTCTTTAGAAGTTTTATGGACTGCAAGGGATGCTGATAGTGCCACAGAGTTTTTTGTTGGCTAAACTAAAGTCCAAGAGAAATGAAATTAGAAGCAAAGGGTCACGTATATATTTGTTTATAGCAAAAATATAATTTTATGAAGCCTATGTAATCCCATGGCCTGGAATAGATGGAAAGCTGCACAGAAAGTGGTAGGTGAGACACAGGCTTCCTCAAAGGGTCATCGTGTTCAGAGTACAAAGTAATTAATACAGAGATCTTGAGCTTGCAGCCTGCAAATTGAGTAGCATGTTACACAGCCTCCAAAATAATTTCCAATTAAAGCTTCAGCAGGCTTGAGAGATAAACCTGCTAAATGTTGTTGTTATTGAGAACTAATGCAGAAATGGGTTTTGATGACTGAGCATTAATTGAAATAGGTATTTTGCATTCAGCCATGTATCTTGTGGTGTCTGGTTTCCTTTAAACCATTTCCTGATGGAGTTAAGTGTTATAATATTTTTCTAATGAAGTTGGTTTGAAGGGCTCAGGACTTGCACAGCATATGATATCACATAAACTCTGCCACTTGCATTTGCTGAAAGTTCTGGTCTGTGCTGATGTACCTTTTTTCCCATCTCCTTGCTCTGTTTCACAAATAGAGGCATTTGGGGCTTCTCAGCCTCTGCTGTGAAGGGCTCGTGATGTACCTGTGAGCCTCAGGCAGCTCCTCACACACCCCATTCTTCAGATCATGGTTGGGCTGAGACAAATTAGTGAAATTGAGACCTCCATGGAGATGCCCAGAAAAACAGGTTATTCCCATGAGGATTTTGATGTTGAGTAGACTGCTGTGTCATGACTGCAATGCAAGAAGGGCAGGTCCTGGTTTTTCTGTCTGCAGTCACCACAGCTGTTACTGCCTGTTGTGCAACTGCACTGGTTCTCCCTCAGTGTTACTTCCCACTCAATGACAAGGAATTTAAGTTAAAATTATGTTTTTAGAGTTGTTAGATTGGTGTTTAATAATACTAATGGCTGTTCCAAGCCATTACTAATATATTTATGTGGTACATTCAGTGGTAACAGAATGGACTTTGTCTTGCATCTGACCAGCAGCAACTTTGCTATAGATGTCCAGGGGTTTGCTGGAACAGCTGTTCTGCACTAGAGGTACTCTGCAAGGAGAGGAAAAATGAAATCATTTTCAGTGAATCCCAGAATGGTTTTGGTTGTGAGGGACCTTAAAGCTTATCTCATTCCAACCCCTGCCGTGGGCAGGGACACCTTCCATTATCCCAGGTTGCTCCAAGCCCAGCCTGGCCTTGGACACTCCCATGGATGGAGCAGCCACAGCTTCTCTGGGCAGCCTGTGCCAGAGCCTCACCACCCTCATAGTAAAGAATTTCTTCCTAATACCTCATCTAAACCTACTTAGGTCAGCTTAGAGCCATTCCCCCATGTCCTGTCACTATATGCCCTTGTATGCCCCGCTGATTTGCACAAAAACACATCTTGTTTTGTTAAAAAAAAAACCAAACAACATGTCTATTGCTTATGCATCTTGTCTCTTCCAGGCCCAGTTGTGGCCTTGCATACAAAATCTTTTTGCATTGAAGAAATGCATCCAGGTTACTGGATGAGTGGGGTCATGGGATTCACTTCGCAGGGGCAAGTACAATTTATCTTCATCTTTATGTACCTAAAAGCAGCCTGACTGGCAGACAGGCAGTTTGAGAGACAAGTATATTCATAAAATCAAAATATCTGCAAACCCTTTGCTCGTTATCTTGATAAACTGGTATATCAGGGCCTTGGCCCCATCCTACATGCAATAGAGTACTGAGTGTTACTCAGCAGGTAAAGCTCCTGCTGGTGCTTTATTGACAGCCACAGAAAACTGCATTGTTGACACCAATTTACACAGATGGGATAATGTTATGATTTTGTAGTTCCTGGAAAATACAGAACAGAACATAAAGTGCCTGACATCCTGCCATTGATGGCTTTGATGTCTGAAATATCTGAAAATATTGTTTCAGGGTGTAGTAGAATATCGTAAATTTGAAGATCCCTGCTAATTAGTGTTCTAACAAATAATAAGACATTCAGTCTCCATCTGTTTGTAGGCTGAAAGCACTTCAGGACAGGCTGTGTTTTTACCTTTAATGTATGTACTATATTCTGAGTAATGCAGAATGAAAAGCTATCAGTATTGAATAACTTGAGCATGTCGATATCAAGAAATGTTCAAGTAAAATGTGATAGCTGTTGCTTAAATTTTTCAGTCTTGAAATTCCAGATGTTTCATCACCAAATACTCAGGTTGCACAACAGCTGGATATGAGAATTTTTAACACATTTCTGTTCAAAAAGCTGTGTTTGTACACATCCTGTTTCAAGAACTACTTTATTATGTTTAAAAAATGTTATGTTGGAGACTTTTCTAAATAGTTTCCTTTGTCAAAGTAAGGTTTGTTGTATAAGCTCCACTTCCTTAAAGAAGTTTTAAGTTTTACTTTTCAGTAGCTCCAATCTGATCCCATGGCCTGAACACCCCTTAGTTGTTGGTATGGGATATCATGCCAGTCTAACTTATATTCTTCTCTCAGATGATGCAACTGCTTAAGCATTTTTAATTGTGAGTAGCACTGAATCAGGAGGAAAATAAGGTTTCTTGCAAATGGGGCATCCATAAATCAAAGATAAACAAAGCTGCCTTTGGTATGTGGAAGACATTTTTTTCCCATGACAGTGTTGCAGACCATTGAGTGAATGTGTGAAAATTAATGATGCAGATGAAATAGATGAATATTAAGTGATGGGAGCATACAATCAAATTATAAATAAAAAAATTGTAATGCAGTTTAATAGTACTGACTTTATCTGAGCTTACAGCAGTGGGAAGCTATAGAACAATATTGAATTTAAGGCTGATTTA
The DNA here is from genome assembly GCF_008360975.1 of Lichenostomus cassidix. Classification (NCBI taxonomy): domain Eukaryota; kingdom Metazoa; phylum Chordata; class Aves; order Passeriformes; family Meliphagidae; genus Lichenostomus; species Lichenostomus cassidix. The sequence goes on from NC_139494.1 coordinate 8,372,345, forward strand.
AATCACACATATATTAACAATGCCAATTAAATTATTAAATCATTTAAAACATTAATGGTTATACCAGTGATAGTATGTCCTTTGACAATTTTTTTTATTGCAAGTAGAGCTTAATTTACATTAGTTTCATGTTTTCTTACACTTCCAGTGTTAATTTAAATTTTTAATTGCATTATTTTTCCCACTCTGCTTAAAGCACTAATGCATGTGTAATGTGCTATACCTTAGTGAGTTTTTCCCAGTTTTCTTCTGTGTGTTGCCACATGTGACATCAGGAGGATGTAGTGTTTATGGATGTGCTTTTGGCTGGGGAAGCTGCTGTGGTGGTTGGTAAGCAGAAGTATTGAAATGGGCTTCTCAGACTGGACCTTTCCTGGAAGCAGACCTGATCCTGGGAGGTGATATCTGTGGTCATGGTCTTGTTGGGTGATCAAAAAGGCTAAGGAATGAGAGCTTCCTCAAGCAGGGGCAGCTCCCATGTGTTCTTGATGCCCCAGCAGAATAGTCTAGTAGTGCCAAAAGATCAGATTGCCTCATCTCTTCCAGAATTAGATGTACTTTCCAAAGTTTTCTTTTGAGAAACAGCATGGTTCACATTTGGGTCTTTAATGGCCAGCTAAAGAGTTCCCCAAGTAATTTGCTGTTACAGAAATGTTCTTTCTCCTTTGGAAAAATGTTCCATGTCAAAGTTTGCTGTTGTTTCCCAAATGGATTTTATCTCTTTCACTTTCAAAGCTTTGTTCAACTGAACCTTTTCCATTTCCAAAGAATTGGGAATGAATGTTGTTCTGAAGCCTTCATTTTATTTGGCAGATTAGTGAAGTATATTGATATCTGCAAACTTCTTAACTGATAGAGAAGCTAAACATTTGTATTCTAGAGGAAAAACATGGAATAAGTCATTAAGAAATTTAAAATGCATATTTCTAAAATATGTTGTGTATGTTAATTAAGACTGTTAAAAGTTGGTATTTTCAAGACAGTGGTGGTTATGGCTGGGGAAAACCATATGTGGCCTCCTGCTTTGGAAGGAGCTTGGCTGTGGAATAATCAATAAACCATCCATGGTGTGTACCAGGAAATAATTAAACTTGACCTATTGACTTGTTAATGTGAGTAGTTTATTCTTTGGGATTAGCTGGGTAGGTTTTGTCTTTGGAACCTGATCCTTTTCCAAGTGTGTTTGGTTGTTGTAAAGTGCCTGATGGAGCAGAAAGGATAGTGCCAAGAGCATGACCTTTGTTCCAAGCACTGTTCTCATCCTCATTATTGTTTACTGCCATTACTTAATTAGCAAATGCTGCAACATAAGCAGAGGGAGGCTGGACAGTTAGTGAATTTGAGGAATGTGTTTATGTAAAGCAAAACAAAAAAGAAAAGGACTCCTCCTCAACCTCCAGGAGTTTGATAAATTGTTGTGACATAACAAAAATACTTTGCTTGAACAACCTGCAGCAGGAAATTGGTGCTTTTTCCTAACTATGTGGGATATAGCAATAGTTGTAATCTGTTTTGTGATAAAACTGATAATAATTATTTCTGGTTTTAAAAGGTGCAAAACCTGAAACCTCCAGTTGCATATAATTCCTTTAGAATTTTTGGTTTCTGGAAAAAATATCTCTTGTCTTTAGTTTGCTGTTGTAAGGAATAGAATTATAAGTGGTTTAACTTATTATTTTTTTTTTTAATGAAACTGATCCTGTAGCAAAATTGGTCTCACTTTGGTTTTTAGTTTGTAGAGAAATCCTAACACAGATTTCAGTTCACCTCAGAGTTGGAGCTGACATGAAAAATGACATATCTGTCTTTTCTGAACTGAATTAACTGTTGTAAGAGTGAGAATGGTTTAGCCATTCTTTTTATGTATTGCAAAAACACGGGACTCTCATGCCTGGATCACATGCTGTGTGGAAAAAGCATGAAAGAAGGCATGAAAATTTGAGCTCTGAGTTTCTTACTATAGATGTGTGAAAATGCCAGTTTTCTGTGTGAAACTTGTGTTTCTCTGGTCTGAGTGAGAAAGCTTTAGTTGTCATGTCATTTATGACTCTATTGCAGTCATGTAATTTAAATATTTTTCTTTTCCTTCAGTAGACCATTAGCAAAATCAAAACTTGACATTGGAAACTGCCATACAGCAACAAATTTCTTTGTTGCAATAATCTGAAGCTTCACTTAAGTAACTTCACAGTTTCAAAGAATGATTTGGGTTGGAAAGGGCCTTAAAGCCCATCTTTTTTCAACCCCTTGCCATGGGCAGGAGCACCTTCCACTATCCCAGGTTGCTCCAAACCCCATCCAACCTGGCCTTGAGCATTTTCAGGGATGGGGCAGCCACAGCTTCTCTGGGCAACCTGTGCCAGGGCCTCACCACCATCATAGGGAAGAATTTAATCCTAATATCTAATCTAAATCTCCCCTCCTTCAGTTTAGTTTAGTTAGTCCTTTATCTTCCGCTTGGTTGCTTAAATTCTTTTCCCCTAGGTGCACATATCCCACAGAAGTTTTGGAGTGCTGTTTATAAACATGAGTCTTTTTAAACGTTGGGTACAAAGTGGTGGTGTTTTGATGGATCTTTGCCATTGAGCTGACCATGTATGTAACTCAAATCTCGCATGGCTGGGGTTTCAGATCTACTTTCTAAACGTAACCTCATTGAAAACAGATGGAGCTGACCCACTTTCTAAGGATTTGTCTCCACTCTTGTCTTAACTTCCTTCTGATTCACACGTTAATCCCTGCTTTGCATTAACGGATTCTTCAGTTATCTCACCTGCTGGTAGGTGCTAAAACATGATTGATGTTGACAGTCTGAGTTTGTAACATGGCAGCTACAACTACTGAACTGCTAATCCAGGCAGTGTGCTGCTCTCAAGGAGTTTTTGTTTTATGTGCTGGGGGCAAGGAATCACTTTCCTTTGTGCCCAGAGCTGGGTGGGTCAAGCATTCCCACCTCAGGCTAATGGGTTAGGAAGGAAGACAAACTTACTTAATATGTGAAGACAGATATTTTCAATTCCAGGTACCACTGCAGTCACAAATGGATTAATTCAAGAGGTTATTTGTCTGTAACACATCCCACAGCTCCCAGCAGTGTCCAGCTCAGTTCTCTTTTGCTGGTAGCTCTGGCACCCTCAGATGGGGTTGCATGATTCTTTCTCCAGGGGCGATTCCTCTAAAGTCAGCTCTGTTGTTCGGTGTCCTGGAAGAAGTCTCCTGTTAGAGTTGATGAGCTAAAGCACATCAGGTTGTTTTTAGCTTCTTTCCTCAGTGGCTGTCTTACACTGCCCATCACACTTTGTTGCATTTGTATTATTTCATACTGCTTAAACAGAACCCATGACCATGACCCACTCCTTGGGATGGTAAAAGTAGCAACATAAAGACAGAAGTCAGAAGTTAAGGCTCAATGTTAGGAAAGAGGTTCTCTGTCCCCCCACTTCGCTGAGGATGAAGGGGTGACGTGGAGTTGAGGGAACTCTCATTAAAAATGCTGTGTGTCTAGTAGTGTTTTGGAATTTTTGGAATTTATGTGTATTTGTTTTTACAAGGCCTGTTTAATGTTTAATTAAAATTTACTAAGGTTTTCTTGTCAGAACTGAGATGTATTATGAGTGGTTTTGAATATCTGCAAGTAATAATGATTTTACAAAAGAACATTCTTGATATTTAGACTTTACATAGCAGGCCGTGATGAGGGGTGCTGAATAAATTAAAATATTATGGGAATGATGCTATCTAATTAGCATTTTTCACACAATAGTTTTCATCAATTTTTCTTTGTCCTTTTTTTGTTTTTTTAACACCATTTACCATTGCCAATTATTTTTGTTACTGAAAAGGTAAAATAGGCTGTTCATCTCATTCCTTTTTGTTTGCTTTTTTTCCATCCCACTCTAGTTTTGGCAAGCAGTCTGGAGGAAAGCGAGGATGCGAATGTATCATATTGGAACCTTCAGAAATGATTGTGGTAAGACAGATTTTTTTCATATGTATTTAAATCTATTGCTGGTTTCAGCAAATTCTTTCTCTTTTACAGCAGAAAGCTTATTGTAAAGTATTCTATGAAATTGCAGCAAAATTGCCTTGATTTCAATTATACCTATGGCTGCTCTCGTAACAGCAGTAGCTATGTAAATTTAATCTAGATGGGTAAATGATGATGATGATTAGGTCATTCTTTCTAAAATTATGCTTACTTGAGTTTCAAAAGCCTGACAGTCACGGCTGAGTTGAGCGTTCCTGAGTCAGGCAATGACAGTCTTCCATCTTGAATATTTTATTTACACCCCCATCCCCCATTTCATGGCTTTTATTGGTCGTGTCTGGGTGGAAAAACCTTCTTCCTCCAAGCCTTTGCAGTACCACATAGTGTGAAGACTTGCAGGTATTAGAAGAAATGTGAGAGTGCTTAGCCAAGCTTGAAGGGTAAGATTTGTCACCATTGTTAATGTCCAGAATTCCTTCTGCTTCTTCAGAACACTTACTGATCCTGCCAAGTGCATATATAGATGTATATATATATGTGTTTAGAAAGTGTAGCTTAGTCGTTCCCAGGTTGCTGTACCCATGCTGTGAGTAGCTGGAATATTAGGATTGCTTTTCCATAGTGCAGACTGACGTCGTATCCCAGCAGTGTGCCTGGGGACATGGGCAGATCTCTTTCAACTTTCATCTTAGATGTTGTTAATGGAGCTGAAACAAAACTGTTTGTTGTGCTCAGAAGCCACGTGTCTGTTAATCAGACTCCGATCTCCAGACTGCTATTGATTTAGCTGCCCTACATCTAGATATGGTAACATTAAAACTAATGTTTGACAGTGTCTCTTACTGAGCTTGTAAATACTCAGCTTCCACAAGATGTTTGTTTCTCACAGTGCATTACCAGCAGAGATGTCAGCAGTGCTCTGTACCAAGTCCACTACTGTCCTTTGTGCCATTTGCTCTGTGCAGTGTCAGTCTGACTCTGCTCATGGGCTCTGATAGCATCACTAATATGCTCTTTGCTGCAGCACATATTTTAAGCTACAGTCTACCGTGAAGAGGAGGTTAAGAGTGCAAGAAACCTTTCTCCATGCTCTGGAGGAAATCAGTTCATTTGTTTTATTCCCAATTGTCCATTTTCTTCTCAAAGCTGGAATTTTAGGGGCATAGTTATGCCTTGAGGGATGCCACAGGACTATGTGGGTGACAATGTGTGCAGCCATGTCATGGGAATGCCCCAGGCCCTCTGGTTTGCATTTTCTGCTTTGCATTTTTTACTCTTTAATTGCTGCTGCCAAGGATCTGGTGTGCTCAGTGAGCCTGAGTGCTGTGCCTGGGGTGAGCTGAACCTTGCACCTCAATGCTCCTGTAGCAGAGAATGACAGACACTCACTTATCCATATCATATCTATCATATCTATTATCAGGTGTTAGGGAGAAGTTCTTCTCTGTGAGGGAGGTGAGGCCCTAGCACAGGTTGCCCAGCAAAGCTGTGCCTTTCTCCTCCCTGGAAGTGTTCAAGGCCAGGTTGGATGAGGCTTGGACCAACATGGTCTAATGGAAGGAGTCTGGTGATTTGACTCACTGCAAGTGCATGTGTAAGTTTACATAAAAAGTATTTCATGGGCAAAGTACAGTATGGAAATCTTAAGAAATACCTACACTCTTCCTTGGTCATATCACCATTGTAATAGAAGAAAATAAAAATTCATGAAGATGGAAATAAAAGAGGAGCTTCTGTGCAGTGTGTGCTTCCAGGAGAAACTGGCCCTGTTGAAATATTTTATGAAGAAAGTGGTGTTGTGTGTGTAACTTGAGTAGCAACAACTGAAATGAATGTTTTCAGAGGAACACAGTATAACAGTAGCTGGGGAAGCCAGCATTGACCGTGTCAGCAGCCTCACACACTGCTGGGTGTTCCTGGAGACAAAGTGACAGCCCAGACAGCTGTTCACTCTATTTTAAATCTCCTGAATTGTCTGTAATTGCAATTAAATGCCAGTGAGAGTATAGAGACACTTGAAAGTATCTTACATCCTTCTCTGAAACTTCAGTCTGTTTTTCCGGTAGGAAAATCAGAGAATTAAAAGTGCAGAATATTTTCCTCGTTATATTTATGATCATATTTTACAGGTAAATGTAGCTAAAGGTACTATTAACTGTATTTTCTAGGTAATACTTCAAATAGGGTGAGAAAAAAGCACCTGTGTGGTGGCGTGCACCCTGCTAACGATCTTCACTGACACAAGGTGTACTTGAGTTTCATTTCCCTGATTAACTCTTATTAATTTATCTTAATTCTTTTATTTTCTCTAGTTTTTAATTTGCAACATACTAATGAGATTTAATACATAATGAATATGTATCTTCAAGCAAAAGAATTAGTTTGCTACTTTAATAGAGTTAAAGAACGTTATAATTTCCTGTTGGTGACTGATTTTTTAAAAAAATTTTTTTTCTTCTCTCCTGTCATTTTAGAATGTAAATCAGTTTTGTAGTGGGAATCCGGTGGGAACAGAGCCATTTTAAAGGCCGTAAAATGTGGTCACCTTAAGTTAATGAGGACAACACATAGCATGTGAATGGGCATTGTAACTCATATTTTTGGAGGCTGAGCAATCTATTGAATTAATAATAGCCCCATTTATCACTTAAGAAAATGGCCCAGAATTGCAGCATACCTGGGTGTATTGAAGTGTCCTGACTGTTGTTCCTTGGTGCTTTCATTTTGTTCTTCAGATCTAAGCATATGATTTCAGAAGCGCAGCATGATACTTGCAGGTGGAAAATATTTCATTGCTGGCTTAGGCTGCAGTGTGAAACTGAGGGCAGTCCTCAGTTCTCCTCGATTTCTGTGTGACAGAACAGGGTGAAGCTGTTGGTGTGGGAGCATCCTGCTGCCGCCAGTGTTTGAGGTTAATAAAGAACACCTTTGATTAGGATATGGCCAGTTAATAAGCTATTCCAGACTTCTTGGCACAAGAGCATGAGTTTGATGAGGGGGAGCTGGGGGAGCTCAACCTGGAGAAAAGGAGGCTCAGGAGGGAATCTCACTGCTCTCTGCCGCTCCCTGACAGGAGGTTGTGGCCAGATGGGGATCCATCTCTTCTCCTGGAAAACAAGAATAGGACAAGAGGAAATGGCCTCAAGTTGTGCCAGGGAAGGTTTGGATTGGACATTAGGGAGATTTTCCTCATGGGAAGGGTCAAACCCTGGCTCAGACTGAAGTCCCCATCCCTGGAGGGACTCCACGGATGTGTTGATGTGGTACTTGGGGACACAGTTTAGTGGTGGGCCTGGCAGTGCTTGGGGGAATTGTTGGCTGTGATGATCCTAGAGGCCTTTTCCAACCTTAACCATTCTATTATACTGTATTGAAAATGAAATAATGAGAAGCAGTCTGTGGGGCAGTGTCTCCATCTGACTTGATGGCAGCCTGGTCCTACTGGCTCTGTGGTGGCCCTGGGAATGTGTCCTCCCTCTGCTCCCACACTGGGACCCTGCTCACAGCATCCTCAGGATTCCTCCTGGGGAGTCCTCATCCCACTGCAGGGTGTCAGGAGGGTCACACCTCTCTGCCAACAAAAATTTGTTGTTGTAACCAGGTGAAAGCAGGGCTGAGTGAGGTGCCCAGATATGCCTATCCTGTTTGTGCGCAGAACATCAAAACCAGTTCTTGTAAATCATAACCATTGACAACCCAGTGGTCAGCTGGGCTTAAAATACTACTTGAGCTGGTGGTACTAAGCTGGAAGCTCTGTGGTGTGGAGGTCTTTCCTGGTTTCTGATTTTCATGTTGTTTTTGTCAACAGCAGTTCACTAACTGAAGGAAGCAGGTGGTCTCATTTTCCACTGCTTGTTTTGACTTAGTGCTATCAAATAATTTATTTATGCTCACTTCTTAGTTTTCAGTTAGAATTGTGAAAGAAAAATAATTTCTTTTTTCACTGAGTGTTTGTTTTAATTTAGTCTTAAAAATACCTGTTTAGTTTAGGGCTTCTTGATAATAAGGGTTGTCTGTATTGGAAGAGTCCTTGTCCACCTCAGCAGTTTCTCAGGTGCAGGTTAATCTGTTCTGTTGGAGAAGCTCACTGTGTGTTTTGGTTTCTGTGATCTTGTAAGACTGAATGCAGAGGAAAAAAAGGATAATAATGTATTTATTGAAGGAGCTCACACACAAAAATGAAAAACTAAATCAGCACAATTTTGGTTATATAATGAGTAACTGTACAAAACTAAAATTCCCTATTCCAGGAAGCCTTCTGTGCAATTTGAGAGGAACATTGTTGCTAGCTAGAAATCCATATTTCTACTAGGTGAAGAAAGACTTCTATATTGATCATCGTAGTGCATTTTTTGATGATACTAGATGGCCTGTTTAAGAGGATTTTTTTGTTTCTTTTTATGTTTCTGCCTGCTTGCCTTGTATTCTTTAGACCCTTATACCATCATGCTTACAGCAATGCTGCAAATAGAGATCTTTGGTTGTTGTCCTGTTCCTTTGAAGAGAGGTAGTAAAATTCTAGTGAAAAGTGTGGTTATCCCTTGCTGGGGGAACTCAGCTTTTCTAATTTCTTTTTTGGACAATATTGTGGTGTAAGCTTCACTCCTTTCTATTTTTTCTAACTATTGTATCTTTAACCCATGTTGTTAATGTATGTTTTTCTCTGTGGAATTAAAAAAACCCACAAGACAGCGCAGCTGCTTGCACCTTCCTTTGACCTCAGGTAGATTAGCTGTTTGGAAAAAATGATGTGGAAGGTAGATGTGATCTTGCTTTCATGATGGTGTAGTTTGGTTACTTTGCTATTCCTGTCTGTTAGGTCTTTCTGGGTTTCATTTCTTTGTACCTTCTGGATTTGAGTTTTGAGATAATTCACTTGCGTATGTGAAGTGAGAGCTGTGTAAGACCACACAGAGAGGTTCTTTTTCTGTTCCAGTAGTACAGTCTTGGTGTATAGGATTTTCCAGTGAAATTTGGAGAAAAAAAATTGAAAATAAGCCATTGAAGACAGCAGAAACTTCTGTATAGTAAATATATTGTAGATAAGCTTCTTGCCTGCTGCAGCCTATTTGCATGTGTGTCTGCCCTGCTTCCTGCTGCGAGATATTTTTCCAAAACATCAAAAGGAAATGGGAAAGGATGAGACTGCTTTTTATAGAGAAAAAGAATTGTAGCTATTGAGATAAAAGGTTTCATGTTGGCTTTTACTAACAAGATAAATTTACCTAATTTTTAATGTTTAGTCACAAATAATATTTAACATCAAGATATGAATCAAGTTCCAGCCATTTCTGCATAATCCACTGCCAGCGATTAGAAGGCAGTATGACATAGGTGAAGTCGCTATTTATGAAAAGCTGGAATATTTTAAGTTGTTTAGCTGTGACTGGTACTAGAAATAAATTATGCTTTTAAAAATTACACTGCTAAAAAAAGGATATAATTCAATATTTTTGCCAGATTGTAAACACATAAAGAAATGGTAACTTCTGTGTTGAAGATAAACTTGAAATGAGCAGTGCCTGTTATTCTTTTGTGCCATGTGTGGGTGCAGAAGGCTTTCTATTGATGAGTGATATTGTTTAGTGGATACGTGTGCCTTCTTTACTTTTTTCTTTTTTTTTTTAAGTACACTGTTTCCTGGAAGGAAACTGTGGTCTCCGGCTCATTGTAATAAGGCACTTCTGAGATCTGCAGCAGTGGTTCTCCGAAACAACCGCGCTCGTTTTCTCCAGAAAAGTTTAACTGCCCTGAACTTAATGTTTGTTCCTTCCCCATGAGTTTCATAAGACTCCATCGGCTCTCGGTGCTATGGAAGAACTGGATGTTTAACCAGGAGCCTGAACATGTGTTTCAGGTGGAGAACTCCAAAGACAATGAGGAAAACATCTTGCAAAGAGAAGTCCCACTCCGGCAGTCGCGACGGAGGTACAGGAAGATCAACCAGAGGGGTGAGCGTCAGACCATCACGGACAATGTGGATTCCAGCAGCTACATGTCGGTGAGTCTGCTCTCCCTCAGCCCATCTCCTTGCCTTTGTGATGTCTGCATGGCTGGCTGGAATTTTCTTTTGCTGACAAAACTGGTGAAGTGAAATGGTGCACGCTTGCCATTTTTGAGAACATTTCTTTCTTGCTGGGGAGCAGTGAAGTGGTTTGGATTGGAACACAGGAGGTGGAGGTAGTACTTTGACGAGATGTTGGGTTTTTTTGGTTTAGAGATCTTCAGCTGAGAGCTATAAATAAGTCTTAATGTGCTTACTGGACAGAGAAATGGTCATTCTTCATTTTTTATTGGTTTTACCTGCAGGCTTTTTGGTAAGATACAGGAATTGGTGGGTTTCTTTCTTTTTCCTTTAAAAATTTGAACTATGGTTTAGAGTTGAGTTCATCACAAACGCAGATCAATACAGCATTAGTGCTCTTGTACTTGATTGGGTTTACTTGCTTAAAAATAGTATAGTGGTAGTCAGGCATCAAAAAGAGTAACAACAACTCATCTGCTTGTCTTAAATGGCAGCAGAGACTGTAAACTCTGCACTGTGTGCAGGCACGTACCTCTGTGCTTTCATGGCTGCAAAGCTTATGTGAAGGTTTTTCTTTACCATTATTTTTCAAACTTCCTGCTTGGTAACAGGATATATGTGATCTAGACAAATTATTTAATTGAAAATAATTGTTCTGGATAATTTGATCTGCTTTGAAAATCAAAGGTTAAAACCAGTACTAAGGTTGACATACAAGCCTTGAATAGCGTTCATGCTCAGAAGAGAAAAAAACAATTTCTACCTCTTTTCCCCATCTTCCTTTTCATCTCCCCAAAAGAGATAAGCTCTCAGTTGATACACTTCAAAATATCTGATGTGTGCAGTCAGATATGAGCTTATAACTTATATAAACTGCTGTTTTTTCTGCATGCTGGTAGCAGTTGGGTCGCAGGTGGCGATTTTCGGCCCTGCACAGCATTACTATGTCTGTGACAGGAAGGGAATATGCTGCTTGAAGTTTAACATTCTCTGCCATCTCATTTCGAGAACTGTCACATGTGTTGGGTTTTATCATTAGTAAGACATTAGTTATTGAAGAAATGAGCTGTTGGACCCTCATGCTCTGGGCGGGTGTGCATAAGGCTTTGTTAGGAATTAAATTCCAATCTCTGTATGGCAGAATCTATCTCTGTCTCTTTGGTTTTAGTGACAGTGAATAAGCACACAGATAATAATTCTCAGATTTCACTGCTAAGAGGAGGAGAATCCCAGGAACAGCTGATGCTGGTGCTACCTATGCAGCTTGCCTGGAGGGATGCGTGAGAAGGGACTTGGCATCTTTGGTCTGAGAAGGACCAAGTTTCACAGCTTCTTGAGTTATTGCAGAAGTTGTCAGTTAGTGCTGCAAGGAGCCAGTGTGGTACACTCACAAGACTGCGATTAGCCAACAGATGATGTCCTTATTGAGATTTTTCTTCATGTTGATTTGTCTTTCTTCTTGTTGATTTATTTGGTTGTTACCAATACAGAGCACCTGTGCCTGTAGTTGCTTGTTACATACCTGGTGACTTCCTCAGATTTGTGAATACATATGTATATATATGTATCTCAATCAGCGTTTGATGGAAAATGATAGAGACTTCTTAAATCAACAGCACATACCTAAATCTACTTTTGTCTGTTAATTAGGAATATATAAGAAGAGTCCTGTAACACTGCTAAGTGTTTTCCTGGATGAGTGAGTGCTAAGTGGCAAGGAGTAAACAACCACCTCTCTGCTACCAAATCTGCAAGCTGTTGGGTTTTCAGCAGTCTGAATTGAAATACCAATCCTTGCTTTGTAGACTGTAAGCTCCTAATTGGAAAGTGTCATACTCATAGTACTTAGGGTAGCAAAAAGTAATTTGTAACTTGACAGATTACTAAGGAATCAAAACATAGTAACAAGTTGCCTGTGTGACAGGTAAAATTTGGTGCCTATATTTTTCCACATCCCATTAAAAACTAGTAAGGTAATAAATTTATCTGAGGTTTGGTTAGTTCCATGCCCATATGAACCTGCTCATACACTGGTTCCTAGTGATCTTGGAAATCAGGTTTCATGGTGTAACCCTTCATGTAGCCTGTGAGAGAAGAGCAGGATCATAGAATAGTTTGAGTCAGAAGGGACTTGAAAGATCGTCTAGTTCTGTCCCTCCGCTATAGGCAGGGGATCAGGATAAGGAGGAGGCTGAGTCAAACTTCCATTTGACAGGAAGTTGCAATAAGGTTTCTGCCAGAGTGGGAAAAGTGTTTACATACTCTCCAGCAGATTTCCTCTCAGGCATAATGCTAATGAATGAGCACAGAGTTGTATTTCACTCTCCAGCCTGTTGCTTAGTGCTCTGTGACAGATGCTGAATGCAGCCTGATGGACCTTTTGTGAGCTCTGTGTGCTCAGGGAGGGCTTGAAGCTTTCCAGCTTCCACGTGGACTCCAGTCCATCTCCATGGCCAGTGTTGGAATACTTAGTGTGACACTATTTAAATTTTTACATGCCTAACCTCTCATATGCAAGTAGTTTTCTGCTTTCTAAAGAAAACTCAGATCCCTTAGGTACTGAAATTCAGTGTTGCATTAACCCAGGTTGGAATATTTCCTTAAACAGAAGATTTCTTGTTTGCTTTTAAGGAGAATTACCTATGCAATCTCCATTAACTCCTTAGAATGTAAATCTCTGCACATTAAATATACTGTGATTATATTTATGATTAAGATTAATCTGTGTTTTGTAAAACATTACCTTTTTGGGTTGTGACATGAGCTTACATCTACTTCTCACGTGGAGTACCCTTCTTGTTAGTGCTTGAACTTGTTCTCTAGAAATACCTGATTGGCCATGAAACCGAGATTTATATGCAGATACTTTAATATTTTAAATGACTGCTACTATCCTTGAAGCTCTTCTTTTCTCTTATATCTCTTAATTAAGTAAAAGACTTTGAGTTCTTAATTTAACTGTATATCTTCAGGATAGTTGACATTCAAATTATTGTGGGTATCTTAAATTTCTTCCCTCCCTGTTCTCCCTTGAATGAGCTAATGTTAAAAATGGATCATCTGGTTGGTTTCCTCGGTGAAGGTGTTACCATTTAAATTCCTTTGCTACTTTTTTGTGGTTCATAGAGCAGTATTATTTCACAAGAGTGCTGGTTGTCTGTAGAATTAACTATTTGTTGTTGGTTTTTGTTGTTGGATTTCCCCCCGCCTTCCAAGTAAATACAGTGTACACATGCTGGCAGTGTTCTTTCTTCTCCCTCAGAATGAGCAGGTTTGTGTTATTGTCTCTGTCTCTGAAGTGCCCATTGGTGTGACTTTGCTGTGTCAGTGCCTGAGCAGGGGATGCCAGCACTGCTCTGGTGGGTCAGGAGCAGGCTGGGCTCTCCTCAATGACCCGGGTGCACCCAAGCCGTGTTGAGGTTCTGCTGGTGCTGGGGATTCTTCCCTTCTGCAGCACAGCAGGCCAGCCAGACCCCAAAGACAAACGTGGATTTGAAAAACACTTCCCAAATGCTTTTTTCTGGGTATGCCATAGTGCTGCTGCCCCTGAAGGGCTGGAGGAGGTGGCTCTGTCACTGTGGGTCACGTCCAAGGCCATGGCCAGGGTAGCAGCCTGAGTCTGTGTGGCTGTCAGTCTGCCTGGGGCAGCTCTGAGCGTGCCCGTAATTACATCAGATCTCTTCATCCCTGGGCATTCCTGGCCTTTTTCATTTTTGTCACTTAGTAATTCTGCATCTTGCACATCGCCCTCGCAGTAACGTCCTGACTGGGGGGAGAAAGTGGGGCTGAACACATTTGGCAAAAGCTCTTGCTCAAAATGAATGGATTAGGAAGAAATGTGCCGTTGGTGTTAATTATGCCAGCTCTTGCTTCAGATCTGATTTGTTAACATGATTGCATTTCTTTGTGGTGATAAGCATCCAGCCAGGAGCTGGGGTCCTTGCAGCAGGGCAGCGTCACAATGGAGATAAATAGTGAGTCATTTCTATTCTTAGTCTAGTTTTCAACTCAATCAATAATGCAACCATGTTTTACAATTACAAAAGAAGAAAGTAATAATACAACTATGTTCTTTAATTACAAAAGAAGGAGTAATTGTGATCATCTGTGCTAAACTAGATCCCAAACTTCTGTGCCCATGCAGAAGGAGCTTGCAAAGCTGTAGCCAGAATAACAGCAAGTGACTTTTTTACGATAATGCTTTAAAAAAAAATTGTTAGTTCTGGTGCTTTATAAAAATAAAATTGCTGTTTTGATCTAGGATCAAATAATAGGAAAGTAAATGGTTTGACTATTTATCTTCACAGTTAAATAATAAAACCTGTGATAGTAAGTTTTGCACTTACATTTCTTGCAGCATTCAAATCCAGAGAGGGTTTTACAGTTCAGTAAAAATTTCCATGTGACTCAAACCTGTAAACTCAAATAATTTTTTTATTTCAGTAAGCTTTTTGTAATTCATGTTTGTGGTCAGTAATCTGAGGTTGTGGACTCCCCATCCCTGGAAGTGTTCAAGGCTGGGATGGATGGGGTTGGAGCAACCTGGTCTAGTGGAAGGTGTCCCTGCCTTGGGGGCTTGGAACAAGATGAGCTTTAAAATCCCTTTCAACCCAAATCATTCTTATGATTCTGTGCATTTGTTGCTCACATACATTCTTGTCAAGTCTCTCTCTGTGGTTTTTTTTTTTAATGAAGAGTATTTCTATCTCTAAAAATAGTGCATGTATGATGTAATGCCTATTTCTGTGGAGTTGTGACAACATACTGAATTTTTTCACCTGTTCATTGTAGAGCAGAATAAAGAAATTGGTACCAAACTTTAGTAGTAATCCCCTTCCTCAGAGACGCAATTTTTTAAACTACTGTAAGAGGATGATGAGGTTTAAAAGATTTATTATAATATTGCATTTTACGGACTGTATCTTAATATTTGCATCATGTAAGATTTGTCCTGAAGCCTTGTAGAAGCATTTATCTTCAGAGAAGTCTGTCACTGCAGACTGCTTGAGTGGCAAGTTTCTTGTTCTTTGATCATTACTTAACGTAATCCGGTCAGAGGCTGGAGGTGGCATGGGGGATCTCACAATTGGAGGGAATTAAGTCACATTTCAATATACTGGATCAAACCCATTAGGTGCTTTAGCATCACTAATCCTTTCCTTTTTAAACGCTATTAAACACTGTGGGTATTTTATAATCTATTTTTAGCTACCAGGTAAATTTGCTGAAATGGTACCTTTTATTGATCTAAACCAAGTAAGACTGACTTATAGTATGTGTCCAGCTGCCTTTTGTTATACCTGGACACAGCATCGCTGGCTTCTGTTTATTTGGAATATCAGTTAATTTTGAAGAGACTGTGGTTGATCTGTGAGTGGCTGAAATCACTAGTTCTTGAGCTGGAGGATGGTTCTCTATGCAGCTCGTTGCTTTTATACTGTGTTTATGTCCATACTTCCTCTTTTTGTACTCTTTGAAAAACTACTTGATGGAATTTTAACTTAATTAAGTAAAGACAGGCTGAGCGAGTTGGCACTGTTCAGCCTGGAGAAGAGAAGGCTCTGGGGAGACATTAGAGCACCTTCCAGTGCCTAAAGGGGCTCCAGGAGAGCTGGAGGGGGACTTTCGACAAGGCATGGAGTGAGAGGGCAAGGGGAGATGGCTTCAAGCTGACAGAAAGAGTAGGTTTAGATTGGTATTAGGAAAAAATTCTTTACTATAAGGGTGGTGAGGCCCTGGCACAGGTTGCCCAGAGAAGCTGTGGCTACCCCTTTCCTGGAAGTGTTCAAGACCAGGTTGGATGGGGCTTGGAGCAACCGGGTCTGGTGGAACGTGTTCCTGCCCATGGCAGAGGCTTGGGACTGGATATTTTCTAAGGTCCTTTTCAACCCAAATCATTCTGGGATTCTATGAGTCAAAAGAAAATTCAGGTCTTGCTGAACACCACAAGTCTTGCAGCGCACATAGACGATACAGAAATTGTCGTTGTTATCTCTCTGGGTGTTTTGTGAAGCAAAGAGATAACGCAGGTTCCTTTTTGCTGACATTGTTTTTTAACAAAGTGAGGATTTTCTGCCGTCTCCATCTTTAGTATTGCGTGGCCTGGGTGGGATCTCAGCTCTCAGGTGCTCAGGTTCTAGAGCATGTGCCAGAGCCTCCCTTAGCCAGGCACCCTGTGTGGGAGAGGACCCTGGGAAAACCCACATGTGCTGCCCCTGTTTGCAGCTCTGCTGAACTCCTGCAATTTTATACGTGTTTCTTGCTCCTGTGATCAAAAGAAGCCGCGTCTGCAGCATCTGTTCACTTCCTGTGTGGGCCCCTGTGGGTTTGGTTTGTCGTGGGCTGCACACAAAGGGCGCGGGGGTGTGGATGCAGCATCCGGCACTGTCTGGTGGGCAGAGGAGATGTACGGGGATGGAGCCCTCGGCTTTCTGGAAAGGAAAGTTACTGTCAGGCTGGGGTTTGGGGGTGGGAGAAGAGGCTGTGAATTAGGTAGTGGTTGAGCAGCTCTGTTAATGAATGGTATAGAGGTGTCTGCTTCCCAGGGCAGACTGCTGGGGAACAGGCTGGAGCATGAGTCTGATGAGGAGTGGCTGAGGAAGCTGGGGGAGCTCAGGCTGGAAAAAAGGAGGCTCAGGAGGAACCTTGTCATTCTCTACAACTCCCTGAGAGCAGGTTGGAACCACAGTAAGATTGATCTGTTTTCCCAGGTAACAAGTGATGGGATGAGAGGAAACAGTGTCAGGTTGAGCCAGGGAATGTTTAGGTTGGATATTAGAAAAAATTTCTTCATAGAAAGGGTTGTAAAGCATTTGAACAGGTTGCCCAGGGCAGTGATGGAATCACCATCTCTGGAAGTGTTCAGAAAATGTGTGGATGTGGCGCTGAGGACATGGTTTATGGCTGAACATGCTGGTGGTGCTGGATTGATTGTTGAACTTTCTGATCTTGGAGGCCTTTTCCAGCCTTAAGGCTTCTGTGATTGTGTGATTGTACTACTTCACTGGTGGAGCTGGAAACAACCTCTGGCAGGGTCCCACTGGCATCCAGCATGGGAACCTGTGCTCGGCATCTTGAACTCACCCTGGTCTGCCGAGCTGTCCTCAGGCACTTCCCTCTGCTTTTGTAAGCAAGGGGAAAATTGCCAAATGCATGTTCGCTCATATTTTATTTTACATATTGATTTTGTCTGCTCGTTTTGTCAGCAGTGCTACTTTCAAGGGCTCCTTGAAAGTCTGCTGCTGGTTATGGTGGTCATTAGTAAAACACCAATCCTCAAAGTGTGCTGTGCATTAAAAGTCTTCCTAGGAATTGTCATAGACTGCTGGCGTTTCCCAATCCAATTAATGAGCGTCTGCAGTTTCAAGCGAGTAATAACTTGAATAGGCTGTGCACAAAGTACAAAAATAGTTACTGAAAATACTGCCCTTTGGTTAAAATCTGTGTTTTTTAGATTAAAATTACATATTTTTTTTAAACTAACAATGTAATGCAGCATGTCAACTCCAATTTATCCATAATGAAAGTAGTTGTTTTTCAAAACTTACATTCAGTAGTTTCCCTAAAGATTTTACAGACTTGACAAGCTGGTTATATATAAACTGTGATTTACAGGAATTGCCTCAGTTTGGAGGTGACATGTGCAGCTGTGTAACAGCAGTTAAGAGTGATGCACAAATGAAACTACATCAGACTGAAACTAGGGGAGGGTTTATTTTAAGCAAGCACCTGTATCTACTGAAATCTGGCTGCTGGCAGTAGTGTACAGCCCTCCTTGTAACCCTGGGGAGAGCCTGTGGTGGGAGTGATGCCACCGTGTTGGGATGAGGCATCATTCTGCAGGACAGATGGACAGACATTGTCCTGCCCTGCCAGGCTGTGGCTTCGGTCCTCAAACAAGGTATCGAGATGCTGTTTGGGAGAGCTGCACTCTGAGGTTGGTGACAGGGCTCATTACCCATCCTCTCTGCTCTTCAAGGCCATGTTGGACAAGACTTGGAGCAACCTGGTCTCTAGTGGAAGGTGTCTCTGCCCATGGCAGGAGGGTTGGAACAAGATGAGCTTTAAGGTCCCTCACAGCCTGTTCTATGATTCTTGCCTCAAAGACTTTTTTTGGGAACTTTTCTCCATCTTGAGTAAGTTGAGCACTCAATAGTACATCTGCTCTCTCCTGTGTTGGGGTGATGATAGGCCCCCTGTCCCAAGGGTCACCTCACAGCAGGTTTGTGTGTTGCCCTCCTGTTGCTCAGCAGAGCAGCAGAACTGCACTTGTTTGTGATAATTCAAGAAAAGCTTGTGGATATTTTTACACTAATTTCCTACTTGCAGTCCAAACACATCAGTGTTTTTGCAAGTGAACACTTTGACCAGGAAGCCTGGAACTGTTTGGAAGCAGATCCTGAGCACAGTCTGTCCTTTGCAGGGAGACCATCCTGCTCTGTTGACTGGGATCAATCTGGAAAGTTGCTCAAACCTTGACCTCAGCTGGTGCTGACAGTACTGTGGGAGGGATGTACTCTTGTGGCAGAAAAAACTTCCAAAACTTCTAAATATTTTGCAAATTACCACCACAAAAAGTAAAATCCAGTTACTACTGTACTCTCCACACAATAGCCAGTTTTCTGTTTCTTTCTCCTTTTACTACATAGACAAATTTACACCATGGTAGAAGTTAACTCAGTTCCTTGGAAAATGCCTGAGAAAATATTTTATATAGTATGTACAGAGATTTAATCTCTGTTTTGATGGACCCTAGGGGCTTGGGTGGCAGTTCCAAAGTCATTAATTCTTTATAAGCAACCTCTTATGCAAACTAGATGGAGAATGATGAGTGAGTGAGGGTTGTACCCACTGCTCATAACAGTGTTTTGTCACTCGGGGGTTGATGGTAAAAGATGCTCTGCACCAGAGAGAGGTTTTGTTCTTTTTTGAGACTTAAAAATCTTTTGTGTATGATTTGCAGTTCTTTGTCAGATCCTTGTTTTTAACATTATTGTTTCAGTCTCTTGAAATGACATATTGGGTGGCTTCTTGTAGGAATCCGACAGGGTAGTAGCCAGCAAGCTGGTCGCCTGTGTGCAGGGAGATGGTAGCGTGTGTGGATCTGGTTTGCATTTCCTGGCTTCCATCTGGGCTGTTTCTGTCCAATATGCTCTACTCAAGTGTAGCAGCCTGGTTATAGTCTCATTTGTAGCCAACTCACCCTTTCACTTAGGTTTAGGTTTCTCCTGCCTTAGAGGAAAGTAGTCGTGTGAAGGGTTATTTTGTATGTTAGCCTTGTAAGGCTGTAAATTGGAGTTGTTGGGTTGAATGTCACATAGTGCTGAAGGATTTCTTTACAGGGCTGTGATGGTGTTGTTTTCAGCTTTGAGTTCAACGTAAAATGGATTTCTGATTTAGAATATGGAAATTCACATCAACTCAGTCATATTCTTCATAAGCTTCATGGATCAATTTAGAGACTGAGAATACCCTGAGCAATTTTCAATAAAAATCACCATCAGAAAATGTCAGTGCATAATGCAAGCATTTGGATGCCCTGTTTTCCTTGGAAAAACTTGGCATGAAAGCCACTGCCTGTATGAGAGAATAGCTAGAAGAGTATCTTTGGTTTTGGCATAGAACTGATCACTATCTAATGACATTTAACAGCATTTGTAGTTTTATATTTGATATGTGGCATCTTTCTTAATAGGATATATAGGATATATTTAACAGATAAAATACCTGACTAAATGGGACCATCATTGTACCTTAATTTGTCATTGTTCCTTGCCTTGTTCCTGCAAGTTAGACTTGGTTTTTGTTCTGAGCATTAACGGGTTTTGTTCTTTTGTGATGAAGTTTCTAGTTTGAGCTAAAGTAGCCACAACTTGTATTGTCTTCATGATTTTGATTTTGTTTCCTTTAAAGCTTGGTTAACAGTTGTGGTTTGTCAGCTTGGAGTGCAGGTATGGCATCTGGCTCACCCCTTGCTTTATCTGTTAGATCAGTTTCTCAGGCTGGGTGACAACAGCTGGGGCTTTTCCTGCTCTTTTGCCCTCAGTGGAGGGAGGACCCCAAATGACGCTGGGGAAAACTTTCTCTGAGCATACTCAGCTTTCCATTTTTTAAGGTGATAAGGGCTGGATTTTACCACCAAATGAGAAACTTTAGAAATGACTTCACTGTGATGCTCCATCTGATGACAGAAGCCTTGCAGAGCTGCTCTAGGGTCTGTGCTGTGCTTCCCCAGCATGGCTGGCCTGGGGATCCACTTCTCAGAATCTGCAGACCCTGAGCACCTGGTACTCTCCCCATTATTCCCTGTTCACTCTGTTACTGAGCTCAGGCTCTGCTGACTCTGGCTGGTCCCAGCCTGGGTCCAGGGCAGCCGAGCTGTCTGCATGAAGTTATGCCTGAGCACAGGGAGCTCTGTCAGGGTAGGACTCCCTCCAGACACAGGAGAGACTCCTTCACATATACTCTTCAAACGGGATGCACTGACCTCTAGTAAATGAGAGTGAATTGTTCAAAATTACCCTTGCTTAGAGAGAAATTTTGGTAGGAGTCAGATCCCTCCCCTCTTCCTACTTGCAAGCCTCCAGTTTGGTGTCAATTCTCAAGCAAAAAGACAAAAGAAATACTGGAAGTGGCATTTTAATGATTTTTTTAACCTCACTTTATGTGCTATTCTCAAGGTCATTTAATCAGAAGCCTTTTTCTTGTGAGAAGTGTGGTGGTACCTTATGTTCTAGTCTTAATCTGTTTAGTTTAACTTGAGATGCCGTTTTAGTAAATGAGGGAGGAAAAAGTGGTATTTTGTGTTGGTTTTTGTATCAACTTTTGGGGAATGAGAAAATACATACATTGGTGGGCTTTGCAGTTTCCAAATGGGAGACTCCACGTGGCCTCCCAGGTCACTGCCAGCTGAGGAAATCACAGCCAGGTCCATGTTAGGTTTAGGAGGTGATGTCAGATTTGAGACTAGATTGAGGTTATGTTTAGTGAGCAAAATCCTAAATGTGTTAGGGAAATTTTGCTGTGGGATATTAGCTGTTTTGTCCTTTCAGTGTCTCTGGGTGGATTCAGTCCCCTAGACTGACCCTTCTGGGGTTGGTATCCCCACCTTTTCACCACCAGGGATTTTTGGGTTGCAGACCTTCTCAGACTTCCCCACCCCTTGCTGAAATGAGATATCAGGAAGGAAGGGAGGAGCATGGTATGAATCATCTCAGTTCAAACTGTAGAAAGGAACTTTACTTGTTTGAGTCTCTAGCAAAGGGGGCTTCCCCCTTCCCCCCCACTGCCATCACCCTGTTTGCAATGCGGATCATGCTCTGCCCGGCTCTGCAGAGCGTGTGCGCCGAGACAGAGCTGCAGGAGAGAGCTGTAATTTATAAATGTATTATAAACCGTATAAATCTGAATCGCTGCAAATAGGAGATGACCTTTCCCCGCTTAACACAGCGGCTGAAAAAAGATGGTCGGGGTAGTGTGAAAGCAGCGGAGAAATTCAATCCATGGTGCCTTTTTATTGTTCCTCCTGTGTTGCTGGTGCTATATTTAGAAGCTTACATCACTTCAGGGATGATGACAGTCTCTGCCCTCCCTCTCCCGCTCTCCCCCCGCTCTCCCTCGCTCCTTCCCTTAGGATGGATTGTGTTTTCATACTACTTATGAGTCCTACAGATCTTTGGGTAGGATTTTTCTACAGCCTTTTAGTAAGGGCTGCCATGGAATGCAATGTATGATGTAAGGGTGCGATGGCACCTTGGAATGTCACCCTGAAGGGGAACAGGAGCTCGTGGTGCTGCTTTCCCTGCCTCCCCTTCCTAAAGGAGTCAGGAACAGGGTGGAGGTTGTATGTTTTTTCCTTTTTTCCTGAGAAGCCCTGATGAAGGGCTGACCATGCCACTACAATACAATGAGTTGTTTTTGGTGTTTGAGTTCAGAGGTGGGGAAACCAGGAGCAGCATGGCAGTGACAAGGAATCCAGCGAGCTGTGCCAGCATGGCAGGGTCTGCAGCTGGCTCTGCCTCCCGCATCCCTCGCTGCCCATCGCCTTCCTGTCCAAAAAGATTTGAAGTACTCAGATCTATGGAAATAACCTCTTGATGCAGGTGCCCTTAATGCTAAAATATTTCTGCATTATGCCGCTATGTTTGGCAATTCCCACTCAGAAAACTGTATTAAAATGAATTATTTTATCCTGAAACATCTTTTTCTGAGTGTGTGCAATGACAGATTGCCTTGTGAGCAGCAGTTGCCTTCCCCAGCCGCCTCCATGGGCTTGGGAGTCAGGATGCAATCGGAGCTGCTGCACTCAAAATGGGCGAGCAAGTGAAGGTGCCTGCTCGTGGCTGAGCACTGCGGGGACAGTGTGGCAGGGACAGTGTGCCAGCGGCCGCCTGGCTCTGAGGACAAAAGGACAGAAGTCCTTAAGCCCAGCCTGCAGCCCCAGGCCCCTCGACTTGCTGGCACGCCAGCTCCTGCCTAGTCAGCCAGGGCCGTGACGGCTTTGAGACTGTCACCATCCTCCCTGCTGGAACTGCACAATGGGCTTTTCTTCCTCTGATTGATCAGGAAAAAGTCGTGCTGCTTGTGGGGTATCTTCTGCCAGCAGCTGCCGGTGCTTCCCGCCTGTGCAGGGCTTGCGTTTGCGTTGCCCTTAAATAAGGGAAGACTCTAATCCTGCCTAACTGAATGTGCATTTAAATTATGAAAGGCTTTACGATCCTTTTAAAAACATCCCATTTTTCAGTGACTTACTCTTGTTAGACAATTAGAACGTGCAGATTTGGCTAACAGTCTGAAGGATTCAGGTAGCATTATGGGAGGATAAAGAGAATGATGCAGAGAAATCTATAGAGTGGTATTTCAGCATGGAAATAAATCAGTGTTAAGGAACAAAGACCACCTTTAATACAGAGACTGTAGACTGTTTTTTCCTTAAGATCATCTGAAAACTTGGATTCTGGCTTAAAACGTGACTGGTGATCTTCTGTTTGTGATTCTGCTCAATGCTGCAGCTCTTCTCAAGTATTTCGATTGTGATCACTACCAAGCCTTTGTATCAGATGTTTTTTCATCTCAGAGTTGCTCTAGTTTTGAGATTTGTCATCAAACAGACCATTTATAAAATCTTACTGCCTTGTGCTGCAAGGAGCTGGGGCTGCAGAGAGGCATGCGTTAAAATAAATAAGTAAATAAAGGCAAGCAGAAAGGAGTGGGGGGATGCCCCAAAAGCTGGGGTGTGGAAGTAGGTCAGGTTTTCCCCCCGCCTGGGGCTGGGTGGGCAGGGCTGCGCAGCGTGGGCTGCAGCCCCCCGGGACCCCCTCTGCCGCTGTGCTCATTGGCGGCACGGCCACAGGGATGATGTCATCTGCACTTAAAGGCAAAACTGGGAGGAAATAGAATTTCGTTCCCATTATTGAGCTGGTGTTTACAGTAGTTGTAAAATATGGCATCCGTGCCAAAATCCGTGCTGGATCAGGTTTGCTGTACAATGCAGCCGGGTGAAAGTGGGAGGTGGAGATCTGCCCGGAGAGCTATCGGGAGCAGGCAGGGAGAGGGTTCCTTCAGCTGCATAGGTTCTTTTCTCCTTGATATAAATTGTGATTATGCTAACCATAATGCAGGTAACACTGCATAAAAGTGTTTGGGTGTTCGTCGCTGCTGAGGATTTATCACTGTAGCATTACAGACATTTAAGATGCTTCAAAATACAATTTTATGAATTATTAGAGAAGATGAAATACAGTCGTGTGTAAGATGAGGCTGACATATCCAGCCTATTGTTTAGTATTGAAAAAGCAGTAAAAGAAACAGTTATTTGTGTAGCTGTGTAGTGCTTTGTAAAAACCTGAAGTAGTTAGAATGTTTTCAGCTTTTAAAAATCAGATAGACTGTGTTTGCAAATTTTGCAAGCACAGGATTGAAGTTCAGATTGTCCTTAATGTTTAAATACAAATTAAACCCAGCAATATTTATGGACCTTGCTTGCATTTATTATTTTTGTTGTTTGATAAGAGGTTGAGTAAATTCAGACACTGATGCCTATTTTTCCTTTTAAGATAGTTTTGGAAGGCACCAGGGGAAGGTCTTTCTTGGTTAAGGTGCAACTCCCATCCTAAGTGTTGGACTTCATGGTTTTTGTGGGTCTCTTTCAACTCCAGATATTCTATGTTTCTGTGATAATTTGGGTTATATACTGGGAAGAATTCAGCTCCTGGATGACTGCTGAGGAGCTGTTGGTGTGAGATGGAGAGTGGTGTCCTGTTGGTACAACTTGGCTTCAAAAAAGTGAGAATCTTCGTCCACATGTCCCTTGGCACAGTAGATGAAAAAGAGCTTTCTGTGGATTGCCTCAAACTGCCTGATTCATATTCAAAAATAAGCAAGCAAGCAGGACAAAAAAAGGCATTTTTGGCCCTCACTGCCAGCAGGCCCCCCTTGGCAGCTCCATTTGCGCACAGGAGGTACAGCCATCGTGGGATAGTTTTGTTTTGGAGAACTACCCTCGAGTCTGATGCGGCGACGAAAATTCTTTCCAAAAGGAGGAAAACAGCAACAGTGAGTGCCCCTTCTTGCAGATGAAGTAAATTATCCAGAGACCAAAATAATGTCTTTAACAGAACCAGCACCCTCTGTCCCCCTGCCTGTCTCCTCCCTCCTTTCCTCCCTTGCGCAGTAGCAGAAGTCATTTGCCTTCTAGGAACCGAAAGCGTCACGGCAGACCTGGCTCAAAGGTGTGGGATCTGAGATCCTTCCTTGGAGCAGCTCTCCAGCATGCTGGGCTGCCATCCAACACTCTAAGCCCCTTTCAGATATATCAGTTTTTAGTTGCAAAAAGAGATTATAGAACTAAATTGACTACTGCAGAATTAAGGCAGTTTGGGTTAGAAGCAGAATTGGCCTTGATTGAGGAGTAAAAAACCCCACCCAGCAAAACTTTTAAATGTGGTTTCAAAACTGTTAAAATTATGAGGATTATAAACATCTCTTTTCAATTAGAAATTGACTTCTCATTCTGGGATAAAATCTCTGTATTGTGTAGGATGAGATAGAAGTGTTGAGTCTCTAGTGTGACACACATACATAAAAGCAAAAATTTTTTTATTGTGAGCTGATGATGGGTGTATCTGTGTGCATGTCAATGGCTGCAGCTATTTATTTTACTTATTTCTAAATTTGGGTGCAGAGATGAAAAATAATCCACCCAAACGCTGCTGAAAGTGTTAGTAGATACATATGATTAATTTAAAAAAATAATTTTAGAAAAAGGAAAATAATTAGAGTTCCAGCACAGCCATGAATAGATGATAAAATGATATAAAAGCTGATGTGGAGCAGGGTGTTTGAGCAGTTGTACTGATATGTGTGTTTATATTAGGTCAGTAAAGATGCTCTGTTGGCTGCATCTGCAGATCCAGTAGCCAATTGATCTAATGCAGTTTCTAAAGGCTTTCTATACAGGTGATGTCATCCTTTTAGCTCCGTTCCCCTCCCACTCTCTTTCCTCCTTATTAGATATTTCATCTTGCTGCGGAGCATCCAATCGATGGGAGCTTCTCCTGAGGGAGCTGCTGAGAAGCAAGCAAAGATAGTAGGAATTAGGACTCCAGCAGTCAGCCTTGCTGTAGCCATGGATGTCCTGTTTTGCTGGGCATTACAGAAATGTTTTAATTGGAAAAGCTAGGCGTGGATTAGCCGTGCTATCTGACTGATGCATTAGAATACTAAGCAACACTGCAGAGTTGTAAACTGCATTAAAAAAAGAAGGAGGGGGGGCAAAAGAGAAAAGGGTTTGTATTGCAGAGGCTTTTAATACATTCCACAGTGCAAACCTGTTAGAGCATATATCCTGGAGCCACAGTCCGGATGCTAATTCAATTTCTGCAGTTATGATGGACATGAGTATAAAGAAGAAACTTTAATATCCCAGGGTGTGGGATTCCTGGATTGCCTAAGATGCTGAAGAACCTTTGCAAAATTTCATCTACAGTATGAAAATGAAGTTTCTGAAAAGTGGACCTGAAGATAAGCCGTTCAT
The DNA here is from genome assembly GCF_008360975.1 of Lichenostomus cassidix. Lineage (NCBI taxonomy): Eukaryota > Metazoa > Chordata > Aves > Passeriformes > Meliphagidae > Lichenostomus > Lichenostomus cassidix. The sequence continues at coordinate 8,398,391 of NC_139494.1, forward strand.
AAATGCATTTTAGAAGAGAAAAAAGAAATTCGAAGAATTCATACCTCGCTTTTTAATGTATTGTTGCTTTAACCTGCAGTTCTAATCCATTTCTGAATTAATTCAATTTTAGCAGCACTTCTTGGGTGCATGCCTCTTGCCTGGAGGAACGTATGGATATTTGTATTTGAGAAGCTAGGAAACATTTTGATTTGAATTTATGTGCTTGTTAAAACTGGAACATTTTTATAGGAATTGCTGCTGCTGCTGCTAACTCCCTGCAATACAGAAAACTCCTCAGATCTAGTGGAAGCTGTAATTGAATTCAGTGTGAAATCCAAGGCTGACAAGTTGCATATATGTACATTTGCTGCTTTGGTTTATGATTTTTAAAGAGAAAGCAGAAGGGATTTTTCTCTTTTTTTTTTCCTCTGTGGCTTTTATTTGAGAAAGGAAACTTTCTTTCCCCAGCCTAAGAAATGGCTTTTCTTGTTCGATGTTACGCCAACTGCCTACAGCCCTGGGCCTCCAAAGTAAGTAAGATTTTGTCTCTGCTGCATTTCTGTGACATTTATTGACAGCTCTGCTGCTGTCTGAATGTTCCCTTCTCATCCCAGCAGCATGCTGTGTTGAAGATACTGGAATCCTGGCTGAGCATGAACTATTCTTGTGGAATTGTTTCTAAAGAGGAAGGGGGGGACCTAGAAATCATGGAATTGTTTTATATATGAATAGCTTACAAATTACCAGCAAGTATTAAAAAAAATGCCATTTGCTTCTGAAATGTGTTAAGCTTGCTTTTTAGCCTGTAAATTTGAAGCATATATGAAGCCTGTAAATATTATTGAAGTGTAACATTTTTATAACTGCTGGCATATTTTTCTAACTTGAAAATATTGGTATCCAAACCCACTGATGTTTTAATTTTCAAGCTGTGTGAAGCTGTACTGCTTGTTTCCTTTGTGCAGCAGCATGGAATTGGTTAATTATTTAGCTGAACTATGTAATTACAATTAGCTTTAAAGGACCCAAATTATTTTGTGTCTCTGAGAATGCAGTATTTCTGTGAAACTGGGGAGGGAAGGGTGTTTCTTTTAAAGGGGATAATGAAAGATAGAACATTCGAGCAAAACCACCTTTGAGATAAAAGCCTTTAAAGAAATTAAAAAACACACTATACACTATTTATGAGACTCTTACTATCTGGTATGCTCAGTCAGAAAATTTGCTGAGTTTCTGGTATTTTATTAAGGCTATAGCCAAGAATTAGTCGCCTAAGACACAGGAATTGCCTTATAAATATGGGACCAGGCATATATTCATTATTATTTCTTTATTATAATTTTGTATTTACAGGGTAGAAAAAAGACTGGGCAACTTTCTGGCATTCAGAGGCAGTGGGCAAAAGCCTTGTGCTCATGGCAGCGTGAGATACAGCATTGTCTTTGGAGCAGGAGATCTGCTCTTGACTTTGGTCCCAAAAAGTTTAGAGTCTCAGTGACATGATGGTGTGGAAAGGCACAGGGAAAATCCAGCTGAGTGTGTGGACTCCCTGTCCAGGGTGGTTTTCCTAGTTTGGTTTTTGTGTCTGGTGCAGTGTAGAGGGGAAGCGCAACGGTACATGGGGGTGAGAGCTCTGGGCTGTGGGGTTTCCCTGTGCAGCTGCTAAAAACCAGTGTGGAAATGGGGGGCTGGATGTGTGGCTGAATTTTGGCTGTTTCAGGTCTGCTGAGTCCACCCTGTCATCAGGTGAAGTGGAGCTGCAGGTACTTGTGGGCTTGGAGGGGGGCTGGGCACCCTGTGCTCAGACAGGTAATTGCAGCTCCTCACCTTGGAGCTCCTGCTGGAAAACCCCAGCCTGTTTGTATCATCATCCCTGCCCCGATGTACATGTTTGACTCTCTTTCTTCCCTTCTTACTCTGCAGACATTAATTATGAAAGGCTGAGTTTACTTAAGCTTGACTTACCTGTGCTGCCCTTATTAAGAAGGTTTGAATGTTGTAATACTGCTTAAAAACTGGGAATGCTTAGTCACTTTGGTACTTCAGCTGGGATTGCGCTTTCCACAGTTTGGGCTGAAGTGAGAAACCACAAGAAAGAAGCCCTGTACTCAAATAAAGGCTTCACAAGGGTAAAATAATACAAAAAAAGTTGTTTGACCCCTGTGTCAGCTTTGTGGACAATATCCAGTGGATTGTTGCCCTGCCAGCCAAGCCATTTATTCACTCAGTTACTATTCATAAATGAAATGGTATAAAATGTTGGGAAGGGGAAGGTTTGTTTTTTCTTTCTTTTTTTTTCAATGGCTGATGAGAATCCATTAACTGGTTTTACATTCCATTCCATAGCTAAAAGTTCTTTACCTTTTAAACCACAAAAGACACAGCACTTTTATTCCTTTCTGAAAAATCGTAAAAAGCCCCCCAAAACACCTGCAGCCCTTCCCCAACTTTGCAAGGATCTGTTCATGTAGTTTGGTAACTCTGGGGAGAAGTGTGCATAGGATTAAATACACTGATGAGCTGAATTAGATCTGAGTTTTTTCCATTTCGGTTTTAGCTGAGCTTTGTACTGAAAAATCTGTTTCTATGACAGGTGTTTTATAATAATACATAATACAGCAAAATAAGTGATGTCAGAATTTTAAATATGTAAGTTTATAAGTTTTAACTTGAAAATGTCAAATGTTTTGTGATACTGTTTTGAAACTAGAACTTAGATTTATGTAAATCTGTCCCAGAATTGTTTTAATTAGTTGCTTTTAAACTGGTATAGGACAATATTCTGAAAATGGGCTGTTGACTCAGTTGTAATTACAGCTGTTCTGGATGTGACAGTGTGATGATCCATGGATTGAATCAGAGCAAGATGAAGTCATATTTCTTATGACTAATCATAAAGGTAGGCTTTCGTGAAGGTAAAACACTTCTGAAGGTTAACCTCAGCCTAGGGAGGTTAATTGGTGTGGCTGTGGAGGAGCAGAATGTGGCTTTAGGAGCTCTGGGGGCACCTGGAAGACATTGTCCAAGTGCAAGGGATGTCCACAGCAGTTTGCAGCACACACTGGTTAGTGCTGCACTCATTCCTCATCCCCCCGAGACTCTGTGGCTTTTGGCTTCCGAAAGTAAAGGGACAGAATAGACTTGTGTGAAGCAATCGATGCATTCTATTTCCCTGCATCAAGAGCTGCTAAAAGGAGGATGAACAGAGAGAGAGAACAGTGAATGTGGGGAATTTCTGCAGTGCCCTTTCAGTCCTGTGCAGGCTCTTGTGGAGGTCAACGTATTTCTCAGGACTCTGCTGATAAATGGAAACGTGTCTGAGAGAGATCCCCTCTCCTTGGCAGGAAGATGGTGGCTGTTCTCTGTCGGTTCATCTGGAGGCACCAGTGGAGGGGAAGGACTGCACATTGTAAGGATGGTCTCTGCCCTGGGGACCGTGTCCTTTCTGGAATGATAGACTGTGGAAGATGAGATAAATAGATGCAGGCATCCGTAAGGAAACGTGGGGAGGATGATAAGCAGCGAGGAGTGTGGTGAGCAGTGATCAAAGCAGTGCCAGCTGTCAAGCCACTGTGACTCTGGAAGAGGATGAGGGAAGATAGAGGACTTTGCATGGGGTTTGTGGAGATCTGTTTCCACAGGCTGGTTATGTTGGCAAGGACAAGAGACATTCAACTTACATTAAACAAAACTCCTGTGATGCCAGTGCTGTATTTTAAAGCAAAAAAATTAAATAATTCACAAGTATCTCAGCAAGATTCTGGTTGTCTTTGTAATTCTGATCATAATTTTCTCTGTTCAGTTGTCTGTGATGCACTTTGTGGTATTGGACTCTTAACTGTAACTGCACTATGAAGTCATTATGAAGGAGAGCTCTAAACTTAACGATTTAGATGTATAGGGTTCTTCTGTAATAGAAGTTTAATGCACATCTTAAGAATTTTCCAAGCCTGGAATGTACCCACAGTTACTCTGTTGGTGAAGCACGAGGGTCTGATGGGGAAAGTACAGAGTGATTGGGTAATGTTTCTGTAGAGGATGTTTAAAAGGGATGATTTTTGAGATAATGTGCTTTTTATAGAAAATAAGAGTTCTTGAATTAACATTTAAGCTTCTAAAATGTTTTTTCCTGAAGGAAAATAGTTTAATTCAAGATCCCAGGTGCATGTTAAACTTACCTTACGGCAGTAGGTGGTAATTTATTTTCTCTAGGCTTCTGTGCTCTTCTCTTTCTGCTGTTTAGATAAAATCTAATAATGTGAAGTACAATAACAAGATATATTTCCTCTGAAAAAGTTTGTGTTTGGGTTAAAGCAGAAGACTTGGAGTAATTTTTAAATCCCATTCCTATTTCTGGTGTTGTCTCAGAGGGATGCGATGCAATTTTTGGTTATTCATAACTAAAATCAGTGTAACCTCATCTTCTGATTCCAAAGGGCATCAGTTTGATCTCCAGGATCTTGAGTTGAAACCTTCATGCAATTAAAGATTTATTTTCAGCTCCTTAGAAGAAAAGCAGAGCTTTGATAGTGTGTCCTTGATTTGATTTGATGTCATCCTTATCTTCACTAACGTGCTTACATGGAAAGAAGTCCCGGTAGTATAAATTTTAAATGTTTTCAGAGCAAATAGAGTAACTGATCCTTCGCTTTATTTTTTCAGTTTGTTTTGATAAGGTCTTTCTCTTCCCCTTGGCCCTGACTCTCCCAGCAGTCTCTCTGTCTGTGTCTGTGGCTCCCAGCCCAGCTTTCAGCATGGCAGAGCACCCTGTCATCCCTCATGGTGATTGTTCTCTGAGCTCCTCTCCTGGCTCCTCATGGTTCTCTTCCTTCTTGGGAACTTTGGGTTGCATGGTTTAGCTCTTTGCAGTTTTTGGAGTTTCAGCCAGATCTTCAGCATTTTCATGGTCTTTCCTACCCTATATTTTCTGATCATTTCCTCCTGCATCCACTGCTCAGAAGGATTGCTTTGATTCTCCATGTTATTTGCAGGAGCATCAACCTCTGGTTCCTCAGCACTGTGATGCCTGAGCACTTGGAGAGTGAGGGCTTGGACTGACAAATGGCTATTTTTCTTACTCTTAGATACACTGTTTAACTCTGTTTTCTGTAACAACTTGCAGGATACTTTTTGTAAAACTTTTTAAATGCACTTTTTGCTTGATAGTTTATTAAGATAAAAATGGTTTAGTATGAGCTATGTGGCCATTTACTCTAGAAAACTTGGATTTTCTTATACTCTGGAGTATAATACATTAAAGTTAAGTGTAAGTACACGTTGTACTACTTTTCAACAGAATAAACCTTTTCCTGAAGTATTGTTTTTATGGGAAATTGGCTCTTAATATGCAAATAAACACCTATCTGTTCTTTTATTTCCTCCTAGACTTTGTTTCGTTCAAACCTGCTTTGTTAGAACTCTCCTTACAGCTACAGCCTAAGTCGGGGACCACCCTGTTTTGTCCCTCTCACTTCCACAAATGCATTTCTTGATGAAGACAGAAAGAAAATGTAGATGGAAGATTGTTGCTCCTTTGGTTTGGGTTTTTTTTTTTTTTTTCCTGCATGTGCAGGATCCAAGGGCCTCCTTACACAGCTTCTGGCTAAGAGGTAATGCTGGCAGCATGGGTGTGCTCACCATGCTCCCATGTCCTTGGAGCCCTGCTCGGTGCATCCCTGGAGCTGATTGTCACCTGCATGTCATTACTGTGACATGGGGTTGTAGCAGCCTGAGGATGTGTAAAGAGGGATCGTCATCACTGCTGTATTTTACCAATCCGTGTATCTTAGAGCTGATAAATTATTCAGTCAATGAAGCTCAATGTAGATGTGGAATTTTACGTGCCCTGCAGTACTGGCTCAGGATGAGAGTTCCCAAACGTCAGGTTGCTGGTGGCTGCTGGAGTTCCTGGGCTCCTCACTGAACTCAGAACATCACTAGTCCCTGTTACAGTGTGTTTTCTACTGTAATTATTTAGACAAGGCTCTTTTTATTATTGTATTAATTTCCAGTGGTGTGAACAAAGAGTAAAATTTGAACTCTGGCACTAAAAATAAGTATTTTTGAATATTCCTGTTCCATATTCAAAATAACAGAAACACAGGTCTTGATGGTTTTAAAAATACTGCTTTGTGAATGGACCAGAGAAGAGTTGATCTTAATAAAGTTACATTTTTTGCAACCATCAATTATGTTTGCTTGCTGGGTATTCCCATTGCCATGGAACTCCCATCGATACTGGTACAGTTTTTTTATGGGTGAATTTCCAGACCCACTTCTCCAAAGCTGAGATGTTTGCGTGTCAGACACTTAGCATTATCGTGAGCTAAGGCATAGTAGTAATCTATAATTTAGACATAGGGAAACCAAATTAAAATTGCATTACATGTGTGGTTTAAGGCAACACCAGAATTTAGTTTGAAATTCTGTCCTCATGTCACCTTATTGTAACTAAGGAAACGTAATACTTCAGAGGATTTTATTTTCTATGGACTATAGGAGCCATGAAGACCAAAAAGCTCTTGGCTGCCAGAGGCAGAGAACAGCCTCTAGGGATTATTAATTCTTTTAGATGGCTTTTTTTGTGTGTTATGTGTTCTTTTTTTTTACCTTACTGTAACCCTGGAGATATTTTAGGAAGGCTCAAGGGATAGTTTTTGAGGCTCTGCAAGGCTGTCATGAATGATGTCAACTTGGTCCTTATTTCTTTGAGATTCATGCCTGTAGTACTGATGAAAACTGGAGTAGGTACTGTAGATAATGAATTGAAATATATTTTGAAATACATATTGTCATGAAGTTTGTGTAGTTGGATAGGCACCTTTTTTTTTTTTTTTTTTTTTGCATGATGTCATTGAAGGGTACAGGATTTTATCTGACCCTGTGGGGGAAAAAGCTTGAACCATCACTTGGCTTTAAAAACAACAAAAACCTCACCCCCAAACATCACTGGTGCTCTTTAAAAATCTGAAGGAATCTGGGTTTGTGCCACTGGTGAACCATCTGTGGTCTTTAAGGAGGAAATATTTTTATTTGCATTAAGTCTGAGGACTGATGTCAGCATGGGTAATTTGGCTGGGCTCATCTTACCCTCTCTGTGGACACCTAAGTGGCCTCTCTTTGTATCTCAGAGGAGTAACTTTCTCATCTCCCATTAACACAGCTCTAAGTGTATTTTAAACTGGAGCAGAATTGCAGCTTGTATGTAAAAGGTTAATATAAAGCAGAGTTAATGTATACAAATCCTTGTGAAAAAGGTTACTGAAAATTCTACAGAATAACTTCAGAGAAGTCGTGGGTTTTAGTGGTTTCTTGTTGATTTACTGGCAGGATATATGAGATGATTAAAATAATTTACTAATGCCAAGAAAAAACATCCAAGAGGCTTTTTTTTTTTAATTTCTTAGATGGAATGAATGGGATGGAGGAACGGAAAAAGTGGGATACAGAAAGGATTGATTGGTGAGAGACTGCCCACCTGTCAGTGGGAGTGAGCAGTGCTGCTCCTGTTTCTGTAGGCTGTAGAAAGGAAAAACAGAAGAAATTAAATAGATTAGTTATCTTGTATAAATGAACAAGTTGATGATGGAAACACAACCACAGAGTGAGACCATCAAAATAACTTGCAAATAAGATGGTGGAATGTAGAGTTTGCTGAAGAACTGGTTCAGCATTAAAGATATGAAAGGTGTTGAATCAAGGGTATCAAAGAGAAAATGGTGTTTGAAGGGACTGGAAGGATATAGACGCTGAAAGGGAGAGGTGGGAGGTGGAGCAGACCTGTTCCAGAGGACTGGGGTCCTGTTCAGCTCTTTGATCAAGCAGTCTTCTTAGTTTGGCAGTTTGATTTAATTTTTTAGACTTAAAGTAAACATGCTTTTTTTTTTTTTTTTTAACTGGCTGTTTGTAACAGTTTGGGCTTTCTGTATCATCTGAGAAAGGAAAATTGCTGTCCTTAAACCACTAGGGTATGATGGAGGCTGAGCAGGAGTGTTTCCTAAGGCTCAGAGGTTACCCAGTGTCATCACATCAGTCGACGCTCAGAGTGTGTGTTAATGGGTTCCAGCTTAAAACAGTGAAAACCTCTTAATGGAGAACCTCAAGCCATAAACAAAATACTCAATATATGAGCCTTAAAGCTGGGACTGTTTGTCTTGGAGAGCTGGTTTTCACAGGGAGGTGGCCAGGTTGGGGTTTTACGGTGACACCGCAGGGCTGCGTCACGCTTGTCCTCGGGTGTTCCACAGAAAATAAATCCCGTGTTGTTTCTGAATATTACTCTTGCTGGCAACATTTCAGGGAACTTCAGAAAAGCAAATATGGTATAAGGTTACTGACAATCTGTAAAACCAAGGACAGAAAATTTGCTTACATAGCCTGGAAAAGGACAGACTGTTCCCTCAGAGGCTGATGCTTCTGCGGTGTCCAGACTGGATCGATTGGCTGTAAACGTCCATATGGGGACCTAGCAAAACTGATAAAAAACTTGGCTGTCAAGGAGTATCAAAGAAATGGGTAAACCTTTTGATTCTTTATTGCCCATTTTCTTTCCATTAATTTGTATTTTGAGTGGACCAGAAGAGTTAAGTGGGTTGTGCTTCCTTTAGTGATTTGTTTTCTCATGATGAGTCCTTTGGCCACTGTCCTTATTGTGGGATCTTTCTGAATATGTTTGATAAACATACCATTTACTGCAGGTTAAAATACAGTGGTGAAGCTTCTTTTGCACATAGAAAAAGATAATTCACAGGTCTTGTGTGTCTCTGTCAAGACTATTTTGTAAATTCATGTTGTCTGTGCCTTTTCATAGTGTGCTTTTTGTTATCCTTAGTGTAACAGGAAACACTGATACTTATTTTCAAAACTTGTAGCACAGATGTGGCTTTTCTGTAGGGCAAAGGTGCCAGCAAATCCTAAAGTCACTATGAAAATAAAGGATGGAAGAGCATGGTCTCTGCCTAAAGAGGTTCTACTGATCCCTTTCCATGGGAAAAAAAATGGGGAATAGAGAAATGTCTTAGTTTGGCCCTTCTGTGACAAAACGTCTGACTTCTGTGGTTGCCTTTCTCTCTATTTAAACTCTGCAGTGACTTTCTATAGCCTTTATTTTCAGCAAACCCTTCCTGGGGAGCACATGAAGGGAGGTTGTTCTCAGGCTGACCATAATTTTTAATGTCCTTCTCAGAGGAGTTGATGGGCAGTCATCTTGTCAAAGGTCACATCATCTGCTCTGTTGGACAGAGCATGTGCAATCTTGAAAGTCTGTTATAGCAAAATTAGGTTTTAATTTAATTCCTGAGTATTCTGTGTGACTTCACTGCTGAGAGTAAATGGTGTTTACGTGGGAAGTAAATGTCACTGCGGACGCACTCTCCTTGGTCTGCTGGCCTGTGAGCTGTGCCATGGATCAGAGCTTATACTCCAATTAATTTCAAAATTACAGACACTAGACTTCGTGTAGATACACAACCTTGTACTCACCTTTGTTAAACTTTATATAGTTCTTGCTGGAGAACAGTGAGAAATCTCAGCTGTCTCTGGAAGAAACCATCACGTCATTGTTCTGCTCTTGTTACCAAAGTACTTTTAGAAAGTTGGTAATTCTGTATAAAACCAACATGTCCTTATGTCTCTTAAAAAATCAAGTACTCTTTGTAAGTAGATTTTCTGTTATGTAATGAGAAAAAGGACAGGTTTGGGGCTTGCAGAGGTTTTTGGAGTTTCTGTGGTTTGGCAGCAATGGTGCTGCTGCTCCTTGCTTTGTTGCTGGGTGGCTGCACCCGTGAAATCAATGGAAAAAAACAAGCTTCTGGTGGATCTTTGGAGTCTTCACCTCAGGGGTGTTTTCGAGGTTGCTGTGGAGAGAGCTTAGTATTTTGTGCATGTCATTTTTTATTAAATGTTACATTTATTAAATACTGGTTTTTATACTCCCATGTCCTCTCCCCCCAGCTTCCCTCTTTTCTGGCTGAGCTGGCTATGTCCTGGCAAATGGAGTAGGATCACCCTGTGAACCCTCTTCCATAATTTCACATAACTTTAACAAAAACAAGTCCAGGTTGCTTGTGCTTCTGGGTTTGTGTGGCATGGCAGGGTGATGCTACCATTAGGATGAGCTTCTGCAGGATTTAGTCTTTTTGTCCCTCGTTTTTCCCATTGCAATTTGCAATATCTCTTTAAAAATTCCCTGTTAATCTAGGACTTTTTTGTGTAATCACCAGCTGTGTTTTCCTGACTCTGTGGGAGTGCAGAACTGTAGGTAGCTGTGCCGACCATAACTTCTATTTTCTTAACTTTCTTTCTTACACAGCTCTGAATCGCAGTGTGGCATTTCAGCAGGAGGTTTGGTCCTAAATATCCCTTTGTTGGGAAAGGTCAGTCACAAGGATGTGCTGGCACTGATGCAGGGACAGGCTGTGCCAGCATGTCAGATGTACTCATATTCCAATTCCAGATTATCCCTTCTTGTAAAAAAATGAAATTATTGTGGTTTAAAGTGGCAGCTAAGTAGTCCGTTGGAGCATTTATCAGAGTGTGGTGGTTGTTTGGGGTTTTCCTGTCTGTGGGTGCTGGGGCACACAATTAGCCAGAAGATATTGCAGATGCATATTTCTGCATCTGATGCAGGCGTAGGTGAATGTTGCTATTTTGAACTTGTTTCCCAATACATGATTTTTGAAGACACTGATGCGATTGTAACAGGAGTTTCTAAGTTTCAGGAAAAAAAGTCACTAATAGTTAAGACAATTTTATGTCACTTCCAGCAACTTCCCTGCCACAACCAGCAAGTCCTTCCTGTGTCCGCTGTCGTGTTGGTACAGAAACACCTTCTCTTTACCTTGCTGCCTAGTGGGCTCTGCAAGAAAGAACAATCACTTTGGGTAATAAAAATGACATACAAAAGACAGAAGCTGTGATTTATTTTGGGAGATTGAGTAGAGTGGCAAGCAGTACTTTAAAGGTCACTTGTCTCAAATAAACCTTATCTCTCTCTCAAATTTAAAGAGATATTGCAATGTTTCCTTGCATCCAACTTGCATTAAATGTCTTTTGCAAGAATATATCGCAGAGTACAGCAGGAGCATCGTACATACCCATGTACTTTATGGATGATGGAAATGAAGGGGAGTGCTGGCAGGGGGATTGAAGAGCAGTTGTGATTAATTAGTTGGTTAGAAATACTCCTTTGGGAAGACTGGCAGTGCTTTGAGTTGGTCTTCAATAGGTTTTTGTGACAACGGTGTACATAGTACATGCACAACCCATTTATTTTGAGACCCATGTCTTGTTCCATCAGTACTTAGAATTAGAGAATCACAAAATGATTTGTGTTGGGAGAGACATGAAAGCTCAGCTCATTCCAGCCCCCTGCCATGAGCAGGGACACCTTCCACTAGACCAGGTAGAGCCCCACTTCTCAGTGTAGGTACGGAAAACAGCGTTCATCACAAGAACCTTAAAGTCTCAAATAAATTAGAGAAGACAGACTGTATGTGACAGTGTGTATCTGTGGGTGTTGGGATATCTTTGAGCCAGAACAGGCTCTACCAGCACCGGTTGTTGGTAAGGAGCACGCACCTGCCCTTGTTCTCCTGGGAAATCCTGCAGAATTGGTTCTGCTCTTGATCTTGCTCACTGTTTTATTGGAGCTGTTTTGAAGGTTTGAGAATCTGGATAGAAGGGAGCTTAAATTAGATTTCCTTGTGTCTGTGTTACCACAGTCAGCGTGGGATTTGCTCATGGACAAAAAGATTGAAGCTGAAGCCAAAGCTATTTGTTGGAATAGGGTGGTTATGAAGGTGGGGACGAGCTGAGGAGTTTGCAGCAAACCTGTGGTGTTTAAGCTAGAGGCAGTGAATCTGTGTGGGCTGATTTGTTCTGTAATTTCCTAAAATTCCTGGGTGTTTCAGTTCCACTGACCTTCAGCATCTCGGTAACTGCCAGCAGCCTTGCCCTGCCCATTTGCCAGTGAGAGCCATGGTGCTGCTGGCTGTGGCCTCCCTGGGAAGCGATGCTCTGACCTTGCTGGGATGTGGCTCTGGGAGTGTGGCCCAGGACACTGTGGGTCACCTCAGGCTGCTCCCTGAGCACTGCCACAGCACAGGAACATCCTCCACAGGAACATCCTCCATCTGCACCACAGGCATCATCGGTGAAATGTCAGTGCCTTAACCAGTGTCCAGGTGTCTGAGGCTGTAGGGAGGAGAATGTGACACTTCCTGCCTCGTGTCCAGTGGAAGTGGAGCCTGGAGAGTGCTGTTGTGTGTGTGGCACAGAAATGGGTTTTGTAGGCAGTGTGTCATTTGGATTCCAGAAGTAACCAGCCAGTGCTCCAGACCAGAATTAAATCAGAATTACATCTCAGCTTCACTGTTGCACATGTTGTTGTAGTTGAGAGGTCACATCTCAGTGTACATCAGCTCTTCCCATGTGCTGACAGAGCACATGTTGGCCACTGGATTGAATTTTGTCACCTGAGTGCTTTGACCTTTTTGCTGTTCTCAAATCCTGAAAATAAGTATTTTCAGCCTGTGAAACTTTTTCTGGTGGCTAAACATGGGTTTCAAAGTGTTGTGTTTCCTTTGAATTTAAATCAAGTTCACTACAACTTAAATTTCGTAACCCTAATTTTGCTAACCCCCTTTCTTCCCCTGCTTGGATGGGGATTTTTGTGTGATTTTCTGAGAGTTTAGCAACCTTCTGCTTTTTAGACTTTCTTGTTTTTGTGTGACCATAGATATGAATTTACAGGTTGGATATTTTATACTTTCTTTTGTAAGTAAAAAACAAAGCTAGAATAGGTAAAAAATTAGGATAGTGAGAGAGCTGTATTCTTTCATAGCCCATATGGATGATTTGATTTGAGTAGTGATTGCCAATCAGAATGTCATTGGGATTTGCAAGGGATGCAAGATCCCCCATGTTCCTCATCACAGTTTTGATAGTATAATTATGTAACATGTGTCAGAGGGTTTCGACATTGTTTTTTTTTCTGGATGTGGGAAAGGTTTGGCAAGACCCGTGGTGCCAGCTATGTTTTCAGAAAATACGTGAACTGATATTTGGTAAAGTGCTTCTCTTGTGTTCTCTTCAACTAATGGATATGGAATTGTGGCTCTAAATCAAAACCTGTTTACCACTTCTCATAAGTTTAGTGAGTATTTACAAAGTTGATACCAGATCAACAGTATTTTACAATACTGTCCTTTAATTTGTAGGACTGAATATCTAGTGGCTGACATGACTGTGTGGAATGTTGTTTATTTTACGGAAGAAATCTTTTCATTTTGATCACAGCACTTGATGTTGTCAGAGTAGCTTTGGACCTTTTCTACATCAGAACTTTTTAAAAAAGAAATAGTATGTAACTTTTTTAAATGATAAAAGCACGTAGAGAATCTGTGATTCCTTGATACAATGTTCTTTTCATATAGTTGAGAGTAATTTTTGAAAATATTGGAAGTATATGTAGCAAAAAATAAACAAGCAACTGAATTAAAGGACTGTTCATTCAACAGTATTCCATGCAGCTCTGAGTCTTCAAAAGCTACTGCTGTTTTTCTTCAGTAGAAAGAATATCTTTGTGAACTTGAGTTGTGGACTAAAATTTATATATCTGCATGTGTGTTCATTTACAGATCAATTTATAAAATAGGGGTGCTGTTTTACATAGCTGTACCAAAAATGCATGATATTCTTTCCATGTACTCATTTCCTTAAAGAAAATTCAAAGCACTTTATAGACCAAACCTTTTGTTTAGATTACATTACTTTTTGTTCTACATTGATATTTTCTAAAGGTTATTCCTGAACGAAGGTGCATAAATTGAATTTATAAAGAGGAATGCTGCTTCATAATGGATTGCAACGTCAGCTAATGTTAAATATTGTGTGTTGTTTGGCTAACATCATGTATTTGTCATCTTGAGGTATATCTCTTAGCTGTGAATATCCCAGAGCTTTGTTTTATAGAAAGGTGCATTGTTTTCCATCTGTTTTATGAAATGTGAAGCATGATTGTCTAAAAAAAGAGCTAGTCTAAACTAGCTTTTTCTCAAAATGTATGTCAAGTTACAGATTCAAATTCAGTTTGATTTTGATTAAAAAATTCAGCAATACAAATACAAATTTAAATGTGTAGCCAAAGTTTTATGAAAAACTTTGTCTTCAGACCTACTCATCTTGTTTTCCTTTCTTTTTCCTGCCTTTCCCCAAATCAATTTGATTTACAGCTTCCAGCTGACCTTACCAAGATGCATCTCACAGACAATCCTCATCCTCAGGTGACTCATGTCCCTTCCAGCCAGTCGGGATGTAGCATTGCCAGTGACTCTGGGAGCAGCAGCCTGTCTGATATTTATCAGGTAAGACTGCTTTGGTTTCAGTTTTCCTTCTTTGATGTTAACTGTTCATAAACAGGAAGAATGACCCTTTATCCAAGACTTTGGGTGAAACCTTCTTGATGCTTCCACCTATCCCTGTGCTGCCCATGGGACTTGCCACTCCCACAGGCACAGAAATGCAACAAGCTGCTTGTAAAGCTGTTTTTTTTTGCTTTTCACATCTTTCTGTACCACTGAGTATGCTGTGGCTTTTAGAAGTCACATTTGTTGATTTATGGGATAATTTTCCTTTCTGAAATGGAACAAATCTCATGAAATCAGCCTTCTGTTTCCAATACCTTCCTTGATTATTTGTATTTATTACTAATAGCAGATGTTCAGTTCTGCAAACAAAAGCATGGTAATAAACCCACTTTCTGCACTAATTGACTGTGGAAATTCTAGTGTGGCTTGCTGAGAATAAAAGTTGGCTGAAATCCAGAGATAGCTTCATTTGTTTATAGATAATACACTTAATAAGTTACCTGTCTCATGTCAAATCACAGAGCTCGTTTCATGGGTGTTTATGTTCTGGTTGATGAGGGGGCTCAGCTTGGGTTTGTGTTGATCAGTAATTTCACAGCTTTTCCACCTCCAAGTTGCAATCTGACTATAATACAGAGTATACAGCAGTTGTTGAGCCTGGTGTAGGTGTAACTTTATTTTAGACACCTGTTCCTTCTCCTTAGGTCCTGTCTGTCATTTCCATAGACATTATTTCTATACTGGAAACAGATAAATGATATCTATTTACAGCAATATATTCCTTAGGGAATTTTAAAAATAACACAGTAAAGCAAAAATTCCTTTAGAACATTAGAAGTGGCTCTGGATTTTTGTCCTATTTAATCTACTACATTACTACTTCTTTTTGATTTGCTTGCTGCCAGCTAGGTCAGGAGTAGCTGGCACCCTTGAGAGAGTCTCCCAAAGTGCTCCTTGAATTCTTTCATTTCTGAGAGGCTGTGCTGGAAGATGGTGTACTGTATCTTGATTCTTCTTACTATTTTTTTGTTTTCTGAATAAAAATTACATCAGGATTGATGTGAGGTTAGGGTTAGGTTTGAGAGAGTCAAAGAGCCAACATCTGCAGGAACAGTGGGGCTGGAAAAGTCATGGCAAGGTCATCCCAGTAGGGTCCCACCATTGCTGCTCCTGCATCTTTATGATCTGGACTGTTCCTGGTGATGGGGTTTGGGTTAGGGTTGAGAGAGGGAAAGAGCCTGGAGCTCCAGGGACACTGGGGCTGGGCAAGACATTGCCAGGGCATCACAGCAGGTTGCCAAAATTTCCTTCCTGAACAGTATGGAGATGTTGCTCGGAGTGAAAGGCACTTAAAATATATTATTGATAACAAAGATATTGCTCTAGCAATGGTATCTTGTAATGAGTGGATACTCTATTATGTGTGGGTAATTGCCTTTTGTCTACTCATCAGAATATGAGAAGAGAGTATAACTGCTAAACAAATAAAAATTATATAAATAAAGGAAATGGTGGAGTAACTTTTATATGTACTGTAGCAAATAAACAGTGGTGCTGAGGATTTTGTAGACTAAGAAATAATTAATGTGAAAATGACTGCAGATTTTATATTAATTTTTAGAAGTTCCTACTTTTGAGGTAAGAATTTCCTTTTCAGTGACATTCAGTTCTCTGGTTTTGCATCCTGAAGGAAACAGGGAGATCTGTTAGAGAATTCCTGTCTGGCCAGTTTGATGCTGAGGCAGGTCACCACTGTCAGACTTGACTGAGATCTTGAAGGATAATTTTTCAGCCATGTATAGTCAGAGCTGCAGTGACATGATTACTGAAACACAGCATTAGAGAATCAAGCGTTTGATAAACTGTGAAAAGAAGACATTCAACAGATATGTTATGAGGAGGGAGAAATCTTCAACAACACACAGTGATTTTTCTCCCCCTTATTTTTTGAGAGAATTTTTAGTATCTTGTTCTCAAATACCTAATGTGCAAATGGTAACCCGTTAAAAGATGCATTTTATGTTCATTTATGTATTTTATGGGTTTTATTGCAGTAGCTATAGCAGTTAGTGTTGGAGGAGTCTCTTACTGTTTGTCACAAATCTATAAGTGATCACTAGATATTGCTTAATAATAGATGGATGTTGTGTAATAATGCCATGGCACAATATTTAACACAGCATTATATTGCAGCAACACATCAATATTGACAGATTTTGAAGTCACAAAAAAGAAAAGTGTTTTCCCCCAATATTCATCATATTATGAAGGTAGAGAATATCTCTGGTATGTAATAAACCTACTTTTTGAGTGTGATGTGTTGGCTTGGAAATTGAAAGTGTTTTTGGTGCAACAAAATGCAGCCTTTCATAAAGTATTTGATGCTTTGCTTTTGCTGTCAGCTTCATACCTATTACATGCCAAGCTCTTTAGGAATATCATTAGTGTCATTAATATTCTGAATAATTTTGATTACTGTAGCCTTAAAATGGCCTTTTGAATTAATGGTATCTTACCCTTAATTTTTAGAGTAAGTAGTACAAACATTATTCCAGAATTGGAAAACATGAATAGAATGGTAGAATGAAAGAATGAAACAATGTTTTATTACAATTTGGAAAGATTTTCTCTTCATCTGTGTACACTGCCTTCATCAGTGCTGTTGAAATGAGGTTTCACTTGTTCTAGCTGCCTTTCAGCCCAGGATAAAGCCCATTTCCAGTTAAACAGGAAATGATGAACATAAAGCTTAAGGTGAGATCAGCAGAAGAGGATTCCTGCCTGTAAACTCTCCTATGGAGTCATTGTGTTAAACTCTTGAGTTAGTTGTAAAAAGTGATGAAAATCTGAGGGTGTTTTTATCTCTTGTCCTGCACGGTTGCTACTCCCTGTTGGAGATTTCGGTGTTTCAGTGTCTGAAACATGGACACCACAATGTTCAAATTTGTGTATTGCAAATTCCAGCTTGCTTGGAATACTGCAGAGCAGTTGTCTGTTGCATTGTAGACCTTTTTTAATCATAGAAGGAAAAAGTAAGTTATTCCCTACAATTTTTAGAGTAACTTCTTGCTTGAAGAGGTTTTAAATTTTTTTTTTTTTCTTTCAACCGCTTTCTGACAGTGCATTTAATTTCAGAATTATGGTCTTCAGCCAAAAGTAGGGGAAGCTGTGTGATGGTGCATACAGCAGTTGAAATGCAGGCTTGTATAGCTGCTTTGACCTGCTATAGGGGTTCTCAGGGAAAAAGAATTGAACACGTATTACACAGGGAAAACATCTTTCTTTGCCCTTTCATGGAACAGGCTTTAAGGTGCCCAGTCAGGGTCACACAGGGAATCCAGGTTGTCTTTCTAGGGGGAAAGACCCCTTTCTAGGCAGGGTCTCACCTCTGCTCTCTAAAATGAGTTTGCTGTATCAATGCCTGGCAATCATCATTTCTTAGTGACCAACCAGTTTGCATCCAGTTTTTCCTAGCTATTTAGTTCTGTCAGTGGTGTCCTGAAAGTTTCTCTCTCCCTTTCATTTCTTTCAAAATCCTTCATTTACCACTTTGGGAGTATGTGCTCTTTGTGGGCAGCAACATCATTGTCCAGCAGTAATTCCAATTGTGGTTAAAGCTTTGATATTAAAATGGATTATCTATAAAATATTCATCAAGGATGAATATCTCAGTAAATACTTTTGTGTCACAGACCTGATCCTGGAAATCCATATTTGAGTGAGATTTGAGGATTGCAGCTTCTGGTTTCATTTTGTAAATCAGTAGTTCATAGATGTTTCTGTTAGGAATGATTTTGATATTTGATAATGGAAACAGCTGGAGTATCATGGCTGGGAAGAGCAGCTACTTCCGCAGACGGCTTTATGAGCAAAATCCTTCCTGTTCTTCCAGCACTGCCTGACCTGCCAACGTTCTGTCAACCATCTGCACGGAATCTTTGAAACACAGTTGGAGGACCTGCTCCTATTTCATAGATGGATCAAAACATAACTTATTTATCAAGAAAGGAGCTGATTTGTCTATATTCCTATACAGGATATACCGAATTTTGTAGAACCTGTAGCTTCAGTTTTTCTGGTTTAGCATGGGCTTATCAAAGTGAGGATTGGTGCTTCTGTCTGTCTGTCTTATTCAGCCTGGAGAAGTTGGTAAAAATTGTGGCTATTAAAATCAAGAAATGCTAGAAAAGTCCTTGAATAAAACACTATACTGATCATGTGCTGCTGAGACTCTCCAAGCACAATTTGCACTTGGGCTTAATTCCAAAATTGTTAATGTGAGCTACAGGAGCCAGTAAAGTGATGTAATGTAAAACAGATTTAACCCTCTCCATATGGTTACCCTCTTCTGAAAGAAATATTTTTGTTAAATCATTTAAGCTTTATTTATTAGGTTTGCTGGCTAATTATTAAAATGAGGACAAGCTCCAGGGCCCAAGGTTCTATCTGAACCCCAGTATTTTTTTGTCTAATGCAGGAAGACAAAGCACTTCCTCAGTGCAGTTGGGGCTCACATCAGCATGGAGTGTGTAGGGAGATGGAGACAGTGCAGTCTGCTGTGATTAAATCACTTAAAATGAATATTGTTTTGTGTAAGGCCATAAGGGTAGGAGAGTAGTGTGGCCAAGTAAGGACATCCTGGTCAAAATAAGGCACAAGAACGAAATGCTTATAGTGGAACCAGGGACATGTATGCTGGGAGGAATATGGGGATACTGCCCACATGTGTAGGGTTGGGATGAGGAACAGTAAGGCTCAGTTGGAGCTGGATTTGGCAAGGGTGTGACAAAATCCAGAAGGGCTTTTACAGGTACATTAATAAAAAAAATTAAAAAAAAAAAAGAAGATAGAAATTGTGCTTCACTCCCCCACTAAATAAGGCAGGAAATCTGATGACATGGAGAAGGCTGAGGCACTCAGCAGCTTTTCTCTCAGTTTTCACAGGTTGCTCTTCCCACATCTCTCAAATCCCTGAAGATCAAGGCAGGGACTGGGGGAATGAAGTCCTTCCCATGGGAAGAGAAGGTCTGGTTTGGGACCACCTGAGGATCTGAACGTGCCCAAGTCCGTGGGACCCAAGGCAATGCATCCCAGGGTCCTGAGGGACTTGGCTGATGGAACTGCTGAGGCACTCTTCATCTTGGAAAGTTGTGGCAGTCATGTAAAGCCCCCAGAGACTGGAGAAAAGGGAACAAGGCTTCAGGGAGACCTCACTGCACCCTGTCAATACTTAAAGCAGATTTATTAGAAAGACTTTTTACTGTGTCCTGTAGTGACAGGAGAAGGGGCAGTGATTTTAAACTGAAAAAGGGTAGATTTAGCTTGGATATTGGGAAGAAAATCTTCCCTGTGATGGTTTTGAGACACTGATACTGGTTGTCCAGAGAAATTGTGCTCTACCCTATCACAGAGTTCAAATTCATCCTTTATTCTGGAGGTTTTGTGAACCTGCAGAGTACTCGATGCCTTAGATACTTCACTGTTTTTCTAAAATCTCAAGGATCGCTTTTAAAGTGAAAGTGAGTGTTGTAAATGTGCTCATTTAAAAACAAACCCAGTTTTGTGCAAGTTTCTATATAATTGCCTTATACTTTGCAGTGACACATCTTGTTGTTCAAATTTTTGAATTTAAACAGAAAAATGATTTGCATGCTGGCTTAAGCGTTAAAAAAAGTGACTGAGCAACTACTCTGTAGAAACTGAGAATTTGAAACTACTTTTTTTTCCCCTTCCATCTGTTTAGAAATTTATTTTCATGCCATTACATCATTTAAACTTTACAGAAGGAATTAGTGCAAATGATTCCTATGGAATTCTACTTTTTGTTGCTGGTATTCTCTTCTCTTTCACCATTGTCTTGTGTGTCTGCTCAGTGTGATGTCTGTGTTGCCATCTATTGCTGACAGTAGAAATGTGTCCGCAGACATTGGGTAACCAGTGACATTGCTAAACTATATTGTTATTATTATTATTTTGTTAATACTGTAGACTCAGATTTTGAAAAAACGTTACATGAATTCACAAGAAAGAGTAAATGCTGTCAAATGAGAATCCAGTAGATTTCAGATTAACATGTTTTCCTCAGTGTTCAGAAAGGGAGCTGTTAGAGATTCTAGTTTGACTTGTTGGTCACTGAATTTAATTATTTTTTAATTAGCTACCTCAGACCTTAAATCATTGAACTGAAGACACTGAACTCTCTGACTGATCTTTTCTTTGTAGGCTACAGAAAGTGAGATGGGAGATGTTGATTTAACGGGTCTTCCAGAGGCACCTGTGGACTCTGAAGATGAGGAAGAGGAGGAGGATGAAGATATTGACAGAACTTCTGATCCACTTCTAGGGCGAGATGTTGTCCGAGAGTGCCTTGAGAAAGAGCCTGCAGATAAAACGGATGATGACATTGGTGAGGAGAAACATACAGTAGTAAAATTGACATAAAACTGAACATCCCATAACATCTGCAAGAGAAGCATAACTGAAATCTGTTTAATGAATTCATGTTCAGTGTACATCTTAATAATTGAATGATGTCTCACATTGCTCAATTGATACTCTTAATTGAATGATGTCTTCTCTTGCTGTCTGAGAGAGTGTTTGTTCTGAGAATCTAAGTATTTTGAACGACAGTCTTCATGATGCTCAAGATGTGAAGTATTATGGTCATTGTATGTGTCGATGTAATGGGACAGGTAGCAAGGTAATTTTGACTGCCTGAAACTGTTGAATTAGCTATTAAATAGCAAAGAGAACATACTATTACTGAGTATAGGTATTCTTAACTGTAAACTGCAAAAGGGTTGAAATGAACGTAATTTACTGCAGTGTTTAACTAGAAATGGGCATGTATTTCAGTAGCAAAATTTGCTTTCTGCTGTACTTCAGATTGCGTCTCTGAACACTGGAAAATCATTTCATGCTCCTGTCTAACTTATAATTACTGTACCTAAGGGTATTTTTAATTTTTCTAAATGTTTGAAGCTGAAGTGCTTTTACTTTTAGCTAGACTGCTGCCCTGAGAGTCAATCAGAACACCAGCAAGGCTGTGGAGCTGAGTTCTGGCTGTTGATGACAAAGTGCATACTGGGCTCATTTAGCCACAGGCACTAATGGGAAGTGTAACACCACTGAGCAATTTTCCCATGAATTTAACTGGAGTTTAATATACCTGTGGAGGGTAAGGAATCCAAGGAACCCCTGGGCCTTGCAGTCGTCATACCAATGTTTCCTTTGTCCAACAGAGCAATTACTGGAATTTATGCATCAACTCCCTGCCTTTGCGAACATGACCATGTCTGTGAGGAGAGAACTGTGCTCAGTGATGATCTTTGAAGTCGTAGAGCAAGCAGGAGCCATCATACTTGAAGACGGCCAGGAAGTAAGTCACTGCTTCCTCCACAGGTGTTAAATTGGTCAGTGGTCAGGCTCCCAGCGTAGGTGTCCTGAGTCACTGTCTTAAAATCTCTCTTCCTGCTTGGATCACGACATCTTGAATGGCATTTGCTGTTCATCTCTCCAAAAGGATGAGGGAGACTCATCTCTGGCAGTGACCAAATGGGTACCCAGGGAAAAGAATGTTCATTCTCACTAGATGATACAAATATATCATAGCAATTGGCCTGCTGATTAAGAAAGCAATCTATTCATCAGCATTTCATCAGCATTCTGAAATGAATGAAAAAAAACTGAAAAGTATTCTTGTTTCAGTCTCCATCTTTTGCCTTACAGTGCACAGTTTTGGTGAATTAAATGTTGCAGAGAGGTGGTAGCATCAAACTGGAGACAACAAAAAAGAGCCTTTCTGAGATAAGAGCTTACAAAAGTTGTTGAATTAGCTTCACTTTTTAATTTCTTTTTTTCTTTTACTTCCTCTAGCTTGATTCTTGGTATGTTATTTTAAATGGCACAGTGGAAATCAGCTATCCTGATGGGAAGAGTGAGAGTCTCTGTATGGGAAATAGTTTTGGGATTACTCCATCTCTGGATAAACAGTATATGAATGGAGTGGTCAGGACCAAAGTAGATGATTGTCAGGTAAGGTTGCAATTCTATACAATTACCTCTTATTTTTAAGCATCTAATAAAAGAAAACAGGTTGGAACACATCCAGAGGAGGCTACAAAGGTGCTCTGAGAGCTGGAGTCCTTCTGCTGTGGGGACGTGCTGGGAGAGTTGGGATTGTTCAGCATGGTGATGGGGATACATTTGTGTTTTAGATACTTAACTCACAATCTGTTGTTGTCCTTGGGGACAGTTCGTGTGTATAGCCCAGCAAGACTACTGGAGGATTTTGAACCATGTGGAAAAAAACACTCATAAAGTGGAGGAAGAAGGAGAAATTGTGATGGTAAAGGAGCACAGGGAGCTGGATCGCAGTGGAACCAGAAAAGGACACATAGTTATCAAGGTGAATGCCTTCCTATGTTTTCCATTAATCTATTAAACTTTTATTTATTTGTAAATAAATACAATTCTAGTTTGAATCTAGAATACACACTCCGTTTTGTCTGTGTCTGCTCAAAAGACTCGATTGGAAGGACTGTGTATTACATTCTAAATTTACTTCCATTTCCCCTTCAATAAAGTTAGACCTGTTCAACACACACATTGAGTTTTGTATTGGGACCACCCTTTGGGCATTTTTATGACCTTTTTTTTTTTGTAATCTGAAAGAGGAACTTAAATGGTTTATTAAAAATAAAATTAAGGGAAGTTACTAATTGTTTTAGCCAGGTGTTACCTATGCAAAACATCAGGGCTGAGAGAACCAGGAGGATTTGATTTAAACATGTTGGTGTGTTTTCTCCTGAGTTGGCCATAACTGAACTTTCTAAAGGGATTATACTGTTCATGTGGGTTTATGTTGAAATTCTCTTTAGAGAGAGGCAGTGATGAGAGATATCAGCTATTTTTTTCATTTGCTTTTTTAAGGCAACACCCGAGAGACTCATCATGCACTTAATAGAGGAACATTCTATTGTGGATCCAACCTACATCGAAGATTTTCTTTTAACATACAGAACATTTCTAACAAGTCCCTTGGAAGTTGGAAATAAACTCTTGGAATGGTTCACAGTGGACAGCCTCAGGGATAAGGTTGGTTGGAGTCTAAGAGATTAATATTTCTGATGAAAATGTATTCAAATTGATCTCTTTTTGTATTGCTGATGAAGTAGGATAAATAAAAGCAGCATCCATTCTATGTAACTGTGTGCACATTCATGAAAAACCTTGATAGTCTGGAACTTGTATCATGCCAATTTGTTGATTCTTAGCCAATGTTTTTATGTGCTCTAGCCTTGAGCTAGGGAAACCCAACATACTGTCAAAACACTAGATGTTTTGTATAGGAAATTGTCCGGGGTCTGCTGTGGTTTTTCCTTCTCTTCTTACCTCTTTCCATGCTTTTCATTATGGCAACTATTGGTTTTTAATAAAAGCAAAGATAAAGAGAAGTGTGTCAGCAAACAAAAGCTGAAACTGTATAATTTTAGAAGAGAAACTGCTATAGACTTAGATTTTTTGGTATAATATGGATGGATTGTATAATTGTTTGACTGAGTTTGTCATGAATGGTAGTAACTCTGTAGTACCTACAGAAACAATCTGAAGATTTAACTAAAACTTCTTAGAAGAAAGCTTTTTATTATCATAACTAGAACCTTCTTTAAAGAAATCATTAGGATGCTTTAAAAGGTACTTTTCATGAACAGCATGAAGAGTGTAAGGAAGGCTTAGCTGAAGATGCATTTATGCACCAGTAGGTAGTGGGTGATATAGCCAGTATTCTTTAGGTATAAAAATACTTGGGTTTTTTTATTTTTCATTTGCTTCCACAAATAAAGGACAAGATGATGTCAAGTGTAAATGTCTTTCCTGTCAGATACAGTAGTCTGTCGTATGTTCCTCTGCTATGTCCAGGTATTCTTTTGTGCTTATAGATTAAAGCTTATAGGAGAAGAATCATAGGTACCTTTTTATATATAAATAATCTGTTTTGGTTTTGCAGGTTACCAGAGTAGTCTTACTGTGGGTGAACAATCATTTTAATGACTTTGAAGGAGATCCTGCCATGACTCGATTCCTGGAGGAATTTGAAAAGAACTTGGAGGATACGGTAGGAGCAAAAAAGAATTTAGTGTTGCATTTTCTAGTACTACATATTCAGTTTCCCAGTGTTACCAGTGCCTAACAGCTGTAGTCTGTAGCAGTTAATAGGTGGCTTTTAACATTGGACATATTTGTTCTTAATTATAAATTTAGATATAAAAGCCATGTAAAGTAATATCTATGGCACTCATGTAGGAATTTCTGCATTTCTGCAAAAGAGGGCAAGGTTTATTTAGTAAGATCTGAAAATATAGCATCAAAAATCCATTTCCTGACATTTGCGGTATTTTTCATAACTGTTTCTCTGTTTCTGATCAAAGAAACATTGCGCTGCATTTTGTGTCTTCTGTGTTACAGAAAATGAAAGGCCATCTCAGATTGCTGAATATTGCCTGTGCTGCCAAAGCAAAATGGAGACAAATCACTCTGCAGAAACCTTCCAGAGATTCTCCCCTGTTTTTCAGCCTTCTTGGAGGCAGTGACAAGGGGTTTGGTATTTTTGTAGAAACTGTGGAGATAGGCAGTAAAGCAGCAGAAGCTGGACTGAAGCGTGGTGATCAGGTAAAAACAATTATGTTAATTTAAAATATTCTGGTTCACCCACCCGTTGGTTGTTCTCCGCAGAATTGTTATGCTGTATACTAAAATCAAACCACTGGCAAGTGGTCACTTGGGAATGTCACAGCTTCCATTTTTATTTGTTTAATGGTTTCTATTAAATAGTTTTCAAAATGTGTAAAATATTTAAATATTCCAAAAACAGAATTGGAAAAGAAACCAATTTATGGTTATTTTAGGAAACTTCCTGATTGGAAATATGGTTATGTTGAAACCATCAAATTGTTTTGTGGAATTGATTCCCACCTGATGTGTTTGAGCCCAGCTACCTGAGGCAGGTGGCATGTTGAAAAGTCACACTCAGTGAAAATCTAGCTTTTAAAGTGATATCAGTTCCGTGGTTCATGATCCACCGTTTTTGATTAATTGCAAGAATGTTATGTTATCATAGAAAATAAACTTAATTAAAGTATTTGTCAAGTAAAAATGGAAGTCCTGACTTATTTACAGGATATAACTTCTCTGACAGGATGAAAATAGTTATTTTACAAGGAATGTTTTCATTCTGTAGCTGCTGTAAAGATGATAAGGTGATTTCTGGGAAGCTCTGTGCCTGTATTATCACCTTTGTATTTGTAAGTCTGTCAGATAGATGTTCTCCTAATAGCCCAATTTTTATTTCTTTAAGATAATGGAAGTAAACGGACAGAATTTTGAGAACATTACCTTTGTAAAAGCTCTGGAAATCTTAAGGAATAACACACATCTCTCCATTACTGTAAAAACAAACATTTTTGGTGAGTAGATTTTATATATGATATATTTTTGTGTGTCAAGGAAAAACTCCACTCCTTCTGGCTCTACAAGTGCAGTAGGATTCCACCTTTTTTTTCCCAGCTTGCTCTTGGGGTGAGAAGTTGTGCAGGAGTTCCCTCTCTGTGCCTCTATTTGCCTGGATAAGTTCTCATGTGCCAAGGGCTGCACGTTGAGGGGCACAGAGCCAACACAGGCAGCTCTTCACTCCCTGAGAAATCCTCAGATAACTGTTTAAGCTGCTTTAGTGTCCCTCCATGGAACAGGGCTGAAACAAAGCCAAGGGATCTGGACCAAAACATTTTTGCCAAGAAATGGCGAAAATGTAAAACTGGGATTTTGTAAAACTTTTTATAATGGCTGTAAGAATGAGAGGATAAATTGCCTTTATATCTAAAATTGAAAAGGGCATATAAAAAGTGGTATGGCATATAAATATTGGTTTTTAATTGTCATCATGAATATAAACACCTAAATACCTCTTTAAAATCTCAGTCAAATAATCTGTTCTTTTTCCATAATCCTGTTCAGGCAACAGAATAACCAGAGCTATAGAAAGGAGACTGTGTACAGGATAGTTCCTACCCTCCATAGTTACATCCATATCTTCTGATGGTTTTCTTTTCCTATTTCCTTCCTTCAGTTAGCTGCCCTTGCTCACTATTGATTTTCTTTTCAATTATTATTCTATGTTTATCACTGTGCAGCTAAAAAGGTTCAAGCCTTCGGCAGTTGATTATTAGCATAATTCCAAAAAAAAAAAAAAAAAAAAGCTCTAAACAACTACAGTAACCAGTGGTCCAGATTAATGTGAAATAACATGAAATGAAGCATCACTATAACTGAGACACTGATAGGTTGTTCATTTGTTTTGTAAATGTAAGCAACCTGCATTTACGATTGGGTTCTAATCTCTTCCTGCTAGCTGATAGAATTTCAAGGTGATTTCTCTAATAAGTTTTAATGAATTAATGTCTTGAAGCTTTTTTCAACAGTAATACTTGTTATCTTGACTTATTAATTGAGTCCTAAGTATCTGGTGCTGACAATGAGCAATTCCTGTTGTTCTGTTCAATTCTATACTGGGAAAGCTTGTAGCCTTTTATGATATATAATAGAAATGTACCATTTAATTGGACTTCCTGTACAGAAGGTCTTGGTTGCTTGCTCATATAAACAATCTGAGTAACTTGCTGTTTACAGTTCTGCATTATTCCAGTATCACCATATTTTCAGCAGAAAATACTGGATTTCTAACTTGAAAGATTTCACATGATTTTTAAAAGATCTTTAAAGAAGTAATTAATGTTGACAATTTGAACATTTTTTTCACCTTATATATATGGAAAGAAACAGAACAAAAACCCTATAATTTCCATGGAATTCTGTCTTTGAGAATGTCAGTGTTGGTTATAGACTAGCTTAGTTTCATGAATGTAGTAGGAAATTTGGTGCAGCTTCTGTTCAGTAGAGTCACTAAAAGCAAACAAAGACAGTTTGGGAAAATATCAGTCTGTGTTGCAGTTACTCTTGAAGAAGCATCTGCACTCCATTACCTAAAAGATGCAAAGAAAAAAGCCAATAAATACATAGTGCTGATTGCCCTGAATGCAATGCTTATTTATTACCTCTCTGGGATGTGGGAAGCAAAAGGTTTGAGGAGAAAGGAAGAATTCACTGTGAAGTTCTGAGTGTGCAAAGGTTACTCACAATTACTGTATCTTCTCTTACAGTGTTTAAGGAGCTGCTCTGCAGGATAGGACAGGAGAAGAATGGAATTCCACATATTCCAAAAATTGCAGAAAAGAAAAACAACCGTTATTCTATCCCAGATATGCCTGGAGATGTGGAACAGATGTTTCCCCGTGAAAAAGGAAACAAAAAAATGAAAGCAAACACTGTATCTGGTGGGAGAAACAGAATCAGGAAAATTTTAGACAAGACCCGTTTCAGCATCTTGCCTCCGAAACTTTTCAGGTTTGTCAGATTCTTCTGTCCAAAAGTAATTGTTCCTTATCAGGTTGTGATATTTTAATCATAAAATGGTTGGAAGGGAGCTTAAAGACTATCTCATTCAAACCTCTGCCATGGAAAGGGACACCTTCCTCTAGACCAGGTTGGGGCAAGCCCCATCCAGCCTGGCCTACAGCCCTTCCAGGGATGGGGCAGCCACAGCTTCTCTGGGCAAGCTGTGCCAGGGCCTCAGCACCCTCACAGGGAGGAATTTCTGCCCAACATCTAGCTAAAACCTACCCTCCTTCAGCCTCGGGCCATTAAGAGATACCAATTGCTCTGTATTTCTACTCATTATGTCAATGTTGCTTATGTTTTTCAAAAAAAACAAGGCATCTGCCTCATGAATGCAGAACAAGACTAAAATATCCTTTCTCTCCCAATGAACACTTTCAAATCTTTTTTCCCTGTCTTGTTTTGAAAGCCTGTCTACATAATGTAATTAAAACAGCTGAACACCATTATTTTTCTGAGTTTCATTCATCTCAAGGTGAATAGGTGGAGTTTAATGCAGCTAATTGAACCAGAACTGTTTTGCAGTGATGGCAGCGTGAGCCAGTCCCAGGATGACAGCATCGTGGGGACGCGGCAGTGCCGGCACAGCCTGGCCATCATGCCCATTCCAGGCACCCTCTCGTCCAGCAGCCCTGACCTTCTGCAGCCCACAACCAGCATTCTGGATTTCTCTAACCCTTCAGGTAAAATGGCAGCTTGAGGTTGATTTACAGGATGGTTACCAGGGCCGCTGGGTCAGGGAGAAAATTGCAACTTTTACCAGCACCACTCGTGCTTAGTGCTTGTTGCCTGTTCATCCTGTGGGCCTAATAGGGCCACACTGGAGATGGACTGAAAATCCACAAAGCCTGGACCTCTCTTGTCTGCTTTTTTTAGGTAATGCGACACTTACTTCTTTTTACAAAGAAATGTATTTTGCCACTTTTGAGAGCCGTTGATTTACTGGAGTAAATTGGCTCTGGTGGAAGGAGATTGGCTGTACCTTTCTCCTTTGCCATCACTCCCCAATGCTTTGACTTGTCCATCCTTCCATGTTTCAGTATATATTTCAAGCAGTATTGTGGATAGAACAGGACTGCCATGGTGCCAGCACAGTGATGTTAATGTTTCATGTTTTACAAACATTATGTATATTCAACAGTATGTCTAAAAGCCTTAAAAATGTTTTGAGATGTGTGGTCTGGGCTTTCATTGCTGTTGCTGTAGGAATCCAGTTTATGGGGTGGCTGCAGGAGGCATTTGTCGTGATATGCAGCTGCTTGTAAACATGTCAAGTCAATCTTTTTCCCTATTTTAAGTGTAAGTTCTGTACATAATTATGTATTTTGTGAAATGTCTTGTGACTGTGACTTATGTTTACATAAATTTTCAGATTTCCCCTTTAAAAGGGATGTGCACAAATGTATTGTATCAGGTGCACAAATATCCATAGCAAAAAAAAGTTCCCTTCTTGCTGCAATTCCAGGTCCTTGCTGTCTGCATGAGAGCTACACATGTTTTTCTAAAAATCTTCATTTAATACTATGCAAGTTACTGCTTAATATGAAATGGTGGTAACTAGTTCATCTTGGAATCACTCAGAATCACAGAATGATTGGGGTTGGAAAGGACCTTTAATGGTCATCTATTCTAACCCCCCCGCCATGGGCAGGGACATCTTCATCTGGATCACTTACCTTTGCTTTAGGCTTACTATGACAAATACACTGCCATGTTTGAATGTCAGAGAAAACTAAATTATTTCTGACAGTGTACACTTGATAAGTTTTGTAAGCATCTCAGTCTTGATTTGGTGTTGACACAGTTTTTTCTTTTTCTCCTGCCTGCAGCTGTTGGGTTTTACTGTAAGTATCCTCATGTACAGCATCCTGTAGACCTTAATATTGCATGGCTTGCCTGTAAATTTAACACTATCAGACATTGCACTGACATAGTTATTACTGAAGGGCATTGGATAGCCCTGTGCCCTGCAATCTTCCTTAAATAAAACAAATCCACAGGTTCCTGTACGGGCACAGACAGTGCTGTGCTGAGGCTGAGACCTGCATTTTATTCCCATTTCTGTCCCAGACACACTGAATGACCTTTGGTAGGTTCCTCTGCTTCTCTATGGCCTTGCTTTAAAGGGATGAAGTTGCTTATATCTCTTTCACAGAGCTGAAGTTTCAGAGGATAACATAGTTTCAGATTTAGTTTGTTCTTCTATTGTACTCTATAACTAAAACTCAATGCATGCAAACTTGAAATGTGCTTTGTATTGTCAAAATGAGCTGAATAATGCATAAAAAAACCTTAATTTAATAATTAATGTTTGCCTGCTTAAAAGCAAAGACCATGAAGACAGAAATATGCCTGTAATTTATGTTTCCCTCATCTGTCAGAAGTTGTATTGTTTTGGTTGCATGGGTTTTTTTTTTTTACTTTTTCCTTTTTTCTCCTCAATTAAATTTCAGTTTTTATTGTACACTTTGACTGTGTTCTGATTTTTAGGTATGTTGATACCAAAGTATAGATGTTTCCCTCTTCTATTTATTAATTATGACTTTTATGAGTGCAGGCACTTCCCTAATTATTCAATATGTCAGTTTCACCACTTTTATTCTGCAATAAGTACAAAATACTTACTTCTCCCTTATATTGCCCCTATTCATATATATATATATATAGAACTTTTCCAATTCAGCTGGTCCCCAGCTTCTGATGAGAATGTTCTAGTAATGTGTTAATAATAATCATGAAAATGTTAGAGGAATTAGCTTTCAATCAGATTTTTTTTAGTCCATGTTTTCTCCCAACTTCAAATTTTTTTACAACTTTCTTTTTTCCAATGGGTGGAACCTTTGGTGCTGGATCATAGATTACCTGCTTACTTTTTACTCTGAAATTCCTTCTACTTGACATCATAACACCATTAAGTCCTGACACAAGAAAAATTAACCCCAAGGTTACTGCCCCCAAAGATCTTTATTGCCTCCTTAAGCAGTGGATTGTGATAGAGGAAAATCAATGTATAGGCAGTGGGGTGAGCAGCATCTAAAACTGTGCTCAGGGAGCTGCTGCTGGGAGCGCCTGGAGGACATGGATGCTGTGCCCAGCAGGATGATTGCCTGGGCTGGTTCCCCTTGGGCAGAGGGACACCTGCTCCTCACTGGTGCTCCAGGGCAGCTCACGTGCCTCTGTCCATGGATTTGGCACTTAGCACTCAGTTTTTAAGGGCTGGACAAATAGCAGTGAGAGAAGGGAAGGGCTGTTTGCAGGCTGCTGCTTTAATGACAGCCCTTCCCTTCCCTCACTGGCGATCTCTGATGCCGGAGTTATGGCTCATCTGCCTCCGGTGTGGTTTTGGAGAGCTTCAGACTCTGAAGCCTTGACTGAGGGCTCAGCAGCAGCCTCCCACCTTCTCAGGTCTGCAGAAAACTTGTGAAGTTTTAGACTTCAGAGTCTAGGGAAGGGGAAAACTGGGCTTCCCTGTGCTTGAAATTAACGTGCATTTTGACTCTTGACTTTTTTTTTAAAAATCAGTTTTATTTTGAAAATCAAAGTTTCTGTAATAACTAATAGAGCAAATTATTTGCAGTCATTGAGCTGTGGATTAAACACGTGTTTCTGTAGATATTTATTTCCTGCTGTACGCTGCCTCAGATAAAGCTGTTCTCTAATGCATTTATAATACATAAAATGTGCTATAAATAAGTACACCAGCCAAAGAATTAACTGCTGGCAGCAACTTAGTTCCTTCAGGGGAAAGAGCGAGTGTAAAAGCTTGCAGCTAGTTCTGGGAGCGACCAAATCTCCTTTCCTCTTCACATCCTCCCAACTTCAAGCCCATCCATCCGTGCTCCGTGGCTTCCCATCCCTGGGAAGCATGCCCTGGCATGTGTGTGGATCTGGCTCTCACAGACACGAGAGAGCCAAAGAAAGAATGGTGCTGCCAAAGTTTTTAAGACATGCTGGGAAGGAGCGATGCACTGCCTAGTTACATACCTGGATGTCTTGTACTTTGATTGTGGTCATGGGATAGTAGAGTAATTGAGTTGAAGAAAAGCGGAGAGGAGGAGAGTCTTCTTTTTTCCTCACAAAGATGAAGAAAAAACCAGAATATTTAAATATTTTTCAAAACCAGTATGGTGGATTTTTTCCCCAGCAACTGGTTGCTTTTGCTTCCTGATGATTAAATGAGACAGTAAATCATAGACTCCCAGAATGGTGTGGTTTGCAAGGGACCTTAAAGATCATCTAGTTCCATCCACCACCCTCCACTAGACCAGGTTGTTCCAAGCCCCATCCAGACTGGTGCTGAACACCTCCAGGGATGGAGCATCTGCAACCTCTGTGGGCAACCTGTGCCAGGGCCTCACCACCCTCACAGGGAGGAATTTCTAATATCCTATCTTAACCTGCCCTTCTTCAGCTTAAGCCAGTTCCCCTTGTTCTATCACATGCCCTTGTGAAAAGTCTCTCTCCAAATGACCTTGTGTTTTTTCAAAGCAAAAGTAACTTCATCCATTAAAGGTGTTACACTCTTTTTTTAGATATTCCAGATCAAGTGATACGAGTTTTCAAGGCGGATCAGCAGAGTTGTTACATCATCATCAGCAAAGACACTACAGCAAAGGAGGTGGTGAGTCACGCTGTGCACGAGTTCAACCTGACAGGAGCCCCAGAGACCTATTCCCTGTGCGAGGTGTCCGTCAGCCCCGAGGGGGTCATCAAACAGCGCAGGCTCCCGGATCAGTTCTCCAAGCTGGCTGACAGGATTCAGCTCAATGGACGGTAAATGTGCCCTTTTGTTGGTTGGGTTTTGTTTGGCTTTCGGGATTGAAGCGTTGTGGAGTAATTAAGGTTGGAAAAGACTTCTAAGATTGTCAAGTCCAACATTTTAGTTAAAATAGAGTCTGTTGGAAGCACAAGCAAGTAAATGCCAATAACTTACACTTCCCTGTCTTCTTTGTGTCTCCTTCCTCTTCTGCACCCAAAAATCCCTTCCTACATGTACAGCAAACTTGCCTGATGACAACTAAATTTAACAGATCAGGATAATTTATATAGTGGTTTACACTTAGAGAAAAAGGTTATATTTGTTTTGACACTTCCCACATGTACTTGAGGCTTAAAGTATACAATTAATTTCTTTCTCAGTGTCATGCTGCAATGAACTGATACTAACCTGAGATAAATTCTTCCACTTTTAAGTAAACTGTTCTGAATGTTTCTGAAATGTTAAGTGCTTTGGTTTTATCTGATGACCTGATCCATACCAGAAAAAAGTTTATTAAAGTGAAATATTCTGTAGTTGTCTTTGCTAGGCAACAGAGGGAATTTATGAGTAATAAACTTTTTTGTATCTGAAAGTGATCTACTTGGGACCATGGAATGAATTTTCCAGATACATTTTCATTTCCTGAATACTCTGTGCCTCATGCAAATATTACTATGCCACACTAAATTTATGGAAAAAGCACACTAAATTTGTATAAGAAATGGAGAAGTACATTAACAGGAGATTTCCCAGGACTAGTGTGTATTTAAAATGCTATTTTCACTGCTGAATTTACAAATGGAAAAGTAGCTGACCTCTTTCTGAAGGTGAACACTACAGTATATTATAGCATACTGTATAAAAATATTAACAAAGAGCTTTTGAAATGTTTGTTTGCTTAAGTAATGGTGTTATTTTGTATTAATTGAAGTACAAGGTTATGTTTTCCCTTCTTGTCTCTGTAATGCCCACAGTGACTGGTATAATTAATGTTTTGTGTTCACAAACCCTCTGAAGAGCATCTCTAATGCGTTATTGTTACTCAATGATTCTTCAGGTATTATCTGAAAAACAATATGGAGACGGAGACCTTATGCTCAGATGAGGATGCTCAAGAGCTGCTCCGAGAGAGCCAAATTTCCCTGCTCCAGCTGAGCACCATCGAGGTGGCCACTCAGCTTTCCATGCGGGACTTCGAGTTATTCCGCAACATCGAGCCCACGGAATACATCGATGACCTTTACAAGCTGGACTCCAAAACAGGGAATGCTCACCTGAAACAGTTTGAGGATGTCATAAATCAAGAGACCTTCTGGGTTGCCATGGAAATTTTAGCAGAGCCCAACCAACTCAAAAGGATGAAGATTATTAAGCATTTCATTAAAATTGCTCTCCACTGTCGAGAATGCAAGAACTTCAATTCCATGTTCGCAGTGATAAGGTAAAATACTTCCCATTTGTCAGATCTGATTGGTGCTGTCGCAGGTAATTCTGGTAATCTAAACGGAAAGGAAAGAAATGGGAATATCCTGAGCAGGCTATGGCTGCGGCTGGGTGGTTTTCCAAAGGCAGACTGGTCAGAGGTGGATTGTCACCTCAGCACTTCAGTCCCGTTGCAGTCCTGGGTGTGACAGTCACTTTTTCACTGGTACCTCACAGGAAAAGAGAAAATGGGACACAGCACTGTTTGATTGATGAACTTCAGAAACCTGCCTGAGCATTGTGTCATTTTCCATGACTTTGGCACCCAATTTCCCTTCTTTTTGTCAGTCATTGTTACTTTTCCAGGGTGCACTAAGTCGTATCTGTGATGATGAGATTACTTTATTTCTTCCTTCCATTGTAAGGACTTCCTCAAATCAGTCTTGTTTTGGCTTAATTTTCCTTCTCATTCTTTCCTGTCATCTGCTTGCTTCTCTATTTTATTTTTTTCCTCTCCAGTTGCACATTTAGGCTTTCTCTTCTGATTTATACTGAATGCTGCTGCTTTAACAGCATGAGTTCAGCATTTCCTGTATTTGCAATTATCTTACACCCAGCCTTTACTGTAGGAAAAAAAGGCACTGTGATTCATCAGGCAGAGATCTGGATTTGTGCTGTATCCCAGCACCACTGTTGAAAACACCATTTTAAAGTATTTTCTTCCATGTCTACCCATTTTATCAAATGATATTGGCTTCTGGTTAGTCATTAAAGAATTAGTGGATTTCTGTAAAGGGTACTGGACAGTCATTGAGAGTGTGGCTGCTCATTACACAGGGATACACACATGGGTAATGATTCTAATTTTATATTCTGCTCCCTAATTTCTCATGGTTTATTGTGGGTGAAGAAATTAAAATTACTCTTTCTCCCTCTCAGCAAAGTCCAGTCAGGCCATGACTGAAGTGGTCTTTGGTCAAAAAAAAGCCCCATCCAACGTGGCCTTGAACACTCCCAGGGATGAGGCATCCACAGTTTCTCTGGGCAACCTGTGCCAGGGCCTCAGCACCCTCACAGGGAAGAATTTCTTTCTAAAGTCTTCCCACTTCTGCTTGGAATGAGCTCTGCACTGTTCTCATTTGCTGTGCAATCACTGATTCACCCCATGCATTTTTTTGCTGTTTTTCTTCTTACTGTGCCATACATTTTTACAGGAGAGAAGTTCTGAAATAGACATCAGTCCTGTGTTACAGAGAGATTATTTTGGCGGTAATTTCAAATTTGTACCTTGAGCAGTCGTGGGTTTTACAGTCCTGTTTAAGCAGCAGAGGTTTATTATGATGAAATTACAGCCTGGCATTCACCCAGCTTTACAGTTAACCTTGGGAAAGCTATTTTTAATCCTTAAAACAACCCCCCAGCCCTTCACTTCCTTCTGAAAGGTAACGGTTCTGCTCACAGCTAATAATGAAATGTTTCTGCCTTGCAGTGGCTTAAATCTTGCACCGGTAGCTCGTCTCAGAGGCACTTGGGAAAAGTTACCCAGCAAGTATGAAAAGCACCTCAGAGACCTTCAGGATCTTTTTGATCCATCTCGAAACATGGCAAAATACCGCAACATCCTCAGCAGCCAGAGCATGCAGCCTCCAATTATCCCACTTTTCCCTGTTGTCAAGAAAGATATCACATTTCTGCATGAAGGTAATGTCAAACAGAGAGAAAATAAACGAAGCATTGAATGTACTTCAGCCCTTCCTTCAGTGCTCTGTGTGTCAATGCACGTCTAACGAAGCTGCCACCAGTAGGATGCTTTTGAGGGATCCTTTGTTGGAGTAAAATAAAATAGAACTGGGAATGCCTAATGGAAGAGACTGATCCTAGACAAAAATTAGAAATAAAATGCATATTTTAAATGTTTTAAAAGCAATGCTTTAATCCTCCTCAGCTGCCCTGAGGTTTAGGGTGGAAGCGTAGGTGAGCGTGCTGTCTGGTAGTTACACGACTTCAAATGTTTTCTCTTACAAAAGACTTGTTGCTGTAATGTTTCCAGGTTTTTATTCCGTGTTGTGGCTTGCACACAGCTCCGATGATACAACACCTCCTACTCTTGCTTTCAGCATTTTCAAGGGGTTTTGTTTAAATGTTTCCATTTTGTTCCTTTTGTACAAAGTCCTGCTCACAGCTGGTTGAGGTGAAGCATTTCCAAATATGCCCAGTTATTGGTTGTGATGGTTCAGAGCTATTGGAACTTCCTTCTGAGTGTGAGCACTGTCAGTGTCAGTTCTGTATTTGTACTATTTTAACATTATGCCAGTGAATTTGGGCATAGTTCACTTATTCCTTTTTTCCTCCTACTAATACTTGTTATTTTAGAAATAGATTAACAAGAGCAATACCGGGTAGTCTGAGTGAGCCTGATTCCATTAGTGTTTTGACAGGGCATCCTGTTGTCTTGATATTTTGATTAAAAAACTTGTGTTGATTGGGGAACAGGGAGGGGAGAAGGGTAACAGGGGAAGTACTAGAAGCACAGTGGCTGTTCGGAAATATTTGTTACTCTTTCTTTTTTTCCTTCTTATGTGTGTGCTTCAATCATGCAGGCAATGATTCTAAAGTGGACGGCCTGGTGAATTTTGAGAAACTCCGGATGATTGCCAAAGAAATTCGCCAAGTTGTCCGAATGACCTCGGCAAACATGGATCCAGCTGTGATGTTCAGACAAAGGTGTGCAATGGGAAGGGCAGGAGCATTGAAGGGCTCTCAGTGTGGCGGGATCTGGGTCTGTGTGTTCATCAGTGCGTTGATATTTCATTGTGTACCTCACCCTTGACATCTACCATCAAACCACAACCTTTTATTAAATTATGGCAAAACAGTCGATGCTTCCCAGACCTGCTTTGAATGACTAATGAACCAATTCATTGTCTTTAGAATACACAGAAAAGTAAGTTCCAATTTTAATGGTACATATTTCTGCCAAATAAAACATTAGTGTCAGTAGAATTTTGAGAGAGGTATAATATTATGAGTTATCTGTACATGAGAGACAGATAAAAAAAGTGTCTAAATCTCTGAGGTATAGATCTGAAATGTTGCTCAAAACAAAGCCCCACTGTTAACATATTAAATTAAAACAAAATATTTTTTGTTTGTTCTAAGCACAGCTTGTTCCACCTACATAATGTTTGATATGTTCAGGCTTCAGCAGGTGGAGGGTGTTTTCTTGGCTTTTTTCCTTATTTTTTTCTTTTTATCTTGATGCCAAATATCATCAGGCTTGGTGTTAATAAACTGCAGAATGAAAGCAACATAACTTCTAATCTGGTGCTGATAAGCTCCAGATTTTATTTAGTGGAAATGAATTATTTCCTGCATCTCTTTTCTTCCCACTGGCTGAACTAAAAGCATCAGTGACCCTGTTGTGTCCATAGAGGGTCCTGATCCTGTAGGTGCCTGCAGGAAGGGTGGTGGCTCCTCTCCTTGCACTGTTTGCCTCCAAGTAATGGGCCAGACAAGACCCCTCAGGGTGCACTTTGGGTGGGGAGTTGGGGACAAGGTCATGTCTGGTGCTGAATGGCTCTGACTTCAGAAAATGACAAAATCCTCCCTTGAGCTGCCCATACCTGTGTGCACCCCAGCTGGGGAGAGCTCTCTGAACACCCTGGAGGGAGCAGAGCACGTAGGAAACACAGTGAACACTTTTTGGATGAAGTGTGCTTCATCCACCTGAAATTCCAGTCAGCTCTGCAGTTGTGATTCTCTGTGATGTGTGAATTCAGTTACATCTGTGCAGTGGAAGGAAATGGCATGCAAGGATAGGGAACATTTATAAGAGTGTAGAGATTTGATTCCCTGTGGTATTCCAGTGGTCAGGATTCACAGAGGATCATTAATCCTGTCTGGTTTCTGTTTGCAAGGCTGGCTATGAGGAAACATAAATATTTCTTTAAACACAGGCATTTAAAGTCAGTCTGGATGTAGCTCTGAGCAGCCTTGTCTGGCAGAAGGTGTCCCTGCCCATGGCAGGGGCTGGAAGATGAGCTTTAAGGTCCTTCCCAACCCAAAATCACTGTTCTGTGATTCTGTGACTCTAAAAGTGGCCCAGTTGAGGTCTGAGCCAAAAAAACCAGATCCATGTTAATGTTATTTAAAGATGTATTTGTTTCACGGAGATTCACCTTTATACAGTTGGACTGGAATTAGCAAGATTTCATTTTTAGCATAAAATTGCAAAGCCAATTACGGAGGAGTTGTGCTTGCTTTTCAGAAACTTTGGCATTCACAGCTGAAATTAGTCTATAAATAAATTTCCCTGATGGCCTAGGCACTTCCTAAGACCTCATGAAGTCTAATCATTAAATAAATTTAATAGTAAATAGTTACCTTTAGTATGTTTTTCAGAATTACAGAACACATTTTAATGACCGTAATTTAAATTATGCACACTGCCATAAACTGCTTAGGCATCTAATATTAGAGATAGTGCCAAAGATTAAAAGAAAATAATTCCATGTTTTCATGTCATTTATATTCATTTTCATTGCCTCTGGTGTTTGATCTATCAGTTTGTGTTATGAAGCACCAAATAAATGCTTTTGAAGATGAAAAATTAACAAGAAAGGATGTGTATTAGTGGTAACATGAGAGTTGCTCACAAGTTCATTACCAATTATAGAGAGCATCTAGGCTTTCAAGGTGTATTTGGCAACTGGCTTGTTTTCAAGCCAACAATCAAGAGAAAACAACATAATAAACTTGAATACTGATGATGATTTCTCATACACTTTCAGCAGGCCTAATGCAAAGAATAATTATTTAATCTCATTTTCTGCAATGTGAATGAGTTGCAGTTTTTACTCACTCCATCAAATCTGAATTTGACCTACAGAAAATAAAAGAAATTAATGCAAGTTTGATTTTTTTAATTTGTAGGCTAAACCTAAACATAAAACTGATAGATATTAAAATATTTGCCAAGTCTTGCCCTTGCATTCCAAAACATTGTGTTATTGTTTGAGAAGAATTTGGCTGTATAGAGATTTTTTCTTTTCTGTTCTTTCCTGTCTACATCTTTCTTCCTGACTCTCAACTGTTTTATTTTTTTCCTGTGCTTTTCTGTTCAAATACATGCTTCAATGTATATGGCTCTTGCTTACAGGAAGAAGAGGTGGAGAAGTTTGGGGTAAGTGTAGAGCTGAATGCAACTAAGATAAATAAAGATTATGCAACTCTTAACATACTGCATCCTCCTTGTTAGTGCATGCATCTGAAATACAGCATGCATTTTATTAACCCTGCAATACATGTTTTTTTGAAAACAGGAGTGAGGGGTTACAGCCAACATTTTACTGCAGCTGTAAGAATTCTGAGTTGCTTTTGTGACGTAGATGAGTTGTTTGAGTTTTGGCTTTATGCATTTAAAAAAACCCTGCCGTGCAGTTATATTGAAAGGCAAACTATTTTGGGAAGTAAATGAAATAAGTAACTTGCTTTTTCACATGTTACAGAAAAGTTGAAGCCATTCTGCATTTTAAACTGTAAGGACACTTTGAATTGTGCTAATGGTGTAGTAATTTCCCCCCTGAAGTTTGTGTTCAGGCAAGCTTCAAAGTATTTATTTTTAGTATTATGTTTAAAATGTATCTCATATTCCCTACACCAAAATCCTCATTGATACCACTGGGGTTGTCAATTGTGCAAGGAGTGGATCATGGAATGACTTAAAGACTGGAGTTCTGACACTGGCCAGGGAAATTCCTGCCTGGCCCTGGGCAGTGATTTTAGCCATATTTTGTGTGTTGTTATGTGTATTTCTGCCCATATGTGTATTTTTGCCCATGCATTTGTCCACCTGTGTGCCTTTGCACAGGAGCAGTGTGGACTCAGGCTGGTCAAAGTAGGGTGAGCAGGTTTGGATCCTGCTCCCTGATCCTGGTGTGGATGCTCTTGGCTGGCACCATTTGGTGCTCAATAATCAACTGCTCACCAGGCAGCTCATGGGGAGAAATACCCAGGACCCATGGAGCCACTGTGATTTCTAACCTTGGAACTACTGGGAACACAAGGGAATAAGGAAAAATAATTGCTAAAGGAAATAGAATTAAATTGCCTTACAAAGTCAATTCCAGACTTGAAAGAAAAAAACAGTGTGTATACAAACAATAAAATATTTATATCATTAAAAATAAACATAATTTCCCAATCATTATACAACAGTTTTGTCCTTATCCATTAAGAGGTAGGAGTGTCCCCTTGGTTTGAATAGCTGTGAACACTCCATCATGCCTTTTGCTGCTCCTTGCCTCCAATAACATTACTTTTTTATTTAATTAAGCTATAAATTGCTGCCAGTTTTTAACCTTATATTTTCTCTCAGAATGATTTATTTAACATCTTTGAAAATATTGCAGTCAGCTGTTTTCCAACACTTATTTTTTTAAGCTCAGTGTACTTGATTCCTTAGATTTCTTCTAACAACATGTTTCATTCTGACTCCTTTGGCCATTATGGCTCTTCTGTGCCTGATGTTGTTTATTCTGCCACTTTTGATTCTGTAAACACACAAGATCTTGATAAATGTCTTCATGTAGCTTTAAAAATATTCATCTGAGCGTTTAAAAATCCCCACACAAACTCAGCTTTGAACAACTTCTTTGACATTTTCCATTTTACATGTGACTTATACTGTGATCTCCATTTTTTTAAAAATGCATCAGAACTGATGTGGCTGTAGGACTTTTGGCAGCTGAAACAGAGGTGACTGTGTTTGAACTGTACCCAGATAAGTTGTTTGGTCGCTCATTCAGTGTGAGTAGGAGTGACTATCAGGGACAGTAACTCATTTTCTTATAAATTTTGGGATTATTTATTTTTGCTTCCGTTACTGATAGATTTAAGAACTCAAAATTAGGAGTATTGAGGAGCATTGTCTTTCACAGATGCAAGTCTGTACAAGTCTGGGTATATGCATATCATCACTGCCCTCCTCACCTTTCTTGGGATACATTTTTTTAATGAGCTGCTCTTCTGTGAATGTTTTTAGTCAATTGAAGAAAGAAGTGTGTACTCAAATGCACTTTGTACATTTAACATAATTTGCCCCTTGTTTAGCCGTTGTGAGAAGCTCAGTTTTCTAGGAGGACTGCAGTGGTCACTCACTTCTGTGCTCAGCTAAGTGCAAGAAGTTTCTGTGTGAGCCTGAGGCACACAGTGGGTACTCAGTTCCTTAAACCAACCAAGTTACCAAGTTTGTCCACTTCTAGAATCTGCAGTTGAATTCAGAGAGCTATTAAGATTGGAAAAGGACTGTGGCATCACTGAGTCCAGCCATCAACCCAACACCACTAAACCTTGTCCTCAGGTGCCTTAACCTACATGTTTTTTGAACACTTCCAGGGATGATGACCCCACTACAGTCCTGAGCAGCCTGTTCCAGGGCTTGACAACCCTTTCCATGACGAAGTTTTCCTAATGTCCACTTTAAAACTCTCTTGACACAACTCAGGCCATTTCCTCTCATCAGCTGTGGGTCTTGCAGCACAAGCCTGAGGTTCATTAGTGGAGCTAATGAGTTCTGAACACAGCACTGCTCCTTGTTCTTCCCAGCTCCACATTTCCATATGCAGTCATGTTCTAGACTCAAATTGCTTCTATCCGTTTACCAGAATATGTTAAGACAAGTGTTGTTTTAATGCTGTTCATCTTTTTTAACTCATTTGCATCAGCATGCACTAGCCCTAACTGAAGATTATTGGTATTAATCTGCTTTGGCCTGTGCTACTGTAGCTCTTGGTTGCTGCAGAGAACTGAACCTTTAGTGCTTTGCTCTTTTCTCTCGTAGGTCTCTGAGCCAGGGCAGCACGAACTCCAACATGCTGGATGTGCAGGGAGGAGCTCACAAGAAGCGTGCTCGCCGCAGCTCGCTGCTCAACGCCAAGAAGCTCTACGAGGATGCGCAGATGGCGAGGAAAGTCAAGCAGTACCTGTCCAACCTCAATGTGGAGACAGATGAAGAAAAGATCCAAATATTGTCACTTCAGTGTGAGCCTGCATACAGCACTTGTAAGTACAGTGGGCTAGAACAGCATCATGATCTATGGCTTTTATAAAAAATGTTGTTCCTTCTCTAGAAAGAATCTGAAACTTTTTCTCCAAGGAGAAGATACTGTAGTAAGTGCTGTTCTGTCAGTTCATGTACTGAGAGCTTCAGCAAGAGAGCATGTGTTGCTCAGTTTTTGGTTGAGCTCAAAAAACTTCTGTGATGTTTTTTATTTTGACCTTTAGTTCCCAAAGCTGTATGTCTTTCCATCAGTCTGGCAGGAAATTCAATAGTACATCAGCTCTAGTGGTGCCCTGTGTCCTTGCACAGAATTAGGAAGGGTAAAAGTAGTGTTTACCATATGAACAGCAAGAAATGAAATGAGACAAAATCAATATAGAAACTGCAATGGATTACACCTTGGAATAAATGAAGATTGTTGAGAAGGACCAGTTAGGTCAATATTGACTGATGAGTTTGACATGGCTTGACAGTCAAAAATT
Organism: Lichenostomus cassidix; assembly: GCF_008360975.1. Classification (NCBI taxonomy): domain Eukaryota; kingdom Metazoa; phylum Chordata; class Aves; order Passeriformes; family Meliphagidae; genus Lichenostomus; species Lichenostomus cassidix. The sequence continues at coordinate 8,440,970 of NC_139494.1, forward strand.
GAGGACTACAGGCAGGACAGCTCTCATAATTTGAGCTCCTGTCAAACAAACTGTTGTCTGGCCTGCTGTCTTATACAGTTCAGTACATTCTTATTTTGAAATGAAAAATTGTAATTGCATTTTATTTAGATAATCTAGAAGTTTTCACTTTTTTGAAAGGGAGATATTTTTTCTCCGATGAGATGAGTTCAAAGCATGACTAGGAGATGGCATCTTGAAGATAAAATTTTAAGTCCTTGCCGTTATCCAGTATTAAGAATGCAAATCCTTGTTATTCCCTAAGGTGCCTTCTTATGCAAATTTTCTTTTAGCCTTTACTTTTAAATAGCTCTGAAGCAGGAAACCTGGAAATGGCCATATTTAACTCCCTTTTAAAAATGTTAAATTCTCTGCATTGGAACTCTTGATAGATGATCTGTGTGCAGTCAACAGGTACCAGGCACTAGAGAAAAATGCTATCAGGTTGTTTTTCAGTTGTTTTAAATAAATCAATTAGAATCTTATTTGCACAGTGCTAGCCATAGATATTTGGAAGTAAAAATAGGGAGTAAATACTGACTGTTCTACTCCTTGTAGTTAAGCAAATCAAGTCCTTATTTTCTTAAACATCAGAAAGGAAAATGAAGGTAAAGTGGATATACAAGTAAATATATAGTGGAGTGGCATATTATTAAAATCACAGTTTTTAAAAACTAGGGGAAAAGCCCCAAACTCCAAAAATTGCAGGTAATAGATCTAGTTGAGATTATACTCATTATTGCAGAGCTGGGAGAAAGAATGCAGGAGTGTTGTGGAGCATGAGGGAGCTGCCAGTCCCTCATGGTTTCAAATCTGATGGAGTGAGAGCACTGACCTGTCCCAGGGATGTTCCTCCTCACTTGCTTGGGTTCCCCACGTTTGAGGGTTCAGCTCCCCTGTTTCTTACCTCAGTTAACAAGCTTCCAGCCTTGCTTTTGGAAGGAGTGAGCAGCAGTGACCCTGCAATCCAGAGTTTTCCAACAGAATAGAAGGAGAAATCGGATGGCCTTAACTTCAGAGTCTGAATTGCTGTGTGATTAAAGCAGAAGCTGAAGCAGTGCCCTGTGCTGTAAATCACTTGTGCCACCTAGTGAAACATTTGATGCCAGTTGCAAAACCACCTGATTTTGAAGGAGATGCTGTTATGCAATTGCACCTTATGTGCAGACATTTAAAACGCAGGCTTGTTACCTCAAGAAATAAACAGCTTTTTTATTTTATATTTTGATTAAGTACCTTTTTATGACACTTTCAAGAATTTAGGGCTTTTTTTAAAGCTATTTCACACATCATCTTCAGTGTGATAAGGTTGTAGTGTTTCGAATAGAAATGGCTTCAAATACAATTTATCTTCTTTATGCAGTGGTTCCTTTGACTGGTTGTACTGCAACAATTCTCCAGTTCAAAGTGCTAGATATTTATATGCAGTTTTTGCCTAACAGTGACAAAGAATTTAAGTGAGAGAAGAGGAGGGAAATCCTCAGAAATGTCTCCAGTGCCCATGAGATCAATTGGCCAAACCACTAAAGCCCATCAGCATCAACAAAACCGAATGAGTCAAGTTCTTCAGGTCCCAACTGTGAATTTGTACCCCAGCAGGAAAAAGGGACTGACAAAGGATCATGTCACATTCAGTGAGTATCTTAAGTTCACCTGGATGGGGAGGTTTAAACATGGGAGTAAACAGGAGGGAGGACTGTTTGTAGTTGGGTGTGGGTTATGGGAGATGCCATTGTGCTTAATTTAATAAATTAGATTTAAAACAGCTGGTGCATAATGCAGTGTTTTAAGGGAGCATGCTGTCTTCTTAGTAATTTGCACAGTCTTTAATAACTTTCCTTAAAACACTTAATGGCGAGGCGCTGTCTCCAAATACACTCTTGCTTAATGAAGTCTAATATATTTAGGTGACATCATTGAAACAAATAAAAGATTTTTAATATTTTGACCTCTGGGACACCATTCTAACAACATTATGGTCAAATGGAGCAACATGTATTATTAGTTACTCTTAGTGAACATAATGGTTTTTTGTCTCTAAGTTTGCTAGTCACAAAGCAGTATTAAAAAGCTTTTGTCCTATTTACATAACTGTTGTATCATTTGAAAGATACAATTGTGGATTACTAAATAAAGTTAGTTGCAGTCTGTAAACAGTATGAAATTATTTTGTAGTATATTGGGCATCAGTAACCTTTAAAACAGGTTCAGAAAACAGTATATTGCAGCATATAAAATACTGTTTCCAGCTTGTATTTATTTCAGTTCTTCTCTGAAAAGCCTGTGCAGTTTGATAAGTTTGAGAAACTTTTCTCAGAGGTGTTTCTTCATTTCTGTGTGGTGGTCCATGTTGATCTAATGAGTTATTGAGACCTTGAAACAGCTCTTCAGCACAGTGTCCTCTGCAGGATGGTCAAATACTGAGTCAGAGACACCAAATCATGTGTGGGACACAGGTTTTGCTAAGCTGGCCAAGCTGTGGATTAGTGCTCACGAGTGTTGATTTGAGAACTCCTGCTTGTGTAGATCTGTTGGCTGTAACACACGTGATTTTTAACTCAGTCCCAACAGAACCATGGGCAAGGATTTCCTTCAGGCTTTATACTGCACACAGTTTTTGGTTGGGCTTTTTTTTTTTTCTTTTTTTTTTTGTTTTTTTTTTTTTTTTTTTCAAAGTCCTTTGCCAAAACCACCATGAATGTATCCATTGCAGTGGTTCCTGTTGGGATGTGGATGTGTCAGCACACTGCAGATGAGCAGCCAGCAGTATCAGTGGCCACAGCTGATCTGATCTAAATTTAAATGGAGACTGCCTCCACATGCAGAATTCTCTGAGCATCTGCTCCTCTCTTTGCTGAATATTCTGATTGTTCAACATGGTGCTTATTTGTACTTTAAACAGAAATCAGTAACTCAAAAGAAGAATATGCAGTAACTGATGCCATTGTTTTCACAGGTACAGGCTCTCCACAGAAGTCATTAAGCTTGTCTGAAGAAGTAAGTAGCAAGAAACAAACAGATGACACTATGTCCATGGCATCTTCTTTGCATTCCAGCCCACCTGCTTCTCCTCAGGGCTCCCCACGCAAAGGTATGTGTGTGTGGCAGCATCAGTCCCAGGAACTGGAGCCTAAACCAGGGTGGGCAGTGGCAGGGATATTTGTTGGTAATGACATGTAATAGAAATAGTAGTTTAGAATACTCACATCAAGGATAGAATCATGTCTTTCTATGAATAGACATGATTTTCCAATGTATTTATGTATTTTGGACCTTTAAGTCACTTAATATTTCAAAAAAGGGAACAGTTGTTTTCTTAAAATACTGCCTAAGTGCTTTTGGCAGAATTCCCAATAGATCTGAAGTGCTGACACCTGCCATCGTGCCAGTTCAGATTTAGGTGGCCACTTAAATAAATGGGATTTGCAAACCTGGAGATTTCTTGAAGATTACAGTGTTGGACAGAAACTGCAGCTGTTGAGACAACTTTTGGTCTTGACCAAGGTAGCTGGAATATCAGGTGATTAGACAGAGCTGGAGATAGAATGTTGTCATAGTTCTCCAGGACAGGTGGTTTAGGTTGCTGCAGAAGTAGTGGATTCATCTAAATCCTTGAGTCGCTGTTCATATTTTTTGTTCTTGTGCACAGGGCTTTGTTTACATCCCTGTCTCTCATGATGCCCTGAGAATCCTTTTATTTTTGATGTCTCCATCTTAAAAGACCTGCATCACTTCATCATTAGTCAACCTTGGATGGGAATTCATTTGAAATCTCTTAGCACCACTCAGCAGCCAGCCTGGGTGGTCAGTGTTGGATGGTGTAAGGCCTCTCTCCCTCCCTTCTGTGCTGCTTTGACTCACTGACAGCCCAAAGCCACCGCCTTGGCATGGCATGGCACGGTGACCTGCTGCATCTTCTCACCCTTCCCAGTGGGAGATCAGGCTGGTCCATCCACTTCTGCCTTCACAAGATCCTGTTTCCTTTAGGAGAATGCCACTCATTTTACTTAAACACAGCATATGTATAAAAAGCTTAAATATTTGGGTTGTCAAACCTTGCTTCACTGAGACTTCTGAGCATCGCTTACGAACATGTTATTTTTGTTAACTTTTATCTGGTTCTTAGAAAAGAATGTTTTGTTTCTTTGGGATTATTTCCTTAATTCAACTTGCTTTCAGCATATTTTTAGCACTGATCTCATTTGATGGAGGTGATCTGTACTTTGTTGTATGTGTTGTGCTAACAGCTCATTGATCTAAAATTAGGTGCTTCACAGACAGCTGAAAGACATAATTTTAGGCATGAACACATTCCACATAATCTTAGATTTCATTTTCTTTTGAGCTATACCCAAGTGACACACAAATAGGATTGAAGAAAAAAGGGTTTAAAATTAGGATGTTATTTTTGTTGTTATTTATCTCATCATCTGTCGACATCTGTCTGTGTCTACTTCATTGTAGTTGGCAACATCCAAAGGTCGGAGAACTGCAGTCAGATGAATCTCTCTGGCTCTTCCTCATCACTGGCCAGTGAAACCAGCAACAAGAACAGTGGACAGCGCAGCTACGGAATAGGTGGGGCTTTTTTACAGAAGCAAATTCAGAGGATTTGCCAAGCCAGAGACAGTTCTGAGAAAAGCGCAAAGGCGGACAGAGAGAAAGAGAGTGGAAAGGCAGAAGCTGAGCATGAACCCACAAAAATAAAGGCATTCCAGTTCAGAAGACTTAGGGCAAGAAGCTTCTCCAGGGAAAGAACAGCTGTTACTGTGAAAAGGGAAGCAGAGCCCACTGAAGCCTCAGAAAGCAATGAAAACCAAAAGAACAAGGACTTTGATACTCTGAGTACAGCAAGTATCTGTAGCAACAGCAGTGTGTACACATCCCACTGCCTGTGCGCCAGGCCTAGGAGAAGAAGGAGGCAGACTCAATAATGTATTTTTAGAAGAAAGACTGGTGTCCGTGTTGTCAGATATCCTGGGTTTATCTAAGTTATTTCAGCATTATCCATTTACATGTTTAAGCTGTTTAATGTGCTTCCCTTCCAGATGTTTGTGTCAGTTCTTTATAGCTAATCATCCTTACAGTGCAGTGAAGACAAAAATGTGAAGTTTAGGAAATCAAGGAACAGGTACAGTGTCAGTTCAGTTACTTAGTGTGTCACAAATGCCAATGAAACAGTAAGTTCTGTAACATTTTCTAATTTGACAGACAGAGTAAATGTTCAGTTCCAGCTCAGTTCCAGCACTGGTGTGTATTCCATTGGTCACATCTTCTGCTGATCTTTTCAGCCCAGCAAATACTTACATTTAGTCTGTTCATGTACATTTGCCATTATTTTATGGCTCACCTTTCAGATAGTGTTAATTTCTTTAATGAAGAGGAGCCTCTGTTGTCCAGGTAGTTGAAGTTCTTGAAGAACGGTGTCTTAAAATTAAGATGCACTCTGAGGACATTTCTTACTGGACTACAGTTGTGTAAATTTAAAGAGTCCCTTTAACATGTAAAGAAAATTAAATATTAGTTAATGCCAGAGGAGAGGAAATTGAAATTTAATCTTAAAAACACTGCTTTTAAGTACATTCTTTTCATTCATAAGGTTCAGTTCTATAGTTTGATAATATTGATGCATAATGCTCATATTTGCTGTTAAAATCTTTTAAGAGCAAATATGCTCTTATCATAGTTAAGGTGTGAATATGCAATTATGAAAGTTAAGCTGTGAAATTTCAAATTATGAGCTTTATGCTCAGTGGCTGTATGTCAGTGTCTCCACATGCCATAGTGTGTCCTCTCTGTGTTGTTTATGGACTTAAGCTCATCAGTCTTCTGTATTACGTTGTGTGTATATCACTGGCCTGGCTTTTACACTGCCTTGTCATTTCACTTCATCACCTAATCAATGTAATTGTGTGGCTGTCCAGCTAAAAGGCACATGTGCAGCAATTTAGGGAAAAAAAAAGCTTCGCAGAGGCGTTGGATATATAGGGCTGTATACCTTATTTGTGTCTGAGAGGAGTTATTTGAGGGTAAACCAGGCAGAAAAAAATTGCATTATGCATTTTGCTCTGAATATGGTAGAAGTCTTCAGCTGCTCCCCTTCTGTGGGAGCAGTGCTGGAGTCTGGTCCAGCTCCTGCCAAGGTTGTACTTCCTGCCTTTGCTTCCTCCTCTGTTAGTTTTGGAGCAGATAATGAAACTGAAATGGACCATATGGCTAATCCCTGAGTGCTAATAGCTGGCTTTTACCTTAGTCAGCATCTCCTCCTCCACTGCCAGAATCTTTTTTTGAGTCTTTCATGGCAGTATGGCAGGGATAGTGGGAAGTGTGCTGTATTTATACAAAGGAGTCAGCACTTGCAGAATTGGAAAGACCTAATCTGCCCACCCAGTACTGATGCAGTAGCTGCTGCTCCTGGTTGTATAGGTTCAAGCTGCTGCTCTGGGGAGTGGTGGAGTTGCAGGTGGGTTATTGGTGTCCCTGGACTTGAATTAGTGAGCCAGTGCTAGACAGTGATAGATGCTAAAAGCTTTAGTACCCTGAAATCCTCAGTGGACTGATGGTATGCAAACAGGGTTTGCTTGTTTTTCTTCTAAATATCCTCGCTGTAATGTGTGTGTCAGTACTTCCTTGTCATACGCTGACCAAGACATTCTCCTCTCCTCTGCTATCCTTAGGCTATGCCCTCATCCCCTCCACTAAATCCGACAACTTCTCCGACTCCAGCCACAGTGAGATTTCCTCCCGGTCCAGCATCGTGAGCAACTGCTCCGTGGATTCCATGTCAGCAGCGCTGCAGGACGAGAGGAGCTTGTCCCAGTCCCTCATTGTGGTGGATTCAGGGGGGGCAGAGAGAAAGGAGCATCCTCAGCCACTGACAGATTACGGCCAGCCCTGCCCTGGGTAAGGTGCAGCTGGGTCTGGTGGGGCTTGGTGTCCTGGAGCCAGAAGGGGTAAGGAGGCTCTGGCCAGGACACAGTTCTGCACTCCAAGGTGGTTATTAAGCTCTTGCTGGAAGCTGGAGCACTGGCTGCTCTATGTGAGCCTGTTTCCATAAGAAGCTTACAGTATTACTTGGGGAGACAACAGCTTGTTCCCATCGGTGGGGTTCAGCTGGATATTTCTTGCAGGAGACTGGAAGCGTGTTAAAAGCCAGGATGATACTTAGCAAATTAGTGCCGTGGTGAGAGACAGCAAAAGAACAACAGGATATTATAAATTCTCTCTGAGTCAGCAGTGCCAGTCACTTAACATGCTCTAATGTGATTTTTAAGGATTTTTCTAATTATCATTTGTTGCTTAGGCAGACTGGAAGCTTTCTGCCACTGTCTACTTGACATTTTCCACACAGGAACTCATGTTACTTTGGTGCAATGAGAATTTGTGCTGAAATGGTGCTTTGAAATGGAAGGTTTTGGATTTTTCTTGCTAGATGTAGCACCTTGTTGCATAGGATTTAATACGTCTTAATACATCTTAAGATAGCATTGTCTGTCCTCAGATGTCATAGATTCAAATAAATGAGGATGCTTCTTACATTTCTAATTTTTCCAGCTCATGGAATAGCAGAAAACTTTGGGCTGAAAGGGACCTTAGAGATCATCTTGATCCAACCTCCTCGCTGTGGGCAGGAACACGTAGCTCAGGGTGCTCCCAACCCCATCCAATCTGGCCTTGAACAATTCCAGGAATGGAAAGAAATGAGAAATTTGGTTTATTTCATAGGCTTAAAATGGAAATTTAAAGATGTGCTTCATCAAAGAAAATAATTCCCTTCTCTAAAAGGCATAACACACACTGAGTTCATGTTTAGTGGTTGTTCTTTATTCCATAGTTTCAGTGGGTTGTCAGGGAAGAAAGTGGATTTTATCCTGGAACTTAAAAAATAGAAAAGAAAGGGGAAAAATATTTCTTGCACATATCTAAGAAACATTCCTTGATTTCACAGTGTGTCAGTAAACTGCTGAGGGAGGGTGCTGAATTTTAATGTGCTGCCGATGCATTTGTTAACACACCCAGAAATAGTTGGGAGACTTGAATAATGTCTAGCAATCATATCTTCATGTATTCTAAATTTATACAAACCTGGTTTTATTTTCCCCCCCTTAATTATGCATTTAGAGTGATTAGAGCTTTCAGCAGACATTTCTTTAAAAAAAAAAAAAGTTGGACTTCGCTTTTCAGAAGCTGTCACTCCAGCTCGTTCCCACAAATGCTATTTATGCCCAATATTTCCAAATGTTCTTGAAATACAACTGCCACTGCTCTGTCTAAACAACTTGATGGTGCTGACTGTGAAGGGGTTGGATTTTATTCTAAATATTTATTTCGGTTTTAGTTTCTAAATGTAAAGAAAAAGGTGGTAGCAGACTAAAAGTAAGAAGTAATTTACTCCTCTGCTTTCTGTCAGGCACTGTTGCTATCACTGGTAGAGAAAAGCTTCTCTGGGTCAGATTCATGGATCTGGGGTCAGGACAGAAATGCATGTTGCAAACTTGTTATTCCCTTGGGAATAACTTCCCTGCTGCTGTGTGCAGTAAGGAGTTGGGAGTAGCAGTGTCTCTTGCTCCCTTGTGCCCTGACCTTGCTGCTCACCCGTTGCAAACCCAGAGTTGACGCTGAGTACATGGCTCTTATTTTAAAAGCTCACAAGTGGTTTTTTCGCTCGATTTCTGTTGTTTTCCAATGCAGCTGGTCCATCACTAGGCCTGCTCTGATCAGAGGGATGGCATTCACATCTTCCATGAGCAGCGAGGAGATCTCCCACGAGCACATCACGGTAGAGGCAGCAGACAGTGGCCGGGGAAGCTGGACTTCATGCTCAAGTAGTTCTCATGACAATTTCCAGAATATCCCGAACCAGAAGAGCTGGGATGTCCTCAATTCTTACCGTCACACCCAGCTGGACGGGCCTATAGCTGAAGTGGATCCCACAAACTGTTACTCTGAGGAGGGTTATTTGTATTCCGAAGCCTTTTCCAAAGCCAACAGGCAGTCGAAAGCCAGCGTGGAGCTCGATCAGTCTCGGCAGAGCTGGGCCTCCTCCAGCTCCCTGTCAGACACCTACGAGACAAACTATGGGACAATTAAACGGAGGGGGCTGGAGAACTCCACAGCAGAGCAGACAGAGGTTTTGGACTCTAAACCAGGCGCTGATACAACTTACAAAACTGTAACTTCGAGTACAGAAAAAGGCCTGATAGGTAAGCCAAGCCAACAGCTCATGGAAGCTGCTACATCTGTTTTTCATTTTGATATTAAGTTGTTAAGAAATGACATCAGCAGGTCTGGGGCTGTCTGGCATGTTGAATTCAGCTTCACACGTGGTTGTAATCAGAGCACTACACAGTGCGTTTTCAAGCCACCTTCTTTTGCATTATTATATCAAGCTAATGAACAAGTGTGCTTCCCCATCTTCATGAGTCTGCAGGAAAACTGTCTTCAGGAAAATGTCAGGCACTTCTTCTCTGTAGTATGGGATTATTTTTTTTTTTAATTATTTTGGAGGTGTACTCATCACTGTAGATGTTCCTCTGACAAGGAACAATGATCCCATGCTCCAGTACAGACTTTCCAGGAACCCAGAGGGAAGAGCCTGACTGCAGAGTGGTGTGGAGCTCACCTCCCTCTCTGGAGCTGGGGCACCTTTCATCCATGGGCTTTGGTCTCTGAAAGCTCAGGGGCAAAGCAGATTCCTTTCCTGTCTTTGCTATTTTAAGGTGCCATTTATTTGATTATACAGTTGCAGTTTGGCTACTTATGAAAGGAGAAAAACTTCAAAACATTCTTTCAAATATGCATAGTTCTATCAAGCAAGATGTTCTTCCCCCATCCTAGTGAGTTCAGTAGCCAAAACTAAAGGAACTGGGTTAGCAGCAAGATAAAACATGGAATGCAAAGCTTCCTAAGACTAAGTCAAAGGTGCAGCTGAAATGCAATTTAATTACTGAGTGGATTGCTGCAGGGGGGTTTATGTTATCAAAGCTAATTTTCTGAATAAACATTGCACATAGGGCGGAGGTCTTGGATTGCATTCCTCTTTCTTGGCTTTGGAGAAGAAATTGTGGAGGAGCCTTGCAGAAAATTTACTCCCAGCTCATTGCTGTGCCTGTGCTCATCTCTTACAGACTTTCAGAGCTGTTCATGAGCGCCTGAGCTGCATTAGGAGATGGCAAGTTCACTGTTCAGTACATGCTGTCTTTGCTGATAGCTCTTGCCCTTCCTTTTAATCCTTCCATTCTGCACTGTGTAGCTATGAGGAGCACTCACAGTGTGCTGGAGTAGGCCGTGTGTATGTCTGCTCAAGGAAAGATCTGATACAGGTGATACAATTCCAGGTTTGCAAATGCAAATCCAATAGCTGTTCACCATCCCACAGTATGTCCAAGATAAGTTCATTTCATTTCACTGTTCATAAAACATTGTGAATTGGAACTTGACACATTATCCTTGCATTACTCCAGTAGACTAAAGGTTAGCTCTAGGGAGCCTGAAGCTTTCTCCTTTGAAGGAGAACATACCCACCCTCATCATTCCTCCTGCAAATCCAGCCAAGACTGTAGGTGAGGTGAGGACCCAACCCTTCTCCATCCCTCCAGGGAACAGCAAACCCCCTTCACTTCCCCTGCTTTCTCACAGAGACCCCACTCAGAGCTAGTTAAATGAAAATAAATCCTGTATTTCAACAGTATAAATCTCTGGCTGTACCCACGTGTATCTGCTAAACCCCAGACTGACTGAATTTGGCTCTGGTTGTTTTACTCTCAGCCCAAGCATCAGCTGAGGCCATCAGGTATGAACCAGCTTATGTATTCCTGATACCAAAACCTGGAATCTCACGAGTCCACAACACAATAAGAAATATTCCTTTATTTTTTTATCCCTTCACGTTCTTCTAAAATAAGAAACTATTACTTTTGCTGAAATAAATGAAACTAATGAACATGCACTGTTTAAAAGGGATCCACAGGAAGGATGCAAATTCACTTAACTTACAGATTAAAAAAAATACCCTGGCTTTGAAACTCTCCTGTTGCAACATGTCCATGGAAAAGAGCCCAATTTAACATGCACATGAGCCCCAGACCTGGGGTGGGAGGGAGGGGAGGCAACCTAAGAATTAAATTTTGGGTTGAGAGCTTCTGTGACTTGAGCTGCTGCTGAACAGGGCAGGGAGGGAGAAGATGAATTATGTGGCATGGACATTGCAAATAAATAATATTGATGGCAGCCTTTTCATGACTGCACAAGGTATAATGCAGCCGTTCCAAAGGCTTTTTCCATGACTGTTCCTGGTTATTTCTCATTTGAACATAGTTTAAGATAAGGGTATAAAAGAAAACAAAACAAAAACCAAACAAAGAAAGTAAGAAATTAAAAGTATGGATGTGATAAGCCATTATTCACTATGTGAAAATGTAAAATAATTAATGCAGGCTCACTACACTGTCTGCCTAATAGGACCAGTTTTATGTGATGCTATTTTTTTTCTTCCTATAGCATAGCTGTATGGTTTCATGTCTTTATACACATCAGTTGCTATGGTGATATTTTATTATAATGAGTTTCTGTTAAGCCACTGACCTCTTTTGGGTGATGAAGTGGATATTGGAAGTCAACCAGCACTTCTTGCTGTCGAACACTAGCATGCTGTGCAAAGTAACTCAGGGCTGGTTGCCTTAATTCCTTCTGTTTCAGTTTCCCAGTCTGTAGCAGGCAGCAGACTTGGATGTGCTGGCTCTCCATTGCCCTGGAGAGCTCTGGAGCATCCCCTGATGCAGCAGGGCCACAGGAGTAGGGACTGTAATGAGAGCAGTCTGAATGCAGACAAGCTTAGTGTCCTGTTTCCACTGAATTGGCATCACACCTGAGGAGTTAATGGGTTCTCTTGCTACTCTGACTTCTTAAAATAAATAGAAAACAGAAATGAAGGCATAAATACCTGCTGCTGTCGTTATAACCAGTGTTTCTGCATTTGCATTTTGTTATCAGTTTCTGTTTTGCCATTGTAACATTTCATGATTTTTTAACGTTTTGTTTCCTTTGTTTTTTCTTCTTTAACATTTCCATTGCTTATTTCTCGTGCCCAGTGTACTGTGTCACCTCACCTAAGAAGGACGATAGGTATAGGGAGCCACCGCCCACCCCTCCGGGATATATGGGGATTTCTTTAGCGGACATAAAGGAAGGATCGCCCCACCACCCACACCTCAAACCTCCAGACTATAGTGTGGCAGTGCAGAGGTCAAAGATGCTGCACAGTGACCTCTCTAGACTTCCAGCAGCTGCTCTCGGTAGTGACCCGGTGGCCTGTGTCTCCTCGAGGATGCCTCAGTGGCACGGCCGGCAGCCGTCCAGCCCCAGGGTAGCAGAGCTGCCTGACGCAGATAGTGAAGAGGATGGTACGTGAACAGCTGGCTGGGGAGTGGGGCTGTGCAGGGTGCACTTCACAGCGATGGTCTGGGCTTTCTCTTGGGGCGTTCTTGGAGATTCAGAGGATTAATCTCTGAATCCACAGTTGTGTTGATGTGGCTGTGTGCACATGGCTGTGTATGTCATGCATAGCTGTTGCATGTACATACACGTTGAAAGCAAAGAATGCCTCCCCTTAGAAAAAGCATGTTGGCACCAAACAGACTCAAATTACATAAAAATAAAGATATGAAAATATACATACTAGATCTCCCAAAGTACAGCTGAGACACTTAAGAGCATGTAGATATTATTTTTTTTTCTTTAAAATCTGTCCCCTCTCAAACAGTGATGGGACACTGACAGGCCACATGTGGAAAAACTCCAGCTTCCCTGGGTTGCTAAATTGGTGTCCCAGTGGTTTGGCTGGCATCAGGATGGTGGTGTAAAATAAGTGATTTGGATTTGGTGGAGTTTCATTTGTATTCAGGTGTTCTGGCATTGAGTTGCCTTATGCCTCAACAGATATTTTTGGTGATTGTGTTTCAAAATATTGAACAAAATAATAGCGAACTTCTGTTCTTCTGGAGAGTGCATTTGATAAAACTTGTGTTCTCTGCCTAACTTGGCCTGACAGTGTCTCTTCCAATTCATTTTTCATGATCTTGTTTGAAGCAACAGCCAATGCTGCTAAGCACGGCATCTTGGGGTGACCAAAATGTGAGAGGATTTTCTGATAAAGACTGCTCTTATATTGTGTCAAAACTAACTTCAGGTCAGGGGAATTTCTACTTAATTGTTTATCTGCTGATATGCTTTTAATTTCTGTGCACCGATGTGATCTCTCTGTACCTTTTGCTGGTGAACTCATTTTTTTTATTAGAATGTTGTGATTATTTCCTTCCATTTCAGTCTGATTTAAAATGAGCCTGTATTTAGAGTAAAACAATTTCTGATGCAAAATGATTGTATCTTGGCCTTTTAAAATACGTAAGCAGTATTTAACATATATATTAGTACTGCAGTTCAGACTTACAGTAAATGTAAAATTGCCTAGCATTAGTTCCATTGTGTTTTTAATGTAAAAATAAGGAAGTCATTGCTTCAAACATTTTAATCCAAATTTTTCTGAGCTAAATTTAACTGTACAGTTTTAGAGACACCTGTTTTACTATTTTTGAAGTGCTTGGTTAATTTTATTTGGGATTAAATGCTCACTGCATGGAAATTTGCTGCCTTTTTCCCCAAATCTGTAGCTTTTGGCATACTGGGAGCTGCATGCTGATAATTTTTGGAGGATCTGGGATTTTCTGTTTTGCAATATGTCTTTATCGTATGACCATCATACCTCAGACTGCAGAAGCTGTGGCTGCCCCATCCCTGGAAGTACACAGGTCCAGGTTGGATGGGGCTTGGAGCAGCCTGGAAGGTGTCCCTGCCTATGGCGTGGAGTTGGAACGCGATGGTTTATAAGGTCCCTTCCAACCCAAACCATTCTGTGATTCTGAGATTGCCTGAGGCTCTAATAAATGGTGATATGGAATGTGTAGTGATCAATGATAAAGACAGTGAAAAAACACTGCTGAAGGGGTGAAATTGTCACAGACCCACTGTGATCACCTCACTGGGTGCTGCTCTGTGCCCTGAGTGCCCGACATGGGGACTGGTGGAATAACTGCCTATTTCTTTATCTTGTTTTGCAGAAGATGAACAAGTATCAGCAGTTTAACCCTTGGGCTATTTGTGTAAACCACTCCCAACACAAGGGATGTGGGGAGAAGGACTCATGGTTCTGTTAGCGACCGCTGACAACTTGCTGCTACTGACCTCAGACCTTGCCTCTGTCACAGACGAGATGGAACGGGTTGGATCACCTCTCTACACCTTCCTTCACTCTGCCACCACCACCTAAGGAGCTATTTCTGCCTGTGAAATAGAAAATCTGTTCAAGGAGTGTGCTGATTGCCTGGATACCAGCATGGGTACCCAGAGATGGACTGAGCTTCGTGCATTGGGGGAGGACCAGTTGTCACCACCATTTGAAACTTGGAAGCATTTTTCTGTATGATATCATATAATCCTTTGGTAGTTTACATTGTTGTTATTTTCTACATGACCGTTAGAAGTCTGAGAGTGTTATTTTATGAACTTCAAAAAAAAAAAATTATCCAAGTGTCAGCAAAAGCGAAGGACATTGCTGAAGTATCTGAAAATAATTTATTAATTTAATTTTTTTTAATGGGAATTTCCTTTATTTGCATTGGGAGTGCTCTGGTTGGCTAATATAAATATTTAGTCAATGTGACAATGAATTAGCTACACATGATCTGTTGTGCTCTCGAAATAAACACAGAAAAGTAGAAATGGGCCATTATCAGGTGCAGAAATGTATAGATTTTAGAGTGGGTTTAGATTTAATATGAATAGAGCCCAAAGCCCTGGCAGAGCAGTGTGTGTCAGGCCAGCAGTCCTGCTGCTCCCCTCCCACATGGGTACAGCAGAAACCTACTGTCCTCCAAGGATTTTTAGAAATTTTTTTAGCTGCCAGCCAACTAAGGTAGTAGTTGGTGCTCTCCTCCCTTCTTAAGGAATGTTTGAAATGTGGAAGCTGTAGCTTATGGGGAGCATTTGGGGAGATCTGAAGCTTTCTCAAAAGATTTTTAACCAGGTTTTGCCCTGCAGAGTTGAACATGCAAAGCATGTTCTAAAACCCAAAACTCAGCTGTGTGTTGTGGTTTTTAAGATCATCCCACACATCTTGGCCTTTTCCCAGAGTTGCACAGGATTTAGATGCAAAGGTTATCTTTGAAAAAAATAATGAAAGAATTATAAATCACCTACATTTCACAATAAAATTTGTGAAACTGAATAATAAGTGAGACAGTGCTTATAGAAGAGCATAATGCATTTTATGATGGGTTAAAAAACCCTGTGGTGTTTATCTGGAAAATAGAGATGATCTCAAACCATTTGTTTTAAATCCTAGTTTAAAATCCTGGTGTCGTTGATGTCAATGAGAGTTTTGACTTACAGCCAGCCAGTATTAACCCATCATCCTCAAGTTTGACTATGGTCAAAAGAATTGCTTCTTTGATTTAAATTTAGCCAGCCAGAGTGCAGAGGGGTAGAACTGGAAATACCTGCAGGTTCTTTTCTTTCTTTATTTTCTTTCTTTTCTTTCTTTTCTTTCTTTTCCTTTCTGTACATGACACCCCATTCTAGTGTTAAAATCAGACATGAATGTGTGAATATGTATTTAAACATTTAATTGTAAATCTTTGTTGTGATGTTTACAGCCTAAGCTAGAAAGATGATGTTTGTCATTTTTACAGTGCCTCAAAACTGATTTCTATATCCATAGTTGTGAAGAGCTTTAAGGTTTTTTTCTTTTACCTGTATGTGTGCAGGGATGCGAGGTGAATGCAAAATTTTTGGAAAATGCCACAAGTACCAAAAACAACCCAAAGCCTTTGATGTGCTTTCTCCATAGCAGCTCGGGGCTGATGCAGCCAGGTGGATGTGGATGACCCAGCCTGTGTCTGCCTTCAGAGCAGTGCCAGGTTCAGCATTGCCTGGAATGTACCTGTACTGATTGGAATTGGGAAGGTGTAAATGAACAGTGATGCTGAGGAAGGGGATGCCTAATTTATAACTCATCGGTTGGCTGTATGAATTTTTGGCACAAGTATCTGAGAAGCAAATGGTTGAAAAACTATATAAAAATCCACTTGAGGTATGGCGTAATAAATGCATTTTGCTTTCTCGAGGCCTTAATGAATATAATGAACCTGCACAGGCCTTAATGACTAAAGATTAATGTGTCAAAGCAATGCAGGCAGAGCAAGTGTTTTTAGCACATACAATATTGATAATAGAACTGTTGAACTGATACTCCTGTGGGATGTAAATCCAGGTCCTGCCATCCCACGGTCAGCTGTACTTTCTTGTTAACTTCTACGTGGAAACAACAGGCTTTGTGTTCCATCAGAAAATCGTCTGTGTTGAGCCAGGTGAATGAAACCCTGCAGTTCCTTGGCCTTGAAGGGGGGAGCTGCAGCTAATTCCAGCCTGTTGAACAAAAGCATAGGGGATGGGGGTTACTAAAGTGGCTTCCTTTTCCCCCAAAAGCCAATAGTGCTGCCTTTGAGGACACAGGGAAGCCCCTGTGGGGAGCAGGGTTGGGGTCTCCTGGCAGTCAGCAAGAGCAGCTGAATAAATCACCCATCCAAACCTGGTGTTTGATGGTGTTTGCACATCAACAGCATCCGTCTGTTCCACAGGGCTTGGCACACACTGAAGAGTTCTGCAATGAGTGAAAGTCTCGCTAATCATATTTTCCTAATAGCCGACACAGCTGGTGTACATAAATCATGCATAAACGATGGACAGATGAGCTACTCCTGCTTCTCCTGCCTCGCACAGTGTGGCTTCTCTGCTGCTCCTTGCTGGGGTTTTTGTTTGTTTGTTTGTTTTTAACTCAAACCGATCACATTGATTGGGGCCAATAGCCAAATGTAGTGTGTCTGGTGTGGGTTTGAAGAGACATTATCCCTTTTTTTGGTAATTCAGATAGAAGCAAGATAGTGGTTAGTACCTGTTGTACGCTGCTTTGTTGAAGCGATGTCGTCTGGACCACAGATCCCTGACTGGTAGTTCTGCCAGGTTCTTGTAGCTCAGGCTCTGATGCTGATGAACAGTTAAGGTGTCTCACATCATGTTCTTCCACTGCCACACCTGGGTTTGCTCACTTCCTTCTCATTGTTTGCTCCTGACTTGTTTGTGAAAGATGCATTTCAGATTTCTGTGATTTAAGCACACTGTTTTGTTATAAATCTTAAACTTCCAAGTAATTCCTGAGAAAGCAGTGTAGTTTGGTAAAATTGAATTGGCCTCTCCAGTTGCAGAAAGGGGAAAATGAAATCACTGAACCTCTGAGCACTGGGTTCATCTCCCAAATACACAAAAGAATGGAAAGGCAATGGCTGTGGATGTTTGGATTCCACATTTCTGCAATGTGGACACATTTTGGGTGTTTGCCAACAGTAGACAATGTAAGGCTTTCTTGGCTCCTTCCTTTTATCTTTACTCAGATAAGTTTGTAGATGTGGCCTCACCTTGAGTCCTGTATGTGATTTTTGGGCGCCACAATCTAAAAAAGACATGAAGCTATTAGCATCCAAAGGAGGCCATGAGGATAGGGAGGGGTCTGGAGGGGCCTTATGAAGAGTGGCCGAGGGCACTTGGTCTGTTCAGCCTGGAGAAGAGGAGGCTGAGGGGAGAGAGACCTCATTGCAATCTACATCTTCCTCCTGAGGGGCAGCACCGATCTCATCAGTCTCATGACCAGTGACAGGTCTGGAGGGAATGGCCTGAAGCTGTGTCAGGGGGCTTAGGTTGAGTATTAGGAAGAGGTTTTACACTCAGAGGGTGTTTGGGCACTGAACAGGCTCCCTCAGGCAGTGGTCACAGCACCACTCCTGACAGAGCTCAAGAAGTGTTAGGACAAGGCTCAGGCACAGGGTGGGATTGTTGGGAATGGTGCTGTGCAGGGCCAGGAGTTGGACACTCGATGATCCTGCTGGGTCCCTTCCAGCTCAGCAGATTCTGTGATTCCAAGTGAGTGCTGCTTCACTGGGAGGCCATCAGAGCCCATTGCTTGGGATGGGGTGTGCTGGGGGCTGCTGCACCTGCTGGAGGCACAGGGTGTCCCCAAGGGCTGAACCTGTCAGTGATGTCGCTTGCAGAGGAGCCTGTGGGGCGTCAGGGGTATTCCAAAACCTCTCTCACCACCTCCCAAATCATTTTACTGCGGGCAACAGTGGAAATACAACCCTGTCATTTAAATTTTTATAAAACATTAGAATTTTTAAAGGATAAACTTACCACTGCCTTTGCAAAAAGAAGAAAAAAGGGATACTCTCTCTTTAGAAAAGCTTTACACATTATATTTTAGAACGCTTGTATAGAGGGTAATCTATCTTGAATTCCCAACCCAGCTTTTGCTTCTGTTGTGCTTTTTATTGTTTTATCTTTATTTTTGATATACCTGGAATGCAGTTTAGCTTGGTATTAATTAAATTCTAAATATGTGAGCATATTGGCAAAACTGCACAGATGTAATGATATTCCAATAGCAATTGTACTGCACAAGTCAGTGATTGTAAAGTATTCTGTAACAAGCAATGTTTGTCTCCTATTTTTTGATACCTCTTACACTTATGTCTTTTAGAAAGACAGTGCCTCTGTATGCTTTTTGTATTTTTACTGAGTGATTGTAAATATTTGTTATATTTTTGGTTAAGAGAATGTTTAAAAGTACTGTTTATTATCCAATCTATTAATATGTTGGAATCAATAAACAATCAACATATATTAATTGTTTTCAGCAGCGGTTTTCTGGCAGCCAGTGGAGGATAGAGCCAAGGTGGTGCAGAGCTGGGGAGAGCCTAGTGGAAGTGATGCTCACCCTGGGATCAGAGAGGAGCCACCACTGAGTGGTTTTGTTATGTTTTCACAGTGAGAATGCAGACATGTGATGTTCAGAGTGCTGGAGCACCTGAAAACAGGCTGAGACAGTTGGAGTTGTTCACACCAAAGAGAAGGATCTGTGACCTTAGAGTCCCTTTCAGTGTCTAAAAGCACTCCAGGAGAGCTGGAGAGGGACTTTGGACAAGGAGGAATGGCTTTCATCTGAAGGAGGGCAGGATTAGTTTGGATTTTAGGAAGAAATTTTTGCCTGTGAGGGTGCTGAGGGTCTGGCACAGGCTGTCCAGAGAAGCTGTGGCTGCCCCATCCCTGGAAGTGGCCAACGCTGGGTAGAATGGGGCTCTGAGCAACCTGGGATAGTGGAAGGTGTCCCTGGTCATGGCAGGAGTGGGGGGGTGGACTAGATGACTTTGATAGGTTCCTTCCCACCAAACCATTGTCATTCTGTGATCTTTCCCCTTTCCCTGGCTCTTGGGGCTGCTGTCTCCACATCAACCCAGAGAGACCAGAGAGAGCCCAAGGGCCTTGGGGCAGCATGTGGTGCCTCCCAGAGCTGCACCCTGTGCACCACTTGCAGATGGAGCTGTGCAGGCAGGGAGGGTGGAGCCACATCGTTGGAAATACTTTTTTGCCCTCATTTTTACACAGGGCCTGTGGTATTGAAGGTGGGATGGGCAAGGGGAGCAGGAGCTGTGCTGGGAACCCCTGCCCTGGCTGGCATGGCCACTTCTGATTGCATTTTCCCTCTGTTCCTCTACTGACCATACAAAAGCTAAAGCATGTGGGAACTTTATGGGGAAGGACATTTTTTTTTCAGGGAGCAGGACACGTGTAATGGGTTCTTTGCCGGCAAGCAAAGTCTGCAGCATCTTGTCCTTTGCTCCTCCAGTGCATTTTCCTCCCTCCCTCCCTCCCTGTGCAGCCCCTTTCTCTGCCCTGTACAGGGGGATGTGGCTGCACATGTGCTGCAGGTCAGATGAGAGCTGAGCTTCATGTTCACTATCTTACTCCCCCCAAGTGGGACTTTCCAGTTTTAGAATCACAGGATGGTTTGGATGGGAAGGAGCCTTAACACTCCCCCAGTTCCAACCCTCTGCCGTGGGCAAAGATGCCTTCACCAGCCAGGTTGCTCGGAGCCCTGTCCAGCCCTGCCTTGTTCTCAGAACCTTGTTCAAAACCAGCCCGGTTTTGTTCCCGGGAATCTTTGAATTTGGGCAGTTTCTGGAAGGTGCTTAAGTTTTAAATTTATTTATTTATTTTAACTTCTGAAAACTTCCGTTGTTGTTACAGAAGGAAAAGGAGTGGAGCTGCCACAAGAGGCCAGCATTGCCTGTGCTTTTGTGAGCCCCTGTGCAGAGGCTGTACATGCTGATGCTCAGCCAGCACTCAGCACGGGTGGCACTGGGACATTCTGAGCTTCACCTGCTGCTCTCCAGCCTGGGCTGCTGCCCTGGGCCCCTTGGCAATGGCTGCAGGGACAGTTTGGCTCCTAAAGCCACACAGTGCAGGAGGATGTGGGGTCTCAGCAGGTGACTTTGCATTTAGGACTTTCCAAGACTGTCTGCTACCTGGTTCCACTTTTTCCCTCACATGCCTGGATGATCCCTTTTCATCCGTGATAGTTATCCCATCCTGGGGGAGCTTTGTCCTTCTCTCCACAGCTCTCCATCCACCATGGCTGAGGGAGGCTGTGAAATCTTTTCTTCCCATGGCAGAAGGATCAGCAGCTGTTAGGACAGTGTGGGAAGGCAGCAAGTCAGTATCAATCCGATTTTATTGGGAAGAATTAACAATTGCTTGTTAGACTGTAGAAGTGCAGTGTGTTATTTGCTCATGGAGAACTTGAGAATTGTCCCTCCAAAGCAAACACTAAAAGAGAGATGAATTCCCTCTCCCTCCACAGGAGTTTGCTCACCCAGCAGATGCTGATGCTGATTCTGGAAACCTGCTTTCTGTTTGCCAGAAGGGAGAAGGCAAGAGCTGCACTGGCAGCAGCAGGGTCACAGCCCAAGGTGTCCCCACCCCCTGGGGACTTGCCAGGAGAGCTCTGCAGGCAGGGTCAGTCAGTGCTTTCAGCCACTCATCATTTATTAAAAGGGTAAAATGTGCTGGAGAGACCATGTTTGAGCACTAGGAGGACTAAAACCTGTCTCTGCACCATTCTTCCCTCTGGGTTGAATTCCTGCACTTTTGGGGACTGGAGTAAATGGATTTCTCCTTGTCCAACCTTAATTCATGAGCAGCACTTCAAGTCTGTGGTGTTTGTGCCATGTGCTTTCAGGCTGTGGCATCAGTTCTTGTGGTTTGACCCAGAATTCACATTATTTTTAGCCTTCCTGAAGATCCACATCCTGGAGGCACGTGATGACATGAACTGATGACATTTTGGCGGGGGGGGGTATGTAAAGCAGATCTTGTTGCTTCAAAACACAAACTATAAAAAGAATTCTTAAAAAAAAAACCAACAAAAAAAGAGTGAAGGAAATGAAGACCCATATTGATTTAACCTGCCCCTGGCTCTCATCAGCACTGAGCTGCTGGATCCTGATGCTGAATTCCCACAGCCCATCAACAGAAAAGCACAAAGTCTTTCCCCAGGGTGCTGCCCTGAAGACTTTTACTTGTCTGAGTGAGCCAACACTCCTGGAAATGAAGGAAGAACCAAGTTGTTTGTCCAAGATGAATGTTAAATGGGCTCCACAAAGATTTTTGTTCATTCCCCTGGATGTCAGAGGAGGAGAATAATTACCAGTGACACAGTGCTGCAAGTCAGTCTTAGCTTGGGAGAGAGGAAGAAATATGGTAATAAGTGAACTTCCAATGTAGACGTAGTTGCATTTAACACTTATGAGTAGCAATAAAGATGAAGGTTGTAATTGTATGTGCAATTTCAAGGCTCACAGCATAATTTTATATCCTCAAACATCTGTTTTAGGATCAGAGCTGAGTGTCAGATAACTGCCTTATTTTTAGATCTATCAGTTAGGCACCATCAAGTTTATTATAAATTCAAACTCATTTATAAGTAAACATGACTTGGGTTGCAAAACTCCACAGTGTGATGGTCCTGGGGATGTGTGTTTGGAGCACTTGGCTGTTCAGCAGGATCTCCTGCATGGCAAAACTCATGGCTCCAGAGGGAGATGACCCTTGAAGGAGTGTTTTGCTGGGGAAAAGCTCTTCTGGGATATCAGGAGCTGATGGAGGCTTTCATGACCTGCTTGCCTAGAATTGTGAGCACACCTTGCCCTTGCCCCAGTGTATTGTAAGTGTATTGTATTGGGTAAGTGCAGCACTAATGCTTGGCTGCAATGTGAGAGATCTTCTGCTTTCTCTCATTTTATTTTCAGTGTTGGTACTGAAACTGCAGGAGGGGAAGGTCTCGTGGTGGGCTTCTGCTTGGAGTGATGAAGGACCTGGTATTGGGAAGGAATTCTTGCCTGCAGGGGTGGTGAGGCCCTGGCACAGGTTGCCCAAAGAAACTGTGGCTGCCCCATCCCTGGAAGTGCCCAAGGCCAGGTTGAATGGGGCTCTGAGCAACCTGGGATAGTGCAAGGTGTCCCTGCCCATGGTAGGAGGTGGAATGAGATTAACTTTCTGAGCTTTATATGGGAGGTGCTGTGAAGGTGCCATCAAGTGTGGGTTCCCCAGGCTGCTGCTGCAGGCAACAAAGGTTTCAGAGGTTTTGGGGTGCAGCAGCACCCTGTGATTAGATGCCCTTGGCACCCCATGGGTGCTGTTCAGGTGGATTTGTCATTGATTTCCCAGCTATCTCGTGGTGGGATGCTGAGAACTCTTCTTGCATCTGCAACTTTGTGCCAGGCTGTGGTGCCTGGGCAGGCTTTGTGCTCCCTGCACAGGTTGTCACCTCACATGAGGTCCTTTCCCTCACCTGCATCATAGTGCTGCTGCCCTGTGTCTCTCACCAAGTAGCCTGGGAGACACTTTGGCCATTCGCCTTCACTGTCTGCAGAGGGGAGAAATTCAATTTAGTAGAAGTCACTCTCCATTTTACAGTAGTGGTAATTAAATGTAATTGGAGGTGTGACTTCTAAACAAGGCGGGATGGTTTTCTCAATGAGATGTTTCACATCGAGGAAAACAAACAAATAACCAAGGCCATGCAGAAGTGGTGTGTGATGTGAACCTGTGACCTTTCCTGGGCTCCCTCAGTGGTGTTCATCACTGAGGACATCCCTCTGCCCCAGCTTAATTAAACAGTGCTGCCACTAATGGGTGGGAGAAATCTGCTGGTATTAGGGCACCTAGTTTCATCAGCACATGAGTGTTTTAAAAATGAAAGCAGCAGCAGATGCTGAGGAATTCCTGCTGCTGGATTCCTGCTGCCTTGTCTCTGGAGGAGGCTGTTCCACTGCAGGTCTCCTCACAGCAGGAGGTGGAGAAGGGTGCTTCATCTCCTGATGTTGCTGTAAAACCTTTGCTACGCTGTAGAGACCTTTGTGACTAAAGCAGATATTAGAAGTAACTTAATTGTCAGGAAATTATACAGCTTAAAACCCAGGCCTTTGATGGGTTTTTCAGAGATGCAGAAACCTGGTCAGCTGGAAATTAGCCAATGTAAAAGTTTCAATTTGGTCGTGGCTCTTCTCACACCTAGGGAAATATGCACCAACAGATTCAGTAGCTAATGCATTTTACCTGTGCCCTTTCTTGCCACGTGGAAATGTCACCTGTGGCCAGAGGGAACCCTGGGAACTGGGATGGCAGCACTGGCACCTGCTCTTGGGTGCCTTGGGTTGTTTGAATGCATTAATGTCACCCTGGAAGGTGTGAGCTGGACCCTCATGGTCATTAAACGTGCAGCACAGCTCTGGAGCTGTGGGGTGTGTTTTATTTGCAGGATTTATTATTCCACAGGAAGGGAGTGCTGTCTGGCACCACACTGATCCACAACAGGCAGCAGCACTGCTGCAGAACCCACTGCTGACCAGCAAAGGTGGGGAGGACTAGAAATGGGCTGGGTTAATTTTTTTTAATCTGAATTATTGTTTCACAGATGGCTGAACTGGCAGATCAAGAAGTTCAGCGCTGCAGTTTGAGTGCCAGGGGTTTGGCACCAGGTGTTCACATGAGAAACGCCAACACCAATACCAATGACTCACAGGCATCATCAAATGTTTCATCCAGTACTGTCAAACAAGCAAAGTGACTGCAGGGGACACCCCACGGTGCATGTTAACCCAGATCTGCCTTTGGTTTGGGGCTGCCTCTGCACTGTGAGCAGCCTGTGCTGGGCAGGCTTCATCCCCGCTGGCAGCCAGGGCTGCGTGTGGGGAGTGTCAATAGCCTGCCAGGCTTTTCACTGGGCAAATGATGTGTGGCCAGCTTGAATTCTGCAGATCAATAACTCAGTGACAGGCAGCTCGAGCGCTTGGAAATAGCATTAAGCCCAACACTGCTGTTCTGTGTGTTGCAAGGGATCGAAGAACACCACGGCCTGAATTGCAGAGCTCCATCACTGTGTCAGGGCTGTAAGTGTGAATATTAAGTGCTGTGGGAGAATGGGGCCACGTGTGGCTTCTGAAAGGTGAAAAGGAAATGCTGAACTCTTGGACTTGCCAGCTGCTGGGGAGCAGACATGGGAGCTTGGACCAATTTCCACCAGAGTGCCACATCTGGTCACTTTGCCCCTCCGTGGTCCTTCCTCCAGGTGCTGGATGGGAATTTAGAATGGTTTGGGTTGGAAGGAACCTTACAGATCATCGAGTTCCAACCACCTGCCATGGGCAGGGACACTTCCAGTCCAATGGAAATCGAGGTTCCTAAACCCCTGGAGAAATAAGCCCTGGATAGAGGATGCAATCCTTGTACATTGCAGTGTCTGTTGCAAGCAGTGGGGAATTTGCTTGCCTTATGGCCAGGATCCACAGGAAACTCCTTCTCCACTTAGACTGATATTTGCCATGCAACAGAATAGTGTTTAATCTCTATCTGGGTTTTTTTCCATCCCTCAGAAGAAACACCTTTTTTGCTCATGTTCCTGACATTCAAATGCACGGTGAGTCCAAAAAAAAAAAAAATCCTGTGGCACAAAGCTGATGCAGAGCTTACAGGGGTGTTCTTCATGATTTTATTCCAGATTAATCCAGTGTAACTGGTTCTTAAATGCTGCCTCTTTTAAAAGATATTTTTAAAAATGTAAATTTTGAACATATTCTAGCCAAAGAACAAATTAAAATACCATACCTGGAATAGTTATCCCACCAGTAAATTACTGATTCAACCTAGGTTTCCTCTCTTTCCTTTTGCATTTAGTTATTCTGATTGCTGTTCTTCTAAAAGCTACCAGTGATTTCAAAGCATCAAATTGTTGTCTTTGGGAAGCAAATGCCTAGGGAGGAATTTTCATATTGCTTTTGCTAATTGCTGGGAAGTGAAAGTTAAGCAAGATAATCAGGCATTGAGCAGAGCTGGCAGATGACAGTCATTACAGACAGGAAAGTCTGGTGTCACTTGTGAGAAGGTTTAGTGCAGCAGTAGTAAAACCAGCACAATGTCATTACAGTCTTTATAGGAAAAACATTTCAGAAGCTGGCTCTGAATCCCAGTGATGTCTGTGCAAACACTTCTGCTCACTTTTAAAGCCTGAATAAAATCCGAGATGATTGCTAAGCTACTCATAATGTCTCCAAGGTCAGAGGAAACTCCCTGTATGGGCTTATCTGTGTAAAAGGAAAAAGAAAACACTCTACCAAAAAGCAAAACTAACCCTGATGGCTGAAGAAACAGCATAATAAAAGCCTGCATAAAAAGGGAAGTTTGGGTAGTGAAATTGTGATGGAACATGTCTTTTTTCCCCATGGAATGTGAGCATCTCTACCAAGCTCAGCAGTTGAAATGAGTCTATTGAATATATGTTGACTTGTGACCGTGTTGTTTTGTCTTCAAGCTCTATCTATATGTATATCTACAGCATTCAATGCATATTTATTTGTTTGAGTTCTTGCAGCCTTTTAATAGATGTCATCTGCCTGTGAACAAAGATTTTCCGTGGTGCTGCCTCCCCTTCCCTGCCGTCAGCAGCGTTTGCTGACTGATCAAGATGTAGCCTTGTCCTGCTCTCATAGCCAGAGGGGGTTTGTGCAGCTCTGTGGGGTTTTGTCATTCATTTGGATGCTTTGCCAGTGTGTTGTGCACCTGTACAATGTCAAATACATATTGCCCACAGCAGCATTTAATAGACTTCCTGATGTCAATGGAAAGTCAATAACTCGAGATCTTAATTGCAGGACATGTCTGGGTGCTGGCTCACAGATGATATTTTCTGTCTCAAATAACTTCAGATATTTGGAACAAAACTAGAATATTGTTTTCTCTATGACCCTAGGAAACAAAAATAACATTGTGAGATGCAGTGGTATAGAGTAATGTTCATTTTTCCAGAGAAGAGCTGCAAGGTGGGTCCTTTTCTCAGTACAATAAAACATTTACCAAATTGTTCCAGTAAGTCAGTTTTGTAGAAAAAAAGGAAAAGTGTTCGAGAGATCAGAAAGGAAAAGGTGATGTACAGGTAAAAATACTGATTAAAAGCTACATTCATCCTTATGAGAGGAATGCAAAATATCCTGATGTGGTGTGTTGTGTGGGGGAGTGTAACCTTTTTATGTAGTTGATTATTGAGCTACTACTATCCTTAATCAGCTGGCAATTGAAGGTAGAACTAGCTGGGGCTCAAATTCTCTCCCCTGATTTTCAGAGCCTTGCACTAGAATTAATCCTGTCAACTTGTCAAACCAGGGCTGGAAATCAGCAGTTTTAAGTCCCCCAAAGCTGGTTATTTTGGCATGGAGGAAGGAGGGGCAGCAGTACTGATGGTATCTGCACTTTTGATTTATAATTGAAATCCCAGTTCAGTGAGACCCCAGAGCAAAACTGTAAGGTCTAAGTATGGATGCCGCTGGGCTTGGCAGGGACAACAAAGAGCAGAGCCCTGACCTCTAGGATAAACATTCTTTCCTTTGCATATGAGCTAAATCCAGAATTTATTGTGGTTTTAAGAAAAAATAAGATTTTCTGCGACAGCAATAGCCAGAGCTAAATCCAGCTGTTGATATGGCAGTGGTTTTGGACACTTGAACCCCAGCCATGATGCTGGCAGAGCTGCTGAGACCAAAAGATGGCACTATTTTTCTATTTCACTGCAAAGCAAATTCCTCTCCAAATCAGATTTGTTCACTATCGAACCTCACTCAAAAACACTTTTTTTCTGAGGCTTTACATACAGTAAAGTCCATTATTGAGAAGGCCAAATTTCTGCCAAAAAAAGCCTTCAGCTAAAAAATATATATCTATAAACTAATAACACATCATCCTGATGAAAAATAACACACAGGGAAGGCGTTTTTCTCAATTACTAATGGTCAATGTTTGTTATATTGTTGTGTTTAGTCCAAGAAGCCTTGATAGAGAGAGGCAGCTTTTCAACATGAATGGTACTTCAACTGGCATTTTATAAATTTTACAAAAAAAAAAGGAGCTCTAGAATATTTTACCTCCCTGCTAATATTAAAGAACGGAAGCTGTATGCAATGGGAGAAGGATCAGATGTGGGATCATAAGGCAGTGCTGCCATCCCAGAGGACAGCAGAGCAAAGCTCAGTGTGCATTCAGGGGCTCCCCCAGGAAGGAGCACACCCAGCACAGCCCTGGGAGTCCTTAGCTTAAAGAAATTCAGATATTAGCTAAGACAGACTCCAGGTCATGCTGCAGGGGAAGGTTCCTGATCCTCAGGTTGTTATAAAAGGTTCTTTCCTCTCTGCCAAAGGCAGGAGTCTGCCCAAGAGCTGAGCAGGGGTCCCTCTCCTCTGGTTACCCAGCTGGATGAATTATTTAGGGTCAGCAGAGGATTTAGAGACTTGATCATGGTGTGGTAGTCTTGGCTTTGGTGCTACACTTAGGCTGCCCTTTTTCTTCCCAAGGAAAGCATCACGACGTGGTGTCTGCCTGGAGCAGGATTCCCTGAGTATCTGGGGGGCACTGGGATATTCTGGTCCCCTGGATTCCCCAGAGAAGCTGCTGTGATGTAGAGTGGGTTTCCTCAGCCTGGCTGGGATAACCAGTGGCACTATTTCTGTCTCATATAAAGTCCCTAAAGCTGCCTGATACAGCCCAAGAAATGAGAATTTAAAGCTGAAGGGAGCAACAACACAGGGTTGAGTCATCCAAAGACACTCCCATTCCCTGGTGAGGTCACTTAGCCCAGATACTTAATTGGAGGCAGTAATGCAGCATGTATTTCATTTAGCAGTGTCTATATTGCAGCTTATCAACTAGACTGAAAAGCTCAAGAATAGCAGAACAGCAGATGAGAGACCCCAGAAAAGACAAAGGGATGAGAACAAAGTTCATTTCATTAAGAAAATGCAGGAATAAAGGAATAGAGCTTTTCAGACCAGTCTCATTAAAAGCCTAGGCAAATTACTGACATTATGGTTTATTAAATATCATTAAGCCAAGGACAAAAACCCTTCTGAAGAATGCTTACAGCAACAGCAAAAAAAAAAAAACCAAAAAAAACCCCCACCCAAACAAAAAAAAAACTAAAAAAAAAAAAAAGCTAAGAGAAACTGTGTTTTCTCTTAAATACTGCCCTTTAATGTAATTCTGAGATCTCTTGGTTTTAGCTCTTAAAACTTTAGACCATTTACTAGACATAAATCTGGAATTGAACTATGTTAAACTTGAAAATTTCAGCCAAAGATCCTGGGAGGTCTCATAAGTTTAGAGAAACATCAGCCAGTGGAAGTATTTTCCAAGAGTCCATTTGTGGGGAAGAGATATTTTTCTTTTTCTTTTTTTTTCCTTTCTTGAAAGCTAATTTGCAGTGGTACATGTGCAAGTGCATGCATATTGATTTTATTAATGAAAATTAGGAATGTACAAATCTGCCTCTGTGGAGACTGTGGGGTAGGGAAAGGGAAGGTTAATCACACAGCATTTCCCAGGTTCCACACTCAGGATTCTCTGCACACAGGCGTGGTGTGTCAGCCCCTGATTGGGATGCTGGGCTCCTTCTGCCCATCCTCTGTCTCCAGACCGTGGCACACATTGCAAGGGAGATAAAACAGAAGTAAAGATCCCTTGGCCAGCTGATTGCAATGCAAACTCAGAGCCATTTGGCACAGACTCTGGACTTGGGCACAGACCCGCTGTCAGCAACTAGAAAAGGGAGAAGGGGTTGGAGCTGCAGATGCAAGTGTTGCCTAAGAGCAAACCAGATATTGTGCGATTGGTTTTGGGCACAGAGGGCAGGGAACAAATCTGGTGTGAAATAAATGAGATTAATACACGTGAAATTTCATTCTTTTCAGCTGATTCTGGTTGCCAATGCCCCATTGATGTGCTGGAGTGGAAAAGCAGCAGAGGGTTTGCAGTCTGTTTCTACACAAACTGATAATGGGACTGTGAGTAAGTAGTGATTATTGTTATGGTTGTCACAAAAACATCACTCCTGCCAAAGACTTGGACGGGCTTTTCTTACAGCTGACTCACACATGAAGCTGCAGTGGGATTTTCAGGTCTTGTGCCCCACTGGAGTCACCTCTGTATGGCTCAGTGCACGAGAGGGAGCCTGTGCAGGCTGGCAGGGGTGTGAAGTGGCAGGTCAAGGATGATGGAAAGGAAAGCCAATGTTCGGGTCCATTTTGCCTGGCTGAAAGCTGTCTGCATGTCTGTGGATGAAGTGAAAGCAGCCCCAGGCTTTGGTCAAGAGATTAATGTGCCATCAAACCACAGAACCCATTAAGGAGCCAACTGGGCTAGTAGAAGGTGTCCTGCCCCGGGCAGGAAGGTTGGAATGAGGTGTTCTTTAAGATCCTTTCCAAGCAAAACCTCTATGTGATTCTGTGGGTGAAGTACCTGCTGTAGCTGATGAGCTCTGTGTGCATCTCCAAGGGTTTCTATTTTACAGGACCTCTCCAGTCACCTCCTGCAGAGATGGTAAAGCTGGATGGCTCTGCTGGATATCAACCATGCTCACGTTTTCCCACTTTGTCCCCAAGCCACATGGTCAAAGGACCAGCTGGACAGACAGACAGACAGACCACGCAGGACACGAGCACACAGCCATGGGTGATGGAGATGTCACTTGTGCCACTGCCTCTTACAAAGCCCAGATGAATTCTTACAGAGGTTGACAAGAATAGCCTCGTTCCATTCATTTCAAATCCCATAGGTGCTAGTCTTCATTTTTAGGCACCTAAATACTCCTGCAAATCTCCCCCTTAGTGCTGCGTGAGCTGGGGACAGATCTGACACATCAAACTTCAGCTAAAACAGGAGTTCCTAGATCTGAGTAGTTTCTAAATTGAGAAGCAGAACTTTTCAGACATATGCTGAGGTCAAAATTGCTCTTGCCAGTGAGAAAGTAATTTCTGGAGATATGCAGATTTTTTTTATTTTTAATGTATTTTTAAGGGGTTTTGTTGCAGTTGTTTTCTCATTTATGCTAAAGCGAGAGGCAGGAGAGATTTCTATCAGCAGTAACACATTGGGAATTGTTTGGGTCAAATAATTTCGCCCTTTTGTTAAACGTTGCTTTAGGAATATTATCACATCCATTGGTTATATTAGCAATCTGTTTATCCAGGTAACTGAGAGGCAACTGTAACCTGCCAGCTTCTCAGGAAGACAAAGACAGAGTGGAGAGTGTTTATATGATCCTGCATATAAATGACTTATTTATTTTGATAAGATATTACAGAAAACCAAAAGAGAGATTGGACATACAGCTGTAAAATACTTGTCACCATGAAATAATGCCCATTTTCTGTGCCTGTTAGTAATACCAATCCAGAAGAATGGTTTGGCCAGATGGATCACTGAATCCAAGTGGCTCCATGGCCAAATCCTGATGCCTCCTTGCTGGCCCTGGGTTGTGAGGATACTTGAGTGGGTGCAAGGGCAGCTGTGCAGGGCTTTGCCACCTCATTTCTGGGGGGAGAAGTGAAGTGGGATTTTTTCTTGTCTTGATCAGCATTGCAGTGGCTGTGCTCTTGAGCTCTGAGCAGGTTGAGCTCTGCTGGGCTGCAGAGCTGCCTGACCTTAGCCCAGGTCATTCCCACCTTGGCATCTCCACTTTGGTGACTGCAACAGCACTGCTGAGAGAGCTCTGCCCTTTCATTGTTTCTGAGTACTTTGAACGTTGCTAGAAGCAATGTATAATGTATTATTAAGTTTGTAAAAAAAAAAAAAAGAAAAAATTAAAAGAGAAAAAAGGAAAAAAAAATCTCTCTGAGAATGAAAAATTGCTTAGAATCTGCTGTCAAAACAGCAATGCTACAATGCCACTTCTGCAATTACAGGGATCGTGCATGCTTGAGTGATGAGACTTTTACATAGATGAGAAATAAGAAAAAGGTATTTTAAAATACAATTTAGTTTTACTTCATAATTATGTGGAACCAGGGTGATGCATCACACAGATATCCCTATGCTCAAGTATGAAATTGTTTGAACATTTATTTTTATCCAGAAGCGGTGCCATGAGCAATACTTCAGAATATTCTGAATTGACTAGAATTATATTAGTCACATTTTTATTATAAAGACAGTAATTTATGCAGGTGATTTAGAAAGTTTTGATTTTCATTTCTGAAGAGCTGAAGGGTCAAAACATAAATTAGAGTAGCACATGGCAGTGCTGAACATCCAGGCTATGTAAATACTAATAGTGCTAATATGTTTTAGTAAACTGTTAAATGTTGTTGTGTGGAATGGAGAGTCTGTACCCCTGGAAAAGAGGTCATGAAGTAAGTGATAGTATGGAGGAATTAATAAACATTAATTAATAAATAGTAAAATATTCATTCTTTTAAAAATCGTCCTGGGAGTCTGAGTCACAATTTGGCATTGCAACTTGTCAAAACAGCAGAGACACCATCACTTTTTGCAGCCTTGTCTGAAGGAGCTGAACCAGCTTTTGTCTCCCTGGAAGGTAAAATGTCCCACACATTTTAAGAGTTACTGCTTGCAAAGAACTTAAAACATTGGGTGGGTTTTTGTTGCTCTTTGTTTGGGGGGGGGGGGGATGGAATATTTTTTTTGTTTGCTTGGTTGGTTTGGTTTGGTTTTTGGGGTTCTTTTGCAAAGAACTTCATATGAAAGGGACTGAAAATCGTAAACAGGATCATTATTCTGCACACCACTGTGTAAAAGCTGCAAATTGCCTTTTGTCTGGAGTGAAACAGGCTATGCTTGCCATTCACACCTGCTGACTGCTGAGACTGATCCCTGCCCATAATAAAAATAATAATCCCAGACAAGAGGTGTTACAGGTAAGCCTGCATTTCTTGCACTGTGTGGAACTGCATAAAGACTTGATAGCCTTAAACATTATTTTTCTGTTGTTACTCTGAGGTGCAGGCTTGAAAATCATGGTTTTATGGAATCAGGGAATCATAGAATGGTTTGGGTTGCAAGGAACCTTACAGAGCATCTCATTCCAACCTCCTGCCAGGGCAGGAACACCTCCCACTAGACCAGGCTGCCCCAATCCCAATCCAATCAGCCCTCACATTCCTTTTAGGTGTTCTCTTCTGGGCACCATTGACACAAACATGAGAAGACAAGGACATCTCAATAGCACAAATTGCTTCCTGACAGTATCAGATTGCTGGGTAACCATTTGCTTAGGGCAATTACCACTAATTATTTAACAGAATTGGAAAAGCAGAAAAATAATCCATAAAGGGTACTAGGGACACATTACTGTGTGATAATGGGATTTTACAAGATAGACAAAAAGTACTCAGCTCTAAATGTGTCTGTGGATGCACAAAAAGAGATATGGATTTTTGTTACTTGTGATATTTCATGAAAAAAAAACCCTAAATACTGCCTTGTATTGAGCATGAGATTAGGTTTTGGCTGATATTTATTTATGGAGGAAGTTCTTCTTGATAATTTAGAAAGTGTGCAAAGTGCATCTAATTTTATTCCCCCAGATACACACATGAGATTCTGTCTAAGCTAAAATTAGCTGAGCGTTTTTTGTCTAGACCATCTGTAGATGTAATTTTATCTTGCAGACTACATGCACACCCAATTGTAGCATATAATGACTTGAGCCTCTCGTCCCCTCTGCAGGGCAGGAAGGAGAAAATGCTTCATCTCAGATCTGTGGGTTGGATTTTCCCTCCCTCTTGGTCAGGGTTTCTGCTTTCTACCCCAGCTACCTTCCTTGCCAAATGACCTGAAGTCAGGCTTATGGGAGACTGTGACTTTCCTTTATTGTCCCTGCACTTTTCATCTGTAAAAGGAGTGGAATGAAAACCATTAAGATCACACGGCTGCTGTGAGGATTATTAAATTAAAAGTGGTTTTGGACTGTCAGCTGAAAGAACGTCCAAGTATTGACTGGTATTAGTTCTGGGCTTTACTCAATTTCTGTAATTAATTAAGATGGCAACTGTATGGGAAAGAGTTTGACCATGTGAAGCTGCAAGAGCAGGAGTGGTTGAGCTGGCCCAGCAGTATTCTAATTACTTTCAAAAGTTTGTTAATAAGCATTAAGTACAGATTTTTAAAAACATTTTTTTAATAATTGCAATTCTCATTCCAACAGTTCACTTTGTTGGAGTCCATTAGGAGAACAAGAAAAAAATCTCCTGGTTTAGTCCTGTTGGTAGTGAATGGAATGAAGCCAGTGGATTGCAATGTATGGGGGAAACTGATCCCTGGAGAGCTGTTTGTTTTTGGCCAAGATAGAAAGTCCCATTGGATGAGGTGTCTGTGGGCACTGCTCCCATTTTTGCAGGCATTTTGCATGAAGCTGGCCAAGCTTGGTTTACTGAGAACTGCTTTTAATGCAGTTATAGATCACAACTGCTGGGCATCAGTGGTGAACAAAACCCTCTGATAATGATGATAATCTTATATTTACTTACCTCCAAGTCTTCCATTCAAATGGACTCCCATTGTGTTGATTCAACATATGAAGTCTTTAATGCACAGAATTACAGGTAACAAGACCTTTGATTGCATTGAATTAATAATATTGTCCTGTGAATCATCTTTGCATCTTGTGCTTTGGACAGCTTGAGTTGCAGTGGAGTGAGACAGCGACACTTCCTAAAGGTGGAAAATAAAGGAGGAGCAATGTAATGAACTACCCTAAACAAGAGGTTCCTCTTCTGTGACTATTAACTAAGTAAGATTGTTGGCTTGATTGAGAAATCCTTGATAGAGGGATTTAACCATGTAAATTTAATTTCTCTGTTTAAAAATCCTGTAATTAGAGCTTTAATTCAATCACTTGATGATATCAGGTGTTTCCTAGGTAGCACTGTCAGATGCTACTGCTAGTCAGCATGTTGTCAGAATGCTGCTACTTCCTTCAGAGGGTTATGCAAAACAGCTGCGTTACCAAAAATAAGAAAACTGAAATGTTAAAATGCTAGGATTGGACTCAGCTCCCTGAGAACAAGACTCTGAAATGCTTTTTATAACCTCCTGCTTCACTCTCTTCATATTGACTCACATCATTATGCAAATGCCATAAATTGCAATAAAATCAATTAAAGTGCTATTGAGTCTCATAAAAATATGTACCCATTAGTTTGCTGCTGAGACAGTATTTCTGGTCTGCTTGCTTTTTGCCAAGACAGGGAGGAGTGCACAGCACCAAGAGCACCAGGTGCCACCTTCCCACAGTGCCAGAGCCCAGGTGACCAAGGTCCTGCTCACATCCTCTGAGCTGGGAGTGCTCAGCTGGGGAAGGGCTTTGTGCTGGGTGCCAGGGAGTCTGGAGAGAGAATTTTGATAAGGGCATGGAGCCACAGGACATGGGGCAATGGCTGTAAATGGACAGAGGGCAGGATTAGATTGGATAATAGGGAAGAAATTCTTCCCTGCAAGAGTGGTGAGGCCCTGGCACAGGCTGCCCAGAGAAACTGTGGCTGCCCCATCCCTGGAAGTGTTCAAAGCTAGGTTGGATGGGGGTTGGAGCAACCTGGTTCAGTGGAAGGTGTCCCTGCCCATGGCAGGGGGTTAGAACTGGATGAGCTTTAAGGTCCCTTGCAACCCAAATCAGTCTGTGTTTCTGTGATTTCCATCCCTGCTCCAAAATCCAACCATGAAATCACTCCTCTTCTAACAACCTAACTGTGCTCCAAAGAAAGGATCTGAAACACCTGCCTGCAGGCTGAAAGAAAAGCTGTTATGAGCCATAATTGGATAGAAAATGTGGATTAAGAAGTAAGTCTTTAATATTTGTGTTTCCTGGAGAATTGTATCCTGACTGTGCTTAGGGGTTTGTTCTGATCCTTTCTCTGTAGTACCTTTGTCACAAAGAGCCCTGATTAATATCTTAGGCTGTTAGGTTTTGGTGTTTCTTTCATCCTGCTGAGGCAAACTCTACCCACAAAAAAAGAGGGCTCTGCAGGCTACTGTGAAGTGTCTGGGTTTTACATCGCTTTGGGGAGAACTCCTGTAGCTGAAAAACTTCACTGCCAGGCTGGGAAGGCTAATGCCTTTTCCTGCAGACCACAAGGACTTAGTCACAACAACATAAAAGTGATGCAGCAAATCACTGCAGCTCTCTGCAGTGCAGAACTGGGGCCATTTTTTCTGTGCAAATAAGGTTTGCATGGATCTAGTTGGTACCTGAGCTCAACAAGGTCCCCTGGAAAACTCTTCTATTCGGTATTACTGTGGAGAGAAAGGGAGTCTGGTTTTGTCCTATCGTTTTGAAAATACAGGAAATACCACCCAAAAAGGCAATAAAAATTAGATGAAGGGAGGTTTATGTAAAATATGTATGTGCCTCTAACTCAAGAACTGAGTAATGTCATTCTCTGAGTGCTAATTTGAAGGAATTTTACTTGAACATGATTTAATGTAAAACTGTGTATCTGCATTGTTGTAGACAACCTTATCTTATTTGGATTTAATGAGACCTTAATGTGAATGTCCAAGACCTTACCCATCTGAAGGGTAGCTTAGGAGAAAGTGCAATTGCACTATAAATAATTCACTTTGGTGCCTTGGCTACCATTCACCATAGCCCTTTTAATACCCCATAAACTCAAATGTACCATGCTATTTCTCTCCGTTTCAAACTGCTCTCCCAGGGACAGCAAATGGAATAGCACCATCAGACCATATGCTGTGGAGACTGGGGAGCTCACAAAATTGCAGAGGTACTGACACGTGCTGGGTTTTTCTGGCTGTAAAGTTCACGTGATAAAACACAGCTCATTCCTCTGCCTCTGTCTGATATGCATTGAGCAAGTTTTAATATCACAACTTCTGTGTGGGATTCAATGTCATCTGGAGTGAGGAAGGAGAGTTCTCCCTGGGCATTTTGGTGAGCAGAGAGCTTGTCCTTCCTCAGCTGCTGCTGAAACAGGGAGAAAAGGAGTCAGTCCTGCCTGATGGGCAGC
The DNA here is from genome assembly GCF_008360975.1 of Lichenostomus cassidix. Lineage (NCBI taxonomy): Eukaryota > Metazoa > Chordata > Aves > Passeriformes > Meliphagidae > Lichenostomus > Lichenostomus cassidix. The sequence continues at coordinate 8,477,287 of NC_139494.1, forward strand.
TGTCCTTTGCTCAATAACTTAGGCATGATTATTTCTGAAGTGCTGGTGTTGCAGATCTGGCAGAAGTTTATGGGAATGGGGAGTGATTCAGACAAAAGGTGCAGCTCTCTTTAAAGCCTTGCTGGTGTCCTTGCTCATCCCAAATGGTCCTGTTCAGTGACAAAACTCTGGAGATATTGGTTAGACTCAGCTGACTGAGTGTCAAAGAGAAGGGAGAGCTCAAGCCCCAAGCTGGTGTTTGCAGCAGCATCCTTTATCCATCTACATTTGGATTTATTAAAAAAATGGGGGGTTCACCACAGCCCCTGTCTGCAGAATCCCAGAGTTATCACCATGACCTGGTTTCTCCTTTCCCTCCCTCCCTCCCTGCCTATATGTTAGTGAATGGATTTTGGGCTTATCTTGGAGTGAGAAGACTCTGGCTTGTGGGCACCTTGAATTTACTGATAAGGAATCCTGAATGAGTTTCCCCCAAGTTATGAAATGCATGGCACCTCTAAGGCTATTGTCCCATCTGGCAGGAGAGCTGGAATCCCCACTCTGCCTTGTACAAGCCTCCATTAAGCACTGCAAAATGGGTCCATTCATAATTCATTTTAGGGTCTTGTCGCTGTTGAGCAGCTAGCAGAGTAAAGAACTCAGTTCTCAGTGGCAAGAAGGAAAGACCTTTATTGTTTTGATTTCATCATATATATAGAGTTTTCAAAAGTCACCCAGATTGGTCAGTCAGAAACCTCCCCCTAGGCCTGATTGGCCAGGCCTGCACCGTCCAGATCTTGGGACACTGTTTTTAATAACATCCAAACTTTATCTTTATTTATAAAACACAAAAAGAATTCTCATGGGAAAGACCTGCGCTAGCCACAGGGTCTAAATCTCAGGATGGAGTTGAAATGACTAGAGCTTCCTGGAAGGCAACCAGGATTTGTCTTGCCCTTTTCTTTTTCCTCTGGAAGAATAAAACCCTCAATTAGGACAGAAAAAGTAAGGTAGAGCAGGGGGGGAAGAAAAAAGCTAGAGCTGGAGCAGGAGGAATGCTGCTCCTGGGCCACAACTTCTTTTTGAAGGTTTTACAGATAAGAGGTTACATTGGGCCTGGCATGGAGGGATTGTCTTGAAGGATGATTTTGTTACCAAATCCCAACTCCTTTCTAATCAGGCCTGGTATTCCTACTCTCAAATGTACATTGGTCTTCCTTCTCTTAGTGTTAAATTAATTCTTGTTTTCCCAATTTCTCAAGTTATTAATTATTGCTAGAATGAGGTGTGAGAGCATGGCTCTATGTGTACTGTCTGATGGCAAGTTCCAGGTTAAGCTGAAAGCAATTTCCAGTCTCAAGGAGCTTCCAAATACAGCAGTGGCTCAGTTTCTTGGGTTTGCAATAATTTCAGTTTACATTTTTTCACTGCAGACTCTTTTCCTCAGCTGATTTTCTAACCAAGCTCTGCCCTCCCAACCCTGAAAATCACATATTACACCACAAGACCCCTCCTCTCTCCACTGCAGCACTTGCATTTAGTGCAATTCTCTCTGGAGTTCCTCGTTTGCCTTGGTTATTACTGATTAAATCTCTTCTCTCACCACCAGCTCCTTCTGCTTCGTTCTGCCAACAATGGCAATCCAATGTTTGCAAGGTAATTGCAGCTTCTGTGACCTGTGATGTGAAAATGGCAGCACTGTGGAATGAGACTAAGAGGATGAATTGGGCACTGAGAAGGGAAAATGCATCTGTTTGCAGCCAGTCAGGTAACCAAGGAAGGATAGTAATGAAAAAATGGGGGTTTAATAGTCTGGTAGTGTGAGCAGCACTGAGGTGAGTCTCTGTCCTCTGCTGCATGACCAGGGTTCCTGGCAGCTCCCTGGCTGGTGGCATGTCCAAGGCCACCATGGACATGTCACGTCTGAGAGGCTGGCTCTGTTGATGTCTACAGCAGTTTAGTTAGCTCATCTTTGGAGACTGATGCTTCTGAATTCTGCAAAACACTCCATCCTGCTTCTGACAACAGCATCACTCTTTATTACTTTGCTTGCTTTACTGTAGCCTTCCTATAAGCTTTGGGGTCAAATGGACCCCAAATGTCCCCTGACCCAGTGTGCTTTTCTCCACTCTGTGTCACAAGCTGTGAATGTCACATCTTTCTGTCACAGAGCAATAAATCACTGCTGCCTTCTGACCATGGGGACGGTGGAAGGCATGATTAACATCCTGTTGTTGCTGGCTGGCAGCAGGTTTTTGGCATGTTGAAGGAAGCAAGCTTTGTAATGGCTTAATGCACCCTTGTTCATAAGCTCAACATTAAATACATGCTTAATAAATTTGTTTTCTCAAAGTGGGGCCTGCAGCAAGTGACTGAGAGCTGGACTTTTCTAGGCTCTCTGCTTTCACTGACTCTTTCTATAATGCTCTGGAAAGTCATTTAAATGTCTCCAGTATGCAAGTTTACCCAACTGTAAAATTGGGTATAATAAGGCTTGCTTACTTTACAGCTGAGGTTTAATTCAGTCATGTTTGTTGTGAGTGTCAGATCTCATCTAGGAGGTATAATAGGAAAGGTGTTATAAATGGGCAGCACGGGGGGATGTCCATTAGCAAAGTCATTGTTATAAGTAAAATCTCTCTGGAACAGAACACAGAAATCAAACAGCAGCTGACAGAATCAGATAATGATCTTTCCTGTAAAACGTAACCTTCCAGATAATGAGATGAAGGTGTTAGGAAGGGAGCTGGTGTGACAGAATGACAAGCGTCACTAAGTGCCTGGAACAAACCCACGTGCCAAACACCATGCCACCCCTGTCACTGCTGGGATGTTCCTGCTTGGCACCTGCCCAGCCCTTTGCCCTCTGCACTTCTTCAGGTTAGTGTGGCAGGAGGACTCTGCAGGGTAAAGCAGAAGCCACATGGTGGGTTGGGAAACCTCCTGCTGCACACTCATCTAGACCACAAAAAGTGCCAATAAGAGCAATACACTTATTTTAGCCCAGCTGCCCTCCAGCAGCTTTGTTATGCTGAGCAGCCCCGTTGAGCAGAGCATGTAGTTTGTTTTAAGTGCAAACATTTATCACCTTCATGGGTGATTTATAATATGAAACACATTCAAAGAATACGGAGCGTGGTTTGTCCTGCCATAAAGGTTTTTGTTTGTGTTTGTGTTCTGAGTGCCTGTTTGCTGCAGAGAGAACCACTGGGGGTTTGTGGGAGTTGGTGTTTCGCTGAAGGCTGTTGGTTTTCATTAAACTCCTCTGTGTTATGTTAAAGGCTGGAGGACAGCCAAGCTGGGCCCTGCCTTGTTTGGCACGTGGAAAAATTCATTGCCTCAAGGTGCCAAGAGTCCAAAAAGTGGTAGTAATGGGGTGATGAGGGATAAATTGCTCTGAATATAGGTGAGAATAGAAAAAGAGCAGCTGTGGGCAGGTGAAATCTGGTTGTACCATGGCAAAACAGAATCTGGTTCCAGCATAAACAGGCAATTGCTTTGGGAGTGGTTTGGGGTAGCCATCCTTGTCTTTCTTCATTACTCAGGTGGAATCATTAATGTAACTAATCCAACTAATTATATGGGAACCCAATTTTGGCTGTACCAGGGAAGGTGTGGAGCTAATGCTGTACAAGCCAATGTGTCCCCATGACTGCTGCCTGCAGAAGTGACAGCTCTCAAACCCTTTAACCAGGGAGGCTCCATCTCTAATTTGGCCAACAATTACTTTGTAACATGGAAACCCCTAGTCCCCATATGTCTTTCTTATCCTCCAACACTCTGTGACTTTCCTGCCCTACGCGTTTTATTTGTTTGCCTGGTTTCACAAAGAAAATTGCCTTAGTGCAGCTGAGTATTTTAGATTTATTTGTGAACCATGTGGTGTTCAAATCACTCAGTGTGAGTTGTAGTAATGTCCAGAAGCTGTAGCTGTTTAAATTATAATTATCAGATCAACCAGGCAGTCTGGAAAAGGTGCTCCCAGAGAAAAACATCCTTCTGGTTCTGCTTTTCCAAGAAATTCAACAGCTACTTGCACTTACTGCGTATTACAGTCCTTCTTTTGAGTTTTATATTTCATGCTTCCACTACATATCTCTTTGTTTTCAGTGTCAGGAAAATGTGGTCCACTTCTCAAAAATTAAGAGCTTCTAAGGGCTTCAATTAAATTTGACTTTCTAAAGAGTGTTCTCTGCTAAGGGTCACGTCCTCTGCTTTTCTTCCTCAGCCTCTCCTCAGTGGAGAGTTCTGCTGGGAAAGAACTGTATCACTGACTGTGATAGTTGTCATGTTCCCCTTACAAATATCTCCTCCGTATATTAATCTTCTGTTGCATGTTGACACGAGCAGACTGAGTGCCTGGGATGGAGGGGAGAGCTCCCCTGTGCCTGGCTTTGCACAGGGCTGTGATGGGGACATTGCAGAGACTCTGAAAGCTGCTGGCCAGGGACACACTGAGGAGCTGGGCTCAGATATGCCTGACAGATCCTGTGGAAATGACCTTCAGCCAAGCCTCCCTCTCTCACACACATAGGTAGGATAAAAGATGGTGAATGGGTAAGAGAACGGGAGGCTAAATAAGCAGACAAAAATAACCAGTTTAAATTCAGCCAGGGCTCAGATTTCAATCTGACAGCACACTGCATTTCATTGCATTAAAGGGCAAGGGATAGAGCAGGTCTGGTCTCTTTTCCCAAGTGTGGCACTCTGGACATGGAGGTTGGTCAGCAGCCCCTCCGTGTGTGAGGACAGGGCTGGGCCTGCAGGGACCTTTGGTGACACAGAGCAAGACCTAGAACAAGACCCAGAACTGGGTTGTGGCTTCAGGGACCTGGCACAGGTGACCCCTGCCCTGTGGGGATGATGCTGGTAGTACCATGAGTGAGGAGCTTCGCTGTGCCCACAGGCAGAAAGCAAGTAGAAATGCCTGGGTGTGCCAGAGACATGGTGCCCAGCCAACGTGAGTCCCTAGAGATGGCTGAAAATTGAAGATAAACCAAAGGTCTTGGACCTCAGGAATGAGCGGAATAATGTTGCTGCTAAAGGGAACACCACAGAGCTCTGACCTACACTTCCTTACGCTGTTTCTTCCAACACATTGCTTCTGCCATGGCAATCTGTTCAAAGGTGATGCTGCTTCTCATGCTTTCCCCCTCCTTATTTATTTTTAATGTTGCCTAATTTTTATCTCACTATCCAACCGACCTTTCACTTTTGCTGTTCATCTTAAGACAGCCTCTGAATTCAGTTTGTCCTTTGTGAATGGTGTTGGAAGCCCATATGTGCCTCCCAGTCTGTCTGTGCTGCTCATCCTGTTTCAAGGGAGCACTGAGGAGCCTGTGGCTGCCAGCCTGGCTGTTTCCCCTGCCCAGCCTGGCAGGGACCAGCAATGCCCATGAGCAGGTTGTCAGAGGTGAAACACAAACTTTTATGCACTCTCTGTAAGTGTTAATGAACCTTGTAAAGCGAAAGCTCAGTGAAGTATACCAAGCCCCAGCTGTTCTCCCTGGGGAAGACAACCTGGCAGAAATTGCACTATTTGCTGAAAGATTCTTTCATTTCTAAGGCTGGTGTGGATATACAGGAGGTAGTTGCAGAGGGAGATGCTTGCTAAGGGATTGCTGCCCTTGGAGCACTAGGCTTCTTCGAACACAGTGATGTTTCCTTTTAAAAATGTCTTTTTTTCTCTTTCTCTCTCTTTTTTTTTTTCTTCTTTCTTTTAAACCACTATGCCTGGTCACTGCCCTCAATCCTCCTCTAGTATTCTTTCTGATGTCCAGGAGGGGAACCCAGTTTTATCCACCACTGAGGGGTGTATGAACCTTACAGGAATACAGAATGGGTCAGATTGGAAGGGACCAGAGTGGGTCATCTAGTCCGACCTCCCTGCTCAAGCAGGGTCTGCCCGGAGCACGCTGCCCAGGATTGCATCCAGACAGTTCTAGAATATCTCCAGTGAGGGAGATTCCACAATCTCTCTTCCCACAGTCAGATTCTGGGACCAGTTTTTTGAGTATTTACTGGGCAGAATCAGGTTTTCAGTTGTGCAGCTCAGGGTTCTGGAGAAACTCAGGATTTTGTTCCCTCTCGTGACTGACTGGAGCTGACATAAACACCTTAGCTGACATTTGTGAAGTGATCACAGAGAGCACTTGGAGCTGAGCTGAGCTGAAGGGCAAGGATAATATCCACTGCAGCAGAGGATGCATTCACCTGCTGCCAGGTGCAGATGGCAAGCCCTAGGACAAAGGCAAAATGAAAGACAGAGGAATGGAGTGACACTAAAAGGGAAAATCTCTCTCTTTTGAAGTCAATAACTGAAATGTTAAGGCTAAGCAACTTCTCTGAGTTAGTTATTGATAACCTACAAATGACAATGAATTGACACTGCTAGCCTGGCTGCTTGCAGCTCTCTTGGTGAGTATCTGTTGCATAAGTTAAGATGGACATCTTTTTTTTTCAGTTAAGTTACAGAAAAGAGGCAGGATTATGCTCTTACAAGCCACCTACAACAGTTCAAACAAATAATTTTCTTGATTCACTCTAATACTTAAGACAATAGGAAGCTCTTTAGTTCTTAGAGGAAAAAAGGTTCCAGCTTTATATAAAATATTTTTAGCATCACAGAAGATGTACTATCATCAGTTATTTCTTTATAGTTATGAATTGTCACCATTGCAATTTGTGCATTGGGTATTGCTAGAGAAAGAGAAGATACAATATTTCTTTCTGGTTCTGTTTTGTTTTTGTAAATTGCAAGTCGTGATTCAGGTTTCTGCATTCAGGTTTATTTCTGTCTCCCATTGTGAGAATATAATCAAAAATACCTACTATCGCTTTCATTTTTAAGAGAGGATGGATAAACCAGCTCAGCCACATGTCCTGTATGAAGTTAAATACATCTTTTGGTAGTTCTTTTCTTCTTTAACAGCAAGAGGATGTTATTTAGTACCAGAACCCAAAGGTGAGTTTCTAACTGTACAAATTCCCAGGCAATAAATGAATGAATACCCTTTAAATGAGGTGAATTCTAATCTTTCTTCTGCAGATGAAGTGCTCCGGGACTAGTCATGAGACTGAAAAAGGCATCTATGTCCTTCATCCTATGAAATCTTATGTAATATCTGACTGGGGATCACTAGATGGGCTTCAACACATCTTGAATGCATTTCATAGCCCATATGTTTAAAATTTGCTCATGTAGCCATATGTTGAAAACTTCCCCAAATGCTGCTACTTCTTATTTTTAGGCTGTTTTTAAGTTCTAAGAAAATGACAGTCTAATGGTGTGACCCCTGTTACTCCAGACTGTGCCAAACATATTGTAGTCAGTTACTCCACAGTGACCCTAAAGAAATGGAAAGTGTAGGAGTGAATGTTAGAGAAGCAGAGAGAGAAGCCTGGCAAGTGACTGCAGGGAGGAAAATGAAGACCAGTGTTTGGAAGGTGCTGTGATTATTATCTTTCTCTTTTCTTGGTAATAATTGTGCAAAAATTTTAGTTCAGAAAGGAAGGATCTTATAATTGATAACCAAATCATAATCTCTCTGTATAAAATGTTGCAGATCATCAGCATACAACTCTCTCCATATGCACACTGCTATAATTTTATATTCTCATCTTTAGGGCTTGTTCATGCTCTTGCATGTATTAAGTCTCTTCCTGTAGAAATTATTAGAGTATGGACCTCTTTTAGGGTTGTCACCTTCCTTTCAAACAAGGGAGATTTGAGTTGAAACTAAGAAATCATCAGTGATAATTTCCAAAGGGGCACTCACGGGTGAGCCAATTGCAAGACAAACATAAACAGGTGGTAGGAGCTCCTTCCCAAACCTGCATGTGCTTGCAGTGGCTATTGAAGCTGAATGAATAATGCAAAAAAGAATATCTTTTCTTCTCCACTCTCTGCTCAAGAGTACAATATATGCTCACATCGTGTGGGAAATGCCATTTTCCCCATCTCCGTGCAAGAACTGAGCAACTTACCCTGAAACCAAAAGGCAGCAACCTGAAAGTGTGCAAAGGAAATCACTTTCTGAACTTAAATATATTAGAATACAAACTGTGGCAATGTAAGATGTCTAATCCCTCTATCAGTGCTGAGTCTTTAGTCTAAATGCTAAGTGGGAATGGCATATGCAGAATTTAGACTGAGGACTTGAACCTGATAGAGGGATTACCCATTTGATATGACAAGGAAATAACCAGTGTTATTAGAGTTAACAGAAAAACTTTCTGGAAGGAGATTTAAAAGCTCATGCTGCTGAATTTAAACCAGTATTTCTCCAGCTGTGGGGCAAGCAAACAGAATCACTGAATAGTTTGGGTTGGAAGGGACTTTAAAGCTTATTTAATTCCAACCCCCTACCATGGGCAGGGACACCTTCCACTATCCCAGGTTGCTCCAAGCCACATCCAACCTGGCCTTGAACACTCCAGGGATGGAGCAACCACAGCTTCTCTGGGCAACTTGTGCCAGGGCCTCACCACCCTCACAGGGAAGAATTTCTTCCTAATCTCTAATATAGTGCTGCTTTCTGTCAATGTGAAGCCATTACTCCTTGTCCTGTCACTCCAGGCCCTTGAAAAACTTCAATATAGCACAGACATAGCACCTAGCTTTCTAAAATGGCTTTGGTTCAAGTGGGGCATCACCTGCCACTGTGATTAAGTGATGTTTAATGCAGCAATCAGTAAATTGTTGAATGTGCTGAGCTCTCTGTGCCCTCTGCACCGACAGCAAACTCTTCGGTTTTGTGTCTGTCTGACTAGAGCAGTCTGAAGGTAATTTTTCAGGAGTTAGAGCCACCACAGCACAATTAGCACACTGCCTCAACATATCAAGGCCTCCAATGTGTTAAGTATTTTGCAGTTTTTCTGCCAGAGAAAAAGTTAATGTTGAAGTACATTTTTTTGATGCTTAGGCACGTTTCAAACACTTGCCATCAGACTGATACATCTGAACAAACAGAGAAAATTCATTTGTAGAGCTGCTAGCAGAAAAGTTTGGAAAACATAAAACATGCTTTATCTGCTATTTCCTATAGCAGAGTGAAGCTCTACATGTTCTCCACTGTACTGCTTGGTCCTGGCCGCCCCCATGGCACCCTGGGACCAGGCTGGCCCAGGATCTGACTGCCCAATTGTGGCTAAATTGGAAAGAAATTTACTTTTAAATTCATGTCATAATTGATAATATCCTTAGGCAATCCTAGGAGGCTTTGGGAGCTCTTCTGGGATTAGCAGGTTCAAAAAGCCCAGAATCAAATTATCTCCCATTTAACTCCACTAATACCACTCAAACTGTTTAAAGGACTGGTTTTGTTGTTGGTTTAGATTTTTATGCTGTAAAAACACTATTCAGAAATCTCTAAGAAATAAAAAAACTGTTTCAGCTCCTGCTGCAGGTGTATGTCTGTCCTTTGAAGATCCATCCCATGATGAAACTCTGCCTAGTGATGGAGCAGGTCAGTCCAAGGGTCACCACTCAACATGTCCAACAACCTAAAATCAGTGCTGTTCTTCCTCAAAGAGCTGGCTAAAGGTTTGTAGGTCTGCACGTACCTTTGGAAATGAGGGCTCTGGCCATAAGGGCAGAGCAAAAGCAAGAAGGGGCTTGCAGCTGGAGGTGAGGCAGGAACCCTCCTTCCTCCTTGCTCTTGTGATGGATGCATGGACCAGCTGGGTGCATGCTAATTTGGCTGAGAATTGTTTAAAATTTGCTCTTCTGACCTGAAGGCAATTTTTTCTCAGTCTCAGATCTGAGGGAAAACCCAATGAGCAAAGTTGTGCTGGGCATTATATAATGGAATAAAGGTGTGTATATCTATATATCTTTATCTATATCTATCTATACCTGTATCTATATCTATATCTGTATCTATCTATATAATATATATATCTATATCCATATCTCTATCTATAGCATCTATATCTATATCATCTATATTCGTATCTATATCTATATATTGTTATGAAGTTCCTGAACAACACTTTTGGCCTCATGCAGAGTCTTGAGTTGAGAACAACCCCCAGACAGTAGCTTTGATTTTACACCTTGGAGAGGCACCACAGTGCAGTTCAGGTATTTTGCAGAAGATATTTTGCAGCAACTTCTTGCCATGGGGACACCTCATATGTGGGGAGCTCTGCCGGTCCCCCCTGCTCATGTGCTGAGAGGATTTTTGGGCTCTGGGAGCTCCCCCCATCATGTGCTTCCCTGTTTCATCCCTGGAAATTAAAGTCCTTTCAAGTCTGGCTCAGTTTACTCAGCCACAGGACATATCTGATACCTCTCTGATGAGGTTAATGCAGCACCAGGAGGAGCTTCCCAGCGCCCTGGGATGAGTGGTGCCACACAAGTGCCAAGTACTTTTATAATAAAGCACTTAATAACTAAGTGTGCCTCTCAGCGAAGAAAATCCATGAGTAACTCTCTGCAGTGGAGAGGGCACTTGGTTTTGTATTGCTGTCACTGCTCAGTGAATACCCCAGAGAACTGTTTGAAATGAGTGTGATATCTTCCAGGGAGATCAGGGTACTTCCACAGGGATTTTGCTCAGAAACCTGTGAAGCTTCTGTTCCTCTAGCTTTTGACGGCTTATAGCTTTCTCTATTTCTGTCATAATCATTCATTAGGTTTTGTCAAACTGTTCCAATTGCTATAGCAACTCTAATGAAATCTAGCTCCCTAAATAGCCACACCAATTTTATCAGGTCAGAATCTGCCCTTTCCAACTAATTCACTACCTTCTGACTGTACTTTTTTTCCTCTGAGTAGAGAGTCTGCAGTGAGAAGGAGCCCAAAATTATCAACCCAAATATTTTTTTCTCCTTTCAGCTTAAACCAAATTTTTTTTTTTTTTGGTTGGTTGGTTGGTTTTTTTAAGTCATGCGTGTATTCCGCTAATGTGTGTGGAAAGACAAACTCTCTGGAGAAGCAAGCCTCTTGTTCCTGTGATGCTCTTGCTGGCTGACCTGAGTATTTAGAGCAAGACAATGAAAGCTCACCATCATTGCAACCCAGCACATGTAAGATTTCTTTCAAATGTCCTATAAAGAGAGGGTGTGGTGTCTATTTTATGATAAAATCTCTACTATTTCACTGCAGTGAGATCTGATCTGTCTTGAATTCAAGACCCCAGCAAGGCAGTCTATATTATATTTGCAGCACCCCAAAGCACTTAGTCACCCCTTTCACATGGAAATCCATGACAGAATTTTGCAGTACTTTTTTTGCCATGTGAGTGGGTCTATAATTGAATAGTAAATGTCTCTTTTGCTGCATTCCTTCTGGAATAATATCTCCTGTGCAAAAGCAAGATTTGATTCCAGTTTCTGCCAGTGAATGAGCTCTTTAGGTTGTTTAATTTAAAATAATTTGTTTAACTTTATGGGTTGGAAGGAATAAGATGAAAATAAAAGATGAGCGGCATGCACTGCCCCGAGTTTCAGCTGCGGCCAAACAGCATCAATAGATATTCCCCAGCTGGACAGCGATGAAATTATTCTCTTTGGCTGGACAAAGAGGTTTTTTGCTAAACGAATGACTGAAGCCATACCTATAAATGACAGCACCCTAATAATAAAACCACCATATTTCACAAGTTTTGAACAGAAAGCAGGGAAATGTGGAATGAATTCGGCAGCTGAAATAGTCTGCCTGATGTGTATTAAGGTACTTTGAAAGAGTATTGTGAAACTTCCATTATACCTTCCTACATTTTACATGAGCAGAAGCCTTCTTCTTGCCTATCTTGTATATGTTTCTCCACAAAAGGAAATGAAAAAACTTTTTCCTTGCTGTTGGAGAAAAATGGTGAAACACCCTCTGAGACAGTGGGTGTTTGAAATCAGAAAATTGCCTAATAATCACAATGCTATGAAGTCTGGCCTAAAGTACTATTTTCATTTTGCTTGAAGACCCTCATAAATTTCAGCACTGGAATTTCATCAGGGATGGTATTTTTGAAGGTACTCAGGGAATGGAGTGGAGGAAGATCCCCAAATTTGGCTAATACTCAGTGCCAGTTTCATGCTTCATGTTTTTCCCTGTTACTCCTTTCTTTTTCACTCCCTGTTACTTATTTTCTTTTTATCCTGTGTGCTGTGCTGCCTGTATGCCTTGGTCCCACAGCTTTGGTAGGACATTTGTACATCGTGTGCCCTCTGACCCCTCTGCTGGGAGAAACCTCTACACAATCACTTGGAGTGGCCTTAAGTTGCACCAGCGGAGGTTCAGGCTGGATGTTAGGAAAAATTTCTCCACTGAAAGATTGATTAAGCATTGGAACAGACACCCCAGGAAAGTGACAGAGTCACCATCCCTACAAATATTCAAAACATTAGTAGAGAAGACAATTTGTGATATGGTTTAGTGGGCAAAGTGGCATTTGGTCAAAGGTTGAACTTGATGATCTTGGAGGTCCTTTCCAACCGTAATGATTCTATGATTCACCTCCTCAGAGGATGGCATAACCCAAATGGCATTTCCATCCCCTACAGAGCCTTGCCCTGTGCTCTCAAACAGCCACAAGGAGTTTGGGAGGCAGGAGCAACACTCACTTTATAATGGTAAAACGTGAACAAGAATGCAGCAGGACTGTAAAAGAAGTTAAGTTGAGTTGGAGAACGGAGGGAATACTGGTAACCTCATGGAAATGAGGAGTCTCTGGCCTGACTAGAACCCCCTGGCTGATAACCTTCTTGAAGCTGCCCTGGGCAGAGCACTCGCTCCCCTGCAGCAGTTTTTAATTTCTTCCCCTGTCCGCTGAGATCTCCATCACCCAGCCACACATCCCATGTTTAACTAGCACACAGAGCTTTCCGCAGATCAACACTTGTGTTGCTCTGGGGACACACCATGTAAATACCATCCAGTCAAAGTCTGACCCTACTGGAAGTGGTATATTTGTAGGAAGATGGTGCAGGTGAACATATGTATTTTGTAGAAGTCCACAGCTTAAGAATTGCCAAAACCATTATTATTTTACATTGCAGACTGGTAGGAACCCATCAAATGAAAGGGGAAAGCTGGAGGCAGGGGTGCTCAGATTTCTCTGTGAGAGCAGATGCAGAGAGAAAGGTCTGCAGGGCAAAGTCAGGAGGATCATGTCTGAAATCAAAGCAGGGTCTGATTAAAGTGGTAGTATTTTGATGCTGGAAGGATCTAGGTACAGGAGATGACAAAAAGCTGAAAAGATCTCCAGAAGCAATGTGCAGATTCAAAGGGTGATACTTTAGTGACTGGAAAACATGGTCTGCAATGAAAGACAAGAATCTGGTTCTCACCCCAGGAGGTTGGCAGTGCCACAATGATTGGCGTGGTTAAGCTGAACTTTGAAAGTCTTTTCAGAAAAACACACTGCCCAAAATTATTTTTCTCTACTCGTGTGTTCAATCCCATATTTGTTCATTAAATACTTTATAATGATTTCATGTCACCTCAGAGTCTTACAGGAATATGCTGGTATTTAGGAACTTTGCTTCCCTGTGTTCCAGAATTTTGATTCCTTTTGTAAGTTTCCTGAGCTTATTATACATTTAATAAGCTGCTCTGGCTGACTACATCATCTGAAATCTCTGCACTTAGCAAATGCTGCTCTGCTTTAGCTTCTGCTGATCATGACAACCAAGCTGCTCACATCACGTAAATCACTAATCCGATGAAATAACTCAGTGTCACTCTCTGGAGTACATAAAAAACCCCAAACAAAACCGTCATCTAAAATGGAGCGTCAATCACAGAGAACAGTTATACATTAAATTTTAGCTGTGGGGAAAGAAAAAGCCCAAACCTCTCAATTTCACTCATAAAAATCTCTTTAGTTGTGAGTTTTCACAAGCTGCTGTCTAATTCAATGCATTCATGATGTTAAATTACCATTTACCTGTAACTCTTCTTTTACCCACAGCCATTAAATCTGCCTCAGCTTATGCCCACCTCCTCTGAGAAGAACGTGATAGAACTTCTTCCTCTCCAAGCCAGAAAGCAATAACTTCTTCTTGCCTTTATTTTTTTTCCTGAGAAAGGCACTAAAGAGGAATTGAGACATCTCCAGTATTGAAGATTACTTGAAAATAAACGTCTTGCTGGCTAAAAGAATTCCCTTGCTATTTTCCCATTGCCAAACCACATTTACATTTCTAGTCTTATTTAACTAGAATTTTTCCCACATCTGTTGCAGGAGATTAAGGGTTCATGTTCTGGAAACTGTGTTTCTGAAGATAACTTCTGAAACTAGGAACATCTTGCCAGAAAGGAGGCTTCTCCCCTGTACACCCTCTGTCTCTCCATGAATCCTTTGGGATGTAAGAGCTGTCTGGGGGCAACTTTCTAATCATCACGATTTCAAGGAACTTGTGTTCAGCTTCTTTTTTCTCCTTAAGTGGCAGCAGCTGAGCGCAGATGTCTGGATTGGCAACAATTTTGAACCCAATTAACCCAGCTAATGGCACCACAGCCCTCAGTGAAGTGAGGGATTATTGCAAGCAGACATGGCACAGCCACTCACCCCTGTCACATGCCCTCGTGTCACTGAGAAAATGAGTGGAGGTAGGAGCCACCAAGAGATTAGCTGTTAGAATATTGTTAATTAAGCACCAGTAGGAAGTTTGCCATAAAAACAGAACTAATCTTCATCTAATTCATACCTCATGTTTGGCACTATGTTACTATATCACATAAAATAGTCTCAGTCCAGCATGTGGGCAGCAACTTCAGAAGGAGATGTGAATGTGAAGCAGGATGAGAGATTCAGGAGGTGTAACCCTGCCATGGGGCATTCACTGAAGTCAATGTGTGGCAAATTCAAATCAAACAGCTCCAAAATTTCACGGGGTCACCCATTTCTGCATTCTTGTGGCAGGTCATGTGCATTTTAGACCAGGAGAGCAAGCTGGAGCAGCCAGGAGCTGTAACCTGTCTGGATTAGACAACTTGGGGGGTTCTGATTTGCAAGATTACACCTACAACCTCCCATTGCAAAATGGTGAATGGATTCTCAGCTTCACAAGGACTGCACAAAGTAGGTGAAAGCAAATAGCTGATTTTTTGGTAGGTCTTCCTGCAGTCCCCTCTGTCTCTTCTGTGTGGTTAACAACAGCCGCGGCTGATCTGTGTTACTGGTGGATCCCTGCAGTTTTACACAAGTGGTTCATATAATTTCCCCCAAATTAACCAGCTCAGGACTCCTGCCACCCTATTCACTGGTTCAATTTCCCCCTGGAATTAAACTACTTTTTTTCTGTGCTGTATCTTGAGGCCCATTTTGCTGAGGGTTAACCTGAGCAGTGGAGTGCTGTGGGAAATGGCACAGTTGGGGAGCAAAGCTGCTGTTGCAGAAAGAAATGCTAAAGCCATGTTTCAGAAGAGATTTTAAGAAAACTACAGATAATATCCTGGCCTGTGTTATCCATTCAGATAAAATTGAGTGTAATCCTACCCCTACTGCTACACCACTAAATGTATTTAAAGGAAGATATTTATTTCCCCTCCTATTATCCTTCTTTTCTCCTCTCCTCTTGCACTCCAAGCTACTTAGAAGTTCAGAAATGAATAGTTTAACAAGAAACTTCTGCTCTCCCCCTCATGTCTGGGAAATTTTTTGGGTCATATTCATTGATTTCAATGCTTCCTTCCCTCTGCTATTATGATTCAGGGCTTCAGGGATCCGTTTTGTGGGCAGGCTTTAAAGGTTACTCCCTTTAGTACCGTAATACCTCTTACTCTAAGGTTACTCTGCCATTTTTTTCTCTTGGAAGTCTTCAATTTTTGTTTTAAATGGCAAATATCTCTTCTAGCCCTTTTGAAGAGACCTCCTGCTTTTGCCCTGCTTTTCCAGCTCTCTGTGTTACCACATTTGGATTACAACTGATGACAGCAATTATTACACATTCTTTAGATATTCTGCTAATTTACAACCAGCAATGAGTGGTGGCCATGGTCAAGTAGGTCTTTCTGTATCTTTATCAAAATTCAGGCTTGACCCTATTCCTGGTATTTTGAATAATTTTTTTTGAATAACTGAGAAATTGAGCCTTGCCAGGACAATAATGCTCATTATGTAAATTCTAATCCAGAACAGGCAGCATCATTTGGATTTTGAGTTGACAATTTTCTCTGATTCTCTGCCTTCAGGACAGCATGACCCTCCACCTCTTGCTGAGCTAAGATCTCTGTATCACTTATCCCTGTAAAAAGGGCAGAATGTAATAAATTTAATATTTGAATTCATGATTTGTTGCTTAGTTGCATATGCCGTGAAGGAAAAGCAGTAATATTGCATGATTTATGTAACTAACTGACAGTCCAAATTTTAAGGCTTGAACATTGAATATTCATGCCATGTTTACGTGAGCTATTATCTACAGGGGGGAATGTCAAGAATAAATTCAACATCTTCTCTTGAACATTTTTAAGCAAATAAATTATTAGTTAGTCTGAATACGTGGCTGTGTTTTACGATTAAATCTCTAAGTGTGATTGTGCATAGGGTAACTCTTGGCTTGAAATTTTCTCACCATGGTGATGGACAGATTCTGCTCTCTAAATTCTGCATATTAGAATGAGAGTCTGTACAGCACAAAGTGTGCTTTGGGAAGGGAAAGAATTAACTATTGAAGCATAATACCTTCAGTTCCTCAGGGAACAGTGGAAATGCATTTTCCCCTGTACCCAGTACAAAATATCCCTGGGACAATAGGAGAGGCTTTTCTCCAGAAGAGCATATACTTGGGAAGCTGAAAAAGAAATGCCTTCACCATGACAAATGTACAGCAGCATGTAAAAAAGACTGTCTCCTGAAATAAGGAGATTTGCTGAATAAAGAGCAAATGCATTTTCTCATTTCTTCAGATGAAAAGGTACTAAGATTTTCATTTTCAATTGAAAGTCATAAATTCTTCTTCTTAGGAAATAATCTATAAATTGAAAAGATTTATCAATTCCTCTAAAACGCACACTTTCCCATAATATGCCAGGCAGTCTGTTCTGAGCAGGGATCAGAGATAGCTGAGATGCTCTTTTGTGTCCATTTTTGCACACAGTCTTGCTAAATCCAAGAGTATGATGCAACATCTAATGAAGTTAATAAGAACATTTCAATAGAGTCTGTATTAGGCCTTTAAACACTAAATATAGTCTCTAAATGCAACTTTGTGCAGCCTCCCATTTATTTTTATTAATTTTAAGCTTGTTCTGTCCTGCATGTTAGGAAAGGATTTACACTAATCTGACAAGTACTGAATGATTTGGTTTAAATTGCTGGCTGCTGCTGTAATGTCTGGAAGGAACACAAACCATGTCAGCCTTGTTATGCAATAGAATTAAAAAACTGGATTTTAAGCACAGTCCCAACATTTTTGTTGTGATTTTTGTTACTTTACAAAGGCAACTACCCTTCTGTGTGTTGATACATATGTGAGAACAGTGCAAAAGCCTTCCTTCCTCAACAATGCTATTCTGACCTGTGTCACTGAAGAGAATTTATGTGTTTATTTATTTATTACCGCTATTTATTTTTTTCAAGTGGTCAGAAAATAAGTAGATGGGACACTATGCAGTGTGGGAGTGTTTGGTTAAAGGTTGGACTTGATGATGTTGGAAGTCTTTTCCAACCTTAATGATTCTGTGATTTAGCTTATTACAGGACACTGCCTTGAGCATTTTGTGCATGAGCTGGAATATGTTTTTTCAGCCAAATGTCAACAAATCTGAGAATAGGGGTGGATGAAGCAATGGTATTTAGGGAATTGTAGATAGCCTTGAACCAGTGCAGCCTGCAAGCCTCATGAGAGCAACTCTGCTCGCTCATCTGGAATCCACATGGAGGCCTGAAGGAACATCAGGGCTTTCCAGAGACCTATGGCTGACTTGCCTCAAGAGTTGGGTCATTTGACCATAATAATCAGACCTCATATTGACTTCATGATGAGCAGGGCTCTGTCACAGGGATGTAAACAGCCTGGGAGCTGATTTGAACAGATGAGCTCCACCATGACTCAGCAAAAAGGAGTTTTGGAGAAGCTATGGACCTGTTTGGAAGTATAACCTATAGAAACCATCTGTGAGGGACTTAGGCTTTAGCTTCAGTGTCCTCAAAAGCTGTGAATTATGATTTTTGCTGCACTTGAAGGATCGGAGTTCTTTGTCCTAGTCTCTACCTCCTTGTTAAGAAAAAGAATGGTTTTGTACATCTCACCACTGAGGTTTTCCATTCCTGATGCCATATTGCTTCATTCTCTTTGGGCTTGTAATGAATGTCTGTTCCTTTGTCTCATTTTCTCTCTTTACTGTTCTTCCTCTCCCAGTGCTTGATTACCAGGGACTAAATTTAAATGAAAGTGTATTTAAATGCTTAAACCTTTTTTAAGCACCTGACTGACTTTTTTTTTCCCCTACTGTGATTAGAATATAGGCCTAAGTGATTAATCTGTCTTCTTGAATAATGACAAAACTTTGCATCAGCATGAGAAGATCTAACCTTTGAAAAATTCCCCTGGGAACATCCACTTCTGCTGGGGATTTCACTGCCATTCAGAGCAGTTAATAAAAGAGGGAAAGCCAATAACACTGCCAGAAGTTTTTGCCACATAGAAGTCAGAGAATCAGTTAGAGGCTGTCAAATGTAATGTATGGCATTATTAATATGAAGAATTTCAGATCAAAATGGGACTTACTGTCCCAGCGACTGGGTCATGTGGAAGTGGCTGAGCAAACGGGGAGTCTTCAAGTGGAACATTAGAGGAGAGCGCTTGAGCAGACTTTGCAAAGCCATTAATCTCAGTATTTCAGGAGGATGAGAAGGTATAAGATAGGAGAGGAGGTATTCCAGCTGTAATGCTGGGTGTGTTTTAGCATTTGGCCTTTTCAGGATGTGGGGAGCCTTTCCCTCCTGGTGGGCAGAGTGGGCTGTGCATGCCTGGACAGGGCTGAGGAGCAGAGGAGGAGCCAACACAACCCCCCATCAAATCCTCTTGGTTGAGGCACCAACATCATAGAACACAATCTTCTCAGCCTTGCCCCAGTACTTTTTCTTCTCTTTTTTTAAAATGTCACAGTCTGAAAACACTGGCTCAAACCACACAGGAATATGCAGTGCCTGGTAAGAATTCATTATGCAGTCATCTGTTCATAAAGTCACAGAATGTTTATTTGTTTAAATATTTGTCTTGTTTGTTTCGTATAAATTATCCCAACTCTTATTATCTAAACATGCTGTGTAAATTCATCTCTCACCCAGTGGGACGATGCTCTAGTACAGCTGCTTGGAAAGCTGGCAGCCTAGAGAAATATTCATCAGGCATCCTGAGCCTAAAAACTACTTGGTAACCTATGGAAGCTCCTCAGCATCTTCTGTTGAGTGCACAGTTTGTTTGACAAATCCCATCTTACTCTGTGTGAATTATCTACCAAAAAAAAGTGCTTTTTAAAGCATTGGTTAGCTTTAAGTAATTTCTCAAATCTGCATAAATTTTCTTGCGGCTGTTTCATGTCAAGACATTTCTTTGAGTGCAGAAGGGATGTGCTGGGCTCCTGGTAACTCTTTATTTCTTGATTGACCATAGCCCTTGGAAGCAAACTTCTGCTGCATATTTTTGGCTTTAGGAATGTCTTTCCATGAATGTTTTTGAGTTTCTTGGGCAGGTCTGTGGCATTCTTTGGTACTCTGGGCACCCCAGGCACCCCGGGGACCTGGATCCATCATTCTGGCCCAACTATGGGACTGTGAGTGGGTAGGGAGCCACAAGCCCTCATGAGAGATGAGACTGAGAAGGAAAAGTGAAAAACTTGGTAATAATTTTCATTATATAAGCTCAGCACCAGGTTTGTATAATCATTTTTAGGTAAAATTGATTCTTATCCTGCTGTGTTCGAGGTTTGTATTTAATTTAATTTATTCAATTTTCTTACATTAAGGGCAGCTAACACACACAAAAAAGGTTCAGGTAAGGTTAGCTGCTTCCTTGTGACTTTTGCAAGGAGCAGTGTTGCTGCCCCACTGCAGAGGAGTGAAGGGCAGTTAACAAAGCGATCAAAAACATACATCTCCATTCGTTTTGACCTCTAATAGTTCTTTTTGAAAGCAATGCCAGTAGGTATTAGGTTTTAGTTGGCCATCAGGTTGGGTTTGTTTTTTGATGGATCAGATTTTATTTCTCTACTGTATCCCTGCCCCAGCAGTATTAACTGGTCAGCCACAACTTTATTTTCTCTCATTATGAGCAGGAAGGAAGGTCTGTGACAAAATACCCATCTGGAAAAACTCTTTAGTACCAAGACATGGATTCATCCCACGAACACTGTGACCTTTCCCTTTCTCTTCCTTTCCCTCTGTCCTTCTCTCCGTTGTGTCTCTGACCACTCTCTATAATTGAGCTATGAAATAAGAGAAGATTTCTCTTTCCAAGTAAAGTGAGATGAAGTGTTCCTCCCTAGAGTCTGGGGAATCGTTACTTTGATATTTTGTGTTTGATATAGATAATCTCTCAGCAACAGAAGGGCACTGCTGCAAGCTGCATGTGTGTCCTGGGCCATCTTCTTTAACTCTCTCATTGCGAGGGATCATTTGTAAGATAACAGGAAAAGCCCATTCTCCCTCCGGAAGGTTTCCCAGCTCTCTAATTGGTGATTTTTTTTCCTCGTTACATGTCATGGGCTGTTCATCAGCTCCTGCCTGAATTGCAAAGTGATTTTGAAATGTCTCAGCAACTCACAGGCAGAGTGCCCTTGTACCAGGGGAAATCAGAGAGTATTTACTTCCTCAGATACTTTCCCTCATAATGTAATTGTGCAGCTTTTCAACAAGGATTTAAAATACTTGTTGACACAGCAAGGAAGGTCTGTTCTGCTTTTCATCCTGGTGATGCTTAGTGTCTTTAGGGGATGCTGTATTCCTCAAGAGTCTAAACTTTCAAGATTTTAAAGCCCGTTGTGCTAATAATATTTGTCTTATAACACTATATTAAAAAAGGTAAGAGTGAAGTGCAACTGGGAAAGGTTGTACCTAGAAGATTGCTTCTGCTATGCATAGCAAAATACCAACTGTTCTTTATGGTACATAACTAAAATTTGAAGTGGCATATTGCATTAAGTTTCCTCGAGATAAAAATCGTACAGTGTGCTTTTTGTGATGTCTTTATTTCAGTAGCATCAGAGCATCAAAATATTACTGCCTGCTGATCATCTGATAGAAATTATCCAGCATGCCTTGAGTGAGACAATATTGAGTGCATAAAAATGTTCCTGTTTTCAGTAAGTCCTGCCAGTGATGGAGACACTAATTTTGTTACCTTAAACCTTGTTTGATTACAGAAAGGCTTTGGCAACAGAGCTGCAAGAACTAATGCAATATGATACAGGAGGCCCTCTCACAGTATTTTTAGTTAAAACCAGTGGGGATCAAGGCTCTATCCTTAAAAGTGTGATGCACCATATATTATGTGTGGCTCTGGTGTAGGACTGAACTCACCTTGGGTCTGGTGTCAAAATTATCTGGATGATGTATGAACACTCTGGGCCAGCTCAGGGGTGTGTGCTGGCACTGAAAGGAGGGAAACAAGATTGCACCAGGATCTCAGCACCACTGGACAACCTTGACTGTGTATTTTTTTTAGCAAGGACATGTAGTGATAGGACAAGGGGGAAAGGCTTTACACTGACAGAGCAGAGATTTAAGTTAGATATGGAGAAGAAATTCTCGCCTGTGAGGGTACTGAGACCCTGGCACAGGGTGTCCAGAGAAGCTGTGGCTGCTCCATCCCTGGAATTGTCCAAGGACAGGTTGGACAGGGCTTGGAGCAACCTGGGCCAGTGGAAGGTGTCCCTGTGCATGGCAGGGCAGATTGGAACTAAATGAGCTTTAAGGACCCTTCCAACCAAAACCATTCAATGATTCTATGATTTCCTGAGAAAAAGATATTGCCTGAAGCCTGTGGTCTGGGATCAATTTAAAATATGTCTATTTTCTCACCTCACAGGCTGCTAAGTGTGGCTGAAGAGCTGTGGAGATCCCTGTCTGAAAGCTGTTCTCCCCTCATTGCTGTGGAAGATTTATGACAAAGTTTTGCCCAGAAATGACTAAACAGCAATGGTCCATCCATCTGCCTCATGAATCCCAGATGGAGAGAACCGCCTTGTCCCATCCTGTTTTGTTACAGTGATGCACAGTGTGAGATGTCAGACTGCAAATTCGCCTTGTGACTGCTGAGATCAGTGTTAAAAAAGGGGGATTTAAAACAGGGATTGCTTGAATCTTCAGTTAATATTGGATTCATGGCTGGAGCCACAGCTGGAAAGATCTGTAGTGTATCTTTATGTACATGGAGGATAATGCTCAGGAAGTACAGGAGTGCTTTTTTTGAAAAGCTTTCTGGAAACTATCACCAAGATGCCCAATATGGAACAATCAAGGTTTTTGCAGCTGATTGAGCACTACAGCAAGAAATAGAGAGAAGTTATTTTCACTCCAAAGGTGCAGTACCCCATTGGGGTAACTGGCCCTCTGCATGTGGTGCTGAGGTCTCGATCCACAGCCATGGCACTACCCACAGCTGCAACTGGTGGTGAGCATCCTGTTTGTCAGAAGAAGACACAAATTGCAAGATTTTTTCAAATCCTTCCAATATATCTGTGAGCATGAATGACACTCTCATCATCTCACTGGGTGTTAGAAGCACTACCTTTTTGATATCTTTTGGTGTTCAGCTGTATCTCTTTATCTGAGCAGAGAAATATTTAGTATGCACCATGGGGCAGAGACAAACCCACTGTTTCTTGTGTGTGTTTGGATCTGGGAGGTACTGGTGTTGCTGGGAGCCTTTTTAATGCATGATTTCTGTCTTTCTCTAAAGAGGTGCCTATTTAAAATCTGAATTAAAATATGCTGTGCAGGCAATGAACAGAGGAGACAACAGACTGCAAGCTCCTTCTTGGAGGCAATTCTTCAAATATTGGAAAGGGAGAAAAAATTGCATCTGTGGTGGTGGGATCCCTGCCTTAGTGTTGTTTGGGGAAGGGCAGAGATGCCAGGGCTCCCACAGGGCACAGCAGTGGGCAGCCATCCCCATGGGCAGCTCTGATGCTTGTTTATTACTGGCCCAGTGGTCACTCCCCAATGACAAAATGTCAGGATTAAAAGAGGAAGCAGAATTAACACCAAATCAAAAATCAGGCAGAGAATTAATCAAGGAAGGAAACTCTCTGGATTGATTACACTGAGCATAAATTCCACCTAGATGGCATTACTGAAGCCAGATGAGGAGATGGGTATGACTAGAATGTTAAAGTCATTTTTCAAAATGATTTATTTAGCAAGATCTGATTGAACCAAAAGGGAGGGGAGGTGACACTGGCAAAGATGTTGGTCCTTTTTGGAGCTAGTGGCAGCTCTGAAGCAAGTGACCTTTTGGCACTAGGGGTTAAATATGAACAGATGAAGTACAGCTTTGGGTACTTGTTATAGCTGCTACCAACCCCAAATCACACCCTCAGAACAAGCTAAGTGGCTCAGCTTCCCACCTCCTATAACACAGCCCCTGCCATGCTACAATCACATACAGGCCAGTAAAAATTAGTCTGCCAGTTTTTAAAGTGTTGAATCCCAAGCAAATGCCATATTTAGACATTATTTTAACAGACCTGGAGAATACAACCACCAAACCAAAATGTGGCACTGGCTGAATGAACACCATTGTAGTTTTGCCATTTCCAAGCTGGGTCTCCTGTATTCATGGGCACAAACCCCCAGCACATGTGTGTGTGCAGCTGTCTGCAGAGCTCTCACACACAGAATGCAGCAGCACAGCCAGGGTCAGAAGGCAGTAAGGACTTTAAAAAAAATCAATGTGAAGGAATTTAAGCCACTCTAATTATCATTCATGTTACTTTGGTTCCAAACCCATTAGCAGACACCAGGGAAGTAACAATTAGGTGTTCAGAGACTGAAGGATAGGTCAATTTAAGAATAAAGAGGTTGATTTTACAGCAAAAGATATCAACAGAATCTCATTTAATTCAATTCAAACATTTCATTTTATTAGAGATACATTTGCTATGGTACATATCTCTGGTTATCCCTATAAAGGGACATTAAGGGCATTTTGCCATTAACTCTGTAAGGAAGGGTGAAATGGAAAATGCAGCACAAGAACGTCCGCTTGAAATTCAGATATAAATCTGAAATGTTATATTTACAGATTCCAGGAAGATTAGCTATCCATACTGCAACAAGGAATGTCCATGGTTACAACTGATGGTACAAACACTTGGGAAAGGTTTTAAGTTAAATATCAGAAGATCAGATGGGGAGAAGATGGGCAATAGTGGGTCTGTGTGTCACCTCCTGTGAGTCACTGAGATCTGGACACTCTGATACTGCTTAAAGAAGAGAAATCCTGGGTTGGATCTGATCTGTAAATACAGATAGTTTATAGAGATGTCCATATAAAGTATATACACTCAAAAATTTGTATATATTTGGTGTTGGTGCTACTGCTGTGGTTTTCTGGCCAGTCCCACTTCTCCGTGTCCCACTGGTCCCTGGGCAAGCTGGGGGTCACTGCAGCTCTCACCTTCAGCTCAGCCCTCCCTGGTGCTCCACTCCTTTGTGGCTCAGCACTGGGGAATGTCCTCATCCACTAAAAACTGTGATTTTGTGTGGCATTTATGTCAGCTGTTTGTTCTTGTTGTCCTTATTTTCATTACTGAGGACACGGACATGGGCCTGTGCACCATGACTTACTGTGCTGAATCAAATGTGAAATGGTAACTTGGGAAGATAAAAGGCTTTCTAATGCTCTATCAGTTCTCCAGCTAGCTGTTCCTGGTTCTGTCTTAAGCTTTAAATATTTGCATTAAGATCCAGATTGCAAGTAACTGGTCTCAGAATAGCATATGAAACAGGAATTTTAAATGGAAATGTGGAATGGAAAATGTGGCATTCTGGAGCTGGGCTTATCTGAGCATGCAGCAAAGATGCAGTTGTCTGCTAAAGCAGCAGCTCTGCTCAAAGGACGTTCAGCAGGGCAAGCTGGATGCTTTTTTCCTGCCTGGAAAATGCAGGCTGCCTTCCTGCCATCTTCCTTTCATAATGCATTTTAATCAAGTCACAGGATGGTGAATTTGCAGTCAATCCAAGCCAGGAATCTATAATCTCATTGAAAATTACTTTATAAATAGAAACAATTTAATACCTTTGTATAAATTTATGTCCACTATGTGGCTGGGATTTAATATAAAGTGTGATTTCTGTGCACCTGGATGGAAAGTGGATAAATAAAAGCTGCAGGAATGATTCAATTTGTTTTTTCCTGGTCATGTGGGGTGTGTTCATCGTGTTGATTGCTGTTCAAGGCAAGCACATTAATGAAGCACCTTCTCTCACATTCTCCGTAGCAAAATCACATTAGTTGAAACAGCTCATGCACAAGTGGTGCTGTATCACATATAATGAGGAAATAATTAAAGAACCAGACATTCCCATCAAAATGTGCCACTGTGAAAGAAGAGCCAAAGCTGTTGCAGTCTCTGCCCTCTGTTTCCATGTTTCCATCTGTGAGATGTGCAGGCAGCAGCAAGCACTGGTGCTTGTCATCCCCAAAGCCCCAGGTGTGACATCTCATAACCATAAAGCACTGGCACCATCATGGAGCACAGGCAAGGTGGGAACTGAAGGTGAATGTGTTTGATAAACTCATTTAAATGCTGGTGTGGAGATGTGGGTTTGCTTGCAGCAAACAGTGATGCTGGATGTGTCTGTCTGACTAGGGTTCCTTGCACCAGCTGAGAGAGGGTGCTCTGGGGGGCAGGACTGGGCCAAGTTGAGTTCCCCAGCTTGTGTTTGCCATTGTAAAGACTTTAATTTTGTCTATGTAATATTTGTGTTCCTGAGAGAATGACAGGAATCTGTGTCAGAGAAGGTTCAAGCTGGAATTTAGGAAAAGGTTCTTCCCCTGCAGGTGGTTGAGCACTGAACAGGCTCTCCAGGGCAGTGGTCACAGCACCACTCCTAACAGAGCTCGAGGAGCACTTGGACAATACTCTCAGGGTGGCACAGGGTGGGATTCTTGGAGTTCTGTGCTGGGCCAGGAGCTGGACTCCACAATCCTTGTGGATCCCTTCCAATTCAGGAAATTCTCTTATTCTATGACTTTGTGCATATTTCCATCCCCTCCTTTACACCCTGGGGGGATTTTCCTGCAGTCCTGCAGGGTTGATCAGCTGCTGCCATGGATCAGTAGTTCTGGTGGATGCAGACATGCAAAAATCAGACTTGACCAAAAGCCCAGGGGTTGGGGAGGAAGAGCAGAGGTACTTTCTGTCACACAGCACCCCCACTGCAGCCTCACAGAGCAATGGGGATTTCTGGGGGCTGTGGATAGGATAGAATGGAGCTGGTGAGTTAAAGGTCAATATCAGGGCTGGGAATAAAGGATAGAAAAATCATGGTAAATAAAGGAACTGCTGACAGCAATGGGAAATGAATAATTTCATACAGCAGCTATTGCTGAAAGCTCTTCCAATGGACTGGTAAAATTACTCATTGTGCTAATTCAAAGTTACCATCCCAAGCCCTGGCGACTGCTGATAAGAATAAGATCAGCACGACTCGCTGCTACCTGAAAGCACTCAAAAGAGACATGGAATAGCAAAGAGATGGGGAACATGTGCTGGGGCAGTGTCACCCTCTGCAGCTATGGCAGCACTGGGCCAGGGGCAGTGGTTTGCTTTTAAGGTCCAGGCCAAGTGGGGAGAGGGTGCAGGAGCTCACAGCCTTCACTGCCAGCCAGAGAGAGCTTTATAGAGGAATCTGAAAAAAACCAGCTTAAACTTATGGTCAATAGTGACCAACTAACCTTTTTATTTTCACCCACCAAGTATTTTCTGTCATTAAAACATCTGGTAATTGCTGCTGTAATTAGGTCATGCTCTAAACCTTTGAAGGCAAGCAGTAAACCTAAAAGGATTAGGAGAGAATTTGTTTTGGGAGACATTTATAATCATGTGTTTAATACAATCACAGAATGGCTTGGATTGGAAGGTAATTTAAAGCTTATCTTGTTCCAGTCTCCCTGCCATGGGTAGGAACACCTTCCACTTAGACCAGGGTGCTCCAAGACCCATCCAAGCTGGCCTTGAACACTTCCAGGGAGGAGGCATCCTTGAAATTCCAGCAAAACAACCTTAGTCATAACAATTTTTTTTCATATACCTTGGTTAGTTCTTCCCTGGGTTAAGTGGCCAAACTGGGAATGTCTGCGGGTTTTGGTGGTGCAGTTCTCCAGAGGGAATAACAAATGTGTCACTGCACACGGCTCCAGGTTGTCACAGAAGAGCTAGGTTTTATGTAAGTCTAGGTTTTATGTAAGTCTAGGTTTTATATCTCTACATTTTATGTAAGTCATTTGCTTGTTATGCTTTGGAAAAGTTCTCCACTAAAGAGAACTTAGTTAGGACCCACTATTCTTTGTATATAGACGGGTAAACTTGTCATATATATGTATATATCTGTGTGTGTTTATATACACACACATATATATACATATACGGCAGGTTATTTTATATTGGAAATTATTTGAAGGTAATGCCTAATGTATATTTATTTTTATTATTCACATTTTAACATTTTAAATTTAACCATGCAGTAAGCCCAGTATGAAGAGGCAGGGAGATGTGCAGAGCAGCTCTTCACCTTTCTTTTTGTGTTTACACACAAATTTATATAATGCAATTAGAGAATAGATAAATGCCATAGTATGTAAGTAAAGCTATTATTTTTTAAAAAGCACACACAGTAAATAAAAAAGTAATATTCAGACTAAAATGAAAGTGAGAATGAACATTTCCTTTTACCTGAAATAGTACAGAAGTCTGAGGAAATTTTTTTGAGGATATGTCACCCTCTCCACATATAATCAAGGATTTATGACATGAAGCAGGATTGGGGCTGAGCTTTTGTTTCATGTCTTCTTCTTGGCTCTCTTTATCCTTTTTCATGCCTCAGCAATCTATTTTTTATTTAATTTTCCCAGAGCAGTCAAAGACAAAACACAGATTAGAGCCCTGAGAGCAGCTGAAAACTGCACTTGGGTAGCAGCATTGAGAGTAAAAGTGTCCAGATTGTGGAGATTGCTCAAAGTTTTACCAGACACCTGTGAAAAATATAGCTCCAGAGATGATAAATCAACATTATTACTGCTGGTTATTATTAATTTAGGTCGTTGGCCTTTAAAGAAGACTTTGCTGCCTAAAGTTGGATGTTAGAAAGTTGAGCTACAATGAGAAAATGGGATTTGGAATGGTGGTGTTTCACACAGGAATTATTATACAGAGAAGTTTTAAAAGCATCCCTAAGGTACACTGATCTTTCCTCTTCTAACCAGAAGTCCTCATTCATGGCTAGACTCTTTCAATACCTGACTGATCTGCATTTACCTCCCTTTGTTGTGACCTTGTTAAGGGTTCTTCAATGATAATGGAATTGCGGATACTTTCAAAGATAACATTAACTCAAAGATAACTGATTAATTATTGGCAAATAAGCCAAGCACAGCTCTTTGCAGTGTGGGGCAGCTCAGGCTGGGTACCCTGGTGGTTTTCCATGGGGAAGAAAATGTAGTGGTGTCCCCAGAGTCTTCCCAAACTGCCCCTGTCCAGGGCTGAGACCAACTTTTCTTGTTTAGAAAATAAGTACTTCAAGTTCCTAACCTTCGTGTTTTTTAAGCCACTTCTGTTTATTATGCTCATAACCATCAGGCCAACCACATTTGCATTTTGGCCTAGGAGAAAAAAAATCTATACATTTATTTTCATTAAGAGGATTATTTTGTTCTTGTCCGAAACAATGCAGCAAAACATCATAATTACTCTGAGTGATCATTGTGAGTGTAGCCACTAATTAGTGACTGATTTGAGGAACAAAAAATCCACTTGGGAAACATGATAATTACCCACATATTTCTTTGGGTCAGGCAGCCATGTTACATCAAAAACTAGATTTATTATTCCATTTAAATAATTTTGAAATAATTAAAATTGTGTTGTGCATCTGACTGAGCAGATCCAAAGTACAAAATCATACATCTAAATTATGAACTGAATGGAGCATTGCCCAAAAATGTGAGTAGTGAAGTACTTTTCTACTTCTGAGGCAAAAAGGAGTAAATATATATTTTCTATATCACTATCTTTCAAAATAATTACTATTTGGTTTCCATTTCTTTTCCTGTGCCTGAAAATGTGCTAAAATATAGGTCCAAGCAGTATTGGGAAAATGTCAGTATCTCTGCATTGGTGGCCACCTGCATTTCCAGGTATACTTGGATGCAATACCTGGGCCAAGGGCAGCCTTGAGTGATGACAGCATTGCAGGGGATTTAGTTTATTAATACCAATATAGAAAAATTTATATTAATATTAAAGCTGGATGCTTGAGTGAGAGCTACCAGATGTGCTCAGTCCCAGAGAGAATTCAGTTACTCTCATGTCACCTCCTACGCCCAATCCTTAAGATTAAAGTAAAATGTGATCTCATTTCTGTATTTCAAAGGGATGAACAAAAGATGCCTGTGTTAAATGCAACAAAACAACATTTTGCAAAAAAAAAAAAAGTTACTTTTAGATCCTCCAAACCAATCTGACAGCTCACTGTTTTAATCTGACGATCTGACGTCAGTGGAATGGCAATAATTTGAAAGGTGTCCCAAATTTCTTCTCTAATTCTCTCTTCCTCCTCAATATATAGTGAATCCTCTGAAGATGCTTTTATAAAATATGGATTTTTTTTCTGGGTTAAATCCAATGAGCTGGAAGCAGTGAATTTTTTTGCTTTCAGTGAAATTGGTATCAGTGATGTTCACAGGAGAGAGCATGTGCCATGCCTACTCATTTTTTGAACATTTCCAGGGATAGTGACTCCACTCCACCACTTTCCTGCAGAGTCTGTTCCACTACTTAACCACTCTTTCAGTGATTAAATTTTTCCTAGTATTCAGCCTGAGTGACAGGAAACCAACCAGATGAAACAAATGTTATTTTAAGTTTGTAAAGTTAGTGGTTTTTCAAACATGGTTGTAGGGGGTACACAGACAAACCAGGCTGGGCACAGCATCACCCACTGCACCTACCTGTGGTGACAAACCCACCCTGTTTGCAGAAGTCAAGCATCCCTGATCCTCACAAGCTGTGTGAACCCCCAGCAGTCACCCCTGTGCTCCCTGGGAGCTCCACAGGGAAGGCACAGCAGCATCTTTCTCCCATTTCAGTATTTTGATGTTTTTCCCCCAGGTTCCAGCAATTCCACTTTTCTGCCTCTTTGCATCTCCAGGGTTTTTGCTGACAGGACAGAATGCTAGTAGCAAACACATTATTCATTGTGATTGAATGCCTAGTAATTACGTTATATTTTTTTTCATTTCTCAAATTAAACCTCCTAACTATTAGGAACAGATGTTAAATTCAGGACTCTTGTTGATTGTTAGTGTGACACACACATGAAATGTTTTAAATGAGAAGGCTGATTGAATTTTAAATATGCTGATCACACTGGTGGAATTGAAAGTAATTGAAACTGGGAATAGCTAAAATGTTTCCAAAAAGAGGAGACAGAGGTGGGGTTGCTTTTCAAATTCCTGATCACACAAATAATGTTAAATTCTGCAGACTAAATACAGTAATTTACTAGATGTTATAATACCAAACATGAGACTTGCATGGTTGTTACTTCAAAATGGCAGTAGAAGAGAATTTTAAAAATAAGGCAAGCTGACTCTTGCAGCCCTTTCACCTCTAGAAAGTCCCAGATCCCTTTCCTAACCTTGAGAAGCTGATGGCTTCACTCTGCAAGGGCTGATGGTGAAAAGAAGTGAGGAAATTATTCCAAAGCCCCCAGCCATTAATCCCAACCTCTCAGCTGGATGTAAGGGTAACTTATACCCGGGAAGTGTTTTTATTTTTTGGCGTTTTTTTTACTTCTGTGGATAAGTAAATGAAACCCCCATCAAAATGTATTTATGAGAAAATCGTCTATTTTATTCACAGTGGAAGATTTTGCAGCATTACATTTTCCAGTCACCCTGCTGCTTTGACTCCTTTCTGCTGGACCAGTGAAAACTCTGGAGTGCTCATTGGGAGTGACGGATGAGTTCTGCTCCCACTCTTGCCCTCATGCCTCCAGAGGTCTGGCATGAAGTCTGCAGTATCAGTTCCACCCATCTACTATATGGATTGTTTTCCAGCCACTGGAAGGTGTTGAGTGTCTGTAGATCACTTCCCTATATTCGAATTAGGTAGATGCACGTCTTACATGCAGAGTTCTGTAAGCTGACTTTGCTGGATTTATAGCATACAAGGAATAAAAATCTGAGTTTGGGAAGTGATACAGTAACAATTGCAATTAACCCCCATAACCCCCAGGTAACCTTGGGGCGTTAGGTTTAAATCACATTGCTTTTAATTAAGTTTGATGGCCAAGTACTGCTTTTTCTGAAACACTTTACTGGCATTTCTTCTGCAACAAATTGCTTTAGAGCCTGAATGTTGGTGCCAGCACGACCCCATGTGATCTAGTGCTAAGGAAATCCAGATTGAGAAAGCATTTTCTGAGCAGGGACAACTTTTATTTGTGCCAAACCACTTTGGTATATGTGTACTCTCCTCTTACTTCTGATATAATTTACAGATTTATAACACTTGCTGAACTTCTCGAAACAAGAAAACTCCCACTGAGACGGTAAATTGTTGTTGCATTGAGTGATCCTTGACAATCTCTTGTCCCTATATGTGCCACATTAAAACAGTCTGGCACCAATACCAGAGAAAGTCTTCTGACACCCTGTGTCTTCTGGGGCTGTCATGCTTTATTATGCTCATGATCCATGGAGGAAAGGTTGCTAATAGCAGACATTGACCCACTGGTGGTAATTGCTATGAAAACATTATTCAAGCTGATTATGTTAATGACAGAAGGATGAGGAGCTGCCTAGAGTTAGTACAGCATCACCAGAGATGCTTTATTTATTTAACTGATTGATCACTTAAAGGTTTGTAAACTGCCTTCTCCGTATAATAACGCTGCATAATCATGTACATACAAATTAAACAATCCACAGAGCTAAGGCAGAATGGTTGTTGCAGATCTGATTTTCATGTAAAATCTCAAGACTTTTATGAGCTTATTTACATAACAAGTCATGGTCTAGTCTCCTTTACCAGCATCAGCCTGATGTGGAGTTGGCTTCAGCTGTAAATTTTTATGGTTTGGAGCTAGTAGAATATAAGAGAATGGTTCACATATTTTAGTAATTTGAAGCATTTTTTATTGAAGAAAACAGCGCCATTTTCTTCCAGCAGAACAATCTCTTCCCTAAAAATGTGACGCTTGCACACTTTCCTAGGGCAAGGTTATGACTTTTCTCCTTCCCGTTAATGCCTGCAGACTGCTCCTTCAGGTGCATTCTCTGCTTTCTCACCAGCAAATCCACTGCAAACCTCTGGGTCTGAGCATCCCTGATCCCCTGGAGCTGGGGGTAAGGCTAGCTCACTCTGCTCTCAGGCTGGTTAAATCCAAGTAGATAAACAGATCTTCACATAGACAAGGTGTGGGATTGACATGTTCTCCAGCTGGAAAAGTGCAGCAGAAGCAGTCAGAATATTGCTCAGTTTAAATGGTTCAGTCAAGAGATCTTAATGGTTGGACTTGATGATCTTGAAGCTCTTTTCCAACCAATTAAATTCCATGATTTTGTGATCTTGAGGGTCTCAACCAAATTTGCTCGTGGTGATCTCTAAACCAGATGTGGCTGAGTTGGTGAAGAAATTGTGATGGGGAAGCTCCAGGCCAAGCTGGGAGAGTGATGCCATACTGACCCAAACTGATGGCCAAGGCTTCTCTGCTTCAGGATCAGCCCTCAATGCTCCCTCTAGACTCAGCCTTCAGGCTCTCAGCTGCCCTCATTACACAATGACTGGACTTGCAATCAAAGGACAGTTACAGCAATCCCATTTGTATCATCTCAAACTCATTTGATCACGGCCAGAGAGTTGTAGAAATAGATTAATAGATTTTCACGTTCAGAAGAGTCCATTTCCCATGTGACCTCTATATATGTTTCTACAGAATTCTACATCTTTTGAATCTATTCTTGTGCTTGACAGATCTGACAAAATGGCTAAACCCAAACAGATCTGAAGAATTTCCCCTCTCTTTCCTCCCTCCCTGCCCCATCTCATGCAGGAGTATTCCTGTTCCTTCTGCTTTGCAACCCAAGGCAATTTTTGCATTTACAACCCCTACCAAGCCTCACAGAGGATACATCACAATGCCACACCATTTGACAAGTTTTTGAATAGCGTGGCCAAAACTTACATTTATGTCAGGCTGTATTAAATCTTTCCTGCACCTTTTTTAGCTGTTATGACTTTGAACTTCTACAAGAAACAGAAACATGAGTCCTTTACAGATGAAGCACATAAACCTTTGCTTAAACATTCTTTAGAAAAATCAGTGTGTTATTGCAAAAAGTCCCTAGTTGCCCTTCTCTCTCATGTTAGAAAAAAAGACAAACCCAGATGTTTGCTGTGTATTCAAAGGCTGAAAAAGAAAGCAGGTTTACTACCTTATTTTCCATCTTATTTTTTACTATCTAATTCAGAGCAGAACAGGGAAAAAAAACGCAAAGCAGAAGTTAATGTTTTGACATACCTCAGTTCTCTCCACCTTCCCAGCATCTGTGTTACTTAATAAAAAAGCAATCAGATGGACGGATGAGTTTTCATGGCTCTCTTTGTTCTACAGACTGCGGGGGGCAACATCTGTTTCTCCTGATCCTTTTCCCCCCTTGAACAGGAAATTAAATACAAATTACTCAATTAAAGCAACCTAAGGAATTAACTTAATTAAAAATCAGGAAGTTCAGGCTTGAGTGTCTTCTCCTGTGTCGTTTGGAAGGTTTGTGTGGCTGAAGCTGAGGTGGGAGAGCAGCCCCATCGTGGCTGCTGATATCCGATGCTCTGACAGAGCCTGTGCTGGGTGCACGTCAGAGTCACCCAAGCTATTCCAGTGCTGTCAGCTACTATTGATTAAACTCTATTTGATATTGCTATTGGTGACTGAACGGTGCAAATCAACTTCATTCCTGGCTTGGAAAAGGCAGTGATAGTGTTGCAGCTTCCCCAGTCAGTCCATTGCATGAATACTGATAAAGTCCCCCTGGTTCAGACAAGAGTCATTAAAAACCCAGTTGAAATGTTGGTAATTTGAGGATTTCTGAGGAGAGTTTGCTGCTCCGAACATCCCTGTGTGAGCATCACATTCTGATATTCGGAGCACAAATCATCTTTCCAAATAAAAATTCAATAGCTCTGCCCAGAAATACCTGTTAAAACTCAGACAGTAGATTAAATATTTACTTGTTCCATCTGAGGATTTTCTGGTTCACCAGAAGAATTCAAAGTGATACTAAATGCTGAGGAGCAGCTGGGCAGCAGCCCCCGAGCAGCCAGGGCCAGGGCTGTGGGCACAGGGGTGGTGGTGTCCCCAGCTGAGCCCCACATGTTCTTGGTACCACATCTTCTCATCCCCTCTTTGCACTCACACTGTAAATTCTGCACAGACCCTTTCCTGGGATTTGACACTACAGACTGGAAGTCCATAGGATCTGCTCAGGGCTGATTCAGCAAAGGGCTGAAGCCTGTATCTAAATTCCCTTAAAGATCACTGAAATGTGAACAAGTGCTCAGCACTATGGAGCTCATGTGGTACGAGTATGAGTGGGCTTAGGTTTGAGCATGGAGTTATACCTTGGGCTGAAGTGCTTTGAATCAGAGACTGGATAAGTTTTCCTACAGTTAATTTTTATAGACTTGAGACAGGAGCAGCGTGCAGGTACCTGAATAGTAATTTTGCTATTTAAAAATCAAATTAACTGGGGTTACAGTCTTTCGTGCTTTCCCTCACTTATTCTCAAGTAATATCTATGCAACCATTGAATATTTTGTTCTATTTCAATCCATTCAAAACTGATGTGGCCAAAGTAATTCTGTTTTTACTGTTGGTGCCCAGATAATGTTTCCTTGTATTTCATTATTCATTCTATTCACTTGGCCTGAAATAGGTGCTTGATTGTCATGCAAACTAGTTTTCAAATGCACTTCTGAAGTGCAAAACTACTGGAGTGGTTGGTACAACATATTCCAGTAGTGTTAGTGCAAATGACAAGGTAGAGTGGGTGTTAATAAGGTCAGGCTTTCAATGCTAACCCACCTGAGTGGTGCTTTCTTTGTGCCTTGTAAAGATGGATTATAAACACACACAGCAACATTAAAAAAGCCATTTAGACACAATGATCTGATTTCACTCAACCGTATGGAGTTTATATCTCTCACATTCTTTATTCCACGTGCAGTTTCCTTCTCTCTTGAAAGGCTGCTTGCAGTAACAATTGAGCAGTATGCAGAAAAGCCTGAGAGCTGAACTAGGCAGCCCTCTGAGTTTGTGTTTGCAAATAGATATGAATTTATTGCAGGAACAATGGATAACTCTAACTCTTATGAGTTTTTCAGGCTTCTCTCTGCTTTGGAAATGGCTGGCTGAAGGTCAGTGGATATGTTGAGAGGTAATATAAGAGAACTTTGGCAGACTTGCTTTGCAACTCATACTTTTTATGTAGTCTATTTCATAAAAAAAAACCAAACAGAAAAAGGAACTTCAGTGCAATTTACTTTGGAAGTTAATTGGAGCAGACATTCAAGTCTTAAGTAAATCAGCTCTGTATCATTTGACACACAACATTACTTCGATTAGTATGACTTTCACCATTATCTAGACAGACGAAATGATGTACCATGCTAATCAGAATATTAAAGTGACACTAGCACTTATATATTATGAATATTTACTCAACAAATGAATGCATGATAAATGAGATTGGTCTAGAAATCTTTCTCAGTAGAGAAGATGTGGATTCTTTCCCCCTCAGGAATTTTTTTCTTGTGCCTAATCCAGTTATCAATTTTTCAGTGCATCTTAAGCTGCTCCCTCCTTCCCCCCACAGAACAGTTATTCTCACTGCTCAAACAGGGTTTTCTGCACATGCAGGAATTGTATAATGTTCTGAATGGCCCATGAGGCTGAAAGCTGTTTTGAGACAGTTTTTTTATGTGTGTTTCTACATCAGTTGACCCAATCACAGACAATGGAGCCAAAGCTGGAGAGAGAAGCCCCATATTCAAACTAGTTTTCAGTCAGAGCATTATGATCACAGGGTTAATGTGTGGACTGTCTAAAGCTGGAAAAGTCCAGGTGCAATGTCAGTACAGATGTGCCTGTGCTTGAGGCTGTGGATGCACATCTTTTCCCAGAATGACTCAAGTTATCTCATTGCATTCCCTTGGGCTCTTCCTGGATCACACAGGCAAAGTACACCTCAGCATCTGTGCATAAGCCTCACATGCAGTAAGAGAGGTGTTTGCCATCCCCCAGAATGTTTGCAGTTGTAGGCTTTCTGTGAATTTTTCTTGGTTCAGTTTTCAGGGGAAGAGGCATATTTTGCCCCAAAAAGCTGTGGATGCCCCATGTCTGGAAGTGTTCAAGAGCAGATTGGATGGGGCTTGAAGCAAGTGAAAGGTGTCCCTGTCCACAGTGGAGGTGTTGGAATAAGATGATCTTCAAGGTCCCTTCCAACCCCAGTATGATTCTAAGAACAATGAGATAAAAATAGCCTGTTTCCTATACAAAGCACATTGACAAATGCTGACCTCGAGCTCCACGTTGAGACGTGAGCTGAGTTTTACTTTGAAAACTCATAGTCAGAGCCAAAGTGAATTGTCAGAGCCAAAGTGAATCTTGCACATTTCCTCTGTTTGCTTCTGTGGGTTCTTGCCTGGAGCACAACACAAGGACAACACAGGCTCTTCCCATCCACAAGGCAAAGGAGAGAAAATACGCAGGGATTGGCTCCTTGGTGCTGAAAACCTTAGAAATTTTTATTTATTCTAGTTTAGCATGAAACAATCTTCAGGAGGTAAAAAAATCTTTTTATAGCTCATTTCTGGGTATAATATTGAAATATGACCAAGGGCTCTGGTCCATAATCAGGGCTACAATTTCCAAGGTTCCAGGGCATTGTCCCCTGGTCCCTTGGCCACTGCAGGTCCTTGTGCTGTATGTTTAAGATGCAGTTGGCTCTAATATACAGCAATCACAGTGACCTTGTGCTAGCACTGTCATGATCATTCCTCAGCCATCCATCATGTCAGGATCTCTGTGTCCTTACACAGAGCAGGTGACTCCTTCCAGCAGCCAAAGGACTTGGATTGCATCTTATCTAGAGCTTGATATAAAGGTTACCTCTCCAGTAGTTGTGTCTTGAAGGGTAAATCAAGTGTGCTGGATTTTTCCACCACATACACCTTAGGAGGAGGCTTTTTTGTGCAGCTGACTGTGCTGTGGCTCCTGTGTTGACTTGTTTAGCTTTGCTTCATGACGTTCAGGTTCGTTCTTCCCAAAGCCTTTAATCTTCTTGGAGGGAAGACATTGGCACAAAGTTGAAGGTGTTCCCACAAACCATGCACACACTCAGTGACCCTCACTGGGACTTGCCCCAGACTCCAAAAAGAGGAAAAGGGGGATTAGAAGAGCCCATGATGGCAGTGAAAGCACAGGTACAATTAACCTGCCATGGACCTTCCAGCAGTTTCACAAACAGCAAACACACGCATGATGCAGTCCCATTCTCCTGCTGGGTGCTGTCCCTCTTTCCCACTGTTATTGCCAAACTCCTGCCCATCAATCCTGTCTTGTTGAGTTCCTCTTAAACAGGAGAAGTCAACAACTGCAAAATGAAGAAGCAAGTAAGGCTCATTTTCTTGGTGTGTGTGACGACCATTGACAGGGTTTGCATTTGTGACTGACATGGTAGATTAATTTATAATAAAAATGCAACTTTCACATAAATGACATCAGGCGATGTCTTTAGTGCTGTGCTCATCTGCCTGAAGGGACAATGTGGTTTTCTATTACTGCTAAAATGTACAGTAGCAGTGCTTGTCTGATTTGGTTTTATTTTTATATTGTGCTGCCAGTTCAGTTAGAAATCTAGGCAAGCTGTGTCAATGGCAATAAGGCATCCATCCTCCAAAAAATAGGTTTCTTCACCATTCAAACTGTGAGGGCACCTAAAAAATCACTTCTGGACACAATATGGTAACTTTGAAAAAGGAGACGTGTATGGACTGACATGTGCCCCTTAATACATTCTTTTGCCCAACTGAAAATGTGTTTGCTGATCTTTCACAGCAGCCTTTGGATTTGGAATGGTGATGCCACACCCATGGCAGAGTAGATCTTTTTACAAAGAACTTCCCTTTCTGTCACTTATATTTGCCTAATTTGTTAAGCTTACTAATCTTTGGAAAAACAGCAGTTCCCACATACTCAGCTAAGATATCGAAGAATTTTTAGAAGTCATATTTAACTCCTGTTTTTCCTGCAGGCCTGGATGCTCCCTGTAATGGCATCCCTGACAGCAGTGAGAATGGGAGGAAGACTGATGGAGAAGCTTGATTTTTTAGGGCTTGATTTTGTGACCTTAACGATATCCTTTCAGCACAGCTTCTGTTTTGCCATTCCTTTGCATGTGTGTGGGGCTGGACTGGTATTTCCCTTGCCACATCTACAAGTGACCTAACTTCCATGCTCTGTCTTACCCTTTTTATTAATGTTATCTTGCCATGGGACAGAGGCTGAATGCAAGACGAGCTGAGCACAAGTTGATTCTCCTGCTATCTCATTGTCTGCAGTACATAAATCTTGAAAAGTGTGCTTTGAATAGGAAAGGATACCAACTTAATGATACATTTACTCTAACTATGGCTGGGTGTGCACAGAATCCTAATGCTTGCTGCAGACTCCTCATGGTAACAGATGTTGCTCTCTGCTTATAAAGTAAGTTTATTGCATTAGCTGCCTGTAAGCAGTTTACTCTCTAGAAGATTCATAGAGTAAATTAAAATTATCTAATTATTTGTTATCTAATTTAATAGAGAAATGGTCTTGATCTTCAGATATTACACATATATTATTATATTACAAGGCAGTATGGCACAGGTCCCTTTCTGAGCTCTGAGCTGCTACTGAACAAGATGAGAAACTTCTACTCACACACAGACATACCTAGAGATGGTCTGCAACAGCCTTACCAGGGAGAACTCACTGGGCTGTGCCTTTTATTTATAGATATTTTGCTGTGCATCCCTATCCCTCTGCCTGCTCACCTGTCACCAAGCAGAGCCCAAGTGGCCCTGGAGAGCCCTTTGCTGTGACATCTCCTCTGTGCTTCTTATCACAAGGTCCATCTCCTGCTGGGTCACTGCAGAGATATTGCAGCACAGACCAAAAGGAATGCTCCAAGATGAGCCCAGACTTTGCAGGCTTAGCTGATGGCTAAAATAGGGTTTATTTACTAACATTTAACTAATTCTCCTCTCCACGCATAACAGACTCTTCTGCTTCCAAGCCTGAAAAAGTGCCACCTCTCTCCTGCTCTCAGCTCTGGCTCTTGAATTGGGGTGAAGGAGGCTGGGTCCATCACTGGGGTAGCTCCACAAACCATGCTCAGTGTGGGGTGAGAGGGGATTTGCTTTGGGGAAGAAATTCTACTTGCTTGATGATGAGAACAAGTGGAGCCCTCTTTATATTGTCATTCTAATATGGACATCTTATCCTGTAATTTTCTGAGTCATTATGACAAATGGCTCATGCTGATGTCACTCATTTCCCCAAGGATCTCTCAGCTCTCCAGCCAGCATGTAGCAAGCTGCAAACAGTATTTCAAAATGAAAAATCGCAGGTGTTTTCTGGATGCCATCCAAAAGAAGGAGCATGGATTTCAGGCAGAAATCAAATCAGACCACATGGAAAGATCTCCCCGAACACCCCAGACAGTCAACAGATGGTAGTCGTGGCATTACGAGTCAACCTGCTCACCTGGGAAACCACGGCCAGGAGCAGCAGAAGTGTACATTTAAATTAAGTCTTCTATAAAAAGCTTTTAATAAGGATGAGCTGAAACAGCAGAAATGCTCTGCCACAGACTGTGGTGCTGTAGGAGAAATAGAGGAAAGGACATTTTTTGCAGTTATGGGACAAGCTTACACATGGGTAACATGTAACTCTGAGTGGATAAATGTCACTCTGTGTTGGAGCCAGGGCTGATATAAACAAAACTTCATTTCCAGAAGTGAAGATATGATTATTTGGGTAGATGCTTGCTGATTATCCAGCCTCTTTTCACCACCAAAATGTAGCTACTCATAAAAATCACATGAAAATCTGAACATGTATATACAAAATGGCAGAAACATGGGATATTTTTATTAGGAAAAAAAGAGTAAATATTATTTTAATAAGGATTAGCTTGTACTGAGATGCAGCATTTCCCCTTTGCTGCTTGTTTTTCTTTGCAGTAACTATGGTTCAAATTCATGTGTTATTTCTGAAAACACTGTCACAAGGCGTTTGGCTTTAATACAGCAAGAAACACAAATCCGACATTTGTAGGAGAATAGTTTGTGTTTGGCTTGGCAAAAATAGCTGTAGGGAAGCCGTGGTGCTGGATTTTAATGGACCTTGTTGTTAATGACAACTACTTAATATTTTACTCGTATATTCCTCTGGGTTCATTTAAACAGCAGCTTGCCTAAGCACTGCAGAAAGACGTAATATGATAAATTAGGCTAGGTCAAAGAGGAGAAATTATTTTAAATGAATACAAACATCTAATTTGTCTGGACTTTTAATGAATTGAAATGCCAATATTGCTGGAGTCGACAGCACTGTATATTCCATTAAATTCTTTAAATTCTCTTCTAAACTTTCCCTTTTTTTCCCCACTCCTGTTCATGAGTTCATATATCACATCACTGTAATGAGACTTGCTCTGCTGAAGTGAAACCAGATTTCCTGCCCTGGGGTACCTATGGACCACCTTTGGGTTTCAGTCACACACTTACACACACCCTTCCTGGTGATTGATGTGGCTTTGGGATCCCCACATGCCTCACGCAGAGCTGGGCCACAGGTTCCCCCCTTGGTATTGGATCTCCTGTGTTCCTTCAGCTTCCAAATCCAGACACAGCTCCAGGCAGCCATTAGGCTCATTGAGGAAATATTTTTGCTCTGAAGTGAAAGGACAGCAAACTGCTGAAGATGCCATGTTCACTTTATTGATGATCTGGGAACTGGCAGCCTGGACCCAGGGCTGGGTGACCCACAGCTTTTCTGACACTGAGTTTTCAGCAAACTCACAGCATGCTCTGGACCATCCCAGCCTTCCCAAGGAGGCGTAAAAGGGAGTGTAAATCTCCCCCTCTGTCACTTGCCCATCAGTTGTGAGGCTCTTGGCAATGGTCTGATGGGTTTCATGAGCAATTTGTGCTGCACAACCAGCATCCATTATCAGCCTCTCTCCTGCAACACCACAAATACATTATTTGCCCCTAGTGAGCCTCTCCTTCCCAGCTTGCATTAACACCATTGCCACCACAGCCCTTAATTTATTGGTCAAGGTGTGCTTTTCAGTGATATTTACAGCCTGGCTTAATAGTGTGTCTGTTTTCTGTTTGCTGCAGATGATAATTCAGGGATTTGCTTGGCTGACTTAAAGAAACACTTGGAAACCACAGCCAGTGGGTTTGATTTTATTGCTGTAAGGATTTAAATAAACACAAAATGATTCAGTATCATTGCCTGATGTTGTGTGATGACTGTATCAGCCTCCCTCCTGCTTTGGTGATGTTTTTAAGGATGTTTGACAGAAATCTGATTATTGTCTCTAAAACCTGGGCTTTATTCATAGAATCACAGAATCTTTTAGGTTGAAAAAGACCTTTAAGATCCTCCAGTCCAACCATTAACCCAGCACTGCCAAGCCCACTACTAAACCATATCTCCAAGTGCCACATCTACAGGTCTTTTCAGTCTCTCCAGGGATGGGGTGTTCCCAGCTTCTCTGGGCAACTTGTGCCAGTTCCTCACCACCTCACCGTTGGTTATTTCTTCCTAGGAACTAATCTAACCCTGTCCCCTGTTTGCTGGAAGCAATTTCCCCTTGTAGCACACTGGGAGTCAATCTGTAGCTGGAACTGCAGTAATTAAAGTCAGCACCTTCCCTGCTGACCTTTTCCCTCCCACACTTGCCCTCTGGTACGT
Source organism: Lichenostomus cassidix (assembly GCF_008360975.1). Taxonomy (NCBI): domain Eukaryota; kingdom Metazoa; phylum Chordata; class Aves; order Passeriformes; family Meliphagidae; genus Lichenostomus; species Lichenostomus cassidix. Next base: position 8,519,469 of record NC_139494.1, read on the forward strand.
CTGGAAAACTAGTGGGTGAGCTGCCAGTGGATGAAGTGTTGTGTCTTTTGCATGATGGCTGTTCCTACCAGACGTTCTTTTCCTGCTAACTTACAAGTGCTGTCACAGCCTGATGCAAGAGCCATAGCTTTAGGGTGTTTGTTAGAGCATCCCACTATCCCCGAGCCCCTGGGGCCTCAAAGAGGAGAAAACAAGTGAACTGCGCTCGTTGACCGTAACACAAATTGACTGCTACTTGTGCTGATGTTTTCAGCATAATTCATTGCAGCTTGAACTTGTTGACTATCTGCATAATTTCTCCTTGAATAATTTTACTGCCATATGGGATGCTGCAGACCTTGAGCTGCTGGCTCTGCTCACAGCCCCTCTGCGCATTAACGAGTCTCACTTGATGAGCGGCAAGCAGCGACCTCCGCATCCCTGGGATGGAGCCCATGGTTTCTGCTGATGTGGCTCAAGGAGGGATGGTTTTCTAACCTCCAACCTGTTATGAGAAGCACTTGGGAGTGGTGATGGTACTGCTGACACAGCCCCTGTGCTCCCATGTGCACCTCTGGGGGAGTTCAGGGCTCTCCAGGCCGTGGGGCAGGGCAGGCAGAGCTGCCTGTGCTGCTGAAAGGAGCTTTTAGGGTACAGAGAGGATTTTAGCCTCCAAGGCTGTCAAGTTGGGTGTTTCCATCAGCATTGATTTGAGCTTCTAAAGCAAAATACTGTTCAAGAAAATGAACCATCTTAACCTTGTTATACAGGGAAACTTAAGAAATTTTTCCAAAAGCTCCTGTCCTTTACCATTTACCCTTAATGCAAAACATAACCTCTAGCAGTATCTGCTGCAGTTAATATTGTTGACAAGCTAGGCTGTCTTTCAGTCCAGGCTTCGTGTCTTAATTAAATGGAATTTGTTTCACCAAATAGTGCTTGTCAAAAGTGGGATATTTTTTGCCTTAGGACTATTACAAAGATGCTATTAGACATTTTGATAATTAGCAATCTGTGTCTTGGCATTACAATAGCTCCATGTAAAGACAGACTAATTTTTCTCAGGCCAAAATTATAATTATAAATTAAGTACACAGACATGTCCAGCTAATCTTAAATATAGACCTATAGAGCAGTAGTACAATGTGCCTGAGAATATTGGGAGCTATCCGTGGGGATTTTCACCAGTGTGGTCCTCATGTGAGGGAAGAAAGGGCAATGCCAAAGCCTTTGCATGTGAATGCACTCCACTCCTCCTTTAAAATATAGAAGTTATGGAAAAATGAAGACATGAAAAATAAAATTTAAAAAATTATGTAAAGAGTTTTCAGGCTTGAGAAAATGCCTTGCCTTGAGAGATTACAATCTACTTGACAAATCATAAAGAAGCCAATGCATCTAGTGGATTGAAATAATTTCACAGAGAGAAAATACTGAGTAATTTTGGCTGTGGGACAAAGCTGGCATCCTATGTGCCAATGGTAGGATGCCAGAGCCAGCCAGCTTCAAAGCTGAAGTTGCGTTTTACGCAGAGCTGACTTTGTGCTGAGCAAGCTTGGGAACGGGAAAAGTGCCGAGGAAGCGGGACTGGTTGGCACTGGCTGTCTGAGTCAGTGTGGACATCTTCCTGCAGGAGCTCAGCTGAGCTCGACACAGCACGCGATGCTGTCTGCGCTGGGCTCGGATGTGCTGATGGTCTGGAGAAAGAGATCAGGCTGAAGCTGAGCTGTCTGGCAGGAGATGGACCATTTGAGAACAGTCACTGGAAAGAAAGGGGTGGGGAGAGGGTTGCCCAGAGAAACTGTGGCTGCCCCATCCCTGAAAGTGTTCAAGGCCAGCTTGGATGGGGCTTGGAGAAACCTGGTCTAGTGTAAGGTGTCTCTGTGCATGGCAGGGAGCTGGACTGGGATGAGCTTTAAGGTCCCTTCCCACCCAAATCATCCTATGATAATAAGCCAGTAGTTGGCCTCTATTTGTGGTCCATCAATATTCTTGACACTATATTTTACAGTAATTATATTGGATTCACTGTGAAACTAAAAGTGAAACCCAATGCAACTCTCCAAATACAGATGAGTATAATACAGCAGCTCATATGGAACTGTCTACAAAACAGGGCTGATGTCCAGCTGAGGAAAATTCATTCTTACTGCTCAGAACAGGAGGTACAGGAGGTACTGGCCTGCAGAAGCAGCTGTGCTGAATAGGATGAGGATTAAAGTAGGAAATAGTAAAGTTGTTCAAAAACCCCTACCACCTCAAATTCCTAGCCAATGACTTATTACTCTTTTCTAGCTTGGTTGGACCTATTTAAAGCAAAGGGAGATGCCAGCCTGGTTCCCCTGCCTAACCCAGCTCAGCTCAGGCTTTGCCAGCCCTCAAAGCAAACCCTCTGCAGAAATTACAAACTTTCCTCCACAGAAACTCCAGTTTCTGAAAGCCCATTTACACTGAGTTTACTGTAGCCTTAAACTGAAGATTAAAAACTCTCCCTTTGCCATACTCCTTGCAGTAAAAAGTGAACTCCTCTCCAGGTAACTCTCCCCACCCTGCTCTGCTGTCAGGCCATGCCCAGCACTCCCCATGTGCAACGATGGGAGAAACTTGTGCTAACCTGGGAATTGGAGCTACACTTCTGGAAATGCCACTGCTCTGACCTTTGCAAACTGGGATGGGCTGCTCGTTTGATTTAGTGCTTGGCCTGTTTACGAGGCACAGCTGGCTCTCTGCTCTCGCTGTGCTCACTGCTTTCATCTGATGGCTTTGGACAAGTGTCAAAGACACCATAGACTGCCAAGGGTTAGTGCTGAAGTGCTTAATTAAACAAGCCTCTGGGCTGTGGCAATTTGCGTGGTAGAAGCACCACAGCAGGGCTTTATTTATTTATTTATTTTTATTTTTTTCTTCTAAAGTTAGTATTGTTAGCTGGAAAAAAATATTTCTTTTTCATGCTTTTTGTTTTTAGCTATGAGCATTTTGAAAATATGCCCCACAATCCCCATATTTCCTAAACTCAAGATGAGACACGCAAGAGCCTTTTGTGCCACTGAGTTTTCACCTTTTTTCATGAATTTCAGGAAATAAGGGACAAATAAAATCACAAGGGAAAAAGCCCAAAGGTAGAGAGCTCCTTTAGCAGCCAGTCACGTCTGTGAGGACTGTAAGTCACCTGAGCATCCTGTGCCAAGGCGCCGAGGGTCATTAACAGCGCTGTGAAGGCACCGCTACATCTTCCCTCTGGGCTGCATGGTGATGACCTTTGGCTGCCACAGAACTGAGTTATGGGCATTAATTCAGCTGGTGCAGAGAGTAGATTGGGCCAAGAACTTAACAAGTTGCACTGGTCCTGCCCAAACCATCCTGCTCTGCCTGTACAGGCTGTAAATCTCACCCCACTGTACTGGGCAGCCAGGGTGCTCAGAATTGAGGGTATTTTGGCCAATTAATTAAGCTGGCCTGCACAGGATACAAAAAAAAAAAAAAGAATAATGTCAGTTCTGTATTTGCAGCCCTCTTCATCAGATGGCCCCACACCAGGCTCAGCTCAGCACCCATCATTCATGCTCGACCCCCAGGTCAGCACCTTTGCATTTTTGGGGCATCCTGATTTCCAGCAGATGTGAGCAGATGTGAGATTCCTGCCTGCCTGTCACTGTTCTCTGTTTGCAGTCTTATTTAAAAGATCTTAATAGCCTTTTATTATTTTATTATTTTAGAAATCAGTGTTAAAAAAAAACAAACAAAAACCCAACCCTCCTGCTAGAGGCAGGTTAAAAAAGAGTGACATTTCAAGTGTGTTTTTCCTCCACTAGCATAGAGGAGCATTCTATTCCTGGTTTCGCTGTGCTTGGCTGGGAATTTGTCTGGTCTTCAACACCACACACCATCACATCATCTCGTGTATGAAAGAAACAAATTGGGTCTTCCTGGTCTCCAGATGGAGAGATTTCCCTGTGTTTTATTTTGGTCTACTTCAGAAAGTTAACAAGGGAAAGGAAATAAAATCTCTTGCTGCAGAGGGAGAAGTTGGCAGCAGCCAAGTGAGGGGGGACACCACACTGATGGGCAGGAGCTGTGCCCACATTGTGTCTGAAGTGCTTGTGCTGCAGGTGCATAAAGGGGGAAGGAGGGTTGAAATGTGCATTGTGGATGCTCCATCCCTGCAAGTGTTCAAGGACAGGTAGGACAGGGCTTGGAGCAACTAGGTCTAGTGGAGGGTGTCCCTGCCCATGGCAGGGGGCTGGAACGAGATGATCTTTAAAGTCTCCTCCAACCCAAACCATTCTCTGATGATTAAATCCAGAAAAAGCAGCTGCTGGTACCTGTTGTGGTAGCTCATGGCTGGCAGTGGGGATGCGCTTGTGGAGGTTGGAGGGGAGGCTTGCCAGGCTGGGGGAAATGAGCTCTAGTAAGCAAATAGCAGCACTGGAAGAACCAATTTTAAGACTGATCTCTGCTTGGTTTCCCATTTTGCCATAACCTAACCCTGCTGCAGGAGGTTTGGTTTGGCTTTTTTGTTTTTGGCTAGCCCGTAAGAAAATGTGCAAAGCAGTGCGTCAGCTGATCAGTGCAGGTTTCAGATGGGAAACAGAGTGGTGGGAATTGTAATCCAACACAAAGCCAGTGCTGCTGCTTGCCTTGCAGCATGCACTTCATTAAGATGAGCAGGATTTACTCCCAGGTTTTCTAAGGAAGCAATTACCTGAGGGTGAGGCGGTGTGTCATAAGGGCACATGGCAGATGGGGAAATCCCTGGGTCCTGGGGGTTCCATGAAGTGCAACAGCTCTCCCTGTAACCCAAGGCATGGTCCCAAAGCCTGCTGCAGGAGGGACAAAGGCTGTCTTAGGGAAAAAAAAATACAAAGGCATCATGGCATGCCCATATCTCTAATGAATAACCAGGTTATTGCACACATCTCCCCAGCCTCTGTTCCTGTGTTCCTGTTCATTTTGTTGACCTGCTGTAGGGTCAGACAGGGAATTAGCCATTATCTCCTTGCAGAATTGAGATCTTGACCTGTTTTGTCCGTTTTACACAGCACCCAGCACACTACCAGGCACTCCGGTAATTAAGACCTAATCATGGTATAAATCAAGTAAATAAGTACCTGTCAACAGGTCATCAGGACTGGTGTTCCTCTTGGGCAAAGCTGTGCTCATGGAGGTCAATGCAGAAAAATGGCCCAAGGCCTTCAAGGCAGAATGTTTTTCAATAGCTCCTTGTGAAGCCCCTTTTGCAGGGGACACAAACCCACCCTGCCAGTTCCCATCTCCCACCCGTCCTGCAGACAAGGCCACCAAAATATTTTGGGACTTTTCCTGATTTTTTTTAGTGGTATAAAAAAACAAAGTATTTAATGAAAAGAATACGTTAACTGTCACAGATTTCAAATTAAGGCACTTGTGAGTTTTGTTTCCAATTTAAAAGTGGATGGTTTTTGAACAGGCACTTCCATTCAGAAAGTGAAAATACTGAGGGAAAATACTAAGACAAAACAGCATTTCTATCATACAGCTGTTTAACCTCAGTGATGAATGACAAATTAATCTGATCTTGGCATTGGAGTCTCAGGGGCAACCAAGGATTATTTTTCCCATGACTCTAGCATCAGAATATCCTACTGACATATAAGCGTATAGGATAATGAAATGGTGATTAATCCAATTTAATAAATTTCAATTAATTACCATGATTAATTAATAATTTATTAAGTAGGAATTAAGTGTGAATTGGTGGAGAAACAAAAGGATAGGGAAAGAAACTGCCCACAAGGAAATGTAGTCTCCTTTTGACAGAGTTGAAAGGCAAATATGAATTGAAACATATTTTTGAGTATATATAAAATTTCTGTGTCATAAAAAAAAATAAAATCAGAGTAACAAATGTGCAGCACTTTAATGTCAGATTTGACTGTCATTGGAACGGTTCACAAGTAGTGTGGACAATCTAAATTGTACTTCATTTTCTAAGTATGATATATAACCATTAGGATAATTTAGAAAAACACATCACCAGAACTTGGGCTGGAGAGGGAACAAAGGGAACATCTTTGGAAGGTCCAAGTGGGATTTTTTCAAGTGAACGCTATTCCAATATTTTGCGACAAACAGGAAAAAGTGAGGTCTGTTACACATCTTTCACAGCCTATATATAAACCAGCCTCAAGAATATTTACCTGAACAGATATATACAGGGTTTTTGTTTTTTTTTTAATATTCTTAAAAAAGTAATATTTGCTTGATCTATGACACAATGAACGTCTCTACAGGGAAAACTTACCATAGGCATAATAAAATACTCAATAAGTCATAAAAGGTAACACGAGAGCAGTGTTTGGCCTTGGTAAAACACATTTAGGATGGCTGCAATGTATGGATTCAGCTTTGTTCAAGAAAGGAGCTGTGCATATTTAAAGGTACTTACAAAGCTGGTCTTCTCCTTTCTTTGACATGGGTATGTTTCCTAATGGGATGAGTACAAAATCATGGACACCATGCATTGCTAAAGGAAGGCTATGCCCATCTGTTTCACATGTCTGTGTTGCAATGATGGAAGAGTCTCTTCTAACCCCTATGGCTCATAAGTGAAAGAGATGTAGGATTCAGCATATGGGTGTTGAAGGACAATGTCAAGGACTCCATGTTTAATGAATTCATAGGATTCAGCTCCCCTCCTTTGTCTGTCGGAACAGATTTTTATATTCTCTATAGAACTGAAAATGGTTTAAAATACCTCAGGTCTACAGCCATGCTAAAATGCTGCTCTTCTGATTAAGTTGAAGTTCTGATTTAAAGCAAAGATTGCCAGTGTTATTCTGCATCCTTCCTGCTTAAAATCCCTCTGTGTGTGTTGTGAAATGGGCAACTTCACGCATCTGCGGAGGAAAATAGTTTTGACACCACTACCTATCACTGGATGTGTTCAAGGGCAGCTTTCTACAGACTCTGGGCAACAAGATCCTTGGCAAACGGAGCTGGGTCATTCCAGAAGCCAATGGGCGACTCCAATGCTACTGATATTTACCTGCAGAGAGATTTCACCCACCTCAAGACCCCATTTTCCAAGTGGTGGTTACAGCCACTTGGATGGCACTGCTGCTTGCCTGGCTCTGCTGCCACAGCTGCTCTTGCCCTTAATTCATGGTGATGGATATAGAAAGTCACAAAAATGCAACTGGAAAAGTTTTTTATATCTTCCAAATGTGCAAATAAATGGCTGTATGTTTTTATGGGAACTTGACTGAAATTTCTCAATGCCAGCTGTTGCATTCTTGGATAATTCAGCTGCTTTTACATAAATGTCTTTGCTCATAACTAAAAGATAATTGACTATAAAAAAGTGTACTATAAACACAAAGAAAAAAAAACACAAAGAAAAATTGTTTCCTGGTATTTCTGACAAGAAATAGGCAAATTAAGGCTATGACTAGAAAATGAGTGAGTTTTCTATTAAAATAACCTCTGTTATTTTAACTTTTACATTATGAAGAACCAAGTGACTTCTGTGCTCCTAAATATTTAATGAGAGAAACCAATGATTTCTAGAAGTGTTGCTGTCTACTGTGGGAATAGCCGTAACTAATTCTCTGCCTCCAAAGAGTAGATTTTGCATATTGTGCCCAAACTGATCAAACTTGTGAGCTGTTGAAAGACTAATGCCACCTTCTCAACAAAATTGTTTACATAAACTCTGACCCCCCGTCAGTATTTCCTGGCTTTTACCCAGGCCTGGATGGGTAATGGCCTGGATATTTCATGGCAAATTTCTCAAATACAATCACACAAATATGCACTGGAAGAGGGGGCACTCATCCCATTGCCTTCAGTAGGACCAAGAGCAAAATGAAGTGCAGAAGCAAGCGAGCTGACAGTTACTATTTCTGTGATGCCTCCTTCTGAAACCACATCTGCGAATCCTCCCAAAGCCATCCTGCAGAGAAAACTGATCAGTTTTCATTAAATCATTCTCCTAGGTTTCTCTGGGTTGAAAACTGCTCTGATGTCTAGTTTCCCTCATCATCCAATGGTGAATATTCACTGCTGTCCTCGCTGCTGCAGTCTCCCTGTGCTGGGGTGGGGTAGTCAGTGCAGCCAACAGGCAAGGGATACAGGGAAGAAAACTGATGGCTTGGACATAACATAAAAGCTCCTCAGGATGGAAAGTCAAAATCTGTTTTGTTCTACAGAATCACTAGGTTTCGTGGCTTATATGATATCTCAGTGGAGATATTATTCGCTTCCCAGCATTTTTCTCATAACCACAAATCATACCCACAAATAAAAAATATCCCTTCAAAACCACTTCCTATTAGCAGAGCATACCTTATATTATAAAACTTGCAAGTAGACCAGTGTTGTACCATGAAGCCTATACAGGGTTTTTTGTCTTTTTCTTTTTGTTTTCCCAGTGTAAAAATATACAATGCTACTGCTCATTTGTTGCAGTGTAAAGGTCCAACTGGTCCTTGCCTGCTGAAGGCTCCACTGCCACTGCCCTTTCACACCTCCCCAACCCAGACCACTGTGTTACCCCTCCTTATACCTGAAACCTCACAGCGTAACGTATTTTGCCTCCCGTTTATAACAAACAGTGAATCTTTAGCTGGTGTAATGAGATACTGTCCAAATAATCCACTGTCTTTTATAATTCTGTTGTAGCTGCTCCAGGGCCAGTCTTTGGATGTGATAGGGTCCTTTAAATTCTTCAGTACATTCATTCTCCCCGTCGACAGCTCTACAAAAAGCACATCTGTTTGCAAATGTGAAGTCGCATATATATAGTACTGATTGCCTTCAGTGAAAGAGGGTTGAAATGTCAGATCAGATACATGTATGTTTGTTTGTAAGTCATAAATCAACTTGATTTCCCCTCGGAGAGTCAGAGCCTGGACTCTGATCCTGCCGCTGCCTCGGTCCGCGCTGACCAGGTAGCGCCCATCGGGGGATACGTGTGGCACACCCGACACATCGCCGTTGGGGCCGATGACGGTGTCGGTGACGCTGTCGATGATGAGCTGTGAGGCTGTGGCTGCTGTTGGGTTCCTCCTGCACTGCACAAAGTAGTAGCCGCCCAGGTGAGTGTATGCCATGGCCTGTGGCACGCAGCCGTGCGCTCGCAGGTTCATGGTCTTGATGTGCGTCACAGTTTCCAGGTCAATCTTGTGCACCGCAGGTTTGGACTGGTTAAAAACGAAGCCAAACCTGAAAGAGAAAACAACACACTGAAGTCACCTCTGGGGACGTGGTGACGTGCTTGAGAAAAGAGAGAAGTCAGCAGAATTGGGAAACTTTTGTTCTGTTGGTTTTGGAAGTGTGTGCAATAATTCTGTCTCTTTTCATAAGAAATGTCTTATTTTAGTGCTTCTAAAACATGCTAGAAGGAGGGATATATTTCAGTTCAAATTAGCAACCTAATCCTGGAAATTAGAGTATGTGCTCAGCTGTTTGAATCTTCAAGAGCTGAAATCTTTTATTGGGAGGACCAGTTTACTGTAGAAATGATATCAAGGTTTGGGTGCTCAGTAGGCTACCACTGACCAGGTTTGTATCTAATCTGTCTGAGATTACAGCAATGTAATTCAATATATACTCAAGCCTTCAATCTCAAAATAGAACAGCATTCAAAATAAAGCATACTGCTGCCAGACTGGGGCCAGAGAGTAACTATATATCATAAATATAGCTGTGTACAATGTAATGTATAACCACTGAATGAAGACCATGTCTAACCTCATCTCTTAACTGACTGCACCAGAGGGGAGCTGAGATGTGTGTTTGGTATCTGTGGGAACCACAAAAAGAGCTGGCATGGCTGAGATGCAGAGCAGACTCTGTTGAACACCTATTCTGCCAGCCCAGGGAAGGTGTATAACATTCCTTGAGGAACATAAGCAGGGTGCCCTGAAGATAAGGGGTCTTTATTTTCTGTCTCAAGACAGGGCAAAAAACACTGAGCAGAGAATAAATGTTCTGTAAAAGATATATGCTGCAGCACATCTGACCTTTGCTGAAGACAAGAAAAGGTCAAGAATAGCCAAGAAAGATTTCTGCTTAATTTGAGAGGGAGCCCTTAGAAACAGCCTGTTTGTGTTCCCCTGGATTCACAGGTCACTGACACTGACTTACAAAAACTAATTTTACATCGAGTATCTTTTCATCCGTTCAATGCAGACAAAAGGAAATGAAGTGAGTGCTTAGTGTTGTATCTCTTCCACAAAGGATGTAAAATTGCCTTGTGAAATGTGGAGGACAACGTGCTTGTGTGCAGATAATACATATTTTGCTTGAAACACTAGGTTTATTTCTTTATTCTTAATCCATCTGTCAATGAGACACTCAGCAATGATTTCACTTCTAAAGAATGAGCCAGTGTACTGTGTGATCCCATGAAAATCACTGGGCTAAGCCTTTCATTTCCCCATTATACTCACATCCATTAGAGACTTCACAAAATATCTGCAGTGGAGAGCTGTAGCGCACCGTGTGCGTGGAAATTGGATATGACACTTGTATTTCTCCTGGATGAATGCATTTTAAGTACACTTTAAAAAGTGCTTTCCCTTACAGCATTTTTTTCCCCAAGACTTCCTTAATACTTGGCCAAATGCCTGAAGAAGAAATGGTTCTTATCATAAACTTTCATTTAAAGAAGTGGGTCAGGATGTATTTTATGTGTCCACAGTTGCAGAGGAGGCTCAGCCCTTGCATGAAATCTGTGATCTGAAATCTCAAAGCAAACCTTACACTTAGAGAGTTTTTAATAGACAACAATCTAGCCTGGGAACTAAGAAAAATGGACACATTTCTAGATATCCATCTGAAATGAGAGGCAGCTGAAATACATATGCAGAAACATTTGCATACAAATATTATTTGGCTCGTGGAAGAAATTGCTTAAATGTTCACCTTCCTGGGAAATGCTGGTACTGCCATTTATTGTTTCTGAGTGGAGAATTTAGAACATGATCTCAATGAGTCTCATTAGGCTACAAGCAATTATTTTTCTGCGCTGAGGGTGAGAGAGAATGGACAAAGATCTGGCCCTGAACAAATGCAATAGGAAAGTAGGCATAGCATTTTCAGCTTTGCATATGGAAAACTATAGACAATAATGTATATTTATTACTTCAGTCAACTAATCACACTGAAGCACAAGGACAATTAAGCAAAAAAAAAAAGTGTAACTGTTCCACCCTCTAGTCTTTGAACCCAATTCTCTCCTTCTCAGCTCTGGCTTTAACATTCAGCAGAGTCATCTACCTCCTGGCACTACTATTAGTCATAATGAAATTGTGAAAGAAAACTGGAAATATGAAGTAGAGAGAAATTACAAATTACAGCCATGAGACATGCATCATTATTTTGTGTTTCAGGAAGCAAAAAGTTATTTATTTTGGAACAGATTCAACATATAATAATTTAAGTGTAACCCCCTCTCTCTCTGTGTTTCCTGCAAGAAACCTAAGATTACTGTAAGGAGTTCCATTATGTTTTTTAAGTCTTAACTTAGTTGTTTAATATAGGGGACAGAAAATGGTTAAAGAGTTATGTTATAACATGGAAAGAATAGTATAAATTGCTGTGCAGTTATCATCAATTTTGATAATGTTAATGGGAGGCTTCCTGTGCCTGCTGGGAAGCAGCCAGTATTACTCCAAGTTATTAGTATGTTAGTTACACAACCTCATTAACCACTACATCACATTAACATTCAAAACTGATGGTTCATGGAGGTTTGTTTTTTTCCTTTTAATGTGCAATGCATACAACTTTTCTGCTCCAACCATGCAGTCCACGCAGAGATCCAGTACTTGAACAAGCTGGAAACATGTGGAAGAACCACATCTTATGCTTCAGGCAGAATATACTTTTTCCATTTCAAGCAGTATATCCTTGACAGAGGTTTCTGCCCAGATCCATAAAGGGGTTTTGTGGCAAGGAAGGTGATTTTTGGGCCATCAAATTCTTGGCACAAGCTAGCCAGGGCAGTGTGCCATAAGCTGCAAGGAGGGATGGCTGACCAAGGTGAGGTCTGAATGCCTGTGCATGGTCTAAGGGAAGTCCAGGATTGTTTCTTGCTGTTTTATTGATTAGCTGAATAACTACTGGCAATTTCCTCAACCATTTCTCCATTTCACATATGAAAATGGGGATAAATGTAGTAAAGCTTCATCACAAATTCATTAATTTGTTCATTCATTCATTCATTCATTCATATCTGTAAAGTGCTTTAAGGTTAGGAGAAAGAAGCAGCATGGCCACCATTATTATTTATTATAATGATTTCTCACCTAACGTGATTAATAATAAGATTTGTAGGTGGTATAAAAAAATCATCCACTCCTTCAAAGGGTGTGCGGATAACACGCGGATCCTCCCCTGCGCTCGCCTCTGGAATTACCTACAATAAATACACACAAGGTTGAGCACAGGATAAGCACTGAGTAAGGCAGAAAGGTAAATACAGATTAGAGACATGCACGGCACCGAGTGGTTCTTCCCAGGGTGCTGTAGACTCAAACTGATTAACGACTTCAAAACGCTGTTTGGTGTAGCTGCCTTGAAAAGGTGTGCTAGCAAATAGTATTTGAGGCTTGACATTCGTAAGGTAAGTACACAACTTGACTTTCTTAAGTTGTTTACATCTCGAGAAAGAGCAGTCAAGCAGGAGCTGAAGCAGGATGACAACACTAGGACCGTAATAATTTATCCCTCACTGCCAAAAGTAAACATCTACTTCATGGTCATATTTATTAATCTCACTTAAATGCACAGTGATAATAAACTACTCTGAAGGATCAAACACTAACTCACAGCAGTTAATTATCACTTTGAAGGAGAAAAATGGTTCATCCATCAATATAAAGTCCAGGGAGGCGCGGAGAAGGGTCCTTTGGCTGTCCCCTGGTCCTGTCCTCCAGCACAACACACATCTCCATGGCCAGGAGACCTCAGTTCCTCTACTGCTCCAGAAAGGAGAAGTAAAAGTTTTATTAAAAAAAAAAAATTAAACACTCAAATTGTTTGCTGGGTTCATGATAACTTTAGTCCATTCATTAGGACCTTCTGCTGCTCTAATCTGCAGCAGTCGTTGCTTTGAATTTATAGCTACATAATTCATTAAAGAGATGCTAAATCCCAAAAAGGTTTAGTTCAGACAGCTGTTCTGGTCATGCCATTTAGATTTCTTCCAATTAGATTGCTCAAGAAGGATGCCCACCCTTGCACAGTGCTTTCAAGAGGCCAGACATTTGCTTCCAACAAGCAAGTAATGGCCAAACAACAGCATCCCATTAACTGTTTGCACAGGCAGTTTGATAAATCCCTGACTTCCAGAGAATGAGTGAAAATTTGAATCAACCTCTGCAGCAGCATCTTTGTTAAAAAAAGTTATTTTATTGCATGCCTGCAACTAAACACTGCAGGTTTTAAGGAGGAACTGCCCAATTAGTCACTGCCCACCTTTTGGGAAAGAAGGTCAGAAAAACCAAAGGATCTGCTGGTGCTGATGTTAATCTCATCTCTATGTGTGCAACTGCCCTTCATAGAGATAACAGAAAGGACTATCTGAGACCTGGAGCCTTCTAACAAGTTTCCAACTGTGCAGATGGTGTGTTCTTCTTAATAATGACATGCTTGTGCCATCTCTCCTTTAATTACAGAAACCTCTCACAGCTGGATGGAAGAAATTAAGCCAGAAAGGGTAAAGAGAGCCCATTTTGTCTCCTTATACCCTGCATATGGAATTCTCATCCCCATATGAGACAACCTGGTGGCACTGCCCTGGAAACCTCCATTTATTTGTCCCCATTCTGGTTTTGGCATCTTTTCCCAAAACTGCCCATGCCGAGTAGCTGGTCCAGTCTTTACTATTGACAGTCAGTACTGGATGGAGCACATAGATGGTGGGATTGGCTCATCCCATCTTCATGGGGCAGCATCTCCAGAGAAGCCTTGGGTAGCTCCACAATTAGACTTTGATTTGTGGCTTTTTTAGGTCAGAAAGAAGAGCCCCCCTTCTTCTCTGCCTGCTGGGGAATGTTTTACCCTAGACTTAGCAGCAAACACTGCTGGCAGAAGGAGCATTCACATGACACCTGTTTCCAGAGAGGTTGGGCAGCAAGTGCCAGAAAACAACTCCCAGAGAAGGGGATGAGTGGATGGATGAAATCAAGTCCATCAAGTGGTGTCAATTCTGTCACACAACATACAGCAGCAGCAAAATGCCCCACTAGGTGACTACTCTCCATGTTCTCTGTACTGACAACAGAAGAGTGAATCTGCCAAGGTGGCAAAGAAGTGGAAGCTAATTCAGTTGTCCAAACTCACGTGCAGTGCTGTGTTCCAATATCAGTGTGGGTCTGATGGTGCTGAGCAGGGAGGAGCTCCAGGAATGTCACTGGCACCCCTCTGTGGAACCACTGACACCCAGTAACACAACTTGTCCCCAAGGTTTTACTTCTGTTCCTTTTATTTTTTTTTCCCATGCCCTAGAGAGCTCCTTTTTGCATTTTACTGTGAGAGAATCACAGAATCACAAAATTGTAAAGGGTGGAAAAGCCTTCTAAGACCACTGAGTTCAACTATCCCCCCAGCACTGCCAAGCCCACCACTGAACTATGTCCCTAAGTGCCACATCTACACATCTTTTCAATCCTTCCAGGGACAGTGATTATACCACTGCCCTGGGCATCCTGTTCCAGGGCTTGACAACCTTATCAGCGAGGAAATTTTTCCTAATATATAACCCAAACCTCCCTGGCACAACTTTAGGCCATTTCCTCTTATCACTTGTTACCTGGGAGCAGAGCCTGACCTCCACCTGGCTCCATCCTCCCTTCAGGGAATTGTAGAGACTGAAAAGGTCCTTCCCAGCTCCCTCAGCTGCTCCTCATCAGACTTGTGCTCCAGATCCTTCCCCAGCTCCACTGCCCTTCTCTGGACATGTTCCAGACCTCAGTGTCTGTTTTGTAGAGAGGGTCCACAAGTGAACCCAGGATTTGAGGTGCCCCACCAGTGCTGTAGAGCTCAGCAGGCTTGTCAAGCTCACAGCCAGCTGCCAGCCCTTGCTGTATAACTTTATGGCACTTGGCTCTGTCACCAGCCTTAAAACAAAACAGACCTTGGCACAAAGCAGCCCTGCTGTCAGCCTGGGGCACAGTCATTGCTCAAAAACAAATTAAACAGCAGGAAAAATATGTGAGGATGGACGGAGGAGGGATGAATAAAATACACTGGATATGCAAATGAAACAGCAGCTTTATATCCAGACCATTAAATTCTGTTAATTACCTGAAACCCACCAGCCACCAGTATGCTACCAGTGATGCTGAGCCCAGGAAGAGCAAAGGTTCTGAAGTGTAAAGACTTACCTGCAGCGTGGGTGATGATTTCCTCATGTTCCCCCAGCTGAGCACCCACACTTGGTCGTGGGACTTGTCATAGTGTAATTTGGTTGGTAAAGGGTCCACATTCAAGGACTTAAAAAAACCCAGAGAGAGTTATTTACACAGTGACCCAAATGCACATGACAAATATCATATCAGTCCACTGCAGCCATTCCCATGCACTGCTGTTATGCTCCCTGTGCAGCTTTGCCTTCAAATCAAGTAGGGGATCAGCAGCAGTAGAAAAATTTGGCTGTTTGGTGCCATTTTCTGGGCAGACATCACTCCATCTTATGCTGTTACATATAGCCAGTAGATCAAGGGCCAATTTCTGTCTGAATTGTACCCACACCAGCTCATTCTTCCCAGCCTGCCTATAACCCAGGTCAGGCAGCTAAGCAGGAATTCATTCCACTGTTGTTTTCCCAGACTCACTGTAAGCTCAGCTGCAGATGCAGCCCTGAGACTGTGATCTCCAATCCATAGAGGAGTTTTTTCCTGCCAGCAAGGTTACAGAACAGTGAACCCTGTGTGATCCCACCAGCAAAAGCAACTCAGGCCCAGCTCTTCAGTGATCAGCAGATCTTTGCCCAGCAGATCCACTGGGCAAAGATCTGATTTTTTCATCCTATATCAAGCCTTTTGCCATCAGTGAATAAGATGTTCACTTGTACAAACCTGTATGGCTTTCTGAGTCTGGATATCAATTATCATTACTCTGTTCTGCTTTGGCTGTGACACATAAATATACTTGTCTCTGACATTGACTGCTGAAGCCCAGAGGCAGGACTGAGTGCCTTCACCTTCCACTCTTGGACAGATCTCCTCCTGAGGGGTTAAAAAAAGAAAAGGCTTAATTTCTACAAGTTCACGGCCTGGAGCAGCAAGAAGCTTAGCCTTTAAAACTGCTAGAAAAAAATCCCTGGGGATTCCATTAGGATGATATTTCTCACCTTTCTTTCCTGGAAAACATGAAATAATTAATTTATCAGGTACCACACTTCAGCCTGGCTCTATGCAGTGACATTAAACAGCTGGACCTCCTGCAAACTTATATTGAATTTAAATAACCACAGAGCCTATGGATCAATCTTTTGAAACACGCTGTGGTTCATCAAGACTTGCAGTGCTGTCAGCATTCATTAGCTACAGAAATATCACTCTGTGCTTTGAAAAAACAGTGATTTACATTAATTGAATCACTGCTTTGTATTTTTCATAAAGTCTTCATTTTCTGTGCAGGAGAGCATGTTCTAAAACACTTGTGCTCAGGGAAACAAGCAAAACAAGCAGAATCCTACAGCTACAGAAACTTTCCCTGTTCAACAGGAACCAAATCCTGCTGCTTTGGGCCAAATTCTGTTCACAGCTGCCTGATGCCATATTTTGTCTCTGATCCTCCACTCACTGAGTCCTGTGCAGCACTGGTGCAGCTACCCTGAGTTTGAAAAGTCACTTGTGATCTCACCAACAACTCTGCATGTTGGCTACTCCTCACTGCTCTTCCTTCTGTCGAGATGCTTTATTTGAAAGAGCATTTGTGGGACCAGGCTGTGGGGAAGCAATGGGATAAAACTAGAATGAACACACACATATTTTGGTGAACACAACTGTTAGTTTTAGATCTTGTGTTGAGTCATTCTAAATAATTGCCCAACCTACCTAAGGGAAAAGTGACTGAAGCTGCATCAGAGCTTGTTCAGGGAAAAAGGAGGTACAACAAAAAACAATGTCAATGCTGTGTCTGTATCAGAGGAACAGGATAGAATAGAATAGAATAGAATAGAATAGAATATCCTGTCTGGGAATGGACCCACACCATGTGCAACAATTATGGAAAAAAGCTGTCACCTCTAAGCAGCACAGCTCTGCTGGCTGGGTGTCTTGGTGGAGACCACAAGTAAGGGCTGAAGATATAAGACTCAATAGTTTGGCTGCATTTTCCTTTCTGTCCCTCTGGCCAGGATGGGAACCTATGCTACAAGAAGCTAGAAGATGCTTCAGAAGCTCAGGCTTGGGCTTCCATCAGCATTCGTGCAGCCAGGCCCCTGACAGCCTCCACACTGCCCTCCTCATCCTCGGCTCTCACAGCACAGCATCCACCCAAGCCAAGGGGAGCAAGGAAAGGTCACCAGTGTTTCTGCTACAGTGCTCAGGTGAAGCTGTTCCACCTGCTCCTGTGCCCTCTAATAGCAAATGAAGTAACCTTTGTGGTAGAACCACTGCTAAAGTTAACTGGTGTCATTGTCTACATAGCAAACATTCAAGATAGTAAAAGGGAAAAGGAAGGAAAAAATGTCAATCCTCCCTAGATCAAGGGAAGGGCCCTATGAGATCTGTAGAAATCCCTCAGAGGTGTCTCTGAAGAGGGGCCAAGTGATATTAAAAATCCTTATTATGCCCACCACTGTGCTGACATTATTTCCTTAAATGCTCTCTCTCTTTCGTTCTTTTTAATCTGTTTCTCCAGGACCACCTCTTCAATATTTACCACCTCCACAAAAGAAACACAGGATTTCTGTCTTTGTAAATAACAGCTCAGATGTGGCTTAATAATATTAAGTCCATGCTAAGGACTAGCCTTGGGGTAAGCATCAGTCTGGATTTCTTCTAAAATCCAGAGCCACATTCCCAGCTTCCCCTTTAAAAAATTAGAAACTGAGTAAAAGATTGAATAAAAAAGCATTTCTGGATGTATTTCAGCACGTGTGTTTTATTGGAACTGCCAGTTTCATGAGGATATACCTGATGGATGTTACTGTGCAGGAGTACATGACAGAGGTCAGTGAGAACACTGACCCCACAGAGCCTCCAGGCACAGTTATCCCTCTGGCCATGCTGAGCTCCACTGCCTACGAGCCAGGGCTTGACATTCACTGACACCTGAACAAATTTTCCCTGTGATCTCCTAAAGCAAGGGTTAAGTAAACTCAGTGCTGACAGGAAAATGCCAACAGCAAACACAGACAGAAAAGGTCTCTCTTTCAGTGGCAGAAGATGCAGAGGACCTGCTTGGCACAAACATCTTCTGGGCATTCTTATTTGCCTTCCTGCTGTGGTTTAACATGGCAAACAACTTCCAAGGAGCAGAAAGTAGCCCAAAGTAGCTCACTTCTTTGCCTATGGAGCCATCAGGAGCACCAGTGAATGATGTGTGCACCTCTCCACTATCGACTTCTGCACCTTCCCTAAAGCCCAGTTACAAGTTTGGGGCATGGAGAAGTAAACAGATCAAACAGGACAAATGAAAGTCTTTGCTTATGTGATAACTAGCCAAATTCTCTGCAGCATGTCAGTAAATCCTCCATGTCAGCCTTAGAACTTACGTGGATCCCCTGATTTTCAAGAGAAGATGCTATACCTCAGGGATGCTGCATGAAGCCCACCAAGCTCCAACACCCCGTGGGAAACAGGTCCTTTAGCAAGAAAAACCTTTGAAGAGATTAAAAGAAAGTTTCCCAGCTGTCAGCTGTAGCTGCTGGGTTTAGGACTTACATAACTTGTGAAAATCCTCTCTTCAGGGCGAATATGTCTCCGGATTTCACATTCGTTTGGCTGAAGGACTGTGATCCCATCATCAGAAAAGACATAGAACATATTCCCAACACTCAGGCCTTAAAGGGGGATAAAGCAGAAGGAGTAGGATTTTTCTTGGTATGTATCCATAGCTGTTAGGACTTCTTTTAAGAACTTGTCCTCCTCCCCCGACAAACAAAATCTGCCTTACATAAAAGGTCACTCGGATGCAGTCGGTGCATTCACAAAATCAAATTTCATGTCACAACAAGGGTTCAAGGAGTGAAGAGCTACAGACACATTCAAAAATGCATTGCCTTGGTGGCAGTGGTTGTACCCAAATAACTGTGCCTGGGTCTTGTAAACAGGTATTGAAGCAAGATTTGGTCCCAAGAAGCCCCTCTATTGCGCTGCCACCCCCCTCAGATTATGAATCTCCTTTTTTCCTATGATTTCATTAAAAACAGCTTGAAAATAATTCAGGAACTGAAAGAAAAGATTTAGTTAAAATTAAAGTGAAGGTCATCCTGTTACAGGCAACTTGACCTCTGGTAACTGTGATGTAAAATGGAAGCGTTTAGTATCTATTACATGAATGAAAATATATAGATTTCTCTGTTTTCTTAAACTATCTGAAAGAATTAACTACAGCCACCAAAATAAATACATTTTTGAAATCTTGCAAACTGTAATTCACAAATGTGGAGTAGTTCAGCATTGCATTAGCATTCATTTATCCAACTGGGGCATTCCAGGAGATTTGGAAAACTGGCTGATTGTCATTGCTTTGCCATTAGGAGATTGTATTTTATCATTTCTGCCATGCAGAAATGACAAGATCTTTAAGAAATGTTCAGGATCTTTTCAAATGCTGTAGTTTCAAAGATCCAGGCATCATTCCATTTTTTCACACCACCACCAGTAAGTGTTTGCAATGACCACTGTCACCCCCAGTAGTGTTGATAGTGCACTTTATCTGCCAGCAATATGGTTATGTGATAATTTGTATCTTCTAATTAATTCCATTTTCCCCATGGAGAATTAAAGTCCTCATTCTATGGCTCTGAACAGTGTTCAGTGTTAAAAGTTCCCCTGGCTGCTCCTGTGGTGGCAGCTCTCAATACTGCTCACAGAGGTAGAGTTTCTCACATTTAGCTGTTTGCAGGATTGAGATCTAAATCATCACAAGAAACTTGACAGTAAAAATATGGATAATTTGGGTAAATGCATTTTTTAAAAATTTTGTGAAACGCATTGTATTTAGTAAGGCTAGAAGGGTTTTTGGGTGCTAAACCCCCTTCTTTTGATGCCAAATAAGTAGCTGCAGAGTACAATGTGTCAGCATGTGGTGTTTGCTGTAATGACAAGGTTCAAGTTGAGTCTCTCAAAAACAGCACAGAAATCCCCCAGTTAGGGCAGTGGTGGGTACAGAGCTGTGATCCTCAAATGTGATGCCACAGCGCAGGATCATGCATGTAGGAGAAAAGCTAACAAAACTCCATCAAGGGCTAAGTTATTTCATGGACTAAGGGTTATTTTTTCTCCAGGTATATTGATAAAACATTTCATTCAGGCACTTTGGACCAAAACCTGTGCTCCCAGCATCCACACAACTCCCACCTGCTTTAGTGGGAGTTGGGTGAACACAGCAGAGGGCAGAATTTGACCCTGGCCTGGAATGACTGCACATATTCCATGAGAAAAGGATTTTAATCCTAAGAAGTGAAAACAGGCAGGCAATCAATTATGACTACTGTGAAGATGTTTATTATTATTTTCATGCACAAGAGTAGTGTGATTTTGTCTGATGATCCTATTACAATGAGGGTGTATTTAAGAAGTAAGACCTAAATTACCCACAGAAATACTTCGATAAAAATTTTACACCAGCAGGTTTAGAGTCACTGACTTGGCAAGTACCACGACTTATTTTACAGTAAAATGAGCCCAGTTTTTTCTGCAGACTTATTAAAATATGCTACAAATTACTGAGAGCATTCAGGTAGTCTCTTTTAAAAACAGTTTGTCGATTTAAATTAAACCACCTTTTTTTTCCCCCGAGATTGATCTTCACACTGATATTTGGACCAAGCAGGTTTTTAATAGACAAGCTAGGTGTTTTACTGTGACTTATAAGGCATTTGCCAGATCTTGATTGGGGTACATTCTAAACAATCTCATGGACATCACTAAAACTCAATTTTTTGATTAAACTAAGACTCAGTTTTTGATTATACTGCTGCAACTCCTCGATGCAGGGAATTGGGAAGTATTTCAGTACAGAGGTGGGCAACGGGGTATTTTGTCTCATTTATAGTAGTGAGGAAAGAACTAAATTGGGAACTGGGGCACTAATGAGGAGGATGAGGAGGGCTTTTTTTTCTTCTGAATTGAGGACATTTCAGATTGGATGACACAACTAGTTCAAAACCTGAAGGCATTATGAAAGGCAACATACCTAATGTGCATAGCAAAAAAACCCTAATATAAAAAACCTATTAAGAATATGGAGCATTTCCTAAACATAGCAATTCTTAATTGATCCATTCCAGATGAAGCTGACTCTAACAAAAAAACTTCAGGAAGACACCTCATGTCAACAAGAGCTTATTTGAGAAACAGAGTCTCCATCAGTGTACATTTGTACATCCCTCCTTTGAGTTTAAAGGGTACATTTTTCACCATGGAATACTCCCCTCTGATCTGATACTTGAATAATTTTCCTCAACTTAATTGAAAAACTTGGAAGTATTTTAGAACTTAAATTCGGTAAATTTAACAATTTACAAATGTAAATAAACAGCCATGAAGCATTGTGCAGATGATGTTGGACTGATGAGATGCATTAGAGATTTCACTTCCAAGCAGAAGGGAAACAGCAATTCTCAGTGCCCATAATGCCATTTACAGGAACATCAGCAGTGAAGAGCCTCCTCAGAGCCCAGCACCAGGCACTTGCAGGTGGGGTATTTGAGAAGAAGTGCTGGGAAGCTGTTCTAGGTGACTGTGCCACCTCTCTGACCTCCAGCGAGCTGCATTTGGCTGGGGTTGGAAGGGACTTTGGAAATAACCTACAGTGTATTTGCTGTATGTGTCTGTGGCCAACAGCAGCACCAGAGGTTTGCACACCTGGCCCAGGCTGCTCTGGTCACCAGGCCCTGGACCTTCCTTCTGCCCCTGAAATCCTTTGTGCCAAACCCAAGCCATCCAGAAAGCTCCATGCCAAGGCCTGGAAGCCAACTGCTGTTCTGGGTACCTGGAGCACTGCTTACAAAGGGGCCTTTGCACCCTCCAAAAGCAGCGTGAGCCCAAAGCCCTTCTCAAAGGAGCAATGGGAGGGGTTCAGGTGTCTGCATGGGCAGGGGGATGTGTCTGAGAGCAGTTCGTCACTGCACAGAGACCTTTCTCACACAGCTGGAAGGACATCAAGGTCCCAGCTGCCTCATATGCAGCTGGCAGATGGAAGAATTTGTTTACACCTGGGTTTCAACCCCAGAGCTTTCCTGCAGTGATGGATGTCCTGCTCACAGCCCTGCAGGAGCAGCCTGATGTCACAGGGTTCCCTCCACACCTCTGGGCTCCACACCTACAGAGGCAGATGGAGAACCTGGGAGAGCCCCTTGGGCCATTGCATGAAGCTCCTTCAGGGTGTTTTGGAAATTATGACAGCACAAACATGCACAAGATCAGGTGGTTTTTCATTCAAGTGCCTCCATAATATCTTTGAGTCAATTAGCTGCTCAGAATGTTTTTTTTTCCTAATTTGGCTTTCAAGATACACAGATGTTGACCTTGTGGAGGGCACACTATAAATTTGATCAAACTAGAGATCTTGACTGCCAATTAAAACAAGGAGAAATGGGGCATCCTTTACCCTGCATTGATTTAAATGATAGAGGGAAGAAAACCTGTTGTGGTTTGGGTTTTTGTTTTGCCTAACAGTCAAGAACACAATTTCTGTTGCTCACCTAGAAAACATCAATACATGCTACTGAAAGGGAAGAGCTTGAATTGCTTGCTTAAAAATGCAGTATATTGAATTTATGCCTTACTTGTTCAATTATGGTAATTTGGGAGCACTTCTGACACTTGTGTGATTGTTAATGCAGCCTAAGAATCTCAGGCTACTCACATTTCTGGCAGTATATATAAAATTCATATTTTTATATATTTTATGGTCATCTATTATTTCATAGTGAGAAAATGCAAGAAGTTATAGCTACAAGAGTGACATCTCTTATTTGAATAATTTAGGTTTTAAACGTCTGGTCTGTACTTAATCTGGTAATGGTGAAAGTTGATAGGGTTAGTGGCAAGTCAGTGGAGAATGGCCCATCATGGAATTATTAAAGCAGACAAGCACATTATCACTACGACAAAAGAACTTTACTGCAGTACCTTCCTCTCGCCACAGTATGTTTGCAACTGCAGCACCAGAATATTGGGAAAGCCAGAAAATAACCAGGAAAAGAAAAAAAACAAAACAATGTCAAAACTTTCATTGTAGCAAGCAAATGAATAAATACTCACATTTCCACAAGCTGTTTAATTGGTGAAAACTTTGTAACATTCATTGGAATAAAATACCAGGAAAGACAGAGAGTTCTAAACACATTTGCAGCTTCTAGAGACAATTCAGAAACTTTGAGATGGGAAAAATCCTTCCTGAAATGAAGGCAGCTGTGCAAAAGATCAATGAGCTACTAAAGAGAAGCACTACTCCTGCTACCTTCAAATGCAGCTGGAGGTATGGCACAGCCCGTGATTTCTGTGCAGGTTCAATAAGGAAACACAACGTGGAATTATAGAATCATTAAGGTTCGGAAAAACCTCTAAGATCATTGAGCCCAACCATTAACCCAGCCTTGCCAGGTCCACCAGCATCTTTCAGAAGCAGCCTGGGACTGGCAGCTACAGCAGCTACACCTGTGGCTGCATTTTTTCTAGGAACTTCATGCAACTGCATTCTCTTTCAGGATTCACATAAGCTTTGAAAGTACACCTGCATTTGAATTTTTGTTCCAGATAGATCCAATTATTTCTCAACATACTGTAATTTCCCTTGCTCAAGTATTCAAGGGAAAACGACCAATATTAACAAGAGTACATAAATCTAGTTAATGAGGAATAGAATATATTTTCCAAAGATTCTCCTCGAGAGCTCATATTTATGGGTAACTTTGTTTCCAATTCTTGCTCTATATTAGCAGCCAGGAAAGCAGCAAAAATCCTATTTGCATCTAGACTTTTAGTATCACCATCAACCCAGGCAATCTCCCAAGTCGTTAAGATGGCAGAGCTAGGAAGGATCAGGCCTCTGGAAGCTTTTGCACTGGGACAACGGATCACCTCCTTCAGCAATTGTGTTTTGGGGTCAGCAATTGTGTTTTGGGGCCAGCTGGTCAAGATAACACTGCTGCACTCCTATGGGAGATGCGGGAAGAGTGGCCTGGAGAATATTTGTCTTTGAAGTGGAAGATAATTTCACACTAAGGGAAACATTTTGCCAGTCAGTGATGTAAAAACAGGTAAAATAAATAATTTAATCACAACATTTTTCAGACATCTAAATATTCAAGAACTTTGACTGGTAACTAGCTTCAAAAGAAGTCCTGTACAGAAATCAATGAGATTTATAGAATTCCATAAAATATTACACTTTGGATTCTCTGATATCTGAAACTATTGCCAATTTGTTACTCTAATAAAGCTGTTACCCGTCACATACCCAGTACACTTCTGGTACATGAAAGGCACCATCTTCCTGGACAAGATTTTACCTTCTCTGCATGATTCCTACCCAAAAAAGTATCCAATCCTCTCATCAAAGTGCAGTCAGAACTGCCATTACCTTATGTAAGAGTCAAACATATTGCATGCAATGGCCTGAACTACTAAATTACATGTATGCCATCACATTGAAATACTATTTAAAGAAATAAACACATGGAAAATTGAGCTTACGGGTCTTTCTTGCTGAATCTTCGATGAAAAGGGAAGAGATGTCCTCATCCACTCCCACCTCATTTTTAGCAATGCAGGTGTAGGCACCAGTGTCTTCATAGCGCACACTACTGATGTGGAGCTCACTTCCATTTGCTGTAAGAGAGACACTCATAAACAGTGCTCCTCACTGCTGCTAATTGCTTTCCCTGCCTTAATTGTCCTCCATTGCCACAGCCACCTGGTGATGGCTCAGCAGGGTGGTTCCACCCCACTGTGCTCCCCCCATTCAACTAGAGGGGATTTGGGGGATTGTCATGGGAGCTTATATGTCTTGCTCCTTTCCATCAGCACATACACACTCCATGTCAGAAAAGAACAAATGAAGAACAATCCCAAGTCAAACAATAAATTACATTTCAATTTTGCAAACTGTTTTTCATCAGATCACCAAAAACTTTGGTTTAAAGTGGTCTCTCTACAGTTCCCCCTATTGTTTTGCTTTCTGCAGTGGGACCATTGCCTAAAACCTTTGGAAGATGTTGAGATATTGTATGCAACATGCAGGGATAGCAGTGCTGCCAACACAGGCTGAGGGCTACAATCCACCAAAGACAGACTGGGGTGTGTGTTGAGGAAGGATTTAATAGTTTTTACACAGAAAATTGCAAATAAATGTTTTCGCCTTTTGCCGCGCCTGCTGCACCCTCATTTGAACAGGGAGAGAGAGGAGCTGAGAGCCTGATTCCTTCAGCAGAGCCGAGTGGGAGACTGATTCTCAGCTGACTTGCATCCAGTGTGGGCTTAGAGCTGAACAAAAAACTTAATGAATTTCTCTTCAAATAATTTAATGCATTTCTTTTCCACTGTGTTGTACACAAGAAGCGAGGGAGTGGAGAAGCAGGCAGGCTGTCTTTGAACAGAACACCATTACCACTTACATCAATCAATAGTGTATTTCCCGGGAAATTCACAGGAGAAAGAGATAAAAAGAAAGAACAGGGGTTTTATAACACGATTCCCAACAACTGCGGCTTAGCAAAGTACAAGAACTTCTGCTTTAAAGTGCAAAATAATCCTTCTTAATCCCTGTCTACAATACTTTAATTAATCAAAATTCTGTTCTTACCAAGGAGCGATAGTTGTTTGGATAGTTTTGGCATGATATCAATGCCGTTCTTTAGCCAGGTAATTCGGGGATTAGGGATGCCTTCAGCATGACATTTCAGGCTGGCTGACACGCCCGGCTCCTGCGCCTGCGTTTCGGGGTAGACGCGGATCACTGGCGGCACTGCGGGAGACAAGGAGTTGGGGACTTGGAACCCTTGCACCCAGGCTTGAGAGATGCTGCTGTCCCACAGCCCCACCAGGGGCTCTGAGCTGAGAACCAAGGAGATGAGCTTGGTCTGGCTGTCAGTGCCAGCTACAGGAATGGTTGCTCTACAGCTTGACTTTGGGGGCAGGAAATAGAAATTAAGAGTTTTCCAAGCATTGGCATACATTTCCCAGAGAAGCTGAGGATGCCCCATCCCTGGAAGTGTTCAAGGCCAGGCTGGATGGGGCTTGGAGCAACCTGGGATAGTGGAAGGTGTCCCTACCCATGGCAGGGGGTTGGAATTAAACGGTGTCCAAGGTCCCTTCCAACCCAACCCATTCTGT
Source organism: Lichenostomus cassidix (assembly GCF_008360975.1). Lineage (NCBI taxonomy): Eukaryota > Metazoa > Chordata > Aves > Passeriformes > Meliphagidae > Lichenostomus > Lichenostomus cassidix. The sequence continues at coordinate 8,545,952 of NC_139494.1, forward strand.
GATTCTATAACAGAAAAGAGTAAACCAATATACCAGTGTCAGGGAGCAACCTTGAGATCCCTTAGACTGTTCTTGCTTGCATTGAGTGACTAATAGAACTTAATAGTTGGATTAAAGCCTGAGGTGGGTACTCACATATTTAAAAATTAAAGAAGTATAAACTTCAAATCTTCACTGAATGTAGTAAGGAAGGAATATGAGTTCTTGCCTACAAGAAGTAGCTTAATATTCAGTATTTAATTGAATATCCATCAGGAAGTAGTCTGTGCATTCACTACCTCTTTTTCTGAACAAATAAAGTGTTTATCAATTACTTCTCTTCACTGAGAGGTTTTCAAAACATGACTTACCTTGTTTTAGGAAGGCCCTTCTGAACTATTTAATATACTCAATTGGCAGAACTACTAATTATATTACAATTTCAGAGATGTTCATTGATTTTCAATCATGTTGCCTTCACTGCTCACATCAACAAGGCTTAATACCACCCATTAACTATTTCTTAACAATTTACTCACACACTTGAAAAAGAATTCGTAATATTGCAACATCAGTGAATGATACCAGTGAGACTCTTTCACCTCAAGGGAAAAATAAAGGGAAATGTGAGGATGTCTCCTACCATGGCTGATGGTATTTGTGTTTCACAATGAAGCAGTCAACTTATCCGCCAGATCAGGAGATTTTTGGGACTCATGATATAGCTGCTTAAAGCTGTACAGTTTTGTAAAACCATAGCCAGAGTCCAATGTGGATATGATATGTGGGAGGCCCAACTTCTTCCCCAAGGAAAATTAATTACTGCTACTGGCACTGGTGAAAGACAGAGGAAAATTTGTGTGTTGTATTTGGTTTTTTTTTTAAGAAAGCCTGAATGAGTACAATAAACTTCCGGAAGTCACAGGCTTAAGGTATCTAACTCACTGCTCTGTTTTATATGTTTTTTTATGTACTCATCATCAGGCTCCATGATTATCAGAATTAAATTGTCTTAACAGTTGCTTTAGAATAAAATGAAATCTGGGTTTGCAGCTTGCTATGTGTCTATATATCCATATGGGGATAGTTTAAATAAATACATTCACTACCATACACTTCCCATCTTTCTATTTCTATTTTTTTTATGGGCCTTACCAGAGAGAGATGTATTTCACTTCTGTCTTCTGCACCAACTGCCAAGTGTTAACCAGAACTGAGTTGTCAGCTTGGAAGGAAATAAGCCACGACAGAAAGCCTTCAAGTTCTACTTGGGTTTTATAGCTTTAAAAGCGATAGATTGTTGAAGTGTAACCTGAGAGGAAATGCCTACAGCCAAATGCAGAGGGGAGAAATAAAAAAAAAAAGGGACTTCTTGCAAAGGAATGGCTTTGAACTCCACCTCTGCACTGGACCTGTGGGTTTAGTTCTGTGTCTCCTATCTCCTTTACTTGAGACAAAATGAAAATGTGTTGCAAGGTGTAGGGCAGTGAGGAAAACAGCATCCAAGAACTTTTTAATCAGGGGTTCCCAAAAAGACAAGGTTTGTTTTATTAAATTGAGTTTTCAATTTTTAAGTAAAAGCATCTACTAGCATTTTATCTTCTCTTCCCCCATTACTGTGGGGTTTGCAGCTCCTCCTGACTTCAGGAGGTGCCAGATCAAGGGGAAGGCAAGCAGGGGAAGAGATGCTGGTGGCTGCTGGAGCCATCCCTGCTTTATTTAGGAGTCAGTGCCCCAGCAATTCAGCAGAATAAGACTGAGAGTCAGGAGCTCCTCATTTCATTAGTATCTTAGAAAATCGAGTTAAATTTCTCTGAGTCAGTGTCTCTAGGCATGATAGAGTAAAGGTAGTAATTTTTGTCTATTCTGACAGAATTTTATGAAGGTCCTGCACTCAATGCTTGTCTTATCTATGATTTGCTTGCTACTAGTAGCATTTTTTGGATGAAATGATTTAGTAAGTGAGGTCCATTGGTCTGATTTATTCAGACTCACAGCTGAAAGAGAGCGTGTCTCCTACAAACTCAGAGGAGAAAGATTTACAATATCCAAGGAGTGGCCAAATCCTGATGAAATCTAGTGACTCGGCTGAGATCCCACATGGCCAAAGCCAACAGAGCGATTTTACTCCAAGCCAAGTGTCTTCTTCCCATCTGCTCTCAGAGACAGAGCACATCCTGGTCATCACCTACCTAATGCTCTTGAAACCTGTGTGGGTTGATATTTTCTCATTATGTTTGCTTCAGGCTCTCCTGTTCATCTGGGCACTTGTGTCAGCACTCCCCAGGATGCCCACAGCCCTCAGCTTCCCAGAATCAGGGCACCCCTTCCCCAAACAGACTGTGCTTTCATCTCTCAGGTTTTTGCCTCACACCTTGATAATCTGCACAAGAATAATCCACCTACTCTACCTGCAGGGCTGAAAATACAATAGATTTATACTGCCAAAGGTAGCTCACAGGTCCTAGACTCTGAATCAATGCTCTGCACGAAAATTAACTCAAAATTATAGCAAGGTGTCTTTTTGAGAGTGATTAATAAGGAAACTGTTTGTTTTCACCTACAAAAAAGATGTGCTGCACCTCCATTCCTGCTCTCTTATCATTTTCCTTCTCCTTCTATTTTTAAACTTTTTATTTCTTCTCCCTTGTCTTACATAATTCACTGCACAGGTAAATTATTGCATGCAAATGCCTTGTGATAACAGCAAACTGCAGAATATATTTTTATTGTCCTTGCTACAAATTAATACTTTCCAGGTAAGCACATTTTACTTTAAACTTGCAAAGATTTCAGCTCCAGACTTTGGGATATATGGATTACCCTTTGCTTTTTCCCTTGGTGAATATATATCATTGCTAACCATTACTGTGTCTGCAGCCAAGGGCAATATAAAAATGCCATTATCTTAAGCAAAGTAGGAAAAAAGAGGCATTGAAACAAGCACGAGATTGGGTAGATTGCCTACTACTGCATACTGAGCAGCACCTCACTTGTGAGCAGACCAATTCATTACAATAAAACAGCTCTGGTGATAAAGCACACGATGAGCACAGATGGTGGCACCAAGGCCCAAAGACATACATTGCTGCTGGAGGAGCTATATACTCCAGGGTGTAGCAATAATTAACAGATTAATCATTTACTTGAGATGTTTTACTCTTTCCGTTTATGATTTGAAAGGAGTCTGCAGCATTTTATGTGTTCTCCTGGAAAGCCACGTTAACAAAACATAACATGCTTGTAACATCCCTCTGTTACTGAAAAATTTGTCCTATTGGACCCTTATAATTGGGTTGAGGATCAAATGGCTTTTTAAAAACTGTTTTCAAGGAATACAATATTCTGATTTATGCTGATGTTTTCCTGAGTGCAAGGACCAAGGAAAATGATGCCTTACACTCAGCAGTCTCTTGATTTGCAACTATCAATTTTCATAGTTGATTACTATTTTATGAGATTCTTTATCCTCAGCAACTCTTTTTTCCTCTTGAAATTGATAAATTGCTTCCTCTCTACAGTTAGTATATGCTGTACACATTTCCCAAGCAACATCCAAACATAGGAGAGAACATAATTTTCCTACTGTTCTTGGCTTCTCCTGATCAAAGATACCACAACAGAAGATGAATTTTTCATTCTTAAACTGTTTAAATGCTACCTTTCAGCACTTTATTTTCTTCCAAAGAAAATCTTAAGCTGTATAAATACACTGACTTAAATTTTACCAGTAACTGTGAATCCTAACATTGATGAGCTCAACCCTCACTTCTCACATTAAACAGGCTGCATTTCACATTTGTTTCATGCTTCTTGCCCAGATGTGAGCCAGCAGTTTGGGGCATTCACCTGGTGATCTTCACATTTTCTGCCTAAGAGGATTCTCATCTCTGCTTGTCAAAATGAGCATCTGGATCTACCCATGTTACTTGAGATATCCTGAACCAGCTGATACAAAGGGAAACACTGCAGAGCATTCAGCAGTTGAGTGGTAGTAGAGGTCCAAATCCCAGAAACGTTTAATGTTGCCAGAATTGGGCTGAAAACTTTCTATTTAAGCTTACATTTCCTTATTTTCTATATTACCTAATCAATGTAAGAAGGTAGTGTTATGTTCCAAAAAGAGGCAAAGAAAAAAACAAGTAAAAGAGCATAAAAAAGTTGGATAAAAGCATACAAAGAGAGCACATGTAACGTGTATCAGATTCTTTTATGAGCTGGACTGATGTGTCTCAGTGGGAACAGTAAGACAGGACCCAGGTGATACAAAAAGGATCCAAGGATGCTGGAAAAGTTACTGCAGCTTTGAAAACAGAATTAACTGAAAAATAGTCTAAAACTTAGAACCTGACTGTACAGACACAGCAAGCCTGGGAATGGTTGGGGATAAATCCTTTTACTTCCAGTTGGTTCTCTTTTCTTTACTCTTTCCCAACAGACAAACTTGGGAGGTGTCAAGAGAAAAATTCTGATAATTTTCATAAAATAAAAAAACCCTGTGTTTTTGATGTTGAAAGTAGATCAGTGCCTCCCTGGAGGAGGCAGGCGAGCAGATACACCCGAGTTCTGGCTGACTTGGTTCTGTCACATTCTCTTACTGTTTCAGTCCAACACAGGAAAGCAACAAAAACTCTCCCATGCTGAAGATGGAGTTTTTAGTTTGATATAGACCGACAGAGACAAGCCCCAGTGCTGAACAGAGCCCATCAACTACACTTAGATTCTCAGCATCTTCACTCAATTCAGTTTGGCTCAGTTTCTTCCCTCTACTCCTGTCAAGAGAAATTCCTCAATTTGTCCTCTAAGTTACTAAAGCTGAGGTTTCCTAGTGAAGGGCTCTGCCTTGGGAACCCTCCAGTGCATTTGAAGGCAAACAATGTTGTCCTGCCATGGGGCTGTCACCCCAACGTCAGTTGCTGGAGGAAAAAAGGAGGGATTTTAGTGATGTGGGCAGCCAGCCAGCCACATTAACAACAGCAAAAACCCAGCTTTGCAAAGCCTAATGGCTCACATGGGAATATCAGATGCTGTAAGACAAAGATTTCTAGACCCTGCAATGCTTTCTAGCAAGCCTGAGTTGATACCAGAATGCAAGGCATTTTATTCTGAATTTAGTGACTGGATATCAACATTAAAAAGCCAACATAGACAGTGGTTTTTGTATAACAGTGTTTTTCTTTTAGTAAGAAAACCCCCATGCAGCTGTGGTATGAAACTTCCACTTAAAAAGAAAATGTGGTCTTTCAACAACAAGTTAAAGCTAAGTGGCAGGCGTGAGTATGGAATGGATCACCCCCTCCCCACACTCCATCTAGCTTTCCTCTCATTCTGGTTTAAGTTTCAAAGCCTTTGGGCCTTCTATTCTCAGTGATGATAAAGTCTACATTGTTGTCTGCCAACTAAACTCCATTCAGGCCCCATAATACATCACATAATAGACACGGGATTAAGTTGTTAGCTGGCTTTTCTTTCAGCTGCCATTCATCAAACAAATAGCACTTTGAGGAAGGAAACCTATTTTCCCAGCTGCTGCATGCACGACTTAGTTATCCACATTGCTGAGATTTACAGTTTACTCTCTCAAAAGATGACAAATTATTATGTAGAGTCATTAAGTCAGCTTTCATTCAGATCAACCAGATCCTCTGTGCTCTCCTCCAGGTACTCGCTGTGGTGGGGGAAGCACTTACACATGTCCAGCAGACCTGAGCTGCAGTCAAAACAAAGCCTCATGTCCATCATGGCTCTTCTTAAAATGCATAAATATCCCTCTTTACAGTCTCTCCTCTCACTATTAACCTGTGTGTAACCACTTGCTCTTAAGAGCTGAAAGCTCTCCTTTGTGCAGGTCTGCACACACCTAGAGAAAGGACTAAAACTTAATTTTCTTTATAATATATATATCCTGAAATAAAGTTATTGAATTTTCCTTAAAAAGAAGTACTTTCATACCAGAGCACATCAGAATGTACCCACAGTTAGCAATGGGTGACCCTGTTCCCTGTTCTGGAGGCATTGCTGGGCATATCAGCACATGTGAAAATTGGTCTGAAGCTGGAAAATTCTGTTTGCTGCTGGGGAGGTGGATACTCCGTGGGCTGGTCCCTTGATGAAATGCTGGCTTAATCTAATGTCATTTTAAACTATATCTGACTGAGTGAGTTTGAGGTCAGGAGAAAGATAGTGAGTGTCAGAATAGAAGTTCCAGCAGGCACAAATGTGGTCCAGGGGACGGAGGTGAACGAGGATGCTGCAATACAGCCTGTGTGATTCTCTCACCCATATAATGGTTTGACCTCATTTTGCAACCCAGTGAGCCAGTGTAAATAGCCCTCAGCAAACCAAGCTCAGTACCACCAGGTGATAATCTGGATATATAGCTGGGAGTTAGACAGCTAGTTTTGGAAACCTTGATGTATTTATTTAAATATCCTGGGCTATTTCACGCAACAGAAATGATTTTCTGGAAGAAGGAATTATTGAGGCAACACTTCTGTTGACAAAAGTAGTAATTACTTTAAGAGATGCTTGGAAATGCTGCTCTTAACTCTACGGAAATGTCACTGACAGCTTGTTTTACAGTAAGGATACCTCCTGAAGCCCAGGTAATTATACACATCCCCCCTTGATTCTTTTATTTTTGCCTGCCTGTGTGACAGCACGAGTGAGCAAACCCCAAGCTGTGTTTGCTCTCATGCACAGATAATTTGGGCCATGGCTTCACACATCTCTGTGTGAATGAGGTTAACGCACAACTTTTCTCAGGGAACGTTTTCATGGAATGTCATATATGCCATTTACTAACCATTCACCTGAAGGATGTGGGTCTGATACAGCTCTTCATAGCCGTAGGCATGACAGGTGTAATTGCCCATGTGAATAGTTGTTACCTTGGTGATGTACAGGGAATCATCTTCTCCAAAGTCCTGAATGGAACAAAAGACAGGAAAGGTGCCTTATTATTTAGTAACAATATTTTAAACACCATATGAATAGAGACTACCTGTTCAGTGGCTTTGATAGCAACACAGCCTGGGGACACAGCTTGAGTTTGGAACAGTAGGTTTTAAAGTTCATAAATCAACATGCAGGGAGGAAATGAACGGCAATTTAAGAGTAAGGCAAAGCGACTCATCTGAGAATACAAACTTTTGTGCTCGTTGCTAACAAGGTGCTCTTTGTACATAAAAAAGATGGCAATTTCCAGCTGTTTAATTTATGGGGGAACTGAGTATCTACCTGTTAACCTCAGATGCATAAAATGCTAACGTTTGGGTGGGTTAAGATTTCCTTTATCTGTGCCGGTTCTTAGAAAATGCACTGCAGCCTTGAGACTTGATGAGAAAGAACTGAAGGTCTTTGTCACTTAACTCAGACAATATCCTAGGCAGCAGACAAGGAAGAAGACAAAAAACCTTTTCTCAAACAATCCTGTTTAGAACTGTAACTGCTTAACAAGTATCTTTCCCCGTCCCCTTCATCTTCCTAGATCTGCTCTTGCATGGTTTCAATTTTTGATTACAGATGGGAAGGATATGAGTTAACAGAGACATTTTGGCACTTGAGTATGTTGTACAAGCACACTGCTTAGGAGTTTATTTCAATTCATTATTTATTTATTAATTTCAGTATTTATTTACCAAATTATAGCTAACAGAACCACAGCACTGATGGTTATATGGAGCAGCTTCTCTTGTTATTCCACCAATATTCAGACTTTCGGTAGCTTCAGAATGTTTTCTATGCAAACCATGGAGGATCCATTTAAAAACAGTTCATGAGCTGAAAGAATTATTTTTCTGTAATCATTCCCATGTGTGAAGCATGCTAAATTGAACTCCTTGCATAATTTCACTACAATATTATGGGAAAATTCAACTTTGACTCAGGGTGGCAAAAACCCAGTAAAACAGGGTGTATGTTGGAGAGTAGTTCTGCTTATGGAAACACAAGGACTTGTTTCAAAGCTCCAACGTGCAGCTGGAAGGCAGCCAGCTGCCCAGGGAATGCAGGTAAAGCCCTTCCAGGAGGTCCTGCCTGCTGCCACCCTTGTGTCTGGGACAGGCAGCAGAGTGTGTAGTGAGGAGGTGACAGCTCATTGCCACCTCTGCCATGGCAGAAGCCACCAGGGGGGACAGACTGAGCAGGAACATCTCTGATCTGCTGGCTGGGAGTCAAGAACTTTGGTCCTTATTTCTTTGTGCTGGAGGCAGGGAATCCATGCTCAGAGGTTCTGATGCTGTTCCTTCCCTGCTGCACCCTGGCAGCTCCAGCGCTGCAAGGAACAATCCACATCCCCTGCTGCTGCCAACCCTGCCAGGCACTCCGAGATTACAAGCAGGAGTTGTTTGATCATCAGATGCACTGATTTCTAAACCCAAACCTTTTGGGGCTCCTTACATCTCACATTTCCTGCCTCTTCAGGGTGCATGTGCTTTGCAGTTTGAAGCTTTCCTTTCCAGCCACCACACTTTGAACGTTTTTTGAAGGAAGCTGCGATTCTGCGGCAGACGTGCGATGCCAGCTGGCACCCTTCAAGAGCAGCACAAAACAGCCCTTTGCAGTATGGATTGATCTGGCACTACTTCTGTCAGCTCTTGAATCTTCTCCAAAATCTTCTGTCTGGCACTAAGAAGCGTCTTCATGCCTCACCTCTCAGTGGCAGGTCAGCACTGGCAGAGGGGAGAGAATTTTGAAAACTTGCCTAGCTTTTAGACATGTTTTACGACAGATTGAAAGTGAGCAGTGAGAAATATGGAGTTTACTGGCAGGACAACAACCCTTCCCAAAGCAAAGACCTTCACCTGAGAGAGCACAGACATATCCACAATTATAACCTGGTTCTGCTGCCTGTGCTGCCCCAGTGGGCAAATGTATGAACAATTGTAAAGAATCAGAGTAAATCCATAGATGATCTGAAATCCATTATCTATAGTTAAAAGCATCTCAGACATTATTGTCACCTTGGTGTCAGGCATCTACACTATGGGATAAGGTGGTCAAGTTATCCAATACATTATTGCAAATATCTCTTAAAAAATCCCCATTTCAAGCATTTGCCTGTTTTCTGGTCAGTTAGATATTTCCTGATGGAAAGCAAAGATGCATGAGTAACTGCTGAGAAAAGATACCAACCCAGTTCAAATGGTATTTGCATGAGATAGATGAAATGCATGCACTGGAGGAGACTTAATAACAGTTTTTGTAAGTTAAAAGAAACTAAAATTGAGTTTAGATCAATAAAAGCAGGATGGCTACTTTAATGGAATGATTTATGAGGAGTTGTGGAAAAACAGGACAATATAATCTTCTCTATTTAAGTATGTTGCTTCCTTCAAGATATCTCAGAAAAATATTCCGAATGCTTGGTTTGTGCTCTGTAATTGTCTTTTTATGGATGATCTGGATTTTTCCAATGCATACAAATGTATTAATATAAGCAAAGACCCTTGCACAACCAAACAGATGCAATACTATTGTATCACTCACTTCCTTTCCAAATGTGTTTTACTTGAGAAGAGGGGTAAAAGCACAGTTTATGACTTTTAAAAACTATTTTCTGACTTCTAGTGCTTAAAGAAAGTTATCAAAGATGATTTAGGTTAACACTATATGACCTTGTCAGGCATGGAATGGAATTATCAACCCTGTATTAGAACCTGCACACACAGTAAATTAATATATAACTACAACGTTATTAAGAATTAAAAGTGCTAGGTGTGGGGAGCAAAAAGTGATGGTGGCATTAAATGTTTGATACTGAACCTTTTGTTGCTACAAAAAGTAGACTGAATTCCCCAACAAATTAATGACTTTCTGTGTGTTTATTGCAGCTCATGGTTTCTCCTTGTGTTTCCCTGTGGATATAATTAGTACATTAGGGTTTCACGGTTACATTTTATATCTATGGATGCATTCTTATGCACAAGCACTTTCTGTGTGTATTTCATAAGGGTATATTTGGAAGTGCTGTAAAAACCCAAGCCCTGGAGCATTAAGAAATGATGAGTCTTTGATTCCTTAATAGCCTCTAACTTTACATCTTGCACTCATCCCAGGCAGGAGTGCTGTGGCGCATTAGGAAGCTGTGGGATGTATTTGGGATGTATCCCACATCCCTCCCTGCTGCAGTGCTTTTGGGAGCCCTGAGGAGCTGCTCAGGGCTCACAGGTCACTGCCCTGGGCTAACAGGGTGTGAGTGAGGACTGACAGCTGCTGAGCTGCTGCTCCAGTTTGCCATGATGTGGATGGGGTGGGAAGAGGGAATGGGAAGAATTCACAATGGAAAAAAAGCAGAGGAAACATTTTCACATGTTTTGACTTAGTTCAGATGGCTTTTGCTTGTTAAGCCAGTTTCCCAAGTTACCACGAGCCTGAAAGAAGTCAGAGCAAAACACAAACTTCTATAAAACTGGTGCAACATAGTTCTTCTCTCCCCAGAACTATCCCAGCTTTTAAAGTGAGTATTTCAGCGTTGTCCAGGAGGCTCAGCAAGTGCTGCATACCCCAGGGAGCTGTCACTGCCCTACTTGACCCCAGTAATTTCCCACAGTGAATTGCAAAGACATTTAAATTTATAATCCCATGAAAAAGAATAGGCAACCAGGAGAAAGGCAAAAAAAGTAAGTTCTGAGACATGGTTTTCCTCATTTACCACTGAAGGTGAATTATGATAGAATCATTGAAAGGTTTGGGTTGGAAGGTCAACCCACCTGCCATGGGCAGGGACACCTTTCCCCAGACCAGGATGCTCCAAGCCCCGACCAACCTGGCCTTGAACACTTTCAGGAATGGGATATCTCACCAAGTTCTTGTGAAGAGGAAAAAGTGATGAAGTAGAGGCAGTACTCATCTAACCCCACAGTCATGAGCCCTGCATCAAAGCAGCCAGACAAGGACAGGGTGTTCATCACCTCTACCTTATGAATTTCATTATAAAATAATTCTTCTAATAAAAAATATTCAGAAAGGTATGCTTCTAATTTCTCATAATTGATAAGGTCGACTAGTGACAGCTGATAAATAGACTCCTCCAGCAGTTCATATCACCTTTTCTCTCCCTTTTTCAAATAAAAAGTTCTCTGCCCTTCCTGAGCTTCTTTCACATCTTGCAGTTACCCTTCAACCAAAGGATTGATTAAATGACCTCAGAATATATTTTAACTTTTCAAGATTAAAAAAATGCACCACCCTGCATTTAATATTTATAACAGCTTGGTAATCTATAAAATATTTAAAGAAAAGTAGCTATTCACAAGTTGATTTTAAAAAATAACAAAGCAGAGCCTAGAAAATGGGTAGATACCTTTTTTTTTGGTATAGTATTTCCCTTCCATCACTACTGATTACCCAAGGCATTGGTCTCTCCAAACACAAGATTTTTCATATTTATTTATCCCATTCCCATTCTAATGCATTCCCTGGTCATGCACTCTGCCGCGGTTCGGAGACACCGAGCTCAGAGATGTGTAAAACATTGCATATTGCTTGTAAATCTTGTTCACATTCCGTCTCAAGTGAATTCCAGCCTGTGATTGTAACACCACAAATCTCCTGCTCTGACACCCAGGAAGGAGCTGGTGGAGAGGAGCCACATTAACCCTGGATGCTGAGCTGGCTGCAATGCCAGAGGGTGCAGGGCACTTCCAGCCTCCTTCTGCCTGCTTCAGATGCATTTTCATGAAGCTTTCTAACATGCTTTGGGAATATGCCAATACTTAAAACCCTTTAAATATTTTTGGTAAAAGTTTCTAGGTTTTCAGAAAGTTTGAAGAGGAATGAGCATAGAGGCTTATTATGTTTATGGTTAACTTCCAGTTACTTGAGAAAAAAACCCAAACTAGACTTAAACTATAAATTGGAAGAAGAAACAGAAAAGTCAATCTCAGTGACAGGAAGCCAGGGATTCCCCACCTCCCCAGCTCTCAGGGAGGGCACTCTGGCATGTGTCACCCCACAGTATGGCACTCTGGGGTACACACTCCCTGGCCCAAGACATTTAATCCCACACAGTGATTTTAAACCACCTGAGTTAGATACTGAATGCTCCTAATAAATACTGGGTGGGGGGAGAGCCCCAAAGACAGTTAATACCTTCTCACCATGATGGCTTAAAATCATTCATAGCAGAAATAACAGAAGAGGGAATGAAATTCCCTGAGTGGTTCCGCTCCCAGGAGATTTGCTTTCTAAATATTTTTATTACTCCTATTACTACTGCTAATAATTAATTTTTAACCCCATTCCCTTTCAGCCCTTTCCCAAGCCCAGGGAAGCTGGAGACCTTCTCCATGGGGTTTCAGTGCCTACTGACAAAACCAGTCCTAGCAAAGGGGATTGCTGGTGCCACCAGTTTTCCACTAGAATTCTGTAATGGTTTGGGTTGGAGGGTACCTTAAAGCTCACCTCTTTCCACCGCCAGCCATGGGCAGGGACACCTTCCACTAGACCTGGTTTCTCCAAGCCACATCCAACCTGACCAGGAACACTTCCAGATGAAGAAAAACATCCTGATCTCACAATCACCAGCAAAGCAACTAAGATGTATTAACTAGTTTACACTGAAAAGCTTGGCTGATCTTCAGAGTCCTAGGAATCTCTCTCTGATAATGTTTACAGGATTTTAAAAAGAAATGTACCCAAGCATTTAATGAGATTATTATTATGCAAAATCTACAACAATGGCTATCACTTTGGAAATTATTTCTCCTTACTAATCAAATGTCTCTGATCTTTTTTACAATAGATTCATGAGTGATTCATATAAAAATAATAAAAACTAAATTAATCATGGGTTCTTAAATCACTTTCTTTGATGCTTTTAATAATTCATTTCTAGAGACAAGCTGAGAACTTATGCTCCATTAATATTATTTGTTCTTGGTTTTACACATGCTATCACTTTAGTCATTTACATGGAGAGAAATTCAGCCTTAAGCAAATGCCAGAATACTATTGCAAACATAGCCTGATGAGGCACTAATTTATCTTTTCTTGTTTTTCTGCTGAAAGAATTTAACACAACATAAGATTGCTGGTGAGTCAAAAAAAGTTTTTGCTTTGAACATACAGAAATGAAAGTTTTAGATAGTTGTGCAATTATAATATAGGTAAAAAATGGGTGAGTTTTATATCCTGAGAAACTCGGAGATGACAAGGAAAATTGACAGTAGGTACATGCTTCTAAAAATGCAAGTGGATACAATTTCTGTAATCTTCATTATGACAAAATGTGAGACTGTATATTCAGAAAACACTGTCAGTAGTAATTTTGCACTTAACCTCTGTTTTAGAGCCTGCAAACACCTTAAGAAACTATAAGCAATTTCTTAAACTTTGATTTGAAAGAGAAAAAACTTGGCTTTAAACATACAACTTTTTGTAACTTGCTCCCATGACTGCATCACTGCAGTATCTAGGATGGCCCAGGGTTTGATCATTTTAATGGCCCAAATTCTATTAGCAGGAATTAATGGGGTTATTCACATATGATCTTTTTATTATTTAACAGCGAATCTGCATTAAAAACATCCACATGAATATATTGCCTTCATACAGACTGTTTTAATGAGAAAACGAATCCTAATGACTTGCACTTTAAAGGCTGACTGTTTGCTTTGGGTTTCAAATATTATACGTGGCAAATGGACATTTTCATGAATACACGTGGACTGTGCATCCAGGCAGGTAGGCACAGCTCTTTTGAGGATCATGAGATGTACATGGAGGAGATTTCCCAGGTGGGTGGGCAATGTCAAAGATGTGGTCTGGAGTTCTGTGCTTTTCCCCGGGTGGGATGTTCTGAGAGAGCAAGGCTGTGCCATGCCACCTGACATCAGCAGCAATGAAGAACCTGTATTTACACAACTGGTTATGTAAAGCCTATTTCTGAACTAATGATCCAATGCCACTGTGCGTTAGTGTACAGATTAAAATTAAATGAGTAATGAAGGACACTAATGAGCTTAGGCTATAGCTACCTGCACTACACTTGGTAACTCACCAAATTCTTATCTACCTCTACACCATATTTGTTTTCTTATGGTAATCTTCTCTTTCGCCATGCTTCTGAAGGAACAACATACGTTTATAAATTTTATCAATTTACACGTTTCTCTGGAGAAAATGTCAAACCATGTGAAACAATACCCTGTAAGTATTATATACATTTTACTCCATGAGGAGGTTATTTTATTTTCAAATTGAGGAATGCTCTCATAATCACATATTTGAGAAAACATATCACTTGTTCCTAGGAGGCAAAAGTATATTATTTTGAAAGATGACACATTTTAACCAGTTCACTTTTGTAGTCAGGAATCAATTTATAGCTATAACAATTTTATCAGTTTCAGCTACATTATAGTTATTTTCTGCATGAGAAAAGTTGATGTGACTTTATTAAAGTGGAACTGCAAAGGGACTTCTAATGGATAAATAATATGGATGGGTAATTTATGGAGAAATAATATTTTTATGCTAAAAGCAATCTTAAATGTTTCCAAGAGAAATAGTTTAATTACATGTACCATTAGGATGGCTGTTCTGCAGTAGCTATGTGACAACTCATTAACAGAGCTCCTACAGACAGGACAAGACAAATTATTACTAGTTGCTTATGAAAGCTTCTGATTAAGAGAGCAATGAAAAATTATTAATATTTTGTTGCCAATCAAGATATCACATAAAAATGATTTAACTAATGCAGTTAAACAGCTAGGCTTTATAGTAACTTTCAATCTTCCAGTGCAAATTTAGGATTATCTAGGTTTTTGTTGACTGTCTTTGTCACTCCCAGTATTACCCTGGAACAGGTCGCCTTCTCAGATCACATTTGCCACGAATCTGGAGAGAATAAAGCAACAAACACACACCCAAAAACAAAAAAAAAAAAACACCCAAACACACACCCCAACACCAACCACACCAACAAAACCAAAAAAACAAAACAAAAACACCTTCTTGCCACTGAGAACTGATGCATTCATTACTCTGCTAGCTGCTCAACAGCGACAACAAAGGACACCTCAGCAGTGCCTCTCCTGCGCTGCTCTCACACCTAGTTGGCAGGATTCCATTTTTTTCAGACTTGAGTTTCTAATTTCATCTGATTTCTTGAATTAGCATTTAGAAGAAAAAGAGTTTAATTGAAATATAATACCAGGGTTTTTCCAAGTGTGTGACTATCCTGTAGGTCTGTACGTGATTACCACTGTGCCAAGAGCAGGGAGGATTTTCTTGAAGTTAAAAAGGTACAATTAATCTCCTGTTGCACTTCCAATTAGCCAAATTGCCAACCTTATTGTGAAAAGCAGAAATGCAATCGAGTTTCTGCTTGAGGCGTACTAAAGGAAAACTGAAGTAATTTAATTAACTGCCTTCAAGTACATTAAGAAGCACACTGCCTTTACTTTCTGCTGTCAATGCCTTTAAATAGATTATTATTTAATGTGAATTTCTGTACCCATGTAACGCTGAAGCTTTGAACTGTCTGCTGCCACCCCCTGACCTGAGCTGTTAGGTGTTTAAGAAAAGACCAAGATGAATAGAGGGATGGAGCAACTCTGCTGTGAGGAAAGGCTGAGAGAATTGGAATTCTTCAGCCTGGAAAACAGAAGGATTAAGGGTGACCTAATTGTGTCCTTCCAGTTCCTGAAGGGAGCTGACAAGAAAGGTGGAGAGGGATTTTTAACAAGGGAATGTAGTGAGAGGACAATAGGGAATGGATTAAAAGTGGGTAGGGTTAGACTGGATATTAGGAAAAGAATCTTCCCTGTGTGGATGGTGAGGCACTGGCACAGGTCTCCCAGAGAAGCTGTGGATACCCCATTCCTGGAAGTGCCCAAGGCCAGGCTGGATGAAGCCTTTTGCAGCCTGGGGTAGTGGAAGGTGTTGAACGAGATGAACTTTGAACGAGATGAACTTTAAAGTCCCTTCCAACCCAAACCATTCTGTGGTTCTGCAATAAATAAAAGACTGGATTTACCAGTTGAAGGAGCGTCTCTGCTGTCACCAAGGGCTTCAGACATGCAGGTGCCCATTGTCAGTAGCCACAGAGTAGACCTGAGCTCAAGCACCCTACAGAACACCCACAGTGAGAGAGTGAAAATAAAAAATGGCAATCCCCAAATTGTGCCTCCTCAAGCAACCAGACCAGAATACAGATGGCAGGGTGTATACAGAACATAAAAATATTTACACAGTTTAATTAACGATGAAAAAGATGTGAAGGTGTTCATTTGACTAAAAAAAGTTGATGTTCACTAGTAGCAGGTGCTATATGACAAGGTGATTCAGGTCATAAACTGATACGTGACACATTAAAATTGAGGCATAAATCCTGTTTTTTCTCCTTGTAACAATCTCAGAGTGCTCTTTTGATATAGTTTCTCAGTGATATACTAGCTGGAACAGATAAAAAAGTGATTTTTTTTCCTGCTGTACTACACTCCATGGGGGTTTTGAATCATTCAGGAACCAGTCAGCTCATGTGTGAGGACATAACTCTGCCTCTTAACACAGAATCACCAATGAGAAACAGAATTACTTATAAGCAAACCAGAAATCCACTTGGACCGGTGCTAAATTATGTGAAGAACTGGAATTTCAGTCTGAGAACGTATTCAACATTCTGTTTAAAATAGCAGGAGCTGCAAATGAACCCTCAGAGCCAAGAGCTGTCAGTCCTTCAAGGATGTGTTTCTACTCCAATTCTTGGACTGTCATTTTGTGTCCAATTCACACAGGAACTTTAATTCTTTAAGATTAGTGTCATCATAACCAAAATTTCATAAATGTAAGATAAATACCTGGAATTTTCATTATTTTTGGCCAACAAATCCTAAGATGGCTCTTGAGCCTCCAGAAGCTCTGTTGCATTTCCATGTCATGGTTGAAGCAGTGACAAGAAATACATTTTAAAATTATTATACTTGCTGTGATGAAAAGGAAAAGATGTTTAGATGGTTTTAATTACTGAGTTTGTGCACACAGTAATCACCTATACATGGTGCACATGATTTTCCTGCTAAGGTAGAGTCAACAAATAAAGTACTGAGATGCTGTGTGTATTTCTATTCCATGTGCTGTAATTTTCATATTTTACTGCAGAAGAATAAACCAAAGATTTTTCCCATTTCAGCAATTCTGGATACACAACAATTTAGGGAGCTATAGTATTGACTGTAACAACTCTGAACTGAGTGGCTATCAAATTAACAAGAGCTGAACAAAAATATAAATCAACTCTTGCTGTAGTGTAATTAAAATAAAACCTGATTTACCATGTACTTTAATGTAAAGAGAAATGAAAAACAGACCGTATTTTTTGTACACTACTTTCCACTCGCTCCATAATTAAATGTTATTAAATAAATGAGTAAGTTTATACCATCATTCAGGTATTGTCTTCACTACCAACTATGACTCACAGATCAGACCAGCACTGCGAATTAAAAGAGATTCATCTTCCCTCCTACGAGGGCATTGCCACACCCTGCCGAATAATCCCATTTTTAAACTACTCATCAGAAAGAACAGCCAAGGAACAGGAGAGATGAATTGGCTCGAAGGCAAGGGGAACAGGAGGAACAGAGATAAAAATGTACTATTTGGTTTAGAGAGAGGATTCATTGCCAACCATAAATGCTTTGTTTCACGCTCTTGATGAACCTGTTTCTTTGTACTGGGAAAGACCTCCCTGAGGATCTAATGGTCTGTGGAGCTGCTCTCTTGAGTTTCCAGGTCTTTGGACCACAGGTTGCACCAATGGAAGGAGCATAATTTCATATAACATACTCCAAGTACTCCTGCTCTCCCCTGCATTGCTTTTAATCCTGAGATATATTCACATACAACCTAAATATCCTGCCAGCTTCCACTTTCCATAATAATAAGATTAAACCAGTTAAATGGGGTCATACTGAGGCCCTGATCAGACAATGGCAGGAGGGGCTCAGGACGTACGTTGATGTCCTCCAGGTCGAGGAAGTTGAGGACGACGCCGTTGCGTTTCCAGATGATGGGTGGCCGCAGCGCCCCGCGGATGCCGCAGGTCAGCACGGTGCTGAGGCCGACGGTGATGGTGGTCACTGTGACCCTCTGCTCCTCGGGCAGGCTCAGCCGAACCACCTCTGCAAAAGGCACAACAGGGATAACATCAAACACCACACAGGGAAGCTGCTCCTCTGCTCCCCTCTCTGCCTTCCTTTCTCATTCCGGAAATAACTTTGGAGGATTTTGGCAAGGAGACAGAATATTTACGCTTAAAAAAAACCTCAAACCCATGAACGGTAAAGCCAAGGAAGAGAAAAATTGAATCTGTCACAATGGAACTCGCTGCATCCCTTTCCTGAGGCATCTCAGCTGTGGCATGAGGGCACTAAGATGGTCCCCTGGCCAGCCTGGCTACAGTGGTTTATACAAAGCAGTCAGCAACAGCAGGACAAGCAAAAGCTCTCTGGCTTGAGATCATCTGGGCTTGTTTCTCCAGAGCACTCCTGCAAAGGTCCTTTGAAAAGGTAAAAGAATGAGTCATGTTTGTTCCTTGAGAAGAATTAAGGTCAGACTGTTGTCACTGAAATATAGATAAAGCCAGTTTCAAACTGCCTGAACACTGTAAGTCACCAAGCATGAAAACTTGTTTACCAAACAGAGCCACATATGGCACCTGAGATATAGATGCCCTAAAAAACCAAAAGCTTTCTCATATTTTATTTAAATAAAAAACTCAGTTATTTTGACTTATGTGTGCCACACAAAAGAAACTCCTGAGGCAGCAGACCTTACTGAAAACCAGACCACCAACTCTCTGAAACCACACCATGTCACACCTTTTCCTTCTGGCCAATGTCATGAGACTTGGCTGCAACTTTTGCCATGTGTGGCCACACAGAAAGGTCATATGTGATACCAGAACTGTCCTGGGCGCAGATTGTCATTATGCAGCATTTTGGCAGCAGTGAGACAGTGATCAGGCAGTCAGGCCACACTGTCCAAGCTGCTGGAGCCACAACTTCGCAATTCACATGATGTTTTTTGCTTCCTCTCATTCCCAAGCTCTTCAATAAGAAAACCATATTGCATGTAAATGATGAAAACTGATCTTTCAAGGTAATGGCCCACTGAGAGGAACAGGGAATGCTCACAGCTGGTGTTACTTTGCTTCAGCCAACTCCAAAACCTGGGCTGGGGAATTAAACACTCTCTCCCAGCCCCAAGGCTCCTCCTCCCTCATATCCACTGGCAAAAACAGCAGTAAAACAGAGATCAAAGAGACCAATGCTGCCCCACCCAAGGCCATGTGCTTTGGTAAAACACACTTCAAGCAGTGCTGACACAGGAAAGGTTACTCTTCATCCTGTCCACCTGCCTTGCAGCTCCATCGTTACACCACACACAAGATCTGAGTATCACTTCCTGGGACAATCTCAATGCCATGTGCACTTTCTTCCAGCCCTCTGAAAAAGTGCTGGCTTTCACTGAACCCAAATGCTTGTTTTTATCATGTCAGTTCACAGATTAAGAGGCCTTAAAAGTTAACAGCTTTGGTGGGAAAATTGCATTCATTTACAGGGCTTATACGATGGAAATGCATGGAATAAAAATGAAAAAAACCAGTATCTACATTTGCAAGCACAGTTTTCCATCTCTTCACATATTGTCTAATTGAAAAATTGCTTTAACATCTCTTGAGTAGCAAACCTCTTAAATCTGTCACTAAATATTCAGTCTATTTCAGCAGCCTTGGGCAGCCTGGACAGACTCAGTGCTCTGGTATAGCAACTGATTGAGAAGGTTTAGTGCAAAACCTGCTTGTGAAAATGTACTCCAACACCTCTGCACGCCTTCTCTTCTGCTTCTTCCACTTAAGTGAGGTGCTAATGTGCCACAGTGTGCCACTAATGTCCCATGGTGGATCTGAGGCTGACTTGGGACTGCAACGTCCATACAGCACTGCTGTGTCTACCAGCAGTGAGCATTTCTCCCACCTAAAATTCCCAGTGCTATTTCAAGAAGAGCACAAAGTGTTTTAAATAAAAGCTAGCTATAGTTTTGATAGATGGTTAGCCAAAATTAGGAATGTTTGACCATGGGCAGGGACACCTTCTGCTACAGCAGGATGCTCCAAGCCCCATCCAACCTGGCCTTGAACACTTCTAGGGATGGGGTGTCCATCCCACCACCCTCACCCAGCTGCCTGAAGCAGGTAAACAGCACAGAGGGGCTAATATTGTAATTATTTTCTGCATAAAGAAGAGCTTCTTTTAATGAATAAAATATTTGGAGTGCACTTGACAGGCTAAAGAACTGATAATTACAATAATTTGTAGCCTGCAGTAGGGCTAATGAGGACATCTCTTCTTGAGGAGAAATGAAATAGAGGGCCATTCATTTACAAGAGAATTGTTTTTTCATCTTACTGCTGTTTTCCTTAATTCCCTCTGCTGTTTTTCATGGTGCCTTGAGTTCCCTGGCTCATGCTGGGCTCCTGTAAGCTCCTTCTTTAGCTACATTTTTTAGTGCTCTCTTGCAGCAGAATTTAAGGCTCCCTGCCCATCTTCCAAATGACTGCTAAAGAAGCTTTGGCTTTTCCCTTTTAGAAGCACAGTAATGAAAAATACATTAACTTTTAATTAAGAAGACACCTTGCACAGCTGCCATTCTTGGATGAACCATATGAGGCCAAGAGATGAGGTTTTTATGTTAAAGCATGTAATTAGCACAGACCACTTTAACAATACAAACACACTCCTTTTTAGAGTATTTCTATGGAGTATATTTGAGAGCATCTTATTACTAGTACATTTGAGGGACTCTTATTAACATCTAAAAGCCTTTCTATTAATACAGAATTATTTTGTGTGGTTTCAGTTATTGCTTTATTGTTTTCAATAGAAAAGATTTCCTTATACAAGCAGGTGTACTGGGGAGGAAACAGGATTTCCTAAGATTATGAGAGGGCTGAGCTTTTTAAAAATCTTTTAAAAAACTCAGAATTTTGTACCTAACTTATAGAGCTTAGACACACTGATGCTATTGGTTTATGTGTACAAATTATTCAAGTCACCATAATGATTTTGTGTAGAGCTTCTAGATTAAGTATTGAACACTGTTCATTTTATTTTTAAAAACCTTTAGGAGATAAAAGGATTTTTACCGTGGGTATAAAACTGAACAGAACAAATAGGCAATATTCAAAGGGTGCTCATTTGCAGAACACAAGCTGGAATGGAATTTGGTCCTAAAATCAAGCAATTTTATGTTCAGCTGGAAATTCTGCAGGATGATGCATGCAAACCATTTTTCTACATTCCATAGGTTTAACCAGTATCAGTCCTCGTTGACCACAGTTATCAAGTTGTGTCAAACCTGATACTCTTCTCTGGGATTTCAGCTGAAGTAGCGCCTCAGCTTATTCCAGCTGGAAAAAATAAGTTCCTGCCAACTACTCTGCCATCAGAGAGAGATGCTATCATCAGAGAATGGGATGCTATCATTTTTCACTCAATTTTCAATGGTTCCAGATGGGTAAAGCCTTTGTAATGATCCCCTTTAAGAAAGAATTGGTGTAAGCATGCCCCTGTGTATCAGAGGAGCAGGATTAATCCCTGATCAGGTAGATGAAAGACCCCAGATGTGGAACAAAATTAAGATCAGTGAAAGGAAGAGCCAGGACACCACAAACTCTCCACTGGTGATGGCAGCAGCTCAGTGCCTGAACAACTGTGTGGAATTAGGCCAGTGCCATCTTCAAACCCATCTGCCTCATCCAGGAGGGTGAGGGATCCCTCCCTGTGTGCCAGGGGTTAGCGCCAAGGGGTTATTCAGGGGAAGGATCACTCTTGTCCTGCCTCTCCCACCTTTCCTGCCTGGTACAATATTCCGCCCAAAGCACTGGGCACCTTTGGTGACCCAGCTGTCGCCATCCTGATGTTCTTACATTAAATTTCTTGCAATACCAGGTCCCACAGTGACACGGGAGAATGTGAAGTCTTACTAATTCCTTTTCTTGTAAAAAAATGTCAAGATATTGCTGAACATTTTCCTCTGTCCCTCCTCCTCTCCAATGTTATTTAAGGTGCTAAGCTGGAGTTACACTGCACCTTCACAAGCTCTGCATACTAATGCAGCAGGTATTGCTTGTTGTGCTGGTTTATCATGGAAATCTTTTCCTCCGCTGTCATTTGCAGCCCACCAAAGGCAATCATAATTTCACAATGAAGACATGTATAATTGAGGTCATTACAGGGAGCAACCTGGAACGAACATCTATGGAGAAAACCTCATTGATGTAGCACTGCGTGGAGATAATTTACACAGTGATGTTGGGCGCCTGCCTTTGCTTGTGCTGCACTACCCACAGAAACAGACTTCACACTTTAAATAGTGCTTAATATCATTAATTAGATCTCTTCCCTTAAATCTAAAGAAAATATAGATTTTAATGCATTGTTGCCATCTTTAATCATTGTTACAGTCGTTCATGGATGTCTTGCCTTGCTAAAACAGCATATTGTACAATCGCAGAAGGGTTTGGGTTGGAAGAGACCTCAAAGATCACCTCACTCCAATCCCTTGCCGTGGTGAGAGACACCTTTCACTAGACCAGGTTGTTCAGTGCTCCATCCAGCCTGGTCTAGAACATTTCCAGGGATGAGGCATCCACAGCTTCCCCGGGCAAACTGTGCCAGGGCCTCAGCACCCTCACAGGGAAGAACTTCCCCATAGTATTTAATCTACTCTGATTCTATCACTTAGATTGTGCTTATAAGACAAGGCAATACTTTTTAAATCCTGTAACTCATCCTCAGAAGGGAGACAGTGAACCAAAACATAGCCTTGTTTGATGTTCAACAGGAGAATGACTTTCAAAGAAAGTCTCCAGCACTGATTCTTGCCACCAAATTAATGCAGAGAGACCTGTTGTTTGTGAACTGAAGCATGGGTAACACAGCCCTAAATACATCATGCTTCTCCAGCAATGGTTCCAGTCAGGGTTGATTTAATGGGATGGAAACTTTAGTGTCTACTTAATTCCCCAAGTCCTGCAGCTGTGTTTATGCACCACATTGCATTAGTAAAATCTGTTTATTGCCTTGTGGCCATGAAGGTCAGTGGCGATTTTAGCATTTGTTTCAACAGATAAAGGAGTTCTCTAGCTGAACACATTCTCAGGTGAGGAGCTAACTGAATCAAGAAAATAAAAACAATTAATAGAACGTAGTTAAAAACAGGATATACCTTTTATAATTATTCTTTGCCCCAATAATTTTGATGAGATGTATTTGGCTTTGCATAGAGTTTGGAGAAATTTTAGCCCCTCTTAAAGCTGAGTCAACTGCAACTAATTGATTTTAAAATGACCATGTTATACGTGAGATGTATGCCAAAACATGCAATTGAAGCTGAAGTCTGGCCAGTCAAGGAGGGGCTCTGGTGATTCTGTTGGGGACACACTGGGATGCTTATAAAATACACATACTAGCGTTTGATTTAGTTTCTACCCTATCCATAGACCAAATAAATGAATTAGTAACAGCCTCAGTACACAAATCACCCTGGGTTTGAATGCCTTTGCAAACCTGTCCCACTGGCTGTTTTTAGGACTATCCCCAGAAGAAACACTGCCATGCCATCACATTTTGCTGGTTATTAACTTCAACAAGCTTGTCTTACCCAGATACATTTGCCATCTTCTCATCTGCCCAGAGTCAGGTGGAAGGATTATCCATCACCAGCCACAAAAAACTCAATTTTCTGAATGCCAACTTAGAATTAAAGGAAAGCCAGTCATGCTACTAAAATTGTTTATGTTATTAATTAACATTAGAGTTGTTAATGAACATGATTAAAATTGGTCACAATTAATGAACCCAGAGAATTCCTACAGCTCCCACATCAGATCCGTGCGGCTGATTGGGATGAGGTATCTGGTTTTATAACCTGTGAAAAACACCACCAGGAGATGTCTCTGCCTCTGGTCACCCTTGGTGTGACCCACCACAACCCAGCTGCCACTGCAGGACATCTCAGGAGCTTGGTGTCCCTCAAACAGAGGTACCTCTAAGGATTGCAAACTTAATTAATGGGAACAATAAAATGACTTCTAAAGCCAAGTACAAATGTTCATATCTCAGCTTTATTTTGTAACTGCAACAATTCAGGTTCTTAATGTAATTTATAAATCCTCAGGACCTTGTGAGGGCTTCTTCAGAAAGCATCCTATTGTAAATTCTCTACTAAATTAACAATGCTGTTTTCTAAGTCATAAAAATGCATAATTATATTTCTAGCGGAATTTAGTACCTGAAGCACTCTTCTGCCATTACTCTTGACGGCCACAGGCTATGACTCCCCGAGGTAGGTCCCAACCTCATATTTGAAGCTAAACCCTGTCTTGTTGTGGAATTCAAAATTAACATGTGCAAAACCCCACGATATCTAGCTCAGGTGTGGTGGTAGAGGACAAGACCCTGCCTCTCATCTCTATCTAGGTCATGTTACCATGACTTAGAGCAAATGTAAGAGAAAAGCAGCTATTCAAATAATTAAATATTATGACACCTTTTACTTTTATTCAGCAACTGTGGCCATAATACACTATTGATGACACTTCATAAAATGGTTTGGGTTGGAATAGATCTTCAAAGCTCATCTTGTCAATCCCCTCTCACGGGCAGGAACAACTTCCACTAGACCAGGTTGCTCAGAGTAGCTGATTATTTATATAATGAGAATATGCAGCATAAAACAAAGCATAACTTGGGAAAAAAAAATCTCACGTCCGAGTTTGGTCCAGTTTCTAAGAGGGATTAGGACTTCACACAAACCACACTGTCCTGTTTCTGTAAAATACCTGCATGTTCCCCTCTGGGAGAGTGAAGAAATGCCCCAGGGAAAGATGAGCATCATTTCCAGCATCTTTTGAGAGCAGCTGAGGATCGATTCAGATCTCCTGAATCTCAGATTTGGAGGCTGGTGCCACATCTGAGAGGTGTCTCCATCCCCTCCTGAGCCCACTTGGCACACTGGGTCACCCTGCCTGGCTTGGTGATTTGCTCCCAAGAACTGACTATGGAGAATCTTCAGGTGAATAATTGTGAGCCACCTGCACTGGAAATGTCACATCTGGAGAGCCAAACTCTGTTCAAACAGCTGCTTAAATATCTAAATTATACACAAAGTCCTTACAAAAATCATACATATTTGAGAAGTCCAGCTCTCCCATATGAATTTGTATCAAGCATATTCACACTGCTAATAAATTTGCTAAAAATCATTTATATTGACTTTTAACAAAACACAGCTTCTTTACACACTTTATCCTAATGATCAATTTGGGTTTTTTTTAAGAAGACAAGCAACAGACTTTCCATCACAAAATCCCATCACTGTCCTCCTGCTACTAATCAGAGAGAGAACATTGAGTTTGTGCAGGAAGGGATAATTCATTCATTCTTGAAAGTACATGAATAAATATAAGTTGTTCACTGCTTAATTATCTAATCTCCTGAGGGTAGTGATGGATTCATTATGTAAATAGGCATAAGTAGTCTATTTTAGAGAATAGTTTACATAAATGCATTTGTTTTTATTTTAAATTCCTATTTCCCACAGATTGAGAGCAATGTTGATATGATTAACTTCTGATAAAATATTCCCATGTTGTACAACAGTGTCCTGCTGAGATTGCAGCAGCTATGCATTTCCCCAGCCAATTTATTAATTTGAAAAGCAAAATTGCTAATGGTCTCACAGGCTCTCAGAATTCCTTCTGGGAGTCATAGAATCACAGAATGGTTTGGGCTGGAAGGGACTTTAAAATTCATCTCATTCCACCCTCTCTGCCCTGGGCAGGAACATTTTCCACTATCCCAGGTTACTCCAAGCCCCATCCAACCTGGTCTTGAACACTTCCAGGGATGGGGCAGCCACAGCTTCTCTGGACAGCCTGTTCAAATGAGTTTAACATGAGACTCAAAAGATTTATCTCTTTCTTACTACAAAGTCCTCTTCTGCCTCCCTCTAAACAACTGTGGGAGAGCAGAACTAAAATCTCTCACTGATCCCACCGGAAAATAAAGAACATTATGGGTTTTGGGGACAGATGTGAGGTGCTGCAGCTGCTCTCTGAGTTTCACATTCTCTATCCTACCAGAACTGTAAGACACAATTAGCATCAGTTATTTCATTGCCACAAAAGCAACAGTCGTCTCTTCTAAAAGGTTTATTTCAGCATTTTTAGGAATTGAAAAGATTCTCCCAGCCCAGAAATTCCTTAGCTTTGAGACTGAAAACTCTTTAGTACAGGCAGGTTCTGTCAAAGCAACAAGACTTTGAACAGCCACTATCTATATTTAAACTACGGTATTTCAGAGTTTCAGAACCAAAAAAACATATGAAACCACTAAACTTATTTTTGTAACTTTTCTAAGTTACAACAGCTGAACTGATTTATACCTGATTTAAGGCAGAAGATAGCTTCTGGTGGATGATGTGGCATGCCAAGTTTCTCCCTGGAGTGAATTTTTATGGATGCTCTATAAACCCCTAGGGTTTATCATGGAAATACTGTCAGAACATTAAGTTCAGCATGACTTGTGGGAACCACTAAGATGTGTACGTAAATTATTCCAAAAATAGAGACATGTCAAGCCATGGGATATTTGGGGTTCAAGAAACACTCACCTATCATTTAAAACCCCTGAGTCATCAAGAATGGCTGTATCAAACTGCTCCAATCTTTCACTCACAGTCCATTTTCCTTTGAGCTCCTGGCCAGCATTACGCAATGAATGTGATATGCTGAAAAATGGATGAAACAGGAAACCAGGACCCTAGAAACTAACCTTGCACTACTAAACCTCAGATTAAGGGCTTGTAAAGAAAATCCCAAGGATTTAAAATCAAGTACACATATTTCCTTCATATTCCCACATTTACTACACTCATAAACAACCAAATCAGTGAGAGCACACCTTTGGAGTTGTAAATAAGCATTAGTAACGTTTTTCATGGAGCTTTCATTGCTTTCTATGGATGACTGCACATTTAGCTGTGGTGATTATCTGGATTTTGGATCTTTCCTGACTATAGCTACACTCAGAATACTTAATAAATGCAAGGACTCTACTCTCCTGTGCTCATGCCATCCCAAGACAGAATCTGAGATACTTCAGGTTGGACAGGGATTGGAACAGCCTGGTTTAGTGGAAGGTGTCCCTGCCCATGGCAGAGGGGTTGGAACTGGATGGTCTTTGAGGATTCTTTCAACCCAAACCATCTATGATGCATTTCTTCTCATCATCAGGGGCTGCTGGTCCTGCCTTGGAAGGTGACCAGTCTAATGTGTGCTGCAATGGTGTACAGATCTAGAGATGGCACAAATTTGGCTGGTGGGGACCCTGCAAGGTTTCAGCAAGGTTGCTCTGCAGTAACATTTATCCAGGTAACATCTCGCATTTTTAAAATACATTAGCTGGTAAAAACTTTGGCATCAGCACTCTCATCATGTCCTTCCCTTATTCAGAATCACCTGACTGAAGTTTAGGAGAAAGTCAGGAATGTGCAGATGAACAGCAGTGAGTTGCGAAGAACCAGGGAATTCAATAATATTTCTTTGTGGAGAGGAAGGTGCAAGGAAAGCAGAAAGCAAAGAACAGTTCCTGAAGAAAATTCCTCATTTCCTGCTAGCAGCTCATTGTTTGATGTGGGCAGGTTTTGTCCCAGTTAAACCCTTCTGAGGAAAATTCCCTGCAGAGAAGAGCCTTTAACTGGGTAATCCTTCAGAGCTCCAGTGTGATGCCAGGCAGGCAGCTGGGACCTTGAGATGAAATTTGGAATCAAGATGGACAACAAAATGTCCGGAAGGGACCAGCAAGGAATGGGTAAGTACAGCCACCGAGGTGGCTTCTCCAGTGGAGTGGAAACCTCTGCAGAGAGCTCCAGAGACAGTATTGAGCTGTAGTCATGGCAGGAGAAGCAGATTTAATCTTTGCCTAGACAGTTGAACCCTACTCTGCCTCAGTTTCCCCCAGAGGAAACACCTCTCTGGGATGCTCTAGAGATAAGGTGTCTGAAAAGATTTCTTGGAACCGTAGTAATAGGGGACACACAAATACCCACAAGCATACTGGATTTCTCATTAAAGCCCCTCTGAGGTTCACAGATAAAATCCACATATAAAACTGAAATTTAATTACACAAAAATACTTTGAAGCTGAGATTTGAAGCTTCAGCTGCAAGAAACTTGAATTTCAGTAAAAAAATGATAAATGCTGCATCCTTGAAAGTAACAGGAAAAACAAATCATCTGGACTACCATATTAAAAAGCATATTGAAAAGCGAGATATGCTGGCAAAATGTGGCCAGCTGTACTTTGTGTACCCACCCAACATCAGCATCTTGAAACTTTTACATCTGCAGAGCAAAATGATTTATGGAAGCTGTTCTTTATCATTCAGGCTTATAAGTCTTATGTCACATAAAACCCCCTGGCACTAGGAGAACATTCTGATTGCGACGGGAAGCGGCTGCAGGAGCGGGGAGCAGTGACAGCCTCCATCACCTGGGTCGCACAGCGCCCTTCTCATTCTGCTGGCGTACACCAGCTTTGCACAGAACAGACAGGACTTATTTAGAGAGCAGCTATTCAACAATTTTATTTTTCTTATCTTACATCCTCAACCTTATTTTCAACTATTCAAATGCAGCTCTGAAGGCAGAAATGATTCATTGCTCCCTGGATTTTTCTGTAACACCCTTCACCATTAAATCGTCTTCAGAAACGCTCGTGAGCACCTTTGACATGTTTGCTTTAGCTGAGTTATGCGGCCTCAGAGAGGGATTATTTGCCATAAAGGACTTTTTAGCCCTTCTGCCTCGTTTCTGCTCAGCCTGCTCCCAGTTCCAACCTGTCCAAAATCTCCCATTCCTGCTGAGCTTCAATCACCCCACCTCGCTGACTGTAATTGTGACTGACAGCCCTCACCAGTCGCCCCATGGAGAGCTGGGGTGAATTTCCCTTTCCTGCAGCCACAGCACAGCTCTTCCATCACCTCTGGATCAGATGTCTCCCAGGTCCGGCAGAGGCTGACAGGACAAAGCACGGCCTGGTCCTGCTCCTGCCTTTGCAGGGACAGCCTCCACCACTTCTCACCACAGGAATTTCTCTGCCAAAACCTGAGCAGCTTTTCCCTGAGGCTGAGTAATCTGCACCTGAGTTTGCATCTCAGAGCTTGGCCCCACTTGGGCTGTGCCAACCCCTCCAGAGCTCAGCCCACCTCTGCTCTCCAGACCACCAGCCTGCTTCAACATGTGTTTCGTCAACTCTTCCAAACAACAGTATTTAAAACCAGAGAACCACAGAATGGCTTGGGTTGGAAGAGAACTTAAAGAGCATCCAGTTCCATCCTCCCTGCCCTGGACAGGGACATCTTCCATTAGACCAGGTTGCTCCTTGGCCTTGAACATTTCCAGTGGCTGGGCAGCCCCAGCTTCTCTCTAATGGGCACATTTCCATTCCTTCTTCCTATGAAAATGGTCTTTTGTGTTTTTCCTATTTTTTAATTGTTCCCTTCTCAATTGCCATCAATTGTATCTTGCTATCTCTTTGTGTGTGACATTAAATGGCTCTGTGCTACCCACCACCTTCTCCCCACATGAGTGATTAAAGACCACAGCACAGAGATTTCTCTTGTACTAAAAGAATATGATCCTAGATCTCACTGTTTTGGTGAGGGCTGTTCATATTGACTTTTTAGGCTGGTTGCAGTAAGTACATGCTTTGTTTACATTTAATGATCACAAATTAAAATCACCTCAATGAACTGAACATTTGAGGAATGCACAGTGCACTGTATATAATGAATTACTGCTGATTAAGTCTATTAATTAAATATAAACACAACCTTTAAATATATATTTAACTTAAAACAACCCAGAAACCTAGTGGGCTAAATGAAAGGCTGTTAAATACTAAGTTATTTTCCAGCACAGCCACCATATGCCAAATACCCCAAATAACAATATTCATCACATCAAGAGTCTGGGGAAAGTTTTTTTTAAGATATTTAGCACAGCACTCATCACAGAAATTGTCCACCAGATGCTCTGTTTTTCCAAGAAAAAACACGCTCTTAATGTGAAGAAGAGCCCAGAAATGATCTCAGAATGTATGGCCATGTGCACATCAAAACCACCATTAAATGGTGTCCATCCTCAGAGCTGCTTCCTGCCTGAGCACGAGGCTCCCTCACTGCTCCAACCAGAGCTCCCTCTGTGTCTGTTTATGCAGAGACACAGAAACAACATCCATGATATATTCATTTACTCACCAAAGGCCAGATACAAATTAGTATATCATAAAGAGCCACTACCTTGCACAGAACATCAGCACTGATGGCTCAATTGCTTTTGCAATATCTTATTTAAGTAACACCTTGGTGACAAGAAAACCACTGAAATCAACATTAAAGTGTAGTTACCGCTCACAATTGTAACACCAAAGTTAAAAATTTCCAATGCAAAACCTGCAGCCAATACAAGTATTAATAAGAACAGTGGTTGGCTTGTAGATGCCAGTATTTATTATCTATTGTGTAAATCATGGCTTTGCTAATGAAATGATTTTCACAAAGATAACATGACATTCATTCACTAAGATATAACACATACCTGCAGGGCATGCAGTGAAAAGCCTTCTGCTGTATTTTAATTGATGTATAGTCCTTTGTGGCTTATATCCCTTCAAAGTAGTCTTAAATTCTACATTTTTTAATTGGCTCAACTGTGTTATTATTAATTTGGGTAAACAATTAATGATAATTTATTAAGCTATTGTTTCATTAATTCCAATGCTGTTGCAATGCCACATATGAAGCCTGACAAGGCTTGGTTTGGTTTTTACACATGAGCCACAGACACCAAAAGGGCCCAACCATGATCACAGCTTCACAGAGCAAAGCTGTGATCAAAAATATATTAAAAATATTTTGGAAATGCAGTTCATGCCCTAGAAAGCTGCAATGAAAATATGTAGCAAAGCCAGAAGATGGAATGGGAAATCAAGGCACAGTTAGGGAAAATGACTTATGTTGAGCAGAGCAAACCTTGTTGCCCTGCTCTTGCTGTAGTGCCAAACTCCCCAAAACCCCATAAATTTGTGTGGGAAGAATTATTTTTTTTCTCCCTAAATTCTGCTTTTGTGTCTTTTCACTCTGGTGACCAACTCAGCTGCAAGTATATGGGATTTCTCTGTCTCTGGCAAGACCCCAAGCGCATGAGTGAATGTTATTGTCAGTGGTTAATCCTAGGTGGAGGGAATTTAACAAGCATTAGCTAGATTATTCTATTTAAACAAGTGACATGAATATTCTTTCATTTGTCTTAGACTTATGCTTCATCTTTCCCCAAATCCCTAATTTCTCTATGTTTTCTACTATTTTCTCCCTTCCCCTTACTAAGAGACTTGAACAAGGCAGCAAAATGCCAACACATGGAATGGAAAAGATTGCCTCTGATCCTATAAAAAGGGCATCCTGTAAGTGAAAATGCCTCCAACTAGTGCCAAAAGCTGAGAGACATTGCTTTTTAGTCCAGGTCAGATCAAGGAGGATGTAATTTTCCACCCCTGTTTCATTACAAGAAGGAGATGACAGTGCTCCTGCCATGAGTCAGGCAAACCTCACCTCCAGCTATGGGCAAGGTGAACTTTTCAGGAAAAATCCCTCAGACATTCTGAAAAGCACTGCTTGGATTATACAGGCTCACAGCACAGCAGGGTTGAGGTAATGCTTGATAAACATCAACAGATAGGTTGGAGCAGAAGTGTAGGATCAGGTCTGTACCTATTCCTGAAAATGGAAAGCATCAGTGGTACCTCAAGGTGTGCACCAAGGGCTGACTTCCACAGGCATCCCAGTTCTCTGCCTGTGATTTTAAATCCTCCTGCCAAAGACATGACTGTCTCACTTAATGCACTGCAAATCATCAACCCTCAGTGTAAATCAAGAGCAATGTGGATATTGGAAACATCAAGGATGAAGTCAGGGACATACTGTGAAAAAAGGCTCTTAATGATTCAGAGTAATATATTTCAGATGTTTGAACAAACAAAGCATTCATAAACTGCAGCAGAACTGCTCCTTTCAGGCTGAATGAAGCCTTTATTCCCAAGTAATGGATAATAGAGATTGAAGGAAGGAGAAAAGCCAAGGACACTAACACAGGTACAACAGTTCTCCCCAATATTTTCATGCAGAGAGGCACAGAAATGCTGATCTTTTGTGATGTTGCCTACTGTGGTGTGGGCACTTGGTTCATCTATTTTTTCCTACCTTCTTCTCTTAGCAATGTCTGAGGGGATGAACTGATCACCAGAATTTGTTACATGTTTAAGGGTAAAGCATCCTTATCTCCTACAGGGTTACAGAGGTTGGACCTAAAAAGCAAGGAGATCCCTTCTTTCTTAATCTCCCATTAACATAAAGCACATCAGCCCTGTACATGCGGGAAGACCACTCCAAGGAGAAGCCTGGCTGTCCAGACTGATGTCTGGCTGATCCACACAGTCCTCACACCAGGAGTATGTGGATCATATCACTGAATCTTATAGTTTGCTGCAACTTGCGGTGGGAGTCACAAATCTGCACTTGCTCAGGCATGAACAGCATTCCATGTCCAAGAACTCAAAAGGGTATTTCATAAGAGCATGAGAGTTGTTTATGCTTGATGACCGACACCGAGTGGGAGAAGCTGGCATTTGCCCAGCATGTCAAGGTTAACAAACCCTCTATTACAAAAAATGTTATGGGTGAATCTTAAATGACTACAGATGGTCAGGTGTTGATTTTGCATGCCCTTTGAAAGACAGTACTGTCAGCAAAACAGTGCCTTCTAACCAAATTTTGAAGTTCAGTACTCTGTCAGCAGCAAGAGTGTTGGCTCTTTAACTGACTCATCAAAATACTGTTCCTTTAGTTTCCTCTAGTGACTTTCCATTTGAGTACTGCTCTGTGGCTGCCTCACCAGGACAAGAATATCTGCACAATTCATAGTTGTTTTTTTCTTTTTTTTTCCCTCTCCCCAGTAATATTCCTTTATGGAAAAAACATAAAAATCCTTGCTTTACAGATGGTGAGGTGAAGCAGAGACAGACGTTATTTAGCTGCAGTTACACAGCGTATCTGAACCAGAACCAGACACATGCCTTATTTCCCAAGGTTACTTTTCCAGCCTCTCCGAGATTACTTTATAATCCCATTATGGGTGGAAGAGCTATGTACACACAGCTGCCTCCTTGGATTGCTCCTCTTAAAATGTGAGCAAGGTGTGAGTTCTCAGTGATCGTCATGCCCTGTTCTGGCCATGGATTCTGTGGGGGTTTGCAGAAGGGCAGAGTGGGAACAGTTACTGCTGAACCTGGAAAAACAGCCCAGAGGAGACAGGGGCTGAGCTGAAGTACACAACCACTGAACTGACAGCCTAACTCCACAAGAAATGTCAGCTTGAGACTTTTTGCACCTTCATGCTGTTACATTGCACTGTAAATCATCTAAGCTGGTATTGCTGGAGTCTTTTGATCCTTGCTCAGCTTTTTTATGTGCTCTGAAGATAAGCTGCTCCTCCCAAGAGAAAAACACGGTGTGCTACCCCACAGCCACATTGCCTGTGGGATGAGGACAACAAATTACCTTCTTGGCTGTGCTGGCACCTTTCTTGCGTATTTTCTACTCCAGCTAGAAGCTTTTCTCAACTCCATTTCTCATCAAGAAGATGACCCCCTGTCCCAGGGAGGGTGGAGTCTCAGCAGCACTGCTGTGGGGTGCTCTGCCCTTCCTGGACTCCCTCCCAGCCTCATCATCCCAACATCGCTGTCACATTTATCACTGGGTGATGCACACAAACAGAAAATACAATAGACTAACTCATTTATTTCCACTTGTTATTGATGACCTTTCATGACTTTCATAACTCCGCCTTGCTCTAACACTCTTGAGTTATGGGGTCATCTGTAACTCAGGGAAATAAATGAAGTTTCCCATCAGCCTATTGTATATCCCCATTTATTACCTTTTTATGACCAACCTTTAAAGTTTTATCCCCTAGTATCTTGTTTTACAGTGGCATAACATTCAGATGCAGGGATGTATATGAATCAGGCCAAAACATTTTGGTTCAATTGGGTTTCACTGGACAAGAGCTACGGTGACCCATGGTTACAAAAGCTGCTTTTTCCATGCCACCAGACCATCTCTGAGCCTCTACAATGAAATTATGCCAATGCTCAGGTTCCTTTATTTGTATGAAATGAAGTACAGTTGTTTTTTATGACTAATTCACCTCAAGATCATTTGTGGAACAAGCTTATCAATAGAAATAACAAGATGCATCATACAAATTACCGGTTCTCAAAGGTTTGGAGATGAGATGTTTGAAAGCTACTGCTAGAGGGCATGATGTGTGTACAGTGTTGCCTACCACAGGCTGACTAATAATCCTTTAAAAAGCTTCAGCTGCAGCATTTCTGAGAAAGTGTCGTGCTGCTTTACAGAATACTTTTCATCTTTGACCTGTCAGTAAAATTCCAGAACACTTAAATCAGTTGGTACAGTAAGTCTCAAAGTAATACTTAAAATTCTTTGTATTTATCACAGGAGCTCTTGTGCTCCAGGTGCTTCAATGACCAGTTTTGCAGGACAGGGCAGCCTCTGTGTACACCTTCATGGCTGTGCCAATTCCCACAGAGGTGCTGTGCTGCAGCTCCCTTGGGGTCCTTGGCTACATAAGTCATGAATTGAGCCATGGCTGGTGGTGGCCTGGGGACAGCCATCCATGAGACTGGGGGGAGAAATTTGGAGCCAGAGTTGCTGGACATGGGGCAAGTGATGTCCATTCTCCATGCAACAGAAAACCACCAAGGTTTAGAATTATAAAATTGTTAAGGTTGGAAAAGACCTCTGAGATCATCAAGCCCAACTGTCAACCCAGCACCACCACATATTCACCACTAAACCACATCCTCAAGCGCCCTATTCACACATTTTCTGAACCCTTGCAGGAACGGCCACTCCACCACTTTCCTGGGGAGCCTGTTCCAGGGCTTGACAACCCTTTCCATGAAGAAATTTCTCCTAGTAACTAATCTAAACCTCTTCTGGCTTGACTCAAGGCCACTGAGGACTTTCCTGAAGAGTAGCCATAGATTAAACCATGACGAAGACTAGAGCTGTCTTCCAGAAGTCTTGCCTGAGAATGAAGCTGCAGGTGCAGAAATCAGCTGCAGCTCAGTGTAGGCAGGGGTGAAATAAGCAGCCCTGAGCACAGACCCTGTGGCAGGAGAAGCTGCTGAGTGCAGCACTTGTGCAACTCCTGGCAGGACATGAGTGTTAATTTGTTAATCTCTTTTGAACGCAAACCTGTGAGACCACCAGTTAGTGCACAGCCAGAAAAACAAAGCAAAGCTATTACACCATAAGAAAACAAAACCTTGTGACTTCTCTTTTTGATTACTATCTATACATGACCTACACGAGAAGCAGTGTCACTGCTCTGTGAAACAGACACTACAAGCCCCAGAACAAGCTCAAGACCAGAAAGGCTGAGGGTAAGGCGTAAATAAAGGACATTTCCTCTTACCTTATGAGGAAAATACTGAAATTGCCCACTGAAGCTTTCAAAAAGTGAAAGAATTGGAGACCTGATAATACTGATATATTGCCACATTTCAGAGGAGTAAAAGAGTGCTATAATAAGGAAATATAGGCAGACTTCAGAACTCAGAACAGCTTCATAAAATAAAACAAACAGATCTTCAAAAATATTTTTTCAGGCAATTAACTGAAGTCAAGAATATGGAAGGAGCACTGCCTTGTTTCCAAAGGGAAGGCTAGAAAATAAATTGAAAAGACAAGAAAATTGTCTCTGAATCAGGATCAAATTGCACA
Organism: Lichenostomus cassidix; assembly: GCF_008360975.1. Lineage (NCBI taxonomy): Eukaryota > Metazoa > Chordata > Aves > Passeriformes > Meliphagidae > Lichenostomus > Lichenostomus cassidix. Next base: position 8,581,877 of record NC_139494.1, read on the forward strand.
GCTCAGGGGACCCCTTCTACCGACTTTGTGGAGAGTAATTTACTCTTCAAATTCAAATGTAATGTCCTTCCTTAGACCTAGCTGAAGGTTCACCCTGCCTGGACTGCAGGGAGCTCCCCAAACCCAGTTCATTCTGATGGGCTTATTCCCCACAGATCAGAAGACAGGGGAAAGAAGGAACAGGGAATTTGTGCCTACCTTGAACCATAGCTGGGAGATGATCCTAGAAAAAGAACAGGAGGATGCTCAAACCCATGGAAAAAGAAGGAATACTGTGTGCTTAAATACCCGTGGCTCTTGGGAACAAAGATGGGGAATATTACCTTCTGCTCTTCACCTAACAGGCTCCCATTACAGATCACACTTGTTTCATTTGTAATGGGAAAAACATTTCCTCAAGTACCCTTTCTTTGAAAAACTATTCCTTGTTTAGCAAACCATCACCTTCTCAAGTAACATTTCAAGTAACAAGTGCTGGTAGAAGGGTCTGGAGGAGCTGAGAAGCAGAGAATATGGCCTGCTGAAGACTTTATTGGCAGTAGGATAGAAGTCTTTTACAATCCTTTACAGGTGAATGGGGAAAACTCAATAATGTTCACTATCATTATTGAGTATAGTTATTAGCTTTGAACGTTTTCTAAAGTAAGCCTGTCATTAAGACGAATGTCTCGTTAATGGTAGGAATTTCCCAACTGAAGCATTAAAAATCCTGCAATGCCTGCATCATTAGCTGACTTGAAAGGCTCCTCCACCTTCCCCAGCTCCATGTCACAATGATCAGTGCCACCTTCAGCTCCATTCATCTGCTCCACATCCACCCCAGAGCCTTTCCCATCGTGGTTCCTACTCTCCACAAAGCGTCTCATGGCTCTGCCTGTGTTGGTCCTTTCTGCCTGCAGACAAAGAGGATCTCTGCACTAATCTGGAGTGGAGGAAAACAGCATCAGAAAAATTATATAACCCCCACAGCTGAAGCTCTATGTAAGGAAAAGATGACCAGAAAAAACTGGGCAAAACTACACTCTCCCGAAAATACAGCCCAGTGATCAGCCAGATCCTGTCCAAGTCTGGGTCCATCCTCAGCTCTCGCCTCTTCCTCTGCCTGCTCTTGCAGCTCCCTGTAACAATATCCTCAAAACTCTCTTTCCCAAATCCCAGCTCACTCAGCCTTCATCTGTTATCATTTGTAACACACATTGTAAAACAACACTATCCAAAACAACAGAGTAGGTGGTTCCTGATAGACATGATCTCCAAGCCAGAACTTTGAAACTGGAGGTGTCCTCCATAATTAACACAGAAAAAGTCAAGGTACCTGTCTCTGACTTGTGGAGGCAGCGAAAGCCCAAAGTAATCAAAGTATTAATTTAAGCCACTCAGTCAGATGTCCTGGATTAGGTGGGATGAAGAATGGGTGCCTCAGGACATCCTTACATCAGCTTTCTGTAAATAAAAGCCATGTTTTCCATTACAAAATGCAATAAAAGTAAATAAATATTTTATAGCCCTGAGGGGAGCTGACATTTTTTTCTCTCCCTGCTAAGGCGAAGCCAGCTTTGTGCTCCTGTTTCAGTACAACAGAAGTAAATATTTTCAGTATTTATATATGCTGTCCATGGAATACAGGTTCATACCAAGTGTTTGCCAGTATGCATCATGGAAAGGGTCAATATTAGGGTTAAATTACAATGACTTATTGAAAGATTTAACATTTTATGTCTGTAAGTCATCATTCCTCTATTCCATAGCCTGACTTTAACCTGATAATCAAAACTTTAATTGTGACAGAGATATCACTGAGCCTCTGCTCTGATAATCCTACCTGGGGACAGCAAAAATCACGCTGCCCTTGAAATGACCTTGGCAAAGTGACTTCTATTGAAATAACTGAGCATCCCAGGTTTTTCTCAAAATAACAGAAATACATCTTCTGTAATGTAATTTAAGAACTAGCTACTAGGCTGAGGGTAGTTTTGATTTTATTGATATTAGTTTAGTGAACACTGTATATTGTAAAACTGATAGAGTGGGAAAATGACTTCACTAGATTATCAAATTTGATGGAGCTGGTAGCTGACTGCAAACGTAAGTATGGGAACTATCACCTAAGGAGGTACTCAGTATTTCATTGTGCATTTTTTAATGTTTCATATTCAGAACAACCTAAAACAGTGGCCCTGAAAACAATAAAATATGCTTGTGCAATACTGCCATTTATGTGCAGTTACACTTCATTATCCCTGTAATCTAACATGGTGGCTCAAAAGGAGAACACGAACATTTTCTGAGTGATTTAGCAGGATGCTTTAATGATGTATTGAAAATGAACATTGACCCTATGTAATAGGTGCTAAACTGACACTCTTAAAGCACTCCATCCGTTTCACTCAGCCTGACTATCCTCCTTAAATCATCGCCGTGTCATTTTTATGATGCAAATCCATCTATTGAGACTATAGGACTGTGAAATGTCATAAAAAAGGCAATAAGAAAAAAAATAAAATTAAGTTGCAGGTGGCAAGTATTAGCATTTCAAAAATGTTCTGTTGCATTACACTATTATTCCATCTCTGTCAAGGGGCAACAAGATTCAATTCTCACCTTGAACAGCCCGTGTTGTTGAATGCATTAGCTCAGGGCACGAGGAGCTCGTGTGCCAGCTGAAGGGCATTTTAAAATAAAGCTAAAACATATTTAGGACTAAATTTGATAGGACACAAGGGTCAGCCTCCCCCTCAGAGGACAAAGCCACAATTCCTTCTTTTCTTCCCTGTTGTGTTCCTTAGCTCCCAGGCGTTTTACAAATTAAAGCCTTGAAACTTTTTGCTCACCAGAAAAGCTGAAATAAAAGGCAGAGGGTCAAGGAGTTAATTGTAATCCTAAAGGTCAGGCTCTCCAGCTGGCAGGGCTCTCTGCTGTTTATGCAGTGCAGAATGAGGACATCAGGACAGCAAAGGTGGGTCCCTTCAGCTCATTTCTAAATCCAGCTTTAAGCTGAAGTGAGATACCTGACTGCAAGTGCAGCCCAACTGCCAGGTTTAAATCCAATACTGCAAAACATCCACTATTAAACCTTCACACTGTAGTAGTAATAATGAGATTTTTTTCTGTAGCAGGGACTAAACACTGGGCATTTCTCTAATCTTGTTACCAAAAGCTGCTGAGCAATTCTTAATGCAGTTTCCAGAAAGCAAATAAAAACTACAAATTCATTTTCAGCAGGTTCCTGGCACAGAGCATTCCAGCTCCAACAGATTCAGACTGGCAAAGGTGGAACTTGCAATAAAATCTCTATGGGAAGCATTGAGTGGTTTCTGCTCCCAGCCTCAGGCACAGGGTACATGGGCACCCAGAGACCGGCAGCAGGTGGGCAGGAGTGGAAAGCGTCTTTTTGCCAAACTCTCCTCTTTTCTTGCTTCCTTCTCCCTTTCGTGGCTCCTTCTGAAAACCTAATTTCAAAGCCTTGTCCCTGTAGTCAACCTCCTATGAAGTCCTCTCCTCCCATCTGCAGTTCTGCATCTCTTCTCTCCCTGATCAATGCTCTCTCCATTCCCCTAGACCCACCACAGGCTGGGAGAGATGGGGTTCTTCAACCTGGAGAGGAGAAGGCTCCAGGGAGACCTTACAGCCCCTTCCAGTGACTAAAGGGGCTCCAAGACAGATGGAGAGGGACTTTGGACAAGGGCATGGAGTGACAAGGTAAGGGGGAATGGCTTTAAACTGAAGGAGGGTGGATTCCAATATTATTGAGATATTTAGAAGGAATTCTTCCCTGTGAGGGTGCTGAGGCCCTGGCACAGGTTGCCTGGAGAAGCTGTGGCTGCCCCTGGATCCCTGCAAGTGTACAAGGCCAGGCTGGATGGGGCTTGGAGCAGCCTAGGATAGTGGAAGGTGTCCCTGCTCATGGCAGGGGATGGAACGAGATGAGCTCTAAGTTCTTCTCCATCCCAAACCATTCCACAATTCTGTGATTGCCAAGGAGGCAGCTGCACCACAGAACCCACAGCTCTCCCCTTGGATCCAACAACCTCCCACTGCCCCTCCAGCTCCAACAGAGGCAGCTTCAGTGACCTGATTCCAGGATTCAAAGTCTGTCCATGACCAGGGGGTTGGAGCTATTACCACTGCTCACAATCCAATTTATTTTACTTATTTACTAATTGCAAATCTGGCATACAATGATTTTCAGGTTCTTTAACTGGCAGCCTCTGGTGTTCCCAGTATATGAATGGGTGAATTCCTGTATCTATAGATGTCCACATGGTTTTACAGTCCTAAAGCACACATCAATTTAGGTGCTTCCCCCTAAACCTGTACGATTCCCAGATGGAAATGCACAATAAACACTTTTTCTTTGCCTATTTGTGCAATGACTGAATTGGGAGTGATTCACTCCCACAGCAAGGAATTTGCAAAACACATTCTAACTGTTTACTATATCAAACAGCTTAAATTATGACTGCATTTTATCTTTCCATTCACAGAAGGCTGGCTCTTCCTTCACAGGCATTCATCTAACAGGATTCTGCCTGTGCTGCTTCTCCTGTGACTGGGAGCAGGAGTCTTCAGTCAGCAATTTCTCTCCTGGAATAGGTTTTATTTCAATGGGTTCTGGGGTACGAGTTTCTCAGCAATAAATAAGCACTAACCAAGCCAGGACGATTAAAGATCAATTAAGGCACAATAAATTTTATAATGGATTGGGGCAACAGAAGGTTGTTGTGCTTCTTGGCCTAAGGACTGAACCTCATTGCACTGGAAAAGTCAAATGATGAACAGTTTTTCTCATTTTCCTGGATTACTCAGTGGAAGATGATCTGTTTGGTTACAGTGAGGGGGAAAACTGTAAAGAAGGAAGATGGAGGGTGGGAAAAGACCAGCACTGTCCACGCTGTGCTACTAGCACTGTATATTGTCCTTGAGTTTCCCGAGGGATGCAGCTAAAGTTGTGCCCTTTATTCCTACTGAGCTCAAGCAGGAAAGTCAATTTCAGGACATACATAAGTATAAAATACTATATATCTTACATATAAAATCACTGACTTCAAAGGCAGTTGCATTTCTGCTAACAAGGAGCTGACAAGGTACCTAACACAAATCAGGTCCAAGGGGCCAGTGTGATATTTTTCCTACCTGCAGCTTTTCCAGCAAATGCTTTACCTGACAGTAATTAGCATGATGGGTGATTAAATTGCATGAGCTTTACACAAGCATAGGACAGGGCTGTTTAAGTGAGTCATCAAGTCTCCAGGGCAAACAGAAGCAAACTCCATCACAATGGAGCCAACCTGCTCACTAACTACATCCCCTGGTGCTCAGGGAAGTCACCCAGGGAGTCACCAACGCACATAAACAATTTTAACTAATTCACCAATGCCAACAAAACCCTCTCACTCTCTCCAGAGGGTTTTAGTGCTGATGCTGAGTGCCCAGTCCTCTCCCAGAGGAAACTGGGAAGGTTTTTCCACGTGACCATTACCTGTGAATTCTGGCAGACATATGCAAAATATATTATAGCTTACGACTGCACTTAAGGTGGCCCCCAGAACTGCTGTTGTTGGGAAGAAACATTTAAAACTGACAACAAACACTTCAAGCACACAGCAGAGAGCAGCTTTATGACACCACAGAGCCAAAGAGCACCAAATTACCTGCCCATTTTTTGAGAATCAATAGGACATATATACATCACAGGCCTTTTACTCAGCACCAGATCTTAGTATTTCAGATGACTCAGGTTTTAAATATATTTTAATTATCCTAATATTCTTATTATTGTAATATATTAGTGAGATATTAGATTGCAATTCAATTTAAAATTTCATCCAGAGATAATTTATTCCATTCTCATTACTAATGGAATATTGTAGCCTTGTTGGCGTGTTCATACGCCAATGCAAATGCAGTACCACTCCAGAAAAAATATAAATTATACTTCATCCCTTGGCAGTCATTGGAAGAGCTGGATATATATCCTGCTTTGTATTTTTTCCACCGTGTGCTGAGGGAACATTTTAAACTGGGAGTTTGTCTGTTAATGTATCAGCATCACTGTCCTGGGTGATGCACCCAGGACCAGCACCAGGGTGGAAGCAGAGGGGATGGACATTTGGCTCTCCTAGTCAGCTTACAGTCATAAGGACCCCAGGGAACAGCAGGATGTGTAGGCGATAATAAGAATATTAGGATGATTAAATGGTATTTAAATATTAAATGCTTTAAAGCAGTAATGGATAAAAGGCCTTCAGCAAGTTATTCCAAGATTTTCAAAGGTCTTCTGGTTATAAAGGGGGCTGAGGGACAAGTCTAAATTGAAGATAGGTGCCTGCTAGGAAAAGGCTGCTGATAGTGGTCCAGCAGTGTAAGCCCTAGCAGCAAATCTGCCTTGTCTGCATGCCATTTATAGGGGCATAAAATGAGCTTTGCTGCTACAGCTTATACCAGCCCTCAATGAAATACCTGTCCTGGCAAAACACAAATGTGCTGAGTCCAATGCAGCAATGCTAGGGTTATTTCAGGTATAAAAATATTACCTTGAAGGGTGGAAACCTGTCCTGATCTGTGCTCTCACTCCCTGCAATGAAAAATAACGAGGGACAGCTTCTGTGCCTGAAAAACTGTTCGTAAATTACAAGGAGGAGGAAAGTGCTGTTTTTTAATTGTACTTAGCAAGTCAATGGCATCGCAATGTGTCCCTCAGTGCTGCCTGGACCTCCACGGACATGTTGAGGTTGGACAGAGGGGTGAGTGACACCTCTGATCTCTGATTTCGAGAACACAGGGTTGCAATCACCCAAAATTTCCACTTAGTCGTCAGCAATGCTCATTGCCTCCTCACTCTCACTGTGAGGGATCTGGGCACTGACTGCTTGTGTGACAATGCCTCGGGTGACAATGCCTCGGGTGACAATGCCTCATGCTCCTGCTCAGGACCAGGGGGAGCAGAGCACCTGACAATCTCACAGCACACAGGGAAGCCCAGCTGCATCCCACACTGGGTCTGCCGGGTGAGGATGTTGCACAGCTTGAGCAACAAGATGCACACACTTGCTGCTCTTAACTGATGAAGGGCACTTCATCGTAATTTACATCAGAGATTGAAAAAATGCATGTTGATGAGTTTCTGGGAGCTGGAATCTTGCAGGTGTCAGGAGAGAACCACATGGATTGAGCAGGGAAGTGTTATTTCTGCTGGTGGTGTTTAGACACAAGGTTAAGCAACCTCCCCTGTCCCCCAACTGCAGAGGTGACCAGGGCTGAGAGATTTCTCTGCTCTTTCCTAATTAGAGGCAGATAATCACTGTGACAGTGATAAATGTTACTGAACGCAGCAAATTTAATATTACAAATATTATAGTGTGGTTTTTACTGCTGTGTCACAGCCCTCTGTAGCACATTCAACACTCAGATTATGAAGGAAGGTTTTAAAGATTTTCCTTGTAAAAAGCAACAAGCCCCAGACAAGGTTACTCCAAGGCTCAGAGATCTAATTAGCAGACTGCTGCTTAAGCAGAGCATGCCTCCAACTTTCTGGTTATGGTTCTTGCATCGTGTTTAAATTCCAGCAATATATGGAAAGCAGCAATTCAGCATTAACGCCCTGCTGGATATTACAGATTTATTTTCATTTAGTTTGCATAAATACAGAGAAACCCCAAATCCAGGAACAAGTATTGCACATTACTTGATAAGTAAATTACAGATTTTTGGAGAGTTTTTTTCTTTCTAATTGCACAGCCATGAATAAAATTATTTTATAACAAAAAGGGATGCAAGATCCCACAGCACCTGAGTAGTGCTGATGGTGCCAGTATGGTGCACTGGTGTTTTGCATCCCACAGGAAGGTTGTGGATGTTTCCTGTGGACATACTCAACCCATACCAGAGATGGATAAATGCTCTCCAGCTCTCCGCACACAAAAAAGCCAGACACCAGCTTGCACAGCTCAAGAAAGACTGGGAAAAAGTGCACACCAAGCAAAAACGGAGTAAAACTCCAAAATAACAACAGGAAAATGGCACCCAGGGGCAGTAAAGGGTAGGAAAGAGAAGTGCAGACAAAGGTTCAGTAAAGAAAACATCTCAAAATCCTCTCCCATATGGAAAACAGGACAAAGCATGGTATTCCTTTTACAGCACTATATCAAGACCCACAGCAGGGATCAATAATACTTAATCAACTATGCAGCAACAGAACTTCAAAATTATTACAGTTAAGGTTTACCTTTAAATGTGGGCAAGGTCACACTTGCAGGAGTACAATGCCTCTCACTGCTTGATGTTCCCAACTTTATAGTCCTAAATATCCACTTTTCTATCAAAATCCTTGAATCATAGCTGAGCACTGATTGAAGGATCAGTTTCTGTCCTTCTCTACAATATAATGCCATGTATTAGACTGCTGGGAACAGAGAGAAAAGGTTACTCAGAACCTCCTTAGGCTCTGTGGATGTTACAAACAATTTTGATTTCCCAGATTCTAAGCAGCTGATTTCCTCTGACCAGGACTTCCAGCTGGGTGAGCAGCAGACCCCTGAAACGTCTAATGAAGGAGCAATAGGAAAACCACAAATCTTAGCAATAATTTCCTTTTTCACTGTAGTTACACTGTTAATGTCACACTCCTAGGAAGGGACTGTAATGCTACTTGAATGGACAACAAGGCAATGCAATTAAATTGTCAGCTCTGTGTGTGGCTCTTATAGACTAGAATAGTCTAATTTTAAATTATAATGATTTACTGTAGACATTGCCCAAGCAAACTTCACATTTCATAGTTATCTCTTCATTTTAAATTACTGCAAGGCAACATGCACAGATCTTACCTACATGCTACCTAAAACATGACATTTGAGTAAAAACCTATTGCAACAACTATGTGCACTGAAAGTTGGTGTAACTGAGAAAATAAATCAGCAGATTGATTCCTCACAAGACCAAATCCATATCAGGTATCTCTTTCTCTACAGTTTTACATTTTTAACTGTGGTACATCATTACCCTCCCTCACTGAACTTCCCTTTTCTACAACAGAAGGGAAGGTGACCTGTCTGTTACACTTATTTGAAGTCCCATTTGCTTATTTTCTTAGGAAAATAGAAGTTCCCTGGTCAGTATAGCCCTCCATGTGAAATCTGCAGCACAGCATGAACCCAGCAATGCCAACAGCAAGAGCGAAGCAACCTCAGGTTGCCAAAGAACACACACAGTTATTCAAATTAGCGATTGATTTTTAAAGTTTTAACAAATTTCCCAGTTAAGCTATGCACATACAAAACATACCAAAAAGCACTGTTACACTTTGGGATGGAAGATAACAGTGCAAACACATCTACATATCTTTTACTTATGAATATATTTGCAAAATAATTACATGGCAGGAAGGCTAATTTAATTAAAAATAATGCAATATAAACAGTTGTGCAAATTTAATATTCTATGCATGCCTTATTTCTTACTCCACTGGAAGTGTTTTTTTCTTGATTCAGATCCAGGTGGCACAAGGTTTGCAAATAAGCCAAAACACACAGCACTGGTATTTCAATAAACAGCGTGATACAGAAATACTACTCTGAGACTATTAATAGTGTTGAAACAAAAATATTAATGTTGGTATTCCATTAATTTTTTCTGGAATGCATGAATGGTTTCCAGGTTGTCCATGATTTTATCTTGCCCTTTTTTGGTTAACTACCACTTTGTACAAGATAAGTAACAAATGTGTGACTCTCCAATAAAGTCCCTGCCTAGCTCAGAAAGATATCCACTTAGTGAACTTAGCTCACTAGGAATCCAATTTTCCTTAGACAGCAAAAGAAGCAGGAGGGCACAGCAGAATCCTCAGACTGTTCTATCCAGTTCAGAGTGTAATTTTTTACCCCATCAGCCCTACTGGCAAAGCTCTCTCAAGTATGTACCATCTACAGAGGTATAGAGCTCACTGATACTGGAGGAGAGCACTCGCCTTCACTCCCCAGAGGAGGTTTTTGCCCCAGGCAGCTTTTCCCACTCGTTGCAAGAATAGTCTTGTAGAAGTGGCTGTTCAAGTCCTCAGTGTAGCAATGAAATGTTGGAAAGGTCATCTTGCCTGTAATAACTCTGCCATGTCCTTCAGATGTGCATGGCCCTCCCAGCCTTTGAAGGTTTTTGCATTTTAAATTACTACAAGCCAGATTTTATTGAACTGAAGGGGTTAGAAGAGATTTTTTGAGATTTACAGAGGGACCTCAACCCATTGGAGAAATGGGCCACCAGGAACTACATGAAGGTGAGCAAAGAGAATTGCCAGAGATTCAAAAAAGGATGTTCAGTCTAACAGGATGGAAAGGCTTGACTCCCTCAACCCAAAGACTGTGCTCTCTTTGGATAGCTTTAAGAAGACACAGCTTAATTATGGACTCATGGCATAAGTTCTCATTCAGAACTCAAGTTCTGAGACCTCCTGTTCCCCTTTCCACAGGCATCTCTGCCCAGTAGGACCCACTGCTTCACCAACAGAGAACAATGCTTTTGTCCAAGCTGGGAGCAAACTGCTCTGTTTTAAAAGGAGGAGGTGTATCCAAACACCCCTGGCATGCATTTCAGATATGCAATAAATTTCCCATCAGCGACTCCATCCATCTCTCCCTTGCCATAGAGCTGTGTGCATTGTTTACAGATAAATGAGAATGAAATGTAAACTCCTCTCAGATGAGTAAGATATACAGGCTGTGTCACTGGGGCTCTGCAACAAGCATTTATATAAAACAACAGCTTATGAATGGATGGAAGAGCAGCTACTTCTATTTTGTGGAGACACTCATCCCTGTCTGATGCAGAAATATTATTACAACAGGGCCCAGCTGGAATTGTTCATAAAGTTCAGGATTTTATTTCAAGTGCACCAGTCTAATTTCACAGATGTACACACGAGTATATGAATTTCTGTGGAGACATGATGTTAGCCCAATGATACTGAAATTTATTAAAGAGAGGTTCTAAAATAGCAATTTCACTACTTCTATTCCTGCAGGAATGGTATCAAATGCTGTCAACATGAATCAGTTGGTTGATCTGGAGCTTTTTGTTTACTGAAGAATTCAACCATCTTTCACTGTTGAATGTAAAAATGTGCACCCCCAGCTCATGTGCTGAGCATTGTGCCCCACATGCCCAACACCTACCAGCTGATGCAGGGACTGAGATTTGGGCAGCTTTGGGCACTCATGGATTTGGGGAGGAAGCACTGGAAAGCTCTAAGGGAGGACTGCTGGGGAGCTCCCATCAGAAAACAAGGTGCACAGCTTAAATAATCAGCAACTAAGCTCTTCTCAGAACTTCAGAAGAAAGACAAGCAGGGTGCTAAATAACCAAACTGCCATCTCTCCACTCCTCCAGTTGCAAATTGAGAACTTTCCATGACAGCCCCATTATTAATGCTATAAATCTGTTACACGTTTTATTCAAACATGCAGACAGGGATCCACGACCCTTGTGACAGGTAATTTACTTTAAGGGACTTAGAGGAGAAACCTTGTAAATCAGTTTGCCATTTTAAAAAGGTAAAACTCCCAGCTTGAGATGAAATAACTTAAATTATCTTTCTATGTATCTTAGATTGGGGAAGAACTGTGGGTTTAAGAATTGTGTTGAGATTTTATTAGTGCCTGAGACACTGGGATAGTTTGCTGCACTTGAGGGCTCCCTATGCTTTGAGAAAAGATATCCAAAATAATTTATCATCTGTAATGTTTGCACCAAGCATTTGTTCTCATTGATCCCTTTCATGCACAAATGAAAAATAAAGATGTGAATGCATTTTTCTGACACATGCATTTTTTTCTTTCTTATCACTGAAAAAAGAAATCTGACTCCTCATTTCAGTCTGCAGAATAAAGTCCTGAACATTAGGATTTTGCATTTGAAGATGGCATAGCTCCTCATCCTGGGCTGGGATAAAGACATCCTGGGCATTTTCCTTGCCTGTCCCTGGGTTTGTACCCCCAGAACCTACACCTGATTCACAAATTTAATCAGTAAGTGGCACACACGTATCTACAGCTTTGGATCTGTCTCAAAATGTACCACAGAAGATCCATCTATTAATACCCTAAACAGGATTTGATGAACTTGCCACAAATCAGCAACAGCTAAAAAATGGGTAGGATTTTGTGGCTTCACTAGATGCAGAACTGCAAATCAGGATGGTCTTCTTTTTCTTTCTTTTTTTCCCTAGATTTTTCTATTTATTCTCATTTGGCTATTTATTAACATTTATTTTTTTAACATAATTTGGATTTTTATGAAACTTCAGGGATGCCCAAGTGGATCTCCATCTCCCACTGAGAAGTCCCTGAAAATCTGCTCTTAAGCTTCAGAACTCCCATCAGGTATTAATGCCCTTTCTGAGTGTTTTAATGCATGTGACAACATGATGTGTATCACATGGTGTTGTCCTCTAACTCTCCCTAGAGCAAAGAGTGAGGACCAGCAAGATGTTCTGGTTTTTAAAACTATATATAAAATTAATTCAATAATACTTCTACAGTAAGAAACAGCTTGGCAGGCAGAGCCAGGCAGGTTGCAAGAAAAAATGGACATAAACCCATGATCTTGAGAAGAACACAAAGGTTGTTCATTGCAGAGTATTCCTGTCCTAAAACAACTCCCAAACACACCACCAGCCATCACGTAAGGTCAGAACTTGGATCAAGCCATTAGGGACCATCTTTTTTTTACCTTCTGCATAAAATAGTAAGGGTAGGTACACACCATGATCTCAGCCTCACAGTAAACAAGAGCAACTTTCATTTCAATAATTAAATTTGTGGGCTTAAATGGAAAATGGAGAACCAAAACCTTCTCCAGCTCAGCGCATGCCTGTGAACAGTTCTGCTCTCTGCAGTGTCATTTCACATTCATGAAATAAATGAAATATATGTAATTGGAAAACTTGAAATGAATTTTAAACCCATTAGCAACAGCATAATATTTACCCTAAATGACAATGTTTCTCATGAGATAAGAAAAACACACAGGGTCCTACGGCAGTGGCACTGTCCTGGAATGAATGAGCAGGGAGGAAGCAGCCCTGGGTTTCACTGCAGGCTCTCACCCTCGGGGCTGGGATGAGGAGGAGAAAACAGTTTGCAATCCACACCTGGCAAAGAATTCCTTACCAAAGAAAAAAGCAATTTCTTTCTACAAGTTCTACAGCACTTCATTTATGAAATGACAATGCCACCAGATTGCCAGAGAGTGCTTCGGGTCTGCCTGCAGAGCTCTTGCTCATCACCAAACATTTCTAACAGAATACATGATATAGACACTTGCAAATAGATCCACGTCTGTGTAGAAGGTTTAAACAGACTGACTTGCAATGATATGGATGATTACTGTATTAACATTGTGAATTCTTAAAAGTGTCATAAAAAATTCACACACATAAATACATATATACCCCCCCATATATATATATACATATTACTGTGCTGCAGCTGGCTATAGAGCATCCTAAGTGTTAATTCAGGCATCCAGAAACCCAGAACTTACCACTTCCATTGCTGATCCTCACACAACACAATCAATCCACTTGCTGATTCAAGAAAAAAAAGGCTTAAACTATTTTTTTCCCCCCATCACAGTAACTATTCTTGGTGTTCAAAGGAGGCCAGGAGGAAAAACAAGGCTGGGAGATGGAAAAAGAAATAATTCAGGAAATAATGCAGTATAATTCAGGACATACCAAAAATCCAAACAAGACTACCCAAAAAAACCCCATGGGAGCGTTAGCCTCAGAATACCCTGTCCAATGCCAGTCACTATAATTTAACCTCTTCTCCTCAGGATCATGTTTTCTTTCTCCCCTGCTTAGTCCTGTATTAGATATTCCTGCCTAGCACAGGCATAACCCCAACACTGAGAGTTCAGCAAAGGCATGGGACAGACTGTGACTCCATTGTCTGACTGCTCACCAGGCAAGGGCTGTTACAGCGCCATGAACAACCTCACATGATGTTTCTCTCCAAAACAGAGGGTCCCTGCACACTACCTGCTCTTAAATGTCAGGAAACATCTTTCCTGGAATGTCAATCTCCTGTTCAATCTCCTACTGAAGGCCACAGGCTGAAGTTCTCCAAAAGAAATGTGTAGCTATCCACATTTTGCAGGAAAGAAATCTCTGCCAGTGTCCTGTGATGCACCACCTGGTCCTTTTGCAGCTCCCAGCAACACATGCTGAGCCCTTTAACTGATGCACAGAGCATCCAGCTCTGCTCCTTCCTCTCATCCTCATAAATCCCTTTGCAACTTGGGAAGAATATGTTCCTGCTGGGACTTCTGCTAACCACCTTCTCCTAATCTTGCAAGATTTCTCACACTCTGCAAGCTACTGCTACAACATTTATCTCCCACAACTGTTAAAGAATAAAAAAAGGATGGTGTCATGTTGAATGAGACAGGATTTGAATCTTTATCTAGTTTTCAGCTCTGATATAAGAATGCTTCTAAGCTTCCTTTCCTGCAGCTTCACAGTCATTTTCTTCCACGTAAAATATTTGCAAAAGAACCCCACATGCTGCTTACTAAATATTATCTTGCACTGAATCAAGGCATTACAAAGAGCCCAGTGGTGTGTGTAGTGCAGTGGATGTGATCACCCTGTTGGAAACAGTTCACATCTGTGCCATCCACATAAGGAACTAACAATCCCACTAATTGCAGCAGGTAATGAATTTTAAGATATTGGTAGTTAGGTTCTGTGGTGTTTTCTGCAGGCCAGACCACCTGGGAAGAGAGTGAGCATCTGTGCAGTGATGAACTGGGAATGCTGGGATCTGTCTCTTCTGAAAAGATCTCTGACCTTTTAGACTGAGAGGAAGTTTGGATGTTTGGGTTGCACATAGAAACAAGAAGACATGAACTGTACATTTGCATAAAGAGGTATGGACATTAGGAGAGAAAAGGGCAAAAGTTAATGCAAGCCATATTCATAAAAAAGCTTCATTTTTTTAAATTAAAAAAATATATTTTAATCTTTTAAATTAGGTCTGGTTTATGGGTGATGGGCAGTTAATACTATATAGTCATAGTAATAAATACTCCACAATAATGTTAAAAGGAAGCAAGCAAGACACATGCTCTAGGGCTGCATGTGAATTTCTAAAATTTAAGACTAAATCAATTCTATGTTTACAGCAATCAGCCCATACCTGGAGGGACAGAAGTGTTCTAGTAAACTACAGCTGACATCCACAATGAACAATTCAATTTCTTCAAGATTCAATAAATGATAATCTGAAGGGTGAAGTTCCCAATGCTGACAGCTGCCAGGTGAGAAAAGGGATTTGCTTTTTATTAAAGACAGAGAAAGAACCAATAGGCTTTTATTCACTGGGATCTAAACAAATATATGCTGACAAGTTCAACATTTTGGAGGGGGTTTTTATTGTTAATTTTTGAGTATTGTCTTGGTTAATTTGTTTTTTTTTTTTCTGTGAGATTATAAAATGACAAGGTCAGGTTGGACAAGGCTTGGAGCAACCTGGTCTAGTGGAAGGTGTCCCTGCCCATGGCAGGATGAAATGAACTTTAAAGGTCCTTTTCCAACCCAAGCAGTTCTGACATTCCATGACTTTGCTGTTGTAATGAGTTGCTGTGCACAGCAGATCTCATGACTTTGACCTGTCATGTTTATGACTATCTTACAGTGAAACTATAGACCTTTCCACACAGGAAATCCCATTCCAGACCTACACAAAGGGCTACTTTTATACAACCAGAAAACTCACACAAACAGCGTTTTCAAGAATTTTTCTCCCTCCACTGCCACAATGGAGAAGTCCTCTCTCCTCACAGCCCCTGAGCACCCAAACTGCCAAGCAAATTCCTGCAGAGCCAGCGAAGAAATAAAATACCATGAGGATGGGCAACTTTGAACTACATTAGGCTGTTATTAATGTTAAGTCCATGACAAATCTATTAAGCCCTGTAAAGCTCCATAAATGGCTTGCCAGGCTGTGAGAACAGAATGGTCCAACTACCTTGTGCAGCAATTCATACTCTTATATAAAAGATTTGGTTTGTGTAAGTGTTAAACCTGTGACTAGAATGATTTAAAACTGCGCTACAAAATACACTGTGTTCTTCCCATTTCACAGCTACTAAAAATATTGTTTATAAGCCATTAATCTCTAAGAAAAAAGGCAGATATTTTGAGAGTTCTCCAGCAAAGGCTGTGTTTGCATTAATTAAAAAAACCCCATAATCAAGCAACCAGCCAAAATCAAAACCCCACTTTGAAACTGATAATATATAACGCTTGGAAACTGGCACTTCACCCTTTTACTCAAAATATTGCTGGACATCTGGAAGTTATTAGATACAGTAATAATTTCTACTTTGCCTCCAGTCTACATTTTTCCTCTGGGTCACTCATGAAACATTTTTAATCCTATAAAATAGAAACCTAAATCAAAAAGTATTGATTCCAGGTATCTTTTCTTCCTCTCCCTGACTCCAAGCACTCTCTCTGCTGGGCTGGTTCCTTGCACAGCTCCATTGCATACTCAGGTAGGTGCACACTGTGATCCCAGATGTGCAAGACATGGAATCACAGAATCCTTGGATTGGAAGGGACCCTAAAGATGATCTCATTCCACCCCTGCCATGGGCAGAGACAGCTTCCAGGGACACCCTCCACCATCCCAGGTTGCTCCAAGCCTCATCCAACCTGGCCTTGGACACTTCCAGGGATGGGGCAGCCACAGCTTCTCTGGGCAACCTATGCCAGGGCCATTACCTTCTTATTTTTACCATCCCAAAATTAACTTGGCTGAAATGTCACCCCATTAAACAAACATGTAGGTGACATTTTCTAGCCACAGAAATATTTGAAAGAAGATAAAGTTTGAACATAGAAGTCACAAAGTCCTTAATCAGTACTAACAGACAATGAAAGGCAAAATATCATCATCTGGACGAATGTGAATCTGGGGTAGTTCTCAATCAACCATAAATATTAAAATCCTCATACATCTTCTCACAGTCCAGGTATAAATTATGACTACTTGGCCAAATTCCAACTTAGTTAATTACAATCTCACATAAAATAATATCCTGTCTAATTTAATTGGAGTATGACATAATAGGGGATTTATATTAATCAAAAAATTCTGGAATAATAATTCATTTAAGGAGCAATTTCATTACAGAATTCTATCTATTAGTGGCAATTTTTACCAAAAATGTGAGTTGTAACCACCACCTCAGTATATTTTTGTAGTGATCTGGTTTTGGGTTTTATGCGATTCACATCCCTGTAGCGCTTGAGTATCTTCTATGTGAAATCAATAACAATATCAAACCCTATAACTGGGTAATGAAGTTTCTAAAATGACAACAGAGCTGAGATCTCTTCTCTTGCACCCTTGTTCTCTTCTGCTGTCATTTTAATTTCAGGGTTTTGCCTATGTGTTTTTTTTCTCATTGTTTTTGTTGGTTTTTCTTACAACCAGACCAACACTTGTAAAAGAAGCCTTGCAGAATCTGACATCAGATCTGATGCCTGGAAAGAGTTGGGGTTTTCTGTCACGGAGCTTGTAACAAGTGGATCAAATCCTTAAACAGCAACCAAATCATTGCTGAAGCCAGGAGAACAGTGAGGTGGGAAGAGAGTTTAATGGAAGGAGAACACATGTTGACAACACAAAACTGGAAATTAGTTCAGAGCAGCAAAGAGAAGCGTGGAAAAGCTGACATCATTTCCCCCGACAGCAGTGTGGTGGCCACAGCTGCTTCCCATCTATTGATCCTGGTAAGCATGGCAGCCCTGTGTCCATTCCAGACAGACTCTGGCTGCACATCAGGAAAACTCCACTGACTCCAACAGCATTGCCAGTCCAGTGATGTCACATTTCCCTTTGCATTCAAACACCTCAAAACAGCATCAGTGCAGCAAATTATGTTCTTTGGGCTTGAGGCCATGGGGATGGATGGATGGATGGATGGATGGATGGACAGATGGATGGACGGATGGATGGACAGATGGATGCCATCCCTGATTCATGGCATCATCTACCTGAAGCACCCAAGCCCCTGACATCCACTCTGCTGCTGGGCTGCCTAGAACACACCTGACATACCAAACTGGGGCTCCAAGCTAAAACTCTGATGCACATTAGGTTATTACCCTTTAATCCACCTGCCCAAGGGGCCCCCACTGCTTTGGGCAGTTGGTTCCCTTCTGTGCCTGGCTGGGCACAGGCATCCAGCCTGAACTGTGCATAAACCACAAGCTGGGCAGTAAAACCTCAGGTAAATAAATGCAACCCAGAAGAAGTTGCTACTGTGGAAAGTTCACAGCTGAAACAAAAGCTTGGTGACAGCAGGTAGCAGCATGGGGTGTGCTGGGAGTGGTGTGGCTCCCACCCCAGACACACATCCTCCCCTTTTGTTTAATGCTAGGAAAATAAACTTCATTGTAGCAAGAAGCTTAGATAATTTCTTCACTGAGGTTAGATGCTTCTTTGGCTACACTGACTGCTACCTCCAGCAATAATGCCTTAAATCTCCCTGGGCAGGGTTTGATGGCACAGTAATAAAAATGTCTGTGCCCTGTTTATGCCTCAGGTGCTCCCCCTGCAACAGTGGGGATGAACAACGTTTGATTTTTTTCCTAGTATGGGAACAAACTCGCCTGTCATCCCTATTTCCTCTCAATTTCTTTCCTTTACTTTCATTGCTGGAAAAGCAGATTTGGAGTTTGCTGGGTGTGGCTGGCATCTCCCAGAGGGTTTGCACATCAGCCACCAGCTCTCTGGGTCACTGAGGTAGCTCTCTCTGCAAGGCTTTCTGCATTTTTGCCCACCTAAGGGCATTCCAACTATGTCTCTCCAGTGAAGAACCCTGAACATCATTTCTCCATCTTGATTACACAGCTCAAATGCCCATCTCATTTACATCAAGTTAGACAAGAGGATTCTGGCCCCCAGGGAGCCCAAAGCCCTAATTTCATTTCATTTAGCCTGCAGTCACAAGATTTTTTTCTGTTGAATTATTACTGGGTAGCATTAAGATGTATGGCCTGCCAAATATGTTTAAATGACTTTTTGGTCCCCATCATCACCAGGAGAAAGCTAACAGGATCTGTCCAATCTATCTAAATAGAGATGGGAGGGAGCTGGGAGGAGATTGCAGCATTTAATGAAGCAGTAAAGAACCAAGGCTTTCTAAAGAGATGATAGACACTAAATAAGTAAATAAAAAATGGCAACAATGGCCTGAATACCTAATTACATTGTCACCACAGCCCTGTTCAAATCAGTTGTATGTGTTTATTCTCTCTGGTTTCTAGGCAGACACAAGCAATCCTTAAATGACGCAGTCCTCTGACTGAAGCAACTGCAAAAATGTATTAGAAATATAAAAATCTACAAAAAAAGCTATACAGGCCCATAGGTCACCTGCTACCTCCCACCAGAGCAGAATGGTGCATCTGGAACATGTGATGAAGGATGTGGCAAAAGAAATGCCACCTCAGCCTCAGGACATGTCACACCCTGCAGATTCTCACCATCCCCTTAGCTTGGATGTCCAAGCACAACCAGTAAGTATTTATTTTTTCCTGTGAAATATGTACCACATGTGATTAAGGGCCACAAAACCTTGATGGGAGAGCTGCTACATTTTTTGAAGGGATAATGGGCAAAGGGAAACAAAAGATAGAGGAAACAGTAATTGTTTACTGATGTTAGAATTGTAGAAGTAAAGTAATTAAGAAAGAATAGGGAAAACATTATTGTATTTCCATGTCAGAGAGTGCTTCAGACAGCCCACACACCCTCTGTGTGCATTCTTTACCAAAACTGGGGCACAGACCCAATCTTCAGAAGATGCAAGTGTAAAATTGATCCTAGGAAAACCACAGAAAGTTGTTCTACTTGAAATCACTCAAAATAACTAGTTTTAGCTTAAATTCAAGCTGCCAGAAGATCCCAGGCCCATATTTAAGTGCCATATTTAAGTGCCATATTAACAAAAAAAAAAAAAAGTAATGAAATAGGAGCTGTTTTGTACTCATTTCAACTCATAGTCCAACCAGGCTGAATCTATCCAGAAGTTTCAGAGAAGCAGATTTCCAGCCTTCACTCTTTATTTTCTGCATGACATGACACAGAAATTATGAATGTATGGTCACACAGCACTTAGCCCTGAACAAATTTAGATGACTTAAAAATTTCAATTGACTTCCAAGAACACAGGATAGCATCAGATTGCAGTGTATAGTTTAGCTTAGTACAATAATACCCAAAGCCAGCTGGCTTTCCCAGCTCCCAGTTTTCTGTACACCATGTGAAAAACCAGGGCACAGTTCTTGCCCTGACGATCCTGTGGTGTGAAAGACCTTGCCATGTTACAACATGCACCAGTTTAACATAACTGCCTCTGTTTTATTTTTCTCTTTGAGGAAAGAAAAATATGGAAAAACAAAATAGTTTGAATTGTATTTTTATGCAAATGCAGTAAAGATAAACTCTGTGTCCTCTGTTAACATATTTCTGCTTGCCCACAGGTGTAATAAAGAGCTGACTACTGAAAGCTTTTCATGCCTCCAAGAAAAGAATAGACTGAAAGAGAAATTATTTCTCTAAACAATTCTAAGCAGTCAATTTCTTAAGCAACAATGCAAGTTCCCTCTGCCTGGAGCAACAGAGCAATACCAACAAGGCTGCAAGCTGCCACGGAGGCTGCATCAGGATTAATTATTTTGTATTACAATGTCTGGAAGTAGGGAGAGCAAAAGAATTAAATGGGACTCTATGTTTTTAGCCAGCAAGGATGCTGTTCAGCCTATTGGCTTCTGTAAGTGAAGAGGCAGCTTAAAGGAAGATGAATCTTCCTCCCTGGCCATATTTAACCTCTTCAAATCCAAATGCTCAATGATGAGCAAAGCAGAACTGAACAGTTTGAAACTAACAATGTGAAACACTGCTGTGGTGAGACATGTCTAAACCGGACTGGGTGAACTGCTTGAACGATTATTTTCAAAAATCTTTCAAGAAATAAGAACAGATGAATAATAAATATCTTGTGATAAACCATCATGTCCTACCAGGGAAAGTAAAACATGGGTTATAGCAAAGTCATTCTGCTCTGACTGTTATTACAAATTAGTACAGTGAAAAGGTAACTTAACAACAAACATCTGAATGTCTGTCTATGCTTATGAAAGAGCATCTCTCAGCACTGGAACTGAAGCAGTTTTGTTTTATCCAGCAGCAGCCCAAGGTAGGTTGACTTTGGCATCTAAGGTGATGTGAGCTCCCAAGGATGCTCCCTGCCTGTGGGAGGTTTGGCAGGACCTTCTCATCCCTGTGTTCCCCCATGTGTCTCCAGGCAGTGAGCTTATTCTTCAGTGTTCCCCTCAGCTGGGACAAAAACGCAATTTTTGCTTCCTTTTCAGTTGCTTTTAATGATATTTGGCACATCTAAAACTTTTGCCTCTCATGAAATGTGACTGAAACTAGCACACAGACCTAACAATTTTAGGGGAGGTGGGAAGGAGAGATGAAGCAAATAGCTACCTGCCAAATGCATGAAAATGATCAATACTGAAATACTGCCATCAGATCCCAGACTGAACCTTTCCAGACAGCCCATCAAGTTGGAGATGAGGGCTCCTCCCCACCTCCTGTAGGAGAGCTTGCTCAGAAAAAAAAAACAACAAAAAACCCAACCAAAACAAAAAAACCCCCTTTCCATATGCCCTTATTTGCTGTTTCCAGCCAGGTAACATGATGGAAAAAGACCCATTGTTCATACTGCCCTGACATGGCAGGTGATGTAAAGGAACATTGCTGTTTTTTAAAAAAATTCCCTACAAGGGAAGTGACAGGTGGTTCACTTCTATAAATTCAGGTTCACTGATTTAAGGGCACAGAGCCTTGGAGCACAGATGCTGCTGCATTCCCTTTCCTACCATGAGATGCTATTTTTCTGGGAGATAGTCAGGCTGGACAGTCCCATATTCTGCAGGGCAGAGTTACTCAATTCTGCCTCAGAGGTTTTTTCCACAGATCTTTTCTTCATCTTCTCCTGCTGCTGTTACAACAGGTTCAGCTGCAGAAGAGAGTGATACAGCTGCTCCCAGGTACCAGGTAACCAGGAAGATGGTTATACAGAGCTGCTGTGTTCCCAACACATGGTAAACAGTTTACTCCTTTCTATAAAAATAAACATATCTACTCTTGGAAAAAATTTCTTTCATGGTCCAGGGTCCTCTAACTTTTATAATCACAATTAGATTACTTATTGCAATGAAATGATGGCATTTAAAAAAATTGGAAAACCTGGCACCTCTGTCTTACATTGTTTTGCTGCATCTGGCAAAAGGGGGGCTTTGAGAGGAACCACCTCCAGCAAACACATTGCTTTTAAAAATCCAGAGCATGATCCTTTACCCACTTTGTAAATCACTCTTCAGCATTAGAGTCATCTCAGCTTTAAAGTTCCTCCAGTCCCTGTGTGTGATACATGAGCGTGGCTGTCTCACTTCAGAGAGAGATAAATAGTGCCTGGTGGCAGCGATTCCCCTGGACACGTGGCTCTTACAACAGCTTCAGGTGGGGACAGCAAGGTCAGATCCTGGGGAGAAGGCACTCTGAGGCACAGTGAAAATGAAGCATTCTTCAAAAGTTTCATTTGAACTAGAAGGCAGTTGGGCTTTAGCCAAGAGGGGGAAAAACTGCGCTGCTCAGCGTGAAACCCTTTGCAGCAGTGAGTGGCAATGTCCTTGTGAGGGATCTGTGTCTGCCAGGGCTGGCACTGAGCATCACTGGGCACAGCAGGAGCTCCCTGGGCCAGGGCCAGCTTCAGGCACTGGCTTTGCTTCAACTCCACTGACAGAGATCCCAAGAGCTGCCTGGTTGGGGCTGGCTGCAGGAAGGGCATCTTTATGGCTTCTGAGCTCATCTCAGGGGTGCTGAACACTATTAAAAACCCACACAACAAACACTTTTCTGCAAACTGAGAGCTTCAGTCAGACTGACCTGGCATGCAAGTTCTCCCCCTGACTGGCACCACCGCCCTATGGCACAAAGGGGAGCCTAAATCCCATTTAACAGAGGCTGATTACTCCCAATTCTAGGAAAGCATTAGGATCAGTGGAAGTGTGAAAGTGGCTATGACAGAGAAGTGGTTGATCCCTTTGCTGCACTGCATAAAAAAATATTTGGAAAAGAAATTCACAAAGATATGAAGACCAAGAAATTTCTCAGGTAGCATAATAAATAATTCCCAGTCTAAGTTTGCAATTTTAGAAATTAAATCTTAATTATAGAAATTGCAAAGAGGTTACCCATGTAGGTCTTGCTACTTCCAGAAGTTCTTCAAATTAATTTCAATGTGTTTGCTCTACAAACTTAGACTTTAACCAGTTTCTTCAGGTGATGGGTAAAGTCCAAGGAAATTTCTTGTCATTTTGATTTAACTAAAACCCTGCGATCTGACGAGATTGTGATGTTGACATTGCACCAGTGCTTAAGCATACAAAATCCTGAAGACTTTATCTAATATACGGATTAGTCTCTCCTTCACCTTGTAGAGGACACATATTCCTGCCAAGAAGCACCACTCCCACAGCTACAGACCACACAAATAAATACTCTGACCAGAAAGACCCTGTTTTTTTGCAAGGTCATTTCCACATGGCTGCCACCAACCTCCACCAGCATGGGACAGGCTACCAAGGGGATGAGCAGTTACAAGAAAATTACATCATGTGAAATCTGGATATCATTCCTGATGTGCTGCCCAACTAGTCCAGAGAAAAGAAACTCCTGAAGCACTGCCACAGCAGGGAGGTGCTGTCCATCCACTGGAGCAAGGATATCTCCCATCAGAATCCCTCCTCAGAAACCAGCAGAGCTTACAACACCTAATTCACTCAGACAGAATCCCACCATTATTTCCACCTCTAAGGCTGGTGTGGATGTGTCTAGAAAGTTTGTAGTACAGGAATGAGCAAATGTGTGACCTTTTCATGTGTAGTGCCAATGTATTTCTTTCTGTGCTGGAGAGCACAGGGACATCAGAGACAGCCCACGACCAGAGGAGGAGGAGGAGGAGGAGGAGGAGGACACAGCAAGTCCCGCAATAGATACGTTTAGAAGGATTTAAAATGGTTTCTTTCTTACTCTGGTTAGAAAGAGATCTGTGAGATATGAGACAAAAGTTACCCTTGACTTTTTCAGCTTTTCAGTGTCTATGAATTGAAGAGAGATGCTATAGGCCCTGACAGCTGAGACCCATCTGCTATTGACCCAGTATCATTTCTGAGCAGCAAAGGAAACATCTCTTAGACACCCATTGTCATCTTTTCATGAGTTATGCAAGGACGAGGCTTAGAAATACCATAATTTGCCAAAATGGGAATTGTCCATGTTCCTCATGTGCCTTAATTTGAAAACTTTTCCTGTTATTTCCACCAGAGTAGAAAGAGGCAGGTATGTTAAAAAATAGACTAGAAGGAAAAACAGAGGAAGGCAGACATGTGAAGCATGGGGGTGGAGATGCTGGTGGCCCTGGGCAGCACCTCAGGCATGGGAAAGCAGCAGGCTGGGGGATGGGATGGAATGCCACATGAGATCCCTGCTCCTGCACTTTATTAGCCTGCTTAAGGTAGGGAGGGAGTCAAAGAAATATAAATTAGCAGCTTCTGTTCTCCTCGGGCTGTTTTCCCTGCAGGGCTGTTACTGGTTTATTTATTTATTTTTAAGGCAGGCTGCCCTGGTGATCGATGACTTGCTGATTTTATGGAGTGGGCAGAAGAAATGGGTCAAAAGAGACTGCAAATATTTATAGATTGGTGAATTGTGACCCAGGAACAATTCCACTTACAAGTAAATGAGCTTTTTAAAAATGATTGAAGTTAGAGGCAGGGACAACTTCCACCAGACCAGGTTGCTCAAAGCCCAATCCAACCCAGCCTTGAGCACTTCCAGGGATGGGGCAGCCACAGCTTCTCTGTTATTCCATCTTACAACTGGAATAGCCAAAGACACTCAGAGAGTGCAGAATTTGTATTTCAAACACCAACCTGACACATGAGATAACAGATTTACAAGAAGTAACACATTTCAAAGTCAGCCACTGCTGGGTTTGATGGAGATGGGGCACATCAAGTGGGGGAAACCGTGCAGCCCCCATGGAACCTGGGACTCACCTGGGCTCTGACAGCAGAACCAGCCAGGAGATTAATCAGATAAAACATCAGCACAGCAAAATCAACTTGGTTACTCTGACTGATTCTTAGGTAATTCTTCACAAGAAAATGAAAAGAGTGAGGCTCAGACAGCACTTCCACTGTCTCTGTACAGGTGTTACAACTGCAGCATTTACTGGTCTTCTTGCAGAGACCAGCACCAGTCTCCTTCACTGCACTGAAAGAAATCTGTTAGTTCAAGCAACTTAAAATGGACTTTATCTGACAGCTTTTGAATGGAATTTTAAATTAGCTGGGCCTCGCAATCCAGTTCCTATGGGGCATTGCCCACAAAAACTAATAACAAAAGCAATAATAACCATAGGAAGTCAAATATCCCCACAAGTCGTATAACTGCTTCATAAGATATTTCAGCCTCTTCTATGAGCAACTTGCATCTATTCCTCAGAGTAAATTATCCAGTGGGCTGACATGAGACATGTAATGAAATTGCTTTGCCACTGGCCCTGTTGATTTCTTCAAAGTTTCTTTCATTATAGGAAATTAGTGGATCACTAACACTTACTAAAGCACTTTTTGATTCATGGGGTGCTTGCAAAGCCTGATGGAAGACCTGTCCCTCAGAGAGTGCCTGCACAGGAGGATGAAGGTGATGGCTCAGTGCAGTGTGGTACCAAGTCCTCTAGCCTCCCTTTTCCCTTCCCTCCTGCTTTCTCCTTCAAGGAAATTACACCTGCCAAGTCTTCTCCTGCCTAATGTTTAACAAAAGGAGAGCTGATCAATGATGGCTCAGAGCTGCTGATCCCCTCCCAAGAGCCAGAAGGATGAAGCTAACCTGCCACTCTATTTTTTGTTACTTGTAAAGCTCTTGGACACATGATGCCTGGTGCAGGGGAAATCTTTCATTCCTCAGCGTCCGCTGTTAAAAAGCTCTCACAGAGCAGGAATCCAACAGTTCATTACTTCTATCTGCTCAACAGACTTTTGACATAATTGTATTAGTGCCTCACTGCAGGGCTCGAAAAGTGAAATCTGAAAAGTAGCTTTTTGCCATTGATTTATGTGCTTGCTGAAGACCTGTTTATGTCCTGGAATACAAACCACATTATTTGCAGCTCATATAATTTGTTTAATGCATTGCGTTCAGAGGCCACCTGTGCTAATGCATCACAGCAGTAAGTGGGTTACTCTCACCATGCTTGAGAAAGAAAAAAAAAACCTATTTTCTGAGCCAAATCCTTCCCTCAATGCACTTGTTTTCACCGAATTCAAGTCAGAGGGGGTGCAAGGGAAAGGTGGAAGGGGAGAGAAGGAGAAAGTACCAGCTGCGCTCACCTGGATGGCAGCAGCCAAGTTTGTTCTTTTATGTCCTAAGCATTGCTCTCCTTCAGAGATAATGCTGGAGGGATGTGCTGCTCTCCAGAGTTCATGCATTAGCAGCCCCTCCAGCGCCCACACTCTGAATTTCTGCCATGTCAGTATGTTTTGCTATTGCCAAAAAACTCCTGCTTGGCAAAGAAAATGTATTTCCATTCTTTTCAAAAGCACTTTGACTCAGTGGGTGTCCACACAGCACTGCAAGATGAATGCACACTCTGTCCATTCTCAGCTGCTTTCATCTTCCATTCAGCTACAGTCATTGCATGTCAATGTATTAATTACCGTCCACAGTGCCTGTTCATCCTATTACACTGAGGTATTCAATAAACACTGATTAACATATTGGAGTCTTTCCATGAGTGCATCTTGGAGTGAATGGGTTCATAAAAATACATCTTAAAACAAAATAAGGAGCATAATAGCAATTCTGTAACAAATTTAGTCTCATATACATCTCATATTTTAGCAGATGATTGCTTAGCAAATTGCATTAAAAGCCACACAACTCTCTGGACCTGCCAGAAGACACATTACACCTCTGAATAGACTCCAAGCCAGTCTGCCTAGGAGACACACTTGTATTCTTTGTGCTTAATACTGCACTGAATATATACTAATGGTGAAAAAGACCAAATAATTAGTATTAGAATAAGTGGAGAAGTGCTAAAACAGCCAAAACATATGTCCATTTTATACCTTCTTAAGCCTGTAAATTACCATATGGACTGATCCAAAGGCTGGAGATGAGTTTGGTGGCTATGAGGTGAGTGTTACAGGAATTAAGGACAGATGGGGCAGACTTTTATGCTGTTTACTGTGGGAGAATCTGGCATGAACTTTATTTTGTTGCTACAATAAACTGCAGTCCCCTGAAGAGAAGGAAGGCAACAGCCTCCACTATCCATAATGACCAAATGCCACCAGCTGCTATCACTCGTTCTGAAAGAACTTTGCCTCCAGGTCCTACAGGAATGTAAGCCCTATCTACTGATGCCTGCATATCATCTACAGATATCAGGACTGATGAGTTCTTATTTGCCTATTTAGGGTAGAAAAAGGAGTTTTGGTTCCAGCCAGTTTAATCTGTTCATGAATCTGGGTTTCCCTGCTGCAGGAGGATGGGAGGTCCATGCCTCCCACCCCAGCCAAGGTGTCCTCAACAGGAAACCAAGGTGTCTTGCTGCAGAAGGAGCAGATTAAGGAAAAAGACATCAGCATTCTAAGAACAATAAAGAAATGAGACTCCTGTCCTGCCAATTAGGCCCTGAACAATGGTTATTTTTTAAGTCCACTGCTGTAAACTGCAGGAAATTGTAACTTTACACGTGGACTTACATCCGCAATAGTCATCCTCTAGAGGAACCTTTTCCCAGGCATGTAAACCACCAGGTTTTTGGGAAGATGCTGAGTAGCAGGAAACACAACATGTCATTCTGTTTCACCAATAAACATTAACAAATGCTTTTTCTCCAGCTCCCAGTTTTGTTACAGTCATTCAAGAGGGCTATGCTAATGGACAGGTTAAATACCAAAACCAGCATTCAGCCTGGACCAGCAGCAGCAGGATGCATTTCCTCTCATCATACTGCTAAGAGCTCCATGCACAGCTCCTGAATTTTCCTGGCAGAGATAATATCTTTTTCTCCACCCCAGCAATGGGTTCCTTTAATCAAAAGCCTTTTGGGGGTAAGCAGAATGTAAAAGGGAGACATTTGTGCAGCAAAATTTTTGTAAGTCTAACTAGAAGAACTTTCAAATAATAGCTGTGAGACTTCCTATTAAAATATGCATATACATGTATTAAATATATGCATGTATTGCTGTAAGGTTGGACTTGATGATCTTGAAGGTCTTTTCCAACCTTAATGATTACATGGAAAACAAACAACTCAGTGACAGTCCCTGACTTTGGCCATTAAGCATCAGGACTGGTGACAGCTCTTGGGTTTTCACAGATCAGGGTCAAACAAACTTTGGGGATTTTCGCCCCTACATGTGGACACCAGGACAGCACCCCTGGATGCACATGGAGCTTCAGCTTCAGGGTGTGATGGATGACTCCATTTTTGGTATCCCCAAAGAGTGGAGAAAGCTGTATTTTCTCCACGATTACAGTGAAGCATGAATGACATGGAGAACCAGGTCACAGAGCCAGACAGGAGAACAAAACCACAGGAAGAGTCTGTCTGGGCAGTGTCTTTCAGGAAAAACTTCAAAATCAGTCTGTATCTAAAAGCAGTTCTAGCAGCCATCAGACCAGAGCCCTGTCCTGCCACTACAGGAAATCAGGATGTGAGACAACCCTGATAAACACAGTTCATGTCAAAATACATTCTGAAAGGGTATTTGAAATGTTACCCTGGTCTTTCAAGCTCTCAGTTCTCTCATTTAATTTCATATTTAAAAAGTGTATAAATACCCTAAGGAATCCCAGGGTGAGGATATTTTCTCTCTTTTCCCCCCCACTCCTTTTTGGTGCTTTGCTGTGCAGTCATTGTCATTCCCACTCCCTGTTCCATCACCCGCTGCACTCTATCACACTCCAGCAGTTCTGGGGGCTGTGGTCCATAGTGCTACGTGGTGCTACACATCAGTGCTGGGTTTCAGCTGGCCACAGAGCAGGACATTGTGCCTAGTGCTTCAGTGGCCAGAACAGGACCTGTGACCTTTACTAACACATTATTCAGGTTTGTATGATGAACAGAATGACAAATTATAAAGGGACATCTGTTTTTTCCCCTTCTGTTAAATGATGATCACAAGTTACTTCTCTAAGCAGCAAGTTTATAATAACACTGCTGGAATATCAGTGCCTGGACTGTGGGGAAAGCTACAGGATCTGAGTGTGGCATAAAGCATGAGTTCAGTAGTGCCTGTACTTGTTTGCAAAAAGAGAAACAAAAATTCTGCAGCTGAATTTTATGTACTGCAGATGGAAAAGTTGACAGCAGGAATAGTGCTTGGGAGGCACAGCAGGGCTGAACTCCCCATTATTTACGTCTATTGATGGTTCTTGATATTCTTTCTGAAGTTTTGATCATCAAGAATCTTGAGAACAAGCTTTTTATGCTGGTGCTAAAGGCAGATATTAGCAACAGCTGAGTTTCACCTCAAATCCTGATGCCACTGAAGCATCTCTGAAGCTTTTTACTTTTCTCTAAAGGCTAGCACCCTTTTTTATTCTTTTTGGAAGTATTAAAGCAGAACCAACCTTTGAGTTCAGCTTATCCAATTTCCCACTGCTATTTTTAAAAAAAGTTTCTATCTGGGCATTCTGGATTTGTCAAGGAGATTTTCTCCTGTGAAGAACATGAAATAAAAGCATCTCAGCTGTGGCTCTCCATAAATTGTATCACTGCACTGGGGATATGTACTGTACTCAATAATTTTCTGATGGCTGCTCTGGCATTTTGATTACCAAATTAGCACTGCAGCTCTGTAGTGCTGTACAATGTCAATAAAGTCTGTCCTAAATGAACTAGGAACTGCCTGATGGACAGATCTCTGAAAGCATTTTTCACAGGGATCCATTCAAATGGGGCTGTTTCTAGAGCCATCCAAAGCCCAAATCTGTTCAACATCTCCACTGAGATCTGCAATGAACACAGAAATTCTAGCTGACACTTTGGACACCTGAAAGTGATGGAAAGTAGGACTGATGTGTTGAGCTTTTTAAGTTGGCCAGTAACCTGCATCCCTGTAAAACACAGCAGTTTAACATGCATAAAATTATATATAAACAGTGACCACACAGCCAGGAACAAGGAAAGCAGGGCAGAACTAGGAAATGGAAACCAGATGAGGTCACTAATCCTGGGGAAAGGGTTAGTAAGTGACAAAACACACAACAGGAGCATGATCCCTGTCTGGATGGTGAGGAAAGGTAATATGGGAGAGGAAGGGTAATAAAGGAAGTTTTACCCTCTGTACCAAGTCTGGTCGGACTGAGGCTGTGTTAGGTAATTTTTTTTTTTAATATATTACAGAATGTTTTTGTAGGTCTTACAAACTATGAATCTGCTCAACCAGTGGAAGAAAAGATGAAGAACATGTAAATGGAGAAACAATTCAAAGCATCCATGAGGTGCCTGAAAGGGCAGAGAGACCATCCCAGCAGCTCTCCTCAGAGGAAGGCAGATTTTGAAAGGAAAATATCCAGCAATTACCCTGGAAATACAGGGAGAGAAAACAAGAAAGAAGAGGAAAGCTGCAGCTAAAATGTTCTAGACTGTGTGTAATAAAATATCTAGGAAAGATTGTTCAGGATGCTACCATCTCATGCCTTTGACTTCATGTAAAGTCTTGGGCATTTGAACTATAATTTTGGGCATTTTTAACTAAACGACATTTTTGCTTCATGGCAATATTGCATTTGCTTCAAAAATTCTGCAGAAAATACAGATTATGACTGAAAAGTAAAAAAAAAAAAAAAACAAAAACCAAACACGTCAACCAACCAACCAACCAACCCAAAAACCCCCCAAAAAACAACACAGAAAGTTTTGGTGCAATTTTCACTGAGAAGTGGCCTCTGGTTTTGCAAGACCATAAGGAAGGCATTGGAACAACTGCAATTCTTCATTCCCAGCTCATAGAAAGTGAAAATTATACTTTTTAGATTCTTAACTACATGACTTGAAGGTGCACAGAGAATCATTTAGGCTGGAAAAGTCCCCTAAAATCAAGTCCAACTGTTACCCCAGCACTGCCAAGGCCACTACTGAACCATGTCCCCAAGTTCCATATCTAACCATTTGTTAAATGGTTGATGGTGACTCAACATGTGTGTCTAGGACTGTCAGCCATCCTATGATTTCACCAATATTTGTATTTGCTCTTCACTGACATAATTTTGTGTCTGCAAGGAACCCAAAATACTATTACTTGTGCATGTGAAATTGCTTCAGTGAGCATTGTCGGTGCAGATCAAATAATTTTTTGAGAAATGGTATTTGCCTAGTTTATGCGCCAGCGAGTCACTCATAAATACTTATAAATATTTAAATATTTCAGTCCTGCAAGAGTGTGTGTAGACATTTGATATGGTTTGTACTACATCACCTCTGAAGCACTACTCCACATGGCAATTTCTTGCATTTAAAACCAAGATTAACAAATCAATGCACCCTGAAAAACATTTTAAGATCAACAGTACATTGTCTTCTAGTGAGTTTTCTTTGCAATTTGTAGACAATGGATTTCCAATAACAACGTGTAATTAAATCACTTTCTCTTACTCAGTTGTTGCATATTAGGCCTGTTGACATTTTGCAGATGGTATCTTTGGAAATGAGAGATATGAACAAGGGGGAATGGCTTTAAATGGAAAGATCCTGAATTTAGATTAGATATTAGGAGGAAATTCTTCCTTGTGAGGGTGATGAGGCCCTGGCACAGGTTGCCCAGAAAAGCTGTGGATATCCCATCTCTGGAAGTGTCCAAGGCCAGGTTGGATGGGGCTTGGAGCAGCCTGGGATAGTGGAAGGTGTCCCTGTGGCAGTGGTTTGGGACAAGAGGAGGTTAAGGTCCCTCCCAGCCCAAACCATGCTGTGATTCCCTATTTGAAAGAATACTGCAGCTTGGCAATTGACACTTGAGTGTGCTGATTCTGACATGGAAACAGCCAAACCAGTGTCAAGGACCCTCCCTGGCTTCCCTAAAAAAACCTGGTCTCAATTCTTGACCAAAAAACATGAAACCACAATCATTCTAACCACATCTATGTCTACTATTAGTTCTGCTAAAATTTTATTTTAGGAGAATCTCTTAATTGAAGCCATGATGCCAAAATATATAAAGTGGGTAGAGTACAAAGCTGAGCAGCAACCCTGGTTAAATGAATTAATGTCTGGGCTGAACATGGAAACATTTCTCTTTTTAGCCCAAGGCAAAACCATGTCCCTCTCTCCACTGGCAAGTATGCATCCATATGCAATGTAACTATCCTTGATCTGAGCACTTTTAACTTTTTCCGTGGAACCACATTTTAGCTTTTGAAGCCTTTTTGCTTAGATTAAACTTGTCTTTCTTGCTACAAATTAATTCTGATTTTTTTCTTCTTCAGAGAAAACAGCTTTAGCTTTGTTCAAAACGCAGCAAAACAATTGAGACTACACAACAAACCTGATTCTGACAGCTGTTTTGGGGAGCTGCAAACAATGCAGGGCACATTGCTGGAGCCCCAAGATATATTTTAGACTTGAAGTGCAAAAGGTTTTCACAATGAGAAGAGCTTTAAAAGACAGAAAAAGAAATCAACCTTTTTCTTAGCGGAATGTGTTTCTTTGATAGCAAGAGAGGAAAAAAAGAAGGAAAAAAAGAAAATCCAAGCAAGAAAATTTTCCACATTCATGAAATAGCTACCCACTAAAATGCAGTACGGATGAACTCTCTGTGATATCCCCAGCTGAGGCATCCTACCAGCAAAAATTACATTTCCAGGTGTAGCAGGATCATTCCTAATGCTCAAATCAGGCAGCTCACACTGCATTTATGAGCGAGGCAAGGAGTTAGGTGCTTCTGAAAACGACCTAAAAATCAAAACATATTGAGCAGGGAGATCTCAGAAGCTGATCAAAGGTACCTCCATCCTGGAGAGCGAGCCCAGAGCTCAGCCTTGCCAGTCATGAGCCTTTGGGCACTCTGCCCTGTGCTGAGCTGCTGTGTCTGCCTCCAACACACCACTGCCAGCTTCAGTCTCAAAATGCCTAAAAGCCCTGCACGGGGTCATCGCTCAGCTCTGGGAATGCTGGTGACAAAATGCTCTGGCAGTGATTTGGGTCCTTGTTGGGTTTCCCCGTCATCCCTGTCCACCCAGCTGCCACATCCTGCAGGAATCAAGCTGAATAGTCTTCAATTTCTGCTTTTTCCCTTGTTTTTTTTTGTTTTTTTTTTTTTTTTTGCTTTTAGTTTTGTTTCTGCTATAAGATTGCATTATTAAATTAGTATTAATATACTAATAACGATAATAGTAACAGTAACAATAATAATAATGTTACCACTACTACTAAATACCCAATAAATTGCCTTCATCCTCAGTACCTCACCTGCACACCATTCCTCAAGGCAATCAGGAATGGGCTGCTTTGGCCAGCTAAGGGAAACCTCATTTCTTTCCCGAGTAGCTCCTCTAACACTGCCTCCAACCAAACACAGAGGCCGTCGCTCCCCTGCTTGCTCAGCCGTGTTTGAAGTTTGGATATCACATCGCTCACAGGAGAAGCAATCAATGCTGGTAAGCTAATGAATTATTTCCAAGTTTGTACCAATATCTGCAGCAACATGAAAGAAAAATCACATACCAGGGAGATTACAGTGGGAGAGGCAGAGCATGGGGCACAAACTGTCAATATTTCAGGACTATGATTTGATTCTGTAGATAACTGTTGCTACAACATTGCTTAAGAAAACACTGCAAGCAAAACATTTTATCTCACAATATACTTGTCCAATATAATTATCTGGGCTGGACCAATCCAGCTGGAAGGAAATAGCAACAAACACCTGACCCTACGTGCTGTGCCATCAAGAACAGCTTCATAAATAAACACTTCATCTGAACATGGATTTTACAGGTGCAATTGCTGCTGGAACAGCTGGCTTGCCACATGTACGTGGAGTGCATATATATATATATATATATACACATACACCCATATATACATATATATATATATATATATATATATACACAAAAATAGCAAATAGGGGTGTTTGTTTTCCTCAAACAGTATTTATTTACCATTATCACCTTGCTTATTATGAGATCATAGAGTTGGATATGCTGATATATCTATTGAGAACAGATACACTGCTGAAAGCTCCTTCCTCACTCAACATCCTCCTCTCCCACTTGACCCCACAAGCTCCTTTTTATGTTTCATTCCCTGTTTCCCAATGCAGAGCTTTGCTTTTCACGGGTCAGCACCAATCACCACAATTTTGGGACAATTAAAAGCTGTGCTCTAAAGTAGTTTCTAGTGAATCAGAAACATTCAGAACTCAAAAATAGAACTGTCTTATACTCCACACTTCTAATGAGCCTCTGGAGGATGGTGGAGGAGTCAGGGATGGATTGCTCCCTCCTCCACACCACACGGCTGTGGGGAATACAGCTCCTGGAGATTTTAGGATCACTGCAGTAAATCTGGAGTGAGTCCAGCGCTGCTTCTCTGCATTGGCAGTGATTTACCTGACACCCATGCCCAACCCAAGCTCTCAATTCATTTTTTCATTCAAATTCTCTCTGGTTTCCCAGTCCCCAGGGGCAATGCTGGGAGAGCCCCAGGGCTGGCACCATCCACCCTCCCTGGCTGTTATCCAGCATGTCCCTGACCTCCTGCTGAAAGTGTTTATATCTCATTTTCATATTTCTTCCTTGTGCTTTTTTGGTTGATATTAATGACAGGTAAAAGAAGAAAGATCTGACCTAAAACAGAATCAGGAACGAAAGAAAACTCCTTTTAAAGAGTCTAAGAGGAAGTTTAAGAGAAGAGCACATTGATCCTGCAGCTGCTGCTGCATTCATTCCTGCATGGAAAACGTCCCTACTAAACAATATTTGTGTTGTTTACATAACAATATATCCATAGATGACAACATGTCTCTCATCTTAGAAAAACAGCAATTTTCTGTCTACAAGTAACTTACATGCAGAAGACCATGACAAATAATGACTGGACTGAAAAAAAAATTCAGAATTTTTCTTTCAAACTCCCTTTGTAGGTTGTTTTGCTCCAGATATAACATCAGGAGAGTACTTTAATGGGCCATGAGCTAGAATTTAAGGGGATTTTATGGTTGGTTTAATAACTCCTTATTAGCTAAACAATGTTTTCAGGATAAAGACATTTTGCTGGAATGCATGTTTTCCTTCTCCCTGACGTTATCTGTATTACAAATTGACCTGTCCATATTGATGATGATGATCATACAGATCTAGAAGATTACACAGATTTCTTTTTCTTGAGCTGGCCTTCCACATCTGCCAAGCTGCCACTTGCCCACTAGGGAAGATAACAGGAATGCCAGAAGTCACATGCCTAATTCTAATGACCTCCAGTCAGATACAGTTCCAGAAGTTACATCCAAAAACCACTCATCTGAGCATTCTTAAAAGTATGACTCAGCTGGCTGATGTGCTTGCCAACTCACCAGACTACCTCCATGCTGATTAATTAGATGCATGCACTGCTTTAGCTCTTATGACAGCTAAGCCCTTCATTTATTACTCATTTATTGAATCTTCGTGACAACTTAAAGAACAGACAACAGACAAATATACTTTCTAGTACTCTATTTTTGGCATGTGAGAAATCTTAAGATCATCACATCAAAAATTATATTTTTTAATTATGGTCCTGAGACTCCTTATCTAATAAAAATTTATTAATGAGTAATTAGGAGACACCTACAAGTGGTTCTTACCAGAGCTGCCAGGAGAGTCTTTCATCTGTCTCAGGCACTACTTGTGTATGATTAAGGCAATTTGAAGAGTTGACACTTTAATCTTGTTTTAACATATATTTCTAGTCATCCTCACAGATGCAAGAAAACTCTTAACAGTTCTATTCTTGGGATTATGGAACAAAAGAACTTTCAGAAAATCAGAAGAAAGATGATAGGTTTAGAAGGAAGGCCACTATTTCTGTCCATAATCCAAAACTGTGCATTAGAATGTGTATGAAAATTATTAGCATGGTTAGAAATTATGACTAAAAATAACAGCTATTAGATGTAGTACTGGTAAAACCACATTTCAGAAAATATAAGATGTTGGATTTCTCTCATCCACGCACTTTTCATTCATTAACTGATGATCAACAAGATGGGGAAGAAAAATTCCCTTTGAGGCCCTGAGGGTCTTAGAGAGAGGATAGGTCAAGGGAAAGCAAGAGACACACACGGAGTGAGAGAAAGAGACCATTTTGTGGCCCTGTGAGTTACAGCAAGGCCACAAGGCTCTCTAAAATGAAATGCAACTTCTAATGCAGCACAAGAATGACAAATTGGGAAGCTCTTCACATTATCAAGGTCATCTTCAAGCCTTTCCAACACTCCGACACTCCACCAGAGCAGAGAGCACCAAAACGGATGTGACAGAGTTTTTGAGAGGCTAAATTAGATTGAGGCTTTCTGATGTCACTGAATTCTGGTAATTATGTTACTCAGCTTGCTGAGCAGCCATGCCCATATCTTGCTGCCAGCCTGTGGCAGCCACAATTCATGGCTTGGGTGAACTTCAAGCAACAAAAGGATCTCTCTAATGGGCAAAAACCAGGAGAAATGTGCAGGATGCTGTACCTTTAAAGTACTGCTGCCAGCCAAATTCCGACTCACAGCAAAGCAGAAATCTTATAAACAAAATTTTCATAAACTGAAGTGTGCCCTTAAGTGTTTGAAGTATTTTTGTGATTTTTTTCCCTATATCATTTAATAAAGGAAAAAAAATATACTTCAACCAGGCACTAATTTTGCTTCAGGGTTCCCCAAAATTTCAAAAGTTGCAAGTAATGAACATTGGTTTTAAATTAAGAGTTGATGAGCCATTATCTGCTCTTGATAAAAGTGGGGATTCTGGGAAAACTGAAAATGGAGAAGTCAGTCTGATTTTCAGGTTCAGATGGTGAGCAATTCTGTTCATATAAAAAATCCCTTTTGACAAACAGTCATTGTTACACCTTATGTTTTGTTACAGTAGTTTTGCAGTTTATCAATACTGTCTCTAGTAATTGGCTAATATTTTGTACTTGTCTTATTTTCATTGCCTACTTAAAATTCACTGAACCAAAAACCCATAGAAACAATTCTTGGAATTTAGGTTCAAGTTGATATGACTTTGAGAACCCATTGATCCACATATGCTCCCAAATAACTGCATGTCAAGCCTTTATAGCTGGGTTAATACACTTTATGCCTTCTTAATGTATGAGATTTTATGTTTTAGTGTATATCTGCTACTTTGAGTGTGCTGTGTTGAATTAAATGCATGTGTGGTTCAAACAGGTCTAGGGTGACAACTGGGGCTAATCTTAAAGCACTTTACACAGCCTTCCAATATTTCAAGGGGGCCTACAGGACAGCTGAAGAGGGACTTTTGACAAT
Organism: Lichenostomus cassidix; assembly: GCF_008360975.1. Classification (NCBI taxonomy): domain Eukaryota; kingdom Metazoa; phylum Chordata; class Aves; order Passeriformes; family Meliphagidae; genus Lichenostomus; species Lichenostomus cassidix. The sequence goes on from NC_139494.1 coordinate 8,619,558, forward strand.
GGCATGGTGTGATAGGACAAGAGTGGTTTCAAACTGACAGAGAGCAGGATTAGATTGGATATTTTTTGAAGAAATTCCTCCCTGTGAGGGTGATGAGGCCCTGGCACAGGTTGCCCAGAGAAGCTGTGGCTGCCCCAGGATCCCTGGGAGTGTCCAAGGCCAGGTTGGATGGGACTTGGAGCAACCTGGGGTAGTGGAAGGTGTCCCTGCCCATGGCAGAGGGATGGAACTCGATGATCTTTAACGTCCCTTCCAACCCAAACTGTTCTGTGATTATTATCTACAGTTGGGGTTTTTTAATGAAAGCTGTAAATCAAGAAAACACACATCACCCTCTTTAGAAAAGAATCCAGCTTAAGAGTAACCAGCTTGTTATTGGCCCTTTCCCTGCACTCAACAGTCAATGACTGAATCCTGCTTCAGTTTTAACCACACTGTGTTAACCACACCCAAGTTCTCTGTAGCTCTCTATGCTGATTATCAGATAACCCTGGCCATTTCTTTTTTTCTTTAGCATCCCAAAGGAACAGGCATCAGTGCAAATTTCTATCACCCAGGTGAAGAAGACAGTGTGGGCCTTTTCCAGGAAAGGACTTCAACAAATGCTTCACTAAAGCAAGAACATAAATTTATGAAAATAAATGGGATAACGCAAGTATTTATTATAAACCACTGCTTAAGTAGCCATGTGATCCCCAGATCCCTGCTGAGACACGTATCAAGATTACACACTGTAATACACTTATTAACATGGAAACAAAATGCAGGAAACACAATTCCCAGGCAAAATACTCGGTACAACACCTTCCCCATGGCAAACTAACTCATATTACCACAGGACCTTTGGACAGGTTTCCATAATGTTTTCTCAGGGTTACTCAAACTACATCCCCAGGCTTACAGACCTGGCCAGGCCACCATCACTCCCCTGCCATCAATGAGAAGCACAACCAAATACAGAGGAAAACAACAAACCCAACACACCTGTACCAACCTCCTGCCTCATGCTCACCCTGTGGAGCACAGCCACCTCTGGAAACAAGCCTTCAACAGTGTTCTCATGGAATTAGAGACAAAAAGGGATTGTCTTCCCTAACCATGTCTGGGAAGACAACAGTGCCCTCAGAGATATTGCCAAGCTTTGAACACCCAGGGCAGAGCAGAGCAGAGCAGAGCAGAGCAGGGACTCACGGAAGGCTGTGTAGAGCTCCTGCAGGGTCAGGCGGCCGTCGTTGTTGTAATCATCAAACCGGAGAAGGTCTTCGAGTGTGCAATGCAACAAATCATCTTCCAGCTCCTCCTTCTTCATCAACTGCAGCAAAGAGAACAGCTGATCTTACATGTAATGTAAAGCTACAGTAAAGCTACACACTGCTGGCCTGGCTCACCTGGCAGATTTTCCATTAAATGACCTTTGGGGAGATATTTGTATATATACAGACAGATACATGTTATCATATCTATCATTACATATTTTCTTTCTATCAAGATACTCATATTCCTGCAGCACTTCATGGACCATGGGCTGATGAGCCTCTTCCTTCACCAGCAGCACAGAAATGCATTCTCACCTTGAAAATGGACCGAAAAATAAATATTCAACAGGGAAAAAGGAAAGTCTGCTTCTCCTCTCTCTGCTGTAAGTAAGGACAAAATTGTATTCCCTGCTTTTAGGACTAAAATAGGCAACAGTGGATGGTGTGCTCAACATTAATGTGCTTTTCCAGCCCCTGACAGTTTGTTTCTTTTGTTTTCTCAACATTTCATTTGGGTTACCTGAATTTATTGGAGAACATGAAGAAAACTGCTGAAATGTTGCATCTTCCAGACAGGAAAGCTTTTTCCTGTAGGCCAGGGACTCTTTTATTTACTATTGTAGTCTTGGCCCATTATGTTGAAGCAATTTAAAATAATAATGCTAAAAAAATCACCCTTCACCTAGCAAGTAAAAAATATTCAATAAAAGTGAGATCAACCATAACTTCCAAGATCAATCCTCTAAAGATGGAATTTTCCCTTTGTCTACCCTTTGTATTGAAAATTGATTAACTTTTCGTAAGACTGACAAGTTTTTACTAGTCCTTTTGATTTAATGTCAGGAAACAAAACCAGTGCAAAACACTTCAGCTGTGACACACTTAGTAGATTTATGAATCTGACTTTAAAATACATTAATTATTTAAATGGAAATAACATTCCAATTACCACCATCGTTAATAGCCTTATACATCCATGGTTGCAAAACTACATGGGAATTTCACTGTTGGGTCCAGAGGGAAAATACTGGATAGAGTCTACCAGCAGAAAGGAGGCAAAACAGCTCCAAACAGAAGGGGATGGGCCACCTGTGGAATTTTTTTTGCTCAAAGCAATTCTGTTATGGAGAACAAACAAATGGGTACTGCATTGATCAAGGTCCATCACCCCTGGAGAGACTCTACTTCCAGTTGCTCCTTTGGGGTGAATCCCTCTGCAATGAGCCTCCTAAAGATCCACCTCCAGGTCTTAAAAATTACATTTTTCTGCAGCAGTGTACGTTACCTGCCTTGAGCTTTTCCTTGCAGACAAGGTTATAGTGCACGACAGACTATTTTTCTTTTAAATAAAACAAAGCAAAGGCACAGCATCAGCTCATCTAGCAGTCAGAGGGAACAAGATCTCACTGCATCACGTTCAACTCAGCTTCCTCTGCCCACGGGCAATGAAATTCCCATCTTTGGGGGAAATTTAAAGTTGCAGAGAGCTTCAAAATAGAGAGCAATCACAAATCAATCACAAGTCTACCTAATGAGGCAAGAAAAGGTCTGTTAAAACTATAACCTGGGTAATTAAAAATTGCTCATTACCGAAAAAAAATGTCCCTTTAAACCTGGGTGGATACACTGGTCTTGCAAGAGCACATAAAAAGCATCTTGTTAAAGAGAAAAATAAAGAATTGGTGTCATCCACTTAAGCTGTGAATCCTGCTGCTGTGAGAGCCCAGAGCTGCCCCACAGATGTGTCCCCAGCCTGGGTGGCCTCAGCTGTGCTGTCACCAAGGGGCACAAGACCAGAGCCACGCAGCTCAGCATTAAAAGCACTCATAGCCTATCGAAATTGTGCATTAACAGGCATTATTTTGTCTTTTGAGAGGTGACCCCACTGTCAGCTCAGCCATGCTGGCGGCCAGATTGTGTGGAGGATGCTTGTGGAGGAGGAGAGTTCTCCTGGCTGAGACTGAACTTACTCTGGTCCATCAGGAGGGCCCCAGATGTTCAGGAACATTTACTGATTTTGATAACAGCAAGAAGAGAAGAATTAAAACAAGAGTAGCCAAGGTCTGTGCTTGCTCTTGTGAGAGAGACCTGGGCTCCAGGCACATCTGCAAACAAAGCCCAGAGGAGCTTCGAGGCAGACCTTACAACACTGAGTTTGTGCTCCTTTGCAATGGCAATGGTTTGCAGGCTGCCAAACCTTTATTTCCGTGAGAGTTTTAATATACCAATGAAATAAGTTTCATGTAAAAAGGGCAAAAAAAAAAAAAAAAAGGAGAGTAGAACAGACACTTAGATGCCACTATGCAAAAGCTGGCTTTGAATTCAGATGAAAGTGTTTTCTTATACCTACCATGTCTTTATGAAAAAATCATTGCCTTCAAAGGAAATACTAGATATATTCATAGCCCTGAGATCTGAGGGAATTTACACTGACACTTTGCATTGTGAGGAAAGGACTGAGCATCCTGTCAACAGCCTGAGGACTGAAATGCAGCACAAACTGTCCTGGAGAGCAGTGAGCTCAGGGAGGAGGAGGCTCATGCCTGCAACACACACTCTGTTCCCTGGGAAGTGAGAGTGCAGATGAGACACTCAAGGGTGAACTTATTCTGAGCAAGCTGGTCTAGTGGAAGGCGTCCCTGCCCAAGGCAGGGGTTGGAAGGAGATGAATTTTAAGGTCCCTTCCAACCCAAACCATCCTATAATTCTACAAAGGCACAGCTTTGGAAACTGGAACAGGTCCCAGATATGACTGGCTTCCAAAAGGCTCTTAAAAGGCATTTGCTTCTAATTCTTCTCGTGGATGCCATAATGAAATGGAAAAGACATTTTATAGGACTGTTTCCCCAGGTCTGCATGTGCAAAGAGCAAGTTGAGGACACACAGTACCCAGATTGAGTGCCTGGGCTACCTGTTTGGTTCACTTTACCAATGAGATGAACTCCAACAGCACAGCATGCCCCCAATTAGAAATAACTGTTATTTCAAGCTCTCACCTTTTCTGTCAAGTTCTGCTAATCGACATTTCAGCATCTGCCCAGGGATTTTGGGACAAAAAACCTGTTGAAAAACTTTCCAACGTTGCTGTCACATTACTCTATGTTAATGCACAGTCCAGAAGGCAGGGAGGAAGAATTAAGAGATTTCTGCCTAACTTACATGCACCTTAAAAATCCAAATTAATTCTCCCCAAGCCAGCTAAGTGGAAATACTTCAGAAGATGTCGGTTAGCAGAACAAGGATTAGTATCTATTTTCAGGAGTCTGGATGGGGCTGGAAAACTGCCATGTTTTTGTTTGGAGATGAGCTTCAAATGTTCCAGACAACACTGACTCCTGGGAGATGCAGAAAGACTTGTTGACTGTGTTAGATTTTCGTCCTTTACCTGCTGCTGGCTGGACAGGTACAAATGACCGTTCCCCCCTGAGTGCTGCTGCGTTACATTCAATTCACACTTTGAATGAAAATCCACTTCATAATTCCACTTTCACTGAACAATGAACCCACCTGAGCCAGTTCAGAGCTGCTAAGATGCCCATCACTGTTCAGATCCAAGTGCTTGAACAGATCTTCAATTAGGAAGCGCTTCTGGGCGACTCTGTCCTTGGCCAGGCTGCTGGGCGGGCTCTGCCGGCGAGCCTGCAGGTCCAGCAGGATGCTCTTGAGCCGGCTGTAGTCTGCCATGGTGCAGCTCTCACCTGAGAGATAAGACAGCATTACTGGACCACGTGCATTTGCATTGATCTTTTCAAAGGGCTGAGGTTCTAAAGGGAAAAATTAGGCACATATGTCTGCATACTCAGCCCCGCTCAGCTCTGCACTTGAGGAGCTCCTGCAGTTGTTACTTTTTGTAATAGCTGGCAGATTTTCTAAATCCTGCTGTCAGGGATGCTCTCCAGCATGTTACCTTCCAGATTTTATAGGGCTTAAGTTTCAGACTTCCACATTCAGTTTTTTAACTCCCACAAATATTAAATTGGCTCTGTGCTTTTATACATGAATAAATTCATATGTCCTATGACTATAAAGTAAAAAAGACCAAAACAAACCCCAGACAGGCTAATGTTTAGAAAGTTCCACTAATGTAAATGGTACCTCAGAGTATCACCCTGTGCCAAACATGGGGCTGACCTCAAGGAATCCTTAGGACAGGCTGTGGTGGCAGAAGGCCAAAGGAAGGACAGTGAGATGCTCAGGGCTGCGGGGAGCCCCTGCAGCTAGGGTGGCACTGGTGCCTGCTCTCATCACCCTGCTGCAGGCTGAAATAAACACTGTCCTCAGCCCCTGACCAGGCAAAAAGATTATTATCAGGGAAAAGACCTCAAGCCACTCTGCCTGAAGTGATTCAGGCTTGGCTGAAGAAATCAGATCGTACCCTCCTGACCCTGAAAGCTCACACGGTGCCCGCAGCATTCCAGCTCTCCCACAGCTCTTCTCCTCCTCGAGGAAACACATACACATGCCCGAAGTGGTGTAGATGTTATGACCCTTTTCTGCTCATCTGCTGTCTGGCAGAGCTCAGCAGAATGAGAAATGGCAACTGTCTTTTTGTGCAAATCTGTGTGCTTCAGCGCAGGGCACAGCGGCTGGTGCCTCACAGCAGACCCTGCAGCACCCTCAGGCTCCAGCTGCCCCCACTCTGTGGGCATCAACCACATCCCACCAACAGCATCAACACATTCAGCTGTTCCCCTCAGATATCCTCATGGCTATAACGTAATTTCTCCACAATGTAAATAGCTTTACTCTCTGCAATACTGGGTTTAAAACAAACTTCTCTTTTAAACCCCATCACTGATCCTTTTGCATTAAATCCAAGATTTAATCTGAAATCTAGGAGAACATGGTCCCACCTCAGTTTGAGGGACAATACCCTTGTAGATAGCTCCCCAAAGACTCTAAACGTTACTCTGAAAAATAACAGCAGACTCTGGCACACTGACAACTAATGTTCCTGTCCTTTTCTTGCTGAGCTGCAACATTTTGGACCTCTTGGTCCCACTCCAACCAAAACCCAATTAAAATTCCAGGTGGGAGGCATTTCTCTGATAGCAAACCCATCTACTGTCAATGTTTTTTTTTTCACCCTTCATATTTTGTGCTCTCAACTTCAAAAGCACCATGACTTGAGAAGGTGAGAGAGGACACAGAGGCTGGACATGTGCTCACCAGTCAGGTCAGTGCCCTCCTGCTACATGAGCAAGAACTGCAAGACAAGGCTTATTTCCTACCCTGAACTCAGACCCATCTAGTTCAGAGAGTTTCTCGCTGCTCAGGGATATTAAGCAGCTGATAAATTTTTCCTTCCCTCTAAACAACCTCCAAAAATCACTTGGTCCCACATGGGATCAGTCTTGTTTTACAGAAAAAACAAGGCTATTCAGCTACTATTAGTTGCATTTATTATTCTTGACTTCTTTATCCCCAGCCATGTAGTTTGATGGTTTGTGAAGGCAGTATGTTTTTTTTATTCAATCACCAACTTATTTAAGAGAAAAACTGATTACAGTATCCATTTAATCAAGCTATGCTGTTGTAAATACTGTTTTAGCTACTGCAATAATATTTTTTCTCTGAGCTGGAGTTTTATTTTCAGTCAAATATCAATCCCAGAATTGTATCTAGGGCTAATGAAGATAGGGAAATCTATCTAATTTGCTTCCACTTCAGTTTCTGCTTTGTGGTTTCCATTAGTGAGCACCAGCACAGCCACAGGCACCACACACAGTGACACCCAGGTGGTCTGACCCACTTCCATGGTGCTCCCCACAAGCACATGCCAAAGCAGTTCTTCCTTTACCCCCTGCAGATGTTCGCAGCAGCTGGGACTTCTTTTTGTAGATATGTGCTGTTGCCTGGGAAGGGCTTTCCCAGCTTTTCTCAAGCCCAGCATTAGCCTGTGTCCCCAAAAGCCACATCCATGTGGGGTTTTATCACACCTGCAAGGATGGTGACTCCACCAGTATCCTGGGCAGACTGGAGATAATCCTTTCAGTGAAAAAATTTTTCCTAATACTCAACCTAAGCTTGCCATGGCACAACTTGAAGGAGTTTCGTCACATCCTGTCATTTACTACTTGGGAGATCAACCCTCACTTGGCTGCAAGTTCCTTTCAAGTAGTTTTAGAGAGTGAGAAGCTCCCCCTGAGCCTCCTTTTCTCAGGCTGAACCCCTCAAGCATGTGAGCCAGGAGACAGTGATCTCCTTTCACTGAATTACAACCCTCCTGGATTCTTCCATGCTCAGAAAACAAAGCCACCTGAAAACTGCTTTTCTTGAAGAAGTACACACCAATCTGGGATGCAAGCCAGCCCAAGGTGAATGTGGCCATTTGGGGATGTTCAGAGGGTCACAGCCATGCTGCAGATTCCAGGCAAGTGTGACGGGCATGAAGAGCGAAATAAAGGAAAGGACGGAGCTGGTGACAGCTGCTGGCAGCAATTCCCAAATCCTGCTGTAAACTCACAATACATTTTTCCTCCCCACTATTGCTGTGTTCAAGGCCATGGACCCAGCAGAGCCCCATGCTGCATGGCAGGATGAGGACAGACCACGGTGAACACATCAAAGAAAACCAGCAGTAAGACAATTACATCTCTTATTTAAAAAATAAGTCCAGTTTCACATGTTTTACCATATGCTGCAGGCAGAAGGTCAGAAGGTGCTTCTGGCCCCTGCCAAAAATGGCCCAAAATCTCATTACTTTCACTTCCCTCTGGAGAAAACCACATTCTCCAGCTCTGTTGGGAGTGGATCCCAAGCTTCTCCACAGTGTGGATGTGACAGACTGCATGGGTCTAACACCTTTGCACATTTTCCCTGACATTCCAGACATCTGAGGGCTGCAGTGATGCACAAGCAGTTAGTCAGAGCCCAGCAGTGCTGAGCTGTTTAGCAGAACACAAGTAAAAACAATAAAATTCTGTCCCAGTGTGTGAGATTGATAATTTTTTTCTCTGAATGAATTAAAAGATCAATAGAAAAAATGCACTACATCTGTAACATATATATATGCATATAAATAGATACATATGATTTATATACTTATTCTTACTGCAGTGGAAAAACAGAGGCAAAACTACTCCAGGTCAAAGGAAGTACTCTGACCTGAAACTACAACTTTTTACTAAGTCTGGCCAAAGTGTTAGCTCAGAAATTATCCATGCTTGCGATGTCTGAGATGTTTTGCTGCACAACCCAGACATAATGCTATTTATTTCGAACAAACTAAGGCACTGCAGCAACCAGACATGGATGCTGGGAGCATCCTAGAAAAGACACTGCTTGCTCTGCCAAGTTAGGGAGGAGACACATTCAGGCAACTTGAAACATTTGGGAAGCCAATGCAAAGACAGCAAGATTCTTCTGTAGCAAAGATGCTTCCCCTCATTTACTAGGCATTATTATTTCATCCTTTAACTTACCTTCCCTAGAGACTGCTGACACTGAGCTGGTTTATAGGTCTTGGAGAGCTCTGTATTTTCTCTCCTTCCCTCCCACCTCCTCCCGCTGTCCTGACATCTGTAATCTTCTTACACTGTGCCAAGGATCTACCAACTTTATCTACTAAATACTGTCTATTTAGACTTCTGCCACCTCTTGTCCTGCTCTTCCAGGTATTACAAACATGAATTTTAAGCAAAAAGAATGTCAGAAAAGCTGTCTGCATGCCCTCTCCCTTATCTCCATTCTTCTCTCTCTTTGCTCATTGCCCCCAGCAGTTTCCTCTGCAACACAAGCTCATCAGCAGCTGCTCTCCTTGGTAGGTCTTGCAAATGGATGTCTCTCAGCTTGGTTTCCTTGTCAGGGCTTCCCAGGGACTTGGATTCTGCTCACAATTGTAAGTGGTATTGGGAGGTTTAGGTTGGATATCAGGAAAAGTTCTTCACCCAGAGGGTGTCTGGGCACTGAACAGGCTCCCCAGGGATGTGGTCACAGCACCCATCTGACAGAGCTCAAGGAGCACTTGGACAATGTTCTCAAGCACAGGGTGGGATTTCTGGGGTTATCCTGTGCAGGGCCAGGAGCTGGACCCAATGATCCTTGTGGGTTCCTTCTAACTCAGGATTTTCTGATTCCATGATTTTAGCTGACCCCACTGCTCTTCAGAGCTGTGTTTCTAAGGGTTTCTTCCCTTCCCTGTTGCTCTGAATATCAGAAATGCCACGGTGTGTGTTCCAGGTGCCTGTGTGGTACTGCCAGCTGACCCTGTGTGCACTCAGGCCCCATCCCAGCACACAGCTGGGGAACCAACACACTGAGAGATGCCCATGCAAATTCTCAATGAGCTAAAACTGCTATTCTGTCATGCCCTAAACTGATTCTCTAATTCTAGTTCATTATTTCCATTTTCATGCTGGGGAACATCTCCAAAGAAACAAGCCCTTCTTATCAGTTTACAGCATTTCCAAACCCAGTGAAGCCTGGAACTGTTTGAATTAAAAAGAAAAAAAAGGGGACAGGGAAAGAAAAACAATAAGACAGAAGAAGAGTAAAAGAAAAACCAGTGTATGAAGGTCTGATTGCTAAAATGTGGCCAATAACTGTCACATCTACACGCTCTGCTCACTCCAGGCAATGCTGCTTCTTGCTCTGTTTTGCAGCAGCGACGTAATTCATCCTGTTTAGCACTTCTGCATGCTTTGGCAGATAAAATATTGATCAGCCTGCCAAGAAACACAGAATGCCATTCCGTTTTTATGTCAGAACTCAGTAATGAACTACATTTATCAAGAGCATCCTCCCTGTGAAAGGTCAGTGGTGAATGTGGCTAAATTGTGATGACAGATCATTAATCCAGCTCCCTCAATAATTGCCCTCTTTAAAAATTTTACTCCCGGTTTCTGTGAATTGCTGCAGGTTTTTACACTTGGATCCCACAGCAATCTTCAACCCAGTTCTGAGTAAAAGCAGGTAACAGAGGAACAGCAAGGCTGGGGATGAAAGTGTCCTTCAAAGGAATGCAGGTTACAAAATAAAAATAAACTGGGGAAGTGCAGAGACTGCTTTGATGGGAAAAATAATCTCCCAGTGAAATACTACCGTGCAAGGTGCCTTACAATGCAATGATTAGTCGAAATGTCAGTACTTCTTTAAATATCAAAAATGATCTGATAACACCTACAGAGCACCAATCTGAGAGACCTTGGTGTGCAGTTTACCTGACAGTAGATTTGAGCCTGAACACACACAGAAGTCTTTAGAGGATTTGAGTCCCACTGGTTCCTGAGCTATTTTTCAGCAAAACTATCTGGGCTGCAAGAATGGCAGGAGGCACCTGCAGCTCTTCCTAAAATCCGTGAGAGAAGCTGTGCAGCCATTAGCATCCAGGCTAAGTACAAGAGTGTGTGATGATCCACACAAGAAGGCATTTACAGAGATTCAGACTTCTTGTGACCCTTCAAAAACTCTGGAGAAGGTTCCCCTGAGTGGCATCTCCACACACCTGGAGCGCAGGTACCCAGTCCATGCTCTCAGATCTGGGCTCCAGCCCTTGAAAATCTGCAGCTGTGCTGCCAATCCCAGCACAGGATTAGACTCAGGGGGTTTTCACTGCAGGTGAGACAGGACACAACAACCAGGGATCCCACATTCTCTGGATCTCACCATCAACTCCTGAAATCCACCCACGGCAGGACAGGGCTCCTGCTGACTGTCCCCATGGGAGAGGATGAGAACAACCCCATAAAAATCACCCACCACTGAAGGGGGAACTCCAGTGGCACGAATTTGCAAGGCAACCCTTCGCCACCACCAAATGTGGTAATAAAGAGCAATTTGGAGCAGGCTGAAGAATGTAATTTCTAAGACAGGAGGCATCAGGGGTGTCATTTTATTTGACAGCTCCTCTCAGACCATGCTGACTATATTCAGCTGTTCCTGTGGCAGTTTTCAAGCTCCAGGAAGAAATTCAGTGCAGGAGATGAGAGCACTAAGCTTTGTTTTCTCGTCTGTATCCATAGGGCAAAAAAGATATGGTTACTGAAAATAACATTTCTAGACAAAATTAAAGGGGTTGGAGAAAAGTTCTTTTTTCATACAGCCCACCCTTCCCTGTGTTTCACTCAGGCTTTATCTGGCACTGTTAGAAGGATCAGAAAATGACTAAACTAAAATGTTACAGGATACAAATTTATTTCTGAGTGTGGCTCCTTAATTCTTGTGCCATTTATGGCAAAATTCTTCATCAGCACCAGCCTGTTCTCCTGCATACAAAATGAAAGTGTTGGCATGCTGAACAGTGGAAATGTGGTCCCAAAACATCAGACTGCTGAACCTGAGTGAGACATTAGGTGAACTCTTTACTCCAATGATCTGTTGCCTCGTGGCCTGTTTGACTCAACAGAACAGGTTTACATGGGGACAGAAAAATTAAAGATGACTTCAGTTCTTCAGGGGTCTCCTTGCAAATCCCCATTCTGCCATGCAAATTTTTTATCTGTCTCTTTCTATCTATCTTCCTCTTCCTTTAACTGCTTCTTTCTGCATGGAGAGCTTGGCTGGACTTTCCTCCTACTTTTCCAGTGTGGCTGGAAAGAAGAAAATGACCACTTTTCTCAACAATTTACATGAACAGACTCCTCTGAGCAAACGCAGCTGCAGAAGGAGAACATCAAGAAACCTTTTTGGCATTGAAAATTTCTTCCAATTTAGAGATATCTGTGAGTTTTGAATCTTCCCAACTCTCATTTTTATAGGCTGTAAGTACTACAGGTTGGAAATTAGGAAAAAAGTCTCCATTTGAAAGAGTGGTTAAGCCTTGGAAGACACACCTTAGGGAAGTGGGGTCACCACCCCTGGAAGTGTTCAAAAAATGAGCAGATAGCAATGGGTAGTGGTAATGGGGATATCTGATTGAAGATTGGACTTGATGATCTTGGAGGTCTTTTCCAACTTTAATGATTCCACAATTCTATACAATTCTGAGCAAACCAATTTAAGATGAAGAGAAATTAACCCAAACCTTCATCTATAAAAATTCATGATAACAACTATTTAAATTGTGATCATTCTGAGAAAGCCTCCCATAAAATACCAGGCTGTGTTCTGCAGCAATTACACTGCAGGTAACCCCACTGCAATGTTCCTACAACACCTGATAATAACAGAGGGAGTGTTCTGCTGCCTTCAAACAGTGCTGACGACCATCACTGTGCACAGAGGAAACCACACACTGCAGATGTGACATTTAGGCAACGCTGCTAATTGCAGCCTGTTCCCCTCACAGCACTACCTGCCCACCTCCTTTACAGGCAGCCAAGCCCCTCAAAGGCTGAGGACCTGTTTTATTCCTGATTGGAATTTACAGGTTAAGTGAAACTCTGGTAAAATTCCCGCTAAGAGGAGCAGATGTTTAACATCATGCAAATTCATGAACATATTCAGCTGCCTCTGCTGAAAAAATTCAATTAACAATAAAAATCCAAACTAACTTGCTTATCTTAGGGATGTGTTTCAGCTAATAAGATGTACATTTATCAGGTATCCATATATAATTTAGCAGCAACTGGGAGCTCCCTGAATTTATCACAGAAATGGAATGGAATATATGCCATGAAGTAGATACTATTAAACAATAGACATTTACAACCTGGAAGAGTTAAAGCTTGCCTTGGTGTATATTTATTTCAATATTTCATTTTATTACAAGAAAAAGCACCCATCTATTACTCTGCGAGTTTTAAAAATATATTAAAAACTTACAGCATGAGAATATTAATTCCCAGTTCTATAAACCAAAACTCTATTCATACCTTAAACAATTACCTTCCAAACTGCAAAAACCCAAATGAATTGTATGCCTCAGCCCCAAAGCACAGGAAGAGATGGATGGATTTGCAGCCTTTCTTGGGAAGCCCAAGAATTACAACTTGGTTTGCCAAGTCCAAAGGCAAGTTCTAGATTTGTGTTCTGCCTGGAAGGGAGCAGGAGCAGCCCCAGGGAGGGAGGCAGGAGGAAGCCTGCAGGTGGGAAAACACACGATAAACGTAATTTATCAAGTGCCTATCACCTCCTAGGCAGTGTGCCACAGATTTATAGATTTTTAAAGCCAGGAGGGATTATGTGCACACTCTGACCTCCTGCACCGAATTCAACAAGATTTTCCCTGCAGCAGCTCCATAATTTGTTTGCTCTATGGCACACCACCCAGGAAGGCTTCCAGCCCTGATTTAAGCATCTAAGAGCAATTTTTCAAATGATTACTTAGTCTCAGTGGGCAAACATATTTTATTTTTAATTTGTTTATCTTCAATTTCCATCTCCTGAATTTTGTTACGCATACATCTGGCACATCAAACTATAAGTCTCATATCCCATGCCACTCTCCTAGCTCTGCTCAGCTGTTGTGATCATCTCATGTTATACCTGTGGTCTCTGAGGAGCTGTGGCCCACAATAGCTCTCACATTCTATTATGAGCAGCTCACATTCTAAATGACTGGGGTTTTTCTCTTTTCTGGGAATTTTATCATCCCGTGGTTGGCAACAAAATGACCATGACTGTGTTTGCAAGAACCTTTGGCTTCTAGTCAGCAGCGGGTGGTTTTTCCACAACTCAGTGCCCATCCCCTGCTCTGGCTCAGACCATCCCTGGTGCTACAAGGTGATGCTGCAATGCCCACAGAGGGCCCAAACACATTCCCAAAGGCAGGAATTTCTAGATGATTTGGTGGATGATTGCTCTCATTTCATCAGGACATGTCTCCCAAAGATCCACTCAGACAGCATTCCCAAACACTATTTAGCGTAAAGAAGACGGAACTAACAGCAATGCCTGGGCTGGGAAAGCAAAAAATCAAACAAGGCTATTCTGACTGCTACTAGTATATTTGCTGCCTGCTGAGTATTAGCTGTTATTTTTGTGTTAAAAAATTAAAAATAATTGTCTAACCAGAGGGAAGAAACAATGTCATGAACATCAATGCAGATGAAGAAGGAACACCACACAGTCAAGGCAAACAACTTAGTGAGTAACTCCTATACTGCTTGTCTCAACCATTAGGTGAGTGTAAATATAACAGAAATGCTGAGTGAATTATGCATGAGTCCTATACTGAAAACTGGCTGTTTCTAATGATTAATTTACTCTCAACACAGCCTGCTCTGCTATAAATCTATTACTCCACACAGAGATGTGACCTTACACACACATTCTCACACACTCAGCTCTCTGTGACTGTTGTGTACTCTCTCTAAATTATATTTTGTCTTCAGATTGTATTGTTCTGCTTTTTAAAAGCTATTAAGCTAAATTAGTGATGCTGCATCCAAAGGTGCAGACAAGGGAGAGGGGAGCAGGAGAGGAAAATGTCCCTTATACAGGTGTTTCAACAATAGCAACAAAATTAGCTTAAGAATGTCTAATTACTTTAGATCTCAACCCAAAACAAAACAGCATAATGAATTCATTCAGTGACTGAGACACACTGTATTGAAAGAGCCTGGGAAGACAGTAAGGTTTTTGTAAAGGGTAAAAAAGAGAAGAAAAGACAAGAGAGGTGACTGGGCAGGTGCAAGGTGAGTGCTGAGGATTCTCAATCTGACCCATAAGGGACACTTCATAATATTGCTTTCCAATAAGGAAAACATAAAAAACCAACAAAAACAACCAAAACAAACAAAGCAAGCCCAACAAAAAAGTAAAAATACCTATTCATGAAAAGGCACACATCCAGATAATAATGGATGAGCAGTGCTTCTGAAAACACAGGTGTTCTTTATAAATCCAGACTTGAATTTCTGTTTCATCACTTCAGCAAATCAAAGGTAATTAAAGGCAAACCTACTGTGTATGACTGACATCTCCATTTGTGTGATTAGTACTTTCTGGGGTCAAATCATCCACCCCAGTGCCCTGATGTTCCATGGCAGCACAATGGGACACTAAGGAACCTCCACACTCAGTCTGTACAGAGTGCTAAAACAAAACACTCTGCTTTTAGCAAGAATTAACGAGATTTTGTTAATTTGATGTATTTCCTCATGCTTTTGCTGTAGGGATGGCAGGGTGACAGGTTTCTTTTCAGGGGCTGAACCTTTGGGCCACCAGCAATGGCAGGAAGGCTCTGATCCACATGGTTTCAGTGTGATGGGCTATGAAGGAGTATTTGGTGAGCAGCTGCAGGTCAGCAGGGGAATTCTGGGGTGTTGGGGAGCAGTCTGCACTAATCCAGATTTCTCCCTGTCCACATCTGTCCATTCCTTTTAAAGACTCTGAGATAAGGCTCTCGCTGTGCTTTCACGAGCTCCTGGCACGGGCTGAAAGCCTCAAGTGCTGCCAAAACACAAACAGTAGAATAAACATGGCTCACCAGATCTGCTGGGACCCTTCTATCTGCACACACAGCAGCATCAGATGCTGTGTCAGTGATGGATTACAGCCTCAAGTACACAGGCAGCGAAAGCAGGAGATGGACAAGAAGTTAAGAGCTATCACCCTTGGCTTGCTGCACAAGGCCAGAGACAAGGGAAAACCCAAACCAAATACATCAAGAAGAGGAGTTGCTTGAAAGCCTATAATATCTTTTGCAATGGGTCTGCTGGAAGCACCAGTTTACACCTGATGCTGTCCTTTAGCTTAATTTTTTGCCCTGAGACTGCTGTTTTTAAATGAAGCAAACAGACCTGGCAAACCATTAATATTTGGGGAGTGCTGCTTTGTTAACACTGAAGCCAAATCTTCCTGAGGGATCTGCAGGACAGAAAAATAAATAAATAAATAAATAATTTCTGTCCATTTGAAGCACTTGACAACATATATGACAAAACCACCTGTCATCATGAACTGGAGGAGGTAATTACTGTGCAGTGATGATTAGCTTCACTCACTCTCCACTTCAGCAGTTATGTGAGGAAGTCTTGGTCCATCGATCTGAGTGCGCAGGAAGCCAGGCCTGCCTTTCACTGTAGCCAAATCTTATTCCTCATTTCTATATGGAAAATGTCTTCACTACTCTAATGCAGACACCCTTCAATTTAAAAGAACCAAACCAAACAGGCTTTTATTAGATAAACAGGATGTTTGCTCACTGTGCCTGCATCAGTTGGTGATGCTATGCAAGCTGCAGTTTGACATTTTACAAACCCCTACCTTACTCCTATTAGAGAAAGCAAAATTGACTGGATTCCTCTGGGAAGTAACCAATGCTCACTTTTTTATGGCTGACTGGTACATCTATCAAATACTTCGAGATAGCAAATGGAAGCTTTAATAAACATTAAAGTCCTCTGGCACTAATGTAAATTTTGCTGATTCTGTTCTGCTCTGAAACACTTACCTTTCCAAACAATTCCCTGGCTGTGCTGTCAGAAGGAATGCTTCACCATCACTCAATGTTTGGGATTCCATGAATCTGACTCCCTGGTAAAGGTATTTTTCATTTTTACTGTCTGGTTTCTTATCTGTATGAAGTATGCACAGGAAAAGTGGCCAGCAATGGGTATTACAAAGGCTACCACACACCATCCTTGGTGATGGATGCAGTCAAGAACATTATTTTCTTTTTCTTGGGTATTTGTGTATACAGGTTTTGCCTGATGCCTTCTTGGAGACATTCATGCTTCTATCACAAGACCACAGGATCTGCCACAGGACAGCTTTGTCCTCTATCACAGAGATTTTTTAAACAATTCTGTGCCCAAAGCCTATGGTTACCTGTTCTCTCAGGAACATCCCTGCTCAGAAAGTGCGTGATGTTTACAACAGGGAGAGCAGAGGGTATGTGCACACACAGAAAAAGAGTTCTCATGACATTTTCAATCCAAAAGCAAGAGGAAAACACCATAATTCTCCCCTGACTGTGTGTCCTTCCACATCCTCAAAGGCATTCAGAGAAATCCTCTGCAAAACCCTGCTGATTTACAGCACTTCCCCACCCTGCACTTGAACTGTGGAGTCCCCCATATCCTCTTGCTGAGCACTAAAGGACAACACATGTAATTACAGTAAGCAGGAGTATTTATTATTGTTAAGGATGTGTGTAATGGTCTGATAACGATGTGCTGTGCCTGTTGTTCAGATGTCATTAGGAGACCTCTCAGGCATCTCATTAGTAGACTGTAACATACACCCTAAAGGGCATTACTGCAATTATGAAATGTTAACTTCAGAAGAGAAAAACATGCACAAGGGAGAGAAGGTACTTCTAACGGGAAAAGAAAGCATTAAAAAGGAGTAAGAAACTTCACACAGAAAACTCTTAAATTAGTCCAGAAACAACAGATTAAAGAGAAACATTTACAACATGCACATGTAGACATGAGAGTCTGCCTACTCCTCCAGAATTTAATGAGGTCAAAAGTACTCCATTTAATAAATATAAAGGTTTGCAAAAGAGTAGTTGGATTTTTGTTATTATAATCACACATACATTTAGTGTCATACATATATGGCACTCCAGAAACCAACAGTCTCCCATTATGGAGAGCCAAATGGTGCCACTTAATGATACAATGTGCCAGCTACTAAAGTGACAAACCCAGTCCTTTACATGTGACAAACAGTGCAGATGAGAACTCCAATTCCTACTGCACCAACCTGCCCCATCAACCAAAGCATTCAACCCAACCTCTGAACACACCTTGACCTGCCTGCACAAGGCAGCTGCAGCATTTACAACTCTCAGGGCTCCAACAGAGAGAAAAACACAAATACATCTACTCTAACTTCCCATTTACACCACAAATGCACATCACTGCTGCTTGTCCTCTCCCTCCGGAGCCCAGGCAACAGAAACAACAAGATTTGTATTTCTACTCTAAATCCATGTTATGAACAACAAATGCAGCAGATCAACAAACAGAATGAATAAATAAAAGCTCGCCAATGCTACAGGCTGAATTTTGGGGATGAATTCCTCTCCTCTTTCTTTGTGAGATTTTTTTTTTTAATATTTTCTCTTAAGCGCTATGATGATGGATGATGAATGGGACAGTTATCTGAGCACTGGAAGTGCTTTGATACTGACAAGTCAAATAACCTTTCTGCAGCTCAGGGTACCAGTTCTGGAGTAGATCTGCTGGAGGCCTGTCAAGATAACAATATCCCCAAACCAACTGTTGGCAGTGGGATTTTTCATTATATATGTCACTAAAGTACAGAGCGAAGCTTCTTACCACAGAAATAAGGGGATGAAAACATGTTTTTCCTGAAGATTTCCAGCACCGAGAGTGATACATTCCAGGGTAAAGCATGAATGACAAATCACTGTGTTTTGATCCATGAGAGCATTGCACTGAGGGAATTAGCACAGTTTAAGAGCTGGGACAAAGGGAGCAATGGCCCCAAGGGAGCTGCCTGCCAAGGCACAGCACAGCTGGCACTTCTGTCCCTGTCCTGCAGGGTTTCAGATGACACTCTGCCTCAGCAGGCTCCTGTAGAGCTCCCAAAAGAAAGGGGCTCCCCAGATTTCCACCTCTCATAAAGGCTGCCTTGCCCATGGCAACACATCTCCAGCACCAGAGAGGGTTTGGGGGTTAGAAAAGAAAGAGAGAAGGAGAAAAAAGCACATCTCTAGACTCTCCCAGAATAAGCAGTTTAAGCCATTTACAGGAGAGCCTTCAAAACATTTTCCATCTTAACCCCTTCCTGCCCAAACAGCACTGCAACAGACCCCCAATGATGAATTTGTTTCACATCCCAGGAGATCTTTTAATTTCATTCTCTGCTCCACATTCATAACACTCAATATTTATTACAAATGCATTAAGTATAACACAAGTGGCAGATCCAAATGATGCGTCCTTTGCCTCCCAGTGCCCTTACATTCACAGTGACCCTACAGTGTCACAAGGGTTTGGGTTTGTTCCCAATTTACAGCCAACCTTCATTGCTACAAATCCCACCTAGCTGTGTCCAAACAGCACAGGGCCCAAATGAAACTCAGACCCCTGAAGAGGATAAAACTCTGAGGTTTATTACAGTGGAGATTAAAATTCAATATTGCAGCAGAGCAGGATGTTAAAATGCTGCACAGCTTCAGCTGCTCTTTGCTCAAAGAAGCAGTTAGATAACAGTAAGTTGGGTTTAACACAGTTTTATTGACATAAATTCTATTTGTTGAGGGCTCTGAAGGAAGAACTGATACTATACGCCTTGCATTCCAGAAACTGGGTACCCAAAGTGATTTTCTTTCTTTTTCAGGAGGCTAATGCAGCCTAACTTCCATCACAAGGCACAAGTCACTGCATTGCTGAGTGCCTGTGCTGGTATTACACTGAGAGCAAAGGTCTGGATACCAAGGGCTCTGAGGAAGCAATGGAGTTAAGTTTTATGAAAGGAAGGCCTTCCCTCATGGCAGGTTCTGTAAGATAATAAGGTTTGTTGAAGACACGCTGGTTTGCTCTGTGAAAACCTTCCCTAATCATCTGGGTCTCTTGCTAACACACCCTGCTCAATGATAATAAGAGTCGAATCAGTTCATACATGGTCTTGCACAAATGCTTTTCTCCTTGTCTTTAGCACCACACAGAAAATGAGTGGAATTTCCTGTGCTGGAGGGTGAGTCAAGGAATTTAATGCTGGGCCAGTCCCTCA
The DNA here is from genome assembly GCF_008360975.1 of Lichenostomus cassidix. Lineage (NCBI taxonomy): Eukaryota > Metazoa > Chordata > Aves > Passeriformes > Meliphagidae > Lichenostomus > Lichenostomus cassidix. The sequence continues at coordinate 8,639,348 of NC_139494.1, forward strand.
GTCATGGCAGGTCTTTCTCATAAACCATGTGGTTTAGTGATGAACTAAGATGTATCATTCCAGGTTTCTGTTAAACAGCTTGAAATGTGACAAAAAATAAAAACAAGAATCAATGTTCAAGCTTTAATTAAAGATTCAGCCAAACCACGTGGAGGCAATGAAAACGACTTGTGCCCTACTGCCCCTCAATAACTTACAGCCCTGCCCAGCTTTTATGTATCTCAAAACCACAGCAGGCAATCAAAACAGCACCAAAAGTCTCCCACATCTTTTATCACTTTAAAGGAAATGAAAGTTAATGTATTTATGCTGCAATTACAGGGTGATCACGTTTTCCTCCCCTTGTCTGCCCTTTTTACAGAGGATTGCTCCCACTTGCCTCACCCCAGTTTTGTCATGAGGGAATATTACTGAATTTGTTGGACTTAGTCTTCATTTGCAGTACAGAAAAGACAACTAGAATCAAGATCTGGGCATATTTATTTCAAGATCTCTTTCCTGCAGCCAATAGAAACTAACTAACTGACTAAATAAATCCATTTTCTGTGTTTAATTTCCAACTCATGTAAGATATAAGTTTGGTAATTTCATCTCCCTGAGCTGGAATGACCTCCCTAAGAAAAACAACACAACATCCAGACCATTATTTGATAGCTATGTCTGCTTCCACATCAATAGAATGAAAACAAATTAACCATTCCCTCTGTTGGCTGATGCCCTCTGATAAGCAGTGGCCAGGCATGTTAATGGGACAAAGCTCCCAGCTCAAACTTACTCAGGCAAGTAAACTAACCTCTTGAGTTTTGTTCTTTTTAATACAATGGCAGCCAATATCTTGAAAACTTTTAAAACTAATATTTTAAAATGTTATGCTTCATATGCTAGAATTTGTTAAACCACAAAATGTTTTGAGCTGCAATCGCTCAAGTAGAAAATATATCTATGGCTGTCAGATAAATTTATTTTCAGCTGTGAAAAAAATATATTGCTATCTCACATAAGGCAGTATCCTGGCATCCCAAATATACCAGCCAACAACCTATTGGTCTAATTCGTATTTCAAAGATATTGCAAGTGACCCATACATGAAATGTGATGGTGTTATTTGTGAGTAGATTTGTAGCAGCAGTGTAAACCCGTTGACTTTTATAAAATAGAAATAGAGAGATTACACATCTGGATCTGTGCTAAGGGGTGCAGAAGGTCACCATCAATGCCACCTATGCAGTCGGAAATGTTTGTACTACAGACACAGGAAGAAACTACAGAAATGCATTCCCACACAGTTGTTTTCTTGCAAATCACTGCGCCCACCACTTCTTATCTCCCACACCCACAGAAAACACAACACACACTGAGGCCCTGAGCAAACCAGCAAACATCAGAGGAGCAGCATCTTTAACGATGCTCGAGAAATTCTGATCATTGTTTCCTGTGGCACACAGAGAACCCAGACTGTTCTCTGGCTGTGCTACTCCTTAGGTCTTAAACATTTTTTCCATGTCTTTGAAAATCTTTTCTAGTGCCTTTGACTTCAAGTTCATTCACTCCCTTCTGAAAGAATTTCCTCCATATATCCAGCCTTGAAGAAACTGTTATGGAAAACTTTGGGCATTTGAGGCTTCACAAGAAGCCAATCCCAGGGCCTTCCAAACCATGCCCTGACCCTGGGAAGCCATGCATGGTCTTCTCCTGCTAATGAACAGCCTTTCCCTGCAAGGCTTTTCCAGGATCTTTTGTCTCGGGAGCTTTGCGGCATATTATGGCATAATTGCTTTCTTACTGATATTCAAATGTCAAAACTTTTATTCATTACATCTTACAAAAGAATTCAATTTTCCTGTCAGGTAGAAGATCTCCATAGTCTCTCAGGTTCCCTACCCAAGGCAGGGGGTTGGAAAGAGATGATCTTTAAGGTCCCTTCCAATCTTAACCATTCAGTGATTCTTTGATTCTAGCTTAAAAGACGTTTTATGAAAGCTAAGACTAAACTTTAAAACAAAACCCCATTATTAGAAACCAGAGAGACACAGAAATCCATTTGTTTTCCCAGTTTTAATTTATTAAGTCCTCAAAAGCTATTTAGGAAAGCTTTATCTGAGAAAGCGGTATGCTCCACACTTTTTCCACGGGCACATATTTGTAATTGAGGGAGGTGTAATTAACACACTTTGGCTAATGCTATATTCCCTGGTACTTCCCTCCCCACAGGCTCCCTTAGCTGTCCCTCATCGAGGGAGGGATGTAATGAACACCTCAGATAAAATCCAAATAGCACTGTTCAAGATGGTGATAATGGCACATTTAAAACAACACCTGGCAGGAGTACCTGCAGATGGGACTGAGTCATAAAAGGAAAGACTGCAGCTACAGTATTTCCTTCAAGGAGTGAAATGCTGATGAAGCACAATTGCAGGAGCCTTGGCACTAAGAACGTTGACAAATCAGGACCCTTCTAAGAAAGCCTGTCACCAGCAACATCTTCCATCATTCCACCACAATGGCATTGCTGTGAGACAGAGCCAAGCCTTGTGGAGGTTGCACTAGTAAATAAAAAATGGGAGCAACGAGCATGAAACTAATCCCTTGGCTCCAAAGTCACCAACTATTGCTTATCTGCAGCTCAGCTTTACTAATACACTGCCTATGAGCCTGAAAATATCCAAAATTTGTATCAAGAGGTAGAGCTGAGGAGTTGAGGCCACCTCTTAACAGCACTTTTTCACAGCCTTTAGGAGACTGCCTTGCACTATGAGACTGCAATTGAAGGTTTTGACTATAAAACTCACAGAAATTAAATAAATAGCTGCATCTCTTAAACAGAACCTGGAAAATGCACTGATCTTTATGGCTGGGATTATTTTTATTCCTTAGAAGTTTAAATATGAAGCTTAACTAAAGCTTCAAACTTTAGTTTTAGAGCACTCAAACACACGTCATGATTCAGACCATGAAGACATTAAATTCCATGGTTCCTCCTATCCACTAAGGCCAGAACTGGGGTTGAGGAGCATCATGACCTACAAACTCAAGAATTCTTTAGACAAAAACTATCCTGACCTTGGTGACAGCACATGGCCCCAAATACAGGCAGCTCAGCAGGGCATGCATATCATGATAATACCTTTATATACATTTATGTACATAATGCACACACAAGGACACAGTGCAGCAATAGTAGGGCCAGACTCTCAGTGGGTCAGAGACAGGAGGACACAGGGGAGCTGCCTGCTGGCCAGCTCAGCACTGGCAGCCTTACGGAGGAATATGTGCCCTAACCTGTAACTCTAATATGTATGAAGCTTTGGACATACATTTTCTTTTACAAGTGAGTATCCAGTGCATGGGAAAGCTCCCATGAAAAGCTCTCAGAAAAACACATTCCAAATTAAAAAAATTGAAGTCCTAGTAATAGTACTGTATTGCTCTTCCCTTAATGCTGTTTTACAAGGGAAATATTAGTATTTTCTGCAGAAAAAAAAAAGGCATCTAAGGAGTCAGAGCCAACAGCTTTCAAAACATCCCCAGCATCAGGTTTGGATTTATTTGCTTCATTGTTTTCTTTCCCTCTACAATGTGTAAATGCTATTCTTCAGCAGGGATCCATCCCTTTCAGGTCATTCAAGCATGTAGCTCTACTCAGGCCATGGAGAGATGGTCACATTGTCACCCTTCCAGCCTTAAACCCTCCTACCCTGAGTGCTGGCAATACCTGGAAATGGATGTCTTGGCAGAAGAACTATTTATGTTTGACACTTGCTTTAAATGCAGAGCAGAAAGAAATTTCCTTTCATTAAAATATGTAATTAGAGGCTCTTTTTAAACATTGGAAGAAAATCCTGTCTTGTTTTCAATGAAGAGTTTCTGCTTCTTTGACTTGAAACAAAAAGCATCTGTTTTGGCAATCTCCCACCACAATCATACATCAGCTGTTAAAAACATCTTGAAAGGCACAAAATTAAATGAATCACATCTGGAGCCAATTTGGACATGTATTTGTTTTCTAAACAGTATTAAATTCAAATCAGTATCTTGAAATGATAATATAAGCACATCAAAATCAATAGAAATAATGAGAAATGGCCTTATTCATACCATGATAACTGTGTCTATATTCTTATCAAAATACTGGTGATCATAACTCTTAAATAACTTCATGGAGCTAATAGATCACAAAATCAGACTTAAATTAAAACTAAATATAAAGGCAAGCCCTTCAGTGACTCTACCCAGCCTACCTGCAAGAGATGCAATACTTCAATGTCCACCCAAGTCATGGCTACTTGGAGCAGACAGCAAACATCCTTTACTTCTGTAAAATCTATAGGTTATTGATTCCTCTTTAGTGCAGTTATTCAGACATAGCAAACATGCTAGTCTGTAAAATGCAGTCCATAGAGGACTTATTTGAGGCTGAGCACAGCAGGTGATGCATGCCAGTGTCACCATTCCCATCTCTGACACTCCAGTAAGCAGGAATGTCCATTTGCTGCGTATCAACTCCACTCTTCACCACCCTCCCCAACACTGCCCAACAGGCTCACATGCTGAGGAGGATGAGGATGTGATTTGGGCCATGACATGGCACTGGGACCCAGCACCACATTCATGTCCACATACACAACCCCTGCTGCCCCCAGCTTGAGCCTTGGGGTGTCTTCAAACCATCAGGACCTTCCCAGAGAGCTGCCTTTGGTTTTAGATGGTCATGACTTTTTTGAGTGGAAAAAGCACAACTCATGGGTTGAGTTAGAGCTGGTGGTTCAGGAGAAATGTGTGATGCTGTCAAATGCCTTTTCAAGGTGCTGGAGATGTAGAAAGCATAAAACAAGTCAGAGCACCTCCCAGTAAAAAAACTCTTTCCTGTGATGATGGCTCTGGATGAGGTTCAGAGCTGACCACGGTGCCAAATATGTTAGAGCCAAACTTTCTCTCTCACAGTCCCCAGACCACACTGGGCTGACTGAGACATAAATAGAGATGACTCAAGTCCGTAATTTGGTCTGCAGAAAACAGCATAGATAAAACAACAGGACCATCAAGAAGGGCAAAATTTCAGGTAAAATAGAGTCTTGGAAAACATGGTTGGGAGCACAGAATGAAGCAGGACAGAAGTAACTAATATTGTCAGTGACACTCCCTGGTGGTTGGATACCTCCTGCAGTGCTTTTCCCCTCTGTCTACAAATCAAACATTAACAGAAGAAGAAAAACACACATTTCAATTAAATGTCTGTTCACATTAATCCAGGGAGTTAAGACTTGCAGGGATTCAGATGATCTGTGTGGACCAAGACAGACATTTCCCAGCACAGCAGCTGGAATAAAATTTATTAAAAAAATGCTCCAGTCTTGCAGGTTAACAAACTTCCCGTGGTCTTCCTATAGAGACTTTGTCCTACCCTTTATCCCCAGGGAGGCTGGGTTTTCCCTGGTGCAACCAGCTGCTATGAAAACATAGAGCATCTCCTGACCTGGCCCATCATCCACCCCACCTCTGCTGCTGGCACATTCCTGCTAGAGCAGAAGGTTTTACAGATGCCAGAAATGAAGCAAAACAAGATCAGGAGGATCTGGTCCATGTACTAAAAAAATGTTGAAAAGTCTGCTGTTCTTCCACCTTTATTTCCAATTCAAGAGCATCTCTTTTATACAGACAATGAATAAGGAGCCATATAGTAATTCACAACTGCCCTTCCCGACCTCTGAAACAAATCTGCCATTAGAGGAAATCAGATGCTGAGTTCCAGGGCAGAAAGCAAGAGTTTGTTAGAGGGTAAGTACGAAGGACCCAGAAGCTGGCAAGCTTTGAAATGACCCTGTTTCACTGCAGGGAGGCTGCTGGCACAGGCAGTGAACACTGAGCCTGAGGAAGAGCTAAGGAGGTCAATGTCACCTACAGCTTCCCAGTGCTTCCATGGCATCCTCAGAGAAACACACTCCATGAAGTCACAGTTCACAGAGGATTTGGCATTTCCTGGACAGGAAGAATGTTAAAAATACAGAATATCATTTTTTTAAAAAAGATATATCCATTTTCTAAACAGGTTACCAAAATGCTATTTCTTTGGGGTTCACAGGAATAGAGCAGCTGATATCCCTTGTACAGGCAGATGACCTCCTCATCAAAAAACCCACAGATGATGTCTTCCTTTTGAGAGAAGACAGAGTTAACATCCTAAACATCATGAGGAACTGCCCATGTCACAGGCTGACAAAGCTCTGTGCTGCCAGTGAGGATTGAGGTCTTAACCCTGGCACAGGTTGCCCAGAAAAGCTGGAGAAGCTCCAACCCTGGAGTGTTCAAGGCCAGGCTGAACAGGGCTTGGAGAAACCTGGCCTAGTGGAAGGTGTCCCATGGCAGGGGGTTGGAACTGGATGGTCTTTACAGGTCCCTTCCCATCCAAATAATTTTGTGATTCTATGATTAAGAGTACAAAAAAAAAATTACATAGCAGCAGGACAAAAAAGGGGTACTAAAATGAACAATAAAATGTAGAAGGAAAACCTGAAAGACATTCTCAAAAATCTTAATTAATATGAAAATCTTAAAGACTGAAACACCATAAATCCAAGCTTTATAGTTGTCTGATTAAGGTTTGCTGCATTGTATCCTGCAGAAGAATGGAAATGGTTATAGTCGGCAAATACATTCAGAAGATGATAACACGGCTTTGCTTTCAAAGATAAAGCAGGAAATAATTCAATTTAACAACCAAATGGGAGCTGGGGGCCCACGCTGAGGCTCTCGCCAGGGACAGAGGCGCCTGGCTCGGGCACTGATCTTTTGGAAAAGAGATAAAGTAAAATAATAAAAAAAATCCAATCCTTCTATGCCTTGAAAAAAGAGAGCATCCGTATTTCCTCAGCTACTGCTGCTGACATTGAAGCACGGAATTGACTCCACAACTCAGATAGTTATGAAGTAGGTATGTGTTTATTCCAGCTGGGGTGCATGGGGGGTAGCCCCTCCAAAGACATGCACACCCTCAGCAGCTCTTCACTAGGTTTGTATTAGGTTACAGACTACATATGCATAAAGTTAGACAAAGCCCCTATACATACTCATTACCTATCCCCGCTTCGTATTATAATGAGTTCAAAGTTCATTTAAATATGCTCGCGCAAGCGCAGTGTCTTCAGATTAATTGTGGGCAAGGGTCCCGATGATTAATTATGACATGATCCATACTCTTCATCACGATGAACTGCTCACCCTGTTCCCTTGCGCATGCTCCCTTGGTCCTTGGTCCTAGTCCAAGCCTGAGAACCAACTCGTACCGGTCCTGGGGTCCAAGGGCGGGATGCTCGGTTACACTTGGTGGTTTCTCTCAATTATTTGGCTCTCCTCTCTCCATCATCCCCGGTACCAGGTAGGCACAAATTCATTAAGTGAATAATAAATGGATCGCAGCAGGCATATCTTAGTAAATCATTATCCAATCTCTGGCTCTCTAAATCAGTTCAAAAATATTATTATTACTATTATCCAGCTTCTAGTTCTTTTACATTAGTAATTTCTATTTTACCCTAAATCAACATGACAAGTCTCCTTTACAATGTGTGCTCACCAGATCGAGATTAAAATTACACAGAGCCTAGAGGGAACAAGAAGCAAAACATCCATAGGTCAGGAGTCCTGGGACTTGGCTTCCCTATGTCCTTCACACTTCTTGTGCCCCAACCTCCATCACTCCTGCTCTCAGGGCTGGAAAACCAAATGTAACCCAACCAAGTGGCTGTGCAGCAGCTACAGCAGAAACTGGATCTAGGACTAGCACATCATAAATGCTATTCGTCCCTGGAGACTACCAAGAGAAGCAGAGCCCTCTCATCCCTCTCCTTCCAAGCCCTGGCACCAAATTTGGGTGCCATTCCTGTGCAATGGCACAAAGAGGTTGTTCACAGAGCACGAAGATGTACTGAGCTAATTTCCAAAACTTTTCACATACAGTGGCTCTCTCTTATGTCAATTCTGCAGTGTCTCTCAAAATTCTGCTCCAGTTTTGACCTCTCATGGACTGCCCAAGAGGGTCTCAAATTCCATGAAACCCATCATCTGGCTCAGCACCACTGTAGTGCAATTTGGGTGAAATTAGTCAGAAAGTTCATAACGCATTAGAGAGCACAGACAACCAGCAGAGACCACATTGCATTGGTGCCCAGCTATTGAAAACCGTCTGTGAATGGTCCACAATATTAGGAAGACATTTATTTACTTGAACAGCAGTGAGGCCCTGGCACAGGTTGCCCAGAGAAGCTGTGGCTGCCCCACCCCTGGAACAGATCCAGGCCAGATTGGGTGGGGCTTTGAGCCACCTGGTCTAGTGAAAAGTGTCCCTGCCCATGGAAGAGGGGGTGGAACCGGATGCTCTTTGAGGTCCCTTCCAACCCACACCATTCTAGAATTTTCTGTATCTGGCCATTGAGAAGCACAAACCAAGGTCACACCAATCTGAGTCCCATCTCCATGCACAGAGCAGAGCACAGGGTATTAAGGAACTATTGTTTCCAAGCTGTTCCTTGCACTGGTATCTCCCCTGGCAAACCCTAGAGATAAAAAGCTGATAAGGATATGGTTTCCATTTCAGTATGTGCATTACCCTGTGCCTGCAAGGAGCCAGCTATTGCTTTGTTTTCCACTTAATCCCGAGATATCATCAATAACTTCATCTATTTGTGGCACCAGAAAACAACGGAGGGTCAGCCAGGGCTAACAGTGAGCCTCTTCCATTGATTATCTATTCATGGGATCGTAAAGAGAAAGTCATGCCAGAGGGAAGGGAGAGCATTTCTCTGGATGTGATTAGAAAGATGCTATTTTCAAAATGACTGTAAAACTGAACAGCAAGAGAAGATTGTACTTCATCAAAGAAATAAAAGAAATGCTACTGTGGCCATTCCTTCTGTGTTTCAGAACTCACTTTATTCACAAGAACCCACAGTTTCTCCAGAGATTATGCAGGCAAGCCTTACACATGCTCAATTTCTGTAATCTGGAGAGATCTTTCTCAAAAATAAACCCAACCCAAGATTTTTTCAGAGATTTCCATTCAGTGAAAGCAGCTGCAGGTTGGCACCACACAAAGCACATGAAAAGCTGCCATCCCTGAAACACAGAGCAAGATTCACAATACTGAGAGCAAAGTTCAGTTAAAACCGTGTTCCTTGAAAGATGCATCATATGCATGAGATACACCTATTTTTAACCACTCTGGCACTTGCATTCAAAGAACTGAAGTGCCCAAATCTCTTCAATAAAACTAGCTTTGCACATTATGGGTGCGATTTACTTGAGGGCTATCTTCCCTTTTCCTGAATGCTTATTTTTGTTACTTTAAAAACACAGGACAGCTTCAAGGCAGAGCACATGAAGAGCCAAGGAGTCATTCAGAGCAGACTCTGAATTTTCAGTGTAGTATTTTAATTAATCTGTAATTCTCTTTAAAGCTTTTTAACACAAAAGGATGGCTTTTTATGAGCAAGGTTACTATTTAGAAAATAAAAATATCAAACTTCAGACATATGCATGAATTTCACTGAATAAAAACATCTGCAAATTACAAAAAGCTATCAAAAAAGCACTTTACAGGGTCAAGTGCTCTAAAATGAAAAGCATTTTGAATCTTTACTTTGTTTTGCAAACAAAGGCAACATAATATGAAAAGAGATGTTTTCACTATCAGCAAAACCAGGCAAAGTTCTACAATCATGACCAGATATTTCTTTCCTTTAAAAGATATTAATAAACACCCCTGGGCTACCTTACTGTTCAGACTCAAAGAGCAACCCCATGGCAACCCAACCTTCCCCACCTCAGGGAGTATCAAAAAAGGTATTAACAGTTTGGATGTTGATTAAGAAAAAGAACAGATGAGACAAGCAATGCAAACCATCCTGTTTATAAAATTATAGAATAGTTTGGGTTGGAAGAGACTTTTAAAGACCATCTGGTGCAAACTCCCCTGCCAGGGCCAGGGCCACCTTCCACTGGACCAGGCTGCTCCAAGCCCTGTCCAATCTGGACTGGAGCATTTCCAGGCATGGGAAGTCCACAGCTTCTCTGGGCAACCTGTGCCAGGGCCTCATCACCTTTACAGGGAAGAATTTCTTCCTAATATCTACTCTCTGCCAGTTTGACACCATTCCCCCTTGTCCTGTCATTCCATGCCCTTGTCCTGATTCTCTCTCTAGCTCTCCTGTGGCCTGTTCAGGTACTGGAAGGTGCTCTAAGGTCTCCCCAAAGCCTTCTCTTCTCCAGGCTGAACAACCCCAATTTTCTCAGCCTTTCTTCCTAGGAGAGGCAAAAAGCCCAGCACTGGGCAGATTGGATGGAGCAGGGATGGCACCTCCCCACCTGATCAATTATCATCAACACACTGCAGCACTCCAAAACAGCTTTCCATTAGTTCACTTGTGCTTTATTAGACTGTAAAGACAAATGACAAACTCTGAAGCAAAACAGCCTCCACCCACTGCCCACAAATATAAATGCATTTAACTGAAGATAGAGTCTTTCCAATCCAGAAAACATCCCACCCCCCCTGACATTACCAAGAGCTCCCTGCACCGATCTCACAGGGACCAGAGCAGCAGTGCTGCCCTTTTCATTTGGATAGGCCTTTATTCAATTAGACCTAAGAGCCAGGGAGCAACCTTTTTAGATTTGCAATATGCTCAAACCAGTATTTGCCCTGACACAGGTTCTGAATGTTCCGAGCCGAGCAGCGGGCAGGGATTACGTGCTAATTGCAGTCACCCTCTCAGACACGTTGCAAGACAAATCTTTGTGACTAAAAGCTTTATTTCTGTTGGCAGTCTTGAGAGGGCTCATTATAAGTGATCACCAGATGTCACCAATTCTTCATAAAACACAACAGAAAGAACATTTTTTTCCCAGCAACAAACAACCCACAACCATCAAAGTGTAACAAGAGTCATAAATACACTGTTCTGGAGTATCTTTAGCCATAGTATAGATTCCCTTTTTCTGTTCTATATCTAAAACAACACCTACTGAAAAAGGAAAAAAGGCATGAGGCATTCTAATAATGTCAGCACTAATGACAAGCTCTCACGAACAGATACTGACTTCACCCCACCTCCAGCACGATGATTAACAGATCTACAGCAGCACACACAGCTCCAGCCCCCAGCACTGACAATGAGCCCCCATCCATGGAAACAGAAAGGACCAGAGGAAATGGCCTCAAGTTGCATGAAGGGAGGTTTAGACTGGATACTCGGGAAAATTTCTTCTTAGAAAGGGCTGTTCAGCTTTGAACAACAGCCCAGGGCAGTGGTGGAGTCACCATCACTGGAGGAACTTAACAGATGTGTGGTACTTAGAGATAAGGTTTATTGGTGGCCTTGGCACTGCTGGGTTAGTGGTTGGACCTTATCTTAGAAGGCTTTTCCAACCTATGTGACTTTATGAAGTAACACAACATTGCAATCCAAGAGAGCAAGAGGACAGCTGGGAATAGGATGCATCTTCATGTCTCTTAAAGGAAAACATGCAAGAGGGTCAATAAAAACCCGAAACCAGAAACAAACAACCCACAAACAAAAACAGAAGATAGAAAAGAAGCTCATCACACAGATGTGTGTGCTTTACCAGGGGACTTCCCCAAGACAAATTTATGTCACACTGGTGAAAATTAAAAGTGAATTAAAGGCAAACTGCCCTCCAAACATTCACTCTGCAGCCCTGGTCCCATCCTAGCATCTCCCATTCCAGCTGGGTTAACTGAAGACTGGAAGGTGTTTTCTCTTGCTAACTTTCCCCTGGCAATCCAAGCAAGGCTTTCTGAGGTAAATGATACACTTCAGCTGCCGTATCGCTTTTCCCATTTTCAGATCTCAAATCAGATTTGGGCACTGTTTTCATTATCAGCACAGAGAAGTGTCTGAGCGCCTGCCATCCCAAATCCATCAGGACATGTGTCACTCATCCCTGCGCGCAGTGACACATGCTGTGGGTACTCAGGCTGCCGCTCCAAGCATTTCATCTATTTCTGCCTCTGGGTTGCTTCAAATGAAAAATATTCTGTGCACAAATGGTGCATTGCTGCGTGCAGAGCTGTCAGTTATATTTATTTCACAAGCAGTTTAAGACATGACGTGAACTGAGTCGCTGGTAAGATTTTACTACAAGCTATCAAAGACTTAAGCAGACACCATCTATAACTACTCACTTTCATCCTCACCCCCACTGGCTCACACTCCCTGTGCCAGCAGCAAGCACAGCCTCAGCTTCCAAATCCCCCCAGCTGTCTGCAGAGTCATTATTTAGGCACTGACAGAACCCAAAACTCACCAGGAGAAACCCAAACTTGTGGTGCTCAATAGGCAAACTCAGAAGGAGTTTTCACTGCACCAGACCCAAACCCATATCTTTCCTCCATGTGGTAACCTTTGGCCATTGGAAGAGTAACAGATAATGTCAATTTGAGCAAGTACTGAAGTGTCCGCAAAGAATTGGGAGCAGCTACTAGGACCCATCAGTGTACTGGAAAGCCAAGAGCTCCCCAGACTAACTCCTGCCAAATAATTCCATTTTAAGAGAGGCTGATTTGGGATAGGCCTGCAGAAACAAATGGCAAACTGCTGTTATATTGAAGCTTACAGAGATATTAGGAATTATCAGCACTCTGTCTGAGCTCACTGTGCACATGGCATTGATTTCCAGAGCAAAACATGACACATCAGCTACTTTCTTCAAGGCTGCAGGGACTTGGGGTGCAAAGCCCTGGGGCTCCTCCATGAGCATTAGCCCACAGCCCCAGCCTACAGCTTGGTTTGCTGGAGCTGCACTCCTACTCCAAATCCAGGGCAAATGCTTAGCAAATGTGTTTTAGCTTAGTCTGTAACCCCACCAAATCTCAGAATATCAACAAGGCCTCAGAAGAACCAGGATAAACTGCCTTCAGCTGTGGCTTTCAGCTGGGGGGTATGAGCAATTAAACCAGAATCCATTAACACAACGAGCCATTAGAGTGCATAACCTTGTAGAATTACTTTGTATTAAGAATATATTTAGCAATTTCTACATGTGAATCCAGTCTGAAGATAAAGATTTATTTATTTAATATTAAGGGATTTCTGCAGATGGTGTTTCAAAGCAGCTCCTTAAAAATGTAAATTTGCCTACAAGATATGAGGACACGTTTTATACAAATAAACATATTTGCATTTCATTTCCTAAGTTCTATTTACATTTTCTCTTTCACGTATTTACTGCAGTACAATTGTTGGGGGCTTCTACAATTAAGGTTTCATCCAGTCATAATAAAACTCAAAATCAAAAAATGAAATCCCAGCTTTTGCTGAAGTTGTATAAGGTCCCAAAAGTCCAAGTGCAACAAAAAACCTACATCCTTACACTATGTAAAAATCTACTTATTCATATTGCCTCCTCCCCCTCTTACTCTATGATGTCTTTAACACTGCTGAAAACCAGGTGGGGCTTATTTATATAGAATTTTGGGTGCAGTTTATGTGTGCAACAGATGATGGGCATGGAAAAGATCCACTCCTCCTGAGGAAGAATGAAAACATCATCTGCTGTAACACCTCCCTCCTGCCCTGCTTGTCTCCTGCATGCATGAGAATTCCCTGAGCATGTGCCTTTTGCAAGAGACAGGCAGACTTTGATGTCAGAGCCAGTACAGGTGATTTCCCAGCACCCTGTGGATCAACTCTGGGTTTTCCTGCTCCCGAGGCTCCCCACAGCCCTGCTGCTTTCAACACCAGCCACACATCTGCTGCTGCTGCTTGCTGAGCACTGACAAATTCGCCTGTGCTGAGCCTGGCAAGGAGCTTTGCTTCCAGCTGAGGCGCCTTCAATTGCTCCTCACATCACAGATTGGATTTCCTGTTGCTCCACAGTCAGCACATCTCTGCTGTTAAGCTTCCACAGAAAAACTGCAGCAGCTTGAGTTACAGAAAAAAAAATTTCAAAAAGCAGGGGGAAAAGAAGGGCGAGAAAAGAAGCGAGGAGGGAAGACAAGGGGGAAAAGAAGGAACCAACCAAACCACATTGGCTCCTCTTCCTTCTCTACTTAAATATCTTTGATACATCATCTTGTAGATAATTTCTATAACTTAGGATATAGAGGTAATCTCGAAAGGAGCCAAAGTGACTGAGACACGTGCACATGGTCCATGGGGGCTCTGCCCAAAGCACAGGTGCTTTGGAACCAACTGGAATAAACAGCTGCACACATTTTGCACTACAGGGCATTACTTTACATCCAGTCTCTGTATTACTCTGATTTCCTACCTGGAAACTTTTACAGAGTAGGTGCAAGTTTGGACTTCTGGAGGTTGTTTCCAACAGATGGCAGAAAATTGGGAAAAGTGCCAGTGTTTCCTTTTCAAAAGCTGGCTGCTAAAGCTTCTGAAGACAGCTCTGAGCATCTTTGCTTGCAACTGTCACAGCAAGAAATTACACAAAAGGTACATAAAGGTGGTTATTGAAGTGTGCAAGCTTTGGAGCTCAAGAGAGGAAAACGTGCAAGCTTTTAAAAACAACAAATAGGACGTTTTTAAGTTGCAAAATTCACAGAGCTGGTTCACAATGCTCACCTGCAGCTTTTAGAAGCTTTTTCATTGGCATAAAAGGAGACTGTGCCTCCTTCTCTTCCTCCTTCTGCCTTGTCTGAAAACTAGGGAAATTTCGATTTTTGCCTTAAGAAGAGTGTAATGTCTCCAAGACCCCAGCAAAGCACAGGATGCTGAAGAAAGTGTCAATAGAGAAAAAAAAAAGTGGAGATGGGGAAAAGAGGTCAATGAGGTAGGAGGAAAGCACAGGTTTTCCATGGTGAGCAGCAGGCCAGCATCCCACCTGCCCACCAAGCTGCTGAATCCTTGCCACCTGTCTGCTTACATAACGCTTCCTCCAGCTTATATCCAACAGCTTGAAAACTGGTATAGAACATCAAACTCTAAATCAGTGCTTCATGCTGACACACCATATGTCAGCGTGTACTTAGGTAGTCACCAAAAGTGTTAACAGCAATTATTTAAAAATTATTACAGTTTATTCATGCAGAGAATTCCTTCTTGCATTGACTCAAATCCTCCAGCACAAGAATTTTTTTATAAGCTGCATTTTTCCACAATTTTCGACGTGATTTTGTGGTGTTTACCTACTTTAATTTCACTTTGGTTTAAAACCATGTACTTTATTGCTGAGATATTCATTTAATGTGCTGTTTTGAGGGGAAACTACTTAATGAAATTAAAATTAAAAGATTTTCCTCCCATGCATGGCACCTTCTCAGTGTTCTGTTGGCTCTGCAGAAGCAAGAAGACTGTCCTGTCTCCTGGTTAGGCTGCTGTTTTGAACACCTGACCACCACAGCTGGGAACAGCAGCCACACAAAACCTGTACAAAAGACCCTGGGTGCCCTTAGGCTGCTCACCAGAGAGCCAGGTGGAAAAAAAGCTGCACAGAAGAGCAGGTTTTTTTTGTGTGCAAAGTCTCCACCACTCAGCTTGAGGCTTATAAGTCAATTGCTAAAGAAAAAAAATTATAGTGCATAAATCCCCACAAGGAATTGAAAATAAAAATAAGGGAGCAGAAGGGAGAGCCCATTCTCAAGGGTGTTCTCAGTGGCACAGGCAGACCTGGGAGGCTGCAATCAGCACTGACACAGGCTCTCCCTTGGATGACGACAGCATAAATAAAGGAAAAGTAATTAGATTAATCAAGTAGGGAACTATTTAGGAGCTAATTAAAATATGCAATTAATCATAATTTCTTCAATTGCTAAAAATGGGTCAATAACACCCAAGAAGAAAAGAAACAGCCCATTTCATCTTTATTTGGTGCCTTGCACTGCACAACTAATCCCACCTGCCTGCCAGGATATCCATGTCCCAGCCAGATCCCTGAACTGGATCCTGGATCCCTCAGAACAAAACTTCAGACCTGTTTTGAATCAAAACTGCTGATCCCTCATCACACAAACAATATCCAGGAAAGTGTAAATCAGCCCAAAACAGGGGGCATACAATTCTCCTCCCCATTTCACAGTAACAACATGTATTTTTCCACTTGTCTGCACCTTTTGCAGTATGGATCAGCAGTGCAGGGCTGGGGCAGAAGGAGTTTTTATAGAAGTCAGTGGGAGCAGAGAACCACACGTGGCACCAGCTTGGCAAAAACCTGCTTGCGTCATCAGTCATCCTTCCTGCTCCTCACAGCCTTTAAAATTTGGGGAGAATTCACAGTACTAAAAGGCACAGAGGGAAAAATACTATTCCAGTTTCCATCTGGTAGAGGTACTAAATTCCTACAAACAGCCCTTACTGACAAAAACCTCTTTCCACCATTGAGCTCATGCTTTCCTCATCAAAGATAAATGTAAAGTGATGGTGGAAATATAACAGCAATAAACCAATAGCTCATGTTTTACTTGCTCTGGCCTTTTTGTAAAGAAACATTCAGGGGATTGTTTTTATCCCACTGTAACAAGCACCAAGCCATAATGAAGGGAAAATTAAGACCAACATCTTCCAAAGTGCTCAGGAGTTTCCTCACGCAAAATCACAGAACCATTAAGGCTGGAAAAAACCCCCAAGATCACTCCATAGTATTTACCGTTAATGTCAAAAGTAGAATATATATATATAAATACTAATATCTTTTTTTTGTTTTAAACCTTTAAAAAATATGAACTTGGGTACTAACGTATCTCAGAAACACACAACTTCACGCAGCATAGAAAGACAAGACTTATCACAAGCTAATTCATAAATAAAGCTTCTGTTTATTCAGTATTTGAACTGTCTCAAGAGGGATAAACCTCATCTGGCTTGGCTTTAGACAGCAGCTGCTCACTCAAAAGTTCACACAGACCAAGACTGTAAATTAGAACATTATTTCTACAACATTATTATTTTCTTCAACATGAAATCAGATTATTTTTTACCTTTCTTTGAACAAGTTCTTAGAAGGTTTTCCAGCTCCATCATTCAAAAGCCACAACAGTCCTGCCAGAGGACACAACGAGCTATAGCCATCTGCAGTGCTGGAATGTAATTTCCAGTGCCCCTAAAAATGCTCTTCCCACATTTTAACTAAATACTGGCATTTCTTTTTTGAAAACAACAAACATTCATATTCCTATTCCCAACTTCCTTTGAACATTGACTGCAGATGCCTGTTGCCATCAAGCATGTTTCTGAACTTGGGAAAATCCACTGTTGGTTTTTTACACTGCAGGATACAGCTGAGGAAGAGCCTGAGCAACCTCATCCTTCCACTGCTGATGTTCTCCTCTACCCTGCACCGTTTTTTCAAATCCCAGCTTCCATTTGCAGTTTATCTTTCCTTACTGGCAGCTCTGGCTCCAGCAGAAGTGCTGAGCTCTGTGTCCTGACTAAGCAGCCCCTCTACAGAGGCACCTGAAATATGGCTAAAAATATCTGTCAGGATCTCTGCACTGCTCATGGGCTAACTCCAGTTTATGCTTCGTTAGGAAAATCCCCTCAAAGAGCATGGCAGCCTCCTGCCTGACACTGAGAGTGTGGAAATGTCTGCTTGGTGACCAAAAGGAGGAGAAAATTAGAATAACAAACAAACGGGGAAAACCACAGAAGCTTAAAAAAGTCAAGAACTAAGATATCCCATTTGATTATTGTATAAATAGCCTATATTTTATCCTATATAAAGACTTCACATTCCCAGATCAGAACATTTCATGAAGCATTTTGCAGATGTGGCTCCAGGCTGTTTTCTGATCCAATGAACATTATGAGATGATGTGAATGAAATGTCAGTAAACAGGTTAAAGATATCTGGAGATGCAGTAATTCTACCTGATTACTTTGAAATGTCAGAGTTCTCCAGCTCCTTGTTGAGGAAGATGGCTTTCCCTGGAGTCTTTCCAAGGAGGAGGAGGACAATATTTGGGGATTCAATGCTGCTTCTTTTCCAAGTATTGTCAGTATTTTATGTATGTTAGTGTCAGTGAAAATAAGTTATTCTCTGAAATACTAACAGTTATTGCAAAAGAACACTTGCCAGTGGGAACCTAACTTCAGAAGGAGAGCTTTCACAGAGCTCAGGTTAGCAAAGGCTTTACTTCTGTGAACAAGGCAGTGCAGATGAGATGGCAGTACAAACCCGATCCACTTTCATGGGTGTAACAGTATCAAACAGGATAACAAGGCGTTTCTTTAACACTTCTCCAATTCATCTTTTATGAAGGTGTCTGCAAGGAAGTGTTAAGTAGATAAATGCACAAAGATTGAAAAGACGAAAGAGAACAACAACAAAAAAATATGTCTGTTCACATAACATTGTGAAAAACACCTCAGCCCAGTGCAGAAAATTAAAAACAAAGACACATAGACACACAGTGTTTCTGAAAACATAAAAAGAAGCGATTTGAAGAAATTCTACCTATTAGGAAATTGCCATCAATTTTAGAAAGTGGTGAAATGTGACTTTAAAAAAAACCTGGCAAAAATCCCATCAGGCCAGAAAAAGGATGGATTTGGGAGAGAACTGCTCAGGAGAACAGGGCTGCCACGGTTTCCCTGGGCTGGCTGAGACTGGAGCAGCCCCAAGGCTGTCTGTGCCACCTTCTGCAAGGAGAACAAAGCATTTCTGCCTTAAAAGAGCCAAAAGAATTAGTGATAACTGACGAGCCCAGAACAGCAGCTTGCAACCTGTTCACATTTCTAAAGTGAGCCCAGAGTAACTGCACTCCAATTTTCCCCAACTCATTATGTAAAATAAAACCCAGCTGAAAGCCAGTGTGGGGCCACCAAATGCCTTCATTAGTTTTCAGTTCTGTTCCAGTAAAAATGCAGCCAAAATCTCCTGGGTTCTGAGAGGCTGAAGTTTTTGCCTTAACAGCCTTTTACTTCCTCAACACTGTACAGCTTCAGCAAGATTTTCTGCCACTTAGTTTGGACCTAACAAGCCATTTCCCCATTAACACAAAACACAATGTGTCCAGGAGTATTAAGCATTTTCCACAAGGCCCTGTTTTACAGTCGCTCCAAGAATGACAATGCCGAATTACGAGTCTAAGACAGATGTTTTCCAGATGTGCTGAGCACCTCACTTAAATACTGGATGCAGAGCTCTTCCAAAATGCTCTAAGGGTTGTACCAGCTGCATTTAGATAGGCTGACCCCTGGGTTTCTGCTTATGGGAAACTATGCTTCAGAATAAATTTCTCCAGACAATGGGCACATCTCTCACATGCCTATGGCAGGATGAAGGATGAAGCCTGATGATAACCACTGAAGGAACAAATGGGAAAGGAATGGGAAGCCGTGATGGAGCATGACTTCATAGAATCATGACAGAATGGTTTGGATCAGAAGGGACTTCAAAGCTCATTTCAAAGCTCACTTCAAAGCTCATGCAATTCCAAGCCCCTGCCGTGGGCAGGGACACCTTCCACTATCCCAGGTTGCTCTAAGCCCTGTCCAACCTGGCCTTGGACACTTCCAGGGATGGGACAGCAACAGCTTCGCTGGGCAACCTGTGCCAGTGCATCACCACCCTCAGAGGGAAGAATTTCTTTCTAATATCCAATGCCTGCACTCAGTGATGGCACTGAGTTCATGGGAAAGAGCAGCTCCCTCACCACACACCACTGTGATGTGTCTGCACAGCTTAAACCATGGAATCTTTGAGAGAGAGAGACAGAGAGATGATGCTCCATTCTGAGCAGACCAAAATCTCTTCGCTCCCTTCAAGCCCCTGTCCAGAAGGACCTGAATATGTAATACTCCCCAGTCCCACACTGCCACAGCCTTTGCACAGCTCACAGCGAGTTCCCAGCCCTTGGAGTCCTTGAGCTGAGTAGGTATTCATGCCACTCCACTTTTTTCCCTATGTTATTCCAGAATTCAAGTACAGCTACTTGAACACTGGCCATGTGCAAATAGCACTACAGCAATTTTCTTTTGAGACTGTTTTACACTCAAGCCTGAAGAGCACAGCAGAACCCAGAGCAGAGTTACCCTTCAAAAACTTACACATTACGTGGGACACTCCAACCAAAAATACATATTTCTAAATCTTTCCCTCAGCACAGCTCTGATCCAAAAAAACTCCAACCAACGAAACAAACAAAAAAAACAAACCACCAACCAAACAAAAAAAACCCCAAACCCAAAATCCAAATATCAGAGATTCCTGCAAGCCTTTAAGAGATGCTGCTATTGCTCCCAGTTTACCTGCAAGGCACCCAGGTGCTGTGCCAAGGGAGAGATGCACACAGCTGATCCAGCTGTTTGTCAGTCTTGATTCAGAGCTAGAACTTTTTATATCAGTTTATTCATGGGCAGGTTATGAGAATCACATTTCCAAACAAGATTTGCTTTAATTGGCTATGCTGGTCCTCCCAGAGGAGCATTAAGATGGGGCTTAGATAATGCTCCCACAGCAAGCAACTGCAAACACAAAGTTAAATCTGCTTTTCTACAAATATTCAGGAACATTTGCTTCCTGGCAACATTCCTGTTAGTAAACCAATTTGCTAAAATATTCATGAATAGCAAACTACAGGGCCATGGATACAGCCAAATGCTTACATACGACAATACAACTAAATATTCACCACAAATGTTTTCACAGTATTTGGCTTGCTCTAGATTAAATTAAAAAAAACCAAAAAACCTGTAACAGCAACTGGTATTCAGCATCATGGATTCCACTGGAAAACCTCTGCTGAGGAGATTGGCTGGAGTTGGACAAGGACCCCCAAGATTGCCCTGTGCCTGCAGGGTCCTGTGGATGTCAAAACACTGCAGAGGGACCACAGAGCATCAACATCTCCAAAATTGCCACAAAAACTCCTGGTGAGCCGCTGGGCCCAAACAGGTAACTAGGGGTCAATAAATAAAAACCTGCTAAAATTTCATATATTACTCTGAAATAAATTGAAAAATAAAATTACCCTCACTGTTCCTGAAAACAGCAAAACTCTCAACTAAATTGCCAGTGTGGCAGACAAAAAGCAAGGAAGGAAGAGGAAAGCCCTGACAAACCCTGACAGGAGAACAGAGTCACTGCAGGAAGAGACAAACCCCACACACCCCATGGCAAACCTCTTCCAGGTGAGTCTGTGATCAGCCCATCAGGCTGTTTGCAGTGCATACAACACTCATTCATCAAAATGAAAACAAAAATGTCTCCCTTTGGACACATCACACCCATCAACTTTTTACTACGAAGGTTACATTTGAATATTTAAACACTTAAATACACTTAAACTGTAAGTGAGCTCCCTCCCCATTGCATGGCTCATTCCTTCTCTCACTTTTTAACCTAGGGAGCAGAAGGGACTGAGCTGTTTTCCTTCATTACAGGGGTTCATCACCATGGGGTTATTTTTTTTCACCAAGACCTTTACAAGATGAGGAGGCTGCAATTGCACTTTTAAAACTTCAATATTTCCTTTTCCTTCCAGAGTCACAAATCCAAACACTGGGTCATCTCTTTCTGCCAGGACAGCAGCTGGATGGGTTTCAAACCCTGCTATCCTGCGTGCCAAGAACAGCACAGTCCCACACTTAAAGACATCACACTCCTCTCTGGACCACTCACTGCCAGTTTCATCCCTACTTGGGCACAGGAATTTTGAGTTCTGTAGTCCTGGCCCAGCCATATCCCTCCTTCACCCTGCAAAAACCTACAGGAAAACCAGCACATGCCAGGGGATTTTCTAGGGTACCTAGAGTTGGGGTGATTTAACAAGAGTTCTGATGCTTTTTTCTGTGACCTTGAGAAAGTCACAGGCTCTCCTGTGGACTTAATTCCTCCTGTGTAATGGGTGGATTACTATTTTCCTGGCATGCAAAGGTGTTGTGAGGTCTAATTCATTAATCTTTGTAAAGCATTCTAGGACACTTTGATGGAAAATGCAAAATATTATCAGTAAAAGCCTTCCATTTAAATCTCACCTGGAAACCTTCCTCCTACTCCTTAATTTGTGATTGATCCCCACTCAATTAGAGGTAATGGGATTTACATGTAGACTCCAGCAGGGGAGCAGACCCCACAGGAAGCTGCCAGCAGTGCTGAATCCCAGGAATGAGCTGGGAAATGGGTGCCTGCTGTCAGTGATCCATAGCTGGATGCTGCATCCCTGGACTGCTCTGGGGCCACCTGGACCAGCTCTGGGCACAGGGATGGGGCACAAAGCCCCCCTGGGCTCTGTGAATGGCTCCACACTGTCAGAGGGCAGGGGTAGATTGGATATTAGGAAAGAATTCTGCCCTGTGAGGGTGCTGAGGCCCTGGGACAGGTTGCCCAGAGAAGCTGTGGCTGCCCCATCCCTGGAAGTGTTCAAGGCCAGGCTGGATGGGGCTTGGAGCAACCTGGGATAGTGGAGGGTGTCCCTGCCCATGGGGAGTTGAACGAGATGAACTGTAAGGTCCCTTCCAACCCAAACCAGTCAGTGCTGATTCTGTGATGCTCCTACGCATCCCTCTCCCCCCATTCTTACAACTGCACTGATAATTAACTATGTGCTTTACATTTGAAATTAATCTCTATTAATTGGGGTTTTAGCAGAAATAAAAAGTTTCTGCCCAAAGACCTTTCAAGTCATGAGCAGGCAGAACAAATCTGCAGATCACTCATTACCTCCCTGTGTCAAGTTTTATTATTTGTGGGAGAAGTTCCATTTCAGGCAGGCGAGGAAAGGAGATAACCTCACCCCTGGCACTCCGTGAGCCCCTGATGAGAGAACAGCTTCAATATTACATGCAAAAAAACAACTGGGAAATTACAAAGGGCTTTATCAGTACCCCATGCTGGGGAGTGCTCATTTTAATTCGTATTCCTGTGACTTCAGGACATCTCTGGTAGGATTCAGCCCTCTCAGGCATATCAGCAAGAAGTGCCTGTTAAATCCTGGAGCAGAGAGGCAGGAAGGGAGGGAAGGCTGGACCAGCTTTTTCCTTGCAGGCACCTAATTGAATCCACAGCATCCAGCCTGTTGGTATTCCCAGGCACTCTGAATTTCAATTTGCTCCATGGATTTTTATACTGAGCACCCAGAAAAATTAGCATTTGTGCTGAATAGCTTTTAATCAACTATTCTCAAGTGTCAATCCTTTTTATCTTTAAAGCACTTCTAAATCTCCCTGCCTCAGTCTCCCCTAGCCCTAAAATTTATTCTAGCCATTTGTTTTCCTCCATTCAGCTTCCAGCGCCCTTTACCATGATCTAATCATCTTAATCTTTAATGCTCATCTCTACCTTTTAACCTGTTCAGTTTTCATTTAAAGCAATCTCTCCATCTCTCTCAGGTTTGGGGCTTTTTTATTTATTATTAAATTAAGGTTTTCCCTGGCCTCTTCCTCAGCACAGAGCTACAGGTGTCCTACAGAGAGTCCCCTGGCACCAAGCTGCATCTCACCTCTCAAAAGGTGACTTGTGAGGGTCTTAAGCAACTCAGCAATCTTTCTATTGATACAATTGATGTAATTTTACAGAAATGAAGGTGAGCTTACAAGTGTTGCAGTATTTATTTTAATTCATTTGAAATTTGTAATGGCATGTGCTGTCCTCTTCTTCCACTGGGAAAACTGTGGATATAGACACCTCATTGAATATTTTAGCTTGGGAAAAAACCTTTAAGACAATTGAGTTGTGAAGAAAAGAAGATAAACTTTTGAGCATCCAAGCTCTTTTCAGGACTGTGAGAGGTTCAGCAATGCAGAGGCTCAGTAAATGTGTCACTTTTTAATCATGACTTTGTAATATCATGCCCCACTTTGCTGGCATTTCTCTGGTTTTACACCACTTAGAGCATTTTGGAAAATTGCTGATGGAATGGTGAGAGCTAACATTAAATTTAACACACTAAAAAAAGCAAAAACTTTCCTAAGGTTTCCTACATAAGGCTCTCCAATATTTAAGTATGGTTTGAGCTCCCAAATTAATGTGCAATAAATATGAACCTGACTGGCAAAGAAAAGTGAGGTGGACACAGTGAGTCCAGACTGTCACCAAATCTCAACAAGCATGCATCAGATGCAAAGAGCACACAAAAATAGATAGAAAAGAAAGACAAACACCCCCTGACATAACAAGTGCTGCAGATAGCAGCACCAAAGTTGGCACAGGAACTCCCACTGGTAAATACAAACCACATCCCTGCATCTCTTCCCACACCCTTTTCTTTGATTCTCCATCCTCCTCCTCCTCTGCTCCATCCCCCACAACTGCTAGGGCTATGCATCTAAAAAAGCTTCATTATCACCTCTCAGCTTTCCTGAAAGCCCACAGTGAAGGTTTAGCAGAGCCAGGCTTGGAGTAAATGCCACCCTGAAGAATAACAAATTGCATCTCACTTCCCTGCCCTCAAGAACATCAAGCTGAAACTTGGGGTGCTTAAAACTGAGACCACCTCATGACAGCACTGTCTTCCTCCATGCCATGGACGTTTAGGCAGAGCTTTTCTATTTTCAACATGTACACAGTTTCTTAAATCCCTTTCTTAATCACCTCTCATACCCCCCTTTACATTCATGCTGAGCAGGGATTGCTACAGAGAGCTGGATGCTGGCATGGTCCTCCAGCAAGGGAGCCAGACTTATTCCATTAACCACAGGCTTCAGTGACTCCAGTTCAACCAGGACATCAGTTGTTTCTCAGTTATAAGGGAGAAACAAATCTGAAGGAATAATTCTCACTTTTCTTTTTTAAGTTGTTAATACTGCTGCTGAAATCTCCTTTAATTCTGTTGTTCACTAGCTGATACATATTATCAAGCTGCTTGGTTTTATGGGAGATATTATGGCCATACACAACTGGAGAAGATTAATAGACTGGCCCCTGAATAAGATGAGACAGATAACAGTCACCAAATAAAACTGTTCACAGGGGTCATGGTCATGACTGTTGTAAGCAAATATTACACAATTTCCTATTTAGGAAAAAAAGCCACATCACAGTTACTCCTGCACTCCCCAAATGGCTATTGCCTCAAATTGGAGCTATAAAACCACCAAGAATGCTGGATAGGGATCACATCAGATAACACCACATTTTCCACTAGCTTCATCCATGGGGTGTGTTCCTCCATTCCAGCTTTACTGACTGGAACTAAAATCTGCCACTGGTCTATGTTAGAGTCACAGCACCAGGAAACAGAGATTTATTTTTGGCCAAACAGAAGCAGATAATAGCCCTGCTGGGAGGAGTTCCAGGGGGCATAATCCACCTTTTGACTGACCATGCCCATCACATTGCTCCAGTCCCACTTGCCTTCCCACCTTTAGTGTTCTCATTATGGCCATAAGGTCCTCAGCAAAGGTACTCTTTTACTAATATGTAATTAAAGATCTCTTTTTGTTGGACATCTTTAGGATCTCTGCCACTTTTGATTCTTTTTCAAAAGCCTAAACTTTCCCCACTCTTGTTATTGGCATTTAATTTCCAGTGAAAGCCCAACTGTACCAGGAAGTTTCACAACTGACTCTTTGAGAACCAAGATTTCTCTCCCATGAATTTCAGGAATGTAAGCATTCCATTTTCTCTTAAAATGGAAGATGCTCCTCAAGATCTTAAACATATTCCCAGAAAATTCCTATTACCAAAGCTAGGAGCAGACTAGCAGTCTCATGTTCTCATCCTCACATAAATCAATGGAATTTCCATAATTTTCACCAAAGATTGATGCAGTCTGTTTATCAGGTGTTAAGTTATCAATCCCATTGGAGAGCAGTCAGCCTGAAAAGCCAGGTAAAATTGATCCCTCCCCAAAAGTGAGAGGGAGCTGAAAAAGCAGTGTGGGAATAGAAAGGAATCCCTCTGGAATTCAGTATAATAACTGCATCAGCGCTACTGACAGCAAACACATTCCTTCATTTTATACAGCAGTTATCTCTCTTTATAACACTTTAAACTCCTAATATATTTACACTGGACACTGAAGTGATCATTAGAGGCTTGACCTCCCTGTCAAAGCCCCCAGCCTCCTCCCAGAGGGATTAATTGCCTTCCTCCCAGCAGCCCCATTCCCAGCTCACTGCCACTGAAGCAGTCTGTCAGCACTGCTGCAAAGTTAAATCGGCAAATATTAATTGCCAGCTGGGAAAAGTGCCATTAGTTCACACTCAGATTTTTTCCAGCTGGAAGGACAGAGAGTGTTAAATGGAGCAGATTTCCTTCCAGCCTCCCAACCAGCAATGGAGCGGGTCTGCCTGTTCTGCAAGCACGTAATGAGCAAAACATTCAACACCTTCCCAGAGATGCTTTGAAATGCTATTCTGTAGAACAAATTACTCCTGGAAGTAACAAAGCACAGAACTAACACATGGACAACAAATAAAATACAGAGGAAATAAACCACCACCACCTGAGGCTGAATTCATATGTATTTGAGATTACTGCAGTGATATGAGTTATCAGCCTACCTGGCTTTTTTTTCCAGGTTTGTAATTTATTTACATTCAAGTATAGAAAATTTTCCATCAACATTCAGAAGATTATAATTTTCCTTAATTAGAAAAAAACTTTTTGAGAACTGAAGGAAAGATAGAGTAATTGAAAATGAAAGATGCTATTACCTAAGGTCATGAAATCATAAGATTATGGGATGATAGGTGCTGGAAGAGGCTTCCATCAAAACTTTCAGCACAAGGTCAGAGCAGGTTGCTCAGGGCTGTTCCCAGCCAGGCTCTGAAAGCCCCCAGTGACAGAGATGTCACCTGGGCAGTCTGTCCTAGCATTCAACCAAACTACAAGGGAAAGCCATCTCCTTACAAAGCTGAACATCTTATCTCTGTAGTGCCCTTTGCTCTCATTCTCCCACCATGCAGACCCAGGTTCCATCCTCTGCTACATTATCTATGCAAAAATGTCCTGAGAGAACACATTATTCTCACTCTTTCAATGTGCAAACACACTCACATGCACTCACATGTGTGCATATGCAGAGCAACCCAGCACACCCTGGAAGACTATATATATAGTCTATCTATATTTTGTTTATATATATAGACTATATATAAATATAAATATATATATAAATTCATGGCATGAAATACTGTTCTGAGCAACAGTGAAAGCCTCAAACCAAACAGTGAAACTGTACGTGTAACAGGAAGGAGAAAGGCAGGTGGTTTTCCAGAGATGTCTTTGTAAATTCTGTACAAAATATGCATAAAAATATGACTTATAATGGGGCAAGAATTGACCTTGTATAAGAAGGAAAATTACTGTCAGATACTTGATTGAAAGAAGAAAGAGACATATATATTTTAAGCAATGGGACCAAATTATTGAAAAATTAGTACTGACATTTCCGCAGAGAAGGAAGGAAGGAGGAGAATGGGACTGGAATACCAGACATGAACATGCTTTTACAGCACACCAGCTCTCTGCATAAAATTCTGTCAGATTTCATAAAACTAGAGCTTTAGTACAAGTTGAAATGAATGGACAAAAAAAAAAAAAAAAGAGGAAGAATTAAGTAATCAGCACAGGTACAGTGCATTTACATAATGGAAAGTTCAGGAATTTGGTGAACCAAGTTGGATTGAATTCATGCCAGAGCAGAGACTCAATCTGACCAGCTGCAGCACAAAGCTGCTGTACAGCCTGGCAAGAAAAGCTGAGCTTTTTGTAAAAACCCCCAATCTACCTGGATAAAGGGAGGATGTCAGAAGCACAGAAAATAAGGAAGGAGCTTGGGCAAGCAAACGTGGCTGCCTTCCTCTAGCAGGGGCTTGGCTGATGCAGAGGAGCTTTGCAATTGCTGATCAAGCAGAAAAAAGCAGGAAGGGAAAGAAAGGAAGGGAAAAATTACTCCTAAACCCTGAAAATGGAAAAGCACAGCTCTAAATAGAATTTCTCTAATGTATGCAAACTGCTAGGGAAGTGCCTTGCTCTGATGTTTCTGGAGGAAGGAAGGAGGTAAGGGAAGAAAATCTATTGAACAGTGTCTGTGCAGCTTTCTCTGGCCAAAAATAATGAGAGAAAAGTGAGGGAAGAGACAGAGTGGGTGTCAACAGTCAAAAGGAAAGAAAAATGAACAGAAGTGGAAAAAAGGGGACTACTGCTATGGGAAAGCAAAGCATAGTCCAAAATACTGTGCTAAAATGGTGTAACCTCATTATCCAGGGCATTTATTCAAACAGGAACATTTTCAGGGCAAGTGTCCATTTTGGACATCTGTGGGACAATTGTCATTATGAGCACAGCTATCTTTCCAGTCTTCATGGGTATTGAGAGTGCTTTTGGGGAAGAAAAACTTTCCTCACCAGTTTGGCACAGATTAAAAGCACTTTTATCCTCATGTGTTTTCTTATCCAGCAAAAATCACCAACACTCCAACCAAATGACTATGGAAAGGCACAAAACAGTGAAAACATAGAAAATGAAAAAAAATCTGCCACATAGTAGAGAATTCCTAAATAGAACATTTTCCTACAGGAAAACCAAACTGTTTTTCACACTAGGAAAGATTACCAGATCAAGGAGAATGTGAAGAGCTATGAGTGGGATTGACATTTCTCCTGAGATCTCTGGATTTATGACTTCTGCTTCACAGTATTTCCCTTGTGACTTCAAACTCCCAAGTGAAGTTTTCCACCTATTTATCATTTGCTTTGTCATCTGGGGAAAAGGGACTGCATTTATAGTTTTGTGTATGGGGAACTGTGCTGCAAGAGGCTGCAGGATAAGGCCTGGGCAGAGCACTCCTGCAGGCATCTCTTGTTGCTTCACTCACATTTCCGCAAGTTTTTTCAATGTTTTGGACCCTCAAGGAGCTGTTGCAGTCCAGGCTGGGCCAAGGAGAAATCAGTCATTTCCCCAGGGACAAATTCTCTTCTGCTCTTCCTAATACCATTGATGGTACAGAATGCAAAGTACTGAGGTAGCCCAAGTGAAGCAATGCTTCTACTCACACAGGAGTTTCTGCTATCCACCAGTATTTACAAAGCACTTCACATTGATAAATATGCTAAAAGACTAAAAAATCCTTTCCCAAAATACACAAAAGAAAACAAATCTCTGCTGTTTGCTTTACTATCAGTTGACTGCTTATAGACCTAGCTCAGCCAAAGCAGAATCAGGGTATTTGATCTCTGTCATACCTTAAGTCCATCCAGTTTGTCACTGATAACTGGGTAAACTGGCAGAGCAAACACAAACATGCAATCTGCAATGTCCCTCAGCTCTGCACAGGAATTTAAGTCTTAATTGAACAAGCCAACTGGGACAAAAAACCGTGAAGCAGCCCACTCATCAGTCTGACTGTACTCAAATAATTGAATTATCTACTTGATAGAAAGCAAACAGAAAACACAAGCTTAGTGCCAGCTGTACACCTGAGCAACCTGATCTAGGGAAAGGCATCCCTGACCACAGCAAAGGGGTTGGAACAGGAGGCTCATTTAGGTCCCTTCCAACCCAACCATTCCAGAATTCCGTGATTTTGCACCTTTAAGATTTTTCTCCAGTCAAAGTTTTACACTTCATGTTACATTTATAATGGTGCTTAAAAACCTGCACCTTTGCTCACTAAAAACTTGATTTAAAAGAAACCACTCTAATTCTTGATTTATAAATAGGAGACTGAAGTACCAATAAACAGAGTGATACACAGAAGGTTACTCAGGAACTGTGTGGCAGAAAAAAAAGGCTGAAGCCTAGTATTTCTATGGAGTCCCACTCTGTGGGATTATTCCCCACTTAAAGCAAACTTTTCTCTGTATGTTATCTCTGCAGACAGAGGTGTGAAGTACATTTTTATTTATTCACGTGGGAAGAGAAGTGAGCTTGTTTCTTTCTTCCCTTCCCTAAAGCTGTTATTCTGCTGAAAAGCAGATTTAAGCGGTGCTCCCTGGCAAGAGTTCGAGGGTTACTTTAAACTGGGACACAAAACTCCTACTTTCTGACATCATTTCATGGTGTGTTCAGGGAAGTATTCAAGCGTGACATTGTATCATTAGGTATAATACAGCCACTGCAGGGGCTGATTACTGCAATAAGAACTCATTTTCTTTAACACTATATGCGATAAGGAACGAATAAAAACCCAGGCCAGAAGCACTGTCGTAAAAAGGTGGGTGATGCCAAGAATGAAAAACCTGAAGACACTTTTTGGTAGTCAGGGGAAGAAAATCCCCTGAATCGAGTGAGGGGTTGCTGAGCACCTCTGAAGTTAAGACTTTCCCTTTCTTTGCAAGGCTTCTCATGTTGCAGAGGTCCTACCTGCACCTTCCTCAGGGATGGACACTGTTTGCAGCCTGATCCACAGCCTGATCTGACTGAATACCCAGAGGCAGAATCACAGCAGTCAGAGCAAGGCACAAGTGTCCTTTTTAGATGCTTCTTTTTTTAATGTGAGAAACACAAAAATCCCTCTTTGCCTCAACATGCTCATGTGCTGCCCCTTGAAATATGCCTTTGGGTGATCCCTTCCCATGATTAACTTTGTACAAGGTCTATTGATCCTACACCCAATTGCCTCCTTTGCTGAATTTAGAGGCTGCCTGTGACAAACCAACCCAGCTCTGCTGGTGTTCACTGAGTCACTGCTGTGACCAGCTCTGCTGTCCCCTGCACAGCCTCCAAAACAAATGAAACTCTGCAGTGCACTGCAAAGCAATGCCTATATCCCTCTGGAAAAATTTTGGTACAGTCTCTAGGTCTTCTCCAATACACAGGAATTGCAATGATTTTCTATCTCCAAAGGGTATCACAAGGACATATTAATAAGACTCTTCAGATGGGCTCCTGTTTCTTAAATAGGCTCTTCTAGCGTTGTGTTAGTAAACAAGAACTCATGATGGATAGCTCTGTATACAGCCAATCTCCTTGGGGGCTTAAGTGAGCTGAAGATAAAGGAATTATTTTCATATTTGATCATGTAAATGTCACTGGATATATTTGCAACAACCCACTCAAATCTTCCTGTAGGTATATGGAGTCATATTTGACAATGAGCTTTCAAGATATACTCTAGTGAGGCCCTTTATGAGACCACTCATTAGAAGTAAAATAATTTACAGCTTCTTCCATTCCCTGGCATTTTATCACACACTCCTACTCCTGCAGTCTCCCTTGATGACAGGATGGTATATGGCATACAAAATATTAATGGGAAAGACACAAGACTGGATTTGGTGCAATGATGATAATGAAATTTGCTGTTGAACCAGTAAAAGAGCTCCAGATGTATGCACCCCACTGGTAACCAGAACTGTCTTTAAAGTTATTTAAATTCCATCCCTGCTCCTCTTATTTCATTTAAACAGCTCCCTTCCTTTTCCTGTGTCATTTGCTTAACTAGGTTTTCGCTTCTCAATGTTGTGACAAACTTTTGTTTATACCACCTACTTTTTCTTAACATCTTCGTCTTGTTCAAAGCCTTTTCAAACGAATTGGATTGTAAAAAGTTATTACACTGGCAGCTGAAAGAACTGAGCAGCACAACTACAGTGCACACAATGCATACGGTGATGTTAATTATTTACCAGTTCCCAGTATGATTACATTTTGCACGGTGATGGCACTCAGGGGCTTAATAGCTGCATAAAACATTGTGTACGTTCTCTGCTGTCCTGGAATAAATCATCCCTGAAAAATTTAGCTCTTAGAAATAAAACATACCGTTCAGCCATTTACCAGGATTACGACGAGTGATGAAAACTCTACACAAGTATTTATTTTCAACAATTCCTACCTTTGAAGAAACAGTCCTTGCTGTGGATAATGTAGATTTTCTTCCTCTGCAGACACGAGGCTCGATGCAGCTGGCAGTGATTTTCATAGAACCTGCCATCAGATCCACAGACGGGCATGTAGCTGGGCTTGCAGTCCTCGACACACCTGCACTCGGGCTGGTTGGTGTCCCTGTTGAGCTCACATTTGCTGCCCCGGCCGCAGTACTTCTTCTCGCAGGAGGCATGCAGGCCATCCTGCCCATAGAGCACTGCAGAGAGCAGAAAATGCCACTGTGAGCCACACCAGACCACAGCACAGCCCTGACAGGAGCAGCAAAGGTTTGGGGGTGAAAAATGCTCCCCTTTGAGCAGCAGCAGCTCCAAGACAGCATTCAGATCTGAGCTCCCAGACCTGCAGCTCTCCCTCAGCACAGCACCGAGCCTGTGCTCAAAGTGCTTCACTGCAAAGTGATGGACATGTGGCCCTTTGTTCTTTCAGCTCTTCACGAAACTGGAGCCTAGAATAAAACGCAGGGAGAGCATTTCTGTGCCCACACTTTGACCGTGAGCTATATCCAGAAAGCAGTTCTGAAACCCTACACTCCTCCAGCCACAAAGCTCAGCAAAGTGCCCTAAGTGCCAGCACTCAGCTCCTGTCCACGTTCAGAGTCCAGCTCCCACCCTGGGAGACAGAAGCTTCCACCCAGAGGCAGAATATCCCCCAGGCTAAAATTCACACGGGTTTCAAGGAAGGCACAGACAGGCAGCTACTGAGAGCTTTTGAAAAAATAACTGCTGGGAAAGAAGGGGGTTATTGAAGTTACTGAAGGGAACGTTATGGGAAAATGCTTGTCACTGTAAAAGCAACCATCAGCATCTATCTCTACACTCTGAGTAATGGCATACAGTGAAAAATAACTTTCTACTACTTTTAAAAATTCACTGGGTAGGATGTTCTGAATATTACTGTGCTTTCTGCTGTTTGATACTATTAAAAGGGTTAGGAAGCTGCCCTTGTGCTACATTTGCTGCTTATGAAGTTTCCTTGCTTAAAGGCTTACAGAGAACATTACTATAATTCACACAGGACAGGGCACTTCCAAACAAGCCACTACTCAGAGCAATAATTAGCATTACACTCAACGAAAAGAGTTTCAGGAAATTAGATGATTCTATGGTAATTGGAGTACACCAAGTTGGGCATTACAAAGGGGTGTTGCAAAAAGCATAATTACAGCAGGAATAAGAATTTCCTTGTGCAAAACCCACTGCCAGCCTTGCACAGCCTTCCAACAGCCAGAGATTCTGGCTGTCCCTGAGCCAGGGACTCAGTCTGGACCAGCAAGATGGTTTGGAAGCAAATCCCTTTTCTCTGCATTTACCACATGCAGGTTTGGCTCTCGGCGAGGTTTTGGTGTGTGCCAGCTTTCAGAGGATGTTCAAGTGGGAGAACCACTCCAGATGTGCTGCAGCATCCAACGGAACACATCCTGCAGCAACTGGAGCACCCCAGCATCCTCTGAAGTGCACCCAGGGCTGTTCCCTCCAAAGATTTTTCCAGCAGCCAAACAGTTCAGTGTAGGAGCACAGACCAGATCTCATCCACAGCCCCTCATCCCATGTTAACAGAGACATGAGGAGCATCAGCACCAGCTACTTCAACCTACCACTCCCTTTCTATCATTTTAAATTCCCGGTTAACATCAACCCAGCCCCTGCCTGCCCAGCATTTCATGCCAATACAAAATGCCCCAATGTTGAAACTTCATTTCATCTACTCGTGACCAAGGGGTTAAAGCATGTGCACAGAGACAAGCAAGAGTTTCTAACAAAACCCCATTTTTCCTGGTCCCCATTAAGCCTTTGTTTTTATCACTGTAAATCTGAAAGGGAAAAAAGTCTGTTATTGGAGGATTAACTTTTTGACTCAATAACTCATTAAAATTCCTCCAACTTGGCAAGCTAAGAAATATTGACTTTTCCTGACTTGTAATAAACTAGAAGGTCAAAGCATCTCTGAGCAGTGCAAAAAGTACAGTCCATGGAAGGAGTGTCTGACTATTCTTTACTTACTTTACTAATTGTTCCAGAATTTTTGCAAATTATCCTCAGAAATGCAATTTTTGTGACCTCAGGGAAACCTCACTGTCAAGACCATATTATTTATTACTGCCTGCTGTAAATCACAGCAGCCCAAAGGATAAAGACTTGAGACAGCTTTGGTCAAGCATCCTCTTCCTCCTCCTCTCAGTGGCAGGACCTGAATTAATACAGGCATTTGGCTTATCCATCCCAATATGCCTCAAAATATATGTTTTGGAGACTGTTGTTGCTATTAAAGTTATTTAAAAATCAAGTTTCAGGAGCTATTATTGTCTATGTAAATGTAATTCAGGTACAACTACAGCAAAGACCTTCGTGGGCTGCCTTGATCGCTAAAAATTGATCTTTCAGTGCTTGCACCAGCCAAGGACTGTGTCATGCATCTCACTGAAGGTTATTGCTGCCTCCTCATTCAAGGTGGGCTGCTCTGATTTAATGCACCAGGTCACATCTGAGCAGGTGACAGCTGCACCCTGCCCTGACAGCAGCAAAAACCCTCTCAAGAGCCTCAAATATTTTTGGTATTTTGATTTTTAACATAAAATACGCACAACTGAAGACAAACATTTTATTAAATGGGATTTTTAAGTTTTCCAATGATACATCAAAGATTTGTTAAAGAACTAGCTTATTAAAAAAATATAGAATACTTCGTCTTTCCTCCATCCACCCCAGATGGTTACTATGGAAAAACCCCAGAGAACCCAGCTATATTTATGCCTTCTTCATTTTGTTCAGTGTTTAATTTATTCTGTGTTCCCAGACGGACAACTCCTAGTTAAACAGCTTAGTTTGGTAAAGGGTTAAGAAGGATACCCTGCAAACAGCCAGAAAGGAAATATTCAAGTATTCAGTAGTGCTTCTCCTAGTCCGAGTCCTCTGAAATCTGTTTGTCTGCAAGCAGAGTGCTAACATGGGTTGCCTTTGCCAGAATCTCGTAATGTTGACAGCAGCTCTTTAATTCAATTACTATTTGCATAATCCTTTGAAGAACTAAAGCTTCCCACAAGCTCACTCAGCTGTACCGACAGACCCTCTGCCCAGCAAGGACAGCACTGGGTGTGAAACAGAACAGAGCAGTGTAAATGCAGGGGAAAGGAAGCGTTTGACTGCAAAAGCACTGCTGTCTTTATCCAAGTAACTAATTCATCTGGAGCAGTACCACCAACCATGGAAAGGGACTTTCCTTGATTGCATCATGGTGGATCCCACAGGCAGGACACTGGTGTGCAGTTCACAGGCATGAAACCTGCCTTCCTCTGCTTTTTTTTGGAATAATTAAAAGTGACTGAATTCCTCACTCTTACAAGGATTATTAAAAACAGGCAATCAAGTGAAACTACCAGCTAACTCCACGAAGTATTTATGAGCCCCACTGTACTGCATGGAAAAAGGCATCATTTATTCAATTTATAAGTTGCAAAGAAAGTAATTTACATAGGTTAAAAATTTATCATCTTGCAAAACACGGCACTTTTCTACACTAATTAAGTTTACTCGGCATGGCTAGAGTCTGAGGTGTTACACTGGATTAAGACCAGAAGGATGGACAGAGGAAGCCCAGTCTAATACAGCCACGAACACACTTCACTTCTCAAATCAGATCCTGGTTGCCCCTGAGAAATTTGGAATTCCAGTGGAAAACTGACAAGAGCTTGGTGCAGGCAGAAAATAACTGAGTTCAAGAATTTCATAAGGCTGCTTATCAGGCTGCCTGCATCTCAAAGCAAGATTTTAATGAGGAAATTAAGATGCTCCTGCCACATTGGAGAACACACATCCTCTGACTGCTGATTAATTCTTTAAGACAGGGACCTCATCTACCTTTGCACACCACTAAATGTGTTACAGATCAGACTAAGGCTCACATGGTTTTTTTTTTTCTCTCCCAAATACAATCCTATTCTTTACTTCCTCAACTTCCAAAGGAAGGTAAAGTTCAGGAGAAGCACAGGTTTCATTTAGGACCACCCAGACAAACCCATCAGAGAAAGCAAAAACCAAAACCCAAACAGCTCTATCATATCACTGCTTATAAAACATGGCTCATACACAACAGAAGTGTAAATTACTACATTTACATTTAAAAAGTGAGCTTGCCCTCAAGTAACAGTGAGCTCCAGCAGGCAGCTGGGCATCCAGGTTTATTGCTGAAAGAAGTAATTTAGACATTACATCAGGGCTGGAGCCAAAACCAGAAACTTTAATGATATATAACTGAAACTGGAAGCTTCTACACTGAGTCTGTCCAAGGCAATGCTGCAAATGTTGTACTGAAATAAAAATAAAATCAAACCCTGTATGACAGCAATACACACAGATGTATAGCTCAAGTCTGTATTCACATCCATCTATTCACACACACAGATCATACACAGCCACACACTGCCCATGCACTTCACTTGCCACCATCTCATTTTTGCTGAGGACACAAAGTCAGATGCTGCAGCACAGCTTCCTAAACCTGCCTTACCCAGCACATCTTATGTAGATTTTTGAGTAACTCATGGTTGGAAACAACCAAAGTTGAGCTGCATGACTACTGAGCCTGGCTTATGATCAGCAAACGAATCGTGTGCTGCATATGCTGTTATTGCCGCAATGAAATAAGAAAGGAAACATAAACCAGGATTTCATAATACTCTCCTCTAAGAGTTTCTGGGTTTTTCATTGCATGACTGACATGAAAGTGGAGAGGAAGAGAAGTCGTAGTAAGTTACCTGGGCATGGCAACAGCAATTTCATTGTCTCTCTTACTAGCCTTTGTTGCTACAATTAATTTATTTTCATAAAGCAAAAATGGTGACTTGTCCTGGAGAATAACACCGAGAATAAGGTGTGTTTCAAGCATATTATCTGCTATAGGTGCAAACTATTTTCTTTCAAGGTCCCTGAGACAACTCTGTGTTTGTGCACACTTGGAGCAGGATGGAGAGGGACACATCAGCCCTGGAAGAGAACAGAAAGTCAATCATTTTCACCAGTTTAGATGCTCTACATGAAGCAAAAGGCAGGGTAATATGGAAAGCCTCCTCTGAACAAAAACTAGCAAGATTTCCCAGATATTCATGTTATTTCAGGAAGATTCACAGAGTTTAAAAAACAAAACCAACACCAAAAGGAAAGGAAAATAGACCCTGGAAAGCAGAGTTGGGACAAATAGTTGCACCAAGGACAGCAGAATGAAGGGAACTGCATAATCTGTGTCTGCAGTTTAATATTAAATGAAAACAAATTGCAATTGCTCAACAGAGGCTCGATAACAGCAAGCAGTTATTGTGCAAACAACATTAAGGAAGCACTCAATATTATAGAAAATTTTTCTGTATCAATTTTTACATCTGAAAATGTTAATTAATGTTACTTTCTGTATCTGTCAGAACTCTGAAAACCACTGGAGGTCATACCATGTAAAAGCATTTGAAAATCAGAAGTAGTTATGCTATTCTTAGTGTGATTAGCCTAATTTTGCCCCATTTCAAATCCATCTAAACACTGTGAGATCAAAAGCTTCATCAAATATTATTTCTGGATGGCATTGTGGTCTGTGAGGGTGCTAACAGGAAAAAAGAGACAAAAGACACATAGAGATGAAAAGATCAAAACTATGTAAAGCATATACAGAGATTACTGAGGGAGAAACACCAACCCAGGTATGAGACCATATATATTTAGATCCCTGCCATGAAACTTTACCATGCACAATTTGCTTGATTGTTTTCTTCTTGAAAGAGCTGCTGAAGAGGCAATTCATAAAATTGCTCTTTATTAAATGTTTATCTAAATTTATCTGTGATAGGTACTGCATACTGAAGGCAATTTTATTACATTACTTCTGTGCAGCAAGTATAGACACAAATGTAAATTTATGCGGTTCCCATTGGCATCACACCTCTCCCTTACACGCAAGATTTTTTTTCCTAATATCTCATCTAAACCTACCCTCCTTGCTTGACCCCCTCACTGGAGGTAAGGAAGATCATACTATGAAGGGCAAAGAAAATCTTTAGGATGATAATTTCAAATGACAACTCAGCTTGTTCTGTTGAAAAAACCAACCTATAGAATCTTTTACTGTCCCTTCCTTCTCCTGCCCCTTCCTCCCAAGCAGGGTAATTTACAAGGGTGAAAACTTCCAGATGGAATCTATCAATAGTTGCATCTCTGCACAACTTGCAACACTTCTTTCATTTACTACTACACATAAAGGAAGGCAGACAGTGGAAATTAGGGACTGGATTCATTTTGTGCGTCTGTTTCTGAGAACTGATGCTTTCCTGTAAAAGTTGACATTTGCTGGAAGTAAAAGGGGGAAAAATATTAAAGCTATTTAGTTGTAATAGGGTTTGTGTTAGTGCAGATGTTTTGTGTATGGGTGGTTTTCTGCTCCTGGGTAAAGCAAAATTTGTGTTTGACTCATAGACACTTTCCTTGATTGAGGAGCAGCCCCAGCAGCAGGATTAGTGCCCCTACTGCATCACACCTAAATCAGCATAAACTTCCAGCTTGAAACTGTTGAGGCTGCACAGTGTCTTTTCACATTCTTTTCCCCCGAAAAATATTTTTTTCATTTATGTTTTCCCAACTAGATGCCTTAGAGCCTCATAGATCATGAGTGCAGCAGTGTTACCATCTAGCACAAGCGTGAGGCAGGAGCCAAGCAGGTCCATTATGGGGAGAATTACAATCACACAAATACTGAACAAAGATGTGTTATGTCTGTGCTGGGACACAGAAGAAAGGATATCTTATAAAACAGTTTTCCTAGAATCATAGAATGGTTTGGGTTGGCAGGGACATTAAAGATCATCTCATTTCACTAGACCAGGCTGCTCCAAGCCCCATCCAACCTGGCCTTGAGCACTTGCAGGGATGTGCAGGGCAGAAATGTGAGGCACATCACTGGCAGCATGTCCAGGGCTGCATCCCACCTTGGGATTGCCTTTGAAAATTAGGAAGAAGAGGATGTGTCTCTAAAATGTTCTCTATATCCATTATGCAGTGCTTGTTTGTTAAGGTTCACAAAAATTCAGCAACAAAGCACATTTAAATGACAGCAAATCCAAACAAATCCAACATCTTCCAGTGGGACAGGCATGAAGACAAAGGCACATGTTGCACTGAGACTGCAGATGGCTCTGAAATGAACCCAGTTCTGCTCAGCAACTCCAAGGCTGTTCTCAGATTGCTGCTCAAGCCAAGCTGGGGAGCAAAAGCTGCACTCAGTGTGTGCATGGCCAGGCAGAGAGAGTTGCTTTTAATTGAAATGTTACCCATACATATAAATAAAAAAAAATACAAATATCTTCCCCCAAAGTCCTGACTCCAGATGTGCCCCAGCGGCTCTTCTTGCTCTAGCACAAGAGACTGCAGTGCCACAAGCTTTAATTCAGGGCTGGTCAGTGTGAGTGAGCAGGAAATGCTCCAGGAGCTTCAAACCAGACTGAAACATCTCCACAGCTGAACACAGATCAATAACCATTTGCAATCCCCTTTCCCATTCTCTGTTATCTTTAATGAATTCCTGTTCCAAGACCAAGAAATAAGCAGAAACACTATTTTTACAGCAATTGCATGCAGGTCTTCTGCACCTAGTGCTAATTTTGGAATTCTCCACTTGTCTTATTTTCTATTTATTGTCTAATCCAGGACACCATGATACTCCAGGACACCTGTACTTTGTGGACACACCATTTTGTTTATCGCCATCTGAAGCCAATGTTAACTCACAGAAACCTTTACCTCATACAGGACAAACCCTTTGAGTCTGTCAGCAAATGTCCCTCAGATCTAAAAGCCACAGTTAATATCCAGCTGTTGGAGGCTCTGTCCCCAAGGCAAATCTATTTCTCACCCCCTTCCTGAGGATTTCACTTTTGCATCAATAATGGAAATTACCCTGGCTGTGATTAAAGATTTATCTCCTCTGAATGAGATTTCAAGATCTCTTCCTACTCCTGAAGTAAATACCTTCACTCTCTTTTCCCAGTCCTGCCACATCACTCCAACCTGCACCAAGCAGCGTTAAGTATATGCACCAACATCTTAAACTCCTGAATTCAACAAAAAGACATCGTTTTTATCCCCACTTACCCTCCAGCAGTTACTTTCCCCTGTGCTCTTCTACAAAGGAGGACAGCAGAATTAATGCCATTTCTCCTGCATTACAAACCTTTTACTCTCTCCGTATTTGCTCTGTGCTGAAGGAAGCATTTTAAAGTGCATTTACCTGATGGAAGAGTTATTGGCTACTGAAAGGATAACACAGTAAGATGAAAAAACTACTAAAAAGCTATTTTGAAAGTGAAAAGCCTTTAAACTTCACATAATGTTAAAACTGGCTCTGAGGGTATCAGTGCAGAAATGGAGCATTAGCACCAAAATGCTAAGATTAGCTGCCTTTTCTTTTTATTCTGAGGAGCAGAATATATCACTGGTTTCTCAGGTTGAGACTCACATTTTAAAAAGAAAAATTCAGAAAAGATAAAAAAATAGATTAAAAAATAGATAAAAATCCATAACTAAGAGTTTCTGCAATGGGCGTATTTTTGTTTCAAATGGCTTTAATTTAATCTGAATTTGTTCAGCTGGGCATCTGGTTTGGGAAACTGCTCAGCAGGGCAGAGCCCCTTCCCCTCACTCTCACAATGAGTTTTTTCCCTTCCATGGCATCAGTGCTGGTCCAGAGCCAAGCAAAGAGTCCATCCAGGATTTAACCTGCTGCCAAACAAAGACAGCAGCCTGCACTCGGGGTGTGGGAGAGTTCCTCAATCACCCACACCAGGAAACATGGGGAGAGCTGGATCTGAAAGGGTGGATATAAAATAAGAGTGTGTTCACTCCCTTCCCTTTGAAAGTGCTCTGTACACGGAATAAAAACAAGCAACAACTGATAAAATCAACGGAACACTGTTTCCCTTTGAATACAAAGGTACCAAATGAAAATGTGAGGGTCACATTTAATAGCAGAAGAGGGAAAGCTTTGGATAAAAAGATGGAATAAGCAGCAATCATCAGTCATCAACATCAGAGTATATTGGGCAAAGGCAGCATTATGGGGCTTTTTATTCTTTTAAGAAAGGGAACAGAACAAAAGGTATTTCAGTGTAGGGCATATTTTTGGGCTGATCCACATGGATACAGCACCACTGCACCAAGAGAGGAGCACAAGGTGAGCACAGACGCCTGGGAGCTCAAGGCAGTGGTTTCATCTGAACACAGGTGAGATTAATGCCATGAAAGGCCCAGAAAAGCAGTGGCACCAGTTTAAAGCAGAGAAATGAGATGCCTGGCATGAGCCAAGAGCAGCTAGGCACCATGGTTTGGAGAGGAGACTGGAATTGGGCTCTTCTGCCAGCTTATAGTCCAAGCCCGTTCCCTGGTGCAGAGAAAAATGAGGTAAATCTACTCATTGTGCAAAGGGGGACAGTTCAAGAAAATCCCTGGTTTGTCACCCCAGTCTGTCATTGCCACTTGTCCCTTTGGATCAGCACATGGAGCTCGTGGGCAGCTCGGAAGGAACAAGGAAGTGATGAATCAGATCAAAAGAAAGGAAAGAGAGGCAGTGTTTCCACCTATCTCATCTCTTTGAATGACTGACCAGAAAGGAAAAAAGCAGTGAGAGTAATTATATTCGACTCTACAGGAGTAAAGGCAATAAATAAATAAATACAAATAGTAATAGTAAGTAGGAGCATCCTATGCAAAGGACACAGCTCTTTTCCCTGGGCACAACAAGCTCAAGGGATGAATTTATCAGCAGAGAAGCAGCTGGTGCTGTCCCCTGACAAGGCACCCACTCCATAAACCCCATACAGGACCTGCCAGTGCCTCCCCACCAGCCTGGCATGCTGGAATATTCTGCAGCTCAGCACAGCAACACAGGAGCCCAAAGCCTGCAAACGAAATACATGAGCAGCGTGAGAGGGAGGACTTCAAATGCCTGGGGAAAAAAGTTCACTTCCAAAAACATTTGCTTTGGAGACCAAAATTGTGTTTGATGCCCTCCAGTGTGGCTCCTCACATCACACCATGGCTTGAAAGGGCTGACAGTCCCCACCCATGGCCAGGCAGTGCCTCCATCGGATCCACTGCAGCGCAAAACCATTTTATCCCATTCCTAACAGAACATCACATCCAGCAGCCAAAATCCAGCTGGCATTTTGTGCTCACAGTAAATAGGATTACTGGCAGCAATGAAAAGTGAAGTCCTCTGCTGAACACCACACTGGGGATGGCAGCTGCTTTCCAGCCTTGGACTGCAAATACCACCTTGCCAAAGCTTTCTGTACTAATGGGGCCCATTTTCTCTATAGGAAAGGCAAACGCAGGAGAGAATTCAATTTTTATGCTTCCGAGTCTCCTATTGATGTGCATGTGTTCAACTGCTCCTGTTCCCATTAACACCCAGCATGGGAGATTCAAACAACTTCAGAGCTGCTACAAGCTGGGGTTGTCCACAAGACAGAGTTCATGTTTTAAAGAAAAAAAAAAAAAAGGCAGAAAAGGTGTTATTTGAAAATTTTCTGCACTGAATAATGTAGCACAGCTTTGACTCTTAAGAACCTGCATTTCTCAATGGAAATATTTGTCTCTACCTAAAGTACAAACCAGAGTTGCCAACTATTCATGTTCATAATCCTC
This sequence comes from Lichenostomus cassidix, assembly GCF_008360975.1. Lineage (NCBI taxonomy): Eukaryota > Metazoa > Chordata > Aves > Passeriformes > Meliphagidae > Lichenostomus > Lichenostomus cassidix. The sequence goes on from NC_139494.1 coordinate 8,681,758, forward strand.
ACTGACACCAATGGGAGCTACATTTACAGAGCAAATCCCCACAGGGATCCTGGAGGGTGATTTACTGACTCCAACACGACCTGCAGGCACTAAATGGCTGCCTCGAGGTTACTCAGGTGGAAGAACATGCAGAGTGCCCATTTTGGGGGAAAAAAGGTCTGAGACTGTCAATAAATAAAAAACCCCTCGGGTCTCACAGTGAAATGGAGTGAATGACCAGCTGGCAAGGAGGGGAGAGGGGAAGGAAAGGGAAAATGAGAAAAAGGCAAATTGCTCTCTGTGTGATGGCAAAAGCGATCCTGAACTGCAATCAAGGTTCCCAAAGTTCACATTTAAAGTCCTATTTGTCTCAACAATGCCCACTTCAGTGGCTAAGACATATAAAACAATTAAAAATTACAGTATCTCTTTCCACCTATATGTCTCTCCATTAGAAACAGGGCTCAGATTCTCAGGAATGTAGTTTGGGGGTGAAGAGAAAGCCCATTTTTCTTGCATGTTTTATGTGAAAACCCAATGCATGTCCCTGCTCAGCAAGGAAAGGCACAACCCAGGACAGGGGCTCAGTGTCCCCAGGCTGGCTCAGGCAGCTCTGTAGGCTCAAATCCCTTATGAGAGCAGAGCTCCTGGGCTCCAAAAGCTGTCCAAAACTTCCTCTCACTGGATTTGTTACACACATTTGTACTGGCAACTCCAACTGATTTCATGCTGAAATATTGCTGTGGGGTTAGATCCCATTGTGTGAGGTGCAGAAGTATTTAACACAATCAGTAGCAAATACATAGTTATTAAACAGAGGGGTGGGAGTATGAAGGAATCTTAATTCAATACTCTGAAAGCAAATATTGCATTTTGAAAGGAAAACCAAAGATCTCATTTCTTCCCTTCTTGGGCATGTCTCCCAGTTCAATGATCCCATGTGCACAAACTGAAAAAAAAACAACCCCACCTGAGTGTCTTGGAAAACATAAATTGGGATACAGAAAAAAAAAAAACTGCCAACACCAAGCTTTGTACCAGAGGGTCCAAAGGGAGTCCACAGCAGGGACACAGCAGAATACATTAAATCTCAATTAGATCATAGCACACAACAAAGCATGGAACATTCTCCTCGTATTTGCTCACCCAAGGATTAAGGGATTTCCTTTGGAGAGCTCTGTGCTCACAAAGTGTCTTGGGGACCACAAAGTTCTTAGCAGGGAAGAGCAGGAACTCTCTGGCCTCTCTTAATGAGCTGCACCCATTAAATGGTCTCATAAGGCAGTATTTTACATGTGTGTCTGCCACTGACAGACTGCAGCTGTGAAGAGACACAGCTCAATACTTTGGAAATGCTTCTACAGTATTTTTGGTAAATATATCTTACTGGTGACTGCATATGCCAAAATGTCACAAACAGAAGTGCATAAAGAAAAATAAGAGAAAAATAAGGAAAATATGCAAGGAAATAAAACTTTGATGGCATACTTTAGATTTTTAATCATTACTGTAATAAAGTGATGTTCTAGCCACTTTAAAAGCAATGATTTAGGCTACATTATGAAGTCATTATTTGTAAATGTATTTTTTATACAATATTTACTATTAATAACTATAATTATGCCTGTAAACAGTATTACAAATGTAATATTGGCCAGCCAATCACCCCCAGAAGCCTGACGTGCAGCAATGGGCAGCAGAGCTGGGAGCAATATCCAGTTCAGATTCCCACTGGCTGCTCCTGCTGCATGAGCTTCTAGGGCAGCACCTCACTGCAAAAGGATCTGCAGGAGGATTCATTCAGCCACATAAAAGAATTTTATATCCCATCCCCATCTCCTCTGAGCTAAACTAAGATTTGCTTCCATATGACTTCACAAGCCTAAAAGACTTTTTCTGTGAAATCACAGAATCATGGAAACATTTTGGTTGGAAAACCCCCAAGGCCATCAAGTCCAACTGTTCCCCCAGCATTGCCAAGGCCATCACTACACCATGTCCCCAAGTGCCACATCCACATGTCCTTTAAATCCCTGCAGGGATGGTGACTCCACCACTGCCCTGGGCAGCTGTTCCCCAACAGTTCTGTGGGTTTTTCTGTAGCAACACTTGCCACAACACCTGACTACACTAATTTCTTCCACCCAGCCATTTCCACAGCTCCGAGCTCTGCTGCCTCTGCTCCGAGCACAACTCATGTCTAACATCTTCCAGCAAGGGGCATTTCGAGTGCTATCACCAAGGACAGGCTTCACCCAATGCAAACTGTTTGCACTTTCCTCCTAAAGATCAGTTAATGAAGTGCAAAACTTCAGAGCTGTTTGATTAAAGTGCTAATGCTTGTAAAATCAATATGCCAGAGAGTGAGGCTTTCTTCATATTTAAACAAGAAGAAAAAGTCTTAAATTTTACATAGAATCCAGATGCAGCAAAAGGAGTGCAGACACACTGTTTGTAGCTGCCTCATAATTTACAAACACCTGCTGTTAGTACACCTTAAAACACACATCGTTCAATAAACGCTGCAGAAATTATCTTAAAAGCAGCAGTGCCTTGACTCACTTCTGCAAAAGTACTACGATATCCACACACAGCACTGACACCTTTCAAAAGGTTTCCCTTGCTGAGGAGCAGTACCAATAGTCAAAATCACAGCAGGGCCAGCAGTTTGGCAGGTCCCCATCACCTTTGGAGTGTGCTGCTTTAATTAGCTCCAGGCAAACCCATTCCCTACCCACACAAGGGTATTCAGTCCACAAAGTGAATGGCTTGCTGAATGCACTCCACCACCACACATTTGGGCTGGGAAACTTCAAAGCATGGCAATCATAATATTTTCATTACAGACACGAGCTATTATTCCTCCCCACAATGAAGCCTGGAAGACAGGCTCTGATCCCCACAACGGAGGGCTCTCTTGAAAGGGAACATCTCACTGGCTTTCAAAAACCCATCAGGGACATGGAGTTTGCAGCTGTGAAACCTTCCAGCCTCAGCAGGTCAAACCTGGCATCAAAGCACCCACCCTGCCCCAAAATAGCTCCGAGTTTCAGATGTTGTAACTCCCATAATAGTTAGGGTACAAGCTGTATGGTCATAGCCCAAATTATATTACACATCCCCTGACTGCACACACTGAGATTATGACTGCTCAGTGCACTCAGCACACACACAGTCACAAGGGAGCACTAAAAGCAAATTCTGGCCCTGTCTATCATCCATAATTCAAGAGAAATCAGGGTTAAAAAAAGTGCATGAGCAATTGACATAATTTATATGCTGCAAGTGGGAGAGTTGGCAGTCTCCCGCATCATAAAGTTTAAATAATGGTAGTTTAACATCAGATGTACCCACAGCTGTATTGCCATTAGCTCCATTACGGCATGCAGTAAGCCCTTCCTGAGCTGGGTACCCCCACCTTGCCCCACCAACAGCTTGCTTCATGCAGGATTTCACCAGGAATGATCAGCCAAGCACAAACCACTCAGTACTAACAGCAGGAAAAAGAAAAAGGAATAAAACCCAACACAAACCCCATGCCTTGAAAAGTTTAGTGATGCAGCTGGCTGTGAAAGGTATCTTTAAAACAAAAGGAGGAAAGGAAGGAAGGAATAAAGCATAGAGCAGGGGCAACACGTTTTGGAGATGCTGTTGCCAATCTTGATCACTATGATGACATTTACCATTGCAGGATACAATTTCTTCCTGTGAAGTAACAAAAAATATTCTTCTTTACACAAGGGATTATCAAATTAATTCAGTGTGTGTGCATGCTGAGGAGTATTAATTGATCATTCAATCTAAACCAGTCAATATTTCTTATGGAAACAAACGAAAGCTGGGACAGTGACTGCTTTGTCCCACCATTCTCAGGTTCACCCATAGCACACTATTTTCAGTGGAAAAGCTAAACTCACAGAAATGAGAGATGCCAGGAGGGTCAGAAATTGGGAATGAGGCTGCCAAAAGTCCCACCTGCAAATTAGCTTTTTCAACCAATTCATTCTCTGTCCCATCAGTCCCTCTGCAATTAGTCATAGGATGACGCTGAAGAGGCATAATAACTGATATCATCTGCAAACATATAATTAAATTTGGGGAATGCACAACCTAGAAAGCCCAAGCCAAGCCTACAGCCTAGCCACAGCTCCTGTTCTTCAGAAAACCTCTTTGTAACAGAGGAATTTTGCAGAAATCAAATGAGAACTTGAAGACAGGAATCCCTAAAGCAAAAGGAGTTGATGAACAATCACCTGGTTTCAGAGCATCCTGCACTTATCAGGACACCATCACCAGTCTAAATATCACCTTTCTCCAGTTAATGCTGTAATACCAGATTTTCAGGGCCTTTTTTTTTTTACTTACTTCCTGTTGTGCTCAGCTGACAAATCTAACTACGCTGTGCCAAAAAAAGAAAAAAGTTATCAGCACAGAGCGTGACTCTGGTCAAAAAGTACTTTTTACATCCCGTATGCAGATTCAGCACATCCCTGGCACAAAGATGAAGAGACACCTCCCAATTTAATCTTGAAACACAACTTGGTAAGCAGAAAGCAACAAGAAAAGGTGTTTTCTCCCCACTCTGATTCAGCTGACAATGTCAGCAGCAAAGTGGAGCAGGTATGGTGGCAAGAGGTAACACTGACACAGCTGCTCCCTTCTCTCTCAGAGCAGAACATGGAAGTTTGGCAGAGAGCTGAAGCCTCAGAAACCAGACATGTAAGAAAAACCCAAAAGACCTCAATCTCTCTTTTTTACCTTCAGCAGCACCAGCACTTCTTAATTTCACTGCTTCCCAGGAGACAGGTCTCCATGCCCAGGTGTGCTGAGCGTGCTCCATATTATCCGAGGGAACACGAACCCCTGAGTTATGGGGGCTTTTTTACCTTTTTTTCCCTTTCCTAGGTCATGATATCCTTATCTGAGCTTGCAGAGCACATCATCTAGACAAACTGCTGTCTCTCTCCCCCAGTTGCACCCAGGAGCACACTTGCATGAGGAAAATAAAAGGTGCCCAAGGTTTGAAATACGGCAGTGAGCATCCCTTTAACGCAGCCATGGGAACTGCCAGCAGAAAGAGCTTCACAGGGGATTTACAACACAGATTTCTCTGCTACATGAGGTGGGGAGAGAAATCTGCAAAGAAGGCAAATCATCATTTAAGTTTATTTATGATTTATCTTCTTTATTCCAGCAGCTGGAGAAGAATTTAAATTGGCATTTCCAGTGCTTCTCTGGAAACACCTGAACCACCACACACCCATGAAGCTCAGTAAAAGCCCTGAACTACATTGGCAATGACTAACAAAACACAGTGTGTGCAACCCTGCTGCCACCTTATCCAGACAGAGTGTTAAAATGAGTGGAACTAGCAAAAAATTTCAAAGAAATTAATAAAATGAGAGACTTGATCAAATCTTTCTCTCTGAGCTACACAACCTAAAGCTCACTCATGAAAACATAGAGGAAAAAATCACCAAAATCCCAGATTCCAACTTGAACATCCAAACACAGGACTTCTGCAGCTCCTTTAGGCATCACAGGGCATTTCTGCATGAGGGCTTTAAAACATTCCTTAACTTTTCTCTCCTGAAGGATCCCATCAGCTTTTCCCCAGCCCTCTCACAGCCAGATGGAACAGCAGAGCAGTGGATGCCTCACTGCCAACATCAGCTGATAGTGCTGCAATGATCCCCATGGGCTCTTCCAGGGTTATAAATGGTATTGATTTATTCAAAATCATACTCAAGGGACAACAAAACATCCCTGCTACAGAGGCACTTCTCCCTGACCTGGGGGGAAAGAAGTCCTTCACTACAGTTACAATCAGAATTACTCCACAAAGTATTTTGATCCCACTTGGATTTGCCCCCACCAAGCACAAGGCAGGCTGAGGAGCACAGGGGAGCACAGCCCAGGACACACAGCTGCTCTTCCAGCTCCAGGATTATTTAGGGTTTGTATTTGAGGGGGAGAAAGACAGATGCTTTCCAGCACACACAACCCATGTCTGTTTTCCTTGCCACCATGAGAAGCCTGGCATTGTCTGTCCCCTGGAGCATGGAACAAATGCATACTTGACCTTCCCATGCCACACATTCTGGGTGAGCACCAGCCCTTGGAGGGGCTCCAGGACCCCCATTCACACTGCACACCTGACAAGGCCCTGCTGGGTCACACCAGACATCAGACTTCATGAATTGTCTCGCCACTGCTCCCTCCAGAGCTTGCTCACCTTGCACATCCACCTCTGCCTGGTACATCACCTCCTGCTCATGATTCCCAATCCTCTTCCAAACTGTCTCAATATGGCTACAGAGCACAGCAAGGCAGCAGCTTGAGGGAACAGAGATTTACCAGCTCTGAAGGTGCTCCCCACCCCACCTCCCCCAGCACCACCAGGTGTGATGCATCAGCAGGACTCAACCTTCCTTTGCCTGTTCTCACCCACACCTGAGCCCCAGGACATTCATCTGACTGATCTAGATCCCCAGGAGTCAGGGTGTATCCAGGTTACATGGCAAAAAGGGGTTTTTTACTTCAAATGAAGCACAAGAAAAAATGCCAAAAAACTTTGGAAAATTTGTACTTTCTATTTTAAAAAATTTATTTTAAAAATATTTAAATCCACAGTGTTTTAGGGACAGAGCAATTCTACTGATGAGGCCCTTTCTACTAACATGGGTTGTCTGAGATCCACCTCATGAAGGTTTTCCCTTCCTGATCCTTGCAATGCCTTTCCCATTCACAACACCTGGGGATCACAGCCCTTCAATGAGGCCTCAGCACAACCTCTGCCCAGCAGAGCTCAGTGCTCAGGTACTGGCAGAGAGCAGCACAGTAGCACCAGCAGGGCCTTCAAAAAGAGTGTAGAATTCTGGTTATTTATATAAGAATGCATTTGATACCTCTGCTTGCCTTCACCTGCATTTTGCCCCACATACAAATCAAAATTTGCAATTTGTAAACTGCTGACTTTAATGACAGTGGCGTTAAAGCAAGAATGTGGAGGGCAGGTGCTGCAGTTAACCTACCACAATGAATTACAGAATATCCTGAGTTAGAAGGGACCCGTAACAATCACTGAACCTCTTTTTTGTTTCTGTAAGATTTACTGGGGTCCCACCCTTAATAATAATTTCAGAATCCTCTGAAACCAATGGGAGCTCCACCATTAACATCAGTGGAAACACAACTCCTGGTTGTATTTATTCCCTCCAGACTGCCAAGCTATATTTAAATCCCTTTCCTCAATCGGAAGGAACTTAACCAACCTGGAAAACAACAAATCAATGCTACTTGCACTGCTTTTCATGTCTGACTCCACATTAATGCTGTGTCAGACACCATCAGCGTCAGCACAGGCAGTGCCAGCCTTTGCCAGAACTGTTGTATTTTCTCAATGAAAAAGGGAAATAGGTAAGAAGAATGAGAAAATCATTAATTTCCCAGGATCATTTTTGTGTTGTACCTCCCCTGTAATTTGGGCAGGGCTTCTGCCTCTGGAAACAAGAACTAGGAGGAAGAAGCTGTGGCTGCTCTGTCCCTGGAAGTGTTCAAGATCAGACTGGAGGGAGCTTGGAGCAAACTGGCAAGAGGAAGATTCCCCTGGCCATGGCAGGGGGCTGGAACAGATCATCTTTAAGGTCCCTTCCAACCCAAACCATTCCGTGTATCCACACTGAGAGCAGTGATTTCCTTACAGCACAATTGGTGGATGGAGAATTAGTTTCCTCATCAGTGAAGATGATCCCAGCTGGGAGACTCTGCTTTCTGCACCAGATCAGGATATTGCCAAGCAAACATTGAGCCAAAACTCAACATTGTGCTGTCAAAGAAAATTCTCCTAAGTGCAGCAGCCACCTCCCCATGGTCTTCAAAAACCAGATAGACTGTGGCATCTATTTGCCACTGTTTAATAAGCTCTAGTTAATGGGTGAGAGTTGTTTGCAGCATTTTCATGGTCAGGTTAACTCATTTCAGAAAAATACAACTGCACTTACAAGGAAACATCAAAAACAGACAGTAAAAACATAGAGGGTTTATGCACATCTTTTCCTGATGTGTTTAGTTGCATTTGAAACTGCTTTTAATTGCAGATCTATACAGCTGTGTGAGCTGGTCACTGCTGGGCTCCCTGGGAATCCTGCAAGGCAGAGGGACAAGTCAGAGTGTCACAGTCAAGGATTTATAGACTGCAACAGCAGAAGCCATGTGAGTGGAAAGATTCAATTCCTTGCTGCTGAAAACTAATTGGATCTAGGAAGGGAGAAGATGTATACAGCTGTATGGAAAGGGAGATGAGTATGGAAAGGCTCCAAAACCAGTGCATTTGGTAAGCAAATGTTGTCCCACTGAAATTCAGAAAAGTCTGCAAAATTATTTTATGTCTTCTCCAATAAACATTCAGTAGAATATAAGGAATAAAATTAATCCCTCTGTACAAAAGATGATTTAAATACATTCTGCTACTAAAACTTTGTGCAGCTAAGAACTTGTAGCAAAGATTGAAAAGAGTGTTCACAAAAGCAGTGAACATTACATACGCAGTAAAAATACAGAGGAGATTTGCACACCAATTAAAATACAAACCCATGGCAATGTATTCTCCCTGTTAGGTCTCCTAAAGCCCTAAACAGGGTACACTGCAGTAGACTGTGGAGAGAGAAATGGGTGTATTTTCAAATACAACAGAAACTGCTTTGCTGAAAGACAGGAGAGCTCGTGGCTGTTTTCGGTGCACCATGGACCTTAAGGATGCTGATATTTAATAAACCTTAAGGACCAATAAAGAACATAAAATAATCCTTAAAAAACACCAACAGGGCCTTTCAGAAACCATAAACAAAATTCCATGAGATTTTCACAGATTTACAGCCCATCAGCTTGGCTGTGTGCTAAGGGGAATCCCTTTGGCCACAACCTCATCCCATCAGCACAGCATGCAAGCAGCATTCCCAGGTACTGCTCCTGCTGAACCAACTCACACCACAGATCCTGGAGGAGCTGAAGAGCAGCAGGTTCAGCTGTGCCACAGCAGGGACATGCAGATTCTCTGGCTTGGGAACTCACTGCCAGGCTGGTCCCTGCAGGAGCACAGCCACGCTGGCAGCAGGGCTGGCATCAGCACTGCCAGGACCTGCCAAAGCCCAGCTATCTCAGACAACTGGGCATGCATTCTGGACAGGAGAAGCTCTAATCCTCTCCTTGAAGCTTTGCAGCCCAATTACATTATAACAGTATACACACTATCAAAGCTCTGCATCTGAGCTGGATTATTAGAGAGCTGAGACCAGCCATTTTAACAATTAATTTTTGGGTGGCATTCTTCTGCATGTTTGAGCAATGCTGCTTTTTCACCAGACATGCTTTTTAGCCAGAAAAATAGCTTGAGTGCATTACAGCATTTTGTTCACTTGCAAAACTGAACTTCTTTGAAAAATTCAAAGTTTAACCAATTGATTTTGCTTCTGGCAAGTCTCACTGTGTGTAGCTTTGTTGAGTGTGTAGATCTGCACTCTGGAAGAGCTACTTATCACCTGCATGATCTATTTATGGAAGAATTGACAAATATCCATTAATACAGAGCTAAAATCTAGAGCATGGTCAATATAGAGCAAAGAAATCAGAGCAAAGAATAAGAAATTTTCTTTGATGGACAATCCCAACTTCCATTGCCTTTGCTTTGTAATGCAGCAGGAGCAAGAAGGATAAATGACAGAAGGGACGGGGATGTAAAATGCTGATACCCATTCACTTTGTTTTGTTTGTGGCTTGTTTATTCACGGATTTCACATTAAGTTTACCTCTGGAAAATCATATAGGAATTTATCACCATGTCCCGTCAAAATGCCATGTAAATATTAACTACCCTTAATTGCTGTGCAGTTGGTGTTAATGAACGTTTTCCTTGATGCAAAGAAGTTTCCATATGCAGCTGAAGTGAACAAATCCTTCTAAATCTTTTACATTTTCCTGTCACATCATCAAAACTGTTATGTGGGGCTGTGCCAGAAGAAGGTGGAGGAGCAAGATTCAGACAATGGCAAGGAGGGCTGATTTTTTGAGACAAGAGACTTAACCTCCCAGCCTTGTGCATAAACATCTCATCAAAATTCAGTGCTTAATAGCAAGTGGATTCTTGGCACAGTGATGAGATTAGAAATTGTGATCTAAAGCCTTACACGTGGATTGCTTCTCTCATCCCAAACTATTCTAGTGCCCAGACTCTGGGTTATTTTATTTTTCCACATTGAAGCAAGAGAAAAACATTGATGACCAGATGTAAACAGAAACACTGTCCTTGCCAGCTGAAAAACAGGTCTCCATGCCACATTTTCTATTAATGCTGTAAGACTCAGCTGTCTCTAAAGATGTGTTTTCCTGCTTTCCAATTCCACAATGCCCAGTGACAGTGGATGGCAGATGTCACATAACTGACATTGCTGGCTCCTGACACTGCAAGGCAAGGGGGACAAATGAAACCTCCTGCAGAAGGTGTGCACAGCTTCCCTGCTGCTTTTCTGGGAGAGATTCACAAGGCTGAGCCCTTCCCACTGCCCAGGCTCAGGGCTCAGCCAGACCTCCTGTACACAGTTCTCTCAATCAGGTTCTTGTCAGCAACCTTGGTGCAAAATAAACACAGAGAGTGAGACCACATCACTGAGTGTGTTAACTTCCAGAATGCACAAAACATCACAAAATGAACCTAACATACTAATCATTCTTTTTAGTAACGTCTTTACAAGATAAATGATGGCTCTGTTTTTTTCTTAATAAAAATAAAATTACATGAAGAGACAGCAGTATTCATATTTATGATGCATTAAATGGACCCTAAAGCTTTCCTGTCTTCAATGTAACTCAGCCTCTAATAACCTATTAGCATGAAAATGACAGTCAAGCTGATGTAAGCCTAGATGCCTTTTCGAGATACAGTTTCCTCTCATACTGCAGAGACACTCTTCACATCAAGCCAAGATATGAAAAAAAAAAACCAAGCCACCCCTTGAAGTGCTCCAGAACTTATCAAAATATTTGAATGCTTTTCAAAACACATCTTGGCTCTTTTCTCTGAATGTAATCAATACCTTTCTCTTTCAATTAGACACATGGATGCACATATTGAAGTATTAAAAAAAACCCTTTGGATGGGTTGTCCTTTTCAAAACTGTACTCTCCTTGCTCTGTTCCTGTCCTACCTTGTCACCTCAGCATTGTTGGTTGGGACTTTTGTCTCTAGTTTCAGGGACAGCAGTATTTATTTCAGCATGGACATCTCTTCCATCCCAAACTGGAGGCTCCTGGTCACACAATGACACCAACTCCCAGCACAGCTGGGTACTGCAGGTCCTCCCAGCACAGCTTCATCTGCTCAGCCCAGCTCATCTGATGCTGCTGCTCTTCATGAGGCAGGAGTGTTGCAAGCTGCCTGTAAAGCTTTTTGCTGTGCTTGTGTGTCTACTTTATTAATTCTCACAATTTCAGTGCAGTTAGAGCTCAAAAAGGTTATTCACAGCTCTATTACGAGGTTCACAGCAGCAATAATTTGTGTATCTCCTGAAAGGTTTCTAAATAAACACAGCCGTATGAATGCCTGAAACACAGCCTCATTCCCAGCAGACTTGGGTATTACTTCAGCAGTTGAACTGTAAACTTACAGAACAAAATAGGCAACAAGTGATAGGATGAGAGAAAATGGCATCAAGTTGCACCAGGAGAAGTTTAGACTAGGTATTAGGAAACATTTCTCCATGGAAAGGGTTGTCAAGCATTGAAACAGATTGCCCAGGGATGTGGCGGAGTCGCCATCTCCAGAAGTGCTCAAAAAATGTGGATGTAGCCTTGGGGACATGGTTGAGTGGTGACCATGGTGGTGCTGGGTTGATGTTTGGACTTGATAATCTTAAAGGTCTTTTCCAACTTTAACGATTCTGTGATTCTGTGATAGTAATATAAACTTTTTCCACAACAATTAATTAGCACCACTGTGATTTACCATCCCTTTGTTCCCCTGAACAGATGCAGCACACACATCCCTGAAGGAGTCATTTAAGCCACACAAGGCCGAGCCTGGCTTTGTCAAAGGGATTTTGGCAACCTGCAGTCCCAGACCAGGAAGCTGAAGCTGCTCACAGGCTGCCTGAGCTGCAGCTCTGTGCCAGCACTGTGAGCAACACCTCCCCCAGAGTTCTCACATCAAAAATCCACCTTTCCCTTTCAAGGGCATTAATTTTTATGCCAAACCAACATGCAGGTTAAGCCCCCAACTCATCACCTATCTCAGGTACCCTAGGACAGCCCACACAGGATTCCCTTCTCCCCAGAGGAATCCACACCCTGGGCATGTTATTGACCACCACCATTGCATCTCCTACAAAGCACACCCAGACATCCTCCTGCACATGCTGCAGGTTGCTTTACCAACATCTTGAATCAGTGCTTGACTCTATTAATGCCCAAGAAAACATCTCTGTGTCAGCTTCTCTACTCATTAGGAGAGCTGGTGCCACCTCTCTTGGAGAGGGAAGAGGCTGTATGCATCAGCTAAGAGAGTAAATGAGACACTTTCAAGCCTGACACAATTCCTTCCAGCTCTTTGAATGCATTGCAAATTTAATTGCAATTTCTTCTGTGATTTTCTATTTTGAGGTTGTAGTTAGATCCTCTGGGCCTATGAGGAGCGATGCTGTGTAGTTACCTAGTAAGAACGTTGGAATTCATGTCCTGAAGTTGCTTCATTAGTTTACTTCATGCTTTCCAAATGATCAAAGCAGATCTAAATTTTTCATTAAGAGGAAAATTGCACCTTTTGCATGGTAGAACAACTGGGTTAATTGCCAACATTAATATTATATTTGTTTCTCAAGAAGCCTCCAAGAATTTCTATCATAACTTAATAAATATGAATCAGGGCATAGTCAATTCAGAGAACAGGGAAAGCTGGGTCCTTCCTTCAAGCATTTATACACATCACCAGCCGTTTGGACCTGCTATTTTAGTTTTACATTTTGGGATGAGCAACCACCTACCTCCAACAGCTCATTTTTGCACTGAATGGGAAATCTTAGAGCACAGAAAATATAAGTTTTTATTGGAAGGAGGCTTTTATCCAATTTTTCACATTGAGCCTGATTGTTTTATATTTTAGTGAAAAGCAACTGTCTTCCTTTATAGCTAAAAACATGTAACGTATCTTGGAGCCTTTAATGAAGCCTGAATATCTTCTCAGGATTTTCCTTAGTAGTTCAGTAGCCTATGGTCATCACATTGATGTCCAGATAAGAAAAGACACTACAGGTACCATCAGGTGAATTTTCACAGACTGGATTTAAGCAAAGAAGATGACTCTAAACAAACCCCCCACTACAAACAGGTACTGAATTTGAAATCTGGCCTTGGTGAGGTGATGTCCACGGCTGCTCCCTGGCAAGTCAAAGGGAAGATGTGGGTAGGGAAGGGAAAGATGCTTTGGCTCCATGAAAACCTCAGTTTCAAGCTCAGATGGTTGGTACCAGTCAAACCTGCTGATGGATCTTAACCTGTGGAGTTGTAATCTGAACCTGAATCAGCTCCAGCAATGGGAGACAGACAATGTGCACACATCACCCATTTCTTTGTGAATCTACATCATCAAAATAATGCAGCCACCCCACTCCTACAGATACCCTTCTTCTCACTTGGGCAGAAGTGACACATTACGCATAAAAAGGGAACTTTAATGAACAGAAATGAACTTCTAATGAAGGCAGTATTGATAAAACGTCAAGTGCAAGGGCTCTGCTCCCAACTCATTTAAATACACATGGACAGAGAAACAAGTAGCTATGCTTCCCAGGTTCCCCAGGGATGCGGCACATCTCCCTCAGCCCAGGTCCAGGGGAATGGCAGGAAGGGAGTGCAGCAATAGGAATTAATTGCTAGGCACAAGATCTATCTGTGCTGCAGAGGGTGCGAGGCTGTGTGGGACAGCTCACTGTGCCTGCACACACACCAATGCCATCCCGGCAGCACCCTGCACACTTCATGTCCAAAAAAGAGAGTAAGAACAGAAAGGATGTGTCTGGTTCCCACAGAAGAAGTAGAAATAACGGGAAAAGGATGATAAAACGGTGGGACTGCAGCAATGCCGCAGTGCGTTATTCAAAGCTCCATTAACACCATTGCAGCCAGGGACCTGCAGCGAGGGATTTTCATGTACTTCTATCACAAAGTACACTTCAAGAGAGAGGGCTCCTAATAGTCTCTGGTTTCATCTGTCTGTGCAGTGTACTTGGTGTTCCAACCTCAACTCCTTTCACCTTATTTAATGGAGAAAGTCCTCCAAAAGCACCAAGTCAGTACTTACCAGCTCGGTACACTGATGGTTCTGATACCTCTCCCGTGAATCCTAACTCCCAGCATCTACTTTGTATGTAATAAGGAATTTTGGCATTTTTGATGAACACAGTTCTGTAGATTGCATATGGGCTTCCCATTAGCTGGGCACTGGTCTGGTTGGAGAAGCAGCAAAGACAGAGCTTTGCTCCCACTGTGTGAAAGGCAGAGGCATTTGAGAGTCAAATGCATCAGTGTACCCTGAGCAGCTCCTCTGCGTGGGACACCATGGGACAACAACATGGGACAACAACAGCTGGTCCAGTGGGAAACCAGAATCTGAGCATGACCACCCTTGAAAAATAAAAAAAAGGACACAAAAATGGAGGAGGGATTTACATAGAGGCAACAGAGTAGTTTTGCACGGTGCATACAAGTAATAAACTCTATTGCAGCAAGGCTGAAGACTGGGCTTTCATCAGCTATTCCAAGGAAAACCTCTAGCACGAATTGCATTGTAGACAAGGTTTCCTCTCTGTCGCACAGGATCCTCATTTCTGGATCCAGCAATTTCAAAACAAAACAGAAGAATGAAGCACAAACATTAGGAAATACTGGATCAATTGAAATGTATTTTGATGTTTTTACTGAAAATACCAAAAAGAGAAAAGAAGCAATCCTCAGAAAAAGATTTACTGCCATCAAGACCATAACAGTTTGACATCTGTGACAAACCAGTCATTAATCCTTCCAATGTAAGCTGTATTTTCATTTTATGGAGTTGTGGGTATCAGCCAGCTTTCCTTATGGAAAACATTCTTTACTTGCAATGTTTTCACTGAAAATAAGAAGCACAACAGCCCTGAGAGAGGCTGGGCAAGGTACTATGGCACTTGGACATCCTTGAATCAATTTGAAGGAGTTCAGAGGTACTGAGGCATTTATCAAAAGGACATAGTTATAAATGCATTTTGGAGTCTTAACTATGTGGTCTGCCAACACATTAATTTTCTGTTTTCATTGCAATGTGATGTTTACAACACTCCTTCATTCAGTTTAATTAAATGTCTCCCATCATATTTACTCCAATCACACTTTATTTAGAGATCAGTAAATAAATAGTGGGATTTTGTTATTGATGATGATGTTTGGTTTTACTGTAACCTCATTACAGGATGTATTTTACAGCCTTCTGTCTCACAAATGATTGAACATTACTGCTGCAATATTACAGACCAAGTAAAATTAACACACCCTTTTACTTCTGATCCTTTTTATTAACCATCACGTTTCAAAGTTATAATCAAGCCACTGAACAAGCAAAAAACTTCACCTGACTTTAATCACCTGTTTTG
This sequence comes from Lichenostomus cassidix, assembly GCF_008360975.1. Classification (NCBI taxonomy): domain Eukaryota; kingdom Metazoa; phylum Chordata; class Aves; order Passeriformes; family Meliphagidae; genus Lichenostomus; species Lichenostomus cassidix. Next base: position 8,697,408 of record NC_139494.1, read on the forward strand.
TGCTTACAGGAAAAAAAAACCCTTAACAATTACCTTTATCAACAGGAGTACAACTGGGTGTGCAGTGTCACCAAGGCACTGTCTCACCAGGTGTATTTTAAAGTCTACTTTGCTGCTACACATGGGGACTGTAGTGACTGACAGATGCACTCATTTCATGTTGCTGTTGGTTTCCAAAGTCTTTACTTAAATTTTCAGCAACATCCTCACTCTTTCCGTGAGACATGTGGATGCACAGAGGAGTTTAAAGTCATTGATTTCAAATGCTCTTGATGGAATTACTTTAAAAGGGAAGCAAGAGGCACAACAGGAGTTCCTCTGTTTTAAATAGTGTTAAATCATTGAATTGCTTCACGTATTGTATGCGCACCTAAGTTCTGACTTTGACAAGATTTGAAATGGTTTTTCTAGAGGAATAAGTGAGCTCCATGTGGAGCCACAGAGATGGGCTCGGTGTAATCAGGTTTGGTAATCACACCACCCCACTGAAAAGTAAGAAATGCATCTTAAACACTCCTATATCCAAGGAAAAGTGTGGATTTGGCATTTGGAATTGATGTTACAGTTAAATCACAGAATGATTTATGTTGGAAAAGACCTCCAAGATCATTGAATCCAAACTTTGAGTTCTTACAAAAGAAGCCTCTGGCTTCTCCAAGGCTGAAGAAAGTTAGGGATGCAATAGCAGAGTGCACAGTAGTATTAATTAGGAGAGGTTAAACATTTGAGGAAAGAGAATGTGTTAGCCAGTTCAACTGCAGGTGTCAGTTGATTCTATTAATTAAGTTTACCTTTGTAAAATAATTAAGTTTTAATAGTCTGCGAAAAGACTCCATTTTACTCACATCTCCTTTGTGAAAAGATCATTAAGGTTTAAAACACCAAGACCTGAGGTTGGTTGAGACCTTGCAGTAAAGCCAACAGCCTTAAGGTGTCTTTCAAATGTGGGCAAGACATTATGAGGTCATATGCTCAAATTATATTACATGCTCATATTGCTCAAGTTATTTACAAGTTTCTTTTTTCTCTATCACTCTCTCTGCTTGTGCTGTACTGTTTCTATCCAAGAAGAACAGGGAGAAACTTCCCATTGAACTTTTATCCTTTAAGACTCTCTGGAGTATCCTTATTCCCAAGTAACCTTGCTCTGCCTGCTCCTCCATCTGTATCTCCGGCCTTACCTCTGCAAACAGGAGAGCAACATCGCAAGAAAATTTGTAATACCCTTAAAACATCCTGTGAAAGGATGTGATTTAAGAGCCTTATGCACTGATCTAATTTAAACATGCTTGGCTGGCCAGAAGTAGACTATTTTTGGAAAAAAAATTATAAACCTACCATGGTCCTTCCCTAGTAGGAACTTGAGCATTTTCCATTACAAGGTATTTCCACCACTTTTACACATGCCTGGTCCCACACTGCCAAAAAGCTGCTTCAACACATCAGCTTGATATCCCAGCCAAGTGTAGAATTTGCACCAGTCTCTAAGTACCCCTGTTGTCTTTCCATTCTCACACTATTCACCTCTTTAGCTCCTCCTCTGCATCTCCTTTCTAGTAAAGCTCCTGAAAAAGAGGAGCAACAACCAGGCAGCTAAATGGATGAAATGAGATCTTTACTAATTTTAAATGTAGATGCTTTGGTTTTGTCTGTACTGGGCTTTATTCTAAGAGAAAAGTCCAAGATCAGTTTTTATCAAACTAGCAAATAGCCTTATAGTTTGAAAATCCATACTGGGATGAACTGTCCTTATCAGATAAAAACACATTCCTACAGTGACTTTTGACTGTCTGTACCTCTTATCTTAATATGCAACTGAGGAAGCACTTTCTTCATAAGCAAAATTTTCAATCACCAGGACCAGAAACCTCTGCAAATGTGTGGTCAGAGTTGCTGGCTGGACAGTGGGACCTGTTGTCATGGGTTTAGAAGGAAATTTAGACAACCCTTCAGTGAAAGTTTCAGTGCACAGTTGCTACTTCATTTCATACTGAAAATATCATTCATGTAAATCACTTTATCAGGTGATTTTTCTGAGTCAGTATGGTTATTCCCACACTGATTGCACCAGAAAGTACTTTGCCACATCAGTAAACTCCTGCAAACATTGTCAGATCATTTTTCAAACTGATCATGGGAAAAGCTTCTCCTTATTCTCCCTGACATCTGAAGGGAACCATCCCAGCACATCACTAGGGAAGGCCATGCAAAACCCCCCAGAAGGATGCAGAGTGAACTAGAGATGTGCATAATTATACAAACATTTGCAGGAATACGCAACAGCAAACAGCAGCAGCTAATCCCACAAAATCCTCCGAGAGAACAGGAAGATTTTTCACTCCCTAAAACGTGATAATGAAAAAACAATTCCCAGATGTTCCACCAGATGAAATCATCTTGTTTGAAAGTTTATAATCATATATGTTAAATGCATCGGTCCACTTTCAAGATTAGAGATAATGATCTTACATTTTTACTAGAGCCCTTCATCCACGGGGATTTGATGTGAGCTTACACAGGCACTCCAGGACTGCTGCAGTTACCTCTGGCTTGAGAGGTAGCAGCTGTTTAATATCACTGCATATGCTGTAAACAACACACTGCCGTACAGAATAAATAAAGAAAATTCATCAGAGGAAGGAGGTTAAAGAAAAGCCTCCCTCAAAGCTTCACTTTTCCATAGAAGAGCTCAAGAGAAGAAAAAAGGATGACATGCATCTCTAAAAGGCAAGAAAACCACAAGGATTTTTTATCTGTTGGGAAGCACATCCTGCATTTGAGGCAAAGACATGAACTTGCAGCTGTCCAGACCCAATGCAAGGACCATGGAGGGGAGCAGAGCCCCAGCCTCCCCTGGCTGGGCAGCAGCACCACCTCCTTGGCTTGGCCACAGGAGAGATCTGGACTTGGCACAAGTTCAAATTGGCTGTGAACAAACCCAGTGCTGTGGCCATACTGACCCCTGAAAAGACGCCCCAACCTTGGGACCACGTTGGCTTTCTTCACTTCCAAAGAGAAGGACTGTCATCAAAAAAGTTACTGGAGAGCAAAAGAAGTGGCATTAAAGTCTTCAAGATAATTTCCTCACCTCTGCCTTGCAGGGTCACAGCAGAACAGGTCACTAAATACAGAGTGTCATTATGGGATGAATGGAAAAGCAGGATCACCCCCTCAAGAACTCTCTGCAAGCTGACCTTGAATGCTAATTTACAAACAAAGCCTTTGTTTTCTGCTCTCAAGTGCAGCCCTTGAGCTTTATCAGGTAACTGGAGATGGTAGAAGAGAAGATGTTTAACCTCTCCGTCTTTAAATCATGAGGAGTCAGCAGAAAGCAGCAGCACAGAGAAAAGCCAGGGAGTCATTACTGGAGCTGTGGCATGAAATAAAGTACAAGTGAAAGAGGAAACCTTCCGATTGATTTTAATAGGTTTTGAATTAAGCTCTTCAAACTGGAGAGCAGAGCTGAAGAGATACACAGATGAGCAGACTGAATGTCACCACTACAGATGATATCACCAATTCCCAACAAAAAACTCTGTAGTAAAGGGCATGTCTGAACACTGTGATTGAGGTACAAAAGTGGGAGGATGTATTGCAGTTATTCACTTCTGCATTCTTGACTTTATTCTTTTTTATAAAGATAAGCTCAAGGCACAGAAATTGTTGAAGGGCTTTGACCTTCCTTACATACCTGCAAGTCTTCATACACTTTCCAAAGAAATATTCCCAGAAAAATAACTGCAGCTTGCTGTTAACATTCTGGGCTGAAGGCTCCGCATGGCACACATCCACTCTTTCCTCATCACACAGTTTGAGGCCAAACTAATCAATAACAGCTTCTTAATGCCAATGAATTCAAAGCAGCAGTTTGTTTTTAAAATGAAAAGTTACTGAAACAGAACTAAATATTGCCTAAATCAAATTAGCTGCAGTAGCAATAAATAATTAAAGTAATAACCTAGTTCATAAATAGAGAACATAATTTAATTAATTTTACCACCACGTATATAGCAATATCAATAGTGCAGCAAGATGGAGTGCAGGTAGCTAAGGCAGTTTTGCATCCAGACACAAGCAGCACAATAGCAAAATGATTGTATATATATAAAAATCAAATCCAAGCAGTAATAGAGTACTTTGGAAGAATAAGTAGCTGTTGAGAGGGAGATAACTGGCTCAAGCAGGGAGACACTGTGTACGTGAAATACATTTTGCAAGGCTGAGGGAGAGATAAGAAGGACAGAGCAGGATGAGTTATTTGTGGTACAATCTTCACTAGCCCTGCATAAAGCACTGTGCTCATGATCTATTCCTGCTGATGCCACCACGTGCCCTTTCCTGTGTTCCCCATGACCATCGACAAATCTGTAAAGGCTTCAGGCTTCTCTCACCTCCTACAGGTAAGCAACGAGGAGTGAAATCCAGGACAGTCAGTACTGCAAACGGGATGAGCTGGTGGGTTTGTGCCATGCCTTCCTGGCTCAAGCATTACTGCATTTACACTAAATGTATGCTTAGGCTCCCAATCCCTGCTTCCTGCACTCCCAGGTTTTGGGGTCCCTTTATTTAACTGAATGGAGGATCAGAGATGGCCATAAAATTAAGGCCTTTTTTTTCTGTCTGAATCTCCTGTTTGTAAGAAAAAAGCAAGTGTGCATACCCATATTCTTCTTTCATGACTCTGGATCACAAGTACACACATCTGCCTTTCCTTCACCAAAGCAAAACCTTTAGGGATGAGTGAGCTCTGTTTAAATAATGAAATACAAAACTGAAGAAATTTTGCAAATGTCAGCTGCAGAGTATTGCTCCAGTACTACAGTATTAACAAAGCCTCCCTCTACTCAAAGAAAGTTGTTACAAAATACCAGGAAAACACTTAGTTACCTCAGGCTGTTGAAATGTTTATTTGTTTTTAAGGAAGGTAAGTGCAGCCCTTGCAGTCTCATCTCTCACTCAGCGGAAAGCACTGCCTTCCCCTGAGAGAGCTCTAAGAAGCTGTTTCACAGAGCTGTGTATTACAAAGTCATTGGAGGCTGGTCCATTCCACAGAAACATCTATCCAAAATAATTCAGCACAGCTAAACAGAAAAGTCATACCCACTCTTGACAGTGGAGTTCTCCTCTAAAGATAATTCACCTCCAGCATCCTCAGTGCTGCTTGTTAAAGGCAGGGAGGGTTGCTGGAAGGGGCACAGAGATGTCTGACAGACAGAGGGGTGCTGCTCCTGGAGGTGCTGGCTGGGATGTGGAATTGTCACTTTCTCTTTCCCTTTAAGCTTGCCCTTGCTTGAAGAGAGGCTCTGAACACAAACACCACGAAGGTGCTCTTTCAAACCATGCTCCAGCAGTAACACAAACCAGGCATTTCATCATTATTCTCTGCACGCAGCCACATCCCTCTGTATGTTCTGTATGATCTCTCCAGCCGTCAACAAAACGGGAGACCGAGCAGCTAAAGGCCAAATTTGCAAACACAGCCAAGCACACAACTCCCACTGCTGCTGCTGGAGACACAGAGTGAGCAGAACGGGCTGAGGGGAGTGAGGGCACCTCAGCCAGCAGACCTGGCCCACAGCAATGCTGCAGGGCGTGGGAAGCAGACCATGGCTTCCAGGGAAATTTGGGGCAGAAGGACAGCTTTCTATGCAGAAGTGAGGCCAGCAATACTCTGTGGAGCAGAGCACGCAGCAAGCTTTCAGCATTGAAAGGATGCCAGTATCTGTCACGGCATGCCAGGCTAAAATGCCCTGTGTTTCTCTTTAGAGTGAACCTAAGGATGTCAAGCATTTTCTTTTGAGTTCTTCCACGGGAAACCACTGGCTCCAAATATGCACACAGGAAAAGCAATGGAAAACACCAGTAAGCACCAGCAGCTATCCAGCAAACAATTTTTGCAGAAAGCAAATCCATCTCTTTGGCTCCTGGAAGTCACTGCCTCTCCTCCATGAATAACTAAGTCAATCTGGTTTTAGGTTGGTAAACCAGACTAGGCCTGGGGCTTTTGCCTTCCCAAACACTTGCTTCCCTTTTGCTCCACTCACTCCTCCCTCTCATCCTCTCTAATTGTTACAGGATAGAAATTGGGATCTCCCTCACCTTCCTGCACCTCTCTTCTGGTTTCCCTCTCTGCAGCAAGCAGAGTCCCTGGCAGCCTTTCCATTTTGCTGCTGCTTTCACAGGAGATCCCATCAACTTTCCTTTAGCCAGTAAGTGTCCTTCCAGAGCAGATCTTTGAAGCTCTTTCTTAAGAGACTTGCAGGATCCCTTTCCCTGCCCACCTGCACATCATGCAGCATTGCACAGCAAGGGCAGCAGGACCCAGAGACATTTTAATGAGGCTCCCAAAGATGCATCTTCATATAATTTTACATTTAACATCTGACTGTATCAAGCACACTTCGATCTGAACTATGTTGCAGAAAGGAGCTCTACTGGATAAAGGACCAGAAGAGCACAACAGATGAAGCCCTCACTGAGCACAGAGGTCCCCACAGGACACAAAACCTCTCAAGGCTTCTGATGGGCAAATTGCAGTCCTGCCTCATGCATTTCCTTCTACACATCCATCAGTGGGGGACAACAGTCTGAGTGACAGCCTGTCCGCCCCTCCTGTCTCAGCAACTGAAGTACGAGAGAGATGTCCTGCAGATCTTGCAAGGGATGCTGCTAAGGAATATTTAAACCTCATGCATCAATATCAGGCAAGTTCTGACCCAACTATCCCAGTGGCCCCCAACCCATCAGTAATTTTAGCAGCTTGCTGTACCTGGCTCTGTCCCTGATCCACAAAGTGCCATCAGCTGAACCTGGGCAGAACGCAGAGTACATCTCTGGCACACACACAGAGCTTTATTTTAAAGAGACCAAAATACTTCAACCACCCCACACAACGTTTCTAAGTTTACCCAGTGTTATCCCCGTTTCACACATGAGAAAGGTTACTTGCTACAATTAAGATAACACAGTGACTTTTAGGGTAAAAACCCAGTCAATAAAATTCAACATAGGATGATGAAATCCATCTGCTAACATATATATAGTCAACATAAATATACAAAGAATTCCTGGTATTTTAAAAATTGTGTGACTAGGAGTTAAATTATTTCTGCATCCAAGTCACCCAGCTATAGGGATTAGACTCATGATAGTCAAGATAGATCTTAGGGCCTCCAAACCCATTACGACCAAACAACAGGTTTATCAGTTACACCCTGACTTGCCAAAGTAAAGCAACTTATTGATGAAATAACGCACACAAACCCAGTAAATCCATACCCTCAGCACAAGCAGTGCTGATACAGGACAAAGCATTGGAGCACCAGCATCCCAGAGGAGCCAGAATCTCCCTGCTGCTCTTTCCAAAGCCGTGACTGCTTTTCCACTTACAGCTTGTATTTAGATCAATTGATATTACCTCCCCTTTACACTTCCCTCACTGCAATCACGACAGAGGCACAAAATAGCAACTGAATGAGGTTTGCATACGGAGAAATCACTGAGACTAACTAAGCTCCAGGAATCAATAGGAGTATTTTTAACCACTCTCATAAAATTTCTTCTTTGCCTCTAGTTTGCTACTGGAAGTACCAGAATAGATGGAGCCTCTCAGGCACCAACAGTTTAGTTCATGATACTCTGGTTTGCTTCCTCAAAAGCTTTAGTAAGACATGAAGTGTCAGGGATGGGGTCTTGGCTCATGACCTTCAGTGATCAGACACTTCGCTGTGCTCCTAATCTTCAAAACAAAATACAAACATCATCAAGAAACAGCAGCAGAAACTTCTTCTTGTGCATTTTCCTCCTTCAGGTGATACACTAAAAACATGATCCACATTAGTCCCACGTAGAAAGAAGAGCTTTCTTCTCACCATGTAAAAAACCCTCACTTTTTCAGACAAATAATTATGCAATTACACAAATAACTGTGGGACTGCAAATCTCACTAATACCAGCATATCTCAGTGAGAGGGTCTCATCTTTTTTGCCAACAAAGAGACAACAATTACAAAGGGAAATGCTAAAGGCTGCACTCCAGTGTTGCAGGATATTCTGCTACTGACGTTTCTTGCCTTTTTTCCTAATGTAAGCACACAATTTTAATTATTTAGAGCTCAGAGTCAATAGAGTTGGATCAGCAACAATGACAAACTGCCACTGTCAGGCAGTGAGACCTAAAGGATTCACTAGCACTCTGTAAGGAGAAAGGCACATCATGACTATCAGATTACAGGATATTGACACTTATAGTATCATAAAGTTAAATATTATGATAATTAGTTTTCAGCTGATTTTATCTCTGAAATCACACTAGCTATGGTGATGTTTGCACTCCAGTGAACTCTGTTTTCATGTGTTTTTCCTATCAGAGGATGAAGAAGAAGGAAGCCTTGAGGGAAAAATGCATCACTGAAGAAGTGATCATTACTTTTTAACTTCTTCTATCAGAATTAATTCCTGTTAAATCCTGAATGAGGTCTCAGGGCAAGAAACAAGAAGAGAATTACAGCTAAACCCCTCACCTCTTGGTGCCAGCTGGCAGCCTGTCCAGCCTGGCTGCACCCACAGGCAGAGAGCTGGGATCTCAGAATGCAGCATCACACCCTGACAAACATCATCTGGTCTGAGTATCTGCTCCATGAATTTTTATTTTTAGCAACCTAGCTCCCAAATAAAATCTAGCTCTGGGCAAAATAATACCTCAGACACCTAATGCAGAGATTCTGCCACACACTGGGCACTCAGCTGCAATCCCCAAGTTCTCATCCAAACATGAAGCATAGACACAGAGAAATGTTTAGGGTGGAAAACATCTCTAAGATCACGGAGTCCAACCATTGACCCAGCACTGCCAAACCACCACTAACCATGTCCCCAAGTGCTACACCTACACACCTTTTAAATCCCTCCAGGGATGTGGGCTTCAGCATTGCCCTGGGCAGCCTCTGCCAGGGCTTGACAACCCTTTCAGCAAAGAAAATTTTCCAAATATCCAATCTAAACCATTTCATGTGATAGCATGAAGTCAGCAGCACTCTTCATGGCACATATCACCCCTAGATAGATGAGAACCTTGGCCCCACTCTCCAGAGGACAGAATGAACTTACAGCTTGACTTAGGGGACCCTCACAGCAGCATGGCCCCATCCATGCTACCAACAAGAAAATTCCAAAATATGAGATCTAAATTGTAAGCTAGAAAGTAAATAAAGTGGAAAGGAAATATGCCCATCTCAGACTCTGCTGTCATCCCCCCATTACAGTGTACCCCCAAAGAGTTTGCTGCCAAGTCACACTCTTAGATAAGTCCTACAGTCAGTTGGCATCACAAGAAACACTCCCCAAAGTTATCTCTACTTTTTCCTTCTAAAAGGAAAGATTAAAAAAATAAAAAACCACCAAAAAACAGACAAAGGAGATAAGAACAGGAGACCTGAAAGCCATTTTTATCCTAATAGCTAGCAAACACACATCATTAGATTCTGATAGCAAGTAAAAAGACTGTGTTTGCACTAACTTTAAAACCAGCAAATTCTGTTCAAGTATAAAGGGAGTGAATTCACTATCTGACAGTTGCCATTAACGTTCTAGACCTGATGAGCAGTTCCCATGCTCAACAGCTTCCCCAATTTCCTTCTCTCTCGGTTGGTCTAGTAAAAGATATTTCTTCTCCCTACAAACCTTGACCTTCATATTCTAGTGCCTGATAAATAACCAGCACAGAAAACAGATTTTTATCTTACCTTAAAAAAGAAACTTTGTGTGTTCTCTCAAGGACTAACTGAATCTTATTAAACAAAACCCAACCCTTTGGCTTTAGAAAACTTTCCCTGTAGCTCATGGGTATGTTCCTGGAAACCTCAAATCTTCTTTCTGCCACATGGCATTGCCTGTAGGAAAACAGGGGAAGTACCAGCAATCTTTCCAGTAATTAAAAAGAAATATTAACATAGGTGGCACTTGTGGAAAATAACATCTATTTTTACTGCAGCATGTGTAGCATCAAATAGTGAGGAATTTGTTTCACTGCAGATCTAGACAATGTTTAGCTCTATCTCTGTTCATGAAGAGGCAAAATCTGAACTCATCCCTTCTCACCAGAAGTAAAAAAATAAGAAACCACAGAAAACCCCAACTTTGTAGTATTTAAGTCAGCACAAGTCCCATGTTCAATAATTATTAGCTAATTTATCTTAGCCTTGCTCAAACAGACTTCAGCTATAAGTAATGCTAGAGGGTGCCTCTTTACATGTTGGAGATATGGGACTTTGCAAGTGAGCTGAAAACATCTAGTTTGGGGTTGAGTTTTTCCAGTTTATTTCAATTGCTAACTCAACAGAGCAGTGCTGACCAATGACCTTAAAGCCCTTGGAGCCACCAGACACACGCAGAGTCTTCAGCCCAGCAGGGAGCAGCCAGCATGGGCCAGCACAGGACTTGGGGAGCTCCAGGAACACAGCAGTGCCTTCATGCCTGGATGCCATGATCCTGGAGGCTTTCTCCAACCTTACCAATTCTGTATTTCCATGACCACCTCCCCCTCCTATCCCTTCCTGAAAGAGCAGACTAGCAGACAAAATCTCTGTCCGCACAGCCGCTGAGGAGAATTTTAAGCTGGCGAAGGAGTGTTTGTTTGTGCTAAGAAAGAGATTTAATGTCTAAATTAAATAAGTGCACTATGCTTAGCTCCCACTGACAGAACGGCTGGATATTAATGGCTCTCCCGCTGGAGCTGGCTGTCTCTGGAGAGCCCTGCTCACAGCAGCCGTGTGCTGATCAGCACATCAGCAGCGAGGGCACGAGCGCACCGAGCCACGCGCGCCCTCCCCGCTCTCCCTGCTTCCACTGAGCTTCCTGGAACCGTTCTGCTGTTTTGACAGAAATCCTCTTGTCCCCTGGGAATACACTGAAAGAATGAAGAACAGGTTTGGTTTCAGGAAGGTCTGAAAATTATTGCAACAAAATCAGGGAAGTGAAATGGAAACTCCGCTGGTAGAAGACTGGGGCGAAATTAACTCCTCAATGCAAAGGAAAATAAGTTGGATACTCTTCATGATTTTCATAATGTTCCTGTTGCTAAATGAATACAATAAAACATGTTTCAGTTATGTAATTCCAAATATTAATTGCTGTGACATTTGCAACTGAAAATAAACCCACAGGTTTCCCAAAGAGAGAGAAACCCATGTTTGTGCAGAGGTGATCAGCGAGGCCAGCACAGCCCTTCTCCCAACAAAACCAGTCTCTCACCCTCCGGAGAACAGACAGCATCCTGCGAAATAATCACATTAGAGCCTCTGCCTGCTGGAAAGGCAGAGGGGTGAAAGGAAAGACAGAGGGCTGTAATTATAACTTCTGTTTTAGAATACTAGAGGGTGCTCAGTTAAAGATGCCCGAACGATGATGGGATCATCTAATCAGAGGGAACACAGCTCGGCTGTGATAAACAAGGTCTGATGAACACGCTTCCTTTGAAGAGGGAATTGCAGTGCCCGACACGCAGATCAGGCAGCATTTGTTCTGGTGATGTTATTTATATTGGGTGAACATTAAAAGGGGGTAAGAGTCATTCTCAGCATTGTCTCACAGTCAAACAGAAATCTTTTTGAAGTTCACTCAGAGACCAATTACTTCACCAGCATCTCCACACTTCCCAGGACATGTTAGGATGATCCAGTGATAATACAAACTCTGTGACTCACCAAAAAATGATCACTTAGCACTGTCTCTAACCCAGCTGACCTGTTTGGAATATATTTAGTGGCGTCATCCAAATGCAAACCTCCCCATGCAGGAAGCATTTATTATATATCCAAAAGGAAAAAGAGAGGCTTCCTGCTGCCTCTGCTCCTTTACTGCTACCTTTATGTGAAGAATTAGCTCTAGTTAGGACACCTTGTAGTACTGAGGAGCAGTCAGGGCTTCCAGGATAATTTAATGTACTTGTAAGGAATTTGTGTTAATCCACATGCTCTGCCTTACAGCAAGGAGTTGCTCCTTGCTGGTTTTGAGACCCCCAGCCCACTGGAAGCTGCTACAGTCCTACATCCAGCACCCATACTGCAGCCCAGGCTGGCCAGTTCGCCACCATGATGGCAAAACCCAACTTGGTTTTAAAAGCATGCAAAAATCTGTACTTCTCTCTAACCTTTTTTATGATTCCAGCTGCTTATTCCAAGGTCAGCATCAGGAACAGGTACACCAGTCCAGCCACCCTGAGCAGTGGGACCATGAGGTCCTCTCTGACAGACCCACTCAGCCTCATCCTGTCTGCTGCTGAGGGTCACTGCTTGCAATATCAAAACAGAGTTAGAAGAAGGTACTTCCTCATTTATCAGAATTTTCTGTGGGTCACACAGAATGAAATTATTTCATTATTGCACAGTGTTCAGGTGTAGCCTGGATCCCAACTCCTGCCCACCTGGGAATTCCCATCAGCATCCTGGGGTGCACACACAGGCACCTCCCAGGCTGGGTGGGACATCTGCTCAAATCACAGCCACCCTCCCTTTCCACAAACCACTGTTTTCCCATGAAAATGTCTCTGGCAATGGATCATCCCTCACTAATTCATGTGCCAACAGAGTTGGACATATTGATAACAGCAGAGAAACTGCATAGGGCTGCTTCCAATTTCTGGCTTCACTGATTCTATTTCCCAGGGAATAAGGGTTCCCACAATATTGATTCTGTTAAAAGCAGCTGATGAACTTCTGTATTTAACAGGCAATAGGAGTCCAAAGCCAAATATTATCTAATTTAGGGAAAACGAATAATTTTTGAAAAACAAGTATAAAGAAGAAATAATTCTGTGGAATAAAAACCAGGATAATAAAAACCCCTAACTTCAATAACTGAGAGAAAAGTTATTCTTTAAAGCATTCAGATATGAAAAGAAAAAAGATCCTATTATAGGCAATTCCCATCATAGAATTTCAATGGGAAAAGCAAAACAACTAGAAGCAGGGGCACTGCATGCCACTGTCACCTGCTTTGCAGTTGCAATGAGAAACTAAATTGAAATCTTGTAAGAAGTGACATTTTGAAAAACTTCCAAATCTGCAGATGGAAAACACAACACTTTTTTCTTGTGTTTTTTATTTTCCAAGCTAGAGCATAACTTGATGCTATTATCTGCTGGCTGCACAAGATAGATTTCAGCCTTTGCAACAACTGTTGTGCACACAAACCCCAGGAACAGATACATTGATAACCCCAACAGAGCTGGTCCCCTGTGCTGAACAAATTTAAAAGCCAAAATCCAAATCATGCCTTTGGAAGGAGCCAGCTTTGAAGTCTATAGGTCCAGAAGCATTTTTCAAATATGCTAGTTTCATCTTGGTTTCATCCATTCTTTACTGGATGAGTTCCATGATATACATCAAATAGTTTTACACCCAATTAGGAAAAGCAGCTGGGCTGATATTTAGCTATAATGACTGTCACATTGTTGGAGACACTTTATCAGACAGAACTTACAGTTTCAGCAGAAAGAAGGCACATCTTAGCCTCACTAAATGAGTAAAAAGAATGACAAAAAGACATACCACCTATGAAGGAGAGGCAAGGATAATAATGAGGAGGAGACAGAGACAAAATATGAGGATCACTCTCATGCTACTTCATAAACACACGGTGCCCATTATCTATTATATGCAAAACAACAAACTTGTCTAATATTCTTCAAAAGATCTCATCAAACACAAGCAAGCAGCATGGCATGGATAAATAACTCCTGCCTCATGAGAAACGAGGAAATATTTATGGAAGGCTATTAAACTTGGATTACTGAGACACTGGAGCAGTTGCAGAGTGGCCAATCAGCTCTGCTGACTAAATACATATTTATAAATGCTTTAGCTCTTTTATTTACCCAATGGACCAAAATGGCTTATTCATTCTGTTCGGGTTTTATTCGGGTCTATCAAGTACAGTAAATGTGCAGTTAGGTGCATAATAAAAACTCCTTTAGAAAAGTAATTACATTACCTTACACAGACCAGATTTTTCTTTCCCAAGCACCAAGAACAGCCAGACCATTTCACAGGCTCCTAAGTTCTTATTAAAAATTATACTGGCACATGCTAATTACTGAAATGAAATCTCGCTTAGAAATGTAAAGTCCAAAAGAACCATTTACACACAAAGCAGGGCTCCCTGAAAACCACTAATTTAAGCAGAGTACTTGCTGTGGCAGCAGCCAGGGACACACCTATGGCACCAAACACCTGAATGGTTCATTCTTCACATCCTGTTAGGGAAACATTTTTCCCTGAGAGGCTCATGAGGCCCTGGCACCCAGGCTGCCCAGAGAACCTGTGGTTGTCTTGTCCCTGTTCAGGCCAGGCTGGATGGGTCTTGAAGCAACCCGGGAAGGTGCTTCAAGGAAGGTGTCCCTGCCCATGGCAGAGGGTTGTAATGAGATGACCTTTAAAGTCCCTTTCACCCCAAACCATTCTGGGGTTCTGTGATCCCAGTGTTTGGTGACAGCTGGATGTGGTGGAAGAACACAACAGCCCCTCAGTTAAGCCCTGCAATGACTGCTGATGGCCTCAGCCACTGCACTGTCACCTCCAGGAGAGGCCACCAGAGCTCCTTAGAGCCTCCTGTGCCACAAACCATCACCCCCAGCTGGGCTCAACACCTGCATCTTCCACAGGCAGAGGACACCACCACCTGGGAGTAAGTGCCTGAACTAAGAGAGCACAAAGAGGGTTATTTCTCTCTTATTTTTAGCTCATATTTGAGCAGTGAGTTGAAGCTCCGAAAATATTAACCTAATCGCTCTGCCTTTAACTGCCTTACAGTTAAAGCTCAGTTCAGGAAGAAATGGCACGTTGAAGCCTATTAAATCTGAATATGAAAATACACCATGCTCTTATACATTGAATAGATGAGCAGCATGGTCAAAAATCATGACTCAAAAACCTGACTGGACCCATTAGTGATCCTGGACTTTGGGTCCTTGGTCTCAAAGTCCAAGTTTACTCAATTTTCTAATATCTGCAACATGCTGGATAAAACAACTTGTTGCAGAGTGTTTGCATATTCAATTATACTGCCATTATCAGAAACATCTGCTGCCAATTTTTTATTCAACCCTTAAAAATGGGTTTATGTTATAGCTGGACTGAAAACTCTGGGTTTACAGTGCATTTGCACCTTTCATGTGCAAGCATCACATGCCTGCCCCATGTGAGAGGAGCTTCCACATCATGCAATGCTCTCTGTAACAACAGCACTTCACCAGAGTTATGTGGCTGAACGCACAAGTAGTGTTTCATAGAAAGAACAATACACCACTGCTCTTTCAACCAAAAAGAAAAAAAAACAAAACAAAAAAAACCCCAACATGACTTCAGACCTCACTGTGTATTTCAACCTGGTTGCTGCTAAGGATGCTTAAGCCAAGATAAGCCCATTTGTCTGAAAATATGTCCTCTTATTCTTAAAGACAGATTATCTTAGAACACCAGAGCAAACCAGTCCTACTTTACCCATCTGGGTCAGCTGGATAAAACTGCTTTGGAGGGGCTGAAGATGCAGTTCAAACAAGGTCTGTGGGACAAAGTGGCATCTTCCAAAAGACTGCCCAGTTCAGCTGGAAAAAGCAGAGAGGCTTGCGGAGTCCAGGGATGACAGAAGCAAACAGCACAAGCAGTGCTGCCAAATCAGCACAGTTTGTTCTGATTTTGGATGGAAAAAGAGAAATGCCTTCAGGCACATTCGACCTCAGCACTCTGCACTGGGGATACTTATTTATGATGCATGGTGGTATGGAATACATATATGTGTTATTTTGTATCTCCCTGTAAATCCTCACAAGGTCTCATCAGTTTCGGCCTCATCTCCATCTTCTCCCTCTTCCCACACTGGGATCTGAAGTCTGTCCACTTCCTAAGCTTGTCTCCAAGCTCCTTGATCCAATCTGCTGCTGGAAACAGCTTCCTGATTTCTTGCCACTCAGGAGTTTTCACTTCAGCTCCTTCAGGTCCATCAATCTGCTGCTCTAGCAAAGCCACACTCTATTATATTTACTTACTAAACAGTCATGCCCATTCTGCCATGAAGAGAATTCATTCCTCCTCCTGCCCCAAAGTACTTAACCACAGAAACTGATGGATCCATTTGCAAGAACCTTAACTCTGCAAAACCACTCTGCTTCCACCAGTCAGAGAGGTGGGCATGCCAGGGGTTTGCTGCCCTTGGCAAAGCTGGGCTAAACCATGGCTGCATTCACATTTTCAAAAGTGATCTACCTCAATGAACAGTCATTTGCCAGCCAGACATGGCCACCACAATCAGCCCCATTTGGTTAGGAACTGCTCAGGAACTCCCTGGCTAAGCTACAATTCCCTGCTCCTCGTCCCAGACATGAGCAATGCCAACAGCAATAGCAAGACTGCCCAGGAGCATTCACACTGCTGTTTAATTTATTACTGTGCCTAACGCTGGCTAATGTGTTGATTATTTGAGGTCCTTCCCCCTCCACATGGTTTTACTCCCTCTTTTAATTCCTGCAGCTTAAATGCACAAAATATGCCACATTATAATTAAACACCACTGCTGATAGATGTGTGGGAGCAAACAACTTTGCCCCTTCCCAACTAGAGCTAGGCTGTTCAAGTGGGATGAGGTACAAAAAATGCTGAGAAACTGTGGTTTCTGAAGTTTATAAACACAGGAACTGAACATCAGATTAATATGTTAACCCAAATATCCTTCCCTGGGTAACAGATTTCAAAGCATATGTTGTCAGTGAATGGCAAAGTCAGAGATAATAAAACTTTCTATGAAAATAAAGCAGTTGAGATGGACAGAGGCAAATCTTGAAGACTGAGTAATTGTTAAAAGCAGTATAATAAACAATGGAAAATATTTAAACTTGTGATTCAACAAAACAGGTATTTTTAATGTAGAAGCTGTCCTTCAAACTCCAGAGGCATATTCTGAAATACAGCCAATGTTTTTTCTGAACATCCAACTTTATACAGAGCATACAGATGCAAGTATTTATTTATATATGATCTGGATGTAACTGGGATAGCCAGACAACCAAGATCCTGGGGTACAGCTGCTTCTAAAGAGCAACACAGGCACAGCTACTGATTTTTGATGGGTTTTAACCAAGTCATAAGGAAGAAAAAAAAAATTTTGGACTCCAGTAATAAGAAAAAAAACAACATAATGGGAAATTAATAGGTAATTTACTACAAAACTAATTGCTGACCACAACTAAAGCTGACCACTTTCTGTTCCTGAAGGATTTGAGGAGAGCAACTTATCATTCCTGCCAATTTTGGAGTGCCTGTCATCTTCCACAGAGAGACAAAAACTTGAAGTGGGCAAAAAGAAAGGACAAAGTAAATAGAATTTCTAAAGGACAATACGGTTTTATAACCATGAGTCAGCTTTTCAACTAGGACACAAGAATGGACGTCAAGTGGGGAGTAATGAAATATTTCTTAAGCTGTTGGCTGGATCCTCTACCACTGCAAATTGGTGCAGAGATATTTCAATAAAACTCTGGCAACTTGGGAAAGCTCTGGGTGTACTGTATTCTATTGTCCCTCATTGTGATTAGGAATCACAGTGTAACGACGAGGATTGTGTAACTATAACATATACACAAACAGATATACACATCCACAACACAGAGCTTGTGAAAACTTCAGGGAAGTGTCAGCCTTTTAATTCAAACCAGATACTTGAAGTGTGTATCTTTATGGCAGTGTGATGTCATCTGTCTGAATAAATCTGGAGTTGCATCTCATTTAATAAGATTATATGGTCAGAGCAGAAGCAATTTGCTTGAACATTTCTTGGCTGAATGGTTTCAAAAGCATCTTTTGACACTAATTTGTTGAACGGATGATTGTGAGCAACATAAAAACAAATTAAAAGTTTTAAGTGCTTGGGCTAGATCCTCAGCTAGTAAAAAGCAAAGGTGGTCCATTAATTCAGCAGAGCTTTGCTTATTTCTATCCACTGAAGACCTGGCTCTTTATGCTTAATGTGACTATACATATGCTTGGGCATCGCTCTACTCAGCAGACAATTTGTTCTAGTACTGAGCATCCTTCAGCCCCACAGTGCCAACAGAAATGGGAACATTTGTCAGCTCCACAAGTTGCAGAATTAGCTCCTGTGCTCTTGCCACTAAAATAATTGGGGAAACCACTGGAGGCTCTGTTCTGCCAGACATGGGGAGTTTGATAGACACTAATGTATGTGGCTTTTACATATATAAGTTGTTTGGTGCAATTTACAGCAACAGGTGAATATTATGCATTCATTTACACTCATTACACAGGGAAAACTCACCAATCTCTAAAATTAGGGCCTGCCACTGTCCAGCCTGATGTTGGCAGGTGCTCTCTGAGGAGCTTGGTCCTGTGTTTCTTCCAATATAACACACATCCTTCAGTCTCCCAGTTCCCTGCACAGGGTCTTCTCCTCAGATTAGGCAGATTTGAGGAAGAAATTCTTCCCTGTGAGGGTGCTGAGGTCCTGGCACAGGGTGCCCAGAGAAGCTGTGGCTGCACCATCCCTGGAGTGTTCAAGGCCAGGTTGGACAGGACTTGAAGCAATCTGGGATAGTGGAAGGTGTCCCTGCCCATGGCAGGGGTAGAACAGGATAGGCTTTAAGGGTCCTTCCAACCCATTCTGACTCTACATCCTTTTCACTAAATCCTGTTGTGTCCACAAGATCTGCTCAAACTGCTGCTTTTCCGAGCTCCCAACTCCTGTTTCCCTCTTCTCCATCTGCTCTCCTGCAGTATTACACTGCGCCGGCCAGCTGATGGTAATGTGCAGGTTATTCACCTTTTGGCTCAGTTCCCCTCTCCTGCACTCTAGGGGTGCAAGGAAACAACTCCATGAGGTTTAGTTATGGGGATAAAAACAGGGACAAGAGATCTCTAAAGATGAGTTTTAGAACATGAGGGTTTATTGCGAAAGAGCGTGAGAGGCCTGCTGGGCTGCAAGGCGCAGCCCAAAGCAGGCCAGAGAAAAGAGAGAGAGAGAGGGAGAGAGAGCAGAAAGAAGAGAGTAAAAGAGCATAAAAGAGCGATTTGCTGTTTACAATGCAATAAATCATCTTCTCTGTTGAATATTCTAATTCCCTTTAACCAATCTAAACAAGCTACAAACTCTACAGCATTTACATACAACCTGTAAGAATCATCACATTACCATACAGGGTCATGTTTCAAACCTTAAAAAAACTGCTTTTTGGGATCTCTACCAGGCAGGCAGGGTCTGCTTCTGACCTTTGTACTTGCCTGCGCAGAGGGCATTGTTCTATCAAGAAGGGGGATTACCTTCCATGGCTATACCATTGTTCTTTAGTTACTCTACAACTCAAACCTTGTCTTCATTTCAATCTCGCTCATATTTTCCGTATTTTCAGCATCTTTTGCAAGGTAATCATATCTATAAGGCTTTCCTATTTCATCTTCCCCAACATAGGGGCAGGAAAAATTATGAAAAATTAAGATAAAAATGGGAAAAGAGAAAAGATTCAGTTAGAGAAAAATGGTCTGTCTGCTCAAATTTGCCCCTGATTTTAGTTCAACAGAGCAATACAGAGGGGATGGTATTCAAATTCTGTGCTTGTTTACTCCATGCTGGGATTTCTTGAGTTTGTGTTTTGAGGTTTTTTGGCTGATTGGGAGTTTGTTTGTTTTCAAAGCACAACACAAAACCTGGCACCCTACCCCATATTCCAGTGCATGATCATAATACAGATGGATACCACAGTGGGTCATATGTATGACCCACTCAAAGCCAAATATCAACTCAATTTAGGAAAATATTCCTGCAGCTTCTAATCAAATCCCAGATTGAGGGGTTTTTTTATTAAAAAAATATTTTTAGTCAAAAAGGGTAGTATTTGCACACCAGTTAGGCAACCCAGGAACAAAACGGTTCTCCAGCCATTTCCATTTCAATTGAGAAGAAAATCAGTCTCCAAACATCACTGAGAGGTGGCTGCCAGCTGCAGTCAGGGAAGCATCTCCCCTTCATACCACAGCAATTAAAAGATCATGTAATTACTGTTGATCTCATGCCATAGAAGTCAAAGGAAAACCATTCATTGACTGTAATGGGCTCTGGAGCAGGTTCAAAATTTCTCCAGCATATGTAATCCTGACACTGTGGAAACCAAGAGCCTCCCAGTGTAACTACACTCATCCACAGCTAAGAAAGGAAAAAAAGTGTTTTCACACTCAACAACAATCAAGGCTTTGTTCCCTTTGAAAGAAAAGTGCTTTAAATCTAAAGGACTCAAACCTTTTGTCCAAAAATAAAGAAAAATTCTGAAAAGTGTAAACCAGGATTGCCCCTCCTTTCACCAAAAGCTCTTTTTTTAATCACCTCAGATCATCCCTGAGCCTGGGATAATAAAAGCAGACACAGAGTAAGTCTGCTGAGCTCTCACCTTTGTGGGTGTTTCTGTGAGACATTTTTTAGTTTTTCAGCTTTTCAAGAGAAAGCCAAAACTTCCACCAAGGGAACAGAACAAGGATAAGCCTGCACCCCCCAATCTTTTCCAATCATCTCATTTCCTCTAGTAAAAACCATAATCCACAAGAATTACCATTTTAAGGGGAAAAAAGGCCTGAATCTTAAAGTCACCTCATACCATATCACAAAATTTATAACAAATCCTTTTGTGTGCATAATAAACATCCTGACCCGCCTGTTATTTTTTTCCCTGGCACCGAATGGTATCTGCTCTGCACACATTTTAATACTGAAGAGGTTTCTGAAGGAGCCTTTAGCTGAATTCTTTTATAGGTACTATTGAGGAATAACTCCAGAGAGGAAGATACTTAATCATTGCTGAAAATCCCCAGGTAGCTCTGCAAATCCACAGGCTTTTGTGATCAAGAGGTATTTACCATGTTTGTTAGCATTTTCTTGAGTTCTGAGGAGTTTGCAGTTCTTTAGACAGATTTGATAATTCACATACTGCTTTGCTGGGCATAAGCCAAATTTATCTACACACCTGAACTCCCTCAATTACCATCCCCTTCACTCTGGCCATGGATCTAAGAAGCTTCTGACAGAAAAGTTCACTATATTGAATTCACTTCCAAAAAAATTATGGTTTGGCCCTTCTAAATGAAAGTCAAGTTCTACCCATCCTCTGAAAGCAATGAGAAATCAGCCTCACTTAGCCTGGAAATTTGGTGTCTTGAGGCACTGATCTCAAATTCCAGTTATTGGTCCTAAGTTACATTCTCTAAGCACCCACATGATTTATAAACTCAATCCTGATTTCAAAAATTGCTATCTTTAAACTCTCATATGTGTTGGTTACTTTCACTGGGAAGGAAGCTTTGGAAATAGAACTCATATCTGAGACAGGAGCAGAGGTACTTCCACAAGACTGGAGTGAGTCTCTGTGCCTGTAATGAACTGCACCACAAACTACAGCCAGAGCATGACTGAAATGCACTCACATCCACAATGTGCTCCTCTGCATCTCAAAGCAGCCTTGCCCCACCCAAAAGCCCTCAGTCTGAAATTGAGGGAAGTACAACAAAACTGAAGAGGGGCAGAAGTGTGATCAACCACACACAAGCACTGGACATCTAAACTGAACAGATTTCACCTTTAGCAATAGCTGTATTCTTTAATTAAACCAAGCCTCTCTGCTGCCTCAGCCTTACAGAAGAAAAGAAGCACAAAAACACGACCACAAAAACAAACAAAAAAGATTATTTGTCCAAATGTCAAGTTACCCTTGGACCTGACCTTCTTTGCTTATGCAGTAAAACATTGTTAGTTACAATCTCTTCCCAACATAGGGGATGCCTGAGGCAATCCAAGGAGCTGCTGGAAGGGAAGAGGAAATGCATTAATCCAGGAAACAGGAGAGTTCCACCTGCTTCACACTGTACCAAGACAGATGAAGAAAGCAACTGTCTGATCTGGAAAACATCTGCTGAACAAAATCCAAATTAATGAAAACCAGAATGAGCTCCTCCATGGTCGATTCTTCCCCAGCTGCCCAGAGCCATCCAAGAGCCCCTCCTGGCAGCAGAGCTCCCAGGAGCTGAGCTGGGAACATTGAGGCACCTTTGGGTGGATCTGTGGTGGTTGGGAAATGCTCCATGGAAAGCCTCATCTGCACCTTTTTCTCCCTGAAACACTCCAAGGTCAGAGATTATCACAGAATCACAGAATGGTTTGGATTGGAAACGACTTCAAAGTTCATCCAGTTCCAATCCCTCTGCCGTGGGCAGGGACACCTTCCACTATCCCAGGTTGCTCTAAGCTCCATCCAACCCGGCCTTGGGCACTCCCAGGGATCCAGGGGCAGCCACAGCTTCTCTGGGCACCCTGTGCCAGGGCTCCACTGCCCCCACAGGGAAGAATTTCTTCCTAATATTTAATCTAAATTTTCCTCCTTCAGCTTAAAGCCATTTACGTGCCCCAGAGCACCCAAACCTTGATGTGCAGACCCAACACCATCATGCAATTCTGTGCTAAAAGAGCAGCTTTTCATTGAAAAAAAATTAAATCTACAATTTGCAACACTAAGAACTGTCAGACAAGTGCCAGGCATAGACTTGGAAATCCCACAGCAGCACAACCTTTCAAGTGTGTGAACTCATGCTTGTTTAAAAAAGTTACTGCAAGAATACTCAACAACAACACACACAGTGAAAAAAACTGATTTTCCTACCTTTTCTTCTTGTAACTTCAAACCTTCTGGAGTCCTATAATGAAAAAGAGAATTTTTTGTGGCGTTTTTTATTAAAATACAGAATTGTTCAATGGCAGGATGAACAAACCCCCCTAAAAACATTAGTCACTGACCCAGGGAAGCATCTATGAAGTTCAATGCAATAACTGAGGAGTAATTGCAAGTATACTTTGTTTGTCCACAGATATTTAATGGATAAATATAAGACCTAAAATGATTCATCACTGTGTGAAAAATTACAGTGTAAAACACAACATTTGTCTTGAAAATGGATTTTTTTCCTCTATTGATGTTAAAAGGGAGCAGTTAGGAGGGGGTTATTATTACTACACTATAGATTTGGGGTTGAGGAGGGAGGAGCCATTACAGATACTTTTAGCAGAAACTTGTTCAAATATCTGAATAATTTCAAGGCCACTGGACCACACATGCTTAGAGCTGAAGGCTCACTTCAATCCATGCACACCTACGTAATTTGCCATATTTTTTGCAAATCATCACAACCATCTCTAATATAGAAACTTGCTGTAAAATGACATTGTCTCAAAAGGCATTGCATTCCCAGACAACACTATCTGCTTACACTAATGGTGAGACTTCAGAGGAATGACTGTTTAATTCCACACAGTAACATTGTTTATGGGTTAATTACAAATATGTCCAAAGTTCCATCATTTGAGTTACTTCTTGCAGCCAGTATTAGAAATAGTGGAACCATGAAGGACTGTTAAGAGACCATCTGGAGCACCTCTGTTGTGGTGAGAAGCTGAGAGAGTTGGGCTTGTTGAGCCTGGAGAAGAGAAGGCTCTGGGCACCACACACTGCAGTGCTGTAATTACCCATTTACTGCCCACAGAAATGCTCCTTTCTGCCTCCTGCCCTCTCCCAGGATGTCCCAGTGCAGGACAGAGCCACAGCTGAAGTCTTCTCCTGCCCAGGAGCCATCTCACATCCCCCACACCCTGTCCCAAACACGGTGACACTTTATTCTGCCCTTTGTCACCACTTGCGCAAGCAGCAGATGCTGCTCCTCTTTCCTTCACAGGACCACAAGCTGCCTCCCCCAAAAACAAAGCTTTCACCAAACTCCAGGAGGATCAGAATAGCAGAAATGGTCTCCTTGGCACCCTCCAAGTCAGCTGAGGGGGATAAACAAGAAAATGGGTATTTGCTTATAAAAATACTGTCATTATTCCCTGTAGGATGCTACCTCAGTGATCTTGAGCAATATATAAAACGGCATTCAGGATTAGTACAGACTTCAAAGCATTTATCCTCTTTAGGCAGCAGAGCTCCGAGCTGTGCAGGCAGTTATACTCCAGGGACCTCTCAGAGCTTTTCAAAATATTAGTTTGAGAGGTGGGGCACAGGATTAAAAAACTCAGCTCCAGCTGCTATCATTAGGCCTGTGTACATGCAATATATGCAAAAGGGAAGAATACTTTTAAAGTTCCCCAGAGTCCCTCACTTTTACAAGCTGTTTGAATTCTCTGCAGTTCAAAAGCCTGGAAACACTAAAACTAATTACAACTATTATATTGATCAAAAGGAAATAGGCTATCAAGGCTCTATTAAAAAAACATCCAAGTGTCAGCTCACTTTTATTAAATGCCCTCCTGTTATTTCCATGTCTGCACAGACATTGCAAAAGACAAAGGATGCTCTTCAAAGTTTCCCTTCTTTTACTCTGTTCCCCTTATAATTGTAAGCTGATGAATATAAACTATCCCAAAAAACAGATGCAGGATTCAGAGGAAAAGCTTGTTAGAGCTGCAGCAGGAGAACATGAGGCCAAGCCATCACTTCTCATTCCTGAGAAAACAGCAGCACTTGGTGTGTCCCCCAAAACGTCCCTTCCATGGAGAAAACTCCAGTGACACTGAGAATGCTCATGATTTCAGGAGGGTACATTAAAAAAATGGGAAAATACCTGGGACTCACAGCAGGGCTTAAAGAACATCACAAAAAGGTATCAGCTGCAGGTAGAGACTTCCCTTGAAGTAGAAGATACTGATCTCAGGTTTAAAAAAAAAAAAACCACAGAGGTTTCAGAGGTTTTAATAGTGTCACCAGTGGAGAAACAAACTATTTTGACAAAAATGACACTAAAGTTCTTGAATGCATTGCCTGAGGAATACTTTTCTGCAGAAGCCATAAAGCAGATGGTTATAAATGAGACTTATTTCATGGGCACCATTTAATGACTGCAAATTCCTTTAACTAAAAATCTAATTTTATCAGAGCATAAATCATCTGCTTTGAAGGGAAAAATTTGTTTTGGATTTTCCATTCCCTCTAAAAGGCTTCTTCATGTACTGCTTTAAATAGCATTTCATTAGTGCAATACAACAGTTTTATTTGTCAAGGTTCACTTTTAGCACCTATTTCCTACTATTTAATGCTAGTCAATTGAGTACAGAATGAAAGGTCCTTCTGTTCTGTATGTGAAGTGCCTAATCATTATGTGGAAGTCAACGTGGTATGTTTCAGGATTGCCTTTCACCAGACACTGCAGCTAAAGAAAACCTGCATCTCCAAAAGACCAAGCACCCCAGTGTCATCAAGTATGATTAATAATTCTACCTGGATTAGGAGAGATGAAAATCAAAAGCAAATAGAGTTCAGTACCTGCTGTCACACTGCTTCACTCCCCTGTAGCTGCTGTGTGTTGTACCAACACCTGCGTGAACCTGCAGCAATTTAACAACTGTTTTGCACAAAGCCCTTTTCTGCTCTTACAAAGGGAATGCCAGTCTCTCAGAAGTCAGCATCTAGCTGTCCTGCCAAGGCATAATAGCTGGTTTGTGTTATACCTCCTGATTAATGATGAACCATGGGCCCACGGATGAGCAGAGCACTGGTGATAAATCAGATTTCATTCAGAACAAACATGGAGCATTGGGAACTTCATCATGCAGACTTAAAATACAACAACACGGGGGGAATACACGACATAAAACAGTGCTTGGTAGCCAATGTGCCACAAACAAGTTTACTGACAGTCATTAGCAATGGATGCAAGCAGCAAAACCACTTTCAGGCTGTTCTCTATAGAATCACAGAATGGTTTGGGTTGGGAGGAACAATAAAGCTCATCTCATTTCAACCCCCCTGCCACAGGCAGCAACACCTTCCACTAGACCTTCCACTGGCTCCAAGTCCCATCCAACCTGGCCTTGAACAATTCCAGGGAGCAATTCAGTATTTAGAGATTTGTACATGGCTGTGCCTTTCCCATCCCTGTTTGTTACTGGCCTCTGATCCCACAGGAATGATGCTGAGCATGGACCACCAGGACAGACACCAAACAGGGACCAACTGCCCTCAAGCATAGCAATCCATAGGATAACCTTCCAATGGGCTCAGTCTCTCGCCCTTTAATACTGATTGAGATTTAGTCAAAAGGCACCCCTTTTTATAACCAAAATTTAGTATAGGGGACTTAGCCAAAAAACCCCAAAAACAAAAAAAAGGACAAGCAAACAACAAAAAAAACCCCAAACCCCACAGCCAGCAGCAAAAAAGCAATTAATGCAGCAGATGAAGAGATGCAGAAGAACAGGTAACACTCCAGATCCACCAATTCCCTGCACTGCTGGCCTTAGGAGACCCTTTGTGGGAGACACAGCAGTGCAAGCAGATAAATCAAACCCAGTTCCTGCAGCTGCACTCATGCTGGGTCTCGCAATAAATCAGATGTTACCTCTGCACACTCCAGGTCTCCAGGGATCTGCTCTCAGGATCAGCCTAACTGCTGAACAATTTCTAAATATACAGTCCTAACTCATTGAGCAAATTAATAAAGAAGTGGCTGTTCCTATTAATAGATTACCATGCCATGGACTTTTTTCCTCCCTTCAGAGCCTTCTCCTCCTTATCTCCAGAGAGGGGTCAAGCAAAGAAGGCAGATTTAGATTAGATACTAGGAATAAATTCCTCCTTGCAAGGCTGCTGAGGCCCTGGCACAGGCTGCCCAGGGAAGCTGTGGCTGCCCCTGGATCCCTGGAAGTGTCCAAGGCCACGCTGGATGAAGCTTGGAGCAACCTGGGATGGTGTAAGGTGTCCCTGCACATGGCAGGGGGTTGGAATTAAATGAGTTTTATGGTCCCTTCCAACCCAAACCGTTCTATGAAATGACACCCAGTCTAGGGCTGGTGAGACACTCCTGGGCACTGGAGCATCAGCAGTTTATGACTAATACATGGCTTAGTTTGACAATCAGGATTTTCTGTTTACAACCATGAATACAGAATATTTAAAAAAAACCATGCTAATCAGACAGAGAACATCCTCTTTTATTTTTGATCAGGCATAAGAAAAACAAAATAGATCACATGCTATTGTTTGGAGAAAGCTTGCTATTGGTAATGACACTGGCAATTTAGATTTGTCCTGTCTCATATAAACACTGAGAGAAACTCTGATGTCTCACATCACACAGCATCATCTGCTCATCCATACGGTAGCTAATTGAGATAATTGCTGCATCTCTGATTTTACTCACTGCTATTTCTGGACTCCAGATGAGAAACCCAGGTATAGATCCCTAAATCTCCACATTGTCACGGGGAAGCTCATGGGATGGCTGTATTTAGAAACCCCAAATTTGCGGATGTACCCACACTAATCTAAAAGAATGAGAATCCCCTTGGTTGGTACTTCAAGTAAAAGTACTTCAAGTAAAACTGTCTTCCTTTAAAAACTAATGCTACAAGCCTTTGTTTCAAAGGGAGAATATGCTACATTTGGGGGGAAAAAAAAAAATCACTCAACATTTAGTCTTTTAAGGCTCAGTGGCTTCTGAACATAGTATCAGAAAGTATAACCCTCTGCCACATCATAGCCAAGTTAAGATTGCTTTGATTCCTTTTTTATTTGCAACATGATTTACTCTGGTCCTACTCTCTTCTTCAGAATCATACCAGCATTTCCCCATCTCAGTATGATTTTTCACAGTTGCTCAACTGTGACATGAGAAAATCTGACTGAAATTTGATTCCTGCAGTCAGTTTGTTCCACAGCTCAGCACAGAGTCAGGTGCCACGAGCCCAGGTCCCTCTGCTCGCCAGGGACAGCACCCAAGCACCCCAAATTAGCATCCAATTAACATCCAATGCACCACTAAGAGCTCCCATGCAGCAGCCAGGGTTCCCTTGGCTGGAAGTTTCAGCCCCCAGCAAACTGGGCAGGGCAGGATCATCACTCACTGCATCCTGCCAGAAGAAAACATAAAGGAAGCAGGATTTTAGTTCTGTAAAGGACTGCAAACAAGCACGTTTCATCTTCATATTGTGCTTCAGGAGCATCTTGACAATCCCAGACACTCACTACTGAGCCATAACCATTTATGTAAACCAGAATTATTCTAATTTTCTGCTGTTATTCAAGTATACAGTACCTGCCATGTTCCAACATTCATATTTTCAAGTACTTCAAGCATGAGATCATCCCATAAGATACAGAATTTATTAAGACCTCTGAGTACACAAAAGAAAGTGAGGGGAGGGTGGTTTGGGGATGCAGAGGAAGGACCTCAACATGCATAATACAAATATTATCAAAACATTCCACAGCACAGTGAACTACAGATGCTCTGGTAAGCAGCACTCAGAGCAAAAGCTTCTCATCTCCACAGGGATAATTTACCTGTTAAGATTTAGGATGCTCTACAAAAAAGCAATTACTGCTTGTTAGAGATACCACATAAATGCAGGTAACAAGGAGTGAATTATCACTACACACCAAAGTGATGCAAAAATAAAGCCTTGGCTCCCTGTACCTTCATTAATGCTTGAAACATAAGCAGGCTGTAGCCCAGTATAGATTTAAATTCAAATCTGATCCTTTCCTTCCTTTCTCCAAACTAAAAAGCCAGATGAACACTCACATGGTACAGAATACATTACTCGTATTAACAATTAAAATAAATACCAGGATATTAGATCTTCAACTGCACATAAAATTGATACACTGTGCCTGTTTTATTCCAAGCTCATCCTCTGAAATTGTGTCTCTATTTGAATTAGAAGCAAAAAGCTTTTATCAAAAGCCTTTGCAATTTTTTACCTTGCTTCCAAAAACAATCCTTTCCTAGTCTGTCAGATTAGGAAATATGATTTTGGTGGGGGAAGGAGCTGAAAATCATCACTATGAGTCCCTTGCTGCTCAGAATAACCTACTGTGGTCTTCAGATGTACCAGGAAGTGATGCAACATTTAAGAATCTGAATATAACTAGGAATTTCAGCACTAATTGATACTCTTAGACAAGCACAGTTGAGGCTGTGAGTGGACTCCAGAGAAATGCCTTATTCTGGGCTGGAGGGCACTGAAGAGCTGGTCTGATCCAGCCATTTGCAGCACATTTATTCTTGGAAATTTTAAGCAGTTCAGGTGCCATATAATCTCAGAACCACAGAATGGTTTGAATTCAGTGGGACCTTAATAATCATTCAATTCCAACCCTCTGTCATGGGCAGGAACACCTTCTGCTATTCCAGGTTACTCACAGCCCCATCCAAGCTGGCCTTGAACCCTTCCAGGGATGAGAGTCTGCACTCTACTTCAAGTAATAATTAATGAACAAAAACAATGGATAGCCAACAGAGCCAATACCTGCCAAATGCCAGCAGGGAGAACATTATGGTGCCCTGAAAAATGAGCACCTGGAGCATCACCTGTGAGCTCTGTGCAGAGGAGCTTCCCAGGGACACAGCTCTGCTCCTTGCAGGAGCAGGGGGGGCTGTGCATGATCTCCTGGGGCTTCTGAAATAGGAGGATGGGCGGCAAAAAAAGCACAGCATGAAAGCCAAATTAAAGCAATTAAGTATTTTTAGAAAACTACAGAGCAGTTACGGTTTTGTAGCTCTGAGCAGACCACAGGACGCCTGCCAGCCTTTGCTATCACTGCTCAGGAGCTTGGCGATATCCAAATACTCAACGAAACAACTGTCCATGTACCACAACACAGGATTATTCTCCACTTTCACACTATCAAGCTAGGACAATATTATTCAAGCTACCCACCAGCAGTGCCCCAGAAAACATAACACAGAATTTAAATTTCCAAAAGGCTGCTCTGTGATGACTTGTGTTAGAGGAGCTCTGTGCCTGGAAGGGCTGATGAAGACCTGCAGCACTGCTCTGCTCATTGTAGGCTAAGAAAAGGAGGTGCAAAACCTGCTTGGCTTCAGCACACCCAGGAAATCAGCCTCTCACAGAGAGAGCAGGGAATGGGAGAAGGGAAGCTGGCTGTCAAATTTCAATATTTAATAAGATGCTTTGCAAAATACCCCAGGAGGCTGAAAAATCTGCCTGAGCTACTAGTGTGGATTACCATGTAGAGATTGACTGGACTTCTGGCTTTCCATCAGAACCTCCTGGCCCAGCTCTCCTTCACCCCCCAAACTCCAGGGTTATTTCAGATCCAGATTGTCTGACCCTTTTCTGCTCATACTGCAAACTCTCTTCACTAGAGTGATTCAGAGAGCTACATTGTTTGAGAATTCCTTTCCAGAAGGAAGAGGTGACCCCAGATGACATCACCTGGTGTTTCGTGGGCCACTCAAAGCCATTCTGAACCAGAGCTGCCCATGAATTGTAGTCACCTCTGAAACATCCAGTTTGAACACACAACCAGACTTGCTGAAGGCAGAGGCAAAAACAACACACCAGAGCAGTGAGCTTTATAGATTTGGTATTTTGGCAGGTATTCTACTCAATAGGATTTAGTCCCTGATGGTTCAGCCCTGAGAAGCATCCAAGTCCACATGCAATGCCCAGAAGCTTCAAGAGCTTTCCAGCAACCCCTGGAACCAGCCTATGAGAAGTTTCACAGTGTAGAAGTGACAGCAGTATTCTCCAAAATTAATACAAATCAGGCAAGTTGCAGCTTTCCAGTCAGATACTAATGCTGTCCTTTTTTTAATCAGGTTCTCTATTTTAGCTCATTCATTGAAATTGGAATTTCATACTGCATGCACATATTTATTAACTATTCTAATCAGGACTAAAAATGTGCCAGAAAACAAATCTCTTCTCAGGTACATCCCATAAACTTGAGGGGTGAAAAGCTGTGCATCAAGAAAAACACACACCACTGTTTTGTTAGAGAGTTAATTTCTGATCAAAAGGACTTGTAGACTTATTTTTCTTTATAAATTCAAAGCACAATTGCAATAATTCTACCACATACCATGAAGAAATCGATTTAGCAATCTGAACATAAATTAAGCAATGTTTTTGATTCAGTAAACTTGTCCCTATGTAGATCAGAACAAGTATTAGTGAAGGCCAGTGACCCATACCCATGTATTTCCTTTGATGAGGTTCACAGGCATTTTCCATCAGAGCACACTTCAAAATTACTTGACCTGTAAATTAACACTTTACTCATTTTTAAAGCATTTTTTGCTGAATTGCTAGGAGCATTTCTAGTTGAGATTCAATATTTTCTAAATGCGTATTAATGCATTCGTGTTAATCGAACCATAAAATTTGGAACCTAACAAACTTCTCACGGATAAGGAGCTCCAAACTGAACAAAGCCCAAAATCTTTAGAAAAGGATTTCAGGTGGTTTTTATTATTAAAAAGGTATTATGGCTACGCTATTTTCTGCAAGAGAAAGTGACTGCTGTTTACTCTCAAAAGGTGCTTATCTCAGTTCCACTGACCTACCTGAAAGCTATGCTCAGGGCTTTCAGATTAATTTTGGTGTTTTGTGCCACACTGTATAAACACTGTTTCTTGGGGAAAGAAGTTTTCTGTATGAATTTTTTTCAAAAATCTGAATCAGAACTTACATTTCTTTAATCAATTTTAACCGCATTCTTTGTACATTCATAATTTTAATATTCACACTCGTTAAACTCTGTGCAAACCTGAGCAAATACATTTTTAGCTGAGATCCTTCCACTGCAAGCAAGATCAAGTAATTGGTACAATAATGTTATGGTCTTTAGAGAAAGATCAAATGAATTAATGTCTTTCAAGTAATATAATATTCTATGATTTATGTTAAAGTAAATTGAGTAACGAATTTAATTCCTCAGAGTAACTTTCTTAAAAAAATCAAAACTAATGTGCACTAGTGAAGAATGAGACTTTTTTTAACTGCACAAGCATGCAAAATATTTAATAATTTTTAATAAAAAAGCAAAAGTGATCAGAGATTCTGAAAGAGGAGGTTTAACACAGTGCCAGTGTACTACCTGAGCCTACACAGCAGCAAAATAACAGTGGAGGTGTGGGAGGAACTGTTTCTCTTCACTTTTACAGAACAGAGGTTGGGTACCTCAAGGACAAAGTACACCTGAAACAGACCTCAGAACTGCAGAACATTCAACACCACTGAAATGACTTTTGAGCCCTGCTAAGCAACAAAAAGCACCATTTTAATTAGCTTAAACTATAAAGCCATTAACTGGGTATTTGTAGATAGGATGTGACTGGGAGAAATGGGACTCTCCAACTAGAACCAAATCCTGAGGCTTAAATAGATCCAATTGCAACATGAATCCATCAAGGGCTTATCATTAGCCTGGCACTGACTGATGTGTCTGCCAGTACAGAAGTGATCCAGGCAATGGCAGCTAAAAAAATAGCCAAGTGTCCTTTCCCTGTCCTCCTGCACCATCTCCCACTCTCAGACGTCTGAGCAACCATTTAGCAAACATACAACAATCAGGAACTCATTAAATAACTAAAAGTGTTTCAGCAGTCATTCATCATTTACTGCTCAGCAAAGCCACAGTTCTAGGGTTTTGTGGATTTATTCACATCTCAGCCTCAGACACATGAACATCTGAGTCTACATCTGTGCCACAAGCAGTGCTGAGCTCTGGTTCAGAAATTCAGAAATCCAGCATCCCAGCCTGCTCTGACACAGCTGAGACAGGGACTGCTCCATCCACACCCTTGTGACAACAGCCAACATGGTCACTCCCAGCACTGGAAACAGGCTCAGCTGCCTCTCCACTCCCAGAGCCCAGGACTGAGCACTGAGGAGGCAATGCTGTCTGGGGCAGTCCCAGAGCCCCACTGAGACAGAGATTGGGGTGGATGGGCATCACCCCTCACTACAGGCACTGCTCCCTGCTCCCTCTTCTGTTACTCTGTGCTTCAGAGAGGTTTCACATCAGTAATTCTGGAGGAAAACACTTTGGACAGTAACTTTGCTGATTCTCTCAGTACCACCTGTGGCTCAGTTTACCTCAAAAGAGCTTTTTTTAGGTTTCACCTAAAAGTCCACTGACCCAGGTGAAGAGCCAGGACAAAGTTTGCTTGATAAATTTAGATTCATTGGTGTCAGCAGCCCCCAGCACACTGTGAAGTCTCTGGGGCAAAGACAGCATCTCCATAACAGCCACATGCCCAATTTCCCTTCCAGATGATGTCAGTATATCCAAGAAGTGTAAGAGCTTCTGCTTCACTGTTTTCAACTGACCTCCTCAGCAGGTGTTTAACACAAACATACATGGATACACACTTGTTTTCTGTCTGCAGTATGAACAGAGCCCCTGAACAGAAACCCAAGAGCTGTAGCTGCAGCAGCAGCTGGTGTACAGTACCTCTTGATGCAACCTCCCTGCATCTGAGTAGAGCCTTCTGCCCCGGTCCACGTCCATCCATCCCCTGGAGACCAGCGGGAAAACCCCCAGCAACACAAGAGAGCACCAAAAGCTCCTTGATGTCATCATTTCAAGTCTGTTGAAAAGAAAAAGAGGACAGCTTTGGAACAATCATCTTATGGCAAAGCCCAGCTCAGGTTCAGTAACACAGAAGCTTCAGCTGACAGCATCCATCCACACTTGGTCAGTGCCTATGGAGCTCTGCAGTCTCCAGTGTATTGGCAATGAATTCCCACATAATAGCAGTTCTACCCCCAAACTACCCTTCTCAGGAGATGCTGCTCCCACACAGCAACTGCAGAACCAGAGTTCTGGGGTTTCTGTAGCTACCATAAGCAAACCACATCAAAAGCAAAGCACAGGATGGTGGTACTGCAGAAGCCAAAGGTGAAGTTTATCCCTTCTCCAGAGGCCCAGCAGCACAGGGTCACTCACAGGCAGGGACTCACACCTGTACCCTCAGCAGATCTTCAGTAAAACACCACACACCCACATTTGCTTCTCTGACCACTGGAGGCTCCCAGCAACATGACAGAAAATATTGTTATTCCCCTCTGACTCAGAAGGTGACGTTGCCTTGAGCAGACACAGCCACTGCCATCCTTGGCTACGATCAGGTGTGCAGGGCCAGCCAGGGCTGATGGCTGACACCAGCACACAGGGACAGTCACTTGTCCTCCAGAGGAGGACACCTGCCCAGATGGTCACCAAAGACACGACACAAACCCTGTGCTGAAGAGGGCTGACATGTTTCTCCAACCACAATGGAGGTGAGTCCTACCTGGGGCTGTGATTTCTGCACTCATACTCCTCTGTCCCAAGCAGAGACCTTTCTGATCCCTCCCATACTCACCCAACACAAGAACAGCACCATCTCCCTGGCAACAGCCCACCACAGCCCCACCTCAGCTGTGGGGAACTGGAGGGATTTCTACTACATCTACATCCACTCTGAGCAGTGGTTCTTGTCTTGTGCTGTTTTTTACTGAATTTGGAAAGAACACCAGTGCAGTTACTCAAAGGGGTGTCAGATGGAACTCATGTTTCACACATCACAGACCTGTGTTGCTGTCCTGGAAGCTAAGCCAGGAGCTGTGCTTCCTCTGAACTTACAAGAACACAAGATTGCGTCATTACTTTCTACAGTTAAAATACTAAAAGAATATTCAGGCCTGGAACCATTTCAGAGACGGCTGAGGAAGGCTAAAACAGACTCGTTAACAAGGTATAATGACCCTTAATGAAGTGATGGCATTTCTGTAGGATGAGGGACAGGCTGCTGCCTGGGTAGAGCCATACACATCAACAAGGAGGGTTACCTGCTAATGGCAAAATCCAGCCAAGCTGAATTAACTCACCATGACATGCCTTGTCTTGACAGGACTCATTTTACAGTGTTTTCATGCCATGTATTTGCTGCAGGATATATCCAAGCCTTGGTGCATCACTTCTAATTCTGGGGCCATGACCATTCACACCAGCAGTGACAGTCTCAGCTGTTTTGTTTGCACAAACACACCCCATCACTACATTGAGCACAGCACAGCATCCACAGAGCTCAGACAATGCCTTTTCTAGGCACTAATGTAAACACTCTGAATGGAGAGCATTCTGGATGAAATCAAAATTTATTAGGCTTTCTAAATTCCAATTATGAACCTCAGATATAATGTTACTGGGGCTACAAATAAATGTTTAATAAACCGAAGTCACTATATCAATAAGAGACAAGTACATTGTTACTTTATGAATTGCTCTTGCACAGCAACACTGCTTCTCACAGGGTTTTGGTTTTATTTTCTTTTATAGAGATATTTTGTATGCTCAGTTGATGCCACCACAGCAAATACAACGTCGCAGTTCTAGAGACCTCTGACTCATATCCTGCTTGAAATTACAGTCCTGGAGCAAAACAGGGAACTCACTAGTTTAATGTATATTTAGTAAACAACTGACAGAAAACAAGAAGGTGTTTGGATTAGGATCTGTAACGCTGATGAAACTGAAAGGGCAGACTCTACCTAATAGAAACACTGGTTGTTTTATAAATAGAATTTCTAGAACATCTTTCTCTAGACAGTTTAGAAATCACTTATTTTTATTGCATGCTGACTGACAGTACACTAATTGCTCTCAGTCACAGTAAGAGGAGGACACATTAATATACATAATATATCTTAATAGCCTCAACCAAGCAACAAATATGTACCATAAATATCAAGTGAGAGCTTACTCTGGAGTCACACAGCATTTCCATGTCACTTGGCATCCCAAACCATAGCTCAGCACCGCCTTACCCTGAGCTAAAGGGAAGGCTCCTTGCAGAACCCAGTCTGCAGCTACACCACATAATACAGACACCAAATTGCAGGTTAAAGTTCCCTGAAGTCAATGCAAAACCTCAAATTGATTGAATAGATCCAGACCACCCTTGTAAGCTCAGACAAGTTTTACTATCCATTTCCTTTCCTCACCTGAGGGAGGGACAGATTTGCTGGATTAGAGCTTGTATGGATATTGCTGCCCAGATAAATCTAAGCTTGCACATGGAAATATCTGCATAAAACAACCAGTTGTACTCAAAACAAAGAATAAATATTGGCCCTTAGGATAAAGAATACACTATACAAAGCCAAAAAGTTTACCTGAAGGTTGTGGTTTCCTCCTCTGAGCTAGAATAGCCTCAGAGCTTTCCTTGCAGCTGGTGCTGCTCTAGCAAGAAACACTCCACAAGTACAGCAGCACCAGGCTAGGCACTGCTATCTGAAGCAGCTCAAACACGATGGCAGCAGCAAAACACTCATCCCGAGGCCAGATGGGTCTGGGCAGGCACCAACACACAGGGGGAGCCTCAAATTTAAAGCAAATGGGCGCAGTGTCTCCAGTGGAAGAGGAAGAACAGCAAGCAGATGCAAGCCAAAGGCAAGCACAGGTTCTAGGGGACAGGTTTTGGAGCTACTCAAGCAAAAAGGGTCACCTTGAGAAAGGACAGGGACTAAGCATCTTGGCCATTTGAGTGGAGAACAGCACAAACTATTTAAAGCATTTATTTGACATGCAACAGCCAGATCCTGCAGTGATCCCACAACTTTTTCCTCCACAATGCAAAAGCATTAAGAATTCAAGGATGGTGACTGCAATGAGATTAAAGAATTTGCCAAAAGCAGTTATTTGTTTTATTTTCAGGGCTACTTAAATTGCAGCTTATTTGAGAAATTACTGGTTTGCAATAGCTTTCAATAATTTCCAACATGCTTCACATCAGAAAGAAAGAGGTTGAACTTAATTACGTGAAGTTCTGACTGTTGCTATAGCAAAAAGAAGCATTTGGACATAACTGCTACCTCTATACAAACTGGCTCTATTAAAACCAGATAAGAATCTGGTCCCTAGTTCCTGCCATCACCTTCCAAATTGCTCCAGCCTTATCTAAACAGCACTTTTGTTGCCGGCAAAATATTTTTGACATCCGTAATTTCTTGTTAAGTGCTACAAAAATAAGCTACAAAATTAAGTGGAAAAGCCATTCTTTTGGCAAGATATAATGAAGACAAATAATGATTTCAGTCAGCTGTCTGCAGTTAAATACTGAAAGTTTGGGTTTAAGAACCCACTGTAAGAGTAAACATATTTGGCATTAAGAACTCACTGGAATCAGCTTTGATGTTAAAGTACAGACTGGACTTCTGATTTGAGCAAAAACTACTTAAAAATATTTCATTTGATTACGAAATTCTCCAAGACACTTCAACGCTCCCAGGAAAAATCTGAGGAGCATCAATCCACCAGGGATGCACGACTACCACGAAGCTCCTGAACCTCGCAGGGGTTTCGCCTCGGTTTTCAGGGCTGCCCGCACGGCACCTGGACACGTTTCAAACACCGCTTTGCTCCGAGGTGACACTCGGAGAAGTCCCGGTCCATCCCTTCCGTGACCCTCCGCCGGGCAGCGAGCGGCCAGCAGCGCCGGGAAGCCGAGTGTCGCCAGCGTTTCAGAGCATGGGGAAGCCAGCTGGGGATGCCATCGCCATCCCAGGCGGTGCCCGGGGGTCTCGGTGGGTTCGGCCCGGGGGTCTCGGTTCTGTCCCTGCGCGGACCCCGACGGGCGCTCCGCCGCTCGGCCCACGGCGCCACCCCGCGGCCATGCCGGGAACCGCCGGCCCCACGCGCGACCGCGGCGGGACTCGGAGCCGGACACGAACCTGCACCCGAGCCCGCCGACAGCGGCCCCGCAGCGCGGGCACTGCGCGATCACCACCCCCGCGCTACAGGCACGCAGCCGCGTCCGCCCCATCCCACCCCACGGGCGGCATCTCCACGGTGCGAGACGCGAGGTGAGGATGAGGAGGTGCCCCGCTCGCAGCCCGTCCCGGCTCGCCAGCTCCCGGCTCCGCGGCGGGCGCACACCTGTTACCCTCCCGGCCCGCGGGCGCGCAGTGAGCGCTCGGGCGGCAGCGGTACCGAGAGGCTGCCCGGCTCCGGAGCGCCCGCGGAGCGCACGGCGGAGCGAAGCGGCGCGGATGCCTCGGGCGGGCGGGGATGGGGACGCGGCTCTGCCCGGGCACGGCGGGACCCTGGCGGCGGCACTCACCTGGGGAGGAGCGGAGCGGGGCCGGCCGGGCGGAGCGCGGCGGGGCTGGTGCGGGCAGTGCGCGGCGCGGGCCGGGCCGCCCCTATTTCTGCTCTCCGGGCCGGAGCCGCCTGACGTCAGCGCCGCATTTGCATATTCCGCCCAATCCCGGCACCTGTGCGGGCGGCGGGAACGCCCCCGGGGTGGGGGGACAGCGGGGACACCCCCTCGGGACACTGCGGGGCGGGGGGACAGCGACCGCGTTGGAGCGTCCCCGGCAGGTGCCGGCAGCACCGGGCCGTCGGGGGTCAGGAGCGCGGGGGGATCGGGTGTACCGCGGGGTACCGCGGCTGCTGAGCCCCTCCTTCCGAGCGCCCCGGCAGCCCCGTGCTCGGCAGAGCTGCTGCGGGCACTGCGTGTCCCGGGCTGGCTGGAGCTGGGCGACACGGGACTGCTGCCCCTCGCCATGTGGCCGTCAAGCGGGGGGGACATGGTGGGACAACGGATTGTGTCCGGTGGGACTCCGTGACCTGCCACCGCACGGCACTGGGCTGTTCTGGAGGTGTGCCTCTGTGCTTCTATTCCCGCGCACCCGTGTTTATAAAGAGAAGCAAACGTTGATATTTATTCATTCATTCTCCTCTTCCTCTGGTTTCAAAAAAGGAAAAAAAAAAAAAAAAAGAGAGAGAAAGATCAATATAAAAATTTCTTATGTACTTTTTAACAGGGATGTTTTGCAGGAGGAGGAGGCGTGGCAGGACCACAGAACCAGAGGATGTGGGGTATTGGTTCCAAAGGCTGTGAGGAGGTTTAGGCAAAGGCGATGGAGCATCCAGAGTTAACAAGAGAGGAGCAGTCGAAAAGACCTGAGAAAACATGTCAATTTCTGTGTTTCTTCCTATGAAGAATCTTACAACTGGGTCCTGCAGAATTAAATAGAATTTGCTATTGGCTTCAGCATGGAAAGGACAGGACCCCCAAGTTCTAATGGTTAAAGAGACATGGGCTACTCTGGGAAACTGGGTGTAAGTCCGGGAGAAAATGTGCTTAGTAAAAATCATTCCACAAAGTTAGGCATGAGGTTGCAGAAGAGGCTCTTTCAAGACAAAACTTGGGGGATTTTTTGTTTTTTTCCTATATTCTTTCAGGAAATACCAAGTGATCAGACTGGCTGGTTTTCCAGAACCTTTGCTTCTGGCCTGTTAAATCCAATACCACTGAAATATTTCCAGTGTTTGCAAATAAATGGAGCTTGTTCTACCCAAAACATGCCCAAGGGCTTGCAGGGATTTGGTGTTTCTTGGTTTCCTTCTTTAGGAAGATCTGAAATTGCTGATTTAATGTTTGGATTTTAAAAAGAAATCACAAATGTAGTAAAAAAAAAGGAGTATCCACTGTGAATTGTGCCTGGGCAACAAAATGGAGATCTTTGCAGAGTGTCCTGGAAGAAGTGTGCATTTCATAGGTGCCCTATGGGTTTAAGAGATCTGACATTTTAAAAAATAACACTGAAATCTAATCAGCAACAAACATGATATCTCCAGTGAGATCTTTTTCTCTTTCCTGAGAGAAAAAAAAAATTGGAAATGCTATCAGTGGAGACAACTCTTCCCCATTTCCTGAAGGGAAGGAAGAAAAGTCTCTCCACTTACCAACATCATTTATTCTATGAAAATATGTCTGTGCTGTCAATTTGAAGTATTTACTAATCTCTCTGTATCTCTTCAAGTCGGACATAAATACAAGATGCATTAGTAGACATCTGAAGTATCTGCACAGCCCCTGTTTATTTATATCCACACATGCTGGAGGATACAGAGTTTCTGCCCCACCAACAGCTTGCCTGGGTGATATTTGCCACCTCACTTTTGTAGCAGGAGGAATATTTTGCTCCTTTTACATCATCTGATGCAGTTTTCAATGCACAGGCAGGAGCTGCTGTGTTTCTCCAAGAGCCTGGCAGCCAAGGCAGGTGGGAGAGTGTGGTGTGGGCAGTGCCATGAGCCTGCTGTGACCTCCCTATGCCGCCAGCTGTGTGTCCCCAGCGAGGGGCTGGGGGATCCTGCATGGAGCTCTTGGGGTTCACCCACCTCCTATGCTGGTCCTGCTGCTTCCCCACCTTCTCCTGAACCTCTGAATGAGCACCCTGAGCATCTCAATGGCTAAATAAGGAGTATATTTACCCTGCACAGTGGGTGTGTTGAACAGCTTGGCCCATGTAAGGTCTGCTCTTCCAGCAGCTCTCAGGGTGTCCATGTTCCCAAGCCAGGTACCTCAGGAGGTACAGATTTCCCTTTCCCACCATTGACACAAATAGGTACCAAGAGGCATTTTTAGTGCCTTCTCTCGCACATTTGGGTCCTGTGCATTTCTCTGGTATTCTGGTTCAAAATCTTTTGATGTTTTCCAACCTTTTGAAAATCTTCTTTATAAAAAGTGGATGGAGGAACCTCTCCTCACACTCTCACCTCCAGTCAGCTCCATCCACCGCTTCTTCAAACACTTTCAATCTGTCCTGAGACCTTTAAAAGCCCTGTGGACGTGTGTCTGCATCCCAAGAGGTGTTTTTGAACAGCTGCTGTGGGATCTTTTCAGGGAGGGAATCTGCTGTCTCCCCGCCCTGGTTCACCCACCTGTGAAGCTGTGCAAAGCAGCTTTCTTAGAGAACTGGAGAAATAAACTGAGCAGGCTGGCAATGAAAAAATGATAAATTCCTCATCTTCAGGGCTGGATGAGTTTGAAGCAAAGTAATTGTTTCTTTCTTTGGAACTGTGAATTGAAGAGGCCCAATAAAAACAATGATTGTTTTTAAAAAGAAGAGAAAAATGGGTGGTTTAAAGACAGACTTGATCACCTAAAAATTCTTATGCAGAGAAAGGAGAAAAAGAAACCTTTTTTTTTTCCATGGAAACACAGGATAACCTGTTCATTGTAATGAGAGCTAAGCATCCTCCCATTGCTTCTGTTAAAAAAAAAATCTATTAAAACCAAAATCTCTGGAATTTTAGAGGAATTGAAGCTGCAAGAGACAGTAGATTAGTATGACGTGGGCAAATGTGAGGACTCTGAAGAAGGAGAGATTTGGGGCAGCCCCAGCCTTGTGAACTTCAGTGAGAGGAGCTGGAAATGTGCAACCTCTTGTTGACTGTGACTGATGGGACTCTTGGAATTTGAAGAGAAATTTTAAACAGATTGCCGAGGCACAGCTCTGTGTCACTGAAGAAACAATCGCATTCAAGGGTGACAACAATGGCAGTTGGTTTAAGGAAAAGAGTTTTAAAGAACAGATGATCTTCTCTTACAGGTCTTTTCTTTTTTAATTTACAAAAAACAGCACAATAGAGCAATGCACCTAGCCAAGACTACCTGAGCTCTACCAGCAAAGGAATTAACTGGTAACCATATCAGCCACTTGAAGTACTTCTGAAATCTAGCAAGTGATGTTCAGAAGAGGAAGAGAAGGCTCCCTCTTTGAAAATTTAAACCTTTAATGTCAGCAAATCTCCCACCTACCCCACTTGTCCAGCTTTGCTAGCTAAATGCAGTAACTAATCAGAAGATTTCAAAAGAACTTCGTATTCCCTGGAAACAAGAAGCTGAGGAGGTAATAGGACAACAAGATTCATGCTCATCACTTTGAGTTATTTGAACCAAGGGCCTAAATCAGACCTGATTAAGATCGGAACTCAAAATGAGATTCAATCCAAACTAGAGATATTAAACAAATACAAATGTGACAAGAGTCATGATTCAATTATTAGAAGTCTATCTTTTAATTACTCATTAAGATGACAGTGTGTATCTTTGCCTACGTACATTTAGCAAAGCCTTTTCACTTTGACAGTGCATAAAATTATCCATGCCAACTGTATATCTCTTACTTTTTATGTCAACTTTAGAGTTGCCAGTTTTTCATTATCCTCTTGCTCACAAATTAATAGGGAGAACAAATTTAATAGCAGCCTCAAACCTTTAGAGATTATGTCAGCCTTGTGTATCTGTGCCAGTTAAATTACCATTTATTTCTGCTTAA
The DNA here is from genome assembly GCF_008360975.1 of Lichenostomus cassidix. Taxonomy (NCBI): domain Eukaryota; kingdom Metazoa; phylum Chordata; class Aves; order Passeriformes; family Meliphagidae; genus Lichenostomus; species Lichenostomus cassidix. Next base: position 8,739,360 of record NC_139494.1, read on the forward strand.
ATTTAATGTGGTCATCTTCATACAAACACACACATTCAGAGCCTGCTCTGGGGGTACAGCAGGCACACAACGAGGGGCTGCTCTGAAAAGCTGACATGAAGCTTGGACTTGAACTTTCCTAATCACATCACCCCCTTTAAAATGCAGCAAATGGAGACAATCAAGGTAAAGAGCTTCCAACACAAATGAAGATTCTCTGGGTGCTGCTCTCCCAATCATTGCAAGCTGGAATACCTCTGGATGAGCCTCTGCAGCAGTGGAATGTCCTTTGGGTGGTCAAAATGGGTTGAGGCAGAGATCTAGGTGAAGTGCTGGCCTTGGTGACCCATCCTCTGTCTTCATTGTGTTTTAGTAAATGATTGCTCTGTTTGGTGGGTGCTGGGTTGCATTGCTTCCTCCCTGCCTTCATAGCTGTAAGTCCAAAATACAAGAAAGTACATGGTAAGAGAAGTTTTATACTGAAGGAAATACGAAGGGTAGAAACAGTGGTTTGATTCATTTCACAGCTGTAGTCTCTTTTGATTTGTTCGTAATTTTCTACGCTACTGCTTCCAATTTGATAGTGTCTGGGCCTGGGATGACAATGGGAATGGGATAACAGATGATGAGCTCAAAATACTGAACACAATCATACTCACCCTACGAGTGCCCACAATCAATATGTCACTTTGAGGAAGGAACCATCAGCCACTGGGCAAAGTTTGGAATATAAAATGTCACAGGAACTCAAGGCACATTTCTTATTTCCTGGGAGTTGTCAGAGCAGCTGGCTTGTTGCTGTGTAGGGAACAGGTGGAGTGTTCAAATAAATAGCCCCAGAGACCTGAATTCAAATGGATGTAGCAGTTTTGAGCAGCTCCCTCCTTCTCCATTGCCCAGGGAATTGCAGGCCAACCATAGGGCTAATGATGGGATCAGTGGGAACAGGTCCCGTGGCCATTGACCCAGCTTGTGGCTTTGGGAATGGCACCAATATTCCTAATTTTAGCCATGTCTGAATATTTCGTTGGTCTCTTCTCCCAGACATCACCAAAAGCAGCGGGTAGCATTCATCTGAAAACAAGAAAGAACTTTGATCCATGAGCATGGATAACAACAAGGTGTTTAGATTCTTCCCAAGCTCTTTGGCTCTTTGTAAATGCAGTCAAGTCATAGGCAAGTCTTGGTGCATATTCTGGAGCATCTGGTGATCTTTCTTTTTAGCTTGTTTTCAAGAGGAAGTTTAAAGAGAGGAGCTCTAGTGGAGATAGACACAGGACTCCTAATCCGTGTCATCAGAACTCCCTGTGTCAGAGCGAAAGAGGCAGATGGAAGAAACAGGTGAAGATGAAAGAATATGCACCAAAGCAGAAGAAAAAAAAAAACAGCAAGAAATGCGAGCCTGCTTTATCTGAAACACTGGAAAAAGCTTTCTAAAGCATCTTTACATTTTATCTCATTTAATAGGTTTTACTTTGCGCCTGTGCATATCTGCACCATCTATCAGGTTCTAGAAATGCAGGTGAGCAAGGGTGAATTGTCTGCAGATTCTTAAAACTGCCTTTGCAGACAGATGGCCAGCAAGCAAGCAAGCAAGGAGGGTGTCATTCTTCAAGAAAAATTAAGAAATTAAGCGGCACCATCAGTGCTAAGAAAGACAAACCCCTGCAAAGCATGAGCCAGGCTCAGTTAAAACAGCAATTAAATGATTTAGAACAAGTCTGTGATCATTTACAATTTTTAAAGGTGAAAGGTGTGATTTTGGTAATGCCTTAAAATTAAAAGGCCAGCCACTCCATCTTTAGAACGATGGTTTCTCTCCTGGAAGACTTATCTCATTGTCAGTCCATTAGCAGCCAGCCAGAACCCATCCTTACAAAAATAATTGGCTATTGATATATGGTAATACTGAAAAGTTATTCTTATTTTTGTTCATTGCTACGGAAAGATGTCCTCTCCAGCCTACACTTTCAATCATTATAAATGCTGCTGTGAAAGACTAAAAACACTGTTCTGAGATAGATTAAGATCCACTTCACAAATAAATATATTTTACCACTAAGAGAAGAAGCAAATGTCACTGGTACTGAGTGTTTTACACACAGCATAGACCACTTAGGCTGAAATATTCCCCTCGTGGTAAATTAGTGTCACTGGCCATGCAAAGTGCCCTCTGCATGACAGGCTCCTGTGCAGGGTTTATACCTGCTGTGCTCAGGTGAAGAATTGGCTATGAACCACAACAGCAGCTCCTCCTCTTCCCATTAAGGGGGGTGAAAAGCATGGTTTACCTCAAACAGGGATGGTTTACTTCGACAAAGGATGGTTTCCCAGAGACAGGCAGAATCCACTGTTCTCTGCAGTGACTGATGTTCCAGTTTCCCCTTGGCCCAGGAAAGGGTTGCATTCTGTGCACTGCTGCAGTGCCTGGATCCTGGAGGAACTGGAATCCTGCGGACAGCAGAGCTCACCTCCACCACCATCCACTGTGCCCTGGAAAATTTGTGCCCAGGCTGGGAACTTTGCACTGAGGCTGTTAAAACTGGTGGCAGATGCTGCACTTGCCAGCTAAGCACCCCTCCAGAAGAGCTAATAAAACCAGAGGATACTAGGCTTCAGAATGCTGCATTTTAAAGATAAAGAGTCTCTGGTTGGAATCGTACTAAGATTTTTACTTTCTTGTGGACAGCTATTTGGCTCCTCTGAAGCACAGTCTCGAGCTGAACTGAAACAACGGGTTATGAATCTCTGGCTGGGATGAAATGCAAGGGAGAAGAGAGAAAGTGGGGAAATAATCAAGCATGACAGAGAATTTTTGGGACCACAGTTTGAGCCAGTAGTCAAAATTTCTCATGCTTAAGGCTCAAGCACACACCAATGAGAAAGTAAGGTGCTAAATGGCTTCAACAAATCTGTCTTGGGACCTCGCATAGATAATTGATTTTTGGTTGTTTTGCCTTATTTATGGTAACTCATTTGTAGTGGTTGTTGATAAAATGTTTTAAGGGGTAAAAAATTAGTTTTAGATTTGTTTCAGCTGCTTATGGAATTATTTTTTCCTTATATATTTTTCATGTTTGGCCAAAATTCTACTGTAATTCTTCTGACACAAACATATCGCTCTTAGTGGTTACTACACGGAGTCTCTGTTATCCCTTTAGCAACAGCCTCTGCTGCAATAAAAGGAAATGTGTTTTTTCTCTTGTCTCCTATTGTTCAGAATTACACTTGGATATTACAGTTGTCAATGTTTGGTATTAAATCATTTCCCTGCCAATTCATCGTAATCAAATCTTCCACAAAGTCAATAGCAATCACATTTTTATAAGGCATTGTCTCCCTCAACCTATTAGGTGATTTCAGATCTATGAATTTTCTGTTCTGAAAATAATAGATAGTGACCTGGAAGAAAGCATAAAATCTGGGAAAGTGACTCAAGCAGCCATGTCATTGCTCAGCAACCAAACCTATGGGTCAGAGCTCTCCCTAGTTCAGACAGTTCTCTCAATCATGTGAGTGACTTTTCTCTAGAAAAAAATGCAAAATAAATTAGTTACCAGGCCTCCTGGAACCAATATCAGTATTTCTACAGCATTTAATGGGACCAGATGTTGTCTTTGCAGAGTTATATGTGATGTTACACTGGGTACATCTGTGCTGCAATGCCAATATGGCACTACAAGTCACAGGGAGGTGCTCAAGCTGGTTTAAAAGAGGCACTGTTGCGGTGCATACCTGCAAGTTCTAGTGCTCAAGAGACCAGCTGCAGGGGGCTGTGACAGCCTGGACTGTTTAGGTCATGGAGACCTGTGGAAACCAACCATGAGCCCCTGCGGTTGAAGAAATTATTTCTAGAGACTTCTCCTTTGTTCCCTCTTGAGTTGTGTATCATTGGTTCATTTGAATTGTGTCCCTGTCCCTCTTCCCTCTGACTGTCCCGGTTGGTCTGTGCACCAAACCACTGCCCTTTTCCTTCCCCATATAACCCTTTCTCACTGGCTATTCGGGGCCCGCAGCCTCCGGACTTCCAGCCTTCAGCCCATCCCCGTCTCTCCGTCCCTTCTTGCCGTCCCTGGACCCTCACCCAAAGACCCTCAGATAAATCCCTGGAAGCCTGCAGACTGCGTGTCGTACATTCTTCTGCCCCACCTCGTTTCCCGCTCGCCTCCGTCCCCCAGGGACTCCGCAGACCGGTCAGTGAGCCTCTCTACCAGGGCACACCCGGCAGGTGCGGCGGCGTGGCGGCTCGCCCTTTCTGTGTGGCTTCGGGGCGTGCCGCCTGAACTCGAAAGTGAGAAGCCACAAGGCACCAACTGAGAGAAGACCTGGAAACCCCAGCCCAGCCCCAGGGATTTGTTTGCACCATGACCTGGTGCACAGCCGTGTGCTGTCACAGCCACTGTGCCATGGGACAAAGACCTCTTCCTTCAGCATCCTTCCAGATGAACACAGCTTTCACCACTGCCTCTTATTCGGCTCCTCAGGAGAAACTTCAGTTTCATCTTCTGCCTTTAGGAATGGCAGGGTCACACTGCTGGGGGTTAGTCAGGAGTGGAAGGAATCAAAATGGGAGCAAACCCAAAATTAAGAATTAATTAATTGAAAGCATACAGTTTGCACAGAGCCAACAGAAGTTTTGTATGAAAGGAAATGGCACAATCACAGCTTCCTATCTTGGCTATTTACAAACACAGATGGAGAAAATATTACAGTGAATTAAAATACCCCAAATTTCTTTATAGTTATGCTTGCTACACTGGAACATCATAAAAAAGAATAAAGGCCTAAGTAAATAAGTTCAGCCTTTAGAGGAAGAGGCTTAGGAGGGACATCACTGCACTTGAAGCTAGAGAGGGAAGACAGCAAGGTGACCCCAGTGTGTCCCATGGGCACAGAGTGAATGTGCATGGCTAAGGGTGCCACAGGGATGATGATCTGGGAGGGAAAAATAACCCCAAGGGCAGTTAAAGAGAGGAATAAGCACTCAAAGGGGTTGTAGGATCTTTCCTTCGAGACATTAAAATTTGAATGGATGAGGCTCTGGGCAACCTGCTCTAGCAGACCCTGCCTTGAGTAGGAAGTTGGGCTCCACATAATTTTGTCTACAATTATGTTATTTTCTAAATAATTTTTGATGATAGCCTGTAGAAAAAGGAGCATCACTTAGTGAGTATAACCAGCTAAATCCACGACCACTTTCAGGCAATCGGATTGGGATATGTATATTTTGATGTGATTGAAAATAACAAGTCTCCAGCTGACTTCTAGCTAAAAGAACAAAGCAGAGACTCAGATTCTAAATCAATAGTGAAAACTGATCTAGAAAGCCTTATTTTATGCCTAGAAGCAGTTCTGTTGAAAATCACATACAGGATATTATGATGAACAGTTGCTGCTGTGGTATTACATAAGATTAATACATGTAAGAAGTCTCTTATTTCATTCTCACCCTCACAACAGCTCCTGATGGGGTCTGAACTGAGATATTTCACCTACCCTGTGTCTGCTCTACTGTGGTTGTGGATTTTCTGGGTGATGCTGCTCCATGTGGCTGCCTGTGCTTCAGCAGAACTTTCCAACATACAAACCCAGCACCTTCAGGAATTTTCTCTCAATCTCCCTTCAGCCTGAGGTTTCTTGACTTGGCTTTGAGTAATACCAGTGCTGCTGTTGGATTCTTGAATCACTTCCACAACTTACTGGCACACACTCAGTACAGACATCCCTCTTCTCTGGATTTTAATGATACTGGAGGATCTCTCAAATCACAAGGCAGCTGCCCAAGAGGTGACTTAGTTCTTCTTTCACTCACAACTGAATCCTGCAGTGAACTCTCTACATCTGACAGCTTATAAATAATGAACTAATCTAACTAAAAGCCAAGGTGTACCAGGCACAACACAGGCTGTGAAGTAGCTGTGCTTTCTCAGTTTAATTTGAGTTTTGAGGGAGTGCAGTGACCTCAGTGTCACCAAGACATCAGCAGCATGACCCTCAATTAACTTATTGTTTTGTTTCCATAGCAAGGAGCAAAAGCAATGCTGGTTTTGAAGATACTTTAATTTCTCTAACCCAACAGCACTACAAAGCAGAGCAATGGTCTGAAAGGGACCATATGCTGATGAGTGGGTTCCTCCCAAGGGTGGAAGAACACGGTCGAAAGATGAAGTGTGGAAGTACTTTGCAAGCACTTATCACTTGTGTATGGGTGATAGAGCTACATCTGTGTAAACCACAGGCAGGAGTTTCATTGATTCGGATGGGTAATTTATTTCTGACTCCGCAAGGCAAACCCATGGGGACCAGCAGTCAATACCAGTAGAAGTGGATTAGCACAAGAACGCACATCTTTTGGGTCACTGGGCAGAAAAAATAGTTATTATTCCTATTAGCTCAGATTCAGGTGGAAAAGAAAGGAAAAAGTTAGTGTCAGCTGCAGGCTCTATAAATCTTGTTTCTCCTTTTTCTCTGACGGGTTACAAAATCTGCCACTATTCTGTTTTTTTTTTTTTTCTTTCCCCTTTTTTTTTTTTTTAATATTGATGCATTTTAAACAGGAAGAAATAAGAGAATGGGGACAGATCTAGTCCCTATTCTCATCTCACCTTCTTCATGTATTGTGTAACTCCCTAATGGCTGAGAACCTGTTCAAAACTCCTCATTGTCAGCGTGTTCAGGTCTCGAGGGACAAGACCCACAGCTAATATTCAAGACAATGTATTCCTGTCTATGAATAATATGGAGAAATGAATACTTTTTTCTTCTTTAGCCTCTCACATGGCCTTAATGAAGATTTTGCAACCCTATCTCCCCGGGGCAATGGGTACCATCTAATATCTGCATCTAATTATTCTCGCCCTGCCTTAAGCCCCAAACTGAAATCTGAAAACCAGGAAAATTGCTTCCTCCAGGCTTACCAAGCAACATACAAACAAATTTCTGCAAATAACTAGAGCTTTAAACTTAAAAAAGGCCACAGCATAAAGAGGAAATATGGCCAAGCTTAAAGTTCTGTACCTTTATACAGAGTCAAGGCACGAATCTGATGAAACTTGATATAAAAGACTTTTAAAACCAGGACAAAACCTATTTTTACAGCATCCTTCCCATATGAAGTCGATAAAACTTTCCATTTTCCTCCTTCCCTGCTCTCCGTGCCCCCAAATGTCTTTCCACCTCACGCAAGAGATAATTTGCCCCATACTGGGCAAATGTGGGGAGCTGTTAGCTCCATATGGAGAGCTACTCCCCTGGGAAGGAAGGAAGACCTTCTGATTAGCTCCTCCATTTTGTTCTTATTCACTTAGGGATGTGGCAAGAATTCCAAAAGTACATCTGGCTTTGAAATATTTTGAAAATCCATGAACTTCAGTGCTCCCAGACCTAAGTTGAATCTAGTTTTGAAAATCCTGCTGCAGAGTACATGCAGCCCTGCTCCAGCAGCACTTGATTGCTCCATCTCAGGTGACCAAATTTTCTCCAAATTGTTTCTAGACATTCTAAATATTTCTGCATTGTCAAGAAAGCAGAGAAACAGCCTGACCAGGACATTTGTGTGGGTGAGGTTTTATTTTGGGCACTCTTGCTGAGAGCAGGGACATGAATGTTGCTCCTCATTTGAGTGGAAACCTTCAAGTCATTGAGCTTTTTCTGGTGAAAATAATAACAGTAACATGCTAAAGCTTGTCTGGACATCTCAGTTCAAGCTCCACCTGGCATTTTTGTTTTGTTAGGTGATAGGTTTGAATCCTAAATTCTTATTGCCAATTTTTGTGGGAGTGAAAATGGATATCTAGACCAAGATTTGGCCCCCAGTTCAACTGTCTAACTGGAGCTTTTCTGTGATTCATCTTTAGGAAGCAAATGAAGCCAGTTACAATAGAGCTGGGAGGAAGTGGGCAAGAACTAGAAAAATAGGCACTAATAAATTACCCCTTTTCTCCTATTCTTTTGAAGATTACAAATGTTTAAAGTGTCACAAATGTAACATCATCAAAAAGCTCAAACTGGGCAGCTGTTGAGGGTTACTCTCCCACTGGAAATGTAACAGGCATCCAGGTAGAAAGGATGCTGTGTGGCCTCAGAATCCAGGCACTGATCCTAGTAGACAACCAGGATGCAATCCAAATGGGAAGACCATAAAAAACTGATGTGCTGGTTGAAAATTATTTATCTAAGCAACTTGATGAATACCTATAAATAAGAAATACAATAGCACTGACTGGAGTTGGCTCAAAAATTATCCACAATTAATAAATTGACCCTTCCTACGTACTGTGTTATTTTCCCTGACATTTTCACAAGCTACAAATCTGATAATACAATTAAATGACAAGTTCAATCACTTCTTTATTTCATGTATATGTATAATATAATATTTTATAGCTGTATTACAGAAAAGACTGTTTACTCACGTTGTATCTTCCCTAGCATAATTCAGAGCTCTGCTTGCCTAAGAAATTACTTGTCTGCATTTTGATTAAAAAAGCAAAACCTCATTGTTCCCGTGGCAAATGAATTCAGTCTTTAAATGAAACTCATTGTCACATCCTTTTCTATGAAGCAAAGGCATTCAGCTCCTGGAATGGCTTTAACCTCCAACACAGCACTTTTGTGTCTGTATCTGATCCACCCATAATTCATCCCTCTTCCAAAGCTTCGTCAGTGTTTGTGCTCTCTACTTAGTTCTCAATGAACTGGCTATAACGCAGTAGTTACAGCTCCCTGGAAAATGACACACAGTAACTCTGTCAAGTTTTTTATTAGCTTGGATAGGTCTTTTATTTTAGCAAGGTCTTTTATTACCTTGGATAGCTTTGAACTAGGTCTGAAGTGGATGAGTGAAGACCTGGAGATCCAATTTTATATAAAGAGCCATTAATTTTTTTAACCGCAACCCCTTGATTATTGATAGGCTTTTGTTCTTTACAGTCATTGCACAACACATTGTTTGAAGTGAATCAGAGCACACAAACTTTCACAGTTACTTACTGGAGTTTGGGTGGGTCGTGGCAACCAACCAGCAGAAGTCCTCTGACTTTCAGAATGCAAGAGGCATCTGCTCTTGACCAGAAGCTGCTCTGATCCTTTCTGTTCCAGAATATTTCTCAAAAAACATCCTGAGAATGTTATAGAGAAAGGAAACATCTTTAAATTTAAGCTTGGGGTTATTCTTTTGTCCATTAATCCTCAGGTAAACACAAAGCCAGCTCATTTGGAGTTGTTTAGCATTCCACCTCCATAACCCTATGAATTGAGAAGTGCTCCATCAAAATAAATTAACAGGCAGTATGATGAGGATCAAGCTACAGAAGTGGATAAACTAGAAAAAAAATTACCAGAATTTAATTGAAAAGTCTGTGTCTAAAATGGTGTAAATCCTTGCTAAAATCACACTCAATTTACCCTGATCCTGATTTCCTGAGCCCAGTAAGTGTTCTCTTCATTTGCATGCCTTCAGTTACACTTTTAGGACTTCAATATTTGTCAGATTTGAACTGATCTCATAATCTGGATTCCTTGTCCAGTGTAAAATAAAATATGTCTTTGAAGAAGTTTTGGAAAATGACCAAGAAATTAATGTGCTCCCTTCTTGTAATGGAGACTTCTTTACATTATCAAAGCACTTAAATAATCTAAAGCTTTAAAATTAAAGCAGATTGCAAAATTTTTGTTTGCCTTTTTTCTTTATAAAAAAGTGCTGAGGATACAAAATTTCTTTAATGAACCACAGTAAAATTTTCTTACAAGTTCAGTTGTTCAAAGAGGCTTTCTTTTTAAATTCAAACTTAAAAGGCAACATTATCTAAAGTTTGAGTGCATTCAAACTTTCATGTCACTGAAATCAGCATATGACTATTACTTGATAAAATTTAATCCTTTTATATGAATCAGTTTTATTTATGAATTAAAAAAAACTTTGTATCAATCAAAAATTTCTTTTATAGTTAGGTTCTTTTGCGTTAGATTCTCTTGGCTTTGGGCTGTGGTATATAACATTTTCCCTTGTTTCTCCGTGGATGGTTTATATGGTTGTGGCCTCCAGAGACCCACATCACAGGATAAATGCTCTTGCTGTTGCTAATATGACAATCAATTGTAACGATCCCCAGATTTGTCAGGCAGTTGAATAAATGGAAATCCATGTCTCCACAAGATCTGCTTGGAAAGGGTTCAGCTGTAGACTTGGCAACAAAGCAACACCAACAAGTCTCATTTTTCCTTGAGTGATAAAGACCCATTTCTGTTTCTTGGCCCTGGTATCCATATTGCAGCCATGACTTACAAGGTATGCAGTGAAGAAGGGCAATGGCTTTAAACTGGAAGAGAGGATGTTTAGATCCAATCTTAGGAAGAAACCCTTCCCTGTGAGGGTGGTGAGGCACTGGCACAGGTTGCCCAGAGAAGCTGTGGTTGCCCCATCCCTGGAAGTGTCTAAGGCCAGGTTTTGGAACAGCCTGGTCTAGTGGAAGATGTCCTTGCCCATGGCAGAGCACTGGGGCTAGGTGGTTGTTAAGGTTCCTTCCAACCCAAATCATCCCATGCTTCTGTGACTGACCAGAAGGGCCAGGAGCTGGACAGAGCACCTGCAGAAGGTCCCCAAGGAGCTGTATGGTGATGGTGAGTGTCCAGATGATGCCAAACATTTTCTTTTCTCATGAAAGAAAGTCAGTGGTGCTTGGCAGGATTTGGTCCTCTCCACAGACCATCGATGACCACAACACATCCTCATGGGCTTCCATTCAAATCCCGAGTTGGAGAAGTTTCCATTTTCTTTCTGGACTCTGTTGTCAAGATCTCCCAGACAGATTACACTGTCCTGCTAAAAAATTCATACTGTAGGGATCAGTTAAAGTTAAATCTAAGAGAAACAATACATTACCCTGGGATTGGAGTCATCTTTCAAAGAGGCCATTTGCTGAATAAGATCTCACAGTGTGAGTAAAGGAAGCAGAGCTGGGACTAAATGGGCCTGAGAGGGGACAAGGAGTATCCTAGGAGTTACACATGGCATGTGGGATAGGGTTGAGATGCTCCAGGGATGTCTCCTTCTCTAGAAGGAGAGAGGGCAGACTGCTTTGGAAATGCTACTAGTTTTAAACAAATACATTTTAAAAAAAATCTTGAAGCAAATTATGAAATACAGAAAAAGGGGCTGTAGGGGGAAAGCTTTTCATAGTTTTTTTGAAAAAGCACATTATGTATGAGTTGCAGTGGGAAGGAAAAAGCCAGCAAGCATCCTTGTGCAATCCTTGATGAATCCATGGCCACTCTCCTGGCCTGGGAAGAGATGAAGACCCCTCACTGCTGCCTCTGCCCCTGCCCAAAACGGGCACCTGTTCTTGATATTTTCACTGAATAGAGCCCAGAGGGGTTTAACCAGCAGCCCAAAATGGCACAAGGGTAGGAGGGGTAAAACACAGCCAGCAGCTGGCGCTGAGCCCCAAGAATGACCCACATCCCCTCCCTCTTCCCCCCATGGCTTTTTCAGCTCCACATGAACATTCTATGCCCTGTTGGGCCATTACTGGGTCAGAGGGAGAGAACATATTTAGCATTTTCAACACAGTGATTATCTGCCAGCTGATAAGAAGGCAGAAATTTCTGGAAACCTTCAAAATGGAAATCATTACTTGCATTTATTTCATCCCAACTCCACTGCCCCTGCCAAGCCAGCCACAAAGCCTTTAATTTCACTGCTAAGAAATTATGATTACAAATTTTAGCCAGTGTCTGGCCAATTAAGACTTTCTGTATGCAATTCTTCTTTCTGTTTTTTGCTAAAAACAAAATTATTATATAGACATTGGTGTTGACTTTTCCCAACCCCTCATACATTTGCCATCTGGAAACATGCAAACACCAGCAGCTTTTGGCCTTGGGTGTTTGCAATTTATTCCTCAGAATTCCTAAAAACTTCCTCTGATGAAAAAGAGGAACAAACAATGATTCAGCAAAGCCTTTCAAGATCAAAAGAAATATAATTAATTTGCTAATGTGGGAAAATACCCCAAATACTTGTTAATAAAATTGTATTTGACTTCCTTAATTTTTCTGCTGGAAAGTCAAACTATTTATTCAATGCCAGCAGGATCCTCCCTACAAAGAGAAGTTAAAAAATGTGGTGAGTTGAACTTGGCTTAAAGAATCTTAAAAGTTCTGTGATTGCCTTTCCATCCCACTGAAATGCATGGATCAGTTGCCAAGGTGTAGCAGTCACTGTTTAGAGTTAATACTAATAATTCTGTGAATTAAAAATTTTACTGACTATAATACTGTTTAACGTGGGATGCAAACCTTCACAAAGCATGAAAAAATTTAAGGTTGTGTGAGATTTTGCAAGTGATTGAGACAACAAAAATATTAATGAGTTTTAGAATGAAAAAGGTTGAAACAACTCATGTAAATGACAGAAGACAGTTGTAATATTTTAGATGTGACCACTGGATGCATTCCAGTCAACAATTCTGTAGAAACAGCAGCTAAAACCTGATCGTGTTTGGTTTTAGGGTATTAATTGTGCAAATAAACTCAATTTAATTTCTACATTTCTGTGAGAACTTTGAAGGTGAGACTCACAGTTTTTCTGTAACTTTGTAACAGTGATCCTAACAAACGGATGCTCTGAAACTGGTTTAAGATTGCTAAATCAATTATTTTTGTAGGTGTGCTGGTCTTAATCCAAAGAGAAATGGAAACAAGGCAGAGTAAATCAAAAGTGAAATGCAATATTTTTAAAGATCTGTGCATACACAGCACAGGTATCAAAGCCCATCAGTCCACACCAGTTGAGCAGTGAATTTCATGAGACCTGAAAAAAAGGGTAGAGTCATGGAGCATGTTTTTCTGTGCCAAAGTTCCAACTGCTAATTTCATTTCCACAGTGACCTTAATAAGAAAAGTCAGTCTGAACACTATGGAGAATTCAAAGGGAGGACTCAGACACTCGCATGCCCATGTCAACAGAAATAATAATAAAACCCTCCAACAATACCCCCAAAAATCTCATTGCCCAGAGAAGCGGTGGATGCTCTTCTCTGGAATTGTTCCAGGCCAGGCTGGTCTAGTGGAAGGTGTCCCTGCTGGAACCAGATGGTCTTCAAGATTCCTTCCAACCCAAGCCATTGTAGGATTTTAAGAAAATCAAAACTAACTGTTAATTTAGTTTTCATATTTGCCAAAAATCTTTTATATGAGGTTAGAGCAGTATTGCCTCTACAGCAGTGGGGTGTAGGTTCACAGCTCCTCAGCCCTGCTGAAGAGAAAGCAACATCATAACGTTGTGTGGTCCAGCCTGGAGAGAGGCTGCTGTGTACAACAGCTTGAGCCTGAGGACAATTCTGCATCCTACACTCACATCAAAACCCACAGCTCCTTCCCAAGCAGCTGAATCCCCTCTTCCTACCAACATTGCCTTCCTTCTTGTTCAAGACTCACAACAGAATGAAAAGAAAGAGCCAACGGGAGACAGTAGTTTGAAAAATTCATCCAACAACCTGCAATGTCACCAACAAGAGCTGGAACTAAACATGTCTGGGAAGACAAATTCCTTAACTGTTCAGCGCTGAAGGACATGGTAGGTAACATTAACTTGGCTAATTGTTTACTTGCTTAGCTAATCTAACATAATCTGCATTGATTAGATTTTGATTTCATGCTGGATGAGTATACTGCTTCTCTGTGCCTTTCAGTTAATTTGTGGACCGTACCAAAAAGACATTTTTATAACACGTTTAACGCTCCAAAGCTACGAGGGAACAGCAGCGAGAGCGAAGGAGGCTAGCTCTGCTAGTATTAAAAGGGTCATTAAACTCAGCATTAGGGAAAGGTCTTGTTTTGGGTTGCATTCAACGCGCCTGATTAAAAATGAAGTGTAAGCAAAAGGCATTGAAGAGAAATATTCAAATGCAAAGTACAGTGTTGGTCCTTGTGTGTATAACTATAGAGAGTTTATGGATGCTCACTCTCCTATTTGAGCTCCTTCCATACGTCTTTAAAGATGTCAAAGCTTCAGTCCATGGGCTCAATACTCCAGTGGTTTAAGGGTGGAATGTTATAATGAGCGGAGCAAGACTGCCATTTACTTAATAAATCCTAAACATTCACATGAGAAGAATAGAGGTAATTTTAAGCCTAATGAAATCTATAAATATATAAGGTTTTGATCACTTTTCTAAGTTTTACTGCCATGGGGCCAGAAAGTTTCTCAAGACTTTATTTAAAGCACTTATTGCTTTCAACAGAGGAAGGAAGAGAGCACAGAATTTAGCCTAAAGAAATTAAGTCTCAACATTGATGGAGGCAATCTGCAGAAATATAGGATTTATTGCATTTAATGCTATGGAATTTTGATATACAAACAATACTTTATCCATCACGGGAGTTTAGAATTCCTGTTCCAACACAAAATGAAAAAACTTGGATGGCTTCACAAGTCTTTAAAAGGTGACAAAGTTCAAAGCCTTCACCTTGAAGCCTCCAGTTGAAATTTAGATTGATTGTGACTAAAAGTAATTCCTGTCTGACAGCTCATGTGAAGAAAGTTCCTTCATTTCATAACAAATGTGTGGCCAACAGCCTAAAAATTATTATCACAATTTAAAAGGTCCATTGGCAGTTTCAGGAGCACTGTGGATGGGTGGAAGTCAATCCTGCCTGTCCAGGGCTGAGTGAAGTCAAGACAGGGTAGGGAAAAAAACCAGAAGTCAGTCTATGACTGTTGTAATTCTTCAGTGGAAGAGTTCACACATTTAATTGCTTGAGTCTCTCTGCAGGAGTAAAATTTACCTATTTCCACAGACAAGGCTGCTGGCTGGCTAATGTACGATTTTTGTTCCATTGAGATGAGTTTTCTGGTGTGCAAAAAAGGAAAATGAGCATTTTAGGTCACGACCACTCAGGAAGGAGATGATTTTCTTCAGATAATAACATGTCTTTTTCTGTCTAAGGAGGGCAATGCTAGCAAATGCCAAAACCAAGGTTCAGTTGCCTGCCTCAGTTAAATCCCAAAATTAGGTGGGATGAGCCAAGCCACATTGCCTGAGATTGCTCTTCTGCTACTGCTGAATGACAAAGACTTTCCAACATAGCTCCTATTACCCAATTCAATATAAATTCTTCTATTTCAAATAAAACTGAAGAAGATATGAAGCAAAGAAGTAAGCCTATATTCATCCAAATTTTAAATTATTTTTGCTCATATCTGAGAAAAGTTCAGTCTTTTCTGGAGTAATTGATGTGTTTGTAGAAAAGGAATTTAAAGGACTCAGTCTGTTCATGAAATGTGGATTTCAGCTCTTCCTAAACAAATGTGCCAGGCAAAATGTTTGCAAACATACCCATTCAGGAGCCTGTAATGCAAACCGATTTCTCTGTCCAGTCAAAGCTAAAAGTATTCATATTATTTTGCAATAATAATCAGCTATTAAACTTAAATAATAATTAAGAAGTAGTCATTGCCTATTAGTGACAATCCTGGGAAAGGAAAGTGAGTGTGAATTAAGGCTACTGGCAAAGGATACTTTCAGCTTTATTGTTCTAGCTAATTCTCATGTTGGCACTGCTTCGTGCTGCTGTGCCATACATACAGAATATGGGAGTAAATCCAATGAAGTCACACTTGGAAAACCTTATTTTACTGCTAGGGTTATTGCTGATCATATAGTACCAAGAGTCCAACAAGACAACTATTCATGGGGACATACATACAAAAAAACCCCAAAAAACTTATCCTTGATAAATCAAAGTAAATTATTATTGTGGCATGAGAATTTATATATGTGTATTTATCTACCTATATACATGTGTATATGATAAGGGTCTATGGATTGATTTTTACAGAAAACTGGTGAGATAGTTCTATGTTAAGGAGAAACTGCACATAACTGATGATTGATTTAATTATTTTGACCCCAGGGGCAGGTTTAAATTTCAGACTTTTCACATTTGATTTTTTACATCAGCGTGTGGTCAATATTATTCTCCCTGTGGAGGTCCCATTGTTTCTTGGTCAGCTCAGTTTTTTCTGTTGTTGCACAGAACAGGTTGTGTCCTTTAGAGCAAAGCAGGACTGATTTCAGGCAGCAGGGATGTGTGTGTGCACCCAAGAACTGGCTTTTGTGCTCTACGGATCAACCACTCTTACTGATTTACGCCCCATATTTTCAAAAATGTAATAATAGCATTGCATCATCTAAATCAGAAACGTGTAAATTATCCGAAAATCTGAGATGCAGGAGAGCAGAAGAACACCTTCATCAGGTCAAGAAAAGTGATTATTTCCATGGCTACCAGAACTCTTAATTGCCATAATAGACTGTTATTCAGGGAGAAATAGTTAGGTTTGCAAAGAAGGGTGAATATGTACTTTGTGATAAAACCATTAACTACAGAGAAAAGTTCTCAGAGTACAACTGAAATGTGGAACAAAATCCAGGCAGCTGCTTAGCATCTCCAGAAATAGTACGCAGGGGTATCTTACTCATCCATGTCTTCTGCAGGGAAAGCAACACAAATATTGTGTTAAAATCTATTAATTCCTATAATATTCCTGGTTACCAACTCAATATAAATAGAAGTATTAGATCTCCAGTTCCCCATCTTGTGCTTCCTATTGATTTTTACAACAAAACTTCCAGATAATCAACACAATGTTATGTCAAAATAAGCCACCTTTGCTTGCGGACTCTCTAGCTGTTCCCAGTTTGTGACTACTAGAAAGCTTTTCCACTGAGGATGTGGGGAAACAGTGAATGTCTAAAACTGTGACACTGGAAAGAATAATAGCTGACCTTCATAATAAATAATGTAAAACAGGAATTCACTTGGCCTAACCTAGATAAAGATTAATTTTTAATCTTTCTCTCCCCAAGGCTAACAGTGTTCTAACTTTAGGTAACATACTTTTAAAAAAAATGTTTTGTCATATTAAAGGTACTTGAAAATAAATATTGCAATCAAAGCACACAAGTCCTGCAACTGTTAATATCCAGAAGGTTTCATTAAAGGATCAGTCAGTTCTGGTAGTGCTTTGTGAAGTGATTTTAAACTTTTCTAGAAAGCTACAGATTCTAATGGCTGGGACAGCAGCTATCCAAGGACAATGGCTCTGCTGTTCAGCCTTGGAAACTCAGAGGAGGAGCTGAGTTGGTTTTTGCTGGGCTGTGTGTGTAGAAATGCTCACTGCACCACCAATGTTTTTCAAGAAAATAGTGTTCTAGAATCATAGAATGGTTAGGGTTGGAAGGGATAGATCATGTAGTTCCAACCCAGATGATTTTGAACACTAAAAAGATATTAAGCTGTTCAGGGAATCATAACATTTGAAGACTGCATTCAATCATTCTTTAAAAAAATATTACAAACCTATCGGTTGATGTGAGATTATTGAAAAACATGATTATACTCCTAACCTCATCCCAGGGCTGCCTTGTCTTTTCAGACTTTGGGCTCATCAGAGCACAGAGCATCTACTATTCTGAATTGATACGTTTCCTGGCAGAATGCAGATCAGTTTTTGATAGTTAACTGAGTTTTACCATAATGAATAACTGTGGCACCAGTGGGAGTTCAGTTTGTTAGGGTGGAGGTTACAGTGAATGTTTCTGACCTATTTGCTTCTTGGGAAGGGCCACTGCAGGTGACATCAGTGTCTAACTCTTACATAACCATCAGCTTAAACTTTACACAAAATCTCTACACTAGACAGCTCTTGTGTGTATCTCTACACTAAACTTCACACCACCAAGTGGCTTTCAAGATAGGTTAAAAAAAGAGCAATTTTCTTCATTGTGAAACAAAAGCACTAAAGCACCTTGTGATTGTAATACAGAGAAAAGATGCTATTGAGTGATGCATCTGTCTCCCAGGTCTTGAAAGGAAATACAATGTGCTTTGACTTACCTAGTGCTCACTTGAGGCATTCAATCTAAACAGTCATTTCAGAGTTTTACAGAAGACAATACAAAATACCATGCAATCACAGACAACAGCTTTTGATGACAAAGAGCAAACAGACAGGGAATCCTTTCAGGTTCACAATATAGATAAAAGGACATTTTTGTATTTCCAAATGATACTCAGGGCTCAGGTGTTGCAGACAGTACAAAAATAATGTAATATTGCTTCTCTCCAATGCACTTTTACTTCTGGACTTAGTTCACCTATATTGATTCACTGATGGTCCTCATTCTCTATCAGCTTCACACACCCCTGGCTGGAAGAGGTCAGTGCACAATATAAAGATAATACTGAACCTAGGAGGAAGAAAAGTAAGGGTATTTGTGAGACAAGTTGAAATTGCCTCCCTGCTGCATTTAGTTATTTAAGAACATAAAGCAGAAAATTCCTTCATGCCTTGTTCCCATTGTCTGTCATATTTGATGACTTTTTTTTCAAAACAAACAAAGAAAACACACCTGTTACCTTGAAGTTCTAATCAAGTATTCTGCATATTGGCTGTGGAAGAGGAGAAAATGGAAGGAAGGAGAAAAAGGAATAGATATACCTTGTCCTCCTATGTAACAGACAACTATTGTCTCCAAGAGTTTTATTTATATACAATTTTCAGTGGCTTCAGTGGAAATTCTCTCAAGACATAAATCTGGATCTAAAGCTCAGATGAAAGTTTATAAAGTAAAAGGTTGCTCCTGCAGAAAGCACACACTGTTTAGATTAGGTTGTGCCCAATGAGCAGGACCCCAATGCTGGGAGTTAGAGCAGATATGAGCACCCTGGCATCAGTGGGGCTCTTTACAGTGACCCCATGAGCCTTTGGTCAGTCTTTAGCATGGGATTGACCTGGGAAACAACAGCCACAGACTGGCATTCATTATCCAAATGGAATGTGGAGCACATGACAAAAGCTGCATGGTAATTCTGATGTCCTGCCAGAATCTGAAAAGCAGCAGTATTAATCCTAAAAGTTGCTCCCTAGGAAGCTTCCTATCTACCTCCTTAGCACATTAGGTGCTCCATGAACAAATTCTTTGGATCATTCTTTTAAAAATTGCTTTTGCTTGCTTTCTTTATAAAGTAAATTGGAATGGAAAGTGACCAATAGCTGTTAAGTTGAAGCTCAGAAATGAACACCCACTTACAACTGAATCAACAGAATGAAATACAATAATACCCTCTAGTCAATCATAGAGAGCAGAAAAGGGAGAGACATTGCTAAATAAAGGCAAATCAAAAAAGAGAGGTTTGATGTATTTTTTAGCAGTATATTCATTTTTCAGGTTATACATTGATAAAGGTCACTGGTGACAGTGACTCATTATTGACTGATCAAAGGCCATCAAAGTCAGCAGAAGTCTCCACGGAGCCTCATTCGGGCACTGTTGTCAGGTGTAAGTCAGATATTTCCTTTTGCAGACTTTGTCAGTGTGAAAATCTGCTCTGACTGTGGTGAGTGTGAAGACCAGACCCCAAGACCCACCAGCACCCTCCAGGCTCTCAGGTGTAGGAGAAGGCATCTTTCAGGAGGGTGAAGTAAGAGAAGACCAGTATTAGAAAATAGATCAGGTTGGTAGAACTGCTAAGATGCCTTAGGGGCATATAAGTGTGTAAGAAATGAGACAAATATGCTCTCAAAGTAAAAATAAATATTTCTTTGTTAACTAGAGGAAGGTAAACATGCCCCAAGAGCCCGAAGGAGTTGCAGCCATCTGATTTTTACAGAGGTCTTTCATAGTACCATATTACCCTCCTGCTTGTAAAGAATATTTCACTCCTGCTCCTTTGGCCTTCAGTGGAAAATGTTAAAACCAGACCTGAAATTTGTCTTGAGTTGGCCATAATGTAGCTCAGACACTAACTGGGAATTTTGGCCAAATATCTGCATACAGATGATAGACACAAAGAATTGCTCTGGTGTTCTTTCAGCATTTCCTGACCCTTTCTCTTTTAAATGCCAACATTTTATAGGTTCTTTTCCCTTTCTTAGTCTTCATAAAACCACTTTCAGTCCAGCATAATTTTCCAGGCAAACTGCACACTTGTCAGATCACCTGATTAAGAGCCCCGTACTCATTACTATAAAAAACAACATGCTCGCTGAATCATTAAAAAGCAGATTGGTCAGTAATAATAATCAGTTTTCTGCTAATAAATACAGCTCAGCATGCCTAATTCAGTGTCCTACTCAAATACCAACAATGAAGAATTTAGCTTTTAAAAAGTACATTACTGAATGTACTATTAGTGCATCGGTCTTCGTGAGGAACATTACTGCTGTCTTTAAAGGGCAGCCAGTTCATGTATTAATTATGTCACTCAAAGAGTGCACTGATTTCTTGAAAATCTCTTCATGCATAAAAGCAATTTGAATATTGTATATGGCTCAGCTCTCTCAATCAACTTGAACACAAAGAAAGACCAAAGAAGTACTTGAGTTCAAGAGCTGGCATCAAGAATAGAAGCACAAGGAAATGAATTCAGTGCACTTTTCATCACCACCTGTCTGTAGGGTGTCACCTTCAGGGACACATGGCAAACCTGGCCACCTCTTTGCTGGCCAGGAGGAATGGGCTACCATGGTCACAGAGCAAGGCTCCAGAGGGATATTACGTGACGCAAGGATGTATTTTGAGAATTTAGTGAAGAAAATGGTGGAGAAAGATTCATAAGGAGAGGTTGGATGTCACCATGAGATTCAGCAGAATTACATCAGTGAGTTAATTTCCAATTGCATTAATAATACTGAGCAATAAATATGTTAGCATATATGCATTGTGGAACAAGTGTCATGTTAAAATTCCATCCATATTTAGAATATTGTCAGGTTTTTTTGTATCCTAAATTGAATCGAGACCTGATTTTTTGCTTAAATAAGAACTTTTGGACAATAATTATTCTTTCTGCTGCTTTCAGCCTCTGGGGTTTTTTTAGAAGATACTTTTATCTTCCAGGCACAATCCTCCCACCCTTATGCAAGGAAAGGTCCAAACCCCATAAAAATCACTCCAAGGAAAGAGCTGTATCATCCTCTCCAGCCTTCCTAATAAATTTCTATTTCTGCAGCAATATTTGTAAAGAAATCCATCTATAGTAATTTCTGATGGCACTCAACAGGGGTCAAGAGAATTTCACATTCTGAAAACAAAAAACTTCACTCTGCTAGAGGTTCAGCTGAAAGTACCTGGAGTTCAGGAGTGCTATCAACAATTATTCTGTAGAACAAGCGTGCTTGGTGAAAATCCTTTGAAGAGGAAAAAGGTCAGGAAATCTGTCATTTTACAAGGATGATCTTAGTAGTACATAAAGGAGCTCTCTAGAATGTGAACTTACATCTATTGAACAAAACAATAGGAGCACAATCATTGAAATGCCACCAACTTCCTATAATTGCTTATTATTACCGTAATGAAGATTATTTCTTCAAAAAAAAGCTCTCATTTTGATTTGAAAGGTTTAATGTTTGGCTCCCTCCTCACTATAGTGAATCTTTGACTCACAGGCTAAAGAAATGAAAGGGAGAAGGAAGAAACCAGAGGATGTGGGCACATAGGGAAGAGTATACTAAAACATGGTGTGGTGTGAGAGCTCTCAGAGATACTGTTTGTAATAGAAATATGGAATTGCATATGAGCTTGGAAGCTAAAGAAAAGGAAAGGAAAAAACCCCAGCTTCTTACTGTTAAAACACATCATTGAAAGCAAATCCTTTGAGGAGATATTTAATATTTGAAAAAGTGATTTGTTTGTCCCAGCCCAATTCATTAGTTCTGAGCTAGTGCCATTGCTAAGAATATAAATTTCAAGAGTGTTCTTGGTTGGTGATAGGTGCTGCCTAATGGCAGGAAGTCATTTCCCTCCTCAGAAGCTCCTGGTTTCTGTGTGATTTAAAATGCCACCAGAAATAAAGGAATTATCAAGGCTTGGCCTTGATGTATGAGCCTATTTAAATCCCTGGGGTGAGACGCTGAGGACTACTCTTCCAAAACAACCTGAACAGGATCATTAAGCAGTGCAATAATAGGCTGGAATTCGTTCCTGCAGTTTCAGGATGAAGCTGTAGTGGGTGTGCTGGGAGGAGCTGCTCAATTACAGACAGCTGACCAGAAAGGCTAAATAGGACATGGGATACACAGAACATTTCAAGCTGCTGAAAGGCTGCAGGTGGAACTGAGTATGCACCAAACACTCCTCCCTGATTCAGGTCAGGATGAAAGTTAAAATACTTGACATGTGTTGAAGGGATTTGGTTTCTCAAAGGTATCCTTTGGGGAGAGCTAGTTCTTCTATGGCTGATAGTCCAAACTTGGATGTCCAAAGCTGGGGATCATGGTCCATGACTGTTCTGTACCTCTGAAACCAAAACCACCTACACCTTTGGGAGCTCATGGAATGGAGGGGATTTTTGTTTGGATGCTCTTTTATTCTGTTTCACAGAGAATCACAGAGTTTTCTGAGTTGGAAGGGACCCACAAGGATCATCAAGCCCAAATCTGAAGTGAATGACCCAAATGGGGATTGAATTCACAACCTTGGTGTTATTAGCACCACACTCCAGCTGAGCTAATCTCTTACCTGCATGGAAATAGAAAGGAGGAGGGGCTTGTTCAATGGGGCTGGAAAGATGAACACTACAGCACAAAACTCCCTTGTTCCCTGGGAAAGCTGCTCCTCACTGGGTGGTTTTGTGTACAAACACTGAGCAGGAAGAGGCAGAGTGGTGACTCTGCTCTTGCAAATACACCAGACACCGGTGCTGAACTGCTCTGGAGCACTGGAAGACTGACATAAATTATTTAACCATGGACAAAGAAGAAAAAAAAAGTCCCAAGGCAATCTTGTCTCTAACTGCTTTGATACAACATTTTGCCATTTATTTCATACATTTCTTGAGATTTCTGGTAAAATTCCCAGCATAAACCGTGGTAAACTCTACTCTGTCTTAAATTATCAGAACTCTGGTGGTTTTCTTACAACAGCATCTCCTTGGACTTGGTCCTGTGAGGCTGACACTAATTGATCCTTTGTCATTAACAAGCCTCACTTTACAAATACTGCAATCCAGAGTCCCCATCTTACAAACATGGATATGGATTTGTTACTTCATCACATGCACAGCATTAACCTGCTGCCCAGGTAAGAAGAGGTGAGCAAGTAGATAAGGTTTTAAAGAGTTACCTTGAATGTAAACAAACATTAAAAGAGAAGAATCTGAAGGAAGGAGTAGGACAACCATAGCTGGCTGTGTGAATGCAATGGCTGTTAGGTCTAAAAATTGATGCTCTTCTGTGTCTGATCTGAGAGGTGTCCTCTAATTCCCTCTGCTTTTTCACTGCATAGATGAAACCTTTTAATAAAAGCCTGATAAATAACCAGTAGTAAATATTGTGCTTCTGCTTTGGGTTCTTGACTTATTTGAGCTCCAGCTGATAAAGTTCACAGGCAGTTGTCCAAGGCCTTGTGAAAAACTCTCTCTCCAGCCTGACTAAAGACATTGGAGAACTTGTGATGGTCTTCAACCATTTTCTCCATTTTGTCTCCTAATACATGACGCCCATTGAATACTTTTTAAGAGATACCTCTTCTGATAGGTCTTCCCCTTCTTGAACAATTGCTATGTAATAAACTATTTTATCGGTTTTGCTTACATACTGTATTTCTGAAAACAAAACAATAAATGGCTGTAAAACCAATAAAATGTACTAGGCTAGTGGTTTATTACAAACAAGCCAATACCATACACTGCAGCATATTTTTCAGCTCAATGCACCAGGATTCTTATTGTCCAGGTGAATGTTCCTGGCTGTAAATTGCAGCACTATAGCTCTTTTCCAGCGCACTCTAAAACTTCTTTAGGTTGATGTGCCTTAAAACACTCCTAGTCCTTGGACAAATTTATGGGGAGGATAAAGCTTGGTAGTTTTATGCCAAGGCATTTTTAAGTTTGCCAGCCACCCTGGAAGCACTTTGGGATGCTGCACAGGGAGCACAGACTGCACAGTTCAGCAGGAAGGCAGCCCTGGGCTGCCTGCAGTGAGCTGGAGTGGGCAGCAATGATAGAGTCAGGGAATCACAGAATCCTGGAATGGTTTGGGTTGGAAGGCACCTTGAACTCCATCTTCTTCCACTTTTCCTGCCATGGGCAGTTTCACCTTCCACTATCCCAGGTTGCTCCAAGCCCCATCCAACCTGGCCTTGAACACTTCCAGGGATGAGGCAGCCACAGCTTCTCTGGGCAACCTGTGCCAGGGCCTCAGCACCCTCACAGGGAAGAATTTCTTTCCTAATATCTAATCTAAATCTACCCTCTCTCAGCTTGAAGCCTTTAGCCCGTGATTTGATCCAGACAGTTGAGTATTTACTAACTTTGAGTGATGATTCCCAAAGCCAGAACTCTGCGTATCTTTCTGGCAATGCTCATGCTTATTGCAGCTTTGAATAAGACCAATCTTGAATAAAAAAGCTTCAGTAAGACTCTTCAGCATGTTTCTGCTAACTTTTCCTATTCATTTTCTTCAGTCATCACTCACTGTCCCAGAAACAAGCCTCTTTGGCAAGGGCCTCTTGGAATGGTAATCCTGCATATCTCGATGCAGTGCTTCTAATGTGAAGTTCTATCACACTGTAGGGCCACTGTCCTCTACACCAGCCAGTTTGTCAGAACCAACTCCTTCACAAGGAGGGACAGTCACCCAGGGCTGGTGGCCAAGGGCTTGAGCCTCATTTGGATTTGATCCTGCTGGTGTGAGAGCCCACAGTACGAACCAAAGCAAGAGCACACAACAATATTATGATTTCTTAAGATGCCTTTTCTTTGTGAACTCAGTGTTTGCATCTGTGAAATCAGTAGAATAATAACATGCACACATTCAAGAAAATGTGCATCTACTAATTAAATTAATTCACTTTCCTGACTGCTGCATACAGCAAGTGGTTGATTTCTGATGATTTTACACAGTATTAATGCAGCTGCTATTTTTGCTGAAGCAATTGCCAGTTCTCTGCAGCACACGTGAAGTGGCCGTAGATTACTGGAATACATTTCCTTAGTGACTGTTGGAATAATTTCATGCCCAGGAGAGAGAAGCTTTCCTAATACACCTCAATCTAATCAGCAGCACTTGGAGACATCAAAACTTGCCTGTCAGTCTCTGACAAGCACAGTGTTGCAAGAAGTTTGAAACAACCCTTTCCTAAACTCTCACTTATCATGTTATGATAAAGATCAGATCCTTTTCCTTGTCTGTTTACTATAAGAGTTGATCATTCTCAAATGAGGAATTGTAGTCTTTTTTTGTGAATAAGAAATATCGAACACAGAAGGCAAGCCTGGAGTGACCTCTGAATCCAGATGCTAATATGACTTTGGTCAATATTACAATTTATGCAGGAGGCATATTTTTCCCTTTGCCACGAGGTGCTTCCCCATGTATTTTTGCTGCTTTTCTTAGCACATGGCCAAACCAACCTGTGAGATCCTTGATCTTCAGTCCCTTCTCCCATGCATGTTAAAAATATACAGATGGACTCCAGAAAATGGGTCACACATTTACAGGAGGAAAGTTTTGTTAAGAGAAAATACTTTTGGTATTAATTTTAGGCAATAATTTCCATGCTCTTTTCTGATTCTCACCTTTCATTTCAGCTTTCTGTTGAAAACAGCTTAAGATCAAATACACTTGATCCTATTATACCGAAATCCATCCTAGACTTGCAAGTGATCTCAGCAGAGTGCAATTAGGAAGACATAAATATGATAATGAAGCTGTTACATTTTTCTAGTTTGATATTGTATGAGCTTACTTTATTTATCTATTTATAGGCTTTGATGCACATGTTGATGTAAGAAGATGGGTTTATTGCTCGTCTTGACCGATATAGCAGGAATAGCTCCTCTGCCTCCTCTTTGCTCTCATCAGCCACGCTATGGGTAACTCCACAAATGCCACTCCAGACAGTGTGCTCTTAAAGACAGAAAGGTTTTCGAGGGAAACCCATTTCAGAGCTAAAGATCCTCCCCACTATCTACCATTTCCTTTATCTGTGAAGTCAGCCTGACTGCTCTTTGACAAAAACTGCTTTTTCAGAGTGAGATGAAGTTGTGGACTCTCAGACAGCTGAGGACTCTACAGCCTGACATGAGGACCTGAGCTTTGGTCAAATGGACAGCAGAGAACTAACTCAACCATTGGGATACTTGTGACATTTGCTGTCACTGAACAAGCCCTGCTCAACCGATGCCTGTGACACTGATGGAAACACAGCCCTGCACTGGGAAGATCCTCACCCACAGCTCTTTACAAAACTTCAAGCAAAGTGCACACAGCTCTGCAAAGGAGGAGAGAAATCCTCAAGGGCAGAAATGTCACTGAAGTGAACTTAAATCACATGAGTGATAACTCCACTGGGAGAACAGCAGACATCAGTCATCTGTGTGCTTGCTTAATATCCCTGTATTGGAATATTTCTGCTGCCAGTGCTTTGCTCATCTGCTGGGCAGCCAGGAGGATGAACAGAATTGCTCTTAGCAGACTAAAGCCACGGACCATTGCAAACAGTCTGTAACAAGAGCACTTGCCAAGCACCTGAGACTGATGATTCATCATTTCCCCCACTTTTTATAGATAGCTGGCTAAAGGTGCCAGCTTAACAGCCCTGGCAACCAAACTCCTCCATCCCTTGCAGAGGCAGATCTGCACAGCAGCCTTGAGCTTGTCCCTCTCCTCTCGCTCATGAGAGAGATGCTCCATGATCAGCCTCCTTGGATGATGGGCCTTTGTCCTCATTGGTTATAGCTACTGGAAAAGCATTGTCAGGGTGTAACAAAGAGGGCTAAACTTTTAGTACACACTTTTATGAAATAGGTATCAAAGTATGCTGTAAATGGAGACAGTACCATGAATTCCTTTTTCAAGAGCGGGAAACTGAGCCTGAAAGTAATAAAACAACTTGCTCAAGAGTTGCAAAACCAAAAATAAACCCTAAAGCTCCTGAGCTCAAACCTCTGTTGACAAGGCTGTTTAGATTAGTGCTTGATCAAAGGCTGGAAGGTTTTCCCCTGTATTCTGCATTTAGGCTTTTTTTTTCCCTTCAGTCTCCTGAGATATTGCGCCTAAAACCATCTTGGCTCATTGCTCTTTGTACCAGTTCCTCTTGGAGCCCTCCCACTGTTTCCTGCCTCAAATCTACATTGAATACTGTATTCTTGTCTTTAAATAGGAAATTATTCATGACTTAGCTTTCAGCATAGAGAACATATGTATCCTGCAGTTATTTCAGTGCCAAACTGATCCATAGGCATCAGCTTTTCTTTCCCAAGTCCCTGGGATTTCTTCCACCTCACCTCCTACATGTGGGGAGAAACCTCAAAAAAATCCCAGAACATCTGCTTGATCTTCCTTTAAAATTTCCTCTAATATCTCTGCGATGATGGTTGGAAAATCTAGTCCTGATTCTAAGTTCACGGGTGACAAACTCTGCTTTAGGCCTATTTAAAAACCACGACCAAAAAGCCCAACTAACCAAGCCTATAATTTTCTCTACCTTCACTTCCACCTAAGATGGGGGGGATCAAACAACAAAAAACAAACAGGCCAAACCCACACTACTCAAACACTGACTAAAACCAAGCAGCTGCTCAAGAGATTTCTGAGCAAAACAGCTGTGAGGCTTAGACTGGTGTCTCTAAGTGTTGGAAATAACTGCAGTGACCAGTGACTTTAGATAAAAATCAGGAACACAAAACTGACATTTAATCTCGATATGTAGCTGAGCACACAACACAACCATGGCCCAAAGCATCCCTTCAAGCCCCAGGGTCCTGCATTTAGAAACTCATCTGCTTCAGGCTGCCAGCTAATAACACCTTGACAAATACCTGTTAGAAACAGAGGAAAAAATCCAACGCACTCCTGCATTAATATTGATTTCATGTCAATTGCTTTACATTTTCACTTACACAGACTGCAGGTCATTGATGGAGAGGATCCTCAGAAAGCAAAATTAAAATGAACTGTCATCCAGTGGCAGTGAAAACAAAAGTTTCCCTAATAAGCAATAATGATTTAGAGGACTTCAGCATCTCTAGCTACTCCATAGTGTGTTAGAAATACAGCTCCTCTTTCTTTCAGCGGCTCATAAATCTATCAGGGGCTACACTTAACTTGAAGATCAAACAATCAGCAGATACTGGTAAACACTGAAGCTTCTTCAAAGTTCATGATAAAAAAAAAAAAAAAGCCAGGAGTAGTTTCTTTTCCTAGCAGGATCTGATGTTTGAAGTATAATGATAGATCTTCAGATTAGGCTGCTCTCATACCCTTTGGAGCCCTATTTTTCTTACATACTGTTATTAGTTGACAATTGCTCTCAGAGTACATCTTCTTCCCTCACACACACCAGCATAAACCACATCAAAGCCAGGTGTAACCCAGGAGAGCATCAAACCCACTGCACCAGGAATGCATTCAGCAATGCCTTTACATAGCCAGAGTAGCTCAATAGACCTGCTGGAGCTGCTGCTCAATCTACCCAGGACAAACTAATTCCACAACAGAGTACTCTTAGGTCTTTTTATTTTATAGATGCAATTCTCATTATGTTTGTGTTCTTTGTCCTCTCTTTGGGTCCTCTGCTCTTCTCATCCTATATTTCTCTTCCATTTTTCATTTTTTCCTGCCTTTCTGTTTTCTCTTGGCTTTATCTCTGGATTCCCTTTACACAGCAGTGAGGGAGGTTGCTTGTCTCGTTGAGCTGAGACGTGATCTCTCTGCTTTGGTTATAAGGAGGCCAAAGTAATCTAATTTATTTCAAAATCCTCCAAACAGATTTAACTGCATTTGACTTTCTGGTTCTTTACACCTGAATTCCTTATTTTCTCCCTCCCCACATTCTCAAACTAATAGGAGAATAACAAGAAGGCACTTTCAGCATTTGAGTTATATGTGAGAGTTTCCTGATGAGCAATGTCCAGCAAGCCCATGTCCCTGTGAATCCCAACAGGCACTCATCTGTCAAAGTCCTTTTGACTAGTTGAGCTCAGTTGCTGCTTTCTAAGCACCAGTCCATACCATTAGAAATATGACTGTACTTCCATGGGGAACACATAGCAGAACATGAGTACATGTCTGGCTAAATGAGGCAAGGCATTTGGAAGTGGTTAACCTGTCCAGCTTTGATAGAATGATTGATGTTAAAATTCAGAGCACTGGTATTTGAGAAAGCATCCTGTGTATACAGAGGATAAAAGCACCTGAGGTCTCAGTCAATCCTTTTGAGTAATAAATCCCTTGACTTTTCCAAATCTGGATTTTAAAGTCAAATCCAAATTTCAATGCAGCTGAAAGTCCAGACCCCTGCCTAAGGCAGGGATGCCTCAGTCCTGTGTTTGTGCAGGAGGAAAGATGGGCTGGGCATCATGTTTGCAACCTTCTCCTTTGCCCTCATTAATGTTTTATTAATAGCTCATATCACATAAAAGCAGACTTTCCTTTGTGCCTGGCATTAAATGCTGATCAATATTAATGTTTGATTTATATTTCTGAGAAAGGGACAGCAAGAGGGAGCAAGAGTGAGACTAGAAATAGGATTTACAAGAACTTCAATAGAGCTGTTAAAACAGCAAGGCTGGTGAAATAATCAATTGGACAAGGAACTGGCTAACAGATGAAGTCTGGGCTGTGACAGCACCTGGTCTCAGCTCACTTAGGGCTGCAGGAGGAGGAACTGTGTGTTGGCATGAATTTTTGCATAATCTGAAAACACATTGGGAAGTGAGGCAGGATGTTGTGCCTTTGACTCACAGGACTACAGCCACAAGAAAGGGCCAGGAGACACCACTCTGCTGCAGCAGCAGAGAAAAGGCAGCAGAGGAGTGACAAGGAAACAGCTTGGCTGTCTGTGGTCTGAGGGGTGCAGGTTGTGCCCAAAGAGCAAGAGACTTTTGCGTTGCGAGGCTGGAGAGGGATGGGGCAGAAGGAAAAGCCCTGGTTAGAGGGAATGAACTTTCAAAGGAAGCAAAGGGAAAGAGGTGGAGGAGGTAAAAATGAAGATGCTTGGCAGGGAGGACACATGAAGCACTTCTTGAGCCACTGGCAAGTGTATTGTTTAGCCAGTGGCACAGATGTGCACAGGTGTACAACAGCATGCAGTAACTGGAGAAGGGGGAGTGGCTTTAAGATGAAGGAGAGTAGGTTTAGATTAAATATTAGGAAGAAATTCTTCCCTTTGAGGGTGGTGAGGCCCTGGCACAGGTTGCCCAGAGAAGCTGTGGCTGCCCCATCCCTGGAAGTGTTCAAGGCCAGGTTGGATGTGGCTTGAAACAACCTGGGATAGTGGAAGGTGTTCCTGCTCAGGGCACAGTTGGGTTGGAACAAGATGACCTTTGAGGTCTCTTCCAAACAAACTGTTCTGTGATTCTGTGATGCTGTAAAGAAGTGGAGCACTGGGGTCTGCTGCTGCCTTGTGAAAATGAACCTCCAGCAAGGCTTGCTGGATGAGGCAATGTGCAAACTGACCAAGAGGTGGGGCTGAGACAATGGGGATAGTTTGGAAAAGCAAAGGAAATTGACATTTGTGACATTGTGAAATTTGAAGGTGATAACTGAAAGGAGGAGAAACACTGAACAGCACTAAAAGACACTCCAGTCTGAAAAATAAATGAAGGACAGGTCACAGGGGTGACATGTTTTAATTGCTTGATATTTGTAGAATCCTAGAATGGTTTGGATTGAGAGGGACCTTAACACTCTTCTTGTTCCAAGCCCCCTGCCATGGGCAGGGACACCTTCCCCTGGACCAGGTTGCTGCAATAGAACCTGCATTTCAACACAGCAGGAGAACAAAGGAGCAAGAGCCTTGTGCCAGCCACTGAAATGAAAACACAACCTGGCTGAGGGGAGGAGATCCAGAGAATTTACACTCCAAAGCTATTCTTGATTTGCTCCTTTTTTTTTCCAATAGTAGTAGCCAAATGAAGAGATGTTCACACAACTGATATCCCTGGAAAGTACATACAGATGCCTCTAACTATGGGTGAAATCGGGGGTTGCACCATGCCTTGTGCTTGAGGAGATCACATCAAAGGGATGTGGAAAAACAAGAGTGGGAGGTAAGGAATGCTCCGCAAGGCATTAGCAGTCAGATTCTGCTGCTTGGTTGCCTATGGCATTTTGCAGACTTGGTCTGGGAGGTTCACTAGGTCAGACCAATGCCTTGATGCCCTTTTTGCTCTGGAATATCCATGAGCATTCCCCAGGAGCCAGCTTCCAGATGCCCATTAAACACAACGGGCACAGTAATATTAAAAACTCTCTAAGCTGATGGCTCTACCCCACTGACAGCAGATTGGCAACACCTGACAGATGATTAGAGCTAAACTTTCTTGCTAAATGCAAATATGCCTATGCAGAAATGGAAAATTACCATAAAATCTTTAGGACTGCAGGAAACTTCAAAGCTAATTTGCGTGTTCAACTAAAACTTCAATGTCCCTGTTAGCAATGTCACACTGCTCCGTTAGTTATCCTTTTAATTAGAGCAGCATGGACAGGGGCACAGGAGAGAAAGCAACTCAGATAACACAATTACACAGGTTAGAAAGCTGCTGTCTTGTTGATCCAGGAGAATTTTGATTTAGACTCTTCCTTTAGTAGGCAAATCTTTCTTGTCACAGGAGATGACTTATCTACTCTCTACCAGCTTATTTTTTGGGTACTTAACAGTCAGAGCCAGAGTAGGTATGATCATTTCTGCTGTGTAACTACAACTGCAGCTGCACTGTTCTCACTTTCAGATACTAAAGTTCAAGTGTAAAACACTCTATTCTCAGTGTAGACATTAACAAAGGGTACATAGGCATTAGCAGAACTTAAATCCTAAAATTGGTGGAAATAGGTTACACTGTGTTAGCTGCTTTCTTCACAAGTCTCTTTAATGCAGCAAACCACTTCACTTTCAAGGTAAGATCTGTGAGTCATTTCAGAATAATTTAAAGCTGGGGCAAATCCAACCTTCCTTGCTGATGAAAAAAATACTCTTGCCTCAGAGAAGCCTGCTTTTCTCATTTTTTCAGGAGAGGGATGAAGAAAATATTTGAAGAAAGAGACTCTTTGGAGAGAAATGCAGGTACAGTTCTTTGTCTGCTGCATGTCAGCAATGAGACACAAGTCAGTGTCTCAGCTACCAGCTGCTGCTGAAAGCTGTCCCTCACTCAGCACGGTTCAGTGCACTCCTCAGTCCCCAGCACTGCACTAAGTGTTGGTATAGCCACAGAATGCATGTCTTAAGTAAATGCTTCAGCAAATTTGCTGTTCAAAACCGTGGATATTCAGGACTCCTTCTTAAGGTTATGGAAATTGCTACTTAGTTGGCTGGAACTGCTCTAGTTCATACAAGCAGAGATCAAGGTCCAAATCTCCAGGCTCATATGATGGAGTCCCTCAAGCTCATCATCCCTGGCAAAGAATGGCTTTATTAATGACCACACTGAAAAGGCATTTAAAAATGATCCCCACTGCTTTTTAAAGCCCAGACTCTCTTAAGGGAAAGCAGTTGAAACAACTTTTGGAATCATTACTTTAGGCAACTATGAATTGCCAGTACTACTCTTCCCATTTTTCCTCTAGGAAAAGCATTGGCCATCTAAGCTCAGAGCAATTCCAGTTGCTTCCCTGCCAGGGCAGTGCCAGCCCTGGGGAAATCCTAGTAAAGGCAATATTTGTAAGACTATTTTCAATATCTAAACCAGTGGTTTTATGTCCCTCTGTGTCCTCCTTGTGCTGCCCCAGTGTGGGAGCTCTGAGCATCTCTGAACAGAAAGAAACACCCCCTCCCAAAAGTATTCCCTCTGCTAGCAGGCTCAGAACTGACCATTAATAGTAGCAAAGGCTCTACATTTGCATTTTCAATTCCTCACTTAACTCTGTAATTTCAGCTCATCACATAATCCCTTCTACTCATTATGTCTGCAGTGTGAGAGGAAAAAATAGCAGAAAATTGCTGCTTTAAAATAATCTGAGAGCTGCTCACCTGACAGGCTGTACTGGTGGGCAGCATTGTTGGAGTTTTATATTCAGACTAGGAAGTATTAAATATTACACAAGTTGTTTGCTTGCAGTGCATGTCAAAGCAGGAGGGCCTGGGCTAACCCTTGGAGAGGAGAAAAGGGAGAATAAATAGATCATCAGCTGCTGCAGAAAATGTCCTGCCAGTGATTGTGGATTTATGAATTCGTATGGAGGCACATCTCCACACAGAGCTGAATTGTCTAGTCATTTTAAAGATAAATATTGCAGATGGGTGAATAATTCACTTGTACAAATGTTCACTGAAAACAAATTAACTGGCTTGTGTGTACAGGTGATGTGAAATAGTAATAGTTATTTCACTGAATGTTTGAGAAGGCAGTTTCTAGAATTCATCCAGCCTGTCTCAGCAAGTACCTAAGCTACCAAAATCTTCAAAAAACAGCTTTAGAGTCTTGTCCAACGTTACTTCCAGGTTCCAGAGGGGATGTTAATTAGATTATCACAGTGTGCATACAGAATACTGCAGCTAGGACAGCTGGCGGTGATCTTTCCAGAAGTAAATACACCACCGTATTTCACACAGAAATGTCATCACCAACACCTCTTTAACAGCAGATTGGAAGAAAGGGGATTTTAAAACACAGACAGGGGGTGTTTTCAGCTTGCCCAGGAATTGCTCACTCTGTGCCCCCACCACCAAGAGGAGGATGCTGTGCTAAATCCACAGGCGTTTATCACCCACCAGATTAAGTCTATAAAAAGGGGATTATGGGCAGTCCATTTGCAGCACAACACAGACATAAAACTATAATAAGTTACTGAGATAATGAGGCAGCAGGACATAAAAACTCCTGCACACTAAGAGAGCCTGTGCTCTCAGAAACAACAATTCACTTGGAAGCACACCTTCCCTGCGAGCCTCTTCATAACCACCCATGCTGTTTCCTCCATCTCATTTAGGAGTATTCCCAGAGGCTGGAAGTGAAAAGTGCAATTATCTGCTAGGTTGGCATGGTGTTTTCAGTCTAAAATCCTATTGCCATCATCACTGCAGTCCCAGTCCCTGTTTGGATAGAGGGAACAAGCACAGCTTCCCAAATGCAACCTCAGCATAGCTTTGAGCCTGTTGATTTTACTAATGGCCTTAGAGGACACAGACCTACATAAATCTACAATTAATAATTTGTTCCTCTTCATTCAGCTAGAAAAAGCAGCAAAACACATCAAGGAAGATGAGCCTTACCCAACATGTTGCTTGATCAAAAGAAAATGTGTCATATCACTAAAAAATCCTCCCCCCAAAAGGGAGTCTCATCCATTTGCTTCCAAACAATATCCCCAGTCATTGGCTGGGCTATACTGGAAATGTCCCATCTTATTTTTCCAGCTTCCCTTTATCTGTCTTTCCTCTTGCTCTTTGAATTTGCCTTTGCCCTGATCAGAGGAGGAAAGCCCTTAATCAAATATAGCCTTTGCCAAAGGAATATTTCTGAGCCAGACCTTTGCAATTACACAATATCTCAATTACCCTCCAATAGCTGTAACATTTTGGGTTTGCAATGTTGCCCTCTGATGGCCTCCACCATCCTATCCATCAGAGTGACTATTCAAAGGCCCACAACACACTAATAACACAAAAGCCATTTTGGGAGTGCAGCCGAGCTGCTCGTGATATACACTAAATGCTGAATGGAAATATTTTATTTTCACAGCAGACAATATATGAGACACAGCTACAGGGATTTAAATATGATACTCAGGCTCATTAGTAAAGCAAGCACAGATAACAAGGATTTACTGAATGTTACTGTCTGACTTGGCCAGCTTTCCCAAAAGGGTCATTAAGATGCTAAGAAAGTTTTTTGTCTGTATTTTTTGGGGAATTAAGTCTGCTTTCAGGAGTTCCTGCATGTTCAGCAGAAAAACTTTCAGATATTTAAGTTTTGCTTGGCCAAAACTCAGACAAGGAGCACTTTTGTGTGAAGGATCTTTAAAAGTTGGCCTGTGAGTACTTTGCCCTTCCTAGAGCCACCTGTGCTCCCTGGCTCTGCCCATGGGTGGGAGCAGCCCGGGCACAGATCAGGACCAGAGCTTCAGGCAAAGAGCACATTGCTCCTGCTGAGCACAGGGGTCACCCAAAAAGCAGCTGCTGCCCAAACACACATGGTCAGCAAGCAGTTCTTTATAACTTCCTTACAGACATCAAAAACCCCTGTTTTGGCACACTCTGCCTTTACTGACCATCACCACATCAGTCACATCAGTTGCTGCTGTGCTGCACTGGTTCACACCTTGAGTTATTTTTACATGAATATACACCCTGAAGGTGGCATCACCTGGACTTTGACAACTAACCAGTGAGATACAAGATTCACTTGGGGTAAAATTTCCATCTTTTTTCCAAGCACACAAGCACAGATTTTCTCTGTCCCTGTAAATCCAAAATTATTGAGCTTTGCAAGGTCCTTTTGAACCATATTTTTATCCTGACCCTTCCTACCCGACATTAGTGTAATGTTCAAATTACAAGGCACATAAAAGTCACTTCTGACACTTCATTAATGGGTCTGCAGCATACAGAAGGTCCAAATTTTATTCCCCTCAAGTTCTGAACAGGTGATGAGGGGTTTTATGTGCTTGAACTGCAATGTG
The DNA here is from genome assembly GCF_008360975.1 of Lichenostomus cassidix. NCBI lineage: Eukaryota > Metazoa > Chordata > Aves > Passeriformes > Meliphagidae > Lichenostomus > Lichenostomus cassidix. The sequence goes on from NC_139494.1 coordinate 8,774,968, forward strand.
ATCCTCATTGCCTTTAATCTGCCTTTGCAGATCCGTTCAGGAAAGGTTGATATTAGAGAAGTGTTTACTTCAGCTTAATTCATTAATGTTTATGAAGTGCTGTCAAAATACAAAGTGTTGTATGTTTAGTGAGGGTGACTTTAACATTATTGCGGCTTCAACTAATACATAAATAATCATGGGACAAAGGGGTGTCCAATAACTGTCATTGTGGCTCTATTGCCTCTACTTAGAGCTCATTTGTGTCCTTTGATTATAGTACAGAACTTTGTTTGCCTGTGTACAAGTGAAGCATGATCCACCCCCATTCTATATATCTTCTTCAGTCTGCCTAAAGTTAACAGGTTTTCAAGGGTTTTAAGGTCAATATCAAGTCCTTTTGAACACAGGAGTTTAATTCATGCCTTAGACAGCAAGGTTTGCATGGAGAGCTATGGAGCTTTTATTAAACCAGTGAATACACCTGAAGAACAAAAGGGCTTTTGGGCACACAAGCTCCTCTTTAGGTCAGAAACTTTGCATTGTGCAGAGCCGCAGAGCACAGCCGCTTCAGCTGCATCACTGGAGCATTTGTACTGGGTAAACCTTGAACAGAAACCATTTCATTTCTGAAAAGCAGCCATTTTCTCCCAGAATTATATTAAAAAGAGGGCAGATTTCTTTATCCCTCTGTTAGGTCAGCAAGGGCACATCTTCATGGTGTCACAGAAGGTTGCTCAGAGGTGTCGGAAATAGCATTGACCCAAGGTGGCAAGGGCAGCTTGACACCACACAAACACCAGCCTGGTCTGAATTGCACACCTGTGCAACTGCACTGGGAGCGCCAGCCTAGCTTTTTGTGTGGTTCTTCTGCTCATAATTTTAGAATGATGTTGTCCTTTTAGGACAGCCCTGTCCTAAAGCTGATGGTGAGTATGGATGAGGCAGTGTCACCAAGCTTTGCTCTGGACCAGTGGCACTGGCTGGTGTGGGATGAGCACAGTGTCCATCCAGACACTGCTGTGGTCCTACCTATAGGATAAAAAAATTTATAGGATGTGTGTCACCCTCTCATAACACACATCCTCATTTTGGGCTTTCTCCCATCACTACAAGCCCTTGAAGATTCACCTAATCATTTGTTCATTGGTTACAGGGATCATCAGTAATTTGCACTCCTTTTAAGTTCCATTTCAAACTAAATGGATCTTCTATTGCAGTCACTTGGGGAAAAAATCAGTTTTCTGCCTAAGCAAGACTTCACATCAATCAGGTTAATAGGAGTGTTAGAACATTTCCTAATTATAACTACAAACATTTGTAGGCTTCCTAGTGATGAGAGCTCATCCCATCCCATCATGTTAAATCACCTCGGGGCTGCCTGATGAGGAAGCACAGAGCCAGCAGGATGGCAGCAGCCCTCAGCCTGCCCTGCACTCTGTGCATCATTAGCAGTGACTAACGTGGGGTTCTGCTCCCCAGGCAGATAAAGCACAGAGGTGGTGTCCCTGGTCAGATTCACACGGGTGTCACTCCCATACAAAGCTCTTTTCTTGTTCCATTTAATATCCTGACACCAGTTCCAGGGCAGCCCCTTGTCAGGCTTTTCCAGCCTCGGGCTATGGCAATGAACTTGCAGCGAGAGCAGGGGAGAGAGGTCAGGCTAGAAAAGAAGAGCACCTGCTAGCTTCAAGGCCAGCAAGGAAATATTGCAGAGCCCTAAGTCTCAAGTCTATAAATTAAAAAAAAAAAAAAAAAAAATTTACACCAAAGGCACTTGGAAAGTGATATGATTGATCTGAGTCATTCAGCACCAACCAAACACTCAAGTGTGTGAAAAAAACCCATAATATGCTCATAAAACTGCACCCACAGTAAAAGCACAGGCAAACACACCCCAGCACTCTTCCAATGTCCACACAGGAAAGTCTTCAGTGGGAAGAAATATAATTATTTCAGTCCCCAAGTTTATTTCAGGATTTCCTTAGCCTAATAGAGAAGTGGCAGTGCCACGGTTACAGATTTCACTGCCCTGCCCTGGGTGTTGCTGTGTCTATCTGATAAATTCCACTGTCAGTTATTTCCTGTGCTAAGCAAGAATTTTTGAACACAAAATGCATAATCACCACCTATGCCTTTAAGGTATATAAGGTATATATTCTCATGTCTTTCTGTAGGATTTTTCCACTTCTCTCTCATTAATACAGACGGAGATAAGTGATTAAAATTAATGTACCAGTTTCAAACTGCCCCGTATCCATTAATCTCATAATAGTCAAAAGTATCTTGAAAAATACCTATACTGCAGATCTTGAGTTGGGATTTTTAAAGTGCTATTAATAGTATATACTTATCAAAAAGTACCTAGCTAGCACATACACTTGTACCTTCTTAAAGTTTAATAACTTCAATAACTTAGTTTCAATTTAGCTTTCAGAGCTTTGGAAGAACCTCTCTTGTTGGAGCCCTTGCCTGAGGCTTTGCACTGGGGAGAAGTTGGCTGAGCATCAGCATCAAAGATGTGCAACCAGCTTAGCAATGTGCTCCATGTTTGAATAAAGTCCCCAGAGATGTTAATTTGGATTATTTTTCCTCAAAGGAAAAAAAATTTGCAATGTCTCTCCAAAGAGTTCACCTTGCTTTAGACAGTGGCTTGTCTGGAATTGTCCTGGTGTTAATAATCAAATTTTAGTTTAGTTTGGAAGGGGCCTTAAAGGTCATCTCCTTCTAACCCCTGCCATGGGCAGGGACACCTTCCACTAGACCAGGGTACTCCAAGTCACATCCAACTTGGCCTTGAACACTTCCAGGGATGGAGCAGCCACAGCTTCTCTGGGCACCCTGTGCCAGGGCCTCACCATCCTCACAGGGAAGGATTTCCCTGGGATCTAGTTTAACCATGCCCTCTGGCTGTGTGAAGCCATTCCCCCTTGTCCTGTCCCTCCAAGCCCTTGCCTAAAGTCCCTCTGCTGCTCTCCTGTAGCCCTCCAGGCACTGGAAGGGTCTCCAAGGTCGCCCTGGAGCTTTCCCTTCTGCAGGCTGAGCAGCCCCAGGTGCTCAGGACCCTGGCTGTCTGCAGGACTCTGGATCAGCCACCTCCCTGGGTGACGGACAACCCTCACCTATGTTGATCTTGCACTGAGCCAGCTGGGCCAGCAAACTGCTGTGCTGGCTACCGAAACAAGAGGGCAGGGTCAGCTCGTTGGCACAGGGGCTGCTTGGTGCTGAAGGTCCTGGGTGAGGCATTCACCAGCCCTGAGAGGGCACAGGGCAGATGGCACATGGTGATGGCAATTCCTGTGCTTTTGTGCTCTGAACACAGCTTGCAGGAAGGTGAAATTTAAGGAACAGCCTAGCTTTGACCTGACTGTGCTTCCACAGGAGTCAATTCATTTTCATTACACAGACCAGCGACAACAACACTGAGTCCTCTGAAAGAGCAGCTCCAGGTGTTTGGAGAAGCCAAAACAGACTTTAGTGCAAGTATTTATACAGATAATGTAAATTTCCCCGCCAAACCTGACTCCTGAATGTCTAATAAATATTATAGTCGGGGTCTAATCACTTGCTGCCTGCCTCTGTCCTCCTGCAGGAAACAGGAGGCTCAGCCCAGGTTCTTACAATTGCAAATCCCACAGTGTGGGATGGGTGAAATTTCTCTTGCTTTTTTTTGCTTGTTGAAGATTTAGATTTTTTGGGGGAGTTTTGGTGGTTTTTTTTTAAACTGCGCTACAACTACCCAAGACAAAATTTGCAAAATTTGTTCACAGAGCCTGTGAATGTATTCTTGAAAGAAATAATAGATCAGAAAACAGAGGGCAGGTTCCTGAGCTGCTTCCAAATAGGACAGAGAAAAGTCAGTATCCAAAGCAAGGTAACTGAAAGGCTTCATCCACCTCAGTTATTTTTTTCAACTTCTCCCCAAACCAGATCTATTTGTTTCCCCATTTGTTTCCCACATTTACTCACTGAGATACTTGCATTGAAAGTAGGACCTTTTAATTTCCAAGATGCTCTCTATTGCTTCCTCCTCAATTAAAAATCAGCCTGGCTTGCCTCAGAAATTGTTCAGTTTTATCATGGAGAATGATGATGTCAGGAGCAGATGGGAGACAATCAGGAAGAGCAGACAAACTCTTTAAGAAACAAGGATTCTGTTTTCATGCAAATTCTGTTAAATAAAAAAAGTTGAGATCTGAACAGAAAACAGAGTATGTGAAGAGCTGCTCAAAGCATAATTGCTTCTAAACATAATACTTCTCAATCTTTCCCAGCAACTATAAACATTTCCTTAAATATTCTTCCCCCACCCCTTGCAGTATTTCCCACTGACTTTAATAAAGTGCTACATAACCATCTGAGTTTGGGAAGCATTTGAACAATGAACAGAAGTTACTGGGAGAAGAAAAAAGTTTTTCATTGCTGGCAGGTGTTCCTTAGAGCTTTAACAAGGTTTAATTTGGTAGTTTTTCAAGCTGACTCACATTCATGTATAATACAGATATCTCTGATGCTGTTTTTAGTTGTTTTATACGTATGAATGTGCATGTGCAAGGGGGAGTGAATAAACAGAAAATCACATTTTGCTTCTCAGATAAGAAAAATTTCTGAATTTTTGAAAGGAAATTGCTTTGGTATTATCTTTAAATGTCTGAGTCCTCCCCATTTTTCTGTTTTCCCAGACATATCAGAATAATAAACTGAGACATTATTTGTGAGGGCACAGGAAATCATCATATACCTTTTGGTCTTTGGAAACTAAGAACTAAATTACGGTAATTGGCAGTTTATTAACAGGGAAATTATGCTAAACAACTTCATGTTGCTGTCAGGAATTACATTTGGTAAGCTGTGAAGATGGGGCCCTTGGTGTAACATTTGCATTTTCTCATTTAGAAAGAACAATGATAATAGATGAGTGAAGCATGTACAAATTATACACCAAAGAACATTTGCATGGCTGTAAAAAGGCTATCTTGATACTCGAGTGATTAAGCCTGTTATTCATTGAGATACAGTATAGAGTAAGGGGGAAGGGAAAGTAGGGAACAAATTAACTTTATTTAGAGGCGTGTATAAAGTGAACTTCAGTCCAAAACATTTGAATTTCAAGCAGACCTAGATTATGATAGCATCTGATTATATTGCATTTATTATGCAGTGTTAGTATCGGGGTTTTTGTTGTATTAGTTGAGGTCTAAAGATGTAATGGTGACAACTTTTGTTGTTACACATATCTTTATTTTGGCTGCCACCTCCCCAAACACACTGTTTCTGCTGCAAAGCAGTGAGCCCTGTGCATCACATCATGGACACGAGCCAAGCAGCCTATCTACAGAAACCTGCATCACTTGGTCCAGAAACCGTGGGGTTTTTGGATGATTTTCTCTATCAGCAATTTCCACTACCTGTCCTGACGTCTTAGCAGTTGACATTCTTCAAAGACCGATGACTTTAAATATCACCAACTCCTATAAGCAAGGGAGGATACTAGCAAAGCAGGAGAAAATTGGGTCATTCTAATGCCCTGATGAAAACCCAGGGGGACAGCGCACTCAGTGACATGGGCTGCCTCTGTGAAACCAGGACACTGTGTCCTGCTCTCCATTCGTACATAGCTGTCTTCTCTTCCAGGAAACTCTGAAGCACAGAGAGTTCAAATAAGTTATTTAGTAACTCCAAAATTTGACTGGTCTGAGGAGAAATTTGTTGGCTTAAATGAGATGTCATTAGGATTTGAGCAGTCCCTTGTACAATGGCAGTTTCACAAGTTCTCATTCTGTACTACAGCCTGGAGGCAAGACCCTTACACAGCTGCCCTTCTTAACCCTTGTTAGTTATTTACAAAGATGAGCTATGAGAAATTTATGTAGGGATGTGGGGCTTGTGAGACTGCAGCAGGGAAAACCACAGATCAGGAGGAAGAGTCGCAGTAGGAAGACTCTTTCCATGGCTGTCACAGGGTTATAGTCCCAGATGTTTGTCTAACCTAGTTCTGAAGCCTTTTATAATGTACTGCGTGGAGAGGGTGATGTCTTGTTTTAGCACCATTCCCACCTTTCCCAATCTTCAGCATTGCAAAAGCTGTTCCCAGATGTCCAGCCTGGCTCTCCTTCAGTATGAGCCTGTTTTCTCTTGACACAAGGGTAAACAGATCATACCCATCATTTCTGTGGCAGCCTTTCACATCCTTGGAGACACTCACAATTTCTGTCCTGGCTGTCTGCCCTTCGGTTTGAGCAATGCCAGTTGAGACCTACTCAGGTGTCTGTGGGAGGAAGAACAATTATTAAATGCTGCATCTCAGAAAAATTGGGCTGTGGCTCAGCAGAGAATATTTGGTGGAATTGTACAACAGGAGCAGCATCACCACAGTGTAAGTAGCTGCTGTTAGCTGGAGGAAGGATTCCTAGAAGGTGTTGCAATGATCTGTGGTGGTTTTGGTGCTGGTGGGATGCAGTGGCTACTGTGCTCTGGGGATGCTCAGCAGGGTGGCTGCAAGGTGTCCTCAGTGCAGAGATACAATTCACAGAGTGAATTATTTACAATGAGCAAGGCAGCCGACAGATTGTGGAATATCCTCTGACCCACCACTATTGCCTCAAAAATAAGTCACTGTTCAATGGCTTTTGTAGCTCTGAGTGACCAGGATGCCATGTCTCCTTTGCTGCTCAGGCTGAGTGGCTGCTCTGACTCCAGCATAGCACTCATGTTAGGCATCACATCTCCCTCCCCGACACAAATCTGTGTGCATTACCTTTGTATGCAAAGCCTCGCACAGAATGATACGGAGCTCACTTTCCCTGCATAATTAGTTCCGATAATTAGGAATCCGATACCAACATCTTAATTAGACCTGACCCCTGGAGTATTTGGCCTAACATCATTTGCCAGCTCCAAAATATGGTTACATCCACACTGCAAATAAGCAACCTCCCAGCAGCTGTCATTTCCATATGAGTAATTTCAATGTCATTCTCCTTTTACAATTCAGCCAAGTGCAGGAATCCTGGGATGCTGCTGCAGCCCCACACCCCTGACTGCCCTACACGTGGCTGCACTCTCATTTCATTCCTGCCTCAGTGCCAAAGCTGGGGTTACACGCACTTAAGATAACCTATTTAGTTAAACTAGGCTGACCGTAGCAGCATGCAACTCACCCTGGACTCACCACCTAATTATATTCCCAGCAGATTTCCTGGGAAAGAATTCTCTTCCCTGAACTCCCTGCAGTCACTGCTAGCCAAGCTGGACAACCTCTCAGCTCACTGGGATCCACCAGCAAGGGCTTCAGATACACCTTTATCTCTAGGAAAGACACCCAAAAAAGCAGCTGGGGAGCAGTCGAGATCATAGGCTGAGTGTGGACTTCATAAAACATCCCCACATTTACAGCCATGAAACACTTCACCGGGGAGCAGCGGCTCAGGCTGGCGAGCAGGGCTGTATCACTGAGTGCAGGCAGAGCCTGGTCCCTGAAGCATAGCACAGTTTTCCTCCAAGGAAAGCAGCCCATACATTATGCAAAGAATTTACCATTGGTTTTGAAATACTGCATGATAGGAAGAGTGAAACACATGTCAGATGTTAGCCACGACACTTAAAGTGCTACTGGAAGAAATGCAGATAGTGCAGCAAGAGGGATGATGTAAAAGAAAAGTAAACAAGCATCTATATGTATTATTTTTTAAAAAACAAAGCTTTTAAATGCACTTTGTTTCATTTTAAAGACGTGAATCCAACCTAGAGGTGCTTAATGTAGTGCCCTCTTTTTTGAAGATAAGTCACATAAAAAGCAAAACCAAGCTCAGCACCCAAAAGACTGCCAACATATTTTTGATGAAATTAACATTCACACGCAGATGGGACACAAGCCAGCCTTGCTGCAGTTTGGCTCCTGGTTCCCCCATGCACTGGGGAGGCAGAAAAAGAAACTCACCCCCACCTCGTTGCTGGAGTTGTTTTCCATCTCCGTCAGATTGTGTCTGTCGGGAATCAGATCACAGCCCTTGCGTTGCTCATGCACTCCCCAACCAGGGGAGAAGGACTCACTCATTCTGCTATTTCCTCTCACCCTGGAACACGTCCCCTGCCCCCGAATTCCTCCTATTACTGTGCTGGCAATAACTAACCCCACTAACCTTCCCTGGAACAGCAGCGGTAATTTAGCAGTGTCTGAGTTATGGTCAGGCTCTCGCACCGTCTGAGGCAGTGGGAGTCCTGCCATTAGTTTCACTGGGTATTTACTTGCCATTTCACTCCCATGGAAATTCCTCTATTTCCTTAATATGCTGAATTTCCTGGGAATGTAGGGGCTGTGCTTCATTTTTTATCTGATGTCCTCTCTCTTGACCCCATAATGTAAAGCTTTGTAGGAAAGGCTATAGAGTACAAGAGGAGTTCAATAACCACCTTTAGCAGGGAAGAGCACTTCTGTGCTGGAAGAGAGCACAAACGAAATGGAGCCAAATAGCCACAAGGATCTTTTTAGAAGCTGAAAAGTATTCCCAGTGCTGCAGTCAAAGGGATGGACACATCCCCCATTTACTAGACCAAAAATTAAAAAGGAAAAATGTGTGTTCATTACAGTATTGAAAAGGTTGCTTGAAAGTCTTTCATTTGCCTTAGTCTCTGATTTTCTGGTAATAATTAACATTTGACTATTACAAATCTCCCCATTAAAACCTGAGGTAGAAACAGAACACAAACACTATGCTTGCATATACAAGTACAATTTTAGTCACTATGGCACTATTAAAAAAATCCTTTCTACATAAGGAAATCTGTGATAAATCACATTTTAACTAACTTTATATTAAATCTTGATGCTACAAAGATCCTGGAAGTGGTCTATGAAGCCTAGTAGCCTCCAGCATAGGACACTTGAAAGTAGCACAACACTTATCTCCTCTGAAGATGTGACCTTGCCCCCAGCATGATATTGGATTGACCCCAACAGCACACGAGGGCTCTGCCCAGCCCCATTCCACCCCAGATTGCTCCAGTCCCACCCTGAGCTCTATGAGAACAGGGTCATCCCCATCACTTTCCAGAGCTGTGCTAGTTTACAGATACCACTACAGCCTGTCATACCAAAAGGCAAAGCTCCTGTTGATTCAAGGAAGAGGAGGATTAGGACCTCTGGTTTTTCATTTTATTTTGAATGTTTGCAGACCTCTCTTGTTATAGTTACATTATTTGTGCATGTATTAGCCCTGAGACTGGGCTGTGTAATTAGTTTCTGTCAATAATAGGAAGTGACGAGCCTGTTCAAATCCACACTGCCTTGGCATTAATGTTTCATATACACACAAACATCCTCTACCTTCCAAGAGGAAAAGAAGTTGGTTTACTCAGAAAATCTTCAAATATGGCCAGCCACGCATCTCCGCAGATTCCCTGCTTGGATTTACACAGACTTGTAAAACAAAAGGAAAAACAATAAAACTAGATGGGAATGCTTACACAGTATTTCAATCCTCTCACTAAAACTGTGCAGCAGCTTGCCACGAGCTCAGACCCACCTAACCATGATGTCTTGGGCTTGATTTGTGACACTGATAGTCCAATTTTATGGAAATGTGAAATTTTAAAAACACACTGAAACTATAAAGAATTTAACCACGTCCTTAATTTTACAAAGTGTCAGTGCAGGAGATTTAAAAAGCAATAAACAAACTTGTTACTGCAATAGAATCGAAGACAAATCATAAACTCACTAAAGTTACAGAGCTAAAATATGGTGTGGAGAATGGACAATGGCAACATTTATTCAATAAAACTCATTTATATGTAAAAGATTGAATAAAATATATATGCCAGTATGCAGGCACAACAAATTATATAAGAGGAAAAAAAGTTTTATGGGCAAGATGTTCTATATTATGCATGCACACATCATAGCTGTACAGGCAAAGGTGTTAACCACATCTGCAATCAGGCTGTAAAGTGCCACAGAGGTGATGGGAATTGTGGCACTAGCCATACAAAGGATGACATCTTAATAGTTTTCTGTAATAAGCCAACTGCAAGAGCTACTCCTATTTACTATTTGTCTCTTTCTCCTGAGATATAAACCCAGTCCTCTATCTGCTTATGAAATCTAAATATCCAAAGGCCTTTTCTTCAAGAATGATGGTGTATTAATTCTGATGGCTGGGTCAAATTTCAGCCTGGGTAATTGCTTTCTGCTAAGACATAGTTAAACTTATAGTTTTAATTTAAAGATGCTCCTCCACAGTCTGCTGCCTGTGCTGTACTCGGTATACATTCAAACAACCTCCTCTGTGGGAATCAGTATTTTAACTCAAGTGTCACTTGAGCCCTGCTAAGGTTCACCTCAGCTACTAAGATTACAAGGACCTTATTTAATAGGAAAGATCAACTTTATTTCCTCCACCACAAATTCAGCCCCAGTATCTGTTACATCTAGAGATCGTTTGTGGATATTACACAGACCAACAGGTACAAAGATGCTGCAGGTTTTTGTATTCAAATACTCTTCCAGTGTTAACGTGGGGACATGGCTCAGGGTAACAGCACTGCCACAAATGTTTGGAGGGCACCGAGGCAGATTTGCAATTGTGGTAACTAACAATCTTGTGGCAATCAATCAATTAACTGAGGGTGAAAAACTAGTGAAGACAAGCTTGCAGATAAGAGTAAACAATCTGGGCTGGAATTGTGGAGGAGAAAGTGAAATTCCATTTCCAGGGCTGTCAGAGGGATTTAAACGATCACTCAGGAGAAAGGTTTTCTTTTTTTCCCTTTGTTTTTTCTTTATTTTCTCCAGGCTGAGGGTTTCCATAGATCTTCTCATTGATCTGAAGTGGCCAGGGGCAGAAAAAGCCAATTTTGTCTGCATTAGCTTGTCTCCCTTCCACTATAGCTTAACACAAAGAGAAATGCCACCCACATCCCAGAATGACTCCATGCCAAAGGCTTGTCTCAGAAAGCAGGATTCACGCCAGGCATTTCAAATCTGAAAGTCAAATGCTCCCAAAACCAGTGGAGGGAGGGATCCTGAACTGGGACCAACCCACACACTCCTGCAGGCAGAGGCTCCAGGCGATGGCCACATGCAAATGTTGAAACAACTCACCCATGCATAAGTGGCCTTGAGGTCTGGATGGCTTTTTCCCCCCCACCTTTATTTTTTTTCTGCAGAAACATTCGCCGCCCAGACTTCTATTCTGTGACTTGATAGCTTGAAAGTAAAGATCCCCATTATATAAGGTACCTGGAAGGCCAGGACAGAGGGCCCCGCAGGCGAGCCAGCAGCTATGAGCATGGAAGGGGATCTTGCATAAAAGTGTTTAGTTCTCTGCTTGTAAAGTCTCCAGCAGCAGCCGCTGAGGGAGCTGCACTTGTCCAATTACATTTAGAAAATGCCTCAAAACCAGAACATATTTTTTTTTAACAGAGAAACTCTCCTTTTTCCCTCCAGTCCTCCATCCCTCAAACGAGCTAAAGAGCCCCTTTTCCAAGGCCGTGGAACTGAATTTGCCTTTTGAGAGGAGTTCAAATGTTTTGTGGCCGAGGAGTGCTCGCCTGCTGCCTCCCAGCTCTCACTGGATCCACTGAATATGGCAGAGAACATTTTTGTGGGAGAGGACCCCAAACCCACACTGATGATAGATGGTCCTCAGTCCCCACTGGAAAGGGGTTCAAGACTGCTTCCTTCTGTGCCCTAAAGTCAGCAGGAGCTGGAACAAGAAGTGCCATTTATAAATCTCTCCCTGTTTGCACCCTATGCAGAGGTTATCTGGTTTGCCTTTCTCCAGCACTGCATACAACTATCACAAAGTACATCAGTGCAGCCATACAGTGTCATTTTTGTAATTAAAGCCCCTGACATTGACTTTCCTGCTTAACCTGCTGTATTGGCACTGCTCTCTGTTCTTCCTTTAATGTAGCTGCTGATCTTTCAAAGATCTTGGTTGCGTCTCAAAAGCCAGCTGGAGGTGGACTCTTCAAATAGAGTCAAAGAAAAATCGACATGAGGAAAGTTAACTAAACTTTAACTCAAAGAAAAGTTTTCTCTTCGGTTTGGAGCAAATATTGAGACCTGCTTTATTACAAAGCCACTCTGCCATATTGCCAAGGGCTTCTGTCTGACTTAACACGTACGCAGTTAATCGCCTGGCCAAAAGAGTTGAAACCTGGGAAAACGAGAAAAATGGCCATCATAAATGTCATATTAAAGGGGAAGATCATAAGTTGTGAAGTAGAAGGGTGAATTGTTCCTGTATCTTTATTTAATCACAGCAACTGCATTCATTCTGTAGACTGCAACACAATGGGGCCATCTGTGTTCAAACAGGAATAACTATAAAAATACCAGACAACCAGATCAAGAGACGCTTCAGTGGGAAAGTAAATTCAGATGGAGTGAAATCTATAGCACACTTTGCCTGCTGAGTATTCACACATATAAAAATTGACGTTCAGGCTCAAGCATACATAAATGCCATTGCACAAATGAGCCTGGAAATGTCTGACTGTATTATGATAAAAACATATTCTTTTGCTGGCATGTTTGCAGTGGTGAAATGGCTCACCAGAGTTAAGTGCTCAGGGGAGGAATTTCCTGGGAGATGACGGGGTATGAAAGGGTTTTTAGGCAACTTCTGAAGGATCTGTCCTCTAAGGGCAGCTCTGTGCTGGCAAAGAGGCCAAATCTGTCCTTGAGTTATATTTAATGGCATAAATCTCTAAGTACTTGCTGAGCCTGAAATAGAAGATACCAGAAACAGGACTACCCAAAAATCATCTCTGTAAACTGAAGAGGCATCTGATAGCTACATGATAAGAAAATCCTTGGTCTTTGGTCTTGTTGGTATAAATTACACATCTTGGGGCTGCATATATTTATGTAGCTTTAGACAAATAATAGAAACTATGGGTTGGTTTCTGCAGCTCTATTTGCCTTCAAGTTTAGAATAATGAATAAATCCTTGGGCACTCATTCTGGAAACTGAGATTGCCTTATGAGATTATCTGCAGCTCAATAGTCAGGGGACAAGGGAAATAAAAGGATTCACATTACGAATTTTATAATGACTTACTGCTCACTTATCTGAAAAATAGTTGGAGTCATAATTAGCCAGCCTTTTCGGTGCTTTAAGTTGCAGAGATTTCTATCTGCTGCACACCTTAAAATTTGCATTTTAATGGGCTAAAGATGTATATCAGTAATAGCACCAACGGATGCTCTCTTATCACTAGTATTAATACAATATATAGCTTAGGAGACTAACTTATCCACAGTACAGCAGGTTTGATCAATAAAGAGCACAGAGTGACCAAAGCAAGTCAAATCTAAATGTCACTGTGCTGACTTGCCTCTAAACAACAAACTCCAGGCTGCAGTCTGAGGTCAAAACCATATCAATGCCATGAACATGCAGATGGTTCAGCCAGATGTGGAAAATACAGGGTTCATTTTCACTTGTGCAGTTGTATGAGGAAAAGCTCAACACAAAATGCAGCTGCCTGTGGTGGAGAAGAGATTACTCATTAACAAACCCTCAAATCCTAAACATCATATTATGGACTTTGATTTCTTTTTCCCTCAAGCAACAAAAGATTTGACTCCAACTAAGGCAGAATATTATTCTGGTTCCTACTTATTTTTAATTCTAGACATGCAATAGGACAACTAACTGTTTGAGAGGTTTTTTCCCTTCAGCTTTTAGGAGCAAACCTAACCCCTCATGACCAGAAAGCAGTGCTACTTCTCCTTCAGTGTAGTTTGCACCATCATGACAGCAAGGTGGGGAAAAGAAAATCAATCTGACAGAAGAAGCCACTGGTGAACAACACAACATCATGTCCACAGCTCCCTTGCTGTGGTTTGCCTGGGAACACTCTGAGTTCCACCAGCTTTTGGCCTGCACAGCACAGGAGAACTTCAGCACCACTGTTTGCCATAGACTGACTAGCAGGATTTCTATTCTGATGGTTAATCCATGGCAATATATTATGTTTTTATATGTTAATTTCATACATATATATTTAGTTTTTTCTGCTATGAATTTAATCGGAGCAGTACAGGTAGAAATGCTGATGAATACCTGTCGCTGTTGAGCAGCTAGCAGAGTAAAGAGGTCAGTTCTCAGTGGCAAGAAGGAAAGACCTTTATTGTTTTGATTTCATCATATATATAGAGTTTTCAAAAGTCACCCAGATTGGTCGGCCAGAAGCCTCCCCCCAAGCCCAATTAGCCAGGCCTGCACCGTCCAGATCTTGGGACACTGTTTTTAATAACATCCAAAGTTTATCTTTATTTATAAAACACAAAAAGAATTCTCATGGGAAAAGCCTGTGCTAGCCACAAATACCCAAGCTGAGAACAAATCAGCAACTGCAGTGTGCAGGAGAACTCTGAGAAAATATTTTGTCTCCTTCTCTTTTGGTCCAACAGGGACAAGAAAGAAAAGGGAAAATGGAAAAAGCACCCCAGAGAGAACAAAATCCCCAAAAAATAGAAGCCACACACACACACACACACACAAATAAAAAATTGGAAACCGTTAAAAAAATTATTTTCATAGTCTTTACATAAGAAAAACATGAAAAATTGCCATCTATAACTTGCATCAGCATTGCTCCTGTATCCAAATTTCTACAAGAGTTTAGTGGAAGTAGAAATGATTCTCCAGCTTGAAAGGTGAGCTGCCTTCCTTAGACAGGGAAATTAATTGCCACTTACAACACTACAGTTAATTTCCTTAAGATGCAGGCATACACCTTTATATTAGAAATACACGTGTGTGTAGGTTTTACATGAGCCATCCTGATTCCAGTTTATAACAGACCTGTTGAAGCTGCATCTTCCAGGTGGACACTGACACAAGGAAGAGGGTGAGGAAAGTTGGCCACAGAAGGAAGATGGAAAATACAACAGTAAGTGATGGAAGCCTTCTGACACATGAAGGGCTTCATCTCCAGATAATATATTCCTCTTGACATAAAGAATTTGAGAAAATGACATATTTTTTCTCTTTAAAGATCAAAAGAAATCTTTATCTTGGGAAGACTGGATTAAGCAGGGATTAAGCTCACTGTTGAAACTGTCAATCCATGGCTGGAGGGAACAGAGGGCCTGAGCTGCCTCCTTCTTGCCATGTTTTCCAAAGTGCTTCTCTGAAATAATTTCCAGTTTTAGCTCTCCTTAATTGTGCACCAAAATGGTGGGAAGGGAGACCAAAGCTGCTTCCTCTCCTTCAGCCTGAAAGTCGTGCTGTCAGCAGCTGAAAAACTTGAATAATGGCAGAACTGCAGACAAGGAGTAAACTTACAGGAAGACAGAAGAGAAAACTCAGAGTTATACACAGAAAACTTAGTATTCATAGTGAGTGAAGTCTCTGGAGAAAATCCAAGAAATATCTCATATTTTTAGTGAGGGTCTATGGTAAATGTGTGTAATTCAAGGGCACATAATTCAACCACAGAAGGATTGGATAAAACTGCTAAGGCCTTTCAAACCCTCTGGTCCTCCAGCAAGTCTAAATAATGTTTGAAATACCCAGCACTTTAAAGGGTCTTTGCAATGGCAGCAAGTTGCTTTAAAGACAACTGAATTCAGCCCCAAAGAGAGCTACAAAAACAGAGCCTGGCTTGGGGTTTTGATTAAGACTGGCTGGAAAACAAAGATTCATTTCATAAATGCAAATGGATTTTAATTTGCATTATAATTTAAACAGGATGCTTTGAGAGAAGGGGGAGAAGGAGGAACAGAGACAGAAAAGGGGTAATTTCCACTCTGGCCTGGTGATTGCCACCCTCACTACAGTACAGCAGGTCTGGATTCAAGTGCTGCAATCCCTAAAGCACCAAACCCGTCAGTCCAATAAATAGTTGCTCTTACAATAATCACAGAATGACTCATATCAAATGGGAAATTTCTGTATCACAAGATTACTTTAACCACTTTAATCAAAAAACCTACCACTTCTCCTCATCAACAATTAGGAGCTTTTCAGAATATTCCCAAAAGGGAGCTCAGATGCCTCTTATTGACAACTCCAAGACCTCATGTTACTTGATGCCAATCATTAAGAGATTTTCCTGCAACTAAAACTTCCTCAATTTAAACCCCATGAGGTTCTGCAGTAATCATCTCTTATAGTTAGGACAGTCCTTCACATCTGGAACTAACTCCTGTTGGCAGCAGTGCTGAGCTGTAACTGCAGAGGGAATGGCATTGTTCTTGTAAATGAAGAGCAGGTTTGGGGGTGTGCTGGTCAGGTGTCCTCCCATCAATTTGAACTTCTTTTACCACAGCTCTGGCAAACTGCACTTCTCTCAGGGTTCAGTTAGTACAGGGAAATCATCAAACCAAACCCAAAAGATACTGAGGATGTTTTTTTGAGCTCAACAGGTCAGAGGTTTCTCTGGACAAACAGCACACCCCAGAAGATGCTTATTTTGTTTTTTTATTGCAATCTAAAATTCTCCTAGTTTTAATAAAAAATGCAGTGGGTTTCCCTTGCCTCTTCTTTTAAATTTTCATGTGTTTATATAGAATTATAGAGGTTAAAAAGACCCTTGAGATCACTGTGTCCAACCATACAACAGAGGCAACACAGCTACTTGATATAGGAAAATCTGTGTTCAATATTACCATCTTTATTCACTGTCTGACAGGCAAATCTGAATATTAATAATTTTACTCTGTGTCTGTTTTATCTTCTTTAGCTTGGAACTTGGCTTGTTTGGGGGTGAAACCTCTTTGGTATGTTTTCATCACATAAAACTGTGGAGTAAATTCTTTACCTGTTCCCCAACATTTCATCTTGGAAAGAAAATGGGGGATGGAGGGAATTGCTAAATATAGCAACTTTATTTCAGTAGTGTGTATATGCATATTTAACATTTTAGATGGAATTAACTCCTATCAAGATGGAATAAAAAATAATTTTTTAAAAAACCCAACAAACCCCAACTTAGATTATATGCAATAAACCCAAATATACTAACTTTTATCATGTAGTATCTTCTGATGTATCATGTGACTTCTCAATAAAAGTCACCAGCCATAAGTTTGCCAGAGCCATTCAGCCTCCCAGCTGCAGGTGAGTCAGGGATGCCACAAGTGAGGGAGGACATGGATGCCCATTGAACAGCTCAATTCATGCATAATCCTCATCCTAATCCTCATCATCAGTTGATGATGATATCCTGTTATTGTAATGAACTTCTTGGAACTATCAGTCAGAAATCCTGGCTGTAAGCCTTGAGTACACCATGGCCCCATTTCGCTGTAATCTGCAGCAATGAAAGGTGTTTCTCCTCCATGTTTACCTGGAGGTAAACATAAAAGGAGACTATAAAGTGTCTTGTGATCTACCAAGAGCAGGGGGCTTGCACTGAAATTTAGGAAGGACATTTTCAAAGGCACAGATCTCAGTTAGGAGCATAGCTGTGTCTTTGAACACATCCCTCAGTGCTTGAAGTTGAGCTCCAAACAGAAATTCAGCTCCTGCCCAACTGATCTGGGACCTGCTGGCTCTTGTCACCAGCCTGATTTACAATCAGAGAGAAACCCCCTTCGTCTACTTCTCTTGCCCAAAGAGATTATATTTTAAAACACCATTTTATGAGCTTATGAAGCCTTCACTATGTTTTGGTAGAAAATTCAATGAAAAAGTGCCTGTCCTACTCCTTTCCTTTCAGCTTTCCTAAACTGTCATTCATCTCTGTATTCATCTTTTCTTTCTGGAATTTGTAAGGAATTATACTATCTCATCTTTTCTAATTCTGGCTCTCTTGGCCAGACCTGGACAGCAGCCCAGGTCAGGCACCCAACCACAGCCACCACAGCTGGGATGCCAGGTCAGGAGCATCTGGAGCATTTGAAGGGCAAAAATTTTGTGGTGGGTTATGAACCAGGTAAAATGAGGGGATAGTGAGATTTGGTCTGAAATGGCACAAAAGAAGCAGAAAGATGGTCACAAGTACTAGACCCTCCACTTGCTTCAAACCTCTATTTTCCAATCATCTGCCATGGTGCACAGCTGTCTGTACTAGGCTAATCATGAATTTTAAAGCCAGTTCCTTGACTGTGATTAGTTTTTGGTTGCCTCAACTTTCTCTGTTCGAGATGTACATTTAAAAACTAATTTTATTGTTGTCTGGGAAAACTACAGACCACTTGGATTTAATTGTGCCATGCTGAAGCACAGCTTTGACTTGTATATATCTTACTGAGAAAATTAAATGTTTTCATCATCCAGCCATACTGAATAGTTAAGACTGGCAGTACTACTCATTAAACACACAGATGTTTTAAAGTTTGATTAGGGAACTGTAACAAACAGCCCAAGTTTCATTAGCATGTGGAAAATAAGGTAGCAGAGTTGAAAATGCACGAAGAGTTACTTAAGGACTAGGAGTAGCACAGAAAAATCAGAGCCCCGTGGAGAAAACCAGAAATAATGAACAATTGGGAGGCACCCAGGGAAGCACCCAGGGAAGCAGGTTTTATTCCCAAAATCAAGCAGAAGACAGCTGCCTCCTTCCCTCATCACAGCCACTGGAGTGAGGTTCAGGTGAGTGTAGAGCATCAGCCAACCCAGGCAGAGAAAGTAATCTTTACACCTTCCACAAAACCAGAGTTTCTACACACACCTGCCAAACAAGATGTACTTTCAAAAAAATAACAGATATTGCATGGTTCCTTTGGATTTTTTTCTATATATGAAAGTTTAAAAAAAAAATCAAAGGATAGGTAGGAAAACAAACAATATCATTGTTTTCCTTTTAGAATATAATACAAATACTCCTTTTTTTGCATACAGTGAAATTAAAGACAGAAGGTGACAATTTTTTGTTTTAGTGACCTCAACTCTCTGCACAAACAGCAGGACAGTTTGTATCACCAGTATCTGAGACACTCACAGTTATTGGATTTGTTCTCTTAATGCCTCCCCTGACAAATGGAAACATACATCCTATTTTAGCAAAAAGGGAACAGACTGACTGGACATGAGCTGTGTGGCTGAGGTAAAAATTTAGTCTACAAATCCTAACCCAAGACCTCTTTTACTAAATCATCCTTTCAGGGACTCCTGTCACTGCACGTGGGTCTGTAGGATTTAATCCACTGAGCCATCCCATGGGTTTCAGTGTTCCTGAGTGCTCCCACATATATTCAAAATTTGAAAAATGGTTAATTTTCAGATTCACATGTGAAAAGCTTTAACCTAAATACACATCCAAACCCCTGTATAGACAGAGAGCAGGAATGTTAATACTTAATAGAGATGTGATTCTCTGTTTGTCTTTGAGACCTCAATTCCAATCATCCTTTCTATTTTTATAAGGTCTGTCCTTGGCCATAAGAACATACTGTAACATTTCTGAAGTTCTGATTGTTAGATTTGTTGTTCACTTGTTCCATCAAGCCACACCTGTGAACCCCAAGGACAATTTACTGATTTACTGCCAAAATGCCACAAAACTACCAGACAGAGTTCCAACACGCAAATTTAATAATTCTTTTACTTAACATTCCATGTTAGGGAATTAAACAGAAAATTAAAAATTAGAGAAGGAGGCGCAGTCTTTATAAGCTTTCATTGCTGGAAAAATATGTGAAGTCTTGACTTCAGACTTTTCCTAGAAGATGCAATTGAAATGGGTTTGAAGACTTTCTCCTTTAACATTTAACCTAAAATGCTTTCCTTACTGAAATATGTCTGAAGATTTTTTAATTTGTTAGGAAAACAAAGATAGCTTGCCTTAAGTTAGAACTCCCTAATTTTCCTATTGACAGGAAAAGTAGCAATGAGATCCCACCAGGGTCCAGACCTTTTATTAGGGCTGGCTGAAATGCATCACTGCCCACTAGAAATAACCACAGTCCAGGCAGGCTTTTTTTCCTTATATGATTCTGTTTCCTACAATGTGAGAGATATATCCAGGCAGGTTATACAGGGTCATGATGAGTGGGTGCTATTTCCTTCTCTAATATTTCTGTTACTGTGGAAGAGGGAGAAAAAAGAAAGTACTAAATGCAAGGGGGAGATAAAAACCCCAGCTGGCTTTGAAATGTCCCTTTATACATGTTTCTGAAAACACATATCCTTCACTATCCTTGGTCAACAGGAGGGAGGGAGGGAGGGAGGAAGGGAGGAAGGGAGGAAGGGAGGGAGGGTGGGTGTCTGTATGTGTGATGGTGCTTTATAGATTCAATCACAGGATGGTTTGGTTTGACAAGGACCTCAAGTATCTTCTCATTCCACCCCTGCCATGGCAGGAACACCTTCCACTATCCCAGGCTGCTCCAAGCCCCATCCAACCTGGCCTTGGACACTTCCAGGGATGGGGCAGCCACAGCTTCTCTGGGCAGCCAGAGTGTCCCCTAACAGTACAGATTTCCTCCCAATACCCAACCTGAACCTGCTCTCTGCCAGTGTGAAGCCATTACCTCCTGTCCTAGATGAGCACTCCTTTAATGCGCTGTGCCTGAAGCAACTGTTTAAACAGCATTAAGCAGCTGAAGGACAAGTTCTGCACCTCCCAGCCAGCACCAGGAGTACCTGAGGGGGTAACCCAAAAGGTGCATTAATACAGCAGCTCTGGGGAGTACAGAACAAACTCTGCAATTTGGGTTAATGGCCACTGCTCCTCCAGGGAAATAAGCCCATTGCACTACATCTGTAGTCTGTTCGGGATTTCACTTCAAAGTATTTATGTCCTACCATGTCCTCCTGGCATAAAGCAACTCTCTCCTCCACCAGTTTTATGAGGGTCTTTAAGTACACATAATTTTCAATGTAATTGCATAGGAAGATGTGCATATTAAATATTACATTTACTGATGTGTCCTAAAGTACGTGATTAACAGCTTCATTTTACCTGTCCTAAAAAGAGAGGAATTTTAATGTAAAGAGCTGTGCAATCCAACTTCACATTCCACAGGGATTTTTGTGGGCTCAAATCCAAAATAAACTAATGAACAAATGAACTAGAGAAAATTCTAAAAACACACTCTGTGCTACTTTGGTTGAACCAGGAGAAATCCAGTGACCTGGGAATTAAATTGACGCAATTTGGTTCTTCTTCAGGACATAAATTTTGTTGAAAGTTAACTGCTTCAGTGCTCAAGGGACTTTTCAACCCCAGTCTTCAGTGGAAATAACATTCCAGCTTTTAAATCACATTAAAAACATAAATGGTACAATATAAATATAAAATTCCTTACACTTAATTTAGAACAAGTCCCGAGCAGTGTAAATGACATTGCTCAGGCCAAGGGGAGAGGACTCCTGGGGTCTGCTCTGAATTTCCTGGCTGACTAAGGGAGTGACTTTGGAGCAAGTTGCACAGGTCACCCTCCTCCAATAACTGCTGAGTTAATCTAAGTAAGGCACCCAAGTGTTGCTCCTTCAAGTCCCTACACACCAACTGCTTTATTTTGTGCACCAAAGCTTCAACCCCCTTTGGGCAGTGTTAGGTCAGGTTGAACATCTATTGTCAGCTATGACAGAGCTCTCCTCCGTGACTGTTGGAGTAGTCAGTTTTATAATAGACAAATATGCAACATTAATTCACTACCCAAAAAAAAAAAAAAAAGGGAAGATGCCAAAATACGTACCAGAAACATGAGCTCTTAGGTGAAACTGTATTTTGCAATTTTTGGAAGTTATCTTGTACCAGTCATCAGTCTTACCTGAAGCAAGAGTATCTTTTTAAAGAGACCCCCAAACCATATGTTTGCATCAGATGTGTTTGCAGACGTTGGCAGATGATTACTGGGAAAACTTTGAAGAGTACCAGAGATTTCACTAAAGGAGACTGAAAGAGTCTTTCAGAATCATTGTTTTATTAACACACGGGAATAAATAATTTAAAACTCTGAGCGTAACGTCTGTGTTACTATATCAGGGAAATATGAGCTGTAGCATGCATCAGTGCTTGAATTATTCAAGTATCTGAAATGCATCTCATGACTTTGATACATTCCACAAAAAATACTTCGGATTTTTATCGGAAGATAGGAGTTAAAGATGAAAACAAATTGCTGGCAGACTCAGGTGGTAAACATTCTAGATTAAAATATTAGCTGAGATCTTCCTGTTAAACCTTGCCTATCTTCTCACCCAACACAGAAAATTATTTAGTAACAGAGGAAATCTCTGAAGTCTGTTTGATTCAAACCATAAAAAATAAATTTAAAATATGAAACTAAGCATTGCTAAACTTATTCAGACTTCTGGCCTTTGGGAAGAACCAATAGAGAGTCTGTGACCCACCTGGCAGCCCTTCAAGCTCCCTTTGCCCAATGAACTTCACCACTGCAACAGGGACAAAGAAAACAAAAATTGTACATTTTACCAGCCTTAAAACCTCATCAATTTGTTCCCTTTAATTACTTTCTCTTAGCACTCCAATGGGTCAAGGACACCAGCATGCTGCAGCATCTGGGATTCATGCTGTGTTTTCTGAAGAGAAAGAGTAAATGGAAGTAGGTGTTGACATTGCATAAGAAACATGGTATTTCTCAGCAGACCTAATGGGTTATTACACAGGAACAAATGAAAGGTAAACTTTGCTGTGTGAGAGCCTTCTGTCAGCAATAAGGTACAGAGAAGGGAAATGCTCGAGTTTAATTTAAAAAAAAATAATGTCTTGATACAATTTATAAAATCAAATAATAGCCCAAATTGACTGAGGATGTAACTTGATATAATTTCACCAGTCATGCAGATTTGTAGCAGAAGTGAATTTTCTCAAACACATTTGCTGTTAATGAAAAACTGTCTGTGGAATTCTTCCCTTCGACATGGGAGCTGGCAAAGCTTTGCACGTTGGATGGCTTCAGAGAGCACCCTGGTGACAAATGATGCACTTTAGCCCTGGAAGTGACAGTGTCCTCCCTCCAGGACAGAGCAGAGGTGGCAGTGGTCAAAGTGCTGTGGCAACCTCTAGCTTTTATTCTCTGTAAAATTTTCTCTATTTGAATATTACTATCTTTCAGCAAATAAAGCCACAAAGTGCATTGATAACATCAATTATTAGGCTGACTTTGGAAGGAGGTTGTTTGATTTTAAGGCAAAGGGCCTTGGTGAAATACCCCACCAATTCCATCCAAGGGCTTTGAGTTTTATTATTTATTGCCAGCAGAAATGGGACCATTAAATGCCTGGACAGGCAACCTATTGAAACCAAAAAGGCAACTGCACATTTCAGCCTTCCCCATTTCCTCATCCCAATCCCCACTTTTTTTTGGAGGGGATAACCCCTTTAATGGTTTTCTGAAGAGCTTTCACCTCACCAAAAGCTATAGAGCAACTTAGTGATGGAAAACGCCTTGTGAGGTGAATGAGTGCCTTAGGTCACTGCAGAAGCATTCTCAAGGGTATTAGTAAAAGTAGGTTTATATAAATTTGTAACCTGTTCCCTGCCCTGGGCTCTTCTCTAATACAGCTTTGAGGACTTTCTGTCATTGACACATGGGAAGTCATTCTGTCTCCTGCTCTAGAAAAATCCCAGTGAGACAAGGTAGAAGGAGGGATTTGTTCTTTCCTCTCTTTGCAGCTGCATTTGAGGATTAAGGGCTCTGCCCCACACCTCCCACTGGGAAGGGCACAGGGTAAAATGAACATCTGGGTAAGGGAGGGGGAGAAATGCCAATAAGTCTGGACCAAGCTCACTTCAATCCTTAAAAAGATTTCTGTGTATTTTTTTTAATGTACAAATTGCCTTCCCCTTCTTCCTTCCACTTCCATTTGGAACAGAAGAAAAATTATAAAAATGTCCCCATTTTTCATGTGCTGTTTCACATCTGGAAGCACACATAACCCTGGGGGGAAACAGCTCGATCTTCTAACATCTTCAGTCTAATCACTTGAGACAATACCTGATGAGCCTGGGAGTTCTTGAGTGACACCCCAGCCCCTGCCAAAATCCCCAAAACAGGACCCCTTCTGCCAGAGGAGGGGAACCACATCCTCTTCAGCCCCTGCTTCACTTCCAGACAACACCTACAGTCATTAGCAAACTCAAAGAAAAGTGGCACTGATTTTGCAATTGCAAGCACACTTAACATTTTATCCTTGCTCTTTTTTTATCCTGTCCCTTCCAATAGTCATTAAATTTATTAAGTGGCTTCTACAAGTGACTCCTCTCACTTCCAAAAACGACCAGATTATCAGCACAGAATATATATCTAGGTTCAGTCCCTCTTTTCTTATCTTTTCTGACAAACCACTCTCCTTTACAGTTTTATCTATATAATTGATGACCCGCACATGACATAATTTACAGCTCTCTCTAGCAACCTTCTAAACTGCACACCAGTCATTCCAGGATCACACTCTCTCAATGCTGCTGCACCAGCCAGCCACTATAAACTGATTTTTTTTTTTCTTTAGTCTATACAAAACTACAATGGAATAACCAAGTACAGAGGCTTAACTAAGATTTCAGACAAAGCACGCCAAATGTCTAAAAAAAAAGGCAAAAGGAAAAAAAAAGCAAAAAAGAAAACTAAAGTTAACAGAATTATCTGCATTTATTGTTTGTGCACACAAAGGCACAGCTCAGCTCTTTGTGCAGGTGAAAGGAATTCAGGACTAGAAGACACACTGACAGATGGAGGAAAAGGAAGCTGCTGTGGCTCTCTCTTCCCTTTCTCTTAATGCCTGGAAGACACAGTATTTATTGCTCTCCTATTAAGAAGTCAGGAGCTGTGTCTCAGGAAAAAACCCCTTCCATCGCTTCTCCTTATAGTGGTGTGTGGCAGAAAAATGAACAGCATCAATCCTTCCACTAAGAGTAGAATATGGCAGCAGATAGAAAGTAGCTCCTGCATAACAGAAACCATCATTATAGGGTCGGCAAGCATGAAAAAGTGCCTTTATGGGGCCTGAGATAAATTACAAGATCTCTAGGAATTGAGGGGAAATAGAGAGAAAGCCTCACCCTACAATTACAGGAAAAATAAAAGGGCACAAATACATGCAGAGAGAGAAAAAACACAGTGACATAGTGTCCTACACAGTGGAAATGCCAGAGCCAGCCCCTAATTCAAGTTGCTTTATGAATTCATTTTAACCCAGAGTTTCAGCCTGAGTTTCTGATGTTCAGACTAGCAAAGCTCACTTTCACCCCGATACACGGCAATCACTGCAGAGTAACACTGAGCACACACACAGCTTTCCCTTTCCTTCCCATTTCATTTAGATTATTTTATTAGGAATGTTTTTCTGCTGTAGTAGGCAGGATCCTGGGAAGAGGAGATAAATTCTTTTAATTATTGTGTCTCCTGCGGCTCGGCAGTGAGCTGTGGTGGGGCAGCACGACGACCTGCAGACATGAAGGCATCTGCCTGGAACAGCACAGAGGAGCTCCTGCCACTGCCTGAAGCTCCCCGAGACAAAGACTCAGAGCAGCCTGGAGAAGAAAACCTGCTCTTAGAGGGGAGGCACTTGCTCCCTTCCTGAACAATGGGAAATTTTGGATTTGCTGTAGAAAATTTATATTTCTTTTCCAAGGCTCTGCTGTGTTCTTCAATTTTATCTTATAGGACTTGCAAAACCCCTTGTTCCCTTCAGGCAACACCCAACATCCTAAAAAAAGTAATGGAAAAACCCACAAGAAGCTGAAAATCAATATTTACCCTCTTTTTCTATAGGTATTGTTTAGGAATAGAACCCTGCAGACAAAGCTGTATGACTACAGCTCAGCATAGCAGCTCCATCTGATTTATTTCTGACTTAAAATGGAAAATCCGTTGTTCTTTGATTAAAAAAAGAGTCCTTTTATTTTTGGTAGTGATGTATCAAATATGCATGAATGGGCACATGTCTTTTCCATTGAGTGATTCCAAGCAGAGGTTTGGCTCAGATCCTGCCACCCTCCTTGTTAGACCTTGAAAACAACTTTGAAACGCAGGGAGAAGTTCCACAGAAGGAGCTGGAGAAAGGTCACGAGAAAAACCTGCCATCAGTGGGAGAGTGTCGTGCACTGCAAATGGTCAGAAAAGGTAATGATCAGAGACAAAAATTAATTTTCATGAACTTCCTTCTCCTGCAGAAAAGTCCTAATTGAGGAGCATTTTCCCTGACCACAACACAAAACCTCTGGTGAACGAGCTCGTTATCTGGATGCCACACTGGGACCAGATTTGCCGCATATTAGTTTTTAATAGGCAGTTGCTGACTATTTGCAAATAAGTAGTTATCTCAAAATGTGAGAATAAAGTTGGCTGGCTATATTTTCCTACTTTTAACTGAGAAGGAAAAACTGTGTTCTCTTTTTTCCTTCTTCACAGAATCCTAATCCCCAGCTGTGTCCCTGCTCCCTGCTGGCTTCTTGCACTGCAGCATCACTCCAGCGTGGGTCTCCTTAGTGCCCCTGACCTGCCACAATTGACCACCGTGAGCTTTGTCATTGACTTCAAGCAGGGAGGGAGGGAATAGCTCAGAATTCCATTCAAGACTCTTCCCATTACCAGCCCACAATAGTCCATCATGCTTGGCCCAGCACAGCCTGGAGGAGAAAATCTCATGTTATCTCTAGATATTGGCTGGACATTTTAGGAGATGAAGATTTTTTGCTGTTTAGTCTGATGACATACATAGAGCAAGTGCATAAACACTTGCCTGACAATTTAAATGCAGGAATTTTGTTTTCTTGCCATTTTTTAATGTATCTGTTTAACTACTTTATCATCAAATTTCCAAATTGCCCTTTCAAGCCTTGCAGCAAAATGTGCATAATTGTGATAGATTTTTTCTTTCCCTTGCCTTTGTCAACAAATGCCTAATCAAGTCTAGTAAACGAAAAAATCCAAACCACCAGAAACAGGCTAACAAGTTCTTCCAGCTATTTATCTAATTCGTATTGACATGAAAACTCATTAATTCAATTTAAAAGAATAAGTAAGAGTCAGGGTCAGGGCATTTATGTTTATATGTCTTTCTTGTTGTACATCAAAACAAGACCTTTGCAGTGCTGGTCACATGAAACAGCCATGAAGGGATATGGTACTGAGGTGGCAAATTTCAGCTCTGTCATGATAAATATGTTCATGACAAATGTGTTTGAATGGGATAAAGCACAAGAGACCAAAATGATATGGTAAGAGTGGCTTTCCTGATGTTTAAATGTTTATCTCACTGGATGCTTGGGACACTGATACTTATCTGAGGAGCTTAAATATTATCCTGCCCTCTTCAACTCATCTTTGAGCTCAGTTTAATAGCATGCTAAACTCAGCTATGCATTTTATAAATGCATAGACCAACAGACATCCTTCCTTCCCATCAATACACAGGAAATGGATGAGTGCATGAGTATTAAATCTACCCTGGCTTGAATTTTACCACCGAGAGCCACAAATGAAGCCTGCAGCAGTCAGAGATGCTCAGCAGTGCTGAAGATCACACCCCTTTTCAAGCTGTGCCACTTCTGGCTGTGATGCTGAGCACTGTCTGACTTTTCCATGCCCGAGTTTACCCATGTGTAAAATCTGCATGATAAAATGAAGGTGTTTGGAAATTAATTGATACTGGTAGAGCCCTGAGAATCTTGAGTGAAAAGGGCTTCAGGAACGTGTAATAGGATCATTAAGTGAAATGCCAGCAGAGATATTAAAAGCAGGGTCAAATTTTTCAAGCTATGAGGAAAAGTCAAGGAGGCAGGGCAGAGAGATGAAGACCCCAGAAGAGCATGAAAGTGGAGAAGAGGCAATGAAACAACCTGTCAGACACAGGAGCAGAGACAGAACAAAGGTCTGAATTATTAAATCTAATTAACAACTTAATAAAGAGACAAGTCTTTAAAAATGAAACGCTTAGACTACATTATGAAGGAGCTTGAGAGACATTGGTCACGTAAGGAGAAAACAAATTGTAAGAGAGCAGTGGAGAGGCAGATTGTCCCTGAGCTGGAGAGGGGGTTAGCAGGCACAGGGGCAGGTGGCACAGCCAGTGGGATCTTGCCAGCAGAACGAGCTCCATGTTCCATCACTTTCTCTTGGGAACTTTTACCTCCTGAACAAATCAAAATCATGTCCAAGACCTTCCACTGATTTTAGGCTCATGCATATCCCAGACTCCTGGTAGCCAGTACTTCATGATTCTTTCCATCTCCATTGCTCTGAAATCTTTGGAAACAGATCTGGAGAGATTTCCACGGCTCTGTGCTTAGAGTAGCCTCTGGGAGTTTCCTTTACATATTTCATTGAATTGTGATGTTAAGAGAGGGTGTTCTGATTCCATCTGCTTGCTCGGAACAAACAAAAGTGAAAAGTAAGAAGTCATATTAAATCTTTATCATGCCTATTTCAGTGTTCAAAAGGCAAAAATAATGGCATAGGAGATGAGAAAGAAAAAAAAAAAAGAAAGAAAATGATGTGTACTGCAAAGACAGCCCTAAGCTGAGCTTCATTGTCAGTCTATGGGAGCAAAGAGATGGGAGACAAAAACAAGAACATGCTCAACCGTGGCGCTTCTCTCTTAAGTGAAAAGAACAAAATAAAGATGTCATCTTGTCCTGCTTGGCAGTCTTCTTCAAAGCCCTGTTTCTTGTTTTCATGAAGACTGAGGGTACATGTATGTGTGTACACACACCCACTCACTAGTGCATGGGAAATGAGGACATTCTTGCACACCTTTCAGCAGCAGCTTTCACAGTAATAGCTCAGAATCCAGCACTCAGACATCAAAGGGAGACAATGGAGCCCAGCACCACCACCTGAGATAAAACATTTCCACACAGCCAGAAGGAAGAGACACTCCTCAGCAGGCACAGGACTACTCCCTGCCTCCCTTCCTTCTCCTCATACACATCTCCTTAGGATTTTCCTGGCCACATAACTAATTTCACAAGTTTGATAATTGCCCTTACAAGAGATATTGCTGCAAAACTGCAACTGCTAAATAGGATAAATGGCATATTTGTAAAGTAAGAAATCAATAGATCTTTGTTTTCCTTCAGTAACCTTCTTGATGCCTAGTAATTTTTAATGGCCTTTTGGTCAATATCTGTACAGAGAGAACATATTACCTAAAACAACATAAAAAGCATATGTCATTGAGGTTTTTTCCAGTCAGGGCTGACTGTCCTTACCCAGCTCCCCAAAAATCTCAATAGGCAGGAAGCATCAAATACTGGGAACATTGCCTCCTGAAGCAACATCAGCAAAACTACAGTGAAATGTGTTCGGTTTCAGAGCTCACACTTCAAGAAGGACATGGAAGGATTCACAGATCAATGAATCACAAAATGATCACAGATCAATGAATCACAAAATCACATCTTGTTCCAAGCCCCTGCTGTGAGCAGGGATACCTTCCACTAGAGCAGGCTGCTCCAAGTCCTGTCCAACCTGGCCTTGGGAAGAGACTACAAGAAGCACCCAGAGAGTACAAGAAGGACTCAGAATGTACCCAGTGGCAGAAGAATAAAGCACACCTTTATTTCTGTGTAAAGCTTCTAGAGCTGAGCTCACTGAGTTGGCCTAAGGGCAGCACATAGTAGCAAACACACACAGAGAAGTTTGGTATTAGGGAACACTTGACATTAAGAAAACAGTAAAATGACAATTTAGTGTTGGAAGTTGGTCAAACTCAACCTCAAAAGAAACCCTACAGCTCCCTGGCACTGATTAAAGTTTGTAACCCAAGGCAGGTGCTTCACTTTTTGCCACTTGGAGTTTTTAAGCTTCAGAGCTGCAGAGAAGAGTTTTCCCCTCCTCTCACTGCACAGCTCAATGCTGTGCTGATTCTCTTCTGCTCAGCACGAGCCAGCAAAGCTCTGCAGGGAGTTCTGCACCCAGCAGACTGGTATTTTGGCATCATTCTGACAGAACAGAGAACACGTGTGCTACTTGGCTTTTTGTCCTTCGAAGTTGGCAAGAGTTTAAGTTACTTGTTCATTTTTTCAAGAACTGAAATAATTGGGTCATTAAAGTATTGAAACGAGTTATTCATGGAAATACACCAAGGTTTCACTTGGATGATCTAATGGCTCCCCCAGAAAACAATTAAAAGCAATTTCTGTCTTCCTTCTATGCAGAAATTGATCTGTTCCCATGCAGCAGCCAACCGAGCAAAGTCTGGCTTGCAGGTAAGTATAAAATTATTTATGATGGGAAAACATGACACTAATTCTAAGCAAAACCTTGTCTATCATGAGTCTAAGATCATATAGCTACATCTGAAATTGTACTGAGAGCTTTCTTGAGGAATTCAGCTGGCTGTACCCACCTCTTTGCTGAGCTGCAATAGGATGTTTACATCATCATATTTCTAAGGATAACACAAATCTTCCCCCATGTGGATATCAAGGAGCCATATGGTCAATTAGCTATGCCCAATGCTTACCCAGCATTAT
Source organism: Lichenostomus cassidix (assembly GCF_008360975.1). NCBI lineage: Eukaryota > Metazoa > Chordata > Aves > Passeriformes > Meliphagidae > Lichenostomus > Lichenostomus cassidix. The sequence continues at coordinate 8,805,298 of NC_139494.1, forward strand.
TAGAACTTGCAATACAAAATATGTATTTTACATTCCTGCTTGCATTCAAAGTAAAACTTGTTAATAATTAAAAAAAAAGAAAGTATGGCAAACATACAGGCTTTTGTAAGAAACCTGAGGGAGAAGTGACATTTGAAGACACAAGCAAAAAAAGAAAATTCACTAAAAATTGCAGAAAGGAAGAATGAACCCCACGAAGCAACAAGCTTATGGTCATAAGGATGCATAAGAATAAAAATAATTTATTCCCAAAAGTACATGTTGTAGATTACTTGGCATACAAATGTTTTTGTTTAGGACTCATGACTTCTATTAGTATTAATTACTTTTGCTGGCAGCCTAAAATGTATAGTGGCCTTAAAGCAAGGGCAATACCTATTAAGTTTAATTACTTTCTCCTTCAGCCTAAGCAATAAAGAAGTATGGTGGAGATCTGGTTATTAACTGAGCGTGGCATCCAAATGAAGACACAGTGCACAATAATTGTGTTTGCTGGGCCACAAGCTGCTGGTTCTCATTGGTCTCTCCTGTTCCAGGGATGAGATGGGCTGTGGGCAAACAGGAAAGATTTTCTTCCCTTGACCTACTTTGGACAAAATCTCATCCTCAGTCACATTTAAGCCCTCATCACTTTCAGCAGAAAGCCCTTGAGTCAAAGGACAAGCCAGCAGCTCCCTTCCCTGCACACAGATCAGCTGTCACAAACCAGGGCTTCAAATATTCTAAGGACTTACCATCCTACCATAATTTTTGTCTCATTTTTAAACAGAGGTATATGTCTAGATACCAGCATGATATATGTTTTTCATAAGAAAAATTACATTTTTGCTTGCTTTGAACAATTTCTACCAGGAATTTTATGAAGCTACTGAAATTCTCTCTGTATATGTGCCTTAGCTGTTGGAAAAGTGACATTTATATGGGTTTGTGCCTGTGTGTCTATATCTATAGTTTTGAAACCAATCTACATTATCTTCTAAATTCCTCAGGAGCTTAGTCACCTTACTAATACAAGATCAAAATATGACACAGAAAACAACTTGTTTTCAAAATTAACAAAACAATAAGTGACAACTGTTTCCACATGATCAAGATAATCTCACCGTCCTGCCACCACTCCTGTTATTTAAACCCTTCTGCACAGATTTCTAAGTCATTCCCATCATTATTATTATTTCCAAATGGCTCTTTCTAACATGCCAAGTGTTTTATAGATGCATTTCTTCCATCCTCACTTTTCATCCCAGAAAAAAATATAATCTGATCATATTTTAGAATCAGATCCAGCAGAGTTTCTACTTTCAAACCAGCATGTATTCCTGTCTAACCGTGATCCTAAGTCATCCTTGACATAGTTACTGTGAGTGATGTACCACAACATTCTTTCTCAAGTATTCAGAAAAGAATCTAAAAACCGAATTTCAAATATTGCAGTTCTCCCACTAGGGATATTTGTTTTTCAAAAAACCAAGCACATAACACAGCATATAAAAGTACATCTGCTGCTATTTGTCTAATCTTCCCATGCAGATTTAACAATTTGCATGACATTAGTAGACCAGCATGTGTTAATAAGCACCAAAATGTCTAACTGTCCATTTGCATTCACAGGTCCCTAGAACAGCAATTAAAGAAATATTAGTACAAGTTTAAAATAGGAAAGAAATTCTAACTGGACTTTTATGAGTGGTTTTTGACCACTTGAAGCACCAGGCATGAGCTAAATTCACAACATGAGGTAAGATCTGGCCCCCATTTTATAGTCAGAGAATACATATATGTGGGCCCTACTTACAAGGACCCACATTACTTATTTACATGAATCAAAAAATCACACAGAACAAATCTGTAGCAGTGTGTCTGATTGGCACTGCATATCTGCCTTCCCTTATCCCATATCTAGTTAATAGCTAGAAAGTTCTTTACCCGCAGTGTTATTATTGGTTTTCAAAAGTTTTGTATCTTCCCTCCTTGTACCCCCATTCCCTGAAGCCCTTGTCAGTCTGTATCCCCTGCGTCCCGGTTGGCTATCCTCTCAAAACCCGTCCCCTCTTTCCATCCCTCTTAACCCGATGTTCGCTTCCGTTCGGGGCTCTTGGCTCTTGGGAACCCCGCCGCCTCGTCCTGCCTCCCTCGTTCCGTCCCGGTCCCATCTGCCTTCTCCTCCCCTCCATCCCTACCAATAAACCCTGGATTCCCAAGGCTGAGAGACTGCATTTCTTTTATTCGCCAAGGCTCCTATTATCCTGCCTTCGAGAAGCCAGCCCTAGCACGGGTTCGGGTCCCGCAGGTCCCGGCTCCACCCCGCCCACAGCAGCGTGGTAAGCACACGGGGAAACCTCTTTTGTGGGGTTTTGAGGTTCCCCTGCCTCCTCAGAGCGAGAAAACCTCACAAATCCATGTCGTTGACCCTGGACAGAAAGACTATAAGCATTTGCCTCAATCTCAGATTAATGGGAAAATCACTGGTGCTGCAGCATAGACACCCAGAGGAGAGAGTCACAACTGCGGCCAGGGAGCAGAGGGAGGAGGAGAAAACCTCAGCTCTCAGCAGCCTCCTGAGAAACGTGGATGTTATTTAGGATGGCCAAGGTTTTTGCCACATAATAGGCGTAAAGCTCATCATTGTATGAATTCCAGGGGTGAAGGAAATGTTAAGAAAGCAAAACATCCAGTGACAAGAAGGCAAAAATATTTTCTTGTGCTTTTTTATGTAGCACAAAAATACTGCACTGAGAGAATTTCTCCCTGTAAACCTTCAGGAAACCTTTCTCCTATTTCTGTCTCTGTTATGTGTTAATCAAATAAGAGCTGATGCAGAAAGCAGGAAATTTAAGGTGATGAGGTCCTGGCACAGGCTGCTCAGAGAAGCTGGGGATGTCTCTCTCATCCTTGGAAGTGTTCCAGGCCAGTGGGAGCTGGAGCAACCTGGCCTAGGGGAAGGTGTCCCTTTCCATGGCAGGGGATTGGAACTGGACAATCTTTAAGGCTCCTTCCAACCCAAACCATGCTATGATTCAGTGATTTCCTTCCCTGCTTTACATCCCCCTTGATTATTGCCTGTTCTTTGTTAGCTCAGCAGAATGAAGTCTGTTTTGTGGAGGAAGATGCCACAGCAGTGGGCATCCTGTTGGGACTGATGTTCTCCCATGCCAGGCTGAAAAGGCAGCTCACTGCCTCTTCCTCACAGCAACACTGAGATGAGAGAGATCTCTGCAAGCTGCCAGTAAAATAAACTGAGTACAATGAATAAAAATAAAAAATCAAGGGACAAACACACAAAACCAACAAAAAAAAATACCTCAGAAGAACCTTCACAAAATTAATAGAGATTACAAAGGTGTTATGGATGAAGGAAACTGCCAGAGAAGGATTTTCTGTGGTATATGCCAACATTTGGGATAAGGGACTAGCAAAACAGGAAGAGTATTTTCAAGAGTTTCTTCACAGTCAGGAAAGCAGACGCTGCAGCAGAAACCATTTAGGGGCGGAACAGCACTTAAAAAGAGGATGGAGGAAAACAACTGTGGGACTGTTAAACCAGCACAAGTAAACCCGGAGAGGCAAGAAAGCAACAACAACTGGAAAATGGCTTTAATTGCCAAACTGCCAAATTGCTGTAATCTGACAGATTGTGCCCATCGGTGCAGCATAGACTTACTGTCAGCATCAGACAAAACTTGGTTAGAGGATAATTTTATCTCAGGTGAAATCAGAGACACACAAGCAGCTGAAAGGAAAACAAGAGGGTTTCAGAGGAGAATCGTGCACCCATCATCATTAACTTTATCGACTTTGAAAAAGCCGTTGATAGTCTCGACAAAATTGCCTCCAGAAGATAAAGGCTAAATGTGGATTATCTCAGGAGATAGTGAGAATAGCAAACCTTTATGGAGATCCTAACTAGTCTAAGAGATAGCAACTGCAGTCAAGCAAAGCTCTTCCAGCACCTGCACCTCTGCTCATTAGAAAATTACTGGAAGAAGAAAACTGACAACCCACAATCTAGCAGACCATCAAGGCAGAGTTCTCATTTTCTGCTTACAAGAAGCAAGTGGACATTAAATGCTGGGTGATAAAAGGGAGGAATGAAAAGGGGTGGAAAAATTTTTTCATGAAAACAGTACAGAATGTGCACAACTGTATGAATGGCAAGCAAACCAAACATAACTATTATTCAAAAGTCAATGGAGAATGCTGAAAGGTTTACCTGCCCTTCTAATCTAGTAGCAGCAGAAATGAAAGGTAGAATAGGGGAGCAGGTGGAGCTATAAACAATTTAGGTGGACAGTGGAACACCAGACTAGGTGTCATTAACAATACTGGGCCTTTCTTTTTCATACCATGTCCATAAATTATGGATATTTTTTGCAGGATAAAAATTATTAATAATATTAGAAATCCAGAGGAAAGCACAGATCAGAAAGAACTGGGACAAAGTTTCACATTTTTTCCATCCACTTAAGACAGAAAAATGCTTTTAGATTTAGGCCTAATAGTCACTGAAATAATCACTAGTGGAAGAACAAAATCATGCAGGAAGCCATTAGAGAAAGCACTGGTAAGCAGTGGAGGACACAGACAAGTTTCTGCTCGTCATTTTCCTCTCTACTTTGTGTATTTGTGATGCATTTACCTTCCTTGGAAAAGGCAGATGCTTTTATAAGGCTTTTTCTGGCTTTCACATCTCTCATTCACATGCAGCATATAATTTGCTTTTCTTCAAGTTTCCTCACACCATCATCATCCCAGGTCTCTTTCCAGCAGTGAGTAACAAACAGTGTTGATCACCTCCCGCTATTTGTAAATCCGTACCTGAGAATAACTCAAATTACCATGATAATTTACTATTCCCAATTAAAATTAAGGTACATTGAGACTGGGAAAGAAATTAAATGCAGCAGCAGCCCATCAGGGTATGAAAAACCCACCTGGAAGGTAGATTTATATGTACAAGTGAAGAGCTCATATAGCAATAACAATTTTCACACTGCACTGAAGATGCTTTTGGGGAGTACTGGCCTATATATGACATTATAAAATATCCTATCATTCTGTAAACATTATTTATACACTTACATAAAGTGTTGTCCTAGGTTGCAATATTGATGTAGTTAAGTATTCTATTACCACCAGCTGTGAGCCATTAGCTGCTATCACCCACTCCGGATGACAGGCAATGGGCCATCCTTAGCTATTATCACTTGCTAATGACCCACCCCGCATGACAGGCAATGGGCCATCAGGGACCCACCGTGTGACTCATGGACTTATCTCATCCCATTGTGAGATGCTCTGCCGAGGAGGGAGGAGCCAGGTGTTCCCACCTGGATATAACCTGGCCTTAGAACTGCCTGAGCTAGCCCTGTCTACTGGGTTCCCAGAGGACCAGAGCTACCACTGGATCTTCAGCTGGAGACTAGACCTTCACAGGATCACCGCTTCAACTGGACTACTTCAGTTAGACTGCTACTACCACCCTAACAGGGTGTTAGGTTGTATCTGACTTTGTCAGTGCTTTTCCTTGTATTATTTCACTTATTTTTAATTTCAATCTTGACTTGTGATCTCCCACTGGTTTGTTTCCAAACCAATACATATTTTGGCGCCCAACGTGGGGCCCGACCTGGAGAAACTCAGAAATCCTAGCACCATGATGCTCGGCTTATCTATATGGGTACTGTATCTCGCTCTCTATATTTTTCCTCAAATGGGATACTATCTGCCCGTCATATTGCTCCTGTTGCGACCAGGGAATGGCATGAGAATTGCTCTATTGGTTTATTATGCCTATGGCATGGTTACCTGTGAGGCGATGAACACCATTCGTTATATATACTCGACTTTGTCTGCCTGGCCTAACCTGAGCTGCTTCGTCTGGGATCTCATCAGCAATCGCACCCACCCTCTGGGGCTAGGAGGAGAGAGCGGTTTCTTCCAGCCTTTCAGGTCAGGCACAGCCATTTTTGACAACATTGAGTTCTCTCTAGATGCTAGGGATGGCATAATCTTTTTGTTAGTTCTGTTTTCTTTGACCAGCACCGTTTACCTCATGCTGAAGAACAGAACAATACTTTGTCTTCTTGAGGAGGAGAAACGAAGCAAGTCAGCAGGCAAGAGGAAAAAAACCAAAGGAGCAGTCAATGTCTCAACACAGACCATTGCCGAATCAGAACAGCCAAAGCCAGTAGCGGTTGCCCCCGTCCAGAAAAAGAAATCCAAGAGCAAGTCAGTCCGCACAGCGACTGATGAGGATGCGGCAGGACCATCTCACCAAGCAGAAGAGACAGAGCCAAAGATCATCACTCGCTCTCTGTCCCTGGGGGAGCTGCGTGACCTACGGAGGGAATTCACCCGGCAGGCGAATGAGTCCATCTTGACCTGGCTGCTCCGTATCTGGGACGCCGCAGCTAATGACACTATTCTGGATGGAAGTGAGGCCAGACAACTAGGATCCCTGTCTCAGGATGTGGTCATTGACCAGGGGATTGGGAAAACCCAGGAAACTCTCAGCCTCTGGCAGCGATTGCTGCTGAGTGTACGGGACAGATACCTGTGCAAAAAAGACCTCCAGATGCACCAAAGGAAATGGAACACAATAGAACAAGGTATCCGATGCCTGAGGGAATTGGCCGTGCTAGAAATCATTTTCTCAGACAACGAGAGATTCCCCAAGAGCCCAGATAATGTCCAGTGCACTTCACAAATGTAGCTAAGATTCGCGCGGCTCGGACCAGAGATATACTCTCGTTACCTGGCAACACTGCAGTGGAGGGAAGGCGAAGACCAGGTGGGCGTGTTAACAAACAAACTGAAAATTTACGAGGACACTGTCACCGCTCCACTACGCACTCAGGTCTCATCAGTGGAAACAAACCTGGCCGAGCAAGTCCGGAGCTTGATTGAAGAGAGCCTCCAGAAACTCAGGAAAGAGTTCAAAGAAGGATTTTTCCATGCCACACCAAAACCAACCCGAGTCTCTGCCATCAGAAGCAGACGTCCCCCAGCCAGGGAAAGAAGACAAACCCCGCGACGTGACCTCTGGTTTTTCCTTCAAGAGCATAGGGAAGACATAAGAAAGTGGGATAGGAAACCCACCTCCTCCTTAGCAGCCCGGGTACGTGAATTGAAAAAAGAAACATCCACTTCAGGAGGCTCATCTAAGTACAACACTGCCCCAGTCTCTTGTAGACAGAACTCCAGACAGAATGGAAGCGATAATATGACTGATCCTCTTGAAAGAACCTCAGGAACACATTTACAGGAGAAAAACATCGTGCACCAAAAACAAGATTAGAGGAGCCCTGCCTCTAGCCAGGTAGAGGAAAGGGATAATCGGATCTATTGGACTGTGTGGATCCGATGGCCTGGCACGTCTGACCCACAAAGATACACGGCTTTGGTTGACACCAGCGCTCAGTGCACCCTAATGCCATCCAGGTATGTGGGGACCGAATCCATTTCCATTTCTGGAGTGACAGGAGGATCCCAGCAGCTGACTGTACTGGAAGCTGAAGTGAGTTTAACTGGGAACGAGTGGCAGAAACACCCCATTGTGACTGGTCCAGACGCCCCATGCATCCTCGGCATAGATTATCTCAGGAGTGGATATTTCAAAGACCCAAAGAGACATCGCTAGGCTTTTAGGATAGCAGCCGTAGAGACGGAAGACATAAGACAACTGAATACCCTGCCCGGTCTCTCAGATAACCCGTCTGCTGTAAGACTACTGAGAATTGAAGAACAGCAAGTACCAATTGCTACAGCAACAGTGCACCGCCGGCAATACCGCACTGACAGAGACTCTGTGGCCCCCATCCATAAGATGATTCGAGAACTGGAGAGCCAAGGGGTGGTCAGCAAGGCTCACTCACCCTTTAACAGCCCCATATGGCCAGTGCGTAAGTCCAGTGAAGAATGGAGACTGACGGTGGATTACCGTGGCCTGAATGAAGTCACACCACCACTGAGTGCTGCTGTACCGGACATGTTAGAACTTCAGTATGAGCTGGAATCCAAGGCAGCAAAGTGGTATGCGACCATTGATATTGCCAATGCCTTTTTCTCCATTCCTCTGGCAGCAGAGTGCAGGCCTCAGTTTGCTTTCACCTGGAGAGGTGTGCAGTACACATGGAACCGACTGCCCCAGGGGTGGAAGCACAGTCCCACCATCTGCCATAGACTAATCCAGGCTGCACTGGAAAAGGGTGAGGCTCCAGAACATCTGCAGTATATTGATGACATCATTGTGTGGGGGGACACAGCAACGGAAGTATTTGGGAAAGGAGAGAAAATCATCAGAATTCTCCTAGATGCTGGTTTTGCCATCAAGAAGAGTAAAGTCAAGGGACCTGCCCGAGAGATCCAGTTCCTGGGAGTAAAGTAGCAAGACAGACGGCGTCAGATTCCTTCTGAGGTCATCAATAAGATCATCGCGATGTCTCCACCAACCAACAAAAAAGAGACGCAAGCTTTCCTAGGCGCCATAGGCTTTTGGAGAATGCACATCCCTGAGTACAGCCAGATTGTGAGTCCTCTCTACCTCATAACCCGCAAGAAGAATGATTTCCACTGGGGCCCTGAACAGCAGCAAGCCTTCACCCAGATCAAACAGGAGATCGCTCATGCGGTAGCCCTTAAACCAGTCAGGACAGGACCAGAGGTAAAGAATGTGCTTTACTCTGCAGCCGGGAGCCATGATCTGTCCTGGAACCTTTAGCAGAAGGTGCCTGGCGAGACCCGAGGTCGACCACTAGAATTCTGAAGTCGAAGTTACAGAAGGTCTGAAGTCAACTACACTCCCACCGAAAAAGAAATCTTGGCAGCTTACGAAGGAGTCCAAGCCGCCTCAGAGGTGATCGGCACAGAAACACAACTTCTCCTCGCACCCCGATTGCCAGTGCTGGGGTGGATGTTCAAGGGAAGGGTTCCCTCTACTCACCATGCCACTGATGCCACGTGGAGCAAATGGATTGCCCTCATCACACAGCGCGCCCGTATTGGAAACCCAAATCGCCCTGAGATTCTGGAAATCATAACAAACTGGCCTGAAGGTGAGACTTTTAAATTATCTTCAGAAGAAGCAGAGGAGCAAGTAGCACGTGCCGAGGAAGCACCCCCGTATAACGAGCTGCCGGAGAGTAAAAGACGCTATGCCCTCTTCACCGATAGGTCCTGCCAAATTGTAGGCGCAAATCAGAAATAAAAAGCTGCAGTATAGAGCCCCACACGACAAGCTATACAAGCTACCGAGAAACAAGGTGAATCGAGCCAAGTCGCAGAGCTTAAAGCCATCCAACTGGCTTTGGATATTGCTGAACGAGAGAAATGGCCAAGGCTCTATCTCTACACTGACTCCTAGATGGTAGCCAATGCGCTATGAAGATAGTTAGACCGCTGGAGAAAAGCTAACTGGCAGCGCAGAGGAAAACCCATCTGAGCCGCTGAGATTTGGCAAGACATCGCCGCCCGGGCAGAAAAGCTGACTGTGAAAGTTCGACACGTGGATGCACATGTACCTAAGAGTCGGGCTAATGAAAAGCATCGTAACAACGAGCAGGTAAACCGAGCTGCCAAGGTGGAAGTGTCACAGATAGATCTAGACTGGCAGCACAAAAGAGAATTATTTCTAGCTCGTTGAGCCCATGATGCCTCTGGTCATCAAGAGAGAAATGCGACATACAGGTGGGCTCGTGACCAAGAGGTGGACTTGACCATAGACAACATCTCACAGGTCATCCACAGCTGTGAGACTTGCGCTGCAATCAAACAGGCCAAGCGGGTGAAGCCTCTGTGGTATGGTGAACAATGGTCAAAGTACAGGTATGGGGAAGTATGGCAAGTTGACTACATCACACTTCCCCAAACCCGCCAAGGAAAGCGCTACGTGTTAACCATGGTGGAAGCAACCACGAGATGGTTAGAGACCTACCCTGTGCCTCATGCTACTGCCCGGAACACCATCTTGGGTCTAGAAAAGCAAGTCCTGTAGAAACATGGTACCCCTGAGAGAATCGAGTCTGACAATAAAACCCATTTCAAGAATGGCCTCATAAGCACCTAGGCTAGAAAACACGGAATTGAATGGATATACCACATCCCCTATCATGCACCAGCTGCTAGAAAAGTTGAACGGTGCAACAAAATACTTAAGACAACTTTGAAGGCACTTGGCGGGGGAACCTTCAAAAATTAGGAACTAAACTTAGCAAAGGCCACCTAGATGGTTAACACAAGGGGTTCTATCAATCGAGCCGGTCCTGCCAAGTCCGAACCTTTGCACACAGTAGATGGAGATAAAGTCCCTGTGGTACACGTAAGAGGTTTTTTAAGAAAGACTGTTTAGATTAGTCCCACCTCAGGCAAAGGCAAACCCATCCGTGGAGTAGTTTTTGCCCAAAGACCTGGTTATACTTGGTGGGTGATGCAGGCAGATGAAGAAACCTGTTGTGTACCTCAAGGAGACCTTATCTTGAGTGAGAACTGTGTAGATGGTAATAGAATAAGGGGTGGATAATGTCCTAGGTTGCAATATTGATGTAGTTAAGTATTCTATTACCACCAGCTGTGAGCCATTAGCTGCTATCACCCACTCCGGATGACAGGCAATGGGCCATCCTTAGCTATTATCACTTGCTAATGACCCACCCCGCATGACAGGCAATGGGCCATCAGAGACCCACCGTGTGACTCATGGACTTATCTCATCCCATTGTGAGATGCTCTGCCGAGGAAGGAGGAGCCAGGTGTTCCCACCTGGATATAACCTGGCCTTAGAACTGCCTGAGCTAGCCCTGTCTACTGGGTTCCCAGAAGACCAGAGCTACCACTGGATCTTCAGCTAGAGACTAAACCTTCACAAGATCACCGCTTCAACTAGACTACTTCAGTTAGACTGCTACTACCACCCTAACAGGGTGTTAGGTTGTATCTAACTTTGTCAGTGCTTTTCCTTGTATTATTTCACTTATTTTTAATTTCAATCTTGACTTGTGATCTCCCACTGGTTTGTTTCCAAACCAATACAAGTGTATAGCAAAAATCATTAATATGACACAACGAGTCCTTTTGAAGAAATCAATATTTTCAAAGTATAATTTTAAAAATCTGTATTTCTGAGAAACATATCACAACCTGCCATTTCCAAGTACAACAGGAGATTGTAAAACCTCACATTAATTTTCCAGTTCACAGACCTAAAAAGCACAATGTGAGCTCCTGTTCAGGAAAGGTGAGCTTTCCCAGTTTACCTTGGCTCGTCACCATCAAGAGCATCATTAATTTAAGCAACATGGAGGTTAATTTAGTTATACTGAGCTTTGTTCATGCAATGCATCCCTTGGAGCTTTGCAGCCTTTCTTCCTCATTTCAGGCCATGGAGGAAGTGGCAGTGGAGGGAATTTGCTGCTCTTGGTCATGGGAGGATGATGGACATGGGGTGAGGGCAGTGATGAAGCACAGCAGGAACAGGCAGTGACAGTGATGTGGCTGCACAGCACAGCCAGGGCTGAGCCACCTTTGTGAGAAAAGTTTATGATAACCTGCTGGCTAAGCTGGACCTTCTCAGAATTCAGTTTCCATTTTCATCTCTGAAACCCCCTGCTGATATAAATTTCTCTTAAATACTTACGTAAAACAAACCCCTTCTTTTTCCCTCTCACTCTGTTCTTATGCATGTAGCAGCTGTCAGAAAATGTGCCAGTTTTTAACCTCATTCCTTCACCAAATATTATGTGTCTTATCACTGAGAAGAAAGAACATGCCAGTAGGAAAAACAATATGCTGGGCCATAGCAGCTGCACCACAGATCTCAACATTCATCTCTCCCTGACCAAATACCAGCCTTTTTTGAACCTCAGCCATTTCCATTCCCTCTTTTGCTGTAGGTATTGCAAGTAAAAGAATCCACAATTCTTTTAAGATATTTACTTATCCTTCAGGCATGAAAGTGTTTCAAAGCAACTCCAGCACCTGTATCACTGAATTGCTGCTTGTTTTTGTAAATGAAAGCCATACAATGTGATACAATGCGATACAATGCCCAATTATTATAGTAAGTCTTTCCACGATAATCATGGATTGCTGGCTTAGCTCTTGATTAAAAAAAGATGTATTTTTGCAAGTAGAAGTGACTCCAAATATTGATTAAAAAGCACACAGCTTTGGGCATGCTTGTTTCCATTTATTGCAATGATGATGCTGTGGCTATTTGGGACAGAAGGAAACTGCAAAGATATAATTAAAACATCAAGAACTAAAACTAGCCAAGAAAGGGAGTGCTTTGGGATGCCATAGGATAGCTTACACACATTTGTTTGCAGCTCTCAGCATAGGCTAAGCAATGTTCTGGTGTGGGTTCAGGTCTGGTGGACAATTTTACTGCAAGGGGTGAGCCAACTCCTGCTGCTCACTCTCCACCCCACCCACCCCATGGCTTTGTGCTCCCATGAAATCAGTGTGCAGCAGCTCCCAGGAGACCACAGCTCACAAATTGGCACATGAAAATTAACAGCTCTCTTTATTGTGTGGGTGGGGATGGGAGGCAGAGCAGGGCTGCCTGTCAGTGTATCAGAGTAATTCACTCCAGCACTGGAGTGTTTTCAAAACTGGTGCTAGGGCAGAGCTTTACAAGCATTTATGTGCCAGATTTCCACTGACTTCACACCTCTAAAACAATGACCCTTGAGAATTATAGAGACTATATCCAAGTGACCCATCAGAGCACAGGTTCAAGAGCCTGACTTGTTTTGAAAATTTTAGTCCATAGGTCTGTAATAAAAAACCATTACAAGTGATGACTACTTGCACAGCATTAGGAGGAGTTTATAGCTTCTATCCAGCTTCCTGTGGACATATTCCTGACAGAAAAGGATTCTCAGTGCACCTTTAGCTGTACTTAAGACTCAGCATCACCCTCTCACCCAAACCATGACACAGAGATGCTCCCTGCTTCCTTAAAGCAGGAACTGTGATCAGGAAAACATCCATGTTATTTTGATTAGCAATAAAATAATTTAGCCATGACACAGTGAGTGCATTTTTTCAAGTTTTAGAAACACCACAGTGAATAAATCTTTGTAGTTAACCACTTTTCTTAGCCCTAACAAATATCCTTTAGTCAAAATCTCTGTAAGATGAAGTAAACAGTTTTCTTGTTTCTCCTTTCTTGAAGCAAACCTGAAAAGTACTTTATCATTAGAACACTTCTAGAAAAACGCCTACATTTCTGAGATGGTTTGACCAATTGCAGTGACGTGACTGTCCAGTTACGTCAATAGATGTTGTCTTGACGTTAATGGAAGTGATAAACATGAGCAAATCTGACAAGTCACGGAACAAATATGCACAGTCAGAAGAAATGAGTTTTGAGCAGATGTACCTGGGAAGATAAGTGAAACGGTGGAGAGATCAACTGCACCCTGCACAAGTCCCACAGCATCAATGCCTGAGTTTTCCGATAATTTACAGTGGAGCATTTTAAATCTTCTCCCTTTCACAGATGACAGACCATGAAAATTGTCCATCCAGGGGAATACTGAGCTTGCTGCTATCTGCACCAACAGGAGGAAGAGCTTGTGGATGGCTCAGTACAGCTCATCCTGTTTGTTGGTGTATTAAAGCTCTGCCCAGTTTTTCAACTGTAGGCATGGAGTTGTGCATAGAAAACAACATCTACCTGGAAACTGTCCAGGTTAGCAGCCAGAAGAGCAGCTCGTGGCTCGCAGATGTAAGGGATGAAGTCTCTGAAAACACAGTGATCACATGCAATGTGGATCAGAATGAGACATTCTCCACGTGTTCAATATTTCAACATGCTCTTCATCAACACCTGAGAGAGTTCTTTTAGAGAACCCCTAAAACTCACAACTTGCTCTTTTGAAACTTATACAGGCTGAGAAAATAAAACAAGCCCTTAACAACATCTGCTTGGTAGAAATTAGCCTGGCCTTCTACTTCTCTGGACCAAATTCCAATTGTGTGTAAGGCAGACCAAGAACAGCCGGGGTAACAACCAGCAGATGCAAGAACAAGGTTCACTGTATTTCAGCACATCACCAAGTCCTGCAGGCATCACCTGGGGCTCTGCACTCAGTCTAAATCACATTTGTAACAAGAATATCCCTGAAATAACCACTTATTTAGGGGATGCTGTTGTGTCAAAAGTCCTGGAGAGGCTGGATTCATGCACAGGTTGCCTCAGGTAGGGCATTGCACTATATATGCAGTAGAATTGGGACAAATATTTGCACCAAATACCATGTCTCTCTGCCAGAGGAGAGTTTTGAAGATAGAAATGGGATTTAATTAACAGTGTCTGATCCTTCTGAGCACGAAATGAGAAGTTAATTGCCTTAATACCTTCAAAATACCAAACAGATAGTTTTGTGCTGACTGTTGTAAATAGTGATTGCCAGGCAACAAAACCAGGACTTTTAAATGAATCCCAGTGAAGAAGCTCAGATCCCAAGAACTTTAACTTCAGCTTATGCTCCAGAGTAATTTGGGTAGTTTTGCAAAACCTTATTTCAAAATACATATTACAGGCAGCAACCTGTTAAATAAAAAATAAAAGGCTGGTAGCAAAAACCCTACCAATTTTCCTGCTGTATATTTATTAACATTTTGGAGGCTGGGTGCAAGAACTAAACTGAGGACACATAATAATAGTCTTTACACAAATAAGAGTTCAAACAAAACAGATTTGTAGAAGGTCATGGTCTTCAGAAAATGCTGAACACTTTCCTCTGCAGGGGAAAGCAAGGCCTTCAAAGGTGTCACAAACTGGACAACTGAAGTAATCATTCACCTGGGAAATTTTAGGCTATTATCTCCAATCATACCTTCAAGGATTGGATGCTGATAATTCACAGTCATGGAAATTAAATGCTCCAGTATGAGACACAAATGAGGGAGATGAATTATAGACTTCCCTGATAATGGAAAAATGAGCAGCATGTTGATCATATACACTAAAATTACAAAGTTGGTCAGCCTTGCTGTAATGTGGAACACGTAGCAGGAGATAATAAATTACAGTGCAGCTAAACCACGCTGTCATATCCCTATAGAGAGTGGGACTGGTGAACAAATACTGCCCTTGCACTCAGAAGACCTGACTTTGGCTCCTGGCACTGGGTAAGTCTGGACAAGTTGCTTCTGTGCTTCGTTTTGTCTGTCAGGAAGAGTGGGAAAAGCAGAAATGAAGACAGGGATGTGTCCCACACTTGCAAGGGGCAGGCATCAGAATCTCTGGTGATGTGTACTCGCTATTTTGTAGAATGCAATATATCCCTATTTTAGCAGAGTCACCAGGCTGAGAGAGCTCCTCTGCACATGCACAGAGCCTGTTTTGAACAAGCAGAGACCACAGTCCCTGTACATCTAAAAGCACAGCCTTTCAGCCATCGTGGGCACTTCCCTTCCATCAGCCAGGACTTGCTTTGCACCCCTTGGTGCCTCCTAAAACATGGAGGTGTGATCAAAGCAATACATATTCATCAAAGTCCCTCATGTGAAAAACACACTCTTTGAGCAGTGCTGCCTAAGCAGGGATTGACAATTGTGCTGCTGTGCACATCTGTACATCAATAATAAATATGGAAAATACACATTTCCATGTGGGCTCTGAGACCTCCCTGATGCAATTGCAACAGCAGTGGGAGTCACAGCAGATCTTCTAAATTTTGTTGTATTTTATATGAAACTTCCCCTTTGTGGTTTGTGTAAATCTTTGTGACCTGAGCTCAGAGCTAAGAGCCAGAGAGTGTGGAAAGAGCAGCTGAAGTGCAGGACAGGAAAAGATGGGCAATGCTGTCAGCCATGCGTGGGCAGAGGAGACAGATGTGAGAAGAAAAAGGCTTGGGCAGCAATCAGAGGGAGATTGCAAGTGTCAGGGCTCAACCTGTCCATTCATGGACAGATAATAAGACATATAGATAATGTGTCTATATCCATTCTTACTGAAATATTCAGTGGAAAAAGGTTTATCTCATGAAGTCAAATATAGTGTAAAGTGGTCTGAAAGATGCAATCAAGAAAGAGAACAAAGCTTAGGAAGAACAGGCAGAAAGGAAATCTAAATAAAGCTGCTTAAACAGTTACCTAACTGAAAGCAATTAAGAAGCTCTTTGAAGTCCTCAGAAGACTCAAAAGTTCAGAAGAGTTCTAATAAGGGAGCTTGGATTTAAAACCTTTGCTGGAAAAACTAAAATTAACAGCCTCTTCCTCTCTTAAGAAATTAGCTTCTACAAAAATCCAGTCGAAAGAAATAAAGCAAAATATATCTCTTGACAGCCAGGTACTTGTGCAGTATATATACAGTACAGCAAAAGCAGGTCACATTTGAATTTACACTGCAGGACAATTGATTTTATTATTTTTTAAGATTTATTTTTATATTGATTTTTCAGATATGCCCAGACACCATTTTGGTCACTTCATCGATAATATTATGACAAAGAAGCAAAAGGAATACAGGAAGGAAGGGCAGTTGATCAACGCCTTCTCCTCTGGTGTCTCCTCTACTGCCAAAACCTTCCCCAGGATAAATCCAGGAATTCAAATTAGAAGAATTATTCCTATTTGTACTTGGCCTAATCACAATCCTTTACATTCAAAAACACAAAGCATGCCACAGAAATCATACCAGTGCTAATTCCTAAACTACCCCCTCAATCACTGCTAATCAGTTCATTGATTCACCCTCATGCTACATGACAAATTCAGCCTGACAGTCCACGATGGGAGAAAGCCTTTTAGTTAACCAGCTCTGACAGCAGGATGGGAAGCCTTGTAGCTGTGTTGGCCAACCATTGAGTTGTTGCCACTTTAAAGCATTCCCTCTGGGAAATTTCAATTACCCCTTTCCTCGATGATTTTCTTTTCAGAGTAGTCTTTAAGAATTTAAAGATAGTTATAAGCAGGGGAAAGCTTGAAAGACAGTCTCCTGGAAATTATGGGGCAGAGGCAAAGCCCTGTCCCAAATCCTTTCTCACAAGTTGCTTTTGAGAGCTCACACTTGACATTACAGTCTCAGGGCTGGAAGGTGCCCAGAACAGCCCCATCTCACATGGAAGCCTGATTTTCTTTGATTGCTCAGTCTGAGGCAGACACCAACATGAGAGCCAAAGCTGAGAAGTTTCCGAAAGATCTCAAATTCATTCTGAGTTTTGCTCATGTTCAGTTTCTGTGTGTGCAAATGAAACACCCAAAGCTTCCATCCATTTATGAAGCTCCCAAAAGACATTTAACAGTCTGGAGTTTCTTGTCTAGGGAACGTGGGTCAGCAAGACCTGGGCTGGCTGTGTCTCTAAAACACCCACAGGTGCTTGCCATAAAAACTGTGCAACACATTCACTTGGTGACATGGTCACGTCAGTGAGAGCCCCACAAGCACCCTGAGAACACCTGCAGACTCCGTGTCCCCTCACTCAGCTGCAAAGGGTTCCATCCCTTCTATCCCAGTCCCTGGTTTTGCTCCCTGGGCTGTCAAACTCTGGCCCTGGCAATGGCAAGTCGAGAGCTGCCAAACCCTTGTAGAGGTAGGAGAACTTTGCCTGTCAACCCTTTGCAATCCCAGCTGCTCCCTCTGCCTTGTAGAGGAGATCAAGGGAGGTTAAGTCACACCTTCCAGGATACAACCAGGTTTTCTCCTCCAGATGTGCCACACTGCCTCTCTGCTCAGATATTTTACTTCAGGCTTTTTCCTACATGATTTTTTTAAGGTGGCTGAAAAGAAACTTTGGTCTCGTGGTTAAGCTGCTGCCTTCCCTCAGAGCTCAGAAACCAGATAATTCATTTTCCCTACAGGTATGTGACTTACTCCATGGGCACTGGATGATGAGTTGGAGAAGATTACATTTGACAAATGTCAGGAGTGGCTCATGTCGTATCCCCAGCTCCAGCACATGAAAGAGCAACAGTGACTGCCCTGGAATTTTCATACAGGTAAGTTTGTAAAGATCTATTGCAGACCGCTTCGTCCCAGACTATTTATCCAACTCGTAAAGCTGGATCAGGGGCCAGCCAGTGTCTCTGCACTGGTTGCATCAGGGAAGTTAGGGATTTCATGGGTTTTGTCTGGTATCTACAGGAATTTTTAGGTTGGGGTTAGATATGGGGTTAGTGTAGAGTCTCAGCAAGTCTCTGGGCTTGCTGGTTGGATGGGCTGAGCTAGAGATAACTTGGCTGCCAGTTAACCCTACAGCCACATGTCTGTCCCCTGAGCTTCTGAACAAACATGGAGGAAGTAAAAAATAGTAAAATCCCCCATGAATGCGCAATTTGGTCATATGTCATGGCCAGATCACACCTCTCCAGATTGCTAAAACTTCAAAGAGGTGAGTATCAGGGTGTTCAGAGGACATGGCAAGGCAGAGATGAGGATGAAGGAAAGGCAGGATCCTGGCATCCTGGTGGTGATGGTGCTACATTCTGGGGAATGAGAAGTTGGAGGTTTGACCAGCTTCAGCCTTCCCATCACTGTCGGGAGGAACAGACAAGCAAAGGGCAGCTCTGAGAGAGGGAGCAAGGAGCATCTGGACTCAGTCTACAGCTCTAATTAGCTGATCTATACTTAAGAATATGCTAAGGGTTCATACATACATAATTAATGTTAAATTAAGCAGATATTTGTCTATCCATATGCAGAAAGCAGGAATAAAGGCTCATAACACACATAATTGCTATGGAGGAAGAATGACTAAATGCACATAGAATTTGTGCAGCTCATAATTAATTAAATTCCCACTAAGACTAGCTGGAGGCTTTTCTTCTGCTTAATGGTACATTTATAAGCATTTTTCTACTTATGGCATTGCCCTGTATAAGACTGGATAGTAAATTTCCAAAGTGTAGAGGAGAGATACATGACATCCAATATATACATTAGGAAAAATTGGTTCCTCTGAGGCATTTGAGCTCATTTTCTAGTCATGTAGATTGGCTAAAACAAATTACCCACAAAAGGAACATATTTTCCAACTCAGAATAGATAAGTACCAAATAACCAATCAGAAAACACATGAGGACTCACTGGTTGAAGCAAAGAGTTAAATCTACCTAAGGGTAAAGCTTAAAAATTTCCAGAAAAAAAAATCTGGATTATAAAGGTGCAAGATGCTAGGCACACAAAATATACTAATAATTTATTTTTAATAAAAAAATTAAAATGATTGTTTCCTTATTTTGTTCAGATGTTTTCATACAATTCACAAAAACAAAGAGTCACTGAAAGCCTTCACTTCTTTTGTTGTCTCACACTAACACAATCTATGGTTATCCAGTAGCTTCCACGGGATTTAGACTTTACAGAATTTAGACACTATACAGGCTTACAAAACCAAAGGTTAAAGTCACAATCAGAGCTATGCAAAAACACTCACCCTACCCACCAGACACTGCACAGCAGAGCTGGAAGTTATGAGGACAAAACACTCTGATTCTACAAAGCCATACACCTACTAAGTTTGAAATACAGACTCAAGTTGCTGCATGGTGTCATTGCCAAACAGCAAAGGGATGTTAGAGAAGAGCTTGCAGGACCCACAGTGTGCCAACAGCACAAGGCAAAACACCCCAAAAGTACTATAAACTATTAGTGTTAGTGCCAACCTGTGAGAAATGAGAAAGCAAACAATCACACTCATCTCAAATGCAGTCTGCATAAATCCCTTTAACGTTAGAGATTAAAAAGTCAATGCCCAAAGGTCACTGGCTTAATGGGCTGCTGTAATGTAATTGATACTGTCAGCCCCAGACACACGAAAATCGCAGGTCAGATCCCCAAAACATAAAACAGGATTTCGTATCACAAGATTAGGCTTTAATATAATTGAAGGCTTAATTTTAGCCCTCCAGCTTTTAATCTTTTGAAAATAACATTTCCAAGCTCTTTTCCCTGGCACTATGAAGGTTAGAATTTTACTTTCCTTTAAAAATAGAGAAGTATTTCTGTCGTTCCAGCTGTAATTACAGAGAAATTACAGCCTTCCTACAAAAGTATGATTAATTACTGGTATAATTATTGTCAACTAGCATCAAACCAGACTAACCTGACAAAAGCCTCATAGCACTGTTGTCAGAAGAAATTAAAAAAAACCAACAAAAACAAACCCCCAATCCTGCCAGGAGACTAATGATAAAATCCCTGGAGCTGGCAATGCTGTCACATAGCACAAACAACCAAATGCATTCTAATGAAACTTTGTGCAGGCTGTCACTGGGTGTGTAACATGCAGAAAACATGTTTTTTACAGGCACATAGGACTGATTTCCTGTTGATACTATTACACCAAGAACAGCAGCAGATGGGCAATAACATTAATTTTTCATTATTCTCCCCACAGATTTCTGAGGGTCCAAGGAAGGAGAATAAGTGCAGAGGTCCCATAAAGTCAGATTTTCCCTCATTCCTTTTAGTAGCACTATAAACAAAATAGTTGAAATTATGAGATTTTACTACATGTAATTAGGTGAGAAAAAAAATTAAAAAGTGAAATATGGTAACAGAAATTAACAGAAGTGTTTCCCTCCTTGAAATGACAGAGAATTCATGCTGTTGAGTCTAAAATGGCACAGCACCATGGTGCAAACACACTGGTGAATGGCTGCCTCCAAAGGCAATATTTATAGTCCTCTGCAGCTCTCACAGTGCTACCCAACACATCTAAACTATGTGAGAAATAGCCTGCTTGGGGACAGGGTCTGCAGACACATTCTGGAGTCACTGAGTGTGATTTGGGATACTCAGAGTCCTTGGACACACTCGGTTTCTCAACAGGATGTCCAAATTGTTGACCCTCTCTGGATGCTTGTGAGAACATGCCCCTGATGAGCCCAGCAGGCTGCTGGATCTCTGCCTTGCAATGCCTGCTCATTTGTGATCCATTTCTGCACTAATTCAGCTACACTGAAATTACACACATCTTTAAAAATAATAATGTTATCTACTGCTGGGATGATGATCAAGAAGCAACATTAAAACCTCTCTACATTGACAAAAAGCCACATAGTGGAGTTACAAAAGTGGCAATTTTTAGTGACTAATGGAAACTTACAGGGTCTTAGTGATTCAGCTTCTCAGACATACAGAGACACAAGGGAAGCTTGGACCACCCAGAAAGATAGTGACTGCTGATCCCAGGTTGGGAATAGAGACAAGAGAATTTAGGAATCTCTGAGAGATGTGGACTGCTAAGCACGACTCACCACACATTTCTGCAGGGCTTCTCCTTCCCTAAAATAGCCCAGAAATTAATGATCTGGTTAATGCCTAATCATTATCTAATTTAATTTCTTTCAAAGATACTTAATTTTATCCTTTCCCCTGCTTCTTCCTAAGCAGTGCTTCCTCTCTGTTCTATCTAGAGAAGTGACTCCAAATTTCAGCCCAAGTGCCAAAGCACTAACATGGACTTGAGCACTATGTTGCTTTGAAGCAGCAAATCAATAACTAATGGGAGCTAATTATCAACTATAATCTCTCACCAGGAGAGAAATTAAGCAAGTTTATTATAGCACAGACCCCCTATATGATGAGTCCACCAGTATCTCCTGCATGGTCCCAGCTCAGTTCTGGAGAGTCAGATGTCTTGGTGGGACTGGGACATTGACCTTCTGCCTCATTTCAGCAGCAAGAAGGGCATGAAAGTACTGCTAATTCTCCAAGAATTCCATTTAAAGACTATTCCTGTGCCACTGCTGTGATGTGACACCTAACCAAGAAGTTTTCAGGGAGGTGCATGATTGGACTCTAAAGGAGATCATTCTGAGAAAGGGATTTGTGTGCCTCGGCTTGAAGAAGGCATAAAGACAAACAATGTGATGTAAAGAAGTAGAAAGTAAATTAGGAAGAAGAAAAACAAGTAGAGAGAAAGATGAAGAGATGTCTGATTTAGACAGGAGGGAAACTGAAGGCTTTTTCACGACACCCAAGGATGGTTCAGAATGCATTGTCCATGTCGAGCACTTCAGTCTGTCACCCCCAAGCCTCTTTCACAAGCCAAATCAGACATTAAAGCTTTTTCCCCTCTAAAAATGCTAGGCACCTCTTCAGGGAAAAATGTTTTGAATGTCAAGAGAGAGAACTATAAAAACTCCAGTTGAAACTACCACCATTTCCCTTTTAATATCACTCATTAAAAACATCTGCATCAAGAATTAAGGGGGACCATTATTTTCATGCTGTATGCAATTTTGGAGTTTCAGGTGACCATTCCATGGGATGTAATAAATCTTCTGTGGCTGTGAGCAGTTGATATGGTTTATTTTAATGGCCACAGTTAAAGGTTTCATGGGATCAGGCCACAACCAAATCTCTTTATAATAATTCTTTAGGCTACTGCATAATTTATAGCCCTTATGCACTTTTCATGATCTAATTTACCTTCCTCTTAAAATATTTTGTAAAACCAGTGTTCCATTTATAATGATATATTTCCCATTATAAAACATACTCACTACTTTGTTACCAGAATAGCATTTTATGTGTGTAAACCAAGGGGCATTAGCATATGCCAGAATTACTCTCCCAACCCAGTGATATACAGAGCATAATGGAATTATGAGCTATTTGGTTCACACTGTCAAAAATATAAATGCAGTGAGATTTTAATAGCAGGCCTGCAAATAATGTTTCATAAGAAAAGCATATTTTTGTAAATGAGATTCCCAAAAAAGAGTGAAATCTGGATGTGAGGGGGTGGAGGACAGAGGAAGGGGGTGTGAAATCAGCTACACAAATTGTGACCTTATGCTCATCATACATAACTGCCCAGAAGGGAGAGGGAAAAAGGCAAACTCCTGAGCTTCACCATCAGTACTGCTCCAAGACATGAGGAAATGAAAAGGCCAAAAGGCAGTGGGAAAAGGTTGCAATTTTTTGAATCACAGAGTCATTAAGGTTGGAAAAGATCCCCAAGACCATCAAGTCTAACCTTCAAGGTTGAAGGAAGATTCACCAAGAGCAATCACGTTAACAAACTCAATGTTTTGGACTCTGTTTAACTAAAATATTAGGAAATGTTTCTCTCTAAAGCTGTCAGCAAGTGATCTCTCTGGGCTCCTACAATTCAAATTCTTTCTACCCATTTCAATGGCATTTCACCATACCCAACTTAAACAGGATTTTCTTGGCCTTGACACTAAATAAACTTCTCTGCCCAAACCATACTTTGCTCTAAAGGCAGATAATGATAGTCCAAGAGACACTCCAGCACATATTATCTACCTCATACCTGTCCTTCCCTAAAGGAAAGCTCTCACTCACTCAAGCATGTAATATATTTTCCTGGTAGGAAATGTTGTGAAATGTAATTTTCTGATGTTACTGCAACATGCAAAATATTCCATCACTTGTCAGGTCATAAGTCATTAACCCAGCAGAGGGTTGAGCAATATTTCCTTTTGTATATTTGCATGTACATATGGTGGCTGCCTTGCTGGAGATTTTTGTGATACTATAGATTTCATTTTTATCAGGGAATATTCCAAATCTTGTTTGTGTCCTAAAAATACCTGCACAAATCAGGCAGTGCAGATGTAGGCTATATTTACTCCAAGAAATCCAAACTCTGAGCTGTATTACCTAAAATAATCATGGAAACCAAATATCAGCAACAGCGACTTACAAAGTTGTTATTTCCCTTTCTTTATTTCTTCATTTACTTATGCTTTACTACATCAACATTACCAGGCACCTGGCAAAAACATAGCTATATATTCAAAGATTTTCACATGCCTCACATATCAGTGACTGACTATAATAATGTTGTCACTTAATATTTAACACAGTATCAAAGAACCTGTGCACTTATTCCCATTTTGTATATCATGAAACTGAAATAAAGGAAATTTTACTGGGTTTCCAATAACTTTTCTATAATTGAATGTTTGGGCCAGAGTCAAGAATAGAATCCAAATTGCTTCATTTGCGATGTTAGGTTTTGAAAGAGGCTCATGTTTTATCTCAGAGCAGTTCTCCTGGCAATTCCTAATGTCTCTCTCTCAGGAGTATATGGTGCCTTTACCTATTTCAAAGCCAGCAAGGGGAAGGTTTTAGTTTTAAGGGAACTGGATGGGAACATATTTCTTTCCTCCCCACAGGTACGTGCACGTGCTCTGACAGCAGGAAGATTCAGCTCGGCTATTCCCTTCCCTCTTAGGCTCTCTGAAAAGCTGTGCTCACTCCAATTTACAGTAGCTTGCACCGATTCAATAACCCATTCAGAGCCATGACAGTGACTATTATCTGCACAACAGCTGCTTTGATACAACCAAAAGGCTGTACAGCAGTAATCCAAGGATACATGCTCTGCTAAGTTAGATTTTAGCTCCCATAGCCCACGGACTAGAGACCACAATTCTGCATTTCCCAAAGTCATCTATACAGAGAAACACAAATCCCACCTGCACCTGCTCCAACAAGTAATGACCAAGACCTGTAAAAGACACAGCATTTACCAGGTGCTTTCCTGCTTGTTATGGGGGGGAAAAAAGAAAAAAGAATGCTTTATACCTAAATTTAAAATGCATCTCCATTTCTGGAGGGCTTCTGAGCACAAGGCTGCATATTGCATTTGGCAGTGATAAAATCAAACTGTCATTGCTACTGGAGACTGAACACAGCTCGTATATATCTTACCTTTTAAGCCCATTCTATCAAAGCTGTAGCACAAATAAAGATGAATGGTATCTCTTTCTAAGCCAGCACAAAACCACCCCTCAGTCTAGCAGAAACCACACAATACTTATCACTTTTTCACAGGATCCTGTTTAAGCTAATAAATACTTTTTCTTATTCTTTCCAGATTTCATTCAAGATTTTTGTTAAATCCTTTTGACAAAACTTGCTGGTTTTACCTCTCTCTATCAGTTTAAGATTTGTATTGGTTCTTAACCAGGAAGTTGCCTGTAGCAAACAGACCTGCTGTCAGTGTGCTCAGGCTTGAGAGCACCTGTCAAATTTTATACAGAGCCAAGAGCTTTGCTTTCCTGGGCAGTAGCAAAAAGATTAAAGACAGTGAAAATTACCAAAGGCTTAAGTCCACCATCCTATCAAACAGGAAAAAAGATTAGATCTGTTTATTATATTTTTTTTTCATTCAATCTACTTAAATAAATAATTCTCAGTACACAATACATGCAGTGTAAAGGGATAACTGATCTTGGGTCACACTGCTTGACTCAAGTCCTCAGCACAAGCAAACTGCTGATGTTCCTTTCACATGCAAGGCCTAGAGGGGGGAAAAAAGCCTTATATCCATTACAGTGAATTTTTGCTGATTCTGTACCCAGGTAGATTTTTTTATTATTTCCTTGGCTTTTCACCAATGCTATTAAGCAGAATAAAAATCTAAAGGCCCAGCCAAGAAGAGAGATTTGAATGCCACTGGTGTGACATTCCCCCTTGGGCCAATGTCCATGAACTATGTGAGTTCTACTCGTGCCCTATTTTGAAGGCTTAGAGAGCACATAAGCTGTGCAAGGGTCTTCTGAACAGGGCACTGCACTGGCTTTTTCCAAAATAGGATGAGTGTGAGAAAATCAGAGTGGGACAAACTGAATGAGTAACTTCATCCTTCTGACCTCCTAGGTCACACTTCCATTTGGTGCATAGATAAGAAATATCTAAACCTTCAGAAAGATTTAATATGTGTGAACTACCCTCAAAACCAGGGGGAGTTAACAATTCCTTTTGCAACTCTCACATATGCACTGGTTGTAGCCTGGACTCTCCTGTGTTGCAGAAACCTTCAAGAGATCACCATAGAATCATTGATTCTATAAAGATTCTATGAATCTATAATTCTGTATTCTGAATCTAATCATAATTCTGAATCTAATAATTCTGTATAATTCTGTATTCTGAATTTAATTCTGTAGATGACCTCACAAACCATCCAGTTCCAACCCCTGCCATGGGCAGGGACATCTTCCACCATCCCAGGCTGCTCCAAGTCCCATCCAACCTGGCCTTGGACACTTCCAGATATCCAGGAGCAGCCACAGCTGCTCTGGGCAACCAACTCTTCCTCACAGGAAAAATTTCTCCCTAATATCAATGTAACCCTGCCCACAGCCTATGTGAAGCCATTCCCACTTGTCTTGTCACACCAGGCCCTTGTGTCAAGTCCCTCTCCTACTGTCCTGTCGCCCCTTGAGGCATTGAAAGACTGCAAAATAATGAAGACCAGAAGAAAGTGCAGATGAAAACAACGCAGGTGTCCATCTCTGCTAGGATTAGGAGTGCTTCAAGACCTGCCCTCATAGAACTGCATCATGTTTTCAGTGCCTTTGAAAACAGGAAAATCCCAGCTTTGATCTCGTACATATCCTGCTGACCTCTCCAGAGCAGCTGCTGCCCCTTGCCACCAGCTGAGATGCAACTTTCTTCATTCCTTTCCAACCTTCAGACTTCTCAGCTTTTCTGAAAGATAGCTGAAACTGCTTGGAAATGTTATATTTACCCATAACAAACTGTTTATCCAAATCTGAGTGATAGTCCTAAGCCACTGTATATTGAATCTTGCTAACAGCAGAGTCTTGGTGTACAACTTTTTCACAACAGCTCAATGCCAACAGGAGAGCACTCACCACACCTGCCTGCCACATTTGTGCTGTGGAAAGGAAGCAGCAGGCACAAAACAGGTAACTCTATGAGCAATTACTTATTTTCATGAACATTTATTAGATTTGTACATGTTAACTTTGCCTGGTGGGCTTTGGAGAAGGGGTGGCATGATCCTAAATCAAGAGTGAGATCACATAATGTTTTACGGGTTTTCTAAAAAAAATCCCTTTTGTTACACTTTTTCGCTTGTATATCTTAGAGTTCACACATATATTTCTAGTCTCTGTGTATTGTTATTTATGTTTATAGGTAGTTTGAAGGAGATATTTCCAATGGAAGTTGGAAATACGGGGCAGGAAATTTAGTCTCTTTAGAAACCAAATGAAACAGAGGAGGAAAAAAGTAATGTGTGAGAATGGTTTTCTTACCTGCCAGCTCAGAAAGGTGCAGGACAGGTATAGAGGGAAAGCAGGTGACAAGGTGCAATAAGAGAGGAAGGTCTAATTGAAGAAAGGCAGGGATGTGTTAGAAAAGCAATTGGGCTTAGAGAAAACTCAGAGGTATGCAGGGCTAGACCTAGACATTGTCACTTCCAAACGTACTTGGCTTGGGTATTGGTATTGAGCCACAGTGGACAGACACATCTAATAGGAATTTTTCTATAAGTGTTGATATTCCAGCTGGTATTTATCCCAGAGGTTTTGAGTCTGCTTTACTACTAGTATTCATTTTAACTTGCACCTACAAGCATAGAATTACAGAATCACCGAATATGCAGAGTTGGAAGAGACCCATCAGGATCAAGCCCAACTCCTGACCCTGTGCAGGACTCCACAAGGATCCCACCATGGATCTGAGAGCATTGTCTGAACCCTTCTTGAGCTCTATCAGGCTTGGTTCTGTGTCCAGTTCCCTGGGGAGCCTGTTCAGTGCCCAGCCACTCTCTGGGTGAAAAACCTTTTCCTGATATCCAACCTAAACCTCCCCTGACTCAGCTCCAGCCATTTCCTGGAGTCCTGTCACTGCTCACAAGAGTGAAGAGAATGGTGCTGCCCCTCTGCTTCCTCTCATGAGCATACTGCAAACACCTTCTGATTTATGCAGGACACAAATTCAGCACAAACAGAAATTGTGTCTTACAGGGATTTCCACTTCAATCTCCCTTTCCCTAAGGGTGAAAGAGAAGTGGAGAGGGAAGGAGGCTGAAAGAGAAGGAGCAGATAGCAGCGAAGTTATGGATGGTGGTGGTGCATGAATACAGTGTCTAAATCCCAGAGGTCCATCTCAGGGAACAAAAAACTCCAATTATGACAAAAACAAAAAAGAGACTGTGTGTGTAAAATCCCACTTGGTGATGTGATCACTCCCATTATTTCCTTATTGAGACGCTCCATCAAGTATCTGTATCTTTTCTCTGCTTTATTACTGCAAGTTTTATTGCAAATTTTTCACAGTAGCATATACCTGCTTAAAAAAAAAAAAAAAAAAAAAGAAAACAAAACCAAAAACAAACCCCAAGGCTTCCATCTATCTGGTGTTCTTTCTAACTCAGAAAGGGTTTGATGGTGAGAAAGCCCAAGGCAGACCCAGCAGTGCTGCATGGATGCAGCCCATGCTGTCAGGTGTTTGTTCTGTCTGGGTAAGAAACAGCTTCTCTCTCATTTCATTTCTGCTTGCTTACCAGGAGCTGGATGCATTAAAGGTAAAAGTCCCTTTATTACCTGCTCATCTCTCACTCCCATGTGCATTTGCCTCTCACGCAGAAGATTACCTCTTTCAAGCTGTTCTTTCCCACTTTTGTTCTCTGCTGAGCTACTGCTTGTCAACACATTTATCCGTTTGCTGCTTTCAGTCAAAGAAATAAAAAAAAAAAACCTAAGTTAGAAAAGGAGCAGGAGGAGGAGAAGCTTCACTGTAGGCACTGTATCTGTGTAGCTGGAAACACTGTCAACTGCCAAGTGATCAAATTCTTCAAATAAAGGGATAAATAAAATAGAAGCATTTGCATGGATCAGCTCTTCATGCTGGGGTAAAACGCAGATGCAGATTTGGCCCATCTCCACCCTGTGCTGTCTCCAGCTGGAAACATCTGCACCCCCAATTATGAAGGTGGTGGCTCTTCTGCAGGGAAGAGATCTCTGTAAGTTCAAGGTCTAGGTCATGGCTTGGGAAGCCACCAAAATCTTGCATAGCTCAGAGAGAACAGCTCCCAGCCTCATCAAAACTCCTCTTACGCTCATCACAGGTTAAACCTCTGGTACCTGTGTAACAGGCGACACCACCAAGGCTATAGGAAAAACTGGGAATTAGGTGCACATCCCAAATAGCTTTTAGTGGTTGGCAGCTTTGAAGCACTGGCCTTTGCCTTGGGGTTTTCCAGCAGACACAGAGTGGGGTTTTCCAGCAGACACAGAGAGGGTTTCTTCAGTTTTCAAAATAATATAGGAGTTTTCAGAGAGAGTAATCACAGCCAATTCATTGCCGAGTCATGCTAAGAAACTTCAGCAGAAACAAACATTGCTGTTTCCCAGTCATTAATTAATGCTAAGGATAATTTAGCAGTCCCTTGACATGACACGCTTCTCTCTATACCCTCAGCTCTCTCCTGATCTCCCCATCTCTGCTCCCCTTCCCACCCTCTCTCAGTGTTTGTGGTTCTTTTCCCATCTCTGTGTGGTACTGACAGGCGCTATGGATATGCTTGAATTTGTGACAACCTTGTTAAATCAAAACAAATCACTTCTTACATTCAGAGATCCACTTCACTGAAATAAACAGGGAAGTATTTTCCTTTACAAATCCAGGTAGTCACAGCACTCTCAATGTCATTATTGGTATTAGAAGAAATGCACAGGAACAGCCTCTCTCAGCACTGATGAGCTGCTGCTCCCTGTGCTACAGGGCACCACAGAGATGAGATGAAGGGCTGTTTTTAAGTTGTCTTTAAAAAAAAAAGAAAAAAAGAAAAAAAACCCAACCCCAAAGAATTTTTCCAAGCTCGCATTAAGGTTTTTACAAGTTCATATTTTCATTTTGGCTCTGTTGTTCTTACTTGACTCCAGCTGATTTGTTAATCTTTAATTAAGACCTGTTGGGCAAAAGGAAGAGAGAGAGCAAGAACACATGTTTAAGTAGATAAGAGAAACTAATACGTAGGCTGGAATATTGATCACCAAGGTCTTCATTAATTTAATATTGATAGAAAGAACACTTGCAGAATTGGCAAGAAAGTGTTCTTTTCTAGAAGGCTGTTCTGGGCTCCTCTCGTGATGGAAATCACACAGAGGGAGATGGTGAAAGCCAAGGGTGCTTCAGTCACAGTAATAACAATGCAGTGACTTCAGTAGGACATGGACTGAGCATTAATTGATGCAACACATGCAGAGAGCACAGCACATCATTTCAATATTGTCTTACCAGGCTACCCAACAGATACTGAGCAGACACCAGCATCATCTTCTTTAATGCAGTATTTATCAAGAAGCTGTATTTTTCAAAGCAGGTATTTATTGATGTCTTGTTGCCTGGCTGAACTGAGGCATGCAGATGTTGTATATATTTCAAGGAGAACGTCAGCATTATGAAAAAGGGCAGGATGTTAACTCTCTCTTTTTAATTAATCTTGGGCTGTTTGCAGTTTGCACCGTTCATCACTGTGAGCTGTCACCTCAGAAGCTTTTATCAGGACAAGGAGAGCTTCTTTCTCAGGGCTGGATACACTCACTTCCTGCTCTGCTTCCTCTGAGTAACTGAGCATGTAGGTCAAAATTCATCCCGAGAAACAAGCCAGCAAAATGCCTACACACCAATGCCCCCTCCAAATACAGTGTTTTGAGACATAAATGATGAATAGGGCGTGCAGTGACACTCAGCACTGGGGCGAAACTCACCCCTATGATGAATTGGCTCCTGGAGAATTTTCTGTGATGGTTATCATCAGCCATGGTTCCATCCCTTGTACTTGCTGCATCCCAGCATGAATCCTGGCATGGTTAAAGGATGAGGCCAAGCAGATTTGAATACTCTCTGGACCTTGATCTCTTTGTTCTTTATTTACATAAAAAGTGTGGTTATTAGAATAGCTGGGATTAAAGGTATTTTTTAACCCTGATTATCGCCAAACAAAGCAGGAAGAACACGGGACGAACTATATTATGAGTTTCCTTTCTTTCAGTTGTTTTAAATTCACTCAGTTATTTATCCTTCACAGTGCAGAGCTTCAGGGAAGGTCAGAAAGGCCCAAACAAGTCAATAAAATCAGGCAGGTGTGCCAGGGGTATGTCCTGCTGACACAGACTTGCTATTGGCTTTGTGGCTGGTAGAACACAGAGCAAATCAAGCTCAGGATTTTCAGAGAAGTCCTTTCCAACCTATATTCTTTGCCTGAATTAATTAACAAATTTTTGATATGCCAATATGTATCCTTCCTAGTACATAATCAAAATGCTAATAATTGCCTTATATTTCTGTGGTTTTAATTTGATCAGTTCCCAAGGGTTTCCTTCTACTTATTGTCTACCTGCTGAAAGCTCTTCTCTTTAGTATTTATTGCATGATACATGGCAGACAAGGAACACCAAAAGGGACCAGTGAGAAGCTGAATCATAGTGGGTGAAGGATGTAGGAGCTGTCAGCAGCAAAGTAAAACAATAATTGAATCTTAAAAGCTCAGTGCCACAGTAATAACTGATAATAAAATGTTCTTTTAGTTGTCTCAGTAGTCTAAATTTTAGCTAATCAATTTTGATTTCAATAGCTTTAAATATAGAAACTTACAATAGATTTCAGAATAAGCAACATATTAAACAGTAACATTTATGCATTTGCAAAGACCTGCAGAGGCTGATACAGACTGACATTTAGTCAGTAATTTCCAGCCAAAGATCACAGAGTACAAACTGATTATGCTGGGAACCTCTGAACCTATTAGGGAAATGGAATTGCGTTCCCTCCTCTTGTGCATGCCTTGCTCTACCCTCAAGCTGAGGACACCAAAAACAAATGAGCCACTTAACAGCACTCATTGATGAAAGGATTTTAAGGAGGATGAGGAAAACTGCACCTTAGGAGCACCATGGGGACACCTTGGCAGCACCCCATGGGCTGCCAAAACCCCCCCACAGCCCTAAAGCTCTGGTTCTTCCAGAGGGTAGAGCCTGCTCCTGGACATGGGTTGGCATCTGGCACTGCCTGGACAGAGGGGTGGAATCTAACTGAATGCTTGGTACACATGAGAAATGCAGTGGGATGATGCCTGTGTGCCAAGGCAGGGATGCATTCCTGGGTGTTGCTTAGCAACTCTGAGCATTCCCTCCATGGACTGCTAATGGCCACGGGAGCTCCCGGCTCCATCACGGAGGGCTGCTCTGCAGAACAGTAAATACCATTTTCATCTGTGACTGGTTTTTCACAGATCCATAAAAATTCATGAAAGCACACACTTTTATGCATTTCATTTCTCACAGTTGGGGAAGTTTACAAATCTTTGGCTCCAGCATGAGAAAAAGGAAAATGTGAAACTTTGTCTTGGAAAGACCAAGTCTGAGGCTTTGCTCTAAGGATAATACCAGCATTTCATGGCAAGCCCTCATGAAAAACCTTCAAATTCAACCTGAAACTCAAAAATCCAACTCAGTTTTTCTTGGCATTCCAGTCATTCCCAAAGAGAAAGATGCTGCAGCTGAATTCCCACCCTCTCTGGCATACACAGAGCACCAATGGTGTTACACACAGGTGTAATCCTGACCAAAATCTTCCCCTGCAACCCCAGCATAAGAACTTGTCTGTCATCTCTATCCACTCAGTTGGAATCCATCAATAGCTGTTGCAGAAAGAGGGGAGAAAATTCTATTTATTTGATGTGTACTTTCTAAACTTGCATTTTTCAAGTTCATTACATTAATCAAAATTAACAAAAAAGGGCTGCAAGTTGCCTTTGGTAAAGATTTTTGGCCCCACACTGCCACAGCACCTTCTCCAGCTCCACCAGCATCATCCATCCTCATGGACCATCGCAGAGGTCTTCTCCTCAAAAGTATTTTTGAGGATGACTGTGCAGTACATCTAGCCTCTGCCAGACATCACCCAGAAGGAGGGAATCTCCCTCATGTTCCACTCACAGCTGAATGCCTACCACTGAAGCAAAATCTTGCATTAAAGGTTAAAACAACACATTTCCCCATCAGGACAGGCTGTGCCCCTCGAGAGGGAAATGTCTGCTTGAACTCGGGTTCACAGCCAGGTCCTGTTCCATTTTACTGCAAAGGCTGTGAACCAAGCACAGCACTAAGTATTTCAGTAAGTGCCCTTCTTACTCAAAGCACCAAGATCCTCCTGGTATTTTACAGTTTTGTGAATTAAAAAAAAAAAAAGAGAGAGAAAAAATAACAGCAATGAACTCAAGGGGTCATTAAAGAATGATTGGGAGGGGAAGTGAAATATATTTTATTGTAATGATTTAATCTGAATAGAAAA
The DNA here is from genome assembly GCF_008360975.1 of Lichenostomus cassidix. Lineage (NCBI taxonomy): Eukaryota > Metazoa > Chordata > Aves > Passeriformes > Meliphagidae > Lichenostomus > Lichenostomus cassidix. The sequence continues at coordinate 8,838,341 of NC_139494.1, forward strand.
AAGTGAATAAACTGCAACCTGTGCAAGTTTTTGAGAAAGGTGACTGTTTTCTAAGTGTCATTTAAGCATAACACCTCTGCTAATAGCATTTTGTGTGAAAAAATTCAGAGTAGAAAGAAGAAAATTGAAATAAATTTTAAAAAGAGAGCCTGAGACTTTGTTTCTACTCTCTTCACTTGTTAATCTCAGCAACTAAACAGAAGCAAAACCCAAAAACCAGAGTCCCTGTCTTCCATCCTCAGAGGATTCAGTAACAGTAACGACATTTTGAATGCCAATCACACATGGAAACCAAGCACCAGTTGCTGATCCAATTAAAATACTAATGACAAAACCAATTAATTATAATCACAATTTAAAATTATGAAACAAGTTGTTATTAGGTTGCCAGCTCCTAGTAGACCACTTAAAGTGTATCTCTCAGAGCAGCAACTTGAAATTCCAGGTAAAACAAAAATACAGAATACTAATAGGCCAAAATCAAAATGAAATATTTTAAATTCATTGACAAAAGAAATGTTTTAGTTGCTTGGAAACATTTGGGTATTTTTTTCAAATATATTTGCAATTGACAATTTTTCAATGATCTTGGACATGTCAATCTTCTACAGAAGAGAAATGTTAAATTCAGATAGTTCTAATGAATCAGAACACAGTGTACATACACATTCTATTGTTAAGACTGACAGTTGTTTTTTACTGGAAGGTTTGCTGTTCTGTGGCCTCAATCCATTGCAGGAGATGTGAATAGAAATGTTCAGTGAGTCAGGTTATGCTATAGGGCCCTTGCTTTGGCTCCTTGCCATTGAGACAGACACAGGAATCTTTTTCCTTCTGCTCCAGGCTCTGGCAGCTGAGAGGTAGGACAGTGGCACATTTCCATGTTCATAGCACACCCAAGGAAATTCTGCTCCATTTCCCTTAGTCCATGGATACCAGGAAGCACATTTCTGGAGCCAGATCACAGTATACACTCACAGGCAGAGAGTACCTAGCCCCCTTTAATAGCCCTCTGTTAATCCTAGCAATTAATTATGATCTTAATAGTTCACTCTCTGCTTGCCAGAAATGCCTTTGACCTCCCTGTCCTTCTTATACCTCTTTTCCCAGCCCTTCTGAATACCCAGACGTCCACCAGATACCCCACAGCACCTCACTATGAACAGTCAGCACAGCCCCAGATAATCAATGTTAAGAGATGTCACAAACAAAAAAACCAATAACATTTCAAGGGCAAGAAAACTAAATTAATGCTGGTTCTGCCTTCATGTACAGGCAAACATGCAGCTGCAGATAGACACAGCCTGCAGGTAGACACAAGCACAGGAATCCTGGGTGATGGGGACACTTCTGTCCCTGCCTGGCACATCCACCCTACTGGCCCTGGGGTGAGCCAGGTGTGTGGGGTGTCAGGTCTCAGCTTGCAGCAGACGAGCTTAAATCACCTTAGATGAGGAAAAATCCCTGGCAGGATCATTTAACCACCATTTAACCAGTTCTTTTAGAGGAAGAAAATGCTGAATCTAAGCGTATCCTGGAAAACGACAACCTCTTCCTCTTCATTCAGTTTGGCACAGAAATAGAGGCATGGCAAGCATACACAGAGGCTTAGACACACTGGTTTAGCCCAGTGTTCACTATTTCAGAGTGGGATGTGCTCTCACTGGGCTACCCATGGTTAAAAAAACCAAGGCTTTACCTTGCTTTGCTATCTTACACAAAGTAAAGTAAAAAATCTAAATTCACTGTGCATAGGAAGGAGTGACAGACCTACAAAGCACATGAAGGCAAAAGAGATGTCTTTCAAAAGTTGAAAATTATATTGATTTCTATTGACAGGTTTTGTTCATTATGCACTTGGGAATATTCTCTGCTGATCCCAATGCAGAGCTGAATCCATGAATTTAAGCAGACTCTATTACACTGACAGAAAAATCACATCTTTAACCTTAGATCCCCAGAGGTACAATTATTAACCTCTGGGACAGCTTTTAAAGAGCAGTTCTGTGGATAGAAAATGGCAGCTTTTGGCCTGTAATGCAGAGCTGAACAGAAAATTATATTCTTGTGATTCAGAATCAGATGGGGTGGGGAGAGCCCCCACCTCAGTGAGCAGATCAGCTTCTCCACAGAGTTCAGGGAGGGCATAGAAGAAATTTCTGTGATGCCCTATTGGATTGCCACAGGCCCACTGATTCAAACCTTTCTAGACATCATAAGGCATTTCCATTAGTTTAATAAAACAATTTCTGCATTTATCCAGATGCTCAAGAGATGGGAGTATTTTTAAGCTAAATTATCATTTTCTATTCAATTTGCATCTTCTGATTTTTTTCCATGGAGATTAAACTTTAAACCTTTCTTCCCTTTTGGAAATAAAACTTACCCAGGATGTGAGTTAGACTGCAGCACTTCTGCCTATACAGCTGTGATAGGAAGAGGAGGAGAGAGGAGATGTAAACCCCTCACCCTCAAGCCTGGAAAAGCAGCCCATATTATCCCGCATTAGAGTGGCCCAGGCTAAGAACCAGTTCAATAAAGAGAAAAATTGATTTTTTAGAGCTTTTTATGTGAAATGATCCAAGGAGATGCTCCAGTGTCTGCACAAGTGTAGGCAGCAGTGAGATGGATCTCTCCTTGCCTGGCAGCATGTGCTCAGTGATGGGGGGAAAACTTCACATAGTGGGAAAAGTTCATTCCTTAATATTTTTGGCTTTTACTGATTTCATAATTCTGGAGGTTGAGACCTACATAAGCCTCACTTTTGTCAGGAATCTGCTGGGGTTGGAGGGGAAAGAATGGATTAACTTTCCTTCTGAACCGAGGAAGATATTAATTATTATATAAGATATTCCTTCTTTAAGATTCCCTCAGTGTTCTGCCTAGTGACTGATGGAAGGGAACTTGCTGGCAGCTGATCCCATGCACAGAACCTGGGACTGGGAGGGGACAGAGGTGTGCAGCCTGGGCCAACCCAGCAGCCCCACGAGGCTGGGGAAATGCTGCATCCCCAGCTGTGACACAAAACTGCAGCCTCACAGCCAGAGCTCCCACGGAAACTTGTCCTATCACCACCACAGTCTGTGAATTATCACCAACCCGAGGACATGAATGCAGCTATTTGAAAGTGACTTGAATTCCTATTTCTAGGCTGGTATTCTCAGCACAATCCTTTTCCAAATGCAGCTGTGCACAGCATCCTCCATTGCCTCATGGATTTCTTCCCCCTTTTTTTTTTCTTTTTATTATTCGCAACCTCCCTTCCTTCTCTCACCATCTCCAATGCCAGTTCCAGAACTGCACTCGGGGCTGCACCTGTGAAATCAGTTCAGTCTCTCCTGTTTCCCTGCTCACGTGCCCAGCTGCTGCCTTAACCTCTCTCCACATGTGGCATTACTACTAAAACATGTTTTTATAAACTATTCCCTATCCTTCCACTTTATCATCATGAACTGAGCCATACTGAAACACACAGGGTTGAACTGAACAGATAAACAGTAGCCAAGCAAAGCCAGCACCATCCTCATCACCCTCAAACCACCCCTGGTCTTCTCTACTTATCAGAGAGAGAAGGAGATTGAAGTCTTGTTTTAGGTGCTAAGCCGTCAGAAAAAAATTTCAAATATCATTTAAACATGTTTTTAGATAATCACTTCATTAAACATAAACTAGCCCAATGATTAATACTCTTTAAAATTGCACAGTGCAATTTTCTCATTATGCACAACAAAAATAATTCATACAATGATTGGAGACAAATATTAAAGGAAATTATTTATTTAATTACAAATAGCAGTGCTGTAAGTAAAAGGAAACCTCACTTACTAAATAACCTGGGAACATAATTACTTCAAACACATCCCATGGGGCCTATTCCATCATCCTTTCATGACCTCAGAGCAGATAATGTAAGGAAAATGGACCATGTGTTTTCCCACAGAAATGCAGCCATCCAATTCCTTTCCACTTTCTTTCACATAATGCAACTGAAAAGCACTCAAATCACTCAAGATACTGAATAATAATCCAACAAAATGCCATCTCATCCTGCCTTATTTCTTCCTGGAGCTGATGGATAAAGTTATTTGAATCTTTAAGGATGAATGTGAGTGGGGAGACAGTGAACATGTGAATGTAAAAAGAGCCAAAAGAGCCCTTGCTGTGTGGAGCAGCCCAGGGTTAGCAATCAGTGTGGGAAATAGGACAGCAGTGACTGTGTACAAGGCAGGAACAGACATTGGTTCCTGTGCACAGAGAGGAAACCAGACAGCAGGGATCAGCTCAGCCACCAAGCACACAAAGGGCACTGCATGTTGGGCATCAGGGAGAACAATCATTTTGAAAGCAGCTGTGAACATCTGGGCAGAGAACCTATTCTCTGTGGAGAAATCTCTGTTCTTCCCTGAGATCTGAGATAACCAACTCTGAGTTTAGACAACAGCTCCGTTTTTTGGCAGTAGTTTCTGTGTGTGCAAATATCAAAATGGAGAGGGTCATGCACTTGTATATCAGCAGTGGTTTTGGCTTTCCCATCGGAAATCCTTTTTGTCCAAAGGCTATCCTAAAAATCAGAAGTCATTGCCACATCCTCAGGGGGCTGCAGTTGAGAATAAAGTCTGTGTTATTGCCCAGCTTCCTGCTTTGGAATAGCCACTTCTGTGCTGAGGTGCAGGAGAAAGCCTGGCACAGGAGAGAGCTCCTGCTGGGCTCCCACACGGAAATCATGTTCTTTGGAGAGCATGTGAGGTAGAATAATCCCACCATGACTGACCTGGGAGAGATGCAAGAGCCACACAGAATTTACAGAGGTCATACAAAGGACACTGGATAAAACACACAGGTGCTGAACACCTTACCAACATATCTGCAACAGGGGAAACTAATTACCAAAAAAAATATGGATTTAATCTGCCTGTGACATTCCAAAGGAAACCTCTGCTTTGAGAATCTGGAAGTGCTCTGGCTAGTGTTGACAACTACTTAAATCTCCATGTTTGATCCTGAAAGGCTCCTTTAATTTTTTTTAGCTGCCCTCGAGGGGAGAACCTGTGAAGCACTCACCACCTGGCGAGTGACACAGCGCCCGTGGCTCTTCTGGTACAGGAGAAAAGACAAAGAGAATGTAGCAGATTTTAAACCTCAAATTCTACTAAGCAGACACTCACACTTGCATTAGCAGGGGGATGTTTCACCTCACAAAGGCAGCATTGCCAGGGACAGGGATTCTTCAACCAAACTCAAGCCCAGAACTGCAGGAGCTCAGCAGTTGTGCACCTTGATGTCATCCAGCAATCTGGCTCCAATTCATCAACTCAGTTGTTTCCTGTTTATCAGATTAATTAAAGACTGAAATTTAATTTCAGGTTGATGTTTTAATTTTCAAGCTGTATCAGATTTCCCTTATGTTCAGAATATAAAATATTATTCTTTATTCATGTTTGAATCAAAGATTCAAATAAGGAGTATCCAGGAATCTGTTCTTACCTCTACATTTAAAAGACTGGGAAAACCTTATGAATGTGAGTGAAGCAAAAGTTCAAGTAAAGGAGGAAGAGTAGAAGGGAAATAAATTCATATTCCCTAATCTAGTAACTAGCCAAGGAGATTTTTAACACAAGGACACACAAAGAAGAGTTATGCACTAAATATGGTGTTGAAAAGAATTCCTACACTTGTGCTCTAAGTAAGAAGTGAACTAGAAGGAAATCGAACACTGGTGCACATTTTAAAAGATACCAAGGGATATTTCCAGTGTGGGAAACCTAAACCTTTAGTCTATGTAGTTCTGGTAGTCAGAACAAATTAGCTGTTATTGGGCATGGCTGTCGTCATCTTGTCATAAAACACCCCAGGTTCAGCAGCCAGGCTGGGAGAGGGGGAACAAGGTGAAAGTCTTACAGCTGGAAGCCCAGATGTTAAGGGACCTCTGTGTGAGATTCTCAGTGTAAAACCAAAGAGAAAAGTGAAACTACACTGCACCAAACTGGGCATTTCAGGATGGCTTTGCAAATACTGACGGTGAAAGCACAGAAAGCACCTCTGACATCCCAAGTGCAGCAGGAGAGAAGACAGATGTGCAGTTAGGACTTATGTACTGTTTTTAAATTATCAAGGTCTCCTCTCAGCCCTACTGTAGTCTTCCACTCTGTTTTCAGGTAAGGCATCAGTTCACTCTGTGCCTCAGCTCTTCTGCTCTAAAATGGACTCAATAAAAATTTTCTTCTCCCAGCAGTGCCTGTCCCACCTGGATATCAGTGCCATACCACCCACCTGGACAGCAAGAAGTCCATTTTCTGAGCAACAGACACGGGAAAGAAGGTATTGGCTAAAGACACGCAATGTCAAATATTATGGTTGGAATTCTGTTGTACCACAGACAGTGCCTGGCTGTCAGCAATGTCCCCACCGAGGCCAGCTGGAACTGCTGTCTGTTTGTGCCTGGAAAATCTCCACTGGAACACATAGACTGAAAAATCATAGAAGCATAGAATGATTTGGGTTGGGAGGGATTTTAAAGACCACCTAGTTCCAACCTTCTGCCATGGGCAGGAACACTTCCCACTAGACCAGGTTATGGTCTGTATGTAAATGGATTCCAAGTTCCTGAAGATGCACGTGAGGAAAACAACATGGAAACCTAACCTTTTATCTTCTAACTTGGAATACAATGTTTTCCAAAGGGGTTTCAGCTCATCTCCTTCATGCACATTTACAAAACTGCTCACTTGTACATATTAAACTGAATTTGGGAGTAGCAAAGGCTATTTTCAGGACAGGATTTAGAGTTTACATTAGAAGATTTCAGTTTAGAAAAGAAGTCAGATAAGCAGAAAAGAAGTCAAGGAATAAGGTTTTTTCATTGCATTACCCTGCAGCAATTTTTGTTTCAATATTAAAAAAAAAGCAAACTATCACAAGTCATTGATGCAGAAGTGTATAGGTAAATGTCAGTACAAATACAATACAAATCTCTCCTAATATCATTTGATGTGGAAAAAAATACTGATTTTTCTGGCTTTTAACTTCATACAGGTCTGTGATTTCGTAATGATGTTTGACTCAGGAAATTAAGAGAGAAGATAGCTGCATTTAGAGAGGGTTAATAGGCTCACCATAGATAATGTAAAAAGATGCTGCCAAAACTGTAATAGATGCAGATAATTTAAAATTTGATAGGATCACTTAAGACCAAAGACAATGCACATGAAAGACAGTTCAATGTTTGCCCAGTAAACAGAATAATGATAAATTGGCCATGTCAACACAACCCAGGTGCAAATGTGGTTTAAGGGATGTGATGACAGCTCTCTGTCTATAGAAGCAATTGTTTTCTTTAGAGATTTGGCTTTGTTACAGGCAGCTTTAGAAACACACAGCATTTCTAAAGCAGGTAAAGCCAAATAGCCACAGAAAGGGGAATGATGCAGCTGTGAGTGGGGGGTTCAGGACAAAATCTAATTTAGTTTAGATATTAGGAAAAAATTCTTGACCTAGAGATTTGTGAGGCACTGGCACAGGTTGCCCAGAGAAATAGTGGATGCTCCATTCCTGGAATTGTCCAAGGCCAGGTTGGACAGGGCTTGGAGCAACTTGGGATAGTGGAAGGTGTCCCTATCCGTGGCAGGGACTGGGAATGAGATGAGCTTTAAAGTTCCCCCCAACCCAAATCATTCTGTGGTTCTGTGATGAGGCCACAGAGGTGTCCTGACTGGGAATGCACTGAAGATCTTCCAGGTGCTCTCAGGAGTACCATGTTTACGACATAAAGGTGTTTCTGCCTTTCAAGAAATGGCTTCTTTTCAGAATTACAGATCCTATCAAATCACCCAGAAAAATGAGAGGAATGCAATAATCATCTGAACCTTTAGGATACATCACTGAATAATAAACCACAGCAAAGCACTGGGTTTCCAGCAAGTTGAAGTGACACCCCACTCTATAACTCTGCCCCTGTGTAGACCAGTCAACACAAAGGCTATTTGGTGAATTTGTGTCTTACATTTCAGGCAAGTCACTTTACTCACTGCTCAATGACCATTCAGTTAAAAGCAAGATCAGCCCCATCCCAGGCACATCCCAGTAACCCAGGTCTGTGGTGCCAAACCTGCAAAGTGCTTTGATTAACACCACCCTTCACTCTGGAGGTTGGGATATTCTCTTGGTATTAGCTTTTTTTGGTTTTTTGTTTTTTCCCTTTTGCACCTCTTCACTTGTAGAACAGTCTCCTCACCTCACAGATGGGCATGTCATAATAGAGTTTGTCTCCATCCACATTACTCCAGCAATTAATTTCACACCTAAGCAGCTTGGCTAGGAACACCTTGTTCCCAGCCCTGCTGAGCCTCAACTCCAGGTCTGTGTCCTTCACTGAGCCACGTGCAGATGTGTGTCACAGACATCTCAAACGTGACTGAAGGCAGGAGGCCAGAGCTCCAGAGGCAGCAGTGAACATGCCTGCCTGGTCCTGGCTGCCCACACTGGGGAAAAGCTTGGTAAATTCTTCATACAACCTTTTTATCCCCTTTATAAAAGATAGGGGGAAAAAAAAACCAAAGCACCTTCCATGAGCCTGGCTTAGTGCAACTTCTCTCTTCAAAACTATTTAAACCAAATTGAGCTCCTCAAGGAAGTTCCTCTGAGTTAACTAGAAGACAACATAAGAATGGGTAAATTAACAGCATTACAACACTAAAGAGACAGTTTCTTTTGGAATTAGTCTATTTTTTTTTGGAATCAGTCTATTTTATTAAGCTTAACTCACTTTCAAGGAAAATATTTTTGAAGGGAGCAATGAGTGATATGAAACACATTTCCATCAAAGAGCAAACATAACTTTTCCATATAAGGAGAAAATGAAGAAGAAATGTGGCACTGACATTGAATCAAACCTGAGCTTGACAAACCTGGGGAAAATATAACCCTATAATAATAAATATTTAAATTGTATTATCCATTAAGAATCAGCTTCTCTTGTACTGTGTATATCTCAGATGTTTTGTCACATCTATATGATTGGTGCTCTACATAAATATTTCCAAGTCAGAATTTACTCCTTAATTTTCCTCACTGCCCCTTGAACAGCTGAGACTTTCCTTCCAGGTGGCAGGTCTGGAAGGGAGAAGGAAAACCATTCTCACCATTTTCCAGGCATTTAAATCGCTAAAATCCTCATTTACTACTCTACTCTGAAATGAGAGGAAAATCTGAACTCACCACAGAAAATCATCTTGTGCTCTCACAGCACCTTCTCGCAGGATGAAATTCTGGCCACATGGAAATAATGAGAAAGTTGCATTTAAGTTCAGCACAGCCAGAATTCCAGCCTTTATAGCTAAACCTGAAGCTTTGAAACACAGAATGACCTGGGCTTACGAAAATTGAAATATTGTTATTTAGGTTTAATGCTTATAACTTTAGTCATTTCTTCAATGTATGTTCATTCAAAAGCTGAAATTTCTAAATAATGGCCTACTTACACTCTATGTTTATTTATGTAAACATATATCATTTTCCTATTCAAAGATTGAACTTATTTTTCCAGTAAGGCTTTCTCCTCTATCTTTTTTTTTTGTGAAAATAACTATCCAGTAAAGAGAAAACAGGAAAATTTATTCTGAAAACAACTTCCATCTTTCAACAGGAAATTTAAATCAATTTGATGCTTCACCTGGAGTTAAGTCAGAAATCTCAAATCATGACATAAGGCAAAACACCTCCAACACTGCTGGGAGCACCCATTCTCACATGACAAATCTGCATAAGAGGCTTTGAAGGAGAGCAAACACATGTCTGAACCAGGGAAATCACAGCTCCTGACCTCAAAGAGGGTGCACAGCTCTGCAAACTCAACAACCCCTGCAGATATCCTCTGCTCTCAGGGAAAGCCTGGGCCTCTTGGTGACATCCGTAGGCTCTGGGGTTAATTTCTCACTCAAATCCAAGGGCAGAGCAAGCTCCAAGCAAGAGAAGAAGCTCAGTCTGTGTGAAACAGAGGGTTTGGAGTGGCCAGGCTCTTAAAAAGGACATGGCAAACAGGAAACCTGGGTTTTTTAGTGGAAAATCAGATATATAGAATCATAGACTGATTTGGGAAGGAAGGATATCAAAACTCATCTTTACAAACCCCCCTGCCATGGGCAGGGACAGCTTCCACTGGACCAGATCACTCCAATTCCTGTCCAACCTGTCCATCCATACACTCCACACTTGGTAGCAAACAACATTCACTCTCCTTTTTGCATCTGCACCATTCCTCATCTAAAAATTCCACAGCAGGAGATGAACACCACTCAGAGCTTTCACTGCTCACACACATTATTTTCAATGTATACACAAGCCCAGGCCAGCAGCACTTGCCATGAATTGCCAGGGCACTGCTGTTCCAGAGGCATTATAAACTCCATGATTTCACTGCCACACTTTCCTCTGCTCCAGTCATGAGCTGCAGCTCTGCCCCATCCAGGGGAATAATGACCAGAGGGCTGGGTCGCTGCAGCTGTGGACACTGACCCCCTGCACCTAGGTGATCATTCTCTGGGTTGGACCTTTAGGGCTTGGTTTAGTTTTTTTAATTTATATTATTATTTTTAATTTCTTTTTAACAATTCTACAGATATATAAACTGTTATGATAAACCTATAACAAGAAAAAATCTTTCAAACAGAACAGTGGAATTATACATATTTACATGTTCTGAGTCTGTTCTCATTAAATTATCATAGCCCTAATTTTCCTTTAAAGGTGTTCTGTCCTCTGCTAAGGCAAAAGCCAGAATCAAATGTAATTCCACAAATAATTGCCATCTTAAACACAGTAAAATCCTATCAGAAATGTTTTTCTCAAATACCACCCTTATAAATAGAGAAAATATCCACAAAAAAACCCCAAAACACAATAATAAGCAACAAAAAAACCCAACTCACTCAACCCAACCAACTCAAAAAAAAATACAAAATGTAAAAAAAGGGCAATAGGAATTTGCCTAAAGCAACCAAAGTAAAAACTGAGTAAAAACCTCAGGGCTGGAACTGCTAGCAGGCACTTTAATTTGAAGACAGTGTAAAACATGTAGGGAATCCAGGATTCTACCCACATGAGAATATTAAAATGTTTCCCTTTTATTATTATGCTTGTCTGCATTGTGGTTTAAAATCCACATAGGGATTGCCAGAGCTTGTTAGCTGGCTTTAATAGTTGCATTAATAAATCCTATAAACTAATTGTGTAGTGACTAAGTTAATTACATTCAAATGAGATAATATATTTCTCTAGGAATATGATAAAGAATTTATAAAGAGATATGCCCCTGTCTGTGAGTCCAAAAACAATACCCAGCCAGCAACCCAAATACACAAATCCAGCTGTAATATGTGATTAAATTGATGGCTGTGTGCATAAGCAAACTGAAACAATGGCAAGAGATCACAAGAAAGTATTAAACTGAATTATTTACCCAATAAAATAATGAATGAAAGCAGTGCCCTGAGCTTTCCTCCTGGCCAGCAGTTTAGCTTCCAGACAAAGGTGGGAACCTGATCCTAAGCCCCTGTTATTTTTTGTAACGAGCAAGGACAAGTATATGACACTGCAATAAGAACCCTTTTTCCCAGTGGTCTGATAAGCAAACCATGAACTTTAGCTCCCATCAGGCACAGATGATGGTTTGTGTGCTGAGCAAAAAAGCCTCTTTGGAGCTGAAGTAACTCATGGGTCCTGCCCTGCCCTGCAGGCTCTCCTGCTCTGCTGGGGCATATTATTTCTGTCAGACAGCAAGTGCCAAGCACTGGTGCTCTCCCACATGAAAGTTTTGGGTTACTTTGGTCCAATGGTCATGTTAAAAGACTTCGGCTAACAAGCCAACACCAAGCAAAGGCACAGAGCAATTGCAAGCACAGGAGTGTTTTACCTCCTCTTAATTAAACCAAATCACCTTGCCCTAAATTTAATGGAAGAAGCTGGTGCTGGCAGAGCTGCTGTCACCACCAAAGTCTCACCCCAAGGCGGTGTTCAGGCTATTTCGAGCAGGGAGGTAAAACAACAGCCCTTGCTCAGCTCAGAACCTGTGAGAAGGGTTGGAACAACCTTAGAGCTGAAAATCCAGGGTGAAACTGCATGTGCTTGCTGCAGATGGGCTGAGTCCCTCAGCCAGACACTCAGCATGACCAACACGCCAGATTTAAAAACACAAGCATAACAACAACTGGGCTGATGGAAAAAGAAACCTGAAGTTAAGCTCTTAAATGCATCATTCAGCTCATAAATAGTCGATGTCAAGACTGCAGAGTATCAAATTCATATGAGCAAACTGGGGCTTAGCACTGAGAAGATCAGATGTTCTATTTAAGAGCCTGGTTACAGATTTAGGAGACAGATTTTGGCTTCTATTTTTGAAAAATATTGACTGAGAAGACTTTCATGTCATGCTCTACTTGCACAGGACTATTCATAAAATAAATGCCAAAATTCAAAGTTTTAAGCTTTGTACTCCAACATGAGCTAAGGACACCTTTAGATGCAAAAGACAGATGGAGCAGCAACTGAGGTGTTTGCAATTTTATGGAACATGGGCCACCTTGCCCTGTTTTCTGGTAGTAACAACAGCAGTTGTGGCCCTCAGGCAGCATTACCCCCTCTGCAACTCCCCCATGTGCTCTCCAAGGCCAGGTTGAATGGGGCTTGGAACAACCTGATCTAGCAAAAGATGTCCATGGCAGAGGAGTTGGAACTGGATGATTTTTAAGGTCTCTTCCAAACTAAACCATTCTATGAAGGCAATTGCTCATTAGCCTTCCCTTTTTTTGGATACACAGAAAAGCAATTTTCAATAAAAAGTAATTACCAAAACAAATCACTCGGCTATCTCAGTGTAAGCAAAGCCAGCTTCAAAGCACACATCTGGTAAATTGAGTTTGAGTTCAAACACCTGAATGGATAAAACCCCAGGAAAAATTGCATTAAATTGAATTCTGACAAACCTCTTACTCCAGCAGTATGAATGGGGTTGCTATAATGATAGAAAACTATTGATTGCCATCTACTGTCTCATTCAATTGATCAGGTCCTGCAAATCTCAGATAACACTTGTGTCATTAGTAGCCAGCATTGTGCTCTTGTGGCTATGACTGATTGCTGTGCTATCACAGCTTTGATCGTCTGATAGTACAAGTGTTGGGGACCTTGGCTATTGATTTGTAGATAAAAATGTTCCAGTACCTTGAGACCTGTCAGTGAAATTCTTTGGATGCAAAAGAGCATTGTACTTTAATGGTACGTCATTTGCTAATTCAGTTAATTTGCAAAGAACTTTTCTGGGGGAAGAGTACACAAGTACTGGGCAGTTGGCAAAAGCTGCTGGAGGACCAGGTCAGCATGATCCACCTGAGCTAACAGACCCTTGAGCAGACCTGCATATTTCTACTTTTAAATTCATTCTTAGGTGATCAGCGCATGAAAATCTCTGTAAAACTTTGACTAATGATGAAGGTGCACTCAAGAAGAGACAGCTGTAAGGTCAGATCTCTGTGGCATCTATAAAGCAGATGTACAACTTCATGGAATCATAGAATGGTTTGGGTTGGAAGGGACCTTGAAGATAACCCAGTTCCTACCCCCCATCAAGGGCAGGGACACCTTCCACTATCCCAGGCTGCTCCAAGCCCCATCCAGCCTGGCCTTGAATACTCCAGAGATGGAGCAACCACAGCTTCTCTGGGCAACCTGTGCCAGGGCCTCAGCACCCTCACAGAGAAGAATTTGTTCCTAATATCTAATCTGTCTTCCTTTCAAGCCCTTCTGCAGCTGATCCCTCGTGTGACCCCACTGTTTATCACTAGTCATTTCAGCAAAAAGTGCTATCCAATCTACATCCCAAATCCCATCAATCCAATTGTTTTCTTAGTCAGGTTCTGTTAGCTTTTCTTAAAAACAATTCTCCTCTGAAGACCACTGACAGTGGTAGTCTAATTACGCTGCTCATTCATCTCTAACGCTAAAGGATGATGAAATTAGGTCTTATTAGTTGGTACATTTTAATTTGGCTTTTCATAAGGTGATTGGCACATTGGAATTACAGAACTCCCTGGGATGCATTCAATCCAGCTGTTGTTCTGCACAGCAGTAAAGCACAAGGTCAGCTGCTGGAAGTGAGTCTCCCAACAGAAGCTTTGAGTCAGAACTGCAAAGCCAAGTGTCCATTTTGGGTGTAACCTTTTCCTTTACATTGCAGTTATAACACAAAATAGGATTATTTTTGCCTTCTAATGATAAACTTTTGGTAATTGCCATGGATTGTATCTTTCTTCAGGAAAATCTCCTTTTGTTTTTTTTTTATTTAACCCATTTATGTATTGCTCCAGTGGTCCAGGTTTTTAAAATTTGCATTCACAGACTTAAAGCCTGACAATTCCAAAACTCACCACATTAACAAACCTGTATATTGAAGGAGACATTATCTAAGACCATAAACCAATCTGAAGATAATATTTTTCATTCTGTAGCAGCCAAAATAAAACACTAATAAAACAAGTTTCTAGAGCGTGGAAACACATTTCAACATCATTATTGCGTTGGATAATTTGAGGTTTTAAAAGAAGAACTGGTATGTGTAGATGACCTTTGTCAGGGTGCCAAAAATGTCTTTTTGGAAAAATATGCTTTCGTGTTACAACATGGGTTTCTTTATGTAAGAAATGCACTTTATATAAGAGATGTAAAAGCAAAGCCCACAGAGGAGGTCAAAGTGAAGGACTCCTGGTGATCTAAGGACTCTCCAGGAGAAGACGTGCAGGGTTACTCTGTGTCCCTGGGTTTGGATGTCCCTCTCCCAGTGCAGATCAAATGAACAATTTTTAAACTGTGCATGCCAAAGCAAACATCCTTTGCCTGAGCTGCAAGCAAAGACCTGAAGAGCAGTGATGAATCTTGGCTTCATTAATGGTTTAGAGCATCTCCCTCTGCCCTGCCTGGAGCTATTGCTCCACAGAGCAGAACCATCTCCTGTTGTCCCACTTCAGAAGGAGAAAATTTGGGTCAAGCAGAACAGCTCTTGCTACTTCACTTATATTGCAAAAATAAAGACAGCATAATTGTGTTTTGCTGTAGACACACTGTTTTTAGCTTTACCAGCTTGTGATGGCTCTTGAGCACAGGTTTGTTTAGAGAAAACACAATATGGCCAGGGTCTGGGAAAACTCAGCAGCATGCATTAGCTCCTGAATTTGTTGATTGGAATCCATGAAAACTGATATTTCTAAGTAAATATGGCACACAAAAGTATTTCTCAATTACATGTAATTCATAGAAAAGATGAGGTTTGGCACCACCTTTATACAGTTTCTCTTAGAAAAATGAAGACTGTAAAGCTTCACAAGAAGCATGCTCAGTTTCCCATTATTTCATAGCACTGTCCTGACCTTTTTTTTTTTAACACAACATTGTTTGCTTTTTACATTACTGCTGCTAAAAGGCTTGGCAGAGGTTTATGTTGTAATGACCAGGTGATCCCTATCAGCTTTGTCTGAGGTTATTGTTCTGTATTTGGGTCAATTACTGTCAATCATTCCTGATTACAGAGTGGCAATGCCTCTAATGTTCCTGACCTTTATTTTCATCTTGGGGCAGCACTTCTGAGCATGGGAGCAGGAGGTGGCTCATCCTGCACGGCTCACACTGTTTGCCTGTAAAATGAGCACTATCAATAATTGGAGGATCAGCCCACAGGATGAGATCCTGCTATTTAATCATCATAGAATCACAGAATTGTTTAGGTTGGAAAAGCCCTCAGAGATCATCGAGTCCAACCACTAACCCAGCACTGCTAAGGTCACCACTAAAGCATGTCCCCAAGTGCCACATCTACACATCTTTTAAATACTTCTAGGAATGGTGACTCAGCCATTGCCCTGGGCAGTCTGCTCTGTTGTCTGAAAACCCTTTCCATGAAGAAATTGTTCCTAATATTAAACTTAAACCTTCCTGGCACAACTTGGGACCATTTCCTCTTGTCCTATTACTTGTGATCCCCATTCTTTTCCTTATCCTCTGGTCTCCTCCTCTCCAGCCAGGCAAAATTTAATCTTTTATTAAAGCTTGATAATATTTGTGTCTATTTTTATCTTTATTTGAGGTGAATTACTTCAGTTTCACTTATTCCCCTCCTCTGGAGAGCAGCTTTGCCATAAACAGGTGACTTTTGGACTTATGCTTTGTAAAAGTGTTCTCAGGATCCCAGAGGACGTTTTGGATGGTAAAACAAAAGTGATGCATCAAACAGCAAAGCCCTCAAATATGGGAGGCCTCACCATTCTTTATTTCAAAGTCTCAAACCATTTAAACCAAAAGGAGCATTTAATTCAAAGACCCTATGGGGCTTTTTTTAAATATTGCTAAAGTGGTCTGCTACCTTTAGCTATAAAGAAAAATCCAGAATATAAAAGCAGTTTAAAAACCCTATTCTGTTAGAAAAATCCACAAAAATAGCCGTAGCTGTGGGTTCCTGCTTTCACTGTAAAAAAGAGACATTTCCCTGCAGGTACCCCCCACTCCTTCTCTTATATGACCTTTGCAAAAGTTTAAAGCAAATTACAAGGAATTGACAGCTAAAGGATACCTGTTTGCCTCTCTGAAGTTAAGAATATTGACTAAAACTAAAGGGTTATGTTCTTTTCCCTTCCTTTCTGAGAAGCTAGAAAAAGAAAATTAGCTGTTTTTCTTCTGCCAAATGCTTGCTCCACATTTAGTCCTAGGACACATGCAGAAGGAATGTTACACAGTGCACAGAAACCTAATGGGAAGAGGTCAATTTCTGCTTAATTCAGGCAACTCCTTAGACTTTGAAGTCTAAGTCAAGAAGATGGATTCAAGACCCATTGCTGGGCGACCAAAACCACACCCACCTAATCAGAAAGATTATGATTTAATTCATGTAAGTTACAGCATCTATCAACGAGCATGAAGGAGAAACCCTTGTGAGAGATGAACACCAACAGATGGAGGATGCTCTGCCTTCAGATTACATTTGCTTCAAAGAGGTACAGCCACATCCATTCGCTGACCCGAGTGCAAAATCCTGGACTTTTTCCTAAAAAAAGGTAAGACTCATGGCCCAGGACTGCTGCAAAAGGAGCAGATCAATGAAAACATTTCTGGCAAAACTGTCTGCACTTCCAGCATGCATTTGTAAAGGAGGTTATATACCGAGAAACAGAAAGGCTTTGCTGTTTATTTCCAGTTAGTTGGGATTCAGGCATGTTACCTGGAAGAAGTCCTTTTCCACAAAGCCCTCTGAGTTTAACCTGGTATGCTCTGTGATATTCCAGCTGTCAAACCAGATCTCCATCAACTTTTTCTTCTTTACTCTTGACCTGAGTTTCTCTAAGAACACTGCTTTAAATTAGGTCCCATGAGAAATATGACAGTAAATTCCTCGTTTCATGATGGTGATAGAAGTTGCCATTGTTTTCCCATCATTATAGTGATGTTTAAGGCATTGGAGGAGAGGGATCATTTGTTAGTTCTCGTCTGCTTTCTGCTCACAAGAGGAAACATAGGTGGAATTTTATTGACACCCCTGACAAATAGCACTGTGTTTTCTTTTGCAAGAGCTAATTTATCCTATTAGATAAGACATCATCACACTTTTTAAATCTGACTCCATGCCCAGGTACACCGATTTTGTGCCACAGAGATATCAGTTCCTTGTATCACAAAGGAGAGAAGTGATGCTCAGATTTTCTTTCGTAGATTATATCCTTCTATATAATAATTCTGTGGACATGCCATTAACTTGTGTCACGGAGAAAGAAAATGAGGGAGGAGGAATCTTTTGTCCCCTAATGCTGTATTTCAGTCATTTAGTCTTATTGGTTTTGTGCAGTTAGATATGAAAGATGTAACTTCAGGCTTGCTATTCCTCAGCATATATATGTACCAAGGCAGAAATGAGAGCAGAAAACCCACAAATCTGAGTAATGGGAGCAGGCTCTATGGATTTAAGGCTCCTAAATATGCAGACAACTACTCAGAAAGGCCCAGGATTAATTCCAAATTTTTGTCTGTCCCTTTGACCCAGACAGATCATTATTAAATGGAAATCTCTTCCTCCCTCCTTCCCCCACCTATAATTCTCAGATGTAGGATTTTTCATGCAAATAATTATATGTCCTTATATAGCCTTTTTTTGCCATTATTTTTCACTCTACCTATGGTCTGTGTTAGTCACTTGCTGAGTTTTGTGTTAACACAGGGAGATTCTTCCTGTGTTTTATGGAGTCTGGCACGAAGAGAAGGAGAACCTTGGATTCAGCAGGAGGAATCCAGCCCTGGTGCAGGATGATGGGGACTAACCTTTGATGAAGTAATTCTGCCCATTTCTTCAATGCCCAAGACTCACCTTCTCTGTAAAGCCCTGACCTGAGGTAATTTCACCCACTCTGCAGACGCTTCACTCATTCTGGGACACTCAACTCCTGGCTCTATAACTGCTCCCATCAAGCATAACACATGAGCATGGGATTTTGCATCAATAAAATCCCCACTGAAGATCCAGTACCCCAGCAGGAGACTGTTTGCAGTACTGATATAAATAATAACTGTGCCCAAAGCACTCTGGTTGACATTAACTAAGGCTACAGCAGGAGCTTGTCATGACTGAACAAAAAGAATGTGTCTTTTTAGCCTAAAAATACCCAGTGCACAGACTCCAGCAGGAGCAAAACCACTTCAGTTTCACCACAAATAAACTTGTGTTAGTCAAAGCACTGCGATTAATACATCCAGCCTTCTCAGTGATTTTTGTGCTGGCATCACTCGTACATATTTTATACTAAACATTGGTTTGTAAGTTGAGAAATGGACCTTTTTCAGCAGCAAAGATAAACTCTTGTTTATTCCTGCTATTTTGGCAAAGCTCTCTAGCACACACAGAAACACCTACAGCCAGGATTTCCATGTATCACAGGGTTTTGTACCAGCAGAGAAATGTCTTAAAAGACTGTGGATGCTAAGGCAAAATTCAGAGCCACGCAGCCAGCAGGCAACACATTTTGTCAGTAATAAAGCACGCAGTTCTGTTTTTGATACAAAACTCTTCCCAGTGGCTTTCTCCACTAGTATTTTGGGAATTAGGGATTGCCTTTTGCAAAGATATTGCACTAGATATAGCCAAATAGAATGTATTCCTTGTTTTTGAGGGGAGAAAGTGGCTCTGATCCCTTAAGCTGACCAATCCCACTAGTACAATAAACTTTCCAGCGTAAACAAGGCTTCACATTAAAGCCATGCAAGTTCCACTCTCTGCAGCCAGGGAATGAGATGTGAACAAGGTGAAGGTTTCTCCATCTAATAAACTGAAAACTGTTTAAATTTTGAAAGGGTCAGTGGGACTTCACATTAGTTGTCCACTTTGCTTATTGAGATCACGATTTCAACACGGTGTTGACCACTGACTGAAAATAATTTGAACAACACAGGAGTGGGAGTGCTCCATGCAAGACAAGGTAATAGCTTTGCCTTGTCATTATGCTGGAGCATTTATAGTCAAAGACAATGGCACTAATAGATTCATTCATTCATTCAGAAACAACCTCAGACCTTTGAAGCGTGCAATTAAAATCTCTGTCACTTTATATGGAGCACAGAACTAGTGTTTTACTGTCTAGTCACCAAGGTATAGCACAACTTATTTGACTGATTATGGCACTAAAATCTACAAAACAATCAGGATTCATGAATATTTTCGTGGCTGGTGAATAGATGTCTGAATTAAATTACTTTGCAAACAGCGACAAAGTCATCCCAATAATATGTGAAGGTACTTATTACTTGATCAAGAGTAAGAAGGGGAAAAAAGTCAGAAACAGGAGACTGGAAGGACTGTCCTTCTAAATGGTCACTTTGTCCCCCCAGAATCCAATAACTGCATCACTTGGGACAAACATCATCTTAAATGACCTTTCTCTTTTGTCCTGCAAGGGCCATGAGCCATGCTGCTCCCAGCTCCCATTAATTTACAGCTCATCCGTACTCATTTGCTACCACCACAGCATCACCTTTTGGGTTAAGAAGTTTTTCCCTTCCTCTTGTTCTGTATCTATCTAGAGCAACCTTCAAAGTTTTCATTTTGCTGGGCCAAATAAGCTATGGATTTGGCTCATTGAGTTTCATCCTTTATGATACTTTCTCACACATAATTATCAAACTCTCCACACTTTGTTTTACATTTTTGTAGCTTGAATCCATCTCTTTTGACTATAAGGGATTGTTGCTGTATTCAGACATTAATGCCTCTGTATAAATGGAGAAAATAATTCAGTTGTTTAATCTTACAGTACCTTGGGTTTTTATATAGCCATACTGTTTTAGTGGTTCATAATCACCTTGTGATCAAGCACCACGGCAGAATCTTTCTCCTCATTAGACATTTCTGGCTGATCAGTTTTTGCCTTATAGCACCAATCTGGCTGCAAGTTTCTGAGCTCATAGCCAACCTCATTCTTCCTTCCCTTTGAGTCTCAAAAGTCTCCACAGAAATGGTAAGCATATATATATATATATATATATAGTGTACAATGTTCTTTCACGCAGGGCAGGGTTGCCACTGGCAGGTTTTCCACCCCTGGCACAGAGGTGCTCCAAGCCCCTCTCATGAGCTTCTTACTCCAGTTGCTCACCCACTCAGGTTTGCCTTTCTGAAGAAAATATCAGCTAGGGATTTCACCTTCCTTATTATTCCTTTTAATTTTACTTGAGTTATTCACATCTCTTTGTTAAAGTTTATTTTCTCCAAGAAATCTACAAAAGCAGGTAGAGAAAAGCACTTGTTCCAGTGGGTTCAAGGACTATTGGGTAAGAAATCTGTGAGCTATTACATCAAGGAATAATTAGGCTGCACTATGCACTGGTGACATCTAGATGTTCCTCTGACGTTTTCCACAAAGGTGTCTCCCCATCATGACACCATTATAACAATTCTTACTGAAAGTGTTATTCCATTTCAAAGATGTTTTTAAGAAAGGCCTATGAAGATTTTTTTTTCACCACACTAATAACAACAACCAGTAATAAGTACAGAGGGAGAAAATGAATATTTACCATCCTATGCATCAAATTTCTTCCAATAACATTAAGGTACTAAACCCAACTCTGCTGAGTACAGGGTGACAAAGGAATTTTGGTCACTGATGAGAACAGAGAAATGTCCAGGCCATTGAAAACTAATCAGAAAAACAGAAGATGAATAGGCAGATGCAAGCCCACAGGCAAACAAAGACATCTCACACTGAGCTCGGCACTTCAGAACATATATGACACTTATTGAATTAAATACAAGGAACACAGCACTGCTGACAGCTTTTCTTAAATATTGTGAGTGAGTTTACTGGGTTCAGTTCAGGCAAATGCTTTCAAACACAAGGCATTTGCTCAAGCAGGAGAAAAGGAACAGAGGAATAAACCATGCCTTGATCTGCTCTTGGAGCAGTGCAGGAAGCCAACAGTTTAGCCTGAAAAATACAGATTTTTGTCAATAGAAAACCACATAAAACAGAAGGCTCTAGGTTAGCAGGTGGGGATATTTTTTTTTTCAAGGTAGGAAGGGAAGGCTCAAGGGGAAGACAATAATTTTAGTAGAAAAAAAAGCGAAGAAAGGCAGATTTTGTGCTTATGTCTGTATGCCTGTGATGGTTGGCACAGGTGTGAATTAAGTACAAAAGCTGAACATACACATGAGGACATCATTCTCCCCATATTTCCAGTTCAGTCTGAGGATTTGAAGAGTTTCTTGCTCTCCACCCTCTGCATAGCTTTGTGGGAAGCTGGAGACACAAGCTTTGACTTGGGGCAAGATGAACATCTGGGCTGGTCATGACAGCTTGAGCAGAGTCCTGCTTTTGCCAAGACTGCCAAGGAAAGGCCTTTGTGTCAAGGAAAGAAAACAAATGGAATTTCAGGAAAAGACATACCTCTGCAAACTGAACAGATGTATGTTAAATAAAGCCAGTCCAGATATTGGTTTTAAATTACTCATTTTTTTGTTAGCAGAAAACCAAACAACAATAATACATGATACAAAGGAGGAAAAAGAGCACAACTCAGGCTGAAGAGGACACAACTTGCTTGAGATGCTGACAAGTCCATAAAATATAAGATCTCTGTCAAGTCTTAATTTACAAAACACAAAGATCCCTGTCTGTTCCTGCAACCAGCCTAACCAGGCACTTACCCAGTTCAATAAGGAAGGATGATAATTTTGACTTCTCCATATAAAGAAGCCTATCCAACATATCTTCTATGATATATTTTAGAGCTACATTCTCAGAACCACAAGTCAATTTTGGGGCCCAGCCTAACATCTTCATGCATCCTGAATGCTGCCACCTGAGTTGGGATGTCACATCCTCTCACATGTGAGCATGGACATTAAGGAACCTACCTTCCTTCCACCAGATATCCAGAGGTATTGCCAGTGTGACATTAGTTAAAGGCAAAGCAGATATAACATCTTCCCACAAGCAGCACTATGGCTTTTTTCTTCCATGACACAGGAGAGAAGACAAGGACAGCTCATCTAGCAAAAGATGCGTAGAAGAATTGAAAAGGGCAAGAACATGTTAACAGCCATACCTGCTCCCTTACATGAATAGCAAACCTTCCCCATCCCTGCAGCATTTCTGAGTGCACTCAGACATATGGATCAGGGACCTTTTGGTAGCAGCTGAAATGCCTGTTAGGATCACTGCATCATTTATGAGTGCAACTGAGAATATTAGCTGATTAGCACGGGGCCTTTCTCGTCAGACGAGGCACTGTCAAAGCCAATCAGCCTGTACACATCTGCAGCAGAAAAAGAAAATCCCTCGGTAAATAGATCTAAAAGGTTTCCATGTGGTGTGAGCTTCTACTCTTTCAGCTCCAGGAAACAAAGAGGGAGACAGAGATAAGACCCAAATGATCTTCCTCCATCAGTGATGTCCCCAAAGTCTCATAGGACATTGGCAAGATAGCTTACCTATTATCAAATTGTTATTTGCACCAAATAAGGCACATTTAAAAGCCAAATATTCTTTCAATTTCCCTTTCTGTCTCACTGACCTGAGTAGCCCCAAGCCTGAATACCAGAGGTTATTCCGGCACAGAAGAAGGAAGATGTAGCCTGTTGTGTAGTAAAATCTCAGTCCGATGGCAGCTGTATAACTAACTGATACCTTAACACTGCAACACAGATATATCTGGTTTCTGGGAAAACATGCTGATATATTCATGGCTGGATTTACTTATAAATGAAAGTTAGCAGGGGTAGGGACATTACTTTATGGTCTGCTTTGCACTGACCATAAAGGCTTTCTAATAGATGTCTGAAGCTGCTGGATATTACTGCAATATAAATAATAAATAATAATACATCATTTTAATGTAAACAGAGGCATTCCACATTGAAGTACCTTTTCAAGTGTGTTTAAGATACAGCACTATTATAGTTCACACTTGAGTAGCCTACCCTTGAGGTAACAGAGACATAGATATGAGCTGTGACATTTAAATTAGCAAGAAACATCAAACATAAATAAAAAAGTCATCTTTGGTTGTTTCTGGAAGCTGATCACCCAGCAGCACTAGGCTTTATGGTCTGGGTAAACTTACATGATTTAGTGCAGAAAGGCTGTAATAATTAACATGCTGATGCCTGTTCTCCAAGCTGCTTTCCTGAAACCATTTCCCATTCCACTGAAATGGCTTCATAGAGAAAAATTGACCCAAACTTGGGTAAATCCGTCTATATAGGAGCTGCTGTATGCAGCAAAAGCATGTCCTTTTGCACGAATCTAGACAACACTGACAATTTGGTCACTCATGCTTGAGAGCTCAGATTTTTAGCTTGGAAAGACAAGGCCAAATAGGGCTGAAGGGAAACTCGTTATGCGGGGGTTTGATGGAGAGAGGTTGTGACCGCTGAACAATTAAGAGACATTTCACTTTAAAGTTTCATTGGATTTTCTCTGGTGTTTGCTCTTGTGTCAAGTGCCATTACAGAAACACTGGCTCTGTTCCCAGGCATCCTTACACTGCACCTCAGAGCATTCATCCCCTCTCGCCCTGGAACCTGCAGGCAGCCAGGCAATCCCCACACCTCCCACCCACTGGTCACTCTGTGGTCACTCTGGGGTCTTGATGGCCTTGTCTAGTGAAAGGGAGAGGTAAAAGGAGAGACAAAAGGAGCAGAACACAGCCCATCATTGAGCAATGGCAATATTTTTCACTAAGGAGATGATCAAGCACTTTCTTTAACCTGTTCCCAGCAACAGCCCCCACTGTCTGGGCAAACCCCTCTGATGTCCAACAGCTTTGG
This sequence comes from Lichenostomus cassidix, assembly GCF_008360975.1. Classification (NCBI taxonomy): domain Eukaryota; kingdom Metazoa; phylum Chordata; class Aves; order Passeriformes; family Meliphagidae; genus Lichenostomus; species Lichenostomus cassidix. The sequence continues at coordinate 8,862,681 of NC_139494.1, forward strand.
TTTTCTGGTTTGCTGATTGTTTGATTTTTCTTTTTCCTTACTTTTCCAGACTGATTTGTCCTTATTTCAATTGGAGTTCACCCTTTCTAGTCCTACCCACATGAAGACTTTTCAGCTGGAAAGTCCCCTCCATGTGAAATATTCTACTCTATTCTATGTGTTTGTTCAGGTTTTGCTCACAACAAGATTTTTTTTATGCACAAACCCTGTCCTCTTGCCCCTCTGCTCATCCACTCCCGTCTGTGCAGAGCAGGCTACACTTGCAGGATAGATTCTAATGTTGGAATACAATTTTCCACTTGGTTTTGAACTTACCCTCTAAATGTTTGCTTATGGTAATGGCATGTGAAACTGGCCTGCTATGCACAAGGTTTGTTGCTGCTATAAATGAAAACTTGAATAGGCTTGACATGACTTCTTGTTAATCATCTTTCTTATTATTATCTTCCATATGCTTACAAACACTCTGCTCAACTGCTGCACTGCAGGCAGCGAGAGTCAACACATTGGGCTAAACAAAATTTAACAACAATAGAAGTAAGTGAAAGACATAGATATATTACACTTATCACTACATAAAAAATATATCATACATGCATGTTCACTAATACACGTGTATGAGTACACCTGCATAAGCTTAAGTCTAATAGAGGTGCCTCATGCTGTCTTGTCAGATATTTGTGGTATTAAATTTCATTAAATATACAGATCATGTCAGCCTAGGCCAGCTGGAAATGTCTTGTCTCTGGAACTGTGTGGTCCAGACTTACTCTGTCAGTTCAACATACTTAACCTGCTAAAAGTGCTGTAGCTCATGTAGGAAATTCAACCTAGCGAGAAAAGAGCAGATCCTTCTCCATCTCCTCTTCAATTCGAAACACAGATATAAACTGAAATTCTCAGCTGAGGTGCTCATTAGTGCCAAAGCAATGTTGTGGGCTTTGTTATTAAGACTAAGTAAAAGTCACAGAAACGTTTCTGAGACGGTGGCAGAGGTAGCAAACCAGCCTTAGTCCCAGAAATTGCCGGAGTGGCTTGGAAGAAAATCTCATCTCTGCTCCCAAGGGCCAGTGCTCAGGATGGATGGATGGGGAAGAAACCAGACAGGCTTGTCCTGTTCTCTCTACTGCAACATGAATTAGTTTATCGTGAATCCAAGAACACTGCTCTGGAGAGCAGCCACAGCCGATTAAACGTGAAAGAGGTGAACCAGGACACCTTAGGAGACATTCTCTCACCGGGTCAGCATCCTGGCTGCTGGTACTGCACTCCCAAGCTGACTGGGAAGCCTTGGAGGGCTCGTGGATGGTGACATTTGTGATCAATCCTTAACTCCCAGCTAAGCCTACATCTCCCACTGCCATAAAAACGATAAACACAAGGAAGTTGCAACTTTCTTTTTTTCCACTGCATTAAGCAGGAACATTTTTCTTGCTGGTATCAGTTTGCAAGTTTTCATTCAACTGCACTCCCTATGCATAATTTTAAAACTCCTGCTCAGAGATGCACACAACTTATCACTGTCAGCTGTACGTGCCAATAGCAACTCTGACATTTCCACAGATTTTAAAAAATTTGAGTCAGGAGAAAATTTGGCAGGTCCACTAATAAGCAATATTGTTTTTCTTTGAAAAGACCCAATTCTAATCAACCTGTGGCAATGTACTGATTTTTGCATCCATTTGTCCTTGGCAAAAGCTGGGTTTTTTATAAGGAAATTTCATGGGCTTCAGTGAGAAAATGAAACTGCTTTTCAACATTCACTGCTTCCTTTCTAACTGCTGCATTTTAGCTTTACAGTCTTTATGAAGAGAAAACATTTATATTAATTAATAGGGGAAAAAAGTGTGGGCTTTGCTCATAGTTAACTGGTTTAGGAAAGGTCATCTTCTGACCTAGAAGAGTCTCTGCTCTCCTCTGCTGTGTTCCAATAAAACCTGGCCCAGAGGTGATGGTGTCCACTTCTTGCATGACAGGGTTTTGTTCCTGTTGTCTGTGGGATCTGGAGCTGACACAAGAAATTTGTATCAGAAGATCATCAGATAAAAGAAGTCATGTGAGACTTACTAAAAAAAAGGAGGGGGGAGGGAAGGATATGTCAGCAGGACACAGTGCTTCATAAGAGCCCAGACTTATCTTTATAGTGAATGTTATCTGTAAGATTGATAAATGTGCGACAGGCTGGAAAGGGGAGAGAGGACAAAGTCATTGTACTGAAAAACTAGGCCTGGCAACAATAAAAAAAACCCTATAAAATAGTTAAAAACCTAATAGCTCACTAGAGCTTTTTGCCAGAGCGAGTCCTCTATGTCCAATAGCTCTCTAAAGGCATTAGAAAATGAAAGGAGTTTTAATGCACCCCTACATTTCTTTTCTTTCTGGTTTTATAAGGGGCGATGTGGCAATCTAATTATACTGTGTTGTGAACTGGTATTATGTCCTGCAAGAAAAGGAAGGAAGCTTTTTTATCGTTCCATTATGCAATTGTTGCTACTTTTTACGCCCATTCCAGCTTTGGTGCAATAATTCAGTATTGTAGCCTGCATTAATTTTCTTTTTGTTTTAACCGTTCCTTCCCTCACACTAATAAAATTTGCTGTGCAAACAAAAGCATGTTACCCAGACAGTGTATGAGCAAGGCCATTCCTTCATTTCTTGATTCTTCAAATAGCATGCAAGCCCCAGAGGAACCTACAGCAAGGTGGTGGGGACATTTTAGGGACATTTTCTCCCTGTCTTAATGTTCAGAAAAACAAAAGGTTATGTGGCTGATCACAGTAGTGTCCCCTTGAACCAAGCACACCAAGAGTCCTAGGAACTGCCCAGCAAACACTGACAGATGAAGCAAGCCACCACTCAAATCCCATTCTTTTTTTGAAAAACCCTCACCCTTCGTCCTTTTCAATTATGTATGGTCATGTTCTCACAATAGCTTCTGCTGTCACTATGATTTAAAGATAAGGTTTATTTTAAAAGATTGTTTGTTTCCAGTGCCCACATAGCCAGTCTAATCAGATAAACAAGTGCACAGTTTTTGAGACCCCCTCCACCCAAGGATTTTTTTTGTCCTTCCCCAGAGCCTGCGATCTGAACCTCTTGCTAATCATTTCAAGGCTATTCAGAAGGTAGTCCCTGCATAATTTTTAGCTTAGCATAAAAAAATGCGTAATTGTTATTAATTTGGCTTGGCAGCTATTACACACCGAAGTGACCTCTGTCTCTCCGTTAATTATAAATAGTTTTGTCTATTGGATAAATTGAAGTGAATTAGCTCAGTTTTAAGATCTTATCAATAATTTAAATAGCCGTTTCAAACAAATGAAATAGAAGAAGAAAACACTCATAAAAAACCCCACAACAAAGGAAAAGAACCAACCTTACACAGAAAAGGCAGAGTGTAAGGCACCAACAATTTGTTGACTTAGTAGTGAGGGCAGAATTCAATAATAAAGCTAACTGAGGAACAAGTTTTATTTTTCCATGCACACAGGCATGGGGATTTGCTGTGGAGCAGAGAGTTTGGAGGGCTGGTCCCTGCCCAGCATGGCAGCCCATTAGCCACAGCTGTTGGAGACATCTGCCCGAGCCGATTACCGTCAAAGCCGAGCAGTGACGGCAGCACCGTCAGCTCCATCACAGCACCCCTTCCTTCCCTCCACCTAGCTGTCACCCAGACACCAGGCTCTGCCAGACCACACCTGAAACAGAGCTCAGAAATGGCTTGATTCTGAAGGGAGATCACGCTTGGGTGAAATGCGTGTGCAAAGTTGATGGTATCGTCAAGCCTCGAAGAAACAACATCTCTTCATTTCTGCTGGGAAACATCAGCCAGTTTCCTTCTGGTATCTGGTAAGATAAGCTCTAGTCATGAAAAATACATACAAAATAAGGTCAGGTTTCATTTTGTTCTGTGATTCATTTTAAGCCTCCAGAGAGGCCATCCAATGTGAAGACTTCACAGAAAAAATTGCATGAGGTTACAGCAAAGGAAAGGAGCTAAGCACTGATTTGTCTATGTAACTATATTAGAGGCAAAAAGAAAGCTCTTTTCTGTACAAATAACGTGTAGAAATGTGCAATGACAAGAGAAGATTTGCTGTAAAAGATAATACTGATCACATTATGAGCCCAACTGAGCTCCACCAATTTGTATCCAACACTGGGTATTTCATGAAATGATGGGTGGAAGCATCACCAATTTCAGTCTTTGCCTTCAGCTCCTCCCTACGGCACAGGGAGATCTTCTCTTCCTTAGTCCCTCCAACACACCCAGGTTTTACATCAATCTTTAGTTTTGATGGGGTTTAATTGTCAATACAATTTAATGAAAGCATAAACCAGCAGCACATGGAGATGCCCACCTGCCTCAGACAAGGGTATAAACCAAAAATCACATAAACATTTCCAAGGTCAGTCCCTCCTTGGAATCACCACTGATTCAGCACAGCCAACATCCCTGACTCTGAGGCTGAAATATATCAAAAGCATTCACACTTATCACTGCTGAGCATCCTCTCCTTCATCTCTGATAACCTCTAACCCTGGTCAATGCTGGCAGAAGTGTGCTCTATTCCCAAATCCCCCACTGTGTCATTCTGCAGCAACTCTTCAGGATTTCCTGAAAGCCTGGAATATTTACTCATGGCTATGGCACTTTTCTTATCTCACTGAGCAAACAGTTGGACACAAAACACTGAGGAAATCTGTGAAAGACAGAAAGATAGCAAAACCACGCAATGACTGGTGGTAATACCACTGATTGCCCTCAATTTGTAAGCAGGAGGAAGTGATTTCTGGCCAGAAAATAACAGATTTCACAACCTTCCACAAGCATTAAATTTCTTTTCATATATACTTAATGTATCTTTCACTCACAAAAACACCTTTTTACTCCTAACCTTTGTCATTCACCTAAAATATGAAATTAATTTAAAATGGAATATGAAATTAATTCAAAATGCAATAAAGCAGAACTGTTATAGATATCTATTTTCTATCTGGGGAAAAATTTTGCTAATACAATGCTGCACATAAAGCAAACTTTGATTTCCAATACATAAGGGAGCCCTTTTCCTGTTGTATTAAAAAGGACAGCGGGTGCAACCTTAAAAATTAGAAACCCTTTCATTTTAAAAGTAACTAAAAGCCGAAACTATAAAATGAATTATGTGTAAGACATTAAAGAACCAAGAAATACCTAAAGATGTAAGAGATGTAACAAAAAAAAAAAAAAAGCGTACTGGGAAAGCTTGAGAACATTTGCTCAATCATAATGAGGCTTGGAAAACAAGGAAGACACCCCGCATGTCCCCAAGGAGTTGTCACAAGACCCAGCCTCAGCACCTCAAACAACCATGTCTATCAGAAGATAAAGACCTTCCAAATGTATTTGTTCTCCACATTTAATATTAATCAAAGAGCATTATAAATTTCAAACATCACTCGAGTGTTCTAGCTGTAGGGGAAGAATCACTGGCTTGATAAAAGTAATGCAAAACAACATGCATAAATGTGTAAACCAATAATAAAATGAAAAGGCAAAATCAGTTGATTAAACAAAGGGTCTTTTGAAGCTGGGGTTTGGTTTGCATCAGCACAGAGAGAGCTGGGCTGTTGGAAAAATCCACAAAAGCCAAGATAGTGGGTCTTGACCCCACATGGTGATCCTTGCACTTCTGTTGACTACTTATATCACTCTGAATGTATTTTAGAACTAAGGTCCAGCTGCAGAAGCATCCCTTCATTAGTTTCTAAGCCTTTATTATTATTGTGATTGGGTTTTTTTTGGTTTTTGTTTTATCAGAGCTTGAGAATTTAATTTGAGATTGACCAAATCCAGAGTTTCCTGGGACTTGCACAGGCATACAAAGAGTTAAACAGCACCAACACATGGGGAAAATCTTGGCTTGCCAAATTAAACACTTTGTGTGGCAATTTTATGAATGGTTTTCCTAGACAAGACTTTGTGAAGTTATTTGTAGATTATACTCCCAGTGACTACACAAAGTGTGCTGTATGAAGGTAACTCTACCCAATTTTCCAAAGTGTCCTGAAGCACTTTAGGAACACAAGAGGCAGGAGCAGGGGGATGGGTGGTGGTGGTGGTGAGGTTTTTCTGTTAGTTTGGGTGGCTATGATATTATTTGGGGATTTTTTTCCCCTAAATCTACTCACCTGGTTGCCTCACATATCTTATTATTGCTATAAAGACACTGCATCCCACTTCCATCTCACCCAGAAAGTGAGAGCCTGTCCCAGAGAGCCATGCTGGTGGAATTGCACTCCACCTGGCACTGCTTTATGGCAGAGTTTATGCTCACATATATACCATGCATGCTGAGGGGAACCTTTTGGACAAGGACAGTATAATTCATTTTGAGAAACATCTTCCTCCTGTTTAAGAGTTAGTATAAATTGAAATTCCTCAAGGGAACCAGGCATGATGTTTTTCATTTTCTCAGAATCCATAGGGTTTGTTGTTAGATTTATTACTTTATTATTATTGATTATATAAGGGCTGAGGATGGGGCTGCGCTAGAATCTAAACTCTCTTTTTTCTTTTTGTTTTTAAGTACAGGTTTCATGTCAGTGCTATTGATTTTCAAAACAAAAGGGGTACTGAAACCTGAATTTTTCAAACAAATTTTGGAGCAAAGAATGCATAGCTCATTCACCTGGGTAACACTTGAACCATAATTCTTTTTTATTCAACTCCACTGACTTTCTGTCTGGAATTCCAGTTTATCTCCCTGCTCCTGCTTGGTTAAACACCATCTAGTGCTACAGCAAAGAATCACATCATATATTAGCAGCAACAACAAAAACAAAAAAATCAAATGCAAAACCAAATAGCCAGCCTTTCTTTTCAGCAATACCAGAGAATTCTGAAAAATTCTTAAACTTAATCCTCAAAAAATCCCTAAATTTAGCTCTCACAGTATCCCACAGGTTCAGAACAGAAGCAGAAGCTACTGCATGAGTGGGACAAAAATAAACTGAAAGCTGTCTTATACGATGGCACATTTGTTTATTCATTTTAATTTTACTCTTCCCTGTGAGGGTGCTGAGGTCCTGGCACAGGTTGCCCAGAGAAGCTGTGGCTGCCCCATCCCTGGAGTGTTCAAGGCCAGGCTGGACAGGGCTTGGAGCAGCCTGGGATAGTGGAAGGTGTCCCTGCCCATGGCAGTGGTGTTGGAAGTGGATTATCTTTAAAGTCCCTTCTGATCCAAACCATTCCATGATAATGTTGTAAGATGTTGCTTTGGGACAGATTACAGCAGGACACAAACACAGGAGATACAGAATTAAGGAAGTTCTCTTCCTCTCCTCTTTAAGAAGGGGGATAAGATGCAGCATTTTTAAAATCAGTTTGTTCTCCCCCACAGACAACCTTTTAATATTCCTTCTGCTTAACTCCAGAGATAAATCATCATTATCAAGAGTCAATAGTTGGCACTACAAAAGATCAGGGCCATTTTTCTTGCTCAGGATGAGCCCTTGGGAGCTGTGTGCAATCCCTGGCAGGCAGCCTCACAGCAGTGCAGTTTTACACCTCTCCCACCCCTAATGCAGCGACCTGCTTGCTCCTTGGGGAGCAGGATCTATGAGACAACTGCAGCTCTCCCTTCAGCAGCCGGTGATGGAACAACTCTCATGCCCCTCCTGACTGATCTCTTCATCACCATGCTGACAACAACAAAAGCACAGGCTTTGCATGTCACCCATCACCCCAACAGCTCAGCCTTCCTCCTCTTGCAGCATTTTAGCTCTTCCAGCTCTGGGCAGTAACAAAGCTCACACAAGCAGCCCTGCCCCTGCTGGGTCACACCTCAGGGCTGAGCATTCTCTAATCCCTCACAATCATGACTGGATGCTAATCACAACTGATGCGCTGATCCCAATTTAGTTTACATCAGTTGAGAACGTGGTCGTAACATTTATTAAATTAAAGTATTTGGGAAACCTCTGTAGAGTGCACTAGAGCGCACAGAGCCTCATCTGAGGTCAGCCAGATGCTGCAGCAGTTATGGCCTTCATTAAGTCATTGAATATTAATTACAAATTAACATAAACTTCAAACAAGAAACAAATTTTCATTTCCAGATGCTTTTAATGAATTGTGTTGTACATATTTTCAAGGTAGCAGTGATCTGACAGGAAATATTTTTCAAATAATTCATTCACTCCATTTCTAGCTATTTTTAACTTCCTAACAGCCAAGAGCCCATTGATTCCACCTTTAATTACTGTTCACAGCCACATCTGCTCCTGATACTCAAACAGAAAAAATTAGTTAAATGCTGCAAAGTGATTTCTCATTTACTTTTTAAATCATTAAACGACTGTCTTCTCCTGCATTCCATTTTAAATAGTCCTACAACCAAGGGAGGGTGAAAAAAACCAAACAAAAGCTTCTGGTTTTGGGAAGTAAGGAATTAAATTCAGTCCAACTTCCTCCTCCTGCTCCCTGTGATTCCCATCAATCACTTTAAAATAATTGTACTGGGTTTCTAACCTGGAGTCGTGTTGCTCAATAAAGCAGAGTCAAGTGAGTGCTGGTGGAGAGAGGGGACATTTTAATACTTGGCATGCGCACATGTACACCTCTCTATCCTCGTTTTCCTTGGAACAAATGCCGTTATAATTTCTTCTAAGAATCAATAATGCCCATTGCCAGAGCCCAGCACTGTTTGAGATGCAGATTGCATAGGGAGACCGAAAATTTATTGCATTGTAAACGTAGGCAGAAGGTGGTAGGTAAGCTGTAATTAAGGTTTTGCTGATAATAAAAAATAGGGGGAAATAAGCAGACTCCATAGTCAGTAAATGCTGGTGCTGCTGCACAATCACCCCATTTTGCAGAGAAAACTGCAGCACTAGGATTTTTCTGCACAATTAGCCTAAGGAAGGGTGGTTTACATTTCCAACCCCCTGAAATGCTGGCATCCTGCATGCCCTTCCTCAACACTTGACATCTCCAGAGCTTTCCAAACTTCCACTCCCAGCACTTAGATCTGACTTTCATTCTTTGAAAATCTCATCTTACATTCTTTATTCTTGCTAACTGCTTTTATCTGGGAAGCAGAACTTGAGACAGACATTTACCATTACATAGCTGATGTATTTTTTTTTATTCTTCCTTGCATCAGACCTGGCAATGCACGAGCTGGTGGGGAGTGAGGTGTTTAATGGAAACCCAGCAAATCTTCCTGAAAGGGTTTATCTCACAGACAGGCAGGAAGTTGGGCTGTCCTTCATTCCCCATGTGTCCCTCCACCTGCTCCAATAAAGTTTTATATTGTGGCTGACTCTGTGAAAAGATAGAAAGCAAAAAGCCAAACCTAATACCTATTTTCCTTTTCTTTCCTCTCCTTTCACGACTTCCTTGCTTTTCAGATTTCTGTCCTTGTCCCAGGGTTGGGATTGCTCACTACTAATTATCCAATAAAAATAGAGTTGAAGTATTAAATCTATCCCTAGTTAACCCAATGTCTTTAATAATAAAAGAGATTTTGCACTAGGGATAAATACTGTATCTCATTTTTCCACTCTTACAAGTCTCCTGTCACTCCACACTTATTAATACTGCTACTAATATACTGTTCCCAGTCAGCCACTAAAATAGTTTGGTTATTCCTATTAATTCACCAATAAAATGCGGCTTCACAGTGCAATAAAGAAGGTTTTGTTGCTTATGGGGTTTATTGGCAGCATCTATTTGTCCAATTTGTCAAGAGATTTTCGCTATTTTTCTGATACTATAGCCACATAAACCTCTGGTATGGGATACAATAAGAAAGGAATATTTGATCCCATGCCAGGTGTTGCTGGTTTCTCCCTGGGTAGCTGGCAGTGAGTGATAGCACAGACAAGTCCATCCCTTCAGGTTAAGGGGGAGTGGATGCTGCAACAACCTCCTCCCAGAAGGAAAAACAACTTCTTCGTGGTTAAAATTCAGAATGCTTCATTTTCTGAGAGACAAGAGCACCCTCCAGCAGTAGGATCCCCCTGTACTCTAAGGAGGTGTGAGACCACAGCACAAGGAACAGAGGCTGCTGTTCATGCCACAGAGTCACAAACATGTAATTTAGTTCCTAAATTAGCAATTGCATGCTAATTTATTAACTTCTCAGTCCACTCTATGGAAGAAAGAAGTGGAGATGACGCTTCCCTTACAAATGCAACCATTGGCAATCACAGATAGCCACGTAATGGCTGTTAGATTTGGAAAAGTCCCCTGAAATTCTCCTGTACACCTCTCTGGACAAAGATGCAAAACACTTCCCAAGATTTTATGGAAGAGACCAGTCAAAAAGCTCTAATAAAAGAGAGAAAAGAAGGATGCTCAAAGCCTTTTCAACAGCAAAGGATTTATTAAGCAGAGTACTCAAATGGTCAGGTACAAGCAGGTAGGTACAACTGCTCAGTCACTCACACCATTTGGGCAGCATCACCCCTCATGATGCTCTTCCCTTTTAGTTTGGTTTTACTCCTTGTCAGCCAGTGACAATTCCTGGGATCCACCCAAAAGGGCAAAGAAACAGCAGCAGACAGAGCTGCCAGAGAACCAGCACAGCGTGGGGAGTTTTGGGACCAAAACTACACAGAAAGAATTTAAAAACAGGAGAACTCAGCCCATTAAGGAATTGGGCTGGGATTTTTAAACCGGATAATGTTACAGCTTTGAATTCTGAATCCTAGCTCATAAGCAGCCAATGTGACTGTGCAACACTGTCCTCTATTGGAAACAGCTCACCAGACCACCTGGAGCACTGCTAGGCTCACAGGAAAAATCCCATCACTTGTTAGGGCTGAACATCTGCTGAGATTTGGCTGTTTTTGTCTGGGAGGGCTGCCTCAGCATTATGCATCACCCACAAGTTGTCCCAAAATATCGTAGTGCTTTGACTTTGCTTTGTGTTTATTGGGTACCGGTAGCAGTAAAAAGGCTTTGCACAAGAGAGCCATTGAATTAATACAAGCAGATTTATTGTGCAGGCTTTATAATCTTTCTTGTGCACCAAGCTCAAAATCTCTAACACATTTATTAGGAGAAGGGATCCTGACAGAAATGCTGCAAGGTGCCCCATAAATATCCCAGTGCCTCCATAGAAGGGGAACCCAGTGACCTTCTGGAAGGGGTGCCATTTGTAACTCCACCTACTTGCAGAGACAGGACCCAGGAAAAGGCATCATTTTTAGAGCAACCCTCCCTGGAGAGACTGGGAATAAACGAGCTGATTCACGGGTGCTGCAGAAGGAGGATGAGAGCTCATGGAGTGCCAGGAGGAGGATAGCAGTGCAGGGCTGGCAGACACCTGCCTCTTGCACCATCCAGCCTTGCTCTGAAAAGCCAGAAAACTAAGTGGGGCATTGCTGCAGCATGGAAGAGGGGGACTACAAGGCAGGGCAAAGGGGCTCCAAGGCATGGCAAAGGGGTTCCAGCAGCACAAATGCTGCCTTATCTGCTGCCATCTCCTCCACAGCTGCATGCACTTTACTCCCTCCTCCTCAAGGCACGACATTTCCTGAATTCTCCACATGGCTTGCTATCCTTCCCTCCATCTATTCCATTAGAAAATCATATTTTTCTATTTTGAGTCTCTGTTTCCTTGTCTTCTTCAAGGGCTTTGTCTTTCTATCATAACAGGAAGAGATGAGGAATGTTCTCCCTGAATTCTGGCTGGTTTACCTTTCTAATGGATGTAGTTTGGCTGGAAGGATCAGGCATCTGTGTGCTGAAAAAACCACAGCCCCTTTCCCAATGGGCAAATCCCCAGTCAAAGTGGGCTGTGAGATGGAGGAAATAATAACACAGACCTGATTTTACATAAAGGGACATCTTCCTGCTGATGCATGACGTGGGGTCAGGTGTTCTCTATCTAAGAGGTGCTGTGTGCCACCAGTGCTCTGTCACCTCTTCCCTCAATGCCAGCACTAGTGACACTGTCCTCAGCAAGACTGGCTACAGCAGAGAGAGTTCACACCACTATTGTGAGGGGCCTTGCAGTCATTAGTCTCCAAAATTGCTTTCAGTGGTGTACAAGAGACATAACAAATGGCTAATTTAATAAAATTGTGTTGGTTCATTCAGCCAGAGAAGGAAAGATAATAGCAGTTGATTCTAGAAAGAATTGGAAGTCACTTGGATGTCGTGAGTTTGAAGTTCTGATAATGAGAACAGCAATTCCCAGGTTTCAGCTGTTCCCTGCTTCCTCATTTCCTTATGCTGCACTTGTGTACTGCTGTGGAGGGAGGGGAAAGCCTGAGTGGAATGGCCCAGGAGGAGGCATTGTAGTTAAAGAACAGCTACAATGGGGATATCAAACTCTTCACAAGTTCCTGCCATCGGAAATTGCCCTGTGCTGATAGCATAAGATTCCACACAGAATCACAGAATCCTCGAAGCTGGAAAAGACTTCTAAGAACACTGAGTCCAACCACTAACCCAGCACTGCCAGGTCCACCACTAAGCCATGTCCCTTAGCACCACAACAACATTTTTTTTAACACTCCCAGGGATGGTGATTCCACAACTTTCCCGGGCAGCCTGTCAATCAAAACAATCAGCAATTCAGACACCCTATATCCAACCCTTCATTCTCTTCTCTCCCTGCTACAGAGATGTCAGTCCTAAAGTTAAACAGGACAAACCCCCTGTTCCAGTCCAGCATCAGCTCCTCATTCCACCAGTGAAAGCTTTGTTGTCAGTTTTAGTGAACACAAGAATGATCCCCGATTCTACATGGAGAATACAACCAGATATGGGACTCACACAGCAGAGACTGGAATTAATCTGGCTGTGGGAATGACACAGGTTAGAGAAGAGGCAGATCTGGCAGCAAAAAGCATGAGAAGCCCTTTGTAGCCCTGCCCTGCTTCAGACCAAGACACAGACACACAAACGTAGAATCAAAAACCACATTACACAAAGCAACCCCAGCGGCACAGCAGATTGAATTTTTCCATTGGATGTTACAGATTCATAATCATCATTGTCAGCACTGCAATAGCAATCGAGGTTAGATCATCAGCTTCCACATTACCTTAAAGGTGAAATGAAATGTTAAAATAAGTAATTGAAAAGGCCCCTTCCACCTCCTTTTACCCAAGAATAAATCTGAGTAATTCAGAGAAGCTTGCTGCCGAATGAGCAAACAATCTGATCACATCATCTTGTGGATGCAAGATCTTGAATAGATTTTTAAACAGTCCTTTCCCAGTGACCTTTAAATAATTTGTACTTATCATGTGTAAATTCATTATTTCCTAAAATGTTTTAATTTTATAATTAACTTAGATGCACTACTTGCATTCAATTTAGATTCAGAATGAAACTGAGTAGTACTGAAAGAAATCTGGGGATGACAAATGCTGCTTTTCTCGCTCTATCCTTTTGGCTGTATGAGAACAAAGGGTTTTCCCCTGGTGCCTGCAGCTGCCAAAACCTTCCCAGCACCTATGAGTGCCTCTGCAATGCCAGAGCATGGCCCAACCTGGCTTAACAATGCTTCCCCCCATCAGAACACACTCCCAGCTGTGCTGAAGGCATGACCTCTGGGCAAAACATCTGCACGAGTGTCCTGGTGCCAGCAGGGAAAACATGTACCAGGAAAAACAAAAGTTTACAATGCCTGCTTTCCTGTGGCACTGCTAAGGATGGCATTTCCCATGCTCATTAGGTGTCCCTCTTACAGCCCACAATTTCTGACAAATTTTCAGCCCTCCAGTTCCCTCTCAGGATGCACTTGAAACAGGTTCAGTGGGGAAGCAGAGACAGATGGGCAGATAGGAATCTGAACGTGGTTTTCTTAGTTCTCCCTTTCCTGGGGAATTTTCATGGCTCCAAAGACTGTGAGGGTTTCCAGCAGAGCCATCTGAAAGTCCCATTTCAGCTGCTCAGGACACCATTCCCATGCCCCTACCATGTCCCTAGGGTGGGTATTTGAGTTAAGATCAAGGATATGGGATGGCACAAAACCCCACTGCTCCTCCCTGCACAGATTCCTTCCTGCTCCCCTTGGCCAGATCCCTGCTCTGTGCTGGGCCTCTCTTCCCCTCCCAGAATCTCTCTCCCTTCCCTGACACCTTCCCCACCACATTAGGGACCTTGGTAAGCCCCTGGGGCACACTTGGGCAGAAGTCCCCCCTTCCTGAACACTGATTTTTAAAGAAATACAACACCCAAAACAAGAACAGAGAAGGTATACAGGCAACATCCATTACTGCCAACACCAGGAAAAGACATGCTGGAGCTGTGGGAAGCACCCACTGACCCCACAGCATCCTTTTTATCACCTGATGATCATGCAAGAAGGTGCTCTCATGCACCTGATAAGGCACACATAGAAACACAACTTCCAAATAATGAAGGAAAAAACCCAGCTTAGAAAAATCTGCTATGTTTGAATCCTTGCAACTTCTCAGTAAGAGTCTCAAGTTTCCCAGCTCCCCGCCAAGCCCTCGGCAGCTGAACACCTGCACACTCCATCTGTCCCTACCTTCACAGATCACCTCCTGCTTCAATCACTCGCCACCAACCTGTCCCTCATTGCTTCCTCCAAACTACTTGTCTCTCCAGACCAAATGGGACCAGAGCACTCCAGTCTGCACAGTCTGAGTTCAGTCTGCTGCAGAGTGTAACCTTGGAAAAAAATAAGCACCTCCCAACAAACTGCTTCTCTGTGCTCTTCATGGGTTTTCTTATCTGTAAAAGCTTGTGCTGCTGTTTATTTGGCATTTAGGAGGCCTGGATAAAAGCTAAAAGCTCCAGCACCAGCAGAAGTTAGAGAGGGGAAGAGACACCATCAGCTGTGCCCCTGTAATTCAATGCTTATTAAAAAATACAAGGGTTTGGGAGGTCTAGACATGGAAAGGAAGAATTGGGCATAGATGGAAAATATAACCTTTGATGAGTGACAAGTGAGGTTATATGGATGAATACTAATGAGGCAGCTTTGAATAATTCATACCTGGGGTTCAAGGTAAAATGGTTTAACCTGATACCTCGGTAGTTGTGCAGTCTTGCTGGCCTCAGGAATATTATCTCAAAGAACAAGGTCTGAACATAACCCAGGTTTTAGATGTTAATTTTTCCAGATGTATTTAAAAGAAAAAAAGAAAAAAAAATATCACAGCTCACTCACAATTGTCAAAAATTTGCAGCACAAGCACTGCAGGTTGGATGACTTTCCTCCAACCTCAACCTCCAACCTTGCTCCATGCCCACCAGTGCTTGCTCCAGCACAACTGTTCTGCATTATGCTTCAGAGAAAGCAACAAAATCCTCACAAAGGTGAACAAATTGGAGGAGGTTTGATCACAATTCTCCTCATCAAAAAGGCAAACACATTCCTTAAGGGAAGGTTATTTATCTTCCCAGGGAGAACCCAGTTTTGAAACTGGGCGCAGTTTCAAAATTCAGAATTGCGTTTTATCCTTTTTCATCTTCTGCCTTGCTGAGTCCTTCACTCATTTTAGATTTTGAAATAGACTTATACCTTTTGACAGAGTCCCAATTAACCAGTCCTCCGAGAGAAAGCCCTCTGTTCCTTCAGGAGGAAACCTGGACAACCACCAACGTTATTTTTAACTATACTGTAACATGTTGGTACAAATTCCACTTTCACACATAGCCTTTCAAGTGATATAAAAAATGACAACAAGTGATATAAACTGGGAAGCAGCAGCCACTGAGGGCATCGGAAAAAACTCTCTCTCACCAGGCAGGAGATAAATCCAACATTATAAATTAGCACCATAAATATTATACACATTTGCAGTGATTTATACACTTATTTTGTCTGAGCCAGGCATTTCTTGCTTTCCAAGGAGGGAGAAGGATAACCAAAGGATACCCATCCGTCCCAGCTGCTGCTGCCTGGATCTGGAAATTTCTGCTTGCCTGTTACAATAATGCCAGAGTGCTCTCCAGGGGGGTTTTATCTGTAGATCACCACATGCTTATACAAATGTCAATAAATTGGAGGTTTGTCCTGAAGGCAAATTTGCCTCATTCAGTCTGGTGTTTCAGTGCTTCTGCTGCACTCGTACATCAGAATTGTAATGCAGCTGCTGTATCAAGAAGCTGTAAAACCCAGACACCTTTGTCTATGGTTTCCTTCTTTTTATTCTTCCTTCCTCTCTTGCGAACTTCACATCACCTTTTATACTTTATCATTGTGCTGCATAATCTCTCTCTCTGCAGAATTGCTGGGCTCACTACAGCGCCTAATACCAAATATGAAATATTGCACTGTGCACCCAAGCAAAAGGCCAATTTTCATTAATCAAATATTCAGAAGAGTCAGTGCTCTGTTATAATAAAAGCTCAGAAACCAGAGTGTGAGGAAAAACAGATAAGATGAAGTTTCACCACATGACATGCTGAAAAAGTTCCCAACAGGAAAATCTCAACACCTCGTTCCAGAGCAGCCATCAGCTGGCTCCTGGTGCTGGTGGATGCTCTGCACCTCTATCACAAATAAGGGGCAACAGCAGGGAAAACCTGTCTCTCTCTAGTAAATACATCCTCCCTTGCTGCCTTACCTGCTGGGTAAGGCACTCTGGAATGCTGCACAGGAGGTGTTGCAGTGCACTGGAGATACAAATGCACGGAGGGGATGAGCTGTTGCCACCACCCACTGCAGAACAGCAGCTTCAAGGTGCAGAAAATCATGGTTTTGGTTTTGTAAACATGGTTTAATTCCACCGTGTAAACACTGTTTAATTCCACTCAGCCAAGAGAGTGAGAAGTAGCTGCAAACACCTTCAGAGCCACTGAACCCAATCAGGAAGGGACTTGGAATATTCCCCAGCTGCCAGCCTGGAGAAGCTGAGTTGTGCCAAAACCCTCTTACATTAATGATTTATTTATTCATTAAATATGTCCATATCCACTGAGGCTCCACATGCTGCCCACCAAGGGCTGCCACCCCTCCTCACCCTTACTGTCCACGTCCCAAAAAGAAGTCATTTCCCAAAACAAGTCATCTCCCAAACTGATGGGTCTAACTGAATTCTAAATTTTAATTCAATTTTACACAGTACTGCAGAAAAGTAGACACTGAAAGATTATCTGACTGGGAGCTTAGCAATAGAAACCCATAAATCATGCTGGCAGGTATGTAGTTTCCTTGTGAGGTAGTGCTTGTGGGAGTAGCTGCTCTCTAACAGAGGCACTAGTTGGAGTCCCAGCTCAGTGAATGCAGTGACTCTTCACTCCACTGCAGCATCTCCATCCTGGATTTACAGTTTTTTCCCAAGGGTCACAGAGGCAGAGGGTGAAGGTCTACACTACCAAAGGTCATTTGGGGACCCAGCAAAAGATTTGGGGCTTGGATCCTGTATGATAAAAAATACTGCTATTGATTACAATAAATACATAAAACAGAAAATAAATAAATAAAGACAAAAGTAACAGGTAGCAGTAATATAGAGAGATTACTTGCTGTTAATTAAATCTGCAGCAAGCACAATGACAGGAAAACAATAGGAAATTAATTTATTGTCTATATAGCGAACAGAACTAATGGATGTTTGGGGCATTTTTGACAGCAAAGAAAAAAAAAAAAACACATGAAGCAGGAAATTAGACTACTTTTCCAGACCCTACAAGGTCCAATTAGGCAGAACAATTAGCAAATCTTTCAACAGATAAAAATAGAAGAGCTTGTGGTCACACTGCTGGATTTTACCTCACACTCAGGTGCGTTAATGGAGTCTTATGCAGGATTTTGCCAGACATGTCAGCTCTATTCCCAGCTGGAATGAACTGATGGAACTCAGTGGAACTGGGACAATTTATACCAGCTCAGCTTTAACGCTAAAAACAATGTTTGCTTATGAATAGATCCTTTGTGCCAAAAGATGAGCTGGTTGCAAACTTTAAAAAAGATTTTACATCACCTTCAGTTGTGAATCAATAGGAATGTGCAGGAGAAATTCCCTTAAAGCTACCAGAGCCTGTTTTAAAACAGGAAGAACCAAGACACCTAACTCTCAATTTAAGGAGTTACTTCCTGAAATACTTTTTTCCCAACAATCAGTGGCTACAAATCCACAAATCCAAATGGGCAAAACTATAGAGGAAAGGGTAGTTTGTGTTAGAGCCACTAAAATGCTTGATTTATGCTCTTCAGATTTAATCTAAAACATTAAATACAAGCAGAAACAGATCAATGCTGAAATATTTCACAACAGCATATAAACAGTGGCTGTGTTGGTCAAGTAAACTTGCAATTACTAACTTTACTAACTGTCAAAGAAAAGGAGTTAAACACAAGTAGGTGTGGAAACATTTCAGGAAGGAGCTGGAAAAATAGTTCTTTGCCTATTTTGCATTTTAATACTGCTCTTACTGTTCTGTAGGCTCTCACATTTAATTGCAGTGGTTTCAACCACATCAGGACAATCAATCATTGCTTTAAAAATGTAATTAACTCCTACAAGAAACTATTCATGAAGGGAATTAAGAAATTTACTGTCTGAGGCTAAATTTGGGGTTACTTATAGATTTTTTTTCTACTTGCAGAGCTTTTCTTGTATTGGCTCATTATCTTCTAGCTCTGCAAGTGTTGCTCAGGCTATCTGGCTGCTGAGGATGGGGACAACCAGACCTTAGCAGAAGACAGAGGACAGAAGGACATTTTGTAGAATTTTTTGGTCTTTTTTAGGGTTGGTGGGGTTTTCCTGCAGGAGACAGAGAAAGGTGAAGGCAGATTGTCTTTATGTTTTGGAGTTTTCAAGTACTTTTACAGTACATATTCTGCAAAGATCCTCTAAAAGAAAAAGAGGATAAATTTAACTCAGTGATGAAGCTACCCATGAAGAGGCAGATTTTATCTTACACAAATTCCCCCAAAAGTCCTGACTGACAAAGGCTTTGCCTGCGTCATGTAGGTGGTGCAAGGCAGCTTCCAGTCTGAAAACTGGGAATTGTTTCCCATCCATGGAGATGAACCAAAAAGACAGATAATATCTATTTCCCACAAATATCTTATTTTCACCAGACCACAAACTTTACCCTTTACCAAATGCAAAATACACAGATTCTAAAGCCCAACTTAGAGACTCAATTCAATCTATTTTTTTAGAAAAGTGATAAAGACATAAAACATCATAAGTTCTCCACCAGACAACATCCTAAGCAGCCTCCATTATGCTCTGATGTACAATTTAAATGGGACTTAAAAGATAAATATTCACCAGTTATTCGATTTTATTAAAGAGGCCTTGAAAACACCCTTGACACACACTTTGAATGAGACTGTTGCTTTGCAGCTGCCTGAACTGTGGCATTTTCCATACAAATAACAATAAAAACAAGGAGAGACCAAGCAGAGGGACAGCAAATAAACATTAATGCCATTCAGCTTTCTCTGAACCAGAGACACACTAGGCATTAAAGAAAATTCAAAATAACTGTGCTTTACAGAGTTTCTGTCAAAGCAGCAGCTCATTGAGAGCTTTTCTTGCTCTCATTTGCAGGCTCAGCCTGTCATGATATTGTTGACTACAATGAGGATGATGCCCATGAGATGTTCCAGGCAAAGAGCAGCATCTCCCCAAAAGAGGGATGAAAAAAATCTCCCAACAGGGAGGGGATTGCTACCTGCTTGTCCAGAACATCCCATCTCACCAATTTCCTTGTTAGCTCCCAAACAGCCCTGTAGTCACACAAAGAGGTTTTTAACAGATGGAGCAACCAGCTGGAAGTTGGATACTACTTTCCCTATAGCTGGACACATGCAGAGCTCTATTAAATTTTAAATTTTAATCAGAGAATGTCAAGTTCAAAATTACACTTAAGCCTCTGATTTTAAGGTTTGGGGAATGAAATATATTATCAGTCATAAATGCCCTTTATTTGAAGGAGAGGGAGCATCATTCCTGTTTTACAAAGCAGGCACATAGGCAAGTCTTTCCCCTCTATCCCTCATAAAACACAGGAATTTCATGTGAAATATTCAAAGTAGGGTATCACACTGCCAGGCCAACTCAATGATTGTCAAAAATAAAATAATTTTTTAAAAATAGGTAAAAACTCACTATACCTGAGGCTTTTATATACAAAACCTTAACAATATCAAGTGTAACTCAAACCAGCATTTCTGCTGCTCACAAGTCTTTCCTGAAAATGCTCCTGAGCTCTCAAATAATAATATGATATAATATCTTATAAAATAATGTCTCATATGATATGACATCATATAATAATAGGACCAGAGAAACACCCTACTCAGACCCCCACCCCATTAGACAACCAGCACTTTTCCCATTCTTCTGAGCCAATCACCCTCCAATTACTGTGGCATAACCACAGATCTCTGGTCACAGCTGGGAGAAGGGCAGATCCTGAGCCCAACCCTGTGTGTCCTGGGCATGCAGCAACTGGAGAGCTGCACTTGGAGGGATGGAAGAAAGACCAACACCTCTCCTGATGAACTCACACAGCATTCCCACATTTGGGAAGATGATGGAGACTTCAAACCTGCTGTGCCACTCTGGTCACAAGGGCTGCAGGAGTTTATAGCTTATTTTATAGGTATCATCAGCCACCGCTGCCCTAGGTAGGATTTCTTCATCCGTTTTTACTATGTATGATAATGGGATTTTAAGAATTCATTCTCAGACAATAATTTTCATATTTGTGAGAAACTATAGGACTGTCTGAACATATAAGCAGAGCAGGATATTAAAATTGTAATAACCCTCGCTTCAGAAAATGCCAATTTATGAAACACCCAGGAAAGGAAAGTCCTTCTCAGGGCCATGGGGGTCTGCAGTAAAACTTCCATGTCTGGATTCAGCTTTGCTGGGAGAAGCTGCCCACCCAGGAGATGTGCTCACCATTACAGAATTCAATGGTGCAGGACACAAAGTCCTCAAACATCTGTTTCTGTTACAGAGATCCTTTCCACATAGTGATGCTAAGATCAAACCTGACATGACAGCCCTGATTCCACTTGAAAATCTAGGATTTTTTAATCTGTTTTTTGTTTGGTTGTTTTTTCTTAAGAGTGGAATCTGTACAACAGAAGAGATCAGACTTAGATTAGCAGAATACAGTTACTTCTGCTGTAATCTTTACTTTTTTCCTGCCAGAACTAGAGAGGGACCCCTCTCTAGTTCTGAGATGCAGAGCTTTCATTTGAATTATTATTCTTTGCATTTCAGCAGAGGGGGATCCAGCCTCCTGCAGGCAGAGCCCAGGCCATGGAGCACCACCACACACAAAGGCACCAAAGCAAGGGGCTGGAGGGAAAAGGGAATATCTATCTGTATCAGCTGTCCTTGTGCAGATCCAGCATTTTTAACACAGGAAGAAACAAAGGGAAAATAATTGTTAGTGTTATGAAACACAACTTCCCACCTCCCACAGAAGGTTGAACTTCAGTGCCTGCTGTGATGCAGAGCAGGTACAGCCCCAGGCCCTGTGCTTGGCTCAGCACTAATCTGAGATGAGGATTAACCCAAAGGAGTAATTAGAGTCCACAGTCCCTCAATGGCTCCTGGGGCACAATCTGAGTGCCCAGAGGACTGGATCAATAGCAAAGCCTGCACTCTTTTGAGAAGCTATCCAGAGTCAGGAACAAGTCACTTATTTTGGCACACTTGATGTAAATAAAGAGAAATGCCTTTGGATTTCTATTTCTGAGTTCAAATAGCCCTGACAACCTAAGAAAATGACCAAAAACACTCTATAGAGACAAGCACATGGCTATTGCTGACAGTCATCACCTCAGACCATGAGTAAATTTTCCCAGAGGTTCCCTGCAACCTTCTATTGGAGGGGCTGGTTTGGGATGTTATTCAAGCTGGGACAAACAATGTTGTTCTCACTACAACCAGGAGAGTCATAGTCTCAGTGAGGTTTATTGGTAGGTTTGATAAATCCTAGCCCTGCTTACCACACATGGAATCTGTGCAGGATGCAGCCTTCCAGAGCCTGCCGGGGCTCCAAGAGAGATGGGCTGGACGAGGGCCTGGAGCAACAGGACAGGGGGAATGGCTCCAAACTGACAGCAGGGAGGGTTATATTAGATGGTAGGAAGAAATTCTTGCCTGTGAGGGTGGTGAGGCCCTGGCACAGGTTGCACAGAGAAGCTGTGGCTGCACCATCCCTGGAAGTGTTCGAGGACAGGCTGGACATACCCTGGAGAAACCTGGTATAGTGGACCCATGGCAGGGGGCTTTCAAAGAGGTGATTTTTAGGGTCCCTTCCAACCCAAATCATTTGGTGATTCTGTGATAAGGCACATGAGAAACAACACTGTGGTCATTACACAGACAAACCAAACAGATTTAGTGGACCAAAAAATTGTCCCTCTCCACATAAGGTAGTATGTGCTAGGAAGGATTAGAAAACCCTGTGAAGACAAAATAAACTGCCAAAACCCTCTCTCTGAGCCCTGACACAGCCCTGTCATGCCCTGCCAAGGCCTTTGAGTCTGTTCTCTTCAGGATTTGACAAAAGGACAATTGAGATTTGTTCGTCCAACTGGGCACATTCTCTGGTAATAAACTAATCAGCCATGAAACAATCAAGAGAGGTTTTGTACAACACAAATGAGGTTGTGGTTTTATTACACAGATAAACAGATTGAGATAGGATCCACCTCAATACTTATTTATAGTTTTGTCATAAAAGTTAGCAATGAATACTGTTCTAAATTTATGTGGTCTGTCTTCCAGTTTATCATTGAAGGGCAGGGATGCAATTTCTAATTACTCATATATTACATTTATTGCTAATAAAACAGATTTACTTGGGTTTTTTAATTTTCTTGAGGCACTTAGGCAAGGCTTTGATAATTGTGAGAACTATTTTTAACAAAATTTGCCATTTCACTTCAAAATACACATTCCTCATATTTCAAAATTCTTATTTAAAAAACAAAACCAAACAAAAAACCAAACAAACTAAAAACAAATACAGGAAAGGACAATGAGGTTAAGCTGTCTACTCTCCCTATCCTCCACACCATTAAACAAGAAGACAGACAGACTTGGGTCACTTCACCCTTTGGCAGCTCATTTCTTCTACCTGTTCTGTCAGCAACAGTTCTCCCTCCAGCACTCCAGCCTGGGGGAGGATGAGGTTTATTTAAGCACAGCACATGTGCCAGTCTGCCTTCCTATTCATCACACTCTGGCATGAAGTCTCCTGATAGTTTTTTGTTCATTTGTCCATAGACTCAAAAAAAATGTGGAAAGCCTGAAAGGGAGCTTGGGAAAGGTTAATTGGTTTTGTTGACCATCTGTTTGTGCTGCGAATAAATGCCGAGAATAATGTGTAACAAATGGCATCTACAAGGATTAAATAAATCAATTCTGTGGATTAGAAATAACCTATGGACTGTATTAATGGAGCAGGAATCTGTGTAACAAAATCAGCCCTACTGAGCTGTGGAGATTGTGACCTTTAGGGGATGGAGAAACTTGGATTCCCAGGAAGCCTGAGGTGCAATATGAAACTATAACTCTTTGATGGCCCAGTAAAACTTGAGCAAACATCTGGAGGAGAATCCATGGAGGACAGTGATTATTGCCACCAGATTCCAGAAGTTTGCTATCTCATCTGCTTTTTTATTTTCTCTGTCCCACCCCATATTGAGGCAGTGCTTTTAGGAACTTCTGATAAAGTTAAGTACTGATATAGTTATAAGGTACTGATAAAGTTAACATTTTTATGTTTTAATGCTCTTTCCCATGCTTTGCTTCTCCTTTCCTTTCAGTTCTAGAAAAGTTCAATGAGCCTCACTGAATGTAGCTCCATCCCACTGCAGACCATGATCCTTGGCAACCAGGATCACCCAGGTGTTTCTTGAAACAAACATCATGGGTTATCAAATCAGTGTTTTTTGAATTACTGGACAACAACAACTTTTCAGAAGTCTCCAAATAATTCAAAAATATAAACGTCTCCCTTCAAACTCAATAGAACATTTAGGAACAGTCATAAAGCCCTTTAGTGAATTGTTGTTGCCTTTATCTGTAGATACAAAACCAAACAACACACAGTGTAGCTAAAACTCACATCTTAAATCCATGGAAAGTATGTAGCTCTGTGCCAGGAAAAATGAATACTTGATAAACAAATTATGAAAGTTGCAGCATTCTCCAAATTGTGGATAACAAAGATGTCTCTCTGACTGAAAGGCAATTTTTAACCTCTCTGAGGTGCCTTATCTGTTTAATCCAATTTTGCACCATGAATACATTATCTTGTCCATACAAAACCACTGAAAAGTGTCCCAAACCAGGAAAGCCACAGAAAAATCAGCAACAAAAATTATTGTAACTTTCCCTTCTGAAACTGCCAGTCTGCTGGTGGGAGAAATAAGTCCACACTCTTTGTGCATAGTCCTTCTTGCCATGAGCAACATCAACCCTTCCTTCCTTAGAGCATCCTGCAGGTGTTATTTTAACAATACCATAAACCCATGTTTTGATTCTTGTTTAATTAGCAGAACAGGGACATGCACCACCAGCCCTTTAGACCTGCAGGCATGAGAGCTGCTCAAGAGTAGATCCCCAAAAGAAAATCCCCTGCAGCAAGAAGATCAGGTCAAATTTTGCCTCTAAAGCCTGCTGAAGCCAAGACAAATTTCACACCAACATGAGTGGAGAGAAGGTCCAGACTCCAGTAGCTGTGCTCCAAATTAGCTTTCTTCTGTACTAGTGAGTGCCACAAAAATCTCTTAGTAATAGAAATCTTAGAAATCTCTTCTAGTCTAACTACACAATGATGTACAGACAGCTGAAATCAGCCCCACTGGACATGACACAAACACAACAAGAACAAAATTAAGCAAAGTGGAATCTTTTTTCAGAGGACAGCTCCTCTTTTCTCTTGGGCTTCCTCAGGGTTTACAGTTGGTATGAATGGCTGCAGCCTTAGTAGGAGGAATCTTATAAAATTAAGAGGAGAAAATAATTCAAATATATTAGAAAAAATTCAAAGAAAACCAACAAGCAAAATTCCTAAGGGGAAAGAGGAGAAATTTTATACCAGCAGGATTCATATTAGAGAGCTTTCAAGCCTATTATTTTAGATGAACTCCCATTGCTAATGCAGATAGAAGGAAAAATGGTCAGCAGAGATGGATGTTCTGCCAGGGCCACAGAAGAGTTACAACAGGTCTTAAAATACAACCCTTTTCCTTGGAATGGACTGTCTGCTACTGCACCTCAAACCTCTCTGAGACACAGCACTGGGGTGGGGAGATGAACAGGTGTGACTGCTCTCCTCTGCATTTCATTTTTTAAAATCATAAATATCACTCAAAAGGAATAATATTTTTTATATAAATTAGGTAGACTGAGCCATAAAAATATCAGTTCATCAGAAGACACAGGCAAGATCAAGCACAAGGGGAACTCAGTGGAACACCTTGCTCAAGAACCACCAACAGAAAGTGTAGGGCCTGAGTGCCCTTGAGAGGGAAAGGTGATCTGTAACAGGGAGGAATGGGCCATCTATTTAAAATAAAATAAATGCTGAATTTTTGACTTTTCCCATTCTATTTATGGGATTAAAAAAAGAGAAAAGTTAATCTGAAAAATCTCTTAATAAACTGCTTGGATCATGTATTCGGAATGTATATGTAGATAGTAATAGTAAAAACCAAAAAAAATTCTGTGGATAGTGGTCCAGAATGGGCCAAACTTGGTACTATGTGATTGTAAGAGTTTTGGTAGGGCTAGAATGCACTGTGGGATGAGTTTCCTCTCCAAGAAGGGTGGAAGAGCATTTGAAACACAACATCCAGGAGCCAGGTAAGACAGCCTAGTGTGTTGTCAGATGGTGGATTCAGTTCAGCAGCTTTAGTTTAGAAAAAGTGTTTTGCCTGATATTTTAATGGAAAATTCCAGACCAGTCCTTGAAAACGCCAACATGAAAAGATAAATTTCATAAAAGCACTTCACAAATTCAAGTGACAAGCTTAGATCTCCAATACAACTGTATCAAGAACCATTAGCTAGATATATGTACAAATCCACAGTGAACATGTTCTGAAAATGGACAATGATTGATGATTAATGATCAGTTTATTAGAGGTGACAGTAGCTAATGTAGTGTCTCTTGCTCACGCACTGCTCAGAACGTAATTCCACCATAAACATGAGGGAAAATAACTGCACCTTGGCTGCTTTCATGACTTTGCCCTTGAGAGCATTCCACTTGCAGGGCATCTCACGGGACCCACCAGGGACCAACAGCCCATTGGAAATATTAGATCTACCAGCCTGCTTCCATTGGTTTTTCTATGGAATTGCCGACCCAGAGCCCAAGGGCAGCCCTTCTGACAAACAGCCTGGATGGGCCAGAATGCACCTACTCACTGCTGGGAACCCTGATTTCCCACAAGCACCACAAAGAACCTCCCCCTTGTTTCTGGGGACTCATGATTAAGCAAAACCCCCATGTCTCCAGCTCCAGAGTAACCTTGTATGAGCACACAACCTTCAGCAAACCCAGAGATCAGTCACATCCTGCTCCTGCACAGAAACCTACACTCCAATGTGTCAGAAAGTTGAGATTTACTTATTCCTGGTGCCAGAATTATTGATCCCAGGAGTAGCTGTAACCTTTGGAAACTATATTTCTCAATAGCACTCAGCAAAGAGATGTGAATAAGATCTCAAAGGACCAGAAGCCTGAGAAATCCAGCGTGAATGTGGAGTCTATTTTTAAGAGTCTATAGAAATGCATTGCCTTTAAAATTAATGACATCATTTTTCCTGGCCTTCTCAATGAATCAATGGAAGCTTTGTCTCTGGAAGCAGAGCTTGGCCCTGACTTCTGCTGTTCCAAGAGTCCCTTGAACCACTTACCTGAAGACCAGTTATCCATTTCTAACACATTGTAAGAACAGTAGATGCATTTTAAACCCAGGAAGTTAAATTAGGCAATTTCATGATATATACTGGGAAAACCTCTAATTGTGCATGACACTCCACAGAGCCTGCTAAAAACACTGTCAGTGCAGATCCATGTTCGAGCTGCAATAAGATGAAAAAACCCACATAACCAAAAGCAATGCTATTTTTCTTAGGAGTGAGCTGGAAGAAAATAAACTCTGATAGAAAACACTGCAGCTTAGATCCCTTTAAAACAGATTCCTAGGGACTTATTTACTTGTGTTAAGAACTTAGGAGAAATATTGTATTTAAATCAATAAGGTGTGACTGGCAAACTAAGATCATGTCTGATTATTCCATTTCAGGTAAACTGCTGGTGTGAATTATGAGAGAGGTCTAATCTATGGCACTTATCTGGAGAACTTAATTTTCTCATGTTAACCAAGCTAATGTTTGATGGGACCTCTCAAAGCAGCACATCTGCCTCGATTCTGCACTTCAGTTAACTCATTAACAGCCATCCCATCAACTGCTCTCTCCCTGCTTCTGGTGTTGCAGAATAGTGCTTGCCAGAGCCCCTAAATTAGTCAGGGGCCTCTTAATGCAAAGATAAATCACCAGCCTTAATATTTGCACCAAATGATTGAGCAAAACCTCCAAGGATCCCCATTTTTACACATTTCCCGTCTGATTTAATCTTATTTGTGCTCTAGCTTAAACCTCTCTGCCCTCATTGAATTGGGTTTGCCAATATTTAAGGATGTGAAGCAGGAAGCCTCAAGGCACGTGGCCAACACTTTAAAGCCTATTTTTGATCTGGTGTGTTTAATCATCATCACACTTGTATTTATCCCAACCAGAATCAGCAGCATTACCTACCACAAGCCCACTGTCAATCACCTACTTACCTACTTACCTACTTCTACAACCTCCCTGGCATACCCAGATCACTGAGCTATGCATATGGGTTAATATCTCCCAATCTCATCCTCCACTTGTGATACAAAGCTGGAACAACTGCATCCACAGAGAAACAGACCAAATTTCCCTATTCCCCTGTATGCCAATGGAAGTCAAAGGTCTTCTTTTCATTTATGCTTTTTAATTATTCTTTTGCTTCGTCCTTTGTCCTTTGGAAATATGGCCACTCAACCAGAAAATTGCATAGAAATTATCCACAAGGCTTGAATTAACAAACTGATGTTCATGGGGTTCAAACATGAGGTCCCAGTGTCAGATAGAGCAGCAAAAAGGAAAAAAAAACCTGCTTCTGGAGCATGGAAATTGCCAGCCCAGATCTTCACTGGAAGTTATTCTAAAAGTGTTCTTCAGAAATTCATTTTTCCCCCTCTTTGTAATTACACCGCTCCTCTACATTTCACCTACAATTTATCAAAGTTAAATAGAGACATGTTTTGCAGCTGGTGCCTATATTCAAAAGTATTTCCCTGTTACTAGCACATCATCTGAGTGATTTCAAATCAGAGCTCATACCACTAAGCCATTCCCCATTGGCTCTACATATCCAAACCCAGCCTTTCTTCCCTGCCAAACCCTAACAAAATAACCTTAGAGCACAAACAGAGCTTACTAGGTTCCTCATATTCATGAACAGAGGAATGTCTTACAGATTCCACTATTCAAATCCACCAGGTAAAATCTCCTTTTGTAAAACTCTGAAGGACAATACCTTTCCAAAGTCCCTTTCACAGAAACTCTTGGGTTTTAGCCTGTTTGTATGGTGGCCTTTCGAGCAAAGAATACATGAGCAGATTAACATTTTCTTTAAGGAAAGAAAACCTGATTCAGTCAGATACCTGTCCACTTTGTATCTCTACACAGAGTTACAGATGTGAGCTGCAGTCCTGCCACTTTTGTTTGGAATCAGGTTCATTATTTTTCTTTAGAATCCACTTATTATTTAAATCTCATGCCCTTTAATTCCTCCAAGCTTTGGGAGCAGGTTTTTTTGGTTTTTTTTTTAGCAGTACTATCTGTTGGTTTGCTTCATTTCCTGGTCATAATTTTTCTTTACTCCTTTGCATTAGATGAACTCTTCCTTTGTACCTCACCTGGTCTCCCAGCATGATGCTCCTTTGGTCAGATGCTACAAACAACCTGCCTTTGGTTACCTATGAAAAATGACTTCTCCACAATTGTTCAAATTTTTGAAAGACAATTCAGATCAAATGCAAATTTAATCTCACTTTCTAAGTGGTGCCAAACCTCAGACAGGGGTGAAAATAGAGGCTTTTCAGGAGTAGCATCAGGACTGAATCAAGTCATCTTTTGGTAGCACTATTTACTTTGCAATCTCGGGTTTAAGAAATTTCTTTTAATGAAATTTCAATCTGTGTAAAACAAAGATTTAAACATTCTGCCTACAGGTCCCATTGTGCAACAAAAACCACATTTATCTTGCATAATGAAGTGGGTTTTTTTTTAAAGGAACTCAAACTAATTGTATCTCCCACTGAGAAGAAGCTTCACACATTCTTTCCACGTATGTCAAAAAATGTGAAAGGAAGGGGATTTTTTTTAATCCAGTGTATTATTAAACATAATAGTCAGCCACCTCTAGAACCCATCATTGATTGAGACAAATGAAGCTATTTAAAAAATAAAAAAAATAGCCTAATGAAATCTCTTTGGTGCTTCTGAAACTCAGCAGTAAAGATAAATGAGAAACAATTTCTTGATATCCATTATTTTAAATTACAGATATCAGCCCTGCTGCTGTTCTCAAGGTTTATTGAATTTTCATAGAATATGATCCACTTCTACATCCCATACATGTAATTGAAATGCAGACCAATGTGGTTTTTCCCCAGTGTCAAGTTCCAGCTGCAGAAGAGATCTCCTCTGCCACATCTGGACCAGGAGAGGCCTGTGATCCTTCCAGCCATGGATTTCACAGGAGAAATTTCACAGCAGGAGAGCCTCACCTCTGCTCTCCTTGCTTATTTGCCAGCCCAAGGACCTGGCAATTCTCATTGCAGATTTAGATGTGCCACAACCTTTCACCAGAGAATTAGTTTCTCTTTAGCCCAGTTCTGGTTTAGGTAAACAATATTGCTAAAGCTTTTTGGATTCATGTGGTGGAGGAGAAATCAAAACTAAAGAAAACAAATTTACAAGTTGTCACCTTCAAACAATGCTACTGGCTTAAAATTCAAATTATTTTTCTTTTGCTTCCTCTGCAGTTTACCTGGTGCTCTTTCTGCTCTCCTCAAAAGACTAAAAATACAAACAAAGCACAGATTGTCTCCTCAGACCTGGGCTCTGCACATCAAACCACAGCCCTGTTTCCAGCTGGGCAGGCTCTGCCCACAAAGGAGCACTTTGAGCATGAGGGGCTCCCTGCTTGCTGCCCCCTGACAGAGCACTGCCACCTCATACCCCCTCCCTCTCCCATACAGGAGTAAAAATCAGCTGTATAATTCACAGCAGAGATCCAAAATCAGTGCAGGCATAACCCAGAGTCATTCCAGGTCCCTTTTCCTTTGGCATCCCTGAGGACTGTGTTAAGGAGCCAGCAAGCTGCATGCAGGATGGGCTCTGCACTGGGGACAACGGAATGAAATCCTTACCTGGTGACTTCCCTGCTTCTCCCCTGGAAGGACAACCCACAGCTTTTGCTGCTGCAGCCCTCAGACTAAAAGTATCCTTGTATTCCCTCCTCTGTATTGGAGGCACGGAGCAACACTTGCAAATATCTCAGCAATTGGGAGAAAGTTAATGACACAGCAGGAAGATGCTGCTGGATTTGTCTCTTACACTTTTAGTATTTGCCTTATTATATTGGGAAGGGGGTAGCAGAGCTGCTACTGGGTAATTTAAATTTAATCATTTATTTTGACACTTTTAACTAGAATGCCAAAAATACCTGCTACTGAGAAGCAGCACTTTATTCTGCACTGCCATAAATCTACATTACAAAAATACTCCTCTTTAGTCTACTTTGATTTATCTTTGAGCGAAAGCTATCCAGAATTGCATAACGAAACATAATACCGCTTACATTTAATATGGCATTTTATCTATAAACTGGGAAAGGATCTAAACCTCATTATTATAATCTCTAAAAACATTGAATTTTTAACTTCATGGCATTTTGTAAGAACATGAGAAATAAGAACTTAATCAGGGCAAGGCTGCATTTCTACCATAAGGAATCTTTTGGATCTAAAAAGCTTTTTTACGTGGTAGAAAATCAAATGTTCTCCTATTAAATGCAACCCATTCCTTAATATTTTTCATTATTTTGCTAGGGCTGTCTGAAATCCTCAAAGTGATTGGTGCAATAGTCTTACTTCTTTTGATAATTCTCTCACACTTCACTTCCTCTTGCATGACCTTCCCGGTGCTCATCTCATTTTGGAAGTTAAACCCTGGACAGATGCTTCTTTGCTTTCCTAACTCCAAGTGCCTTGCAGAAGGCTGGTGCTCTGCACTGCTGACAGCTGTTTCATCCTCTGTCTTTTAATTGCACAGGCTACTTACAGATCTCAAATGAGACAGACCAGAGTAGCACCTTCTGGAATACCTGCTACTACAACATCTAGCATCAGCAGCCTACCATGCCCATGGAAATTTCTACTAATTTCCATTAACTTCTAATTTTCAGTGACTCCATTGCATGTGGAGCTGACATCCAGAAGCACTGAGTGCACACTATCCTCTCAGCATCAACTTCCAATGCTGCGAGCAGAGGCAGGACAGAAAACTCTGGTATTGAGCACATCCAGTCCATGTACCCCCAAGGATTTAAAATAAGTAAGGTCTGTAAGAGCAGCATCTAACTGGGGAGGTTCAGTTGAGGGAACACAATAATAGGGGCAGTTCACTTCAGGTATTTGCTCCAGGTCCACATCTAGAAGGGACCTTGACATGGAATTAGCCACAAATGTATCTTACAGACAAGGAAATCCTTCAGCATGGACCTTGAGGCTGCCTTTTCAGGGGATGACACAGGTCACTCTGCTAGTTCTGCACTGAGATGACAGAACTGGCTGGGGGATGTGCTGAGACACATCATACCCAGCTTTGCTCCACACCCACCCCCTGGGAAGACTTCACACAGCCCCCACCCTGCAGCTCCTCAGAGCTGATCCCTTTAGGCCAGACTATTCTCTAGCAGCTTCATTCCCAAGGAGCTGAAGGGGTCTTGAAAAGCATTTACACACACCAGGTGGTCCTCCGAGTGCTTCACCAGCAAAACCTAACCAACCCCAAACCCCACACACATTACAATCTGAAAGGCTACTTTCATAAATATTGTGATAACACAGTGGCTTTCCATACTACAAGATCTTAAGTGAGGAAGAAGCAGGGTTTCTATTAACCTGGCACTTCTGTGGTCAGAGGGGAAAGCTAAATTATCTCTCTTTCAGTGATAATCTTGTGCTGGTGAGCTGGTTAATGCATTAAGACAAAGAAAGCAGCAAATGAGAGTTTGTAACCTCCTGCCTGACCAGAAGCTCCAAAAGATGCATCTGCTGGAGATGCACAAGGGGGGAAGAACTGAACCAGTGCAACACTTAAGCAGCAAAGCTCTCACCCTGCCACAGGAAATTCTTATGCTTTCAGCACTGGAGGGACCTGTTGACTTTACTCTGCAGGTTGCCTGTACTTACCAGCACTTTATCAAGAGATTTGCTTTATCCCCTCCCCTGCCTTTTAGGTTTTGGCTGTTAAAGAGCCATGTGATTTTTTTCCTAGTCCAGTGATGCAATTGGGAAAAATCAGCCTCAAAGAGTGGCAGTGAGCCTGCAGCACAACACTCAGGGTGCTTCAGAACATGCTCAGCTCCAGGTGAGACAGAAAGAGCAGGAGAGTCATAGGAACAGAGCAGAGAGCCTGGGAGGCTCCTCCTAACTCAGAGGGGCATTGGGATGCCCACCCCACAAATCCCCTTCAACTGGTAACAGAGACACTGCAGGTTTCACAGCCTCTCCTCTGCCACGCCAGGGTTATTCTCACCTCCCTGGAGAAACATCCCAATGTAAAATGAAAAGACTCTTAATGCACACTGGAGAAGGAAGGGACAATGTTGTGGTTTTGACTGCAGTTGGCAAGTTTGATGTCCCCAGCCCCCCCAGAGCATGGGTCAGTGTGATCCACCTGGCTGGACACCTGTGCCCAGCACCTCCTGGGCACCATGGGGGGCACCCAGTGTGCCACTGAGATATCCAACATCTATCAAAAGCTTCTGTCAGCTTCAGAAGATTATAATCAAGCATACCTGGCAGTATAAGATAATACAAAAAACCAGCTCCAACAATCTTGAGATTTTACTAGATTTAAAATTAAAACAAAACAAGATAAAGCTGTGTTTTAAAGAATCACAGAAAAGGGAAACAATGAATTAACAACTAATATTAAATACTGTTATCAGATTATGAAAGTTAATCAATGTTACAGTGTCTTCAGAACTCCAGCTGTTTGAAACCTTGTCATGAATAGAAATTAGCATAAATAAATCCAAACACAGCAATCAAAAGGTGAATTTCCTTCCTGGACTATTTGGAACTAAGTAATTAGGAGAGAAATACAACTTGAAGCCGGAGATGGAGAAGGATCTAGAAATATCTGTCCCCATTAGGAGATTTTGTATTTGCATCCCAGAAACAAAATATATCAAGGCCATGTCCTTGGCTGGTATAATGTGATGCTGCCTCATTGGTTTTAATAAAGTACAGCAGCTTAAAGACTCTGGACCCTTTGGCATAATCCTTTCATTTAAACTCAGTAAATCAAAATAAACTCCACTGATTTCTGAGGAGTCACAGATCTGCCTTTGGGTAAGATAGAGAAAAGCCAAGAAGTCTTTTTCAGAGGGATTATCACTGCCTTGTAATTCATAATAATTCATCCCAGTAGATTTTACTGTGATCTACAGAGAACAGGAAACTCTTCCATTCTCCAGTTCTTCCTTTTACAGAGGCAGGTTGCTCACACATCCACATGCCTCTGACCCTGGCATCTAGCACATTCTGTGCTTGCTTTCCATGGAGCTCTATCTCCCCTGCCTCCACTGCCAGTTCCTTCCCCAGAGCACAGTCTCATGATGGAGTCAAATTTTGACTATTTCTTCTGGATCTTTGTTTCCCTAGATCCTTACCCATGATATATCACTGCTAATCAAGCTGCTGCCTGCCTCCTGAGGCTCTTCTGAGAAGTTATTACCCTTCTCATTCATCACCAAGTCGAGTTAATTCAGGCAATCTTCCTGATCCATGGCCTTGCACACTCAATTGCAGTAATTCATAGGATATGATATTTTGCTATAATAATAGTTCCACCCTTTGAAGATTCAGATAAAGGACACCAAGACATTTTCAGTAATTAGTGCTACACTGAGATTCAACATCCCTTCTCAGTGGCTGGGAAGAGCTGCTCCAGGCAAGACCATTTTTGACATGTGGTGATTGAAGCAACACCTGGAGAGAAACAAATCAGAATTTCCATCTGAGTTGTCTTTTTTCAGGTGTTTTGAACTCGAACTATAAACATACTGACTCTTTCATTTTCCAGAAATATTGCCTGTGATGAAGGCAGGGTTGGGAAGCCTCTGAAGGAATCTCAGCCAACTTTCTGTGCTGTCTGGGAATGGTCAACTAACCCCACACAGCCTTTGACTGCTGTATGGGTAGAGTGAGAAGGGAGGAGGAAGACCTGCTTTTCACCTACTGGGGGCGGGGGGAAGGTAGAACTCAAGCACTTTTTTTTCTCAAATATTTTTAAAGAAACCATAAAGTTCTGTTTTTTCCAGAAGATATATACTGTGCTCTAACATTTGGATTAAAGTGCATTTAGAAGGCAAAACACCTAATATTCAATTGCATTTCAAATAAGTTAATGGAAGGAAGATTAGGCCCAGGAGAAGAGAAAATTTCCAAATCTACAGTCTCCAAATTTACAGTGATTCAAAACTTTCCACTGCCAACATTAATACAGAACACCAAATCTTTAAGTCTCATGGAAATTTCAACACATTACAAAACTGCATTTGGAAAAAAAACCCTGAGATATTTTCAAGAGCAGGTAGATGACTTGAGAGTCTGAGTCACTGTCTTCTGATAAGCATGTACTCACTTGAATTAAAAAAAAAAAAAGTCATAGCATAGCAAAAGTCAAGAAACACCTGAGTTTCTGAAAACCACACAATCCCAATGGGCAGCCACTAATGGGGAAACATCATCTTCTCCATTCTGATCTAACACCTTTGAGCTTAAACACACATTGGAGACTGTAGGGAATGAAGTTATGCAGTCATTCTGAAAATTATTCATGTGGGAATTAGAAGGAGAGGTCATATTTGGGCAAAAACTCAATTAACCATGGTAACAGATAAGAGGAGAATAATTGGGAAGAACCAGAGATTAATTACATGGCCATTTACCCAGTTTCCTGCCCCCTGCCCACTCCTAGCATATACTGCTTCCTCAAAGATCACCCATTTGCTCGGCAGGGCTGCAGGAAGAGAGAGAGGCCAATGAAAACAGATTTATATCTGAGCCAGCAAATAAAGCAGACTCTGGCATGCACTGGAACTGCAAGAACTTGCCCCAGCTCGACTGTCCACAGACTCTGGCTCTGTTACAAGAGTGATGCTGATGGAGGCACCGCAGGAAATCACCTCCCACATCCCAGCGCCAAGCATTACTTTGGTAAATTACAAAAGGACACAGTGGCTAATAGGATCAGGACCTGGAGTGCAATAGAAGAAGAGAAAGGACAAATGAGTGATGTCTAATATAAAGTGCAGTTTTGTTTGCTCTTCCCCACCTGAAGGCAGTAGCTGCTTCACAATATTGCCTGCATTTATAAGGTCACAGGGTTCTCTCCTAACACGGTTACAGGACTGCAATCGCCATTAATTTCAATAGAAATTTCAAACATGCAGCAGCAGCAAAATAAGGTCTTAAAATTCCACCTGTCCTGCAAGATATTTATTGTTCTAGAGGGCGAAATCTACTGCATCAAGCAGTTATTTTTAAAAGCCAAGACAAGAAAAGGAGATTCTGCTTTACCTAGCAAAGTAGGCAGACCTGCAGGCTTCCCTATAGCACTTGTTGTGGGTTTAGAGAAGGTGAGCACTGCAATGTTGCAATGAACTCACCTGACCTAAAAATCCCATTTTTTCAGACTACATTTTCCATCACTCCCTCTGGACAGCTACTCAGAACAGCTTCATTTGCAGTGTCATTGTTCAAGAATATAAAGATACAAAAATAAATATTTTAGGCTTATAATTTCTGTACTGGATAACTAATTAAGTACTTCATTGGACCACAAAACACAGTTCAAAAGCAAGCTAGGTCATTGTACACTAACTGTTATTTATGTTGTTTGGACCTATTAATATATTTTACAGGTTTTAGTTTCTGTCTCAGAGAGAATGAGTTTGTTTCTGTAAACCATTCAATCTGTTACCTTCCATCCCACATCAGTACGAATTTGCTTTTTCATGTAATTTGCATAAAATCCCAAAATACCAAGTATTTGCTTTACATACATTGACTGATGCAACAGTTGCCCCTAAATTTATACAATTTCCCTGGGGTACTCATGTTGTCTGTGTGCCCTTCCAACAGCTGCCAACACCTGGTCACAAGAAATTAAGAATATCTATGTGTTTTAAGTCTGGAAAAGCAGTTAAAGCAAACCTAGTGTCTGATGTTTTATTGTAATGAGCCTTTTCTTTCTTTGAAGCACTCATATGTGTTCCTGGCAGCAGAAGGGAGAGAAGGGAGAAGGAAAGAAGAGTCTGAAATTGTTGGGATTTTGCCACAGATCTCAGCAACACCCCATGGGTGACAGGGTGTCTGCTTTCCAGTCACCCAACCTCAAAGGGATCCAGCAGCACAACTCAGAGCAGAGCACAGCACCAACAGCCCTGGCATGGATGGAGAGCTGCAAATGCCATCTTCATTTTCCTGCTCTGAAGCACCACAAAAGCACCATAACCCCTCAGAAGGCTTATAGAAAGGAACTGGAAGGAGCAAAGATGCTGACAAAAGGTGCTAGTGAAAAAAAAAAAACAAACCACCAAAACAAAAAAAACCAAACCAAATCAAAACCAAAAAAAAAAAAAAACAACCCCAACAGCAAAAAGCTTTTTGTCCTACTGAGGGATGTCTGTGCACCACCTCACTCCAATATCTCACATGCTCAGGAAGCTTTCAGAACCAGAATGGGCACATATGATCTCATGATGCTGCAGCATCAGACAAAAATAATGTAAATAAAGTAGATTAAATGTATCTATAAGTAATAAAAAGTGAACTAGGCCATGACTAGCTACAGTCAAACACCAAGATGCTGCTGGCAGCACTGAAACTGGAGCTGCTGTCAGAGGTGACACCCAGGGAGGTTTGGGGACCTCCAGAGAAGGAGAGAAAGGTGGCTGCTGTGTGCTGTCTGCTCAGGCACAACCCAGAACAGCTGCAGCATTTAATCTTCTCCAAGTATAGCTCCTACTAGCATTAATATGATATTAGAGGTTAGGGCAACATTCAGAATCACCACTCCACAAGCATTTTGACCTAGAAAACTCACTTTTACTATTTTCTTCCTTTTTCCCACAAAATAGCATTGCAGTAGAAACCACAACTAGCTTAGCCACAAGATATACAACAGCACATTTAATTGGCGACAAAAGAAGAGAAATGAGTTTATTTCCTGCCACATCTCCAAATGTGTCTCTTGCTCAGACACTGCAGTGAGCAATAACAATAAATGGAATAAACCACCTCTGTGGCAGGTTAACTTTGTCCATATTAAGGGTTTCATCTACCCTACTGCAGCTTCATTGGTACAATGTCCAGGTATGACCCAAGTCCTGCCCCACACCACAGTGCTGTCACAGGAGGACAACTGTGTGGAACAAACCTTGCTTTAATCTGCAAGCCCAGGTATCAAATCCAATGATGCTGAGGCTGCACAAGCCTTGGCACAGATTGCAAAGGTCTTGGAACTGGGTGATCATTAAGTTCCCTTCCAACCCAAACCATTCTATGATTCTACAATTCTCTTCTGTGAAATGAGTACAAGTGCAGTGGGGAGTGCCAGGAGGATTCACAGTACCAACTCGTGGCTCCCAGAGCTGAGGCATCCTTGGGGAGATCCAGTTTAACACAAGGCAATCACATCCCCAGCTGCAATCCCACTGCTACTCAGCAGTGGCAGTAGATAAAACCCATCAACACATCCCAAAATCAACCAATTTACTACTGCCAGTTGTGCCTAACACAGCTGAATTAATCAGGGATGCTGTATTTGGGAAGTGGATGGGAAATCTCTGCACAGAGGGTCTTACAAAGAGCATCCACACTGCCCTTTATTACCAGCTCGCTCCCCACAAGTCACCAGCCATCAATGCTGAAGTTTAAAACAGGACCAGCTGGAAGAGGGATGATGCAGTGCACAGGGAAATCCCAACCCAGCCAAAGCAAACCCCAGGTGAAGGCTTTGTTATTGCCAGTGGGGTGTTTCCAAGGCTGTCAAAGACAATGAAAACACAAAATTCAAATTGACTGCCTGTTTCCCCACAGACATGAAAATCACTCCAGTTCCATTATTAATGCACTTGGGCTCATTTGTCAAGAATTTCAGAAAAATGAGTTCAAAACCAAGAAAACCACCAGCATTTTTATGATAATGCTGGTAGAGTCTGTGGGATGGAAGATTAGGCTGCACACTGTGTTTCTTTCCCAGAAAAATCCCTCCCCACCATTTTAGATTATTTTAAATCAAAATGAGGAGAAAAATGAGCTGTTTAAAGCATCAGTAAACAAAGGCCTCTTACTAGTAGGCCTTTATCCACAATTTATGCTGATTCTATATTTTGTTTCATATGAAAATGTAGTGCCTTTAGCCCTCCAACTCTGCTACTGCTGCTTTTTGCACTTTTACCCATGCAGACAATAATTTATTTACCGTTTCCTTTTTTGTTTTCAATTTGAGAAGAATGAATTCTTTTATCAGTTATTTATTTAGGATTTCAGGAAATTGATTTTTCCCTTTTATGTGCACTGCACAGCTAAAACATTCAAATAGATGAATCCCATTCTTCCCATTTGTTTGATTTTCTCTCCCCCCTCATCTGAGTTTCCAAATTCTCTCTCTGCACCTGGCAGCTCTCCTGCACCTCCCAATGCACCAGCATGTGCCACGTGATGCCAATCCAATCTTTTAGGTGCCATTCTAGTAGCAACAGAAGAACGTGGATGAACTTACACCTGCACACAACAGTGCCAACATCAGGATTCTCCCAGCCCTGGGGTGCCCAGAGCACTCAAACAGCCCCACAGAGCTCATGGCCTCACCAGTTTGCCCAGTCCAGGTCCAACCTGCTTTAAAAGCTGAAAGGTCAAACAACTGACAGGTCAGAAATCTGAGAGGAAATATTCTCCCTGAGCACCACAAAATCTGCTCTTTATTTGCCTGCAGGAAAACAGCAAACTGCTATTTTCCAGACTTTTCCTCTACCCATTAGGGATGCAAGCACATATGTGCTCATCTCTCTGCTTTCGTCTCCCCGAGCCTGGCATGTACCCAAGGGAGCATGAGGAGAGACTCGCACAGGCTGGAGGGGAGGAAATAAGTGCATCAAGGAAACAGTGTAATAAATCCACACCTGTCAGGGAAAGGGTGCCCACAGCAACAAACCACACTGGAGCAGACTGTTTCCGTCAGTTTTACAAAACTTGCCCCAAAGTGATAGAAAATGAGATGGAGATGGGCAACTTACGAAGCAAAAACTGGAATGCAAATGTCCTGACACTGTTCTTCACTCCAATTCTCCTACGGGTTTTCTCTACAGATTCAGGAGAGCTTGAGCAAAAGGGCTGGTGCTTTCTTTTCATTGTATCAGCAACTACATGAGCTCGAGTAGAGAAGTTTCCACGACTGGCAGCCTCACTGAAGGCACCAGAGACACAATGGAAGCTGACAGCAGCCCAGACCAAAAGGCTTTCTGATCTCCTGTTTCACCAGCACCAGGCTGAAAAGCAAAGCTGAGTGCACACACTGCACCTGCAGAGGTGGCCTTCATCAGACCCAGCTCTGCACCACAGCTCAGGGCTCCCATCAATGCCAATGCCTTGGAGGAAGCACCACATCCTCCTCAGCTCCCAGGAATCCAGCAGTGTGTGATGTGCTCAGCAAAGCCGTGAAGTCACTGCAAAATCCCTTTCGCAATTTTCCCCATTGAAGAGCTTAAGTCTCTTCGTTCTGTTTAATGGAGTCATTTATCACCCAATTCCTTTTAAAAGTAACTAATATAGATAGATTAGATAGTGCGACGTGATGCATAAAGAATAATAGTCCATTATTAATAATAAGTTTCCAATATATTATAATTTTGTGTGATTGATTAGAAAGTCCGTTGTTTTACTCTAACATCTTTTTAAAGACTTCTCAATATCAGTTCAAGATTAAAAAGTTAAAGGCAGCTTAATCATCAGTTCTAAATGTAACTTGGAAGAGTATTAGGTTCAGGAGGACTTGGAATTGTTACCTGGCTTCTTGGCCATGAGAGAGGGAGCATTTTATTCCACACCCCATTTCAGTGTCACTCTATCTCAATTGTTTAGTCATTTTTAAAAAGTCTTTCCCTAAGAACAGACAAAATTATCAGTTTGGTAGTTAAATGGGTAGGACTGATCCAATTGCTTGTGGAATTACAATTCTTCATTACTCTTTAATGACCAGCATCTCTCCCTTCTCTGTTAACTTCAGCAGAGTTTCACTCTTATTCCTTTTATTGATGCCCAAGAATCTGATTTATAGACATTTTTAGAGCATACATTTGATCAGGATCTGAGTAGCATTCCTCCCCCAGCACAGAAGCACCTGTGCATCAGAGAACTAGTCATGAAACATGGAAAAATAGATTCATTTGCACCAAAATATAGTCACCTTGTCCACAACCCAGCTACAAGCCTGAGCCAGACTTTTCCAGATTCTTACAGAAAGTTATTTATTTATCATGCTGCAATAAGTCAGTTAACCTCTGTGACATGTCAGCCCAGGCATTCAGCACATGCTGCACATCTGTGTGAAGAACCTTGTAGCAATTTCTGCTTCCAGACACAAAATTTATGAATAAATTCAGGCTTGTCATAGTTCTAATGACCTTGATTAAACCTGAAGGAAATTGACTCTCCGGCAAAACTAAACATGTATTACAAGAAATACTTTTTAACCTCTATTCTAATTCAGGCACTTTTAAATTTCAGCCTGAAAACCATCTCCAGTCCCTTTCATGAATGATAATTCAGTGGAATAACACTGCAAAAACAGCCCAGCACCTGGGCATGGTTATCTCTCTGAAAAGGGCATTTTCAACCAACAACTTGCAATAAAATCACACAGCAGTGAGGAGTTTAGGGACAGAAACATTGGATAAATGTTTTATATGACAAGCAGGAGCAGTGTGACTGCAGACACCTCATTCCCTCATGGATGTGGGACCCAGCTGAGGTGAGCTGCACATCCCCTGAGCTGCCAAGGGGCCAAGGAGGGTCACTCTGCTCTGTGCCCTCCTCTGCAGGGACGAGGAACAGACCTTCCCAAGTGCCTGGTACCTGCACATACACACACAGACTACCCAGGGCAACGGCAGAAAATGAGTTCATGTTTCAAATGATGAAATTAATACACTGGCAATAGAATATGCAATTTCCTTGTTTATTGCCTTTCAAGTCAATGCCATCGCCAGAGGTTGTCATTGTACCAATAGGCAGAAAATTAATTTGACATAGTTTCAAAGCAGCACTATTAAGTCCCAGGGACCTCTCAGCTCTGCTGTTGTATCCCAGAAAAAGATGAGCCTGTTTCCTTTCCTGCCCTTTCCCATCCTCTCTCTTGCAGCAGCATTTCTCCTGCAACATTGAGGAAACAGAAACTAAATAAACCTGCTGCAAACAGAAGTTTTCAGGCAGGAAAACCCAGAATTGTACAAAAAGAAATAATAAATTATTTTCATCATGATAATGTTCCAGATTTCTCTTTTATCAAAGAACAAACAAAAATGTGGTCTGCAGTCAGAATGTCTCTTTTAGTCCTCTGATTTAAAAGAAAAATCTATATACCAATTAAGATTACTCTCAAACCATACTTTTGGAGCTAGAGAAACCCTTTGTTTTGGAAATGTCAAAATGGGATGTATATTATTATGATGAAACTTTTATTTTAAATTATATATTAAAAATTTCCATACTCCCCACTTTTGCTTTAAATCATAATTTCATCCAAGACTAACTTCTCTCTGAAACAACAGAGCAGAAATCTATACAACCTGTCTGCACACTTAGATCAGCCTCACAGCATCTCTTTCAATATTAACACCCATTTCAATCAGCTCAAAGATGTTCTCATTAGCAACAAAAAAAATCCAAAACATCACTCAGCTGCCACAGAGGCTCCATGTCCTCCTGCAGTGCCCATCCTGGGCAGCCACCAGCAGCTGTCAGGGGAAGGGCACAGCTGGACAAGAGAGATGTGTCTGAAATCAATGCCGAGATAAAGAGGAGACCTCTTTTCTGATAAGGGCACCGATTACATTTCTACCATTATCATCAACAAGGAGAAAAGAAAAGGAGCATTTGGACAACAAACAGCTGCTGAGGAGCAGGAGGGGCTTAATCAATAGCCAAGCACAAAATTACCTGAGCAGATTTCAGCTCATTTCCATAGAAAATGCAGATTCTGCAAAAGCTAAACAAATATAAAAAACAAGTTTCTCCTTCCAGCCTGGTGGGGAGGAGGTCTCCAGACCACCCTGCATGGGCAGCTCTGCTCAGCACTGCTCAACTCGCAATCCAACATCAAAGCTGCTGTGCTAAAGAGAAAGAGGAAAAAAGGAAAAACAAACCAGAGATGAAAGCTTCTTTTGGAAGAAAACATCCTACAGCCTTTCTGGCCCAAACTGAGCAGATTATATCTGGGCTTTATTCTGCTCTCAGTCAGCATGCCTGGCAATTCAGAGTAATTTGGCCAAGCACTAGCCATATGCTAATCTGGGCTTCTCCTCCCACTGCCTTCTCTCAAATTGTCTTGGTAGATGCTGGGCCAGTCCTGCTTATGACTTCTTTTCCTTTTTCTAAACCAGTGTAGTTTCTATTTTAACATCCTTCCCTCTAAATGTGGCACAATCCTGTTCAACATTTAATGTTATTTTCCTACCTCTAAAATGGAATAAACAAGTGTTTCACAAATTCTGTGTGATCATTGTTGATAACAAAGATGAGGGAAGTTTTCCAGAAACAACCAGTGAGTGGAAATCCATCCTTAGGGATGATGAATATCCTGAGTTGAGTCTTCTCAGTACACAAAGCACTGGTAGCCACCATGAACAGCAGTGATGCTCATTATTTGCTTGTTTCAGTTGCATACACCACTCCAGCCCAGTTGCAAACATTTTGTCCGGGGTCTACTACAGTCAGCCAGACCTCAGGCTTCTCTTCCTTCCTATCTGGATCCTGTTCAAGAATGAAAACCTGAATTCATCCATGTTCAGGACAAAAACTCCATCTTTAACCTAACTTGAAACACAGGGAAAAACTTTTCCTGCTGGTGATCACATTCAATACACATTTGTATCAAACTATTTCTCTTCATTACAAAAACAATAAAACCCCAAACAGTGACAGAGGCAAGAGCAGTGGGTTGCAGTTTCTTATTAGATGTTGAGCTTGGCCATAATGCTATTCATACGAAATCTGATATGAAACCACCTGGGTGTCATGATGTTCTTTATATTACAGTAAATTCAATGCATTAAGGATGCAGAAAAATCTCATTTGGGACTGCAAAGCAGCCAAGAGTCTTTGCAGATTCCCCAGGAGCCAGGAAAACAGCAAATCACAGCAGCTCTCCCAAGTGATGCAGAAGTAAAATAATCCCGTGTACCAGCACCAGCATCTGTTTGCAGCAGCAAAGAGTGCTTTACAAACTTTAATAAATGTAAACCTTACAAATCTCTCCTTATACAGATGGTTTATGGTTAGCATTCCTCACAGAGGAGAAGCAAGGTGCTGAAGCTGGCAGAGTTGCAGAGGAGGATGTGGCATTGCCCTGTTCCAGCCAGGATCTGGAGCGCAGCCAGGGTGTGTTGGTCCAGGCAGTGCACAGCTCCTGCCACACCTGCACCAGCACCTCGTCCCTCACATCCCTGCAGGGCCATCAAGGGTCCTGACACAGCCAGCACTGAGCCAAACCACCTCTTTGCAGAGCAGGGTCAGACCCAGCAGCAAACCCACCCCGGGACCCTCTCAACTCACCCCAGCACAGGCAGTGCCAGGATATGCAGCCTCTGTTACCAAAGACCTCAATCTGCGGAACTCCACATGCAGCTTATCAATATTTCATTATCGGTACACAACTGACTTCTAAATAATGTCTAAATAACTGTCTGCAGTGCCCAGGAGCCTGGACTGCCTGCCTGCTGCCAGCCAGAAACATCTGTCCTTGTGTCCCCTCGCCCATGCCACAGAGGCAGCAGCACAAGGACCCCATTATTTGTGCTGCAGAGGCTCTCGACAACACTACCCTCACAATATTGTATTTCTCCATCTTAT
Source organism: Lichenostomus cassidix (assembly GCF_008360975.1). Lineage (NCBI taxonomy): Eukaryota > Metazoa > Chordata > Aves > Passeriformes > Meliphagidae > Lichenostomus > Lichenostomus cassidix. Next base: position 8,907,137 of record NC_139494.1, read on the forward strand.
ATGAATTAGAGAGTGCAGGCAAGAGGCTTACAGACAGAACAACAAACCCAGAGCTGGCTGAGCCAAATGCCTGCCACAAGAATCCTTAAATCATCTGGATTTGCTGAGGCTTTACGTGCCAGTCAAATGCCAGCCTTCTCCATTCCTCGTTCCATCCTCAAGCAGAGAAGCTGTGTCTGCTCCCCCCAGCTTCTGCTGTTCCAGTGACCACTGCTATTCAGCCTCTCACTGCTGCTGATGGGGAGGTTTCCCCTCCAAGGACCCTCAGTGGCTGCTGGAACAGTGCATGGCTGACACTGAGATGGCTTCAACTACAAAAAACAAGCATTTCCGTAATACACTGGATTTCTCTACAAACAGCCAATCTCTCCAGGTAGAAGAAGCCTCTGGGAAGGCTCTCACTTGGGAAGAGCCCCAGCACACCCCAATGTGACAGCAGCTCCTTAATGGGCTCAGCACACAGCATGGGGACAGAGCCCAGCATCCTCCTCTGCAGCTACCAGCCTGCTGAGCCAGGTGGCTGTTACACCTCGGCATGGCACAAAGAAGCACCTCTAAGGTGAAGTCATGAAATCCCTGGATGCTGTTACACTTTGGGTTTAGAATACCAGGACAAGATTTATGACTTTCACACATTCAGCTGACACAAGCCCATCACACAAGTTATGCCCCACCAGGTACAGATGCCAAATCAGGATATTTGTGTGATAACAGACAAATCATCTCTTCAGATGACACAGACACAGTTGGCACAGGATGAGGGAGAGGGAAAAGTCCCCTCAGTCCAGAAGACTCGTGCTCAAAATAATATTCTATTTTCCACTTTTTCCATCCTTGGAGAGTCCTGAAGGAATGGATAAACCATTCACCAAGGACTCCAATAAAACCTGGTGCTCTGAGGCAGCTGATGCCACCACCAGCAGCTGTCCATTAAAATGCTTTGTCTGGGTTTGCCAGATATTCACAGGCAAGAAGAACTGTCAGAAACATCCCAGCTGAGCATAGCTACTATCATTACCTATGAGGAGATGGAAAAGAGGGGAAAAGATTCTTTATTTTCTTAGAAGCTTATTTATTTCAATGCCAATGTTATCAGAAAGGACAAATTTTTGATCCAGCAAGAGAAGCTCCTGCCCTCTAATTTCACCTCCTCACACACTGAGCTCTTCTCTGGACTATAAAGCCCTAAGATTTAGAGGAAGATCTTAAATTCCACTTGTCTAGCCTAAGCAACAAGCAGCCCCTGCCTCAAATTCAAGCTAGTCCATTTTTATGTGACATTAACAGCCCAGTGCTCACATTGCCAGGCTGGAACAGACATACAGCAGAGGGCACGTCCCTACTATTTCATGTTCCTACTATTTCATGTTCCCATCAAAGTTTTTGTTCTTCTCATCATAGACTGAAAATCAGACTGAGAAGTTAAAACTTTAATGGAGTTTTTCTCCTGAAGAATATCCATGCCTGGAAAATTGAAACCATATGCATCAATACCTCCAATCCTGGACAAAGAGTAAAAGTCAAAGATAAATGTGAACAACCCTCACTGTGTTCTGAAACACAAACCCCAGTATTTTACCTGTTAATTTAATTTCAAATTTTGTATCATGCTGAAATATTAACTCAGTTCCACTTATATATATTTAAGGTACTATAATATGTTTTCAAGTAATTGAAATAAAATATTTCATCATATTAAAATTTCAGAAATATAGAAAGGTAATAACATGGTCTTATTGAAATAATAAAGAAGTTGTGAATAATTCACATCCTTTTCTTTAGTATTTGTCTTTCATCACATAAGTGTATCTTTTAATTTCCATTCTAGTTGTCTTGAAATGACAAAAATTCCCACCAAAAGAAAATTTCAGGTTCTGACTGGTTCCAGTCCTTCACAGAAAATTCATCTTGGTCTAATTCATAAGGCAGAAAAAATATAGCAAATGGATCCAAGTGAGCAATTATCAACACCTATGAGGCTTCTTGAGTGCTCAGTGCAGTTTCAAAACATTAATTTGTTCAGCAATCATAGCAGGAGGGTGTTGTCAGACACCAACGGCAGGAAGGGACACAAAAAGCATCCCTATTTGCCATATGTTTGTCCCTGAAATATCTTCTATAAATTATCTACTGTTTCCACAGTGAATAACACCATTAATATGTGCAGAAAACCTGTGAGGATGCAGAAATCAGAGCTGAAGAACACAATAGAACCATTCAGAAATTAATTGGACCATATCAAAACTACCCCAAGCGCACAGACATCCTTCCAGTGCCTAAAGGGACTACAAGAGAGCTGAAGAGGTACTTTTGACATTGGCAGAGATGAACAGGACAAGGGGGGATGACTTCACACTGACAGAGAGCAGGATTGGATTAGATATCGAGGAGAAATTCTTCCCTGTGAGGGTGCTGAGGCCTGGCACAGGTTGCCCACAGAAGCTGTGGCTGCCCCATCCCTGGAAGTGTCCAAGGGCAGGTTGGATGGGGCTTGGAGCAACCTGATCTAGCAGAAGGTGTCCCTGCCCATGGCAGGGGGTTGGAGCAGGATGAGCTTTCAGGTCCTTCTGAATCCAAATCATCATCAGAGTGAGCCCCAGCACTGTCTTGCAGCCACTCAGTGGACTCAGCATGAACATCCTGGGCAGGGAAGGGAAATGTCCCCCATCCTTCAAACCCAGCCCCACAAACAGGTCAAGGCTCCCAGCCCAAACCCCACAGAAACATCCCTGATTGCTCACCAGCTGCCCAGCACTCCAGCACCCCTGAAACCAAGTTCTGGTGTTCAACATCTGGACATCACTTGTGGTTCTTGTCCAAAATTAGACAAGAAATACTTGACAATTTTATCCTGTGCAGAGCCAAGAGTTGGACTTGCTGCTCCTTTGGGGGTTCTTCCAACTATGGATAGTCTGTGATTCTATAAATGTTAATTTGCCTCAACATTTTAATGAATGTGTTCTATGAGTCAGCTTGAAGAAATACTACATATTTGCACTTGCATATTTTTCTTTGGCATAAAATCCTCCACTTTTCAGTCACTCAGCCTTGTCTGCTTTGCTAAAACATTATGTAGCTGAAATGCCTTTTGCTCAAGCTTTTGCATTAGTCATTTCAGTCACCTTCTCTCATCAGGTGGTTTTGTTTAGCTTGTGTTAAAAACCCACACTTTGCAGCAGGGGAACAATTTCTGCAGCACAAATCAAAGCAGGAGTCTCTGAAATGTACCTTTCTTAGGAAAAAAAAATAGACTTAGTGATAAAACATAATTCCAACAACTTTTGCAACTTTCATTAACAGGACAAATCACAGTCTAGCAGTACAAGGTAGCAAAAGGAAACTCATGGGAACAGTGGCAGAGAATGAAGCTAATGAAAAAGCTCTTCCAACACAGAGAGGATATAAAGGAGAGTTCAATATTCCTTCTGTACCCTTCATCCTTGTTTTGAAGCAGACCTGTTATCCCACAGCTATAGGATTCACTGTCCCAGGCACAACTTCCATCAGGATTTGCCAAGGACTGTCCACCTTGCAATGCCTGCCATGGACAGCAGCATTGCACAGTTACTTGCCTTTCTCCCAGAACTGTGGTGAAAGTCCAGAAAAAGAGGGTATAAAGCTTTATACAAATCACCTGAGGGATTTTACATTTTGTTATCTAGGAATTCAAAGTTATCATTACAAATCATTATGTCTGGTTCTGTTAGCCAGTCCAACCATGTCAATAAAGGTCCAACTGCAGCAGGATGGAGACAAATCAGATTTCATCAGACAGCCACCACCCCTTCACTTCCTGAGGCAAATTAGGTTTATCATTACTATTTCTTCCTTGCCTCTATCACCAGAGTAGACTCATCCTGAAGCAAGGCACATCTTCAGGAGCACACGTGACAGGTTAGCTCAGCAGCAAAACCAACAAGCTGTAAAGCCAATGCATTAATGGCCTCATGCATTACAAAGCTCACTGTGTAATAATGCCACGTATAAATAACAGACTGCAAAGATCATTAAAGCCAATCAAAAGTATAGATTAGGCCATAAAATCACTTTAATGTCTTCTATATTCTGATACACTGTGAGAAAGCAACCCCAGTCAGCAGTGGATGCAGGTGCTCAGCAGCAGCATTGGGCTTTCAGCATCCTCACCTTGGAGGTTTCCTTCCACCCTTATGTTATCACTGCAATTTTTTGCATCCTCAATCCTCCACAAGGAGAGGTGTAGCTTCTGATTGTGGCCATATTTCTGCTGTGAACTCCCAAAAATGTCAGATCTGGCAGAGCTGCTCTGCCAGTCCCAGTCTCCAGTGCTGTTTTGTGGCTCCACCAGCCCAGCCTGGTACCACCACAGGGACTCCTCCTGTGGTGCAATGGGTATGGACACAACCATGGAGTCACCAGGGTTGGAAGAGACCTCCAAGAAGACCTAGTCCAACCATCAACCCAACCCCACCATAATCACCCCTAAACTATACCCCAAGGTCACATCCAGACTCCTGTTTATCTCTTTCAAAGATTGTGATTCCACCACCTGGGCAACTTATTTGAATGCCTAATCACTCTTCCAATGAAAAAAAAAAATTCTAATATTCAACATGAACCTCCCCTGACACACAGCTGTCTCCACTGTTTCCAAGTCGCTTGGATACAGAAGCAAAGTTTTCGTGATAAAGCATCCCTTTAGCAAAAATCTTTATCATCTGGGGGGAGAAGCAGCTGCTTCTCGTGTTCTCCATAACAGACTGCCAAGGGACACCAAGTTCCTAAATGGCTATTCCTGCCTAACCAACCGAGATCACATATGCTCATTTTCTGCTTTTCAGAGAATCTCTTCATGATTATGTACCATGCCTGATGTTTCTATTTGCAATATTTCCCAATTAGATTTTATTTAAGTTTACTTACAAAAATGTAATTACGTTTTTGCTTTAACTAGATGCATTTGCCCTGCCAATGTGGCATTGTGCATGCAAGGAAGAGAGATGGGCAAACAGGTGAGGAATAACTCCCCTCCATCAGTACTTTGCGAATCTTCTACATCCACAAAACCTGCTAATATTAACAGATGGCGTATCATTCCTGCTGGAAGACAGACACCAAATCCTGACCTGAAGGGCCGTGTTTGTGGTCTCACTTTCCATTTCACAGCAGAGCAATCTTTAGAGCCCAGCAAACTCTATTCTGTGCTCGTATATTCTCTAGATGGGGAACAGGGTCAGCTTGCCTACCACCTTTTAAAATAGCTGCACTAGCAAGGAGGCTAAAATGAGAATCTTCCAGGAAAAGCTTCACGTTTTACCTTGCAGATCAGACAATTTAAGCCATGTTGTATATGCTAATAAAAGCAATTTCTTAAGTTACCATTTAGGATAAGAAGTTTCTGCTACAGTAAATAAATTCAACAATTAATATTAGCCATAACCTTACAGCCACAATTTTTCTTAAATAATTTCTTATTTTTAAGAACCACAACTTGTGCTGGAAGCACATTTGCATTTTATTACCCTTAAATGTTTAACTACCATAACTAATGCTTGATTAATAAATGGCTAGCCACTGCTACTACTTGAAACCTCACAATTTAGATGTGGCAAATTATGTGTCATCGAGTATTAGTCCTTCTTAAGCAGCAACATAGGGAGAAAATAATCAAAACAGGAAAACAGGTTTAATTCATGGTATCTCTTACGCCACAGTCCATTGTTCCAGCCAGGCTCATTAAGTGCTGGGTAAAGCTCTAATGTTTATAGGTCTTATTTAAAAGTGAGATTGTGGCACAAAAAAATCTCAGTAAATTCATGTGGCCACTCTTCCACAGCACAGATCCCAGCTGGACACATCCCTTTCAGACACTTCCTCAAGACAGCAAGGAGTTCTTAATGCTTTTGGGGGATCCCAGGCTACCTTCAGCACCTAGAATCGACCTAGAAGTGACAGACAGGTGTCTTGGGTGAGGTTTTTTTGTTGTTGGGCTTTGGGATTTGTTTGGTTTGGGACTTTTTGGGAGGGTTTAAAGGTTTTTGTGTATTTGGGTTTTTTGTGGATTTGTGGGGGGTTTCTTTAAAGACTCAGACATTATTTTCCCTCTTTATTTTTTTATTTATTGAACATGGCATTAACTCACTGAGTTTGTAGCTATTGAAGCATGAAAGCTTTGGGACTAATTTGAATTAAAATGAAACATTGTGGATAATGTTTGCTTCCAGGCCTTCACAATGGATCCTTCAGGGAGAAAAAAAAATTGCAAAAGGAAATATGAATTGGACTTCAAAGCTGTTAAAACAGTGTCTGGCTAGAGGCCTTACCTGGGGTGGCTATTTTTTTCAAATGCAAATATGTAAGACATTTAACTATGCATGAAGCAGATCTCAAGTGCTTTCTACTGCTTTAAATGTGATCTGGGGGAAGAACATTTCCTAAATGCTTGTGCATTTCAGGTGGCAGCTGATTTAGCAGCTAAAGTTGCTTTTCTTGGACATTAGTGATAAGTGATGCTTGGCCTGGGAGCTGCAGCACCACACCTGAGAATGAGCCCTGTCTGCTCTTCACCTTCACACCTTGGGTGGTCCACAAAGCCCAAGCAAATAGATTTTCGCCAGCCCTGACCCCACATGATGTCAAGATTATAAATATTACTTTTAATTAAAATTATTTCAAGCAGAGCTACATGACACAATAGAAGAACCTGCAAAATAGGAAGGAAGAAGCAGAATAAGGAATCTTAGGAAGCAGCAGAATAAATTTTCCAGTCTGGCCAATTTTAAAGGAAAATAGTGCAGTTAATTGAAATCTCACCATGCAGCCAAAAGGAGGAAAGCAGAACTGACAGCTAAGAATCAACTCCTGTTCTGTTTTTTCAAGACATCAACAAAGGTTACAACCTGCTGCATGGCAGCTGTGGACACAGCTGTCATTTCAGATTTGATTTCATAATATCTGCTTTCGAATTAGGCAGACTTCAACACTGATTAGGAGCAGGCTTTTCTTCTGCAAATGCTTATAAGAAGTGCTTTCTCAGAAGTCATGCAGCCTTACAACCCTTTGGCTTGCTCCAGAGATACATCAAAAATATCCACCCCCATAATCACAGCCTTTTCATCTTGGCAGGTCCTTCCAAGTGCTCAGTACTCTAGATTTTCCAACATTATCAATAGTGTTAACAACTAATACTCAGTAATTTTTCAGAACTCCTTTCAAGCCTTTCAAGAACTTACTTGTATGAAATATTAACAGGAAAAAACGTTCTGAAGTACTAATAAATGTGTTTCTCTACAGCCTCTAACATAGATTAAGAGCTGTACAGGGAATTTTCAAGTTCTGTTTGGGTCCTGGGAGTCTTCATGGTGTTGGCTGGTAACAGCATCCCACCAACCAGCAGCTCAATCTCACTGACCCAACACAAGGAGTAGGATCACCAGGACAGCCCTTTAGCCATCACAAATCATGGACATGCTCAATCCCAATACCCAGGGATGTCCTAGCTCTGTGTTTAAGCAGCCAGCCACTTCTCAAAGCAAACAGCCAGGCTGATAAATGCATTTAGCTGCCTAAAGATGCAGAAAAGCACCTAGGGAGAGCTGCTGAAATCCTTTCAGTGAGTAACTCCAATTTACTTTCATCTGTGTGCACAAACTGCCCACAAATCCCCCAGTCTGGCAGCAAAACTGGTCTGAAACTGAGCAAACCAGAACATTTCTGCTTGTGCTCAGAGTTCCCTTTCTATGCAGGACACCTTGTCCAAGGTTAGAAAAGGCAGCTCCATGTGCAGGTGATGCACTTTCAGTCACAACGAGGACCATCCATTTCCCATTGACAGGAGCAGAGAGCTCAGGTGTCTGCACTTTTAGCTGAGATTATGGTGGGGATTAGTTATAACATTAACAGTGTCCAAAAGGGATGTCACAGAGCAACACCCATAACAGCAGTGGAGCTTTGATAGGACAGTAAGATCACAGAAAGATGCTGTTGAAGTACACATGGATGAAAAGAAAATGACATGTGTTGTTATATAGCAGTTCTGATATGAGAGTCATAAAGTATGTTTGCAGGGCCCAAAATTTTTTTTTTTTTAAGTTTGAAAAAGTGTGAGATATTTGAAAACATGTATTAAAAAAAAATAGTAGAGTGAGATTAATCCCAGGCAGACAGAAGCAAGAGAAGGGAAAGAGTCATCAGATGTGTGAAGAGCTAATCCCACAGGAACCAGGACAAAAGATGGAAAATTAACAAGTCAAATTGCTCATTGTTTGTGCAGGCTGCTTCTTGTAATTCAGAAGGAGTTATTATACTGCAAAATTCGAGGGGATAAAAATCCATTACAGCTCTTCTCTATACCCTGCTCTGAGGATTCTTTGTCTAAAAGAACAGTATTTTAATCTGTTTGCCAAATGTTTTCAATACAGCCCTTTAATACAATACTATGTGGAGAATTTCAGGCTGGAAGGAAGGTTTGGTGCATTATTTCTACTGTTTAGTTCTTCACCTCTTTCACCTACACAGACTTAACAGGGCACAGGAAGATAGCCCTTCCACATGAAGTGTTAATAAACTTTTAATAATAAAACATTTCTCCAGGCATCAAATCCTGTCCCTGCTGAGGACACTGGAGTTTTACCATTAACTTCAGTGGAACCCAGACCCAGTCTCCGGCTATATATTTCATATAAATTACATTGCTATTAGACTTGATTCCCAACAGAAATTACATTCATACAAGCTCTAATACTCATGACCTCCAAAACACATCCAAATATTTTCCTCTTGCTTCCACTCATACACATTTTTTTTCTTCAAGTATTACAGTAATTAAGACAAATTACTGAGATTAGTTTTTTTCTTATTTAGGCTTCCATCAGGAGTTTCCCTGTATTTTACAAGCTAAGCTTTGTTCTTTCCAAGCTTGTTGCAGGAAGGTGCACTGAGACATGAGCTCAGCACTCCTGTAGCTGCACTGGAGAGGTTCAGCCTGGAACCTCCTTTCTTGGAGGAGGTTGAGCACATCCTCAGCTGGCTTGACACCAAAAAAAGCATTCTTTCTGCACAGAGCTGATGTGCATAATAAATCACACCTCAGTTCTGCCTACATGCCAGGAAGGCTGGATTTCCCCTTCCCATCTGCCTGTTTGTCTTGCCTGCTCTCCACTCAGGGGAGTGTGGGGAAGCTCCAGCTTCCAGGACCTCCAGAGCTCCAGCCAACATCAGTTTGCATTTCTGTGTCACTCACAGCACACAAGTTCACCCGAGTTCAACACAACAGCCAGGACTTGTCCAAGGTAATGGACACTACACCTTCTTCTGTCCAAGCAACTGACCAATGCACCCCACCTGCAGTGTCAGAAACCTCTTGGGCTCTGTGGAAACCAAACACGGATTTTGGGAGCCCCAAGAGCATGTCTAGCTTCTCCTGACTCGGCTTCAAAGCTGAAAGACATTTTTAAATGTTTTTAATTGTGTGGAATGATAGGCTATCCAACAGAGAAAGCCAGGAGCCATGACCAGGGTGGTATCCCATCTCTCTGGTGCTGCCTGGTGAAGCACCAGCCCATCCAGCTCACAGCAGACAGAAAGCAGTGCTGGGTGAGGTATTTTTCTGACAGAGATTTTCTCATGAGTGGTTGCCTGTAGGTGAATCCTAGCTGCTTGCCAAGCTTCAATTGCTCCTTTTACCATAAACCAAAATCTCTGGTCTGTTATAAAATATTCTGAGTTTATATTCAAGACATTTGGAAATCCAACACATCACTCTCTGAAAAGGAATAAAAATAAACTCCCCAATAATACAGAATTTAGCAATTTGCATATGAAATGAAGTTTAATATTCACACAAAATGAAGTTTTGTTTTGCATTTCTAAATCCCACTTTCCTCAACCTCCATTCTCCCAAAGTCATCCAAGACCATGTGCCAGGTACCCACAAAGGTGAATGATTATTCACCAAGCAACCCAGGGAAAGAACGGAGCCTGGCAGGGTTGCAGAATATTGTGGGAGGCTGTAGATACCAACAGCAGCTTTAAACAAGATACCAAGTGCTAAAAACGGTGAATTAATCTACATTAGTCTCCCTGCTTTAGCAGCTAGACAGGTCATTTAAAGCTGTTGTATCTTCACACTACACTGCCAACAGCACTGGGGACATTTTCACAATTCATCCTGTAAAGCAGTACGTTCTAGTTATTATTTCTTTGTCTTCTGCTTAGGGCTTTGCCCATTAGGTGGTGGGAAATCAAGAGGATATATGCAATGGTTGTTCTTTCGTCTTCATAGCTCTTAAACTGCATCTCTGGCTTATGTCAATGCGTAAGTAATTGTGCCAACAATGTAAGTATTTATGTGCTTAACTAAAAAGAACATTAAAAAAAGGAATGCTTGTTGTTTAGGTACCAACTAGAGACACTGTGGTCTCAAGACATTTTCCTGTTTTTTACAAGCAAAGGGCATCACATTTCTTCTCCTTTTTAGATAACCTGCCCCCCTCACTGACCCCCTGTGCTGCCACAGCTGGCTCATGCTGTGGCTTCTGTCCCCTCAGGGCTTTTCTGTCACTCACCAAATTCACCCTTAGTCTGTGCCACAGACCTGGTTTATGCTAAGATGCACACAGACAAACTGCAGATGGATCTACATTACCAGAACAGCCCTTTCCTCCCTCCATGCCCTCTCAGCTCTCACAATATTGGCACTCTTTGGGACCTGTGGATGAGCAGGCCACCTCCCTTGCTGTCATGATATCAGGGCTGTGCACAGAGCAAACAAGGAAACAAATCTGTTTGGGAAGTTTCTGCCCACACAGCTCAAAGACACCAACTGGGGCAACCTGCAGACTCCAACAAAAGTGGAATCCTTGTTTTCCCTCCTAAGGCCACTTTGCTCTCTCATGCAGGACACACCTTTTGTGCAATGTGCCCCTGGGGGCTGCAGTGATGGGTTAGCCAATTATACAGAGAGAAGAGGAATTTGATGAATGGATCATTTTTGGTGCACTCTGCACTTTTGACTCATAAATTCCACAGAAAACAAGGTAAATGGAGCATAACTTATTAATGAACAGAGCCCTAAATATCAAATGATCTGCTGTGAATCATCAGCAGGAATTGCAGAGCCTTCACATCATGTTGGTTATCACATGCTGCAGCAGCTCAGCCATGGACAAACTCTGCAGCGTGTTAAGCCGTACAAGATAATCTAGGAAATAGCATCCTGCTTTCTATAAAGCATTTTCCAGAGAGGTGCTTGCCCGACCTTCAGACTGTGACCTCCAGAGACAGTGAACCTGCAAGCCTCACCTTGCATTGCAAGCCTGAAAGCACCATTAAGCCCATGATGAATTGTGAGCCTTGGGAAAGGCACATGAACCCTAAATCTCACCAGGAAGCTGGGGGAAATTCAGACAGCTCTGGAGAGGGACACCAGTGAAGTTTCTTTCCAGTGACATAACTTAGGAGCAACAGCTTTCTATCCTACATCACTTCTACCCCTTCACTGATGAGTAAAAATGGACAATCCCTTCAGGTTTGAAAGTCTGCTAAAGTCCAGATTAAGCCTTAAGCACCACACTGTGTTCTGAGAGAGCACCACAGGGCAGGGTGAAGGACCTTGAAGGAACATGAAGGACCTTCCATTTCCACCTCTCTAAAAGTTGTTTAGTTTTTTCAAGAGTTAAGAAAACATAACAGAAAAAATGAAAGAACAAGGTACCATACACCCAAGTATCTCTTCTCAAATTATCTCTATAAGCCTGAGGATCACTCGTGGAGATAAGTGTGAGAAGACACTGACTGTTCACAGTCACAATGAAACCTGTTCTGGACATTTTCCTCATCACTGTTCTGGTTTAAATTAATGAGTTTGTTTCCATGCTTCTTGGTGCCCTTGTGCATGGTAGGGAGGATGGAACTGGGTGGTCTTTAAAGTCCCTTCCCAAATCATCCCCTGATTCTTCTTTCACATTAACATCTCTGAATCTTCTGGAGTTAACTTTACTGCTGTTTTCCAATTTTCTTTCCTGCCTAATTTTTCCTTAAATGTTTTCAAGCATTTGCGTACAAGTCTGCCTCCTGGCACTGAGCTGCAGTTACTGTGTGCTGTAGAACTATCTTTAAAGTTCTTCTTTCACCTGTATTGACAGAAGCAATAATGATAAAGAGTGCCCACTACCTTCTAAAGGCCATTTCTCCCTGTATGTGTACAAATATGTCATCTTTCAACTGTCAGACCTCTAAACAGGCTTGAAGTGAGTTTTTCCTGCAAATGCACCTCTTTTTGTGCAGACAGCCTACCTGTACTCTCCTTTCTTTCCTAGGCTTATACACATCATCCTGTTCAAATAAACTGCCAAAAATTCACCCAGCAGATAGCAATTAGTGCATAAAAGCAAAATGAACCACCACTGCTGGATGCTGTGCCGTAGGCAAGAAATGCAATAGAAAGCTACTTTAGTTGAAATTCGTATTTAAAGTACATTTCTACAAGAGGGCTACAAAACCACCCTCTTATTGACTACCCATAAGGCTCCAGATGCACCTGCCAGGTAGAGCAATTTTCTAGAGACTATTAAGTAAAGCAAAACAAGCTCAACAGGTTATTCCAACCTAGCTAGAAAAAGCAGCAAACTGAAAAAAAAAAATGAAGTCAACAGAAATAAGGACTTTCTACCTGCAAGATGTGAAGTCCTGTCAAAGGGAGCTAGGAAGCATCTTCCTAAATCAGAACACAGTTACTCAAACCTGCATATCCCCCCTTACTGATATAATGGCAAATTAGTAACTAATAATAAAAAACACAAAATAGAGGCCAGCACAAGGAATTCCAAGATTAGCAGCAATTAACTCAGTATAAAGAGATACTTTACTGTCCAACTTAGTGATTTTTGTACAACATTGACCTCAGGTAGATCTCCCTGGAGATCCTGGCACCACTAAAAGGAAAAAGGTCCTGCTTATTTTGTCATTTTCAAGTGTATTTCTCACAGGGGCCTGAGATAATACACAGAGTTTCCTTAGCTAGCTTGGCAGATGAGCAAGATTTGCTGCTAATTCCCAGTATTGATGTGCTGAAAGTGTTTTCTTCTGGAAACATAAAGGAGCAAGGTAAGGCTAAAATTACCCATCTACTTGAATAATGTGTCCTGTTTACTTTGGTATCCCCTTGCACAACTGTCCCTGCCTTCGGCAGCATCACCCTGGCAGAAAGGAAAGTGCAGTTAATGCATTAAATCGAACAGCGAGATTACATGGGCTGCCTATCCGAGACAAAGTGTATCAACTACTGATAAATTCCACTTCTCCTCAAAATTAGAATGAAAAAGTCACTAGCCAATACTAGCAGGATACAAATTACACCCCTAGAGCTATCCAGTACCTGTGCTCTGTCCAGAGGAGCCATTGAGAGCCAAAGCCATGAGCAAGGAACTGGATGTCACAAGCAACAGCTTGACTTACAGAAGGGTAACAAAGACTCAGGGAGACAAAGTACTCCCAACCCCAGCCAAAACCTTTTTTTTGTAATATCTGTTTCCCTCAAATACATCCCTCTTCTCACACCTAAAGAGATACATGCTTGTTCAGGAGCAAGGGGGGTGGAAGCCAGAATATCAAGAAGAAGGAAAAAAACCCAAACAAAACCAATTCCCCAAAACATAACTGATCTTATCACAAGTGATCAATCATCTTAAAGATCTCTTTGGAGGTGCCAAATTATCAGAGATGGCACCAGGGACAATTTACCATTTCTCCTCATGTATCTTTTGGTGATTTCAGGAGCAGTCAGGTATGTCAAGATACATCTCCCTGGTCTGCTCCGAGGATCACCTTCATTCTTCATTTGCTAGATCATGTCTGAAACACTAAAATGCAGATTTCAATGGCAGCAGCAAATGCTACCTGGATAGATGTGGGCTGGTGAGAGCACTCCTAACACAGGAATATGGCATTCCTCCCCATTTCCCTGCAATATTGTCAAAAATTTCACATAGCACCACTCAACACAACAAACTTTGGAAAACACTATTACTTTTCTCCCCCTTCTTGTATTTAGAATAATGGCTTTTCAACAAGCCAAATGGGAAACTGTGTTAATGTGTTTCCATGGGCAAAGCTTGAGAACCCTGTAAATTGCCTTGCTTAATGGACTCAGGAGTTTAGCTATCCATTCAGAAATTCCACACCAAATCAAATGGTTCAGTCCTCAGGAAGTGCACACACACAGTTCTGCAGCTCTGTGGGTATCATTATTTACATCTGTTGGATTTGATGGAGAAAATGTCATTTGGAATGAAGGAGGACCTGTATCCACTACCCCTCTGGCAGGAAGGCACTGACAGCCCTTCTCACCCCAGGGGCTCTGCAGACACCCCATTCTCCAGGATTCCACACGACCTCAATCAACACAGAAAAAACAGTAATCAAAAGGACCTGCAGGCACCCTCATATGGCTCTAAATGTACTGTAATGACCAACAGCTTGAGTGCTTTTTGAAGCTATTCAGAAGAAAACCAACTCATTTAACTGTTTCCCCTGCCATGGGCAGTGACTACTCAGGACCAGCTGGAGGATGGACAGGGTTGTCCCTTGCCCTGTCCACATGCTACACCATGAACTCCAAGCCTGCAAAGGCACTGCTGAGACAAGGAGCCTGATGAGAGCAGAGGTTGTGCTGGCTTGGGGAATGTGATCCCTGCAGAAGAGCATTAACACCTCTGGCCATGCTGTGAGCTGTGTTTGCCCAGGTGAGAGCCTGTCCTCAGCCCAGGCTGGCAGAAGGGAACAGCCCTGGCTACACTCATCCCTGCTCCAGGCAGCATCCCTCACTCCCTATGACGGGGATGAGCTGAGGGTGAAATTTTCAGTTTGCTGTGTCTGCTTTGGGATTCAGAGCAAAGCAGTGTCCAAAGGTGATGCTCATCTCTCTATTGCAATTAACAAAATCCACTGCTATTTATTTTTTAAGCACAAAAGTTGAAACAAAAGCCCATGGATGCTCATTGTGGCTGGCAGGGAGCTCAGGTTGGGATCTTCTCAGCTCTGTGGACGCCACAAGATGAGGGTGTGAACTGGTGTCCAAAGGGAGCTGCTCCCCAGCCCCCTCCACTCCCTGCTTTGTGTGCTGAGAGGAGATTAGCACCCTCAGAGTCCTTGTCACACCGTGGGACAGCCAGGCACACCCCAGCCCTGACTCAGCCCAGCATGTCCTGACTGGGACCATGAAAACAAATCCATCTGAGCAGCACAGTCTGCCTGAACCCCTGGGAGAGAGGAATCAAGTCTAATGGCATCAAACAACCCCAAGCCCTCTCACTCCAAACAGTGGGATCACCTTGGGAACCCCCAAACAGTGCAGGAAAAACAAGGGTATTTTGATCTGCACACACGGATCCTCTGAGGAAAGATGTACAAATAGAGAAAAGGGGAAAAAAAAAACCAACAGTGAGATAATGTTCTTTGAAACTTTTGTAAAGTATAAAGTGCATCAGAGAGCACAGGTTCCAGGTCTGATTACTCCTAATTCACAGAAATGTGCAAACATGGGGACACACATATTATGTTGATAATAAAATATACATATCTGCAGCTGGGACCTAAAGCAGAACTAAAACATACTGAAAATACTCAAATCTTTTCCCTCCTGTGTACTTTAGCTGTTCAGAGGGATTTTTTCCCCCCCCACTCAAAATTGAAATGAAGGGAAAAAAAACCCACTTCTAGGATTAGATCCTAGAAAAACAGATTCCAGCTGGGAGCCCAAACACCTGCAGAGAAGTATTTATAAATGAAAGGACTGACATGACTTTAAATACAGTGTCGTCAGAAACTTAATTATACAGCAGCAAGTCTCTAATTGGAAGTCACAGAGCAATATATTGGCTTTGTCATGTGATGTGACACTCTCCAAAGTGCTTTCCCAGAGTTGTTTGTGTTATCTGTCTCGGGTTTGAACAGCAGTGTTTGTTTGCAGGCTGCCGTGGGATTAGCCCTATTTATCTTTTGGGGCTTTGTTTCCTTGAACACAGACTGAATCCACATGGATTTGTTTCAGTGCTCCAGGAAATCCTTGGCTTTGCTTTACCCAGCCCAGAGGCAGCTTTGTGCTGACCAGAGCTGAGTGTCTTGGGCACCCAAAAACCCCACCTTGCTGTGTATCCCACCAGCAAGAGGAGGTCAAAAAGACCACCTACCTGTGATATTTGACTTGAAAGTTCTAAAACCTGTGAAGTTTCATGCTGAAACACTAATTTCTGTAATTACATTTTTACAGAATAATTTATTTTAATGTGCTATTATTTCAAACTGAAAAGAAGTACTTCTAGAGGAAAAATCCCAAAAGAAATTACTGTCCATCCTCAGTGCCCTCCACATGGTTTTCATTTCACATTTTCATTTGAAGGAGTTTTGTAGATAGTTATGCAACACCCTTCTCCTCCTTTGGACTCTGTCTTGGCTCCTGATCTCTGTCTAAAAATACAGACAGTTATTTCAGTTTCCAAATTTAATTCCTGCTTTAAACAGTGCATATGATTTAAACATCAGTCAAGTTCCACCAACTTGTGTTTTCTTAATCCAGGCATCCTTCTGGTGTCCCTGACAAGTAGATACAAATATTCCAGATGGGGAGTCTCACATTTGAAAATAGTTTATTGCATTCCTCATCTCTGCCTCAGTCACACCATATGTCTCTTCAGGGCCTCCCAATTCTCACAGAGTCACAGAGTGATTTGGGTTGGAGGGGACCTTAAAATTCATCTCATTCCAGCCCACTGTCACCTTGATAGGGCAGGGACACCTCCCACTATCCCAGATTGCTCCAAGCCCTGTCCAACCTGGCCTTGGACACTTCCAGATATCCAGGGACAGCCACAATCTCTCTGCTGGGCAACAACTAATCAAAGGACAGCCAAAATAACACCAATCACAGCTATGGTTTTCTTGCATCACATCCTCTGATTGCTCAGCCTGAACCATCTCCTGCCTGGGAAGCTGTCCCACTGTTTCCCCTCCCATTTTCCCACCCTTCCCCTCCCCATTTGCTCACACCCCTGCAGAAATGCCACACAACCTCCCCAGTCAGGATCCAGCTGTGCTAGCCTAGCCCCCACTATTCCCCTAACACCTGGAGGTTGGTGTCTGCAACACCAAATCTGAAACAGGAGATTACAGAACTGTAATTACTTGAGCTGGAAGCTTCCAGCCCAACTGATTTGTCCTGTCATTTAAAAATCTACTTGTTTCCAAACACAGTCGGCAGAGATACAAACACACAACCCTCTGGCAGGGGTCCAGGCAGAGCTGAGGATGCTGTGCTGCTCACAGCATCACAAGTGAGATTTTCCAGGGCTAAAAAAAGATAACAGTGAAATTGATATTACGTTTTAACCTAGGGGTCATGAAAAGACGAGACAATATATTCACTCCACTTCAGATAGCCTGAAGGAATGTTACCTTTTCCCTATCATTTATAACCCAGAGTGCTGAAATGAGCACCAAATCCAATTACGGTGTATTTTTATTTACCTAATCTACCAGCAGATGGCCTTTAATTTTAAATTTTCTTAATTTTGGAGATCTGTTCAGGCAGAACTGGCAGCACAACTCACGTCCCCCTCCCTGCAGGGAAGGGTTTAATGACAGCCCCATGCAAGCTGCCACTTGGTTATTGCCTTCCTGGGCCTCTGCTCATCAGACCCTTCCCTTGTAATTAGATACATATATTTTCTTTGTCTTCCTATTGGATTATGAGGCATTTAAGGCAGGTATCATCTTTTTGAGCTATGACTGTGCAGTATCGAACACAAGCAGAGGCTAACCCTTAGCTGGAGCTCCTAATCACCACAGTAATGAAAATATTTCCTTTTCAAATGTAAATTGAAGACTCAGTTCTCAAATACCTGGGATAACCAAGGGATAAATACCTCAAGGATAGCAAAAATTGAGTTTAAAAGGCATGTAATTTAAGCTGAACACAATATTCTTTTATAATTTATGTATAAAATTAAATCATTGAATGAAGCCATGCTCCTTTGTGGTGTCAGTTTTACTGACCACGTGCCCATGCATGCTCAAGCTCATGGATCCAACTGAAAACATCTCCTTTTGTTTCCTTTTTTACAATTCTTTAGGAGCATTTCTGGATGGGATCCCCTGCCTTTCTCCAAGAGAGACCACTCAGTGCAGCCAAGGGTGGGTCAGAAACATCTCATCTCTCAGCTGCAGCATCTTCCAGCAGCTCAAGCCACCCATAACACTGTAGTCTGTATGGAATCAGTGAGGTTGGAAAAGAACTTCAGGATGAAGTGAGATCTCCAGACTGGCAATAAATACCTTTCCCACTACCAACACTGCTGTGAGCCCAGGCTGGCTCTGACAGCCACTGGTGGGGGGACACTCACCATCCAACCTGTTCACAGAGCCCAGGAGCTGCCCTGCTGCACTGCAGGGGATGAGAAAATCCATCCTTTTCCCTTCTCCCATGCCCAGTGGAGCCCATTTGAAATGAATAACCTTCACAGGTAAAACACACATACCTCAAAAATCCCTAATTTGCATAAACCTGTGTTTTTGCAAACCACAAAATCTAATATAAATTACTCAGAGACACTGTCCCTTTTCCTCATCTTTTGGCAGAGCAAAACATGATTTACATTCTGTTTGTGGGTGAATCAAGTGAAATGCTTAATTATAAATAGCACTTATAAATATAATCCTTTCAGCTGGAATATTTGTATAGTGAAAATGAGCAAGACCTTAATAATTATTTCAGTTACAAAACTTAATTAGGCCTGTTCCTCATTCTGGCTCAGGCCCTGTGCAATGATTTGGTGTAAATTTGTATTTACTCAATAGGGCCATGAGCCACTGGAGAACAAACCATGAGTAGGTGTGACACCTCCAAACTCCACTGGCTGCAGTGGTGCTGGCACCAGCTGAGCATCTATCCCCAACTAGATACGAGTGGTCCCTAGCAAATATGAAAATTAGACCCATTAGTTTTATTTATGGAGAGCTAAAATACACACATTGTAAAGCCAAGTCTGCATTCAGCAGATGAAATATGTGTGTAACTTGCCACCAAGCTTATGGAAAGGTGGAGGAGAATGTTTATCAGTGTTGATAGGATTTTTTCCTCCAAATACGTTTACTAGGATAGAGGATCTTCTACAGGCAATAGCATATGAGATACTAATTTTATGCTTGGTCTAATTGCTTGGACCTCCTGAGAAGCTACCAAGTTGGAAAGCACTAACTGATCAATCAAGCTGCATTCTTGAGGCCACCAAAACCTGCTAGATGGCAGGCAGCTGAACACCACACAGCCACTCACTGACTCGTCTCCTCCACAGTGGGACGGGGGAATCACCAAAAAACCCCACAAAACTAAAGCACACACACACACAAAAAAAAAACCCCACAGAACACCAAAAACAAAAATACCAACCACAAAAAACATATCCCACAACAACCAAAAAAATCCAGTAGTGGTGGAAGATAGCCAAGACAAGAAACATAGGCTACAGCTATGTAACTCAACTGGCCTGGGATTACAAACAGGTTTGCATCCTCCTGGCAACAAGTGCTGCCCTAACCTTATCAAGTCAGGGAGAACAACACCCTAAAGGCTCCTCTGCATGGCTTAACCATGAGCAGAAGGGAGAATCCCAACCCTGACAACATTAATAAAATACAGGATTAACTCCCCCAGTCAATGCCTTGGGAACCTCTTCCTTGATTTTAAAGGGAAGTATATTAGACTCATACATTGGTGTACAGATGTTTGTACTGTGCTAAAATCATAACATATTAATCAGGAAGTGAAAGAATGTTTAAGATACACAGAATCAGGTGTACCTCATGATTTCACAAGATCCAAGACCACTTAAACCAAAGCCAAAACACAGCCAACATCTACAGCAACACAAATTAACTCTGGGTCAGCTCCTGGCTCAGATGCACCAACACACTTCTCTAATCAAAGAGGGGTTTTCCCCAAAAAGCATCCAGCAGTACCTTTGTTCAGATTTTTGCCTTCAGCCCTTGGTGGAAAAGGAATGATGTACTACCTTAAAGCCAGCCACCAAACTGAGACTCATGAAGGGAAATGGATATTAGGGCTTGGGAGCTTTGTTGAAGCAGGGACTAATACCTGTCAGCTTGGACAAGCTTTAAACACTTCATAAGAGCACCCAGCAGCTTCAGATACAGATTTCTGTGTTGGAAAACAGAAAGTACTGGAGGCAAATACTATTAAAAAAAAAAAAAAGTTTCTGTTCACTAAACCAATATATTTGTTAAACAGCCAGATAAGGACAGTAAAGGTAAACAAACAGAGAGACATTTTGATGTGCCGATTTGTAAGGTAGGAAAAATCTACCATGTAGTGATTACACAGTTGGTTAATTTTAGGGAGAAACTTCGTCTTTTTATTAAGAAAAAGGAATGCAATTATAACTTTGACATGAAACAATTTATCCCATACTGGGTATTTCTTTCTGTTTGTTGGTTTAATGCCTCAAAATTATTTATCTTATTATTTATCTCTGTGTTTATTTTTGAAGAACATCTTTTTGTGCCTTCAAGCCACTTTACTCATTAGTTCTCTGGAGTTCATGTCCTATTTCATTATGTTTTAATCTTTACAGTTGTTAATTTGCATTTCATTTCCTGTTGTAGCACAAAAAAAAAATTACTGACAAAAAAGTTATTGTAAATATTAATACAAGTCAACTGATAATCATCCGAGAAAGCATTTTGCAGCAATAGCAATTACCCACATTTGAGGAAGAAAGGAGCAATTCAAGGAGCTGCAGAGACAAAGCACTTCAAGTTGAGGGCACAGCACCTGCTTAAAAAGGGGACCAGGCCATCACAGAACAGCACTGACAATTAACAACAACTTCTGTAAAGAGAAACGGCCTGGAGCAAAAGCAAGACCTGTTGGGTAACCAGGTGTCTGAAGCACATCAGGAGTTGGGCTACATCCTCTCCACAGCATCTGACAGGTGCAAGCAGCTGCTGAACTAATACCATGGCCATGGCACTGACTTACAAAAGTTTGGAAAACAGTAAGCAGAGCCAAAAAAATCCTGCACCAGAAAAACCAACAAACCAGGTAGGTCCAGCTTCCCTCTCCACACACCTTGGCTCCTGGCATTGCACCACAGCAACTTCAGTTTTCACTTCAGGAGAGACGAGAGACACACTCAGCTCAGAACAAAAAAAATCCTTTCACCTTACTCAGATGTGGGCCATCATTCTGCAGGCTTTGGGCTTTGCTTTTGCTTCTCCCAGCCGGTTCCCCACCACGCTGCTCTGCAGGGGCAGTTCAGCCACCAGCAGGAACACATCTTCCCCATCTCCAAACCAGGTGCCTTGGCACCAGGGGATCATGTGGTTCTGGAGGTGGATAATTATCTCGTTAGATAAATTAAAGGCAGGAGTGTAAATACACCTTACTTTTAACAGAAGAAAGCACTTAGTGACTCCAAGTGTGTGAGCTGAGCCCCAGCTCTGCCTGGCTCCATCATTAACCTCCTGCAGGCACTGCAGAGGAGTTAGAAGGGAAGAGGGCAGCAGGAGCTGCTCATTAAAAAACCTCCACAAAAGAGAAAAGGAAAGCCGTTTGAACTTGCCCCTTGTAACTTTGCTTGTTGGCCTCAGACAAAGGCCCTGGTTTATCCCACAGAGAGCCCCATAAACTGTATTTCCTGGCTTGGCTGTGGTTCCATGTCCGCAGCACGCGGCGATGGTATCAGTAAAGAAACAGCCACGTGGAGTGGCAACAGCTGGGTTTTGAACAGAGCCTTATAAAAGCTCAGTCCAGGCTTTCAGCTGCCCAGGATTTGCAAGAGGATTGCCTCTAATTCCTTACACTTGTGACTTTGTAAAAGCTCCAGCAACTTGCACAAAATTGCCCATCTAGAGCCATTTCTCCAAGCAGCCACAGCTCCTGTCCATCTGTCACAGCAACCTGCCCTCCCAGACACGCTGCCTGCAGGCAAAGTGTGACAGCTAGATGGGTTTAACACTCATAAAAAAATAAATGAGCCTCTTTTCTTTATTGTTTTCCTCTCCAGTTTCTCAGCTTTTCTGTGTTTCCACAACTGCTTTGGTAGGGACCAGCACCATCCCCCCACACTCACACAGGCCAGGGGAGCTCTGCAGCCACTGAGCAAAGGAGCTGATCAGGACAAAATGTCCCTGCCAAACTTCTGAGGATCTTATAGGATCGATCCTTGCAATAAAAAATTAAGAGCTTAAACCTGGAAAAATAGAGCCTTTCTTGATGAGACATCTGAGATAATTTGCTTTAATCATTAACTCAGAAAAGCCTTGGAGGTGACCTTTTGATAAGCATAGTCCTCACAGCGTTCCCTGTTGCCTGAATAAGGAACCATTTCACAGGGGTGTCAACCTCAAACTCATTCTGTTCATATCCCACACACCATGACTGGGAGAATAAGAGAAGGTGGAAGTGGGCAAGGAAAAAGTCCTGATGTCCTGCAAAGCCACAGAGAAGGACAGAACTAGTGTGCTCTGCCAGTGGTGCAATTTCCCATGGAACTGAGAAAAACAGTTCTTGCCCAACAGGGACAAGAGCAACCTCCCATCAGAAAAACCCACTGTATCTTTAGAGGAATAATGATTGACAGCCACACAGGAAAAGCTGGTACTGATGAATTCAAATAATGAAGCACCCAGAAATTAACTGGAATTTTGCAGGTGCCAATTTCCTGCTGAGCAAAGGCAGTCTCACATCTGCCAGCTTCCTACAGATAATACTCCCTCCCTCCAAAACAGGATCTGTACCCAGCACATCTTCAGGTGATCTGGCTTCCCCCAGTGCTTGTCCAGTGCTACAGCCTGTCCCAAGGGTTGTCACCCAGCTTCATTTCTACCAGCCTTGTCATGGGAAGAGTCTCAACAGCTTTAATGAATTTCCACATCCTTTAAAACAAATTCTCCTCTTTCCAGAGGAACTGGACAAATTCTCCTCTTACTGGGCTAAGTGTAGAGCAGCTACTTTAGAGTCACTTGAGTTTTGCTGTGGTTTAGAGTGATGTAGCTGGAAGCTACAGGCTTTAGCTGGCAGATAAAGTTTGGCAGAGCTGTCCCAGATTCTGCAGCAGCTGCCCTGATTCACATAGGAGAAAAACACACAAGAAAAGTCGAATCTAAAAGGTAAATGTATCAAACAAGATGAAATAAGAACTAAACAGAAGCATCCATCCAAGGTTTAGGCAGCAAATAGTCCCAGCCCTGCTTTATGATCTCTGATCCAAGATGTGTTAATTCCTCTTCTCCCCCTTCCCAAGCTCATTCAAGAACATCTGGCACAAGGGACAATGCAGTAGTGCCACACAGACACAACATTGAGTGGAAGCCAAGGCCCTTCCCTGACCAGCTTAAATGTTAAGCAAATGCACAATATGCATCTTAATCACCCTCCTTTTTTCTTTCTTCCTGCCTTCCTCTCTTTTTTCCTCCCTATTCAGTCTATTTCCATGGATCCTGAAAACCTTGGAAACAGCTTGGGTTTTTAAGCTGCTGACACCAGTCCCAATCCTTCTTACCCCCATCCTTCCTTTGTTTCCTGCTGGACTTAAATCCATCCCTGGCTGGCTGTTGTCATTTGTCTTGTTGTTGACTGCAGGCTCTCCAAGACAACTTTCCTGACCTTGTACTGGGCTTAGTGAGGTCCTGGATCATGACCAGGGCTTGAAACAATATGGGAATCTCAACTAGAATAGATTTCTGCAGTCACAATTTTGGTGACAAAAAGCACCTATTTTGTCATCACCATGAAATTCTCCTTTTTCACTCCTTGCTGCCATGATACCCTCACAGTGCAGAATTATACCACAGCAGTGGTTTTCTTGACTCAGGGTTAAACTCTAAGTGGTGAAGAAAGATGAATTCCTTTTGAACCTTCTTCCCTCTCAGCTGGTGGAATGATGTCCATGATCCTCAGCAGATGGTGTGGTCACTGAGGTTGGTAGGAAGCAGCTGCAGTCCCTCCCCATCAATAACAGTCAAGCACATGGCTTGACTTTGGCTCCCGAAACCATCATTAGTAATGATCCATCAAAAAGTTTTTGATGAGTGAATGATAAAAGTAAACAGGACATGGTAATAATCAGGCTTTATTTATAGCCAGGTAAAACACTGCTGTTGTCAATTTTACAAAGTGACTTTGAAGGAACTTTTTAAAGGGGATATTGAGAATGTTTCCCCCCCCCACCTGCAAACAACCGTAACCATTATTGATAGCATTTCTAGAATGGCAGGTACAGAGAAACAGAGACTGTTATTTTGTGTCAAAATTGGTTTATGGTGCCATATTTTTTCCTTGTTTAAGGCAGCACCACTCATTCACAACATTAAACAATGTGATTTATGGACTTTAGCAGAGCTTACTACATTTAAATGTTTTAGGCATTTCATTTTTACAACATACCTTGTTCCAATATAATCAATGTGCTTTTTTCTCGGGCTGTGATAGGAATGCAGTTTGTGTTTTATAGCAAAATCAATATAAGAATTAATGGGTGACGAACAAAGTAAATTGTAAAAAGTGCAGCGAGGTTGTGAGATCTCTTTCGCTGTATTGATTCCATTAGCATGAGGTTGCCCAGTTGTACAGAGTTTCATATTTGATAAGCAAGCAGCAGACCTCATATTCTGTGGAAGACAAAATGGGCAAAGTTCAGCGCTGGAATAACTGTGCCAAAGTCATTGAGGTTAAAGCAAGAATGGAGACAAGCCAAGGTGGCTGCTGAAACACAATGAACTTCAGAGGCAGCAGCCGTAAACATCAGATGGTCACAAACGGTGCCACTGACTTTTATTAAAGGCTGTGATACTTGAGAGATGACATTCTTGGCTGTTTTATGCTGCTGGGTTATATGTCTTTTAATTAATTCCAAAAAATGATGAGAGGAGAATGCTACTCACAAGTTTTTCTTGCTAGTAGATGAAAAGCAACATTTTTTTTAAAATGCATGCAACCCAGATTTCTTGTTAGAGACATAAGCAGGGTGGAGCTGTAGCAAGCTACAAGCAATGTCATCTGGAACAGATTTTTTCTTTCTTCTGACATCTTTTCACCCCTGAATTTTACTTTTACTCTTGACAAGGGTACGTGTGCTAGGGACTGGAAAGGCCTCCTTTGAAATATCTCTGGAGTCTGTCTCCCCACTGGGGACCCATAGCAAAGCTCATTCCATGCTTTCCCATGAGCCAGGAGAGAGAAAGCATCGCAGCCCCTTGTATCTGGGTGTTCCCATGAGCAGAGCAGCAGCACCCACGGCACAAGGGATGCCAAGCAAGGGATGTGTTCCCAGCCCCATCCCTCCTTAGGGTCCCTCTTTCCCTCTGCTCTCCATCACCAGCAGCACAAGCATGCTCCTCCCAGGGCTTCCCCCCAGTGCAACACAGTCTGCCCCTGCGGTATTCATGCACTCAGGTTTATGGAAAACTAACAGATTGGGATCAGACATCTTTGCAGGTGTCCAGCTGTCCTGGTTTCAGCTGGAGGAAAATTACCTCGATCCCAGCCAGGACCAGGACACCAGTTAACTCTGATTATTACTTCGCGCCCCGACTCGTATTTCTGTTTCACAATCTGTATCAACAAATTGCAAGGGTGCCCTTCCACCCTGAAAAGCATCTATAATCATTCTTATTCCAAATAACAGATTAGATGCATCTGTTCATGTTGCTACATTACTTTTCAAAGCTGTGACCAAACAAAGCAATTACTGTTCAAATCAGACTCTGGGTATTTTCCATAACCAACAGTAAAGCATTCTGGGGTGCTCTAGCATCTGTTCCTATTCTCATCCTCTCCCTTTCCTTTGGGAACACCTTTTTCATTTCCATAACCATCAACAGGTTTTAACTGAGCCCAGTAAACAGGTCCAAGAATGGTAGCCATGACAAATATTTTCTGCATGAATGTTATCCTCCAAATGTTGAAAATCATCCTTACATGGCACCTTTTGTTCGCTCTTTGTTGTGAAAGTCTGAAAGTTTATTGCTCTTCAGGATGTACTTGGAGCAAAATAATTTAATTATATTCTATTTCAAAACAAATTGTTGATACAGACTCGAAGTGTCAGTAATTAGATAATTTCACAGTGCACATTCCATTATTACTGCCATGCCTAATGACTGTTTATTTGAAGAGTCCTTCCAGCACTGCAGCTACCCCAGTACTAAATAGAATAATAGATGGTGTGATTGGGAAGGTTCACCCATTGCTCTCATATTTAAAGTAATGAGCTCTCCTACTCAAATGTGGAGATTTAGATGTCAAGGAATAAAATGCTGGCCTTAATGGAATTGGTAATAAAATACTCATTGGCTTCCCAGGGCTTAAATATAATCAGTTCCTTGCAAGTAAAGATGATTGGTGACATAAATTAAATATTAAATAAACAATTATTATGATCTCTACCCTGACTTTGAGAGTCAAGAGGGCTAATGTAGGAAGACCCTGTTTATTCACTCATGGACCCCTTAACCCAATTAAAAGCAGTTCTACACACACCAAATCTACATAACAGCTCCTATCAAAAAGCTTAAACCAACACCCTCAGATCTCTGTGAGTCCTGTTCATTCTCACGTGGCTGGAGATGGGGATGAGGTCCCTCAGCAGGGGATGGGAGCAGAAATTGGGATGGGAGTAGAAGTCTTCAACCACATCCACCACATCTTCCACCAGTTCCGGCGCTGGCAGGGAGAGGATAAACCCTGGCACTGCCACAGGAAGAGTGCTGATATCCCAACACAGCCTTCTGCTAAGGGTGCAGAGGGGCTGGGAAGGGAGTCCATTCCCTCTTCTTGCTCTGGGGCTTCCTACCTACTGCAGTGCTAAACTCCCTGAGATTTTGTGTCATTATGCCATGAACTTCCTCTGGGCCATTTCTGGAGCAAAGCATAGAAAATTTCTAATTTCTCATTTAACAGAAGTTGTATTTTTAAGATTTTTCATTTTCTGATTTGCTTTTTTTAAAACAACAAGATATGCAGATAACAGATTTTTTTTTAATTTTTCTATTAAAGTACTGCATAACTAACCACCTATATTTTTGTTATATCTGATTTTGGTTCCTTTTCAAGTTGTTGATTTTAAATACACCGAGCACTGCTTAAACCACACACATCCAAGCGCAGTGATTGCCAATCGCATGGCAAAGCATCTTACAAGTCTCATGTTATTCAACAAGACATGGACTAAATTTAAGCTCACTTAGCAAGGCTGCTTTGAGGAAGCACCAGCTGAAGTATCTGTCAGCATGTGGTGATCTCAGCCCTGAGCAGCTGGAACTTTCAAAGGAAAGCACAAGCATCATTACAGGCTGATATTAAAGATGGTTTATTTTCAACAGCCTTAGCTTAGCAAAGCGTTGGGTAAATAGAATTATCTACTTTTAAAAAGGCCCTGTTCTATTGCTGAAGTGGTGCACTAGATCTGGAAATGAGAGGGAGCTCCATAAAATGCTTTTATTTTAGTCCACTTACCCCAGTGGAGTAGGAGCCAAGGTCTTTATTATAATAGAGTGATTCAAGAAATGTGTTACTGTTTATTAAGAGTGAGATGTCTTTAATGACCACAAAGAAACACAGGCAAGGAAAACACACTCTCCATTTTCAGACATAGTTCCTCAAAATGCCTTGGGAGATGTTTATGCCCTACATGCCAAGATTTATCCTTTTTAATTTAACTTAGGCATTCGTTTGAGCAAGAGAGGTAACTTGCCTATATTTCTGGTCAGCAAAATAATCTAATGCCAGGTTCTAGTGACACAAGGGATAGAGGCTCAATTTCCCAATGCAGGGACAACCACTCTCCCAACATGACCTAAGCATCACAACATGTTCAGAATTGCCCTTCAATTTCTGAAAATTCAGTATTTTCAGTGGCTTTTGGATTCGTTTTGGTTTGCTGCATTTGCTGCAGCCAGCCCCTTAGATGCCAGCTAATAACCTACATATTATCAGCAAAAATGCATAATAACCAAATTTGCCCTGGTTTTACCTGAGCCAAATTTTTCTTCACCACTTATTGGTGCAGTGCTTCCAGAGATTTAATATCTCTGAGCCTTCATCTCGTGATCAAATTAGGGTGAGGCTGGTCAATGGATTCAAAAGACCTGGGGCAGGAGGTGAAGGAAGGTAGAAAACACACTCTCATAGCTCTCATTTACATTAAAAAAATAGGCCTGCAAGGAAAAAGGAATCAAAATATAAAATATACATAAGAAGGTTACAATAACAGCTATCTCAATATGCAGGATGTCTCTGCAGCCTCTTTTTCCCTTAAAGTGAGTAAAGAAACTGTCAGATAATGACCAAATAAATCAGTCAGTATTATCAGCCACGGCTGCTGCCCGTGCCTGTGAAGTGCAGCATAAGCTCTGCTCCAAGACTTAGGAAGCACTCCAAAATTCAGATTGTTCTCCACGAGGCATGCTGAGATCTGGATATCATATTTCACTTTTTAATTAAAATATATTTTTCACTCCCGATCTACAGAAGGAAAAACAACATAAAAGTAATTGAGACTTCACATTTCACATGTCAAATCATGATAGCTTTTCTTATTCACTGGCATGCCAAATAAGTACTTATAGCAAGATTCACCATCAAAAGCAAGCACCCTCCTTTCCAAGGATGACGGAATCAGGCTTAGATAAAATAGGAACCAGCTCATGCTCAAAATGAATCCTGGTGTCAGGCTGCTGCACCTTTGCAAAGTCCTTCATCTCTCTAAAACCTGCCATACTTCATTATAATATATGGGGAAATGCACCAGCTTCTCCAGGCATTTCACAAAAATTACCTACCAAAGCAGACAGTATTCAGAAATTAATGCCTTTAGTACCCATGAGCAGGACTGAGCCATATATTGCAGGCTGTAATTTCAAGGTCTCATTTATCCCTCCCTGGTATCAAGTATTTTGTTGTAGCCTTTTTGTGGAAAGCTTTTATTTCTAGGGCTTCTCTGCCACTAATACACCGTTAAAAGGAAAAGCATAAAAAGGAAAGAAAAGAAAATAATTTCCTGCACTTGAAAGGCACTGCAGGTCAGAAGGGATATGAAGCCACAGGCAGAGAGAGCTGGGATTTTTCAGCCTGGAGAAGAGACGGATCCAAGGAGATCTGAGAGCTCTTTCCAGGGTCCCAGAGAGCTGGAGAAGGACTTTACACCAGGGTCTGGAGTGACAGGACATGGGACAATGGCTTCACACTGACACAGGCCAGGATTAGATTGGGTATTACAAAGAAATTCTTCACTGTGGGGCCCTGGCACAGGGTGCCCAGAGAAGCTGTGGCTGCCCCAAAACTGGAAGTGTCCAAGGCCAGGCTGGATGACATTGAGTAACCTGGGATAGTGGAAGGTGTCCCTGTCCTTGGCAGAGAGGTGGAACTAGATGAGATGTTCTTTAAGGTCCTTTTCAACCCAAGCCATTCTGTGATGACCTTTCAGCAATGATGCAGAGCTGAGAGGGTCTGACAGCACAGGGACTGCTCCTGCAGCACAGGAGGGGTGTGGCCCTCAAAGGGATGGATTTCACAGGGGTCTAGCCTGAAAATAAGCTTTCTTTTTATACACACAAACATAAACAGCATTCAAAATGAAGGTTCAACATGCGTGTTTATTCTTATGGGGATTTTTAACAACCCTTCTAGTGCTGGGGGTGGGAACTCCCTGCCCTGGGATAGTAAATTCTCCTAAACCAGTAAGTGCAAAACTTACTATAATTTAAAATGTACCTGCCTCTGCCATGATGCCTTGTCAACTGCAGAGGTAATTTGGCAATATATTCTATGCAAACTTAGAAAATACGGGACTGAATGGTGCAGAAATAATGATTAGTGTAGTAAGATTTGGAAGAAACCCGAGATCACTGTTGAGGAATGCTGAATTTGCCCATTACCTCAGCTTAATGGAGCGCTTTCAAGTCTAAACAATTAATTTTCTGGAGATTTTCCACAGCTTCCTGAAGATCAGAGCATGATCACAAACTCCCAACACCAAACCAATTTCCTCTCTGCAACAGCTTTTCAATTAGTCTAGGTAGAGTAAGTGTAGAAAATACAGCACTTAGTCTATATACCTTTACAAAACTTTCCAAAAGCAAATAACTGGTGTCAAGGCTAGATAAATCATAAAGGAGAGTTATTGTACTGGATCTAAGACATTAGAAACCTTTTCAATTACTGACATTTAATTTCCTTATTATTTTCATTTGTTAGTTCCACCTCATTTTGGATCTATTCTTTTATTTCACCATTAAATCTGTTTAGTTCAGAGCCATGATCAGATCACGTTTAAGGTCTGTGGATAGCCCAGACATCAGACACAAAAGACAGGTGATTAGAAACCCCACACTTAGCATGCTCTGTCTCATATCTTCTGAAAGGTTGTTACCATAAATGCAAAACCAATGTGGCCTGACACTGGTGAAAGTTGGAAGAGTAGGAGACATAAAATGCATGAGTTATTTTTTACATTAGGTAGCAAACTGAGTTCTTCTTTAACCACTTAATTACCTTTGCCTGTCAGGAAAAAACATTGCGATGAAAATTAGTATTATCTTTATTATGGATGTGTCCCTGAAGATGCTGATGCACTGACATATCTCCATGTACGAGGCCTGCAAGCAATGAAATAATTCTACCTTGTGAGCAGATGCAAAGGTTTTGCACTATCACCAAGGATTTATTACGTAGTTTAATGGTCGTTACTTAGCATCATCTGCTCTTTTTATATATTCTCTATCAGCATACCCATTTTCGTCTTTCAGCCTTATTATCTTATGTATATGAACAAAGAATATGTGATGGGTAGTGGGAATTTAAACCAGACCTAAGTGGCCAAAGGCAAGTCAAGCTCAGTTTCCCTGAGCTCAGGTAGAACAGACTCAGCATAAGGAGTACTGTGTGCAGGACAATGTGAGCACAGTGCCCAAGGGAAGGACAGCCTGACACTTACAGCAGGATATCTGCCTTGCTTCACCCATTTGTGGACACTTTCAGACACCTACATGATTTTTGCAGCACCTCAGGTCTCCACCCAGTGAACAAGGACATTCTGTAGAATTGTTTGGGTTGGAAAGGACCTTAAAGCCCAGCTTGTCCCACCCCTCCTCCACCAAGGGCAGGACACCTTCCCCATGACCATGTAAGCCCCATTTAGCCTGGCCTTGAGCACTTCCAGGGATGAGGCACCCACAGCTTCTTTGGGCAACTGTGCCAGGGCCTTACTACCTTCACAGGGAAGAATTTTTTCCTAACATCCAGTTTAAGTCTCTTCTCTTTCAGCTGTGCACCTCTCTCCTTTCCTGGAGGCTCCACACTCCAGAGCTGATGCTGCCAGACAGGAGTATGAGGTGGACAAAAATTAAAATCTCCTTACTGCTGCTGAGACTGCAGGTCCCTCTGTGGAGAGTTGGGTATGGCATGTGGGACATCTGCCCCAAAAAGCCTGTTTGCTCCAGCACCAAGATAAAGAAATGGTCAGAACCATCTCTGGTACTGTCTGCTGCCATGGGACATAGAATAAATCATTAATATCTCAAAGGAGCAGAATATGTATTGCAGTATTAGCAGCTACCTGTACACACACAATATTTTCCCTCTCAGTACTAGTTTTTCCAGAAATCCCCTCCATCTAAACACTCTGAAGTTAGTTCTAAAAGATTTGTTTCATTTTTCAATAAATTTCCAGCCCCTGCTCCAGATGGACTGTAATTTTTCCTTTGTGCAGGTCACAAGCACAAAGAAGATTCTGACAGACTTTTCAAAAAAATTTTGAGATTTAGGGCAGCAGAAATAAAGACTCATTGTGAATTCTCTATTATATCACCAGGAGAGGTGAAATACAGAGAAAAGCTGTTGGACAGAGACCTCTCCAAGTGCAGATCTCCCAAGTGCACAGGAGATCTTACCATGATTTCAGGCTCAGGTCCTCCAAGTTCTGACCCAGACCCTTCCTGCACTCCCTAAAGGCATCTAAAATCCGACTTTGAATCCCACAGGGAGCAGCAATAGCCCTTCAGTGGTGCAGCCTAAGTGCCTTTACATTACCCTTCCTCTAAAAAATACATGGCTGGGAACAGGACACCTCTTCCTTTTGCAATCCATTTGAATTCTTGAAACAGATGCTGCTGTGGAAAGGCAAACACAACCTCAGTTACCTGTGATGGCATTTCCCTATTGCTTTTAGGATCCCTGTAGCCTCCACATTTGGTTCTTATCACCAGGTTATGACCTGGTTGTTTCCCTGGCTCTGCCAGGTATCCTCCTCTCCAAAACCTGCAGGGACAGTCCCAGCTGAAGTTCAGCCTGTGACAACAAGTTCTTACACTGTGACCTGGGTCACTTTTGAGCCTATTGCATTAGAACTGAATTAAAAAGGGGAAAAAACAGAGATTAATCTGAAATAAAAGCATAACTAAATGATGTGTGAAAACTAAATTGCCATATCACAGCTTAGTGCCCAGCCCAGATCTGGGTATTATGGCACTTATGATACAACAAGCCATTGACTCATCAGCAGCAGGACAGTTAACTGCTCTGCTGACAAGCATAAATCTATTCCACCACTATTTTGTATTATTAATTAGGAGAGGGGGGAGCTGTATTTGTAGCATATATGAGTGGCTCATCTACTCCCTAATGTGAAAGGTTTTATTTGGCTTGAAAAATCATCTATTTAAATTGTGCATCAAGGTCATAACACATGGGTAGTTTCACTCACCGTGGCATTTTGATGGTGGCTCTGCAAGGTGGGAGCTCATATGCCATATCATTATTTCCCACACATCATCTGAAGAGGCAAATAAACTTTTGATTCATAATGGGAACACAATGGAAGCAAGCTGAAAGCCTGCCTCCAACAGCTTCAGTTAAAGGTATTAGGAGTTAAGGTACAAGATTGCAGAAGGATAACAACATAAATCTACCCAGACTCTACAGAAATATCTATCACTATTCCCCAATATTCCTACCTGTGTGTGGATCTGATCAATATTCAGTATCGCCTCCACTGTACCCAGAGGCTGTGCAATATGCTAAATTAGCTTTTTCTATTACCATATCAAAGGTATGCTTGAAATTGAACATCACTGTAATTTAGCTGAAATTACAGGCAGACCAGGTCTGTCTTGATCAGTTTGCAAACCCCTCTACATTAATCATATTAAAGACACTGCAGATGAACAAATCAGCAATGCAGGCAGAAAACTGCCTGCCTTGAAGAAAGTCCTCACATGCCCCTGACACTGGGAGGACTAAATGTCCTTGCAGATGGCTGTGGGCCATGCCAGCACCGTGGCAACCATGCTGGTCCCACTCCCAGTCTCCCATCACCCAGCAGTGTCCCACCATCCCCACATTTCCCATCACCAAACCCTCACCCAGACACCAAAGGCTGGTCACAGGTTCACTCACTCGGGATGTGTTGGCCCTATCTGAAAACACCATCATTTCCCTCAGGGTCAGCAATCCATCTTTCCAATACCTGCCCACAGCTGAAGGTGGTGGCACTGTGCAGGTGGCCTCAGCCATGCAGGGGCACTGGCGGGCTCAGGTCACACACTGGTGTCTCCAGCACAGTTTTAAGCAGCTGGAGGAGCAAGCACAGGAGATTCTCTGCATCCAGCTGAGCTCAAACAGCCCTTCCTGACCCCAACAGGTGTTTGGGTCCTCATTCTGCCCTTTTCTAAGAACAGGAACTCCTGCCTTTGGTTTCTCCAGCCTTTGCTGCCCACCTCCTGCTTGGCCTCAGGCATTTATTGTTCAGTAGAAATTTCTCTTTTTTCTTTCAGTGACTTCCTTTTGCTCGGGATCTCTCTGATTTTGACAATCTTCAAATTATGTCCTTAAAATAAACCTGACAATCAGCAATATATAAATTATAATTTCCTTCTCCACATGCTTCAACTATTATCTTAATCAAGCAATCATGTCACTTCACTTATAGCCCCCAATTATCCAAGTCGTGCCCTGTTTGTATTATATCATCCTTATCTGATGGTACACCAAACCATCTGCAAATCCTCAGGGCTAATGCAATCCTGACTCCTTACATATTTTCCAGTTCTTTGATGCTGCAAGAACTGATTTCTATGTAGAGCAATGACTATTAGGTGACATCCAGGTGATGAGAGGGCTTTTGTTAGATATCCACCATTTTATCTGACTTTTTAAATAAGACTTAACAGAAGGAAAGCATCACTCTGCTAAATACCAGTGACCCAGGGTAGCAGTTTATCTTAAAAGGAAACTCTAGAATCAAAAGGTCTTTGCTGGGATTACTTACAGAAATGAAGCTGGCAACAGTCACGTGGTTTTGGTGACATTTTAAAAGCAGAAATTCTCTGTGGAAAGGCCATACACTTGCCTGGGACATGATCCTCCAGCTCCTCAGTCCCCCTCCTCTTCATGGTCCTCAGCTTATCAAATTCCCCATGGGATGGACATGCATTTTCCTGGGACAAGGTCCTCAGGTCCTCCAGCTGAGCTCTCCAGTCACCTGAGCACCAGGAACAGAACACCTGATCAATGAAACACAGACTCCTAATTCTGCAATCACATCTGACCACTCAGACCTGTGACTTTTGCACACAATCTCTGCCTGGGAAGAACATTTCTAACGTGGGAATGCCCCATTTGTATGCTTGGAGCCAGCCTACCTGCTAACCCAACACCCAGCCTCCCTCCATGCATTATTAATGAGCAATATCAGTCTCCAGTTTGCAGTCAGCTAATTTGTTCTCACAGTCATGACTCCAAATATCACACAAGTAATTCATCAAGTTATTTTAACTGTAGTTAGATAAGCCTGTTAGCCATCATAAATTTAAATAAATTATCCTTTTCTTGGACATGGAGGTGCAAGAGGCAGAGCACCTTGGCTGGTGAGGTTTACCCCTCTGCATCTCTAGTGACATGTACAGTACTGGGTGACCTATATCTGTGAGGAAGTGTGCCCCAATGAGCCCCTCTCTGCTCTGCAGCAGGGAACAGGGGAGTCAGCCCTGGCCACTAGCCCTGGGCCACAAGCCCTGGCCCACCATGAGCACCTCAGATGGGAGGTTTCAGCTGTGAGACTTCAGTGTCCCAAATTTCTGGAGTTGAATGATGAACACACCCCAAAGATGGAGAGGCTTGGCTTGGTTCTACCCCTCAGGAGCTCTTGGTTTTCACTCAGATGCCTCATTTCATTTACTGAAGCCAAACACCTTCTTCCCTCACTTGCTCCACTCCTTTGAAAGAGTGATTTGACAGTAACTCAAGATTTCAGGTATACATCTCCCTTAGGCTTTGCATTGCAGGATCCCATTCAGTGCTTTGAAA
Source organism: Lichenostomus cassidix (assembly GCF_008360975.1). Classification (NCBI taxonomy): domain Eukaryota; kingdom Metazoa; phylum Chordata; class Aves; order Passeriformes; family Meliphagidae; genus Lichenostomus; species Lichenostomus cassidix. The sequence goes on from NC_139494.1 coordinate 8,942,487, forward strand.
GTCTTTCTCTCTCCCCTATCTTTGAGAAACAACAAGGTGTATCGATGCCAGAGCCCTGGGGCTACAAAGGGAGACATACAGCCAGGCAGTATCTGTCACTGTCACCACTTGTTTGATCATGGGGACTCACCTTGCTCTAGGGAAGAGGAATAGCTCCATGTGACCCCAAATTCCTCTGAGGCTTAGTCTCCCCCAGAAGGCTACAGAAGAGGGTGAGATACTGCAAAAAACCCAGTGCACAAACAAGCCATGTGAGCAGCTGTTACAAACACTGATTTTCACACAAGTAACCTCAGCAGGAAGTGACATTCCCCAGATGTAAATCATTCCTGACTTTGAACACGTGAGGAGCACCCTACGCTGCCGCACAGTCATGTGAGGGGTTGTCACAACAAGTTAGCAGCTGATTTTTGCAGAAAAGCCACAAAGGTGTTGTTTTTATTGTTCAGCAGGATGATGGTAAACAACTGTACGTAATATATAGGGAATCTAATTTTAGTAGGCGGAGAAATGAAATTACAGTCTTAGTTTAAATTGCTGGGATGAGGTTTTTCCAAGGATTTTAGATGAAGGTGCAGACAATCAACCCAACTGGTGTGAAAGATGTTTAGTTTCTTAATATCACAGATCTAAAGAAACAGTTTTAAATTAAATTCATACAAGTGCAGAAGGAGCTTACTTCCAAATATTGCTTAGGAAGCATAGACAATAAAAATGTCATTTTCAGTCTAATTGTTCGATTTATTTTAAAAAGAGAAAAAAGGCAACAAAACATATGAAATCTCTGTGAAAGGGAATTAGCCTGTGGGTTTGGATTATTCTCATTTCTGAAGCAAACAGAATGTTGGCTGCCTCGTATCTGTGGGCTACACAGACAGATTCAATAACCTGAAATATTGTGGACCTTTTCCCTCCCATTCATTGTCACACACAATAGGCTGCAGATATGCAGCCACATCAGCCGTGGCAGGGCTGTTCTTTAGCACATCTTTTCAGGAGGACAGGGAAGGACCTGCTTCTCAGCACGGGCATTGATGGGGTCACCCTGCTGTCCTGGCTGGAGCTCCAAGTGCCAGAGCAGGACAGTAGAGACCCTGCTGCTGGGTGGTCCCAGACAGAGCCACCACCACACTTAACCTGGGTTAGAAAAACACCTACACGTCCCTAAAAACAGGAAAAGTGCAGACTGACTCAGCTGCAACCACCTTGCAGACAGAGCAGCACACAGATGCTTACAGGTGCTTTCTAATCCCTTCTGGTGACTCTCATTTTCTCAGACCATTATTTTTGTCAATATTCAAAGATCTTTTTCCTGCCCGTTTCTTGTCACCTTCCAGCTCCTGCTTTTGCCATTCTCTTCTCACTCAGGTCTGTCCTTCCCTAAACTCTCCTGTCTAATCTCTATCCCTTTCTCATCCATAACTTTCTGCCCCAAGATAATTCAGTTCCATCATTCCCAGGAGAGCTGAGAAATGGGACACAATTTTTGACCTTTCCTCCATTCCAGCCCCCATTTTATCCCTCCACTGTACCAATCTCTACTCTCCACTGTGTTTAATATTGCCTCCCCTCCTTAGGTACCAGATCCAAAGCTTTCCTTTCATTCTCACAGTGCTGGAGGCAGCCAGAGGTGCTAGGAGCTCTGTCAGCAAAACCCATAGCACCCCAAGGAGAGAAATGAAGGTGAGAAGTCCAAAACACGGTGCCTGTGTCCTCACACAGCAATTAGCAGGTGGAAAGAGGAGCTGAGGTTGTACCCCCACCCTGCCACAGACTCACTGCACAGCGAGAGCCCCTCAGGTCTGAAATGAATCTCAGACCACACCAGACTATCACAAGACTCAGTTAATAAATATTAGTGAAATGCAGAGATCCCTGGATGAAAACTGGAATGGAGTTGTAGACTGCCACGTTTCATTAATTTCTTATTATCTTATAAGGGCTTCACTGGAGCCTAGAGGACTGCATGAATAGTGCATGAATCTGAAGAGTTTTGCTGTCATCCTCACCTTCAGCTTGAAAATGTGGCTTGTGGGAATCCAGACCTGAAGGATCCCTTGGCTGAGGACAGAAAACGTGCTCAGGAGTTGATCCTGGCTGTCGGGAGGGGGCTGGGCTCTCAAGGCTTTTGAAATTCAGCACAATGTAAATAAAACACATTAAATTAAGGGGGAAACCCTTCCTGGAGTGAGCATGCTGGAGTGATGCAGGAAAGTGATGGACTGTGCAGGTAAAGCAGGAATAGAGTCAGGGACAAGATAGGAGGTGGCAGGAGAGGAAGGATGGTGGTTTTTAGACAATCATAGAATCATTAAGGTTGGAAAAGACCTTCAGGAGTGCACTCCAGTAGTCAGCAGAGCAGCCTTACCCAGCACCTCCAGTCACCCCAGCTCCCATAAAAGATTTCTTTTGTCTTCTCACTGAGAAGGACAATATCCCAGCTACCACAGGAAAACACGAAGGTTAGCATTTGCCTCTTCTAGGAAATCTGCTCTGCCTCCAGATCAGATGGGATCTGGTAGGAAAACAGCACTGCTGCAACTGGTGATGCATCACACTGAGCAAATAAGTCATCTCTCTCACTGCTTTACAGAGGCTTCCCAACTACTCCTCTAATCAGCACAAGGTAACTCTCATCCATTTATAAGCACTTCACCATGTTATTTTAAAGGAAAATTATCTCTCTCTTGTTTAGCTCAGCAGTCTGAAAGTTCATTTGGCAGAAACATGGGAACATCTCTCACCAGGAGAGATAGCAGAAACCAAGTTCTGAAAACAGCATTTTAAATCACCATTGGCATTCATTTTATCCATATAATAGTACTGGTAGCAGCTCATGTGCTAAGAACCACAGTGCTACTGCAACATTCACGTGGAGAGTATGAGGAGACCTGTTAGCCATTAAATCTCACCTTCCAACCGAATCCACTCTGTACCTGGTGTGTATTACAGCTGAAACCCAACTCCCTGCAGAGTGCAGGACTCCAGCAGATCCAAGCAGGAATGCTGTGCAGTGTGAAAAACACCAATTCACAGGTCCTGGCTTTGGTTGTTCTTGGCACTGTATATTTTCTTACCCTTAATTTTGAAATTTGTTGTATTTTATTCCTAAATATAATCTGATCCTTACCCCTCTCTATTCTCAATCAGTGATCTCAGAATCATAGGATCATAGAATCACAGAATAGTTTGGGTTGGGAGAGACCTTGACCATCTAGTTTCAAGCCCTCTGCCATGGGCAGGGACACCTTCCCCTATCCCAGGTTGCTCCAAGCCCTGTCCAACCTGGCCTTGGACACTTCCAGCTCATCTCCAGCTGCTTCCTGCTAAAACACACAACAGGAGATGAGGGCAAACACCAGCAACACAGACTCAGGGTCTGGGGGTGTTTTTGAGGCACTGGTGGCACATAGTGGCACTGACATCTCAGTTTGAAGCTGGAGCAGGATCTGGGCACAAGGGTACAGCTGGAGGAGAAGGAGGAGGTGTTGCCTCCTCGACAGACACCAATATAGCTCTCTGTGTTCGATGTGCTAATTCCAGGCAGAAATATGTGTGTATCCTGCTGCACAAAGCCCTTTCAGATGTTAATGACTCAAGCATTACAGGGCTGGTCTTGGTTAAAAGTCTTTTGATACTGCCTTCCCTCATTTCACTGCCTGCTCCTGCTCAGCACTGGGTTTTGCTTTGGCCCCTTATTTTCAGGACAAAGCTTTTGCACTTTTATAAATACAGAGGCTCCTCAGGCTGCTGCATTCGGTGAAATACAGACATTGATGAACTTTGTATTAGTGACAAGGATAAACCTTTCATTTTTCTACAAGACCACAGGACCTTACAACGCTTAAAGATCTGCTGAGTGTCAGCAGCGCAGGGCCAACAGCACCCAGCAGAGCTGCTCTTCTTCCAACTGGCAGAGAACATCAAACCTGAGAGAAAGCATCCCCTGATGGCACTCCCCAGCCTGGCTCTGGTGCCAGGCAGAGCCCTGAGCACACCCCAGCGACTTTGCAGCGACTTTGGCACTTGGCACAGTTTGCTTTCCCAGCCGACATTGAAATAACTTTGCAGCAAGCAACCCACAGACACCCCGTGCTCCATTTACCTCCCCCGAAACAGAAAGACTGTGCAAAGCACTTTTCTCCATCCAAACATATCATGGAGATGCAGTAAGCATCTTTGCTTCCTAATTGAAATCATACATCACTTACTTAAGTGATACTAAATCAGACGCAAACATCACTGGCAATTCAAGCATTAATAACCAGTTCCCCGCTCCAAAGACAACAGGTCCTCTGCCAGCACAACCCTCACGGCTTCCCACAAAGCCAGGTCCTACCCTGCTCGGGCCAGCCTGTCCCCACACCGCTGCTGTGCACGCTGATCCCACAGACGAGTCATTCCCTCAGTGGTCATGCATTTTAATTTTAGGTGGTGGGAGAAGGCTGCAGCTGAGCTGTGCCTGCTGTGGGACCAGAGGAAAGGGGCAATGACACATCCCTGATCACTCTTGCCTGGGGCTGTGGGCTGCAAGGTGCCCTCCTGTCACTCCCAGGGCAGAGCAGACTGAGGCCACCCCAGCCTCTCAGTTGGCAGAGGCAAACCTCAGCCTACCCCAGCAACCTCTCACGTGAGGAACAGAGCCATCCCAGCACCCTGTCCTGTGCAAATCCCAGCCCCACAAGGCATTGAATCACACAATTATTTGGATTGGCACTTTAAAGCTCATCTCATTCCAGCCACCCTGCCATGGGCAGGGTCACCTTCCATTGGACCAGGTCTCATCACTGGAATGCAACTTTGCCTTGTGGGAGCCATGCAAGAGATTTTTATCCAGGCTATTCTGACCCACAGCTCTTAGAAGCAACAAATGACTTCATTTCATTTTTTTAGAAACACCCTAAAAGATTTTATGGTGGATTTTTAACTTCACTTCCGGTGAAAATACTCTTTTATGAGAAGTAGAAACAAGTTCTAACTCACTTTTTAGTGTGCGGCTCTTGTCCATCTCATGGACCTCTCCTTTAATTATTCTCCCTAAATGCTACTTTTGACAAGTCATATTGTATCCTACAGATGACATAGAATATAGATCATACAGAATATAGATAATATAAAATCAATCACAGAATTGTTTCAATTGGAAGGGACCTTAAAGATCACCCAGTTCCAACCCACCTGCCATGGACAGGGATGCTACCCACCAGATCAAGTATCTTAGAATCCCATCCAAAGCTTCATAGCTTGAAACATGAAGGAAAGACCATCTCACTCCCATAAGAATATTTTGCATTGCTTTCTCCCTTAATTTGACTTTTTGTACTCCAGTAATAAAGAGAGCCCTGCACATGGTTATGAATACAGCTGAGTTAATGTGAAGCAAGCAATTAATTTAACAAACTTTTCCTCTTCAAAGAGGTGCAATCCCCTGCCCAGGCAGCCTCCTTGGACTGAAGATGCTGGAAGAGCTGCCAGTGGGAAGTGGAGAGCTGACATCACTGAGCTCGCTCTCCCCCCCTCCTCTGCTAATAGAGATGTCTATTTAGTTTACCTGTCCTGTGTCATTCTTCTCAGCTCAAGCCTCATACCAATAATAATAATAGCTATTATGAATAATCTCTGTCAATTAACTAATTTACAAGACTATTCAAATGGTCTTCTGAGCTGAAATGTAATTTGCTTGTTACTGAGCCCTCTCGACTGCCCTGCCCCTGTGCCAGAGGAAAACCAACTTCATCTCTGCTTCAGAAACAAAGCAGTTTTCCCCTAACTTTGATTTTCATTTCCCATTCAGCTATTAGAAGAAACCCATTCATCACAGCTATAGGTTTTCCCTCTGAAAACCTTCAGCATTTAAAAGCTTTTGACTGAAATATAACATATTAATGGAAGCTGTGATTGCACAGCCCTCTGCTGACCTTCCATAGGCTGAAATTGCTTATTTTGCTAAATTTATTTGCTAGCCATTTATCAATCTAAATCTAAGGTGGTTTTAAAGGTCATAAACCAAGCAGCTACTGAAATATGATTAAGGAATATGGAAATAAATTATAAACTCACAATGTTATCCCTTCCTGTGACTTAGTGGCAGAAGCTTGAATGAAGTATGGGAACTTTTTTAACATCTTAAGTATTTGGGGATTCATCTGCCTCTGAAGAGTTGCTCAAGCTCTGCTAATTCACAATGTGCTGCTTTGTGCCTACTGAAAGGAGGATTAGGGGGGTAAAACTCTGGGTCAGAAGCAGACTAAGAAAAGGCTTTCACTTTCCTTAGAGGGAAAAGTGTCTTCTCGATGAGCAGACACATTCCAAGAGCTTCCCATTGAATGAGCAGCACCGTTGTTACCACGTGCAGTTCCCAGACTGCCTCCAAAGTAATTAATGGAGCATTAAACTGCCTTAACACTGCAGGATTAATATGAAACACACTGAAGGTTGTAGGAAAAATGAGCAAATCTTTGTGTTCTGTCTGGAGGACACAGGTAAAGGTGAATCTTCACACGAAGCTCTGAGGCATGTTGAGCAAAGTTGGTTATGGTAAAATAGCTAAAGCAATTCAGTGGTGAGTGCCAGGGTGGAGGAGTTTTGCACAGCTGAATATGAGGAGAAGAAACATCATCAAACTGCCCTGCAGGAACTGTCAGAGGAGCACTGGAGGCAGCGTTGGTGCTTAGACAGCATTTATTTGGGAGCATTTGGATATGAACACAAGAGCAGTGATCCTGCTCCCTTCTCCAGCTGCCATCCAGTTGCTTTCCCTTGGGTGTTCCACAGACCATTGCCCTGGTCCTGCCCTGCCATGGGGTGCAGCTTCTTGAGAAGCTGTGAAAGTCCCATCCCTGGAGGTGTTCAAGGCTGGGCTGGATGGGGATTGGACCAACCTGGTCCATGGAAGGTGACCCTGCCCATGGCAGGGGGTCGCAACTGGATGATCCTTAAGGTTCCTTTCAACTCAAACCATCCTGAGATTCTTCAGAGTGAATTGGACCAAGGAAGCCTGTTGTCTCTCCAACATGTATTAAAAGTACCTGGTAAATGATATTGGCTGAAAAACAAACTGCCTGCTCAGAATTAGGCATTAATTCCTGCATGTCATATAAATGATTTTGACTTCATTACCAGAAGCTTTAGTGAAATGAGTGTTCAGGCACTGATGAATTTTAATTCTTGATGAACCTGTAATTGCTTTGCCCAGCAGACTCAGGTAAGCAAACAGAAATGTCTGCATCCCTGCAAAAATCAAACACCAGCTCCAGAAACACAGTGCCATTTCTGCTCAATATCACTTGATTTCGCATGGAACATATTTCCATGTAGCAAGAAAGAACTTTTTGGGTGGGTTTTTTTTTTTTTTTTTAAGCAGATTTACAAAACCAGAGCTCTAGTGCTCTCTGGCAAGAGTATTGCAGGTACCACTAGCAAATGATCCAGCCTGATGTGCAAAATATGCACAGCGCCATTCCTGAGCAGTGATCACTTTTAGCTGTTGGTTTTGGTGCCTTTTTTTCCCCCACTGGTCTAAATTGATTAATGAATTATTAATAAAAGAGACGTGCATAGCAGATAGACACTGTTTCCTAAAGACCTCTTTAGAGAACAGTGGGATAAAGACAAAAAGAAGCGAGGCAGTAAAAAGGCAAGATGAAAGCAAGCAGCAGCCTTGTGAGTGTATTATCAGTAACAATAAACCCAACAGAGGAACAGGAAGGCAAATACTGCCTGGCACAACCCCTGCAAGGGGCTGCTTAAATGGATTGCTGAAAAAAATGAGATGTACCAACACACTACAGCAGCCAGGAATACAGCCTTGCACATCAGACCAGTAATATTAAGATGTGCACACAGTGAAGCTCTCTGATTGCTTATTTCTGGATAGACTCCAAGGCAAAGAATCCAAAGATAAAATAGAGGGTATGAAAGATGTCTTATACCAATTAAGAAAAACAACAGGGCTTGTGACTCACTTGGAAAATCCAGCTCTTCTCCTACTGATCTAAACAAGCATTTCTGCTAGAGCCAGTGCAGGCTCTGCTTGCCTTTGAAAGCCTGAGCTTTGGGAGGGATTTCTGCTCAAATGCAGCACCCCTGCAAGAGGATCCCTCTCTGCTGATTCCCCACTGCTCAGCAAGGACTTGAAGTAATGCTTTAGCCTTTCTTTGGTCTAAATCTCTGAAAAGGATTTTCTCTGCTGCCTGTTTGTTTTCACTAAATTTGCAGGAATATCATCTCTTCCAAGCCTCCACTATCAGAAAATAGAGCTAAAATGCGTTAATAGGTACAAAAGTGGCAAGAAGAAAGGATACAGCCCCACACAAGCATAGGCACTGCCAGCCTGGCACCACAAGTGTAGTTTCTTCAGGAAACCAAGCTAAGAAACTCAACTGGTTCTTGCTGTGACCTGGATCACTTCTGTCGCTCTTAGCCAGTTTTTAATTCTGCGCTCTGCAAATCCAAACTATGTGGAGGCTATTCTGGGCTTAAGGAGCTGGAAAGGGACCAGATGTCAGGAAATTGATTGCACTGACACAGATCCAGAGGAATGCTTCCGTGGATCAGACCCAACTTTCATAAGATATTTTAGCAATTTCTCCAAGTCCAATTAGCAGCTGATGTGTAATGCATTGAGAAAGCCTGTGGTTAAAGAGTGTTTTCCTATTAACACGCTTATTACCTGCAGAGTTTGACATGTTGTCAGCTTAAAATGAATTGTAAAAAACTACATTTTAACTAAGGGTCAAGAAAAGGAATGAATAGGCATAAACAGAATTTTACAGCTATCCATAATAGAGTTGCAGCAATAAAAAATTAGTTAGAAAGAATACATAGCTATTCTGAATTATATGATCACAAAATTATGTCTTGATTGACTCTTAGCTTTAATGCTTGCATTGGCTGGCACAGTTGGATCACAAAATTTCCTTTGAATATATTAACATTTATTTTAAAAATGATCAATTTTGAAGTTATGAAATGCCTTTCTAATTTACTACACTGCCATTTACTGCTAGGGAGACAACCATTTTTCCAGACAGACACCCTGGGAGTGCATTCTGGATTGTTATTTATTTTAAGAAAATGAGTTTGAGAGTAATGCTGCTGGAGGGCAGCTGGGAGAGATGGTGCAAGATGGGCAGCAACATACCAGTGGCTGTTAGGGACTGCTTTTTTTCTTAAGAGCGGCTCAATAACAAAAATAAAAAGAGATTATTCCTCTGTGAGAGGAATAGCAGAGAGAAATTATTGCCCAGAAAAGCCATGGATGCTTCATCCCTGGAAGTGCTCAAGGCCAGGTTGGACAGGGCTTAGAACAACCTGGAATAGTAGAAGGTGTCCCTGCCCATGGCAGGGAGTTGGAATGAGATGAGCTTTAAGGTCCCCTCCAAACCATTCTGTGACTCTATGAAATCAGAATGGAACAATTTTAACTCATTTTTGGGACATGCAGCCAGAAACTAGGGCTTAATCCTGACCTCATAGATATGAGTCAGTGAGACATCCAAAATAAAGATATTTTCTTTTTGCTAAGCACTTGTAATGCTCATGAGCTGCACTGGACACAGATGGAGCACACTGTGCCTCTAAACCCTGTCCAGCTTCTACCAAATAAAATAAAAACCTATAGCTCTCCACCCTACCAGTCACCTGAGCCTCAGCCTATCACCAAGGAGATAGAGAGCTGAACTCACATCCAAGAGACCACTGGATGAACTATAAATCTCATAGCCTATAATGATCCAGGAACAATAGTCCCCATCCCCTGTGAGGCTGATAGACATGAATTAAGCATCACCACCATGAGCAGATGGAGGCCCAGCTTTCCTCTCCACCAGAAGCACTTTGGGAATAGCTTCCCTTCAGCACCAGAAGAAACTTGGATTTGAAGGAGCTGCAGCCCTAGCCCAGCCCAAGACAGTGGTGCCCAACAGCACTGCCTGACTTGGCTCTTCTCCTCCCAAAGCCTGCACAGGCAGGAAGCTGGTCTGCAGAGAAACAGCCCTCAAATGTGGGTTTGGGGCTCAGCTCAGTTAATGATGGCTGTAGGTCAAGATCCACACAGTCCATGTTTCTTTGGAGTTACAGGAATTCATAAGTCTCCTGACAAAAGGGTGTTTATTTGGTAACATGCCTTTTTCCAGATTAAATAATAGCCACATCATTTAAACATACAACTTCAGAAAATACAACATTCCAAGACAAAAGGTCTTCTACCTCACTGCTGAGATTTTCCAGGCTGCCAGCGATTTGATTGCCAAGATCTCAGTAGGACTTGAAAAAATCAATTATTGACGTTGCAATCCAGCGCCTACAACAGAGCTGTTCACTTTGCTGGAGATCTGGCAGCAGGAGAAAGCACTCAACAGCTCTGTAAAACATCTGGACAGGGAGCTCAGCCCACAGCACCCCGATGCCAACAGCTGCTGTCCTGGGAAGCTGGACCAGCCGAGTGGGAGGAACAGGGCAGTTATAAGGGAGATGCTCCAAACCACGTGTTTTCGGCTTAGTAACAGCAAGCAACTTGCAACACATTTGGCTCCCAATCATATGCATCCCAGTTGTCTCATTAAACATTTTGTGTAAGTTTGGAGACTCAGCTTTAGTGTATGTTACTACTAATTGCCTTACTCCTCAGCTGTGCAACAACAAACGACCCTGAAACTGAGTTTTCTATTAGCACCAGGCAGGGATTAACTAATTAGCCAAAAAAAGGAGATTTTCTTGAGATAACACTATAGATATATATTAGATAATTAAAACTCAAAAGCTATATCCAAAAAGGACAACTCTTTTCTTTGCTTTATCTTGGGTATTCCCCAGTCACACATTTTCTTTTTCCCTGCCACGTCTCAGGCATAATAAATCACTAAAACTGGACATGTGTCCAATTAAATAATGAGATATTATTTAGTCTCATCTTCAGGTGTCAAAAAGAATACTTACCTACTTCCTTTATTTATTAACAGCAGTTTGCTGCTCACACAGTGGTACAAAAGGCCATTTCTGTACCTGTTGGTTTAACCAACAAACCCACAGTGTGCAAAGGGCTGTAAAGCTTTTACCTGGGAGAGACCCATAGTTTGCCTAACAATAATTCCATAGTTCAATAACTCAGAGGTGGGAAGTTGGAAGGAGAAGGAGAAGGAGGAAGGGTGAAGGTGTGGCCCAGACAGGCAAATGCCATGAAGGAGGCAGCAATCCTGTCCTGGGGAGAGCAGGATGGTTTGGAGAGGAATGAAAGCATCCCTCCAAACCTGGGAGCAAAGGGAGCAAGGAAAAGCTAAGGAGTTTTGCTCTACCCTCAAGGGGATTACTCTGCAGTGAATGAGAAGATGACTGAGTAGGACCATTATTAATAAGCATTGGTGAGTCTGAAACTGTCTGACTGCAAAGCCTAAAATCCATGAGCGACTGTTCCCGGACTCTGAGAGCATTTGGGATTAGCCATGGCCTCTTCATGCATCCGCTCACATTGTTGAGCTGTGAATCCAATTTCACAGACCACACTGACTCTTTGAAAGGAACTTGTCCATATTTTCTTTACATCAGCCTCTGCACTGATCCATTTGCCACAGCTCTCATTTTGTCTCCCAGATTCATGAGGTTCAGAAATTAGCGCTCAGGAAAAAAACTAATCCAAATCAAAGGGACCTAAAATGTCTTCCCAAATAGATTAGTATCTTTTTCCACCATGGAAAGAACTAGCACACATCCATAAAGTCTAAACAACAGGCTTCCTTCACAGGAATACAATCAAAAAGTTCTCCTGGCTGGCAGCAAACTCACCTCTTGGCTATATTTGATAATACCTGTTCTTTATGCACAGACAGGAGAAGGGTAAAGAATGGCATTATCTCATTACTGACACTGATCACAGTTCAGGCACTAAATCCTGCCCAAGAGAATATGCCTCCAAATATTCATAACTTCTCTTTGCATGAGAAGAAACCATGATCAGTCAGCAGCACAGAGAGCCACTGTCCTGTGATATTCTGAAGAAGACCAGAGCATCCCCATCTAGTTTCATGACCAAGACCAACATTTTCCAGAATTTCATTATGATCCATTAACATTACGAGATCACAGGAAGCATATAGCAACAGGCAGAATAGATTTATATTATTATTACTATTATTGTTATTATTATTATTACTACTACTTCTATTCTTATTATTTCTTCAATGTACCCATAACAAGTCAGCTCTCTTACATCCCAGGGCTTTCCCTTTTGCTTTCTAATCTCATTATGAGCACACATTTGAGTCCTGCTCTTCTGGGAAGAGCACCAAACCAGTAACACACACTGCATCTGTGAACTGAACCAGCAGCCAGCACAGCAGCCTCTGTGGGACACATGTTCCTGTGATTCCTAATGTTTGGAAATCCAGTAGCTGGGAGGTTTATTTCACCTAGGATTTAATTCTCCTGCTTTGTAACACTGTGCATCCATTTACATGCATGTCAACACATGCAAGACAGAAGTGAGGACTCACTGCTGCAGCAGCAAAGCCCCAAGATGAATCCAATCCTTTAAAAGTTCCCTTGAGTGCTTACAAATATTCAAGTATCTATCTAGCACTTGGGTTTTGTTAAGTGTTCTGGTAGCGTGGGTTTTGAAACTCTATTACTACATGCTGAGGTATGATTAAAATGCTTGGCTTTCCATGGTAATATTACCCATCTATAATCTTGTTTCTTAGTGAGATCTGAGGCAACTGTACCAGTAATTTCCTTTAATAATAACTCTTCGGTAATAACTCTGCCCTTTAAACCCAAAATCTGAGGCAACACATGATTGACAGATATCATGGCTTTCAGCTAGTTAAGTGTTCTGAATACTCAGCCATGGGAGGTTGGTTTTTTTTATGGAAATAATTTTAGTTGCCAGACTCCATGTGGCAGCTCTGCCATCACCAAAACTCTGGCACAGCTCTGGGGTGATGCTGCTGAGCAGTGGAGCTGCTCTCCCTCGTTACAGGGGGGCTCACCAGGCTCCCTCCACCTAACTGGAGGTAAATGGAACTCCACCCTCAATTGCACAAAGCACTTAAGCATGCTGGGTTAATTAGTTACAGCAAGGATGATCTTCTACACAGGCAATGTGCTATTCCTTGTAAATGATGCTGCCACTGAAGTGTTGATTCTCTTTGAGGATTAAGCTGCCTGGGTATAAATCAGATGCTGCAACTGCCCCAAAATACCAATTGCTGTGCAAAGATCATAGTCAGAAGCAGGAGGACAAAATGCCAAATGCTCTGCACAGCCTGGATAGGCTTGGAACACTCATGAGATGCATCACATGGATGGGCTAAGAGCAGCTTAACTTTATTTTTTTTTTTATAGTGTAATAGCATGTTCAGCTCATCACAGATTTGAGTGGGGTTTGGGCATTCAGACAGCACTGCAATAAGGTTATTTGCAGTAAATTCTAGAACTTGAACAACTCTAGAGCATGGCCACTTTGCAGGTGTCAGAAAGGATGAGCTCTGCTGGAGTTTGTCACAGCTTCAGCCTCACTGCTGCAACTGCTGCTCTTCTGCCACTAACACCTTTGTACACCTTCTCACATAGCTAAGTATTTGAGAGCCCACCTCCAGCAGAGATGATTTGTTATGATAAATCTCAACCAAATCATGCATTTTGCCAACAGCAGTTGGAAAGTGTCCATGCTTTTATTGCCTGCACATTCTACATATCCCATTGCTACTGTTCAGTAATAAATGTATTCATAGCTCATAGCAGCTTCCTCAGATTCAGAGAGCATTGCAGCTGGAGACGACACCTGGGTGGACTGGAAAACACATTCCTAATTTAACAGCCTCTCTCCCTCTACTACAGAGAAGTCAGGTGATGTTCCAAATTTTGGTGCAAAGAATTTCATCTAGAGCCTCCAGGTTAGCCATAACCTGGGGTACCCCAGGGCTCTGCAAATCCTTGGGCTGAGCTTTGAACAGGCTCCCTGGAAAAAGAGGTGAGCAAAAGGGGGAAAAAACAACAACAACCAAAAAAAAAGGGCAAAAGGTACATCCTTCAGAAAAATGGTCTTTACAGCCTCTGCAAAACTAAAACTGCTCACTTGGCAATTGAGCCTCGGGAAAGTTTTAGCTGCTCTGCACAGAAGGAAGTATTTACATCCTTTAGTCACAGGATGCAGGTGGTGATATTCTGGAGATTACAAACAGATTGTAGGCATCTTGCAGTTTTATTGCTGTGTTATTGCAAGGAGATGTAGGTACATGACAGCACACCCGAGCCCAGCTGGGGCACAGGAGTCAGAAACACCCCCTGAAGGCAGCAGCAGCAGCAGCACTGCCAGGAGGGAGCTGTGGTTCAGCCCCTCGACCCTCCCAGGGATCACGCCAGGCTACAGCACGTGCAGGGCTTGGATCCTGCTGCTTAATGAGGATGTGTGGATCAGCTGCACAGGCAAGAAAAGGCTCATCTCGCAGTTTGGCATCAAATAAAATACATGTAGCATCATGCTGTTAATGAACACACATCACTGACAGGGCTGCTGCATAATTTATCACCACAAAACCCATCTTTCTCCAGAGTTTTCATAATTCTCATATCTTTATTTATAAAGTGTTAATCGGTCTTAAAAAGAAAAGGGGGGAGGGGAAGGCAAAATTTCAAATGTAAGCCCTAAAATGTGGTGAAATAGTGAAAACTCCTCTAAGTGGAGAGGAAGGGATTCAACTACATAATTTTGCAAGTTTCAGATGCCATGTGTTCCTGAAATTTTGACTTTTGAGGCAGTTACACTCAGTACACGAAGTCTAAACCATGCCCTGAGCTTCAGTGGTGCAGAAGAGGATGAGGAGGTTGTGCTAGAAGCAAAAGGTTTTTGTGTGTTTTCAATGGAGGAAAATATTTGAGGGTTTGGCTTTTTTTTTTTTTTGCTTTTTTTTTTTAAGAGGTTTAATGGTAATAGGAGAATACATTACGTAGATCATTTTTGTAGTGAAGACCTTTATCCAACCAGGGATTTCCACAATAAATTGTAAATGCTTGTATAAAAATCTGTAAATGCCCCACTTAGCAAGCAGAAGGAATTGTGACATTCAAATATTCTCACCCAAAAGCAAAAAGACAATCTTTAGCAGACCAGAAATGCAACAAGCAGATTATGTCCCCAGAGACAGAAGAATATGTTTGGAAAAGCTTTTAAGTATCTCAAGAGCAAAGGGCTATTTGAAAACCAACATGTCAGTCAGACATTTTGACATGAACATGCTGGTTCCACCAGCACCTCTAGAGTAAATATTTCAAGATAATCTTGTCCCAAAATAGAAGAGCTGGCTGCTTGGTTTGAATGCCCTCATTCATTTCTGCTGAGTTCCTCACAGCAAACCAAGGCTCAGGAGGACCAAGCTGGTCGAGCTGTGCATTCCTGGGAGTGGGGAGAACACAACCAGGCTGAGGGGAATGATGGCAGCCTGGGGAGGTTTGCTGGTACTGCAGAGAAACCCTCAGACCCAGAGACTTGCTGCGAGTTTATGCAGGAGCTCTCTGCCCATCTCCTGCCCTGAACACTGATGTGACTCCACCTTCCCAAGAAGACTTCCCTAATTTGACAGGAAATCCAGGCAACCCCTTGCCCCAGTCAACGAGGCATTGTGAGTCATGTTTTGCAGCAAGTGCCATGAATGGAGGAAAAAGAATTACTTACTTTTAGAGAAATGGAATCTTTTTCTCCTTTCATAGCCAGCAGCTCCCACCCATACCCCCAGCAGGGCATCCTTCCTCAAGCCAATGTGTCAGCAGAGAGACGGGGAAAAAACACATTCCCCCTGCTCAACCCAGGGCCAAGCAGCCAAACCTCCCCTTGATTTTCTGCATTTGTTTTTCTTCACTTTCCTCACTCAGTCAAAATGTTGCCCCTCTGCTCCTCACTCTCGGAGGAGCCTCCTGCAGAAACCGCTGACATTAATCTCAGAAGCAATTCAGACAGAGGGGGGAAGAGCTCTGTAAACCCAAACAAGATTGAGACCATCTGGCAAAAAGAAGCAAACCTGTTAAGAGACCACTTTGTCCTTCCTGCAACTTCAGCACAAGCTGTCAGTGGTGTTTCAACAGGAACAGCTTTCCTTTACAGGGCTGCACACAGTGCTCAGTTTAGTTTAAGCTTTTTTTTTTTTTTCCCCTTTCAATATTGTTTAGTTTATTGTACCAAAGCTGGTGGGATTGCTTATGAAGTAAGTGTAATCCTGAGTAACAGCATCAGAGCCTGGACCATCATCTCTAAAGCCTCAGCCCTCAATTACCTAAGCATCTGTTTGCAATTCATTGTAGGGAGGGAATTAAACAGCACTCAGAGCAACAAGAAACTGGACACAAATACATACAAAAATTTTAACATCATCTCTGCTGATGCTATTTCCACCTCTGGATCCAGCTTTATGTTCTAGGACTGGCAAGTTACAGAGAAATAAAGCAAGAAGTGAACCCAAAGGCTTGGTAGGTGCCATCATGATAGTTTTCCTTTTCTTTTAGTAATTCTGATTAACATTTGTTAGGAAATCTATCATCTTAATCTTGGGGAAAGAGGCTTGTTAATGGCTGTACCAATATGGTGACCCTTTTGACTTTTATATTCAATTTTATTTTTTGCATGGACCATAAAGAGGAATAGTATGAAGGATTGCCAGGATTTGGAGGCACATCAGAGTCCTCTGAACATGAGCAGAGCTCTGCTCTGAGTGCTCCCTGGTGGGAGTTACAATCAATTTTAACAGAAGTTAATTGCAGCTGTAAACATGAAAATGAATCAGCAGTACAGGATTGACTTGAGTCGCTCAGGGACTGAGGTTCCTGAGGATAGGGATGGCAGACCCTCTAATGCTCTCAACAGTTATGTACTGAATAACTCCTCTGTGCATCTTCCACAGACCTCAGAAGGGTTCTCTTGACCTTTGGTGGCTCAACAGCCACTGGAGGACCCAGCTGGATCATGTCAAGACTTGCAGAAGGAGAATGACAAATGGATACTGCAGATGATGCACAATTCCCAGCCTTGCTCGTTGGTCTGGAGCCTTTTCCAGCACTGGGTACTTTTCCTTTAGCTCTGGGGAAGGAAGGAGGCCTTAACTGGACATTACCCCAGATAAAGCAGTTGCTGTAGAGCCAAAGAACTTTTATATTTCTCCCAAATGGAGAAATTTCTTCCCTGAGTTTCTAAGACATCTTTGCCCAACATTGCAGCTCCACAAGCATTAGCAATTCCCATATGATGACTGCACATGTGTGTAATTGGAAGGAGAAATGGCTAAGCAAGTAATTAGGCAGGCAAACTATTTACAGACATAAAATAACTGTTTTTCAGATAGCAAGTTCAACAAGAACTGGGTATTAGCACTGTGCATATAATTAATCTATTAACTGGTGGTTTGGTGACATATTTCTAAATCTGTATTTACTCAAGCACGTAGCAATCATTTGTATATTGCTCTGAAAAAGGTTAGATGCTGTCAGGTAAAATTCATCATATTAAATCCCATAAATAGCAACATTTTTTTTCTATTAGTTTCTGTTCCCATGAAATAACATTTAGGGAGATTGGTGTCTTTGTTTCCCAGTGTTTTCCTCTTGCATAATAATAGAAATATATGTTAGATAGAGGAAACAGATTTATTTTTCCCTGAGTTAGAGAAGAACAGTGTGATTTCAAAGCTAGACGTTATTTTGCTGAGCCCCCCAAGAGTAAAGATAGTTTTTATTCTTATAAACTCATTACAGCTGAGATGGATTAATACATAAGACTCAGGATGTTAGACACACACATTTTTCAGGACAAAACTAAAAAATAAAGGCCTGGAGATGCAGTGCAAGAAGATAAAATCATTTAGATTGGAAAAGACAGTGTAAGATCACCGAGGTCATTACTCCAAGGTAAAAATATCTGTTTCTTGAGGATTTTTTAAATAAAATAAACTGGGCTTTTTAAAAAAGTAAGTAAACACCCCTTAACACCCCTCCACATCTCGGTTGCTCGATGGGCTCATGCTGTCTGTCTCAGAGTGTCAGTTTTGTCCAAAGGAATTTATCCTAACACTGATTCTTGAACTTATTTTGCACTATTCCAGCTCTTTGCTGGCTGCCAGGTGATTTCCATGGCGCAGCCACACTCCCCCCTGCTGGCTGCTCCAAGAGCTGGCCAGCATCAGGGAGAGTCGTGAAAAATAAATTATTTTAATATCTAAACTGATTATTATTTTTCTTCTGGGTATTACTTCGAGAAAAGTTGTCCTCAGCAATGACAGTTTCACAGCACCAGCAAGGGAAGCTTGCTTGCCAGATAAAATACCTTCCTCTGCCTCACCACTGAATTCTTTTTACAATACAACTTTTATTTAATTCTTTATCTGCTTACCCAGGCCCAGGCAGGAGCAGGCAGCACTCCAGACAAGTGCCAGAGATGACAGCAGGATCCTTTTGTTCTCACAGCCGCTGCCCACCAGCAGCACAACACATCTTTGTGTTGTGATACCCAAAATATTCACACTGAAATGAGAAAGGGTGAGTGTAGGGCTTTTCTGGGCTGGGAAGATAAAGAAACCGCCCAGTTCTCTGGCCTGGTTTTCTTTAACAAGCTCTCCCTGCAGATCAGTCCCGTGCCGACCAAAGATGATGCTGAAGGACATCCTTGACACAAACCACACGGCCACAGCAGAGCACTTAGATGCCACCTCCTCCCCCAGGCCCTGCACTGCTCCCTGTGAGTGTGCCACAGTCACCCCTGGATAAACTGCACACCCTGGGTTAAGCTAAAATTATAACAAATTGCACCAAAGAAGGTTGCCTCACAAAGTGCCCCAAAACTGCTAAGATACCATGTGCCACAGAGCCTTTTTTTCAGTTTGTGGTACAACCCAGCCCAGAACCACTGTACTTAGATAAGATCAAAGACAGTTTTCCTTTCTCTAGAGATCACCTATTCAGATGCAGAGAATCTTTCCCAGAAATGATACAGAAAATGTGACACTGCAGCTTGGAAGATTTTGGCTTTATTTCTGCATGATGCCATTATTGCCTTCTGCTCCAACCTTCTTTCACTCCCCAAACAACGTGGAATATAATTCCCCTCTTCTGAATATCTGGCATTCCAGCTGTTAGGATGCACAATCAGCATGCATTAGCAATTAAAACCTATTCCAGGTTAACGGGTAGAATTTGCCAGCTAATGCTAAAAGGACAATTTCTAGATGTTGAAAGAACTTTGCACCTTTATAAAGGGTAATCAGCTGTTCCTTGCCCCAGTGGCTGCAGCTTCACCCTGTTACAATTTGGAAATTTAACTATTAAGAATAAGTAGGAGTTAACCTGAAAAGATACATCTAAAGCAAGTCATTGGGGCTTGTTAAATGTAAAAACTATGCCATGTGGGTCCTTTTGAATATTTTAGTCACTGTCCCTGACTTGCAGAGGGGGAACAGTTATGTGGAGAGCATAACCATTTTCCCCAGGGACAAAAAGGACTTCCATCAGTCCTTGTGACACAGCAAGATGATGTGGAGGGTGCTGACAAAATCAGGAGGGTGCTGACAAAAATATATAACATAATCCCACTGCCTTGCAGAGCCAGCTGATTATGAGGGTCAGCTTTTTGAGAAACACACACAAGAGTCTCCCAATTCATATGATCTGAATTTTAAATATTTCAGCAGCCTGGGTACACCTGTGAAACTCAACTCCAGTTCTTAACCCCACCAGCTTCCTTAAATAGCAGCATTTCAACATTGTTTACAGAATAGTACAAAGGGATTAAATCTGTTTTCACTTAATCTTTAATAAAGCCTCAATGAGTGCACCTCAATAAAGATAATACAATCTTTGTATCTTATTTTTAATCAAGATAGGAAATTGCATAGATTAGTGATTTTCAGTGTTAATAACAAGGCAATAGACCTTGTAATTAAAAATAACTTTTAGTAGGCTGCTAAATGATTTTGATAATGATTTAAGGATCAATTACAGAAGAGGTGTCATTCTTCCCTTTCCAGTTAAATATATTGGAAACAGTGAAGCTGAGAAGTTCTCATATTAACCATTTTTTATTACAGTGAGGACATTTATATGGTCTGTATCAGAAAAGTTTAACAAAAACCAGTACAGGGACTTCTCTTTAAAGGACACTTGATGGTAAAAAAAAAAAAAAAGGCATAAAAATGATGTTGTTAGTTCTGCTGCTTTGTGGTGCCTGGGATATATGGCCTTGAAGATTACTGCTCTATCAGCCTTACATGAGGATTTAGCACTCCCATAAAGCTACTCAGCCTTGTAGGAGCACAAAATGCAGCTTCAGTTTGGATTTGGGACAGGACAGGGGGTGCTGCGTTGGGAGCCCTGCACACACAGGCACTGCCACAGGGCAGCACCCTCAGCCTCCCCAGAGTCTGCTCAGAGATTTCCCCACAAGAACATTTCCACAAAAAACAACACAAACCAAAAGAGACCCCAAATCCTCCATCTGGCTTGGCCTCTCAGCAACAAAAATCATGATGCTGAGACTGTAGCAACCATCGCTCACCTGGCCTCTGCGGTGTGAAATGTTCTTGTTTTGGCTTGGCTTTATGAGACAGCTGAGAAACAGATCCAGAGCCACAGAATGCCAGTATGGTTTGGGTTGACAGAGGCCTTAAAGATCATCTACGGCCAACCCCTCCTGCCACGGGGCAACACAAGGTTATGAGAACCTGTATGATGTAACTGTAACCAGAAACGAAAATGAACCATTTGCTGCTGCTGAACTGGGATTGGCCAACATTCCATCGCTGGCCTCAGCCAGCTCCAGCACCAGTGTGGCTGCACAGTGAACCAGCTCAGCACCCCAAAATGACTGCACCTCAGCCCAGGAGTAAGATTCAAAAAGGAAGAGGAAGCCACTTACCTTCCAGAGCAGGGAGCATGGCGAGGCAGGGAGGGCAGGAGGCTCCCCTCAGGGTTCAGACCCTCAGTGACCCAGGTGTGGCTAACTGCCCACACCACCTCCCACCACACACCTGCAGCCTTCAGCCCCTGGCAGCAGCTCAGGTGAAGAGCTCTGCCAGAGAGCCTGCTCCTTTCCCTCCAGAGCAAGAACAGCTGCCAGATAATATGTCCTTCCTGCCCCCCAACCCCAGGAGGCTTCACTGCCTCCAAATTTAGGCAGAAAATTGAGGCCTGAGCAAGTACCTGCTGCCAGCCCTATTTCTCTTTGCTCAGCATGCCAAGTTCCCACCAGCAATAAAAGCGAATAAAATCTCCCCCACTGTGGCTCATCACAGGTTTCCTAAACTGACCATAACTTGGAAAACCCCTGACCAATGTTTTTATTAATAGCAGTCTGTGTTAGAGACACAGAACTCTCTCTTCCCTTTCTATTATTTTTATAGCATTGAAATTCATTTAAGAGATACCACATTTTTCACCTCCACCTTGCAAATTAATTTCCCGTAACTCAAAGCACCCTGCTCAGATAAACCCTTCTCTCTTCACCCTGTACACAACTGAGCAGCAGCCAAGGACACTTGACTTAGAGCTGAATAATATGCACTAGTGCTAAATGAAAATTAAACCATAAATATTTTAAAATACCTGATTTCCTGGATAGTAAAAGTGAAATGTATCATTTGTTTAAACTATCCTATTCATTATTTCTTTCCTCATTTCATAAAACCCAGCCACTAACAAGAACCTACATAAATAGAGCTTGAACTTTCATCTCGGGAAGTTTAATCAGAAAGCTCTTCAGGAATATTTTATTCCTTTTATCAGAATATTGATGGAAGTCATAATTCACCTTAATGTGAGAAAGTTTCCTTTCTTCACTAAAGAAATTCATCAAGACATTTCTTGTTGGTAAGATGTGACATAAATCCGCTTGCTTTTTCCTCTGTTTGATCTCAGCACTTTATGAATTTTTGATTGCCTGCTCTTAATTTTCCACAAGCAAATTCAATTAAAGAAATTAAAACCCAGTAGTTCAACCCTGATTGCCTCATCAGCAAATGGCTCTTTTATTGCACAGTGGATGACATATGCCGCACTCTCCTGGTGCTGCTGGAGCCCTTGTAAAACCGGATCAGGAAAAACCTTTCCCTCTTTATTGGTGCTATTAGGCAACAGCTATTGACTGCCCAAGCCAATTCAGCAAGCACTTCCCTCGCTCCGGCAACAGTCCAAGGGCTTTGAGAATGAAAAAGGTATCCTTGAAAAAAAAGTCAAAGTCATTGTGTGCATATCAAACCTTTCACCTGCACGAGGGCGAGGTCCCTTTTCCATGGAAGAACGACATACAAGCGAGCTGGAGAAAAGCTCAGCACAGCCTCGGGCCAGGGTGGAGCTGAGAGATCTCTCTCTGCTTGCCACCTTTGTTTCCGGGATCACCTCACTACAAGTGCAGGTTCATTTTTATATTGCAACACAGCAGGTACTGGATGGAAAGATGCCTTCTTTAGGATACAAATAACTGCTGTTAATTGGCACTGCAGCCTCTGTTACTGACCGCTGGGCATCAGCAGTGGACAGGTTTTAAGAACATTGATATTAACATGACATATCATTTGCTGTGATGTATCCACAAACTTTGGTGTGACCAAACTATCTTCTGGGGCAACTTGCTGCAATAACCTGATGGAGACAGACTTGCACAAGGACTTAAAATAAATTAGTATCCTAGAAGAGGATGTGTTTAGGTAATTCCCCAAACTAAACCCACTGTTTAAACATCAAGGATTTCAAATTAATAATAATTCCCTTTGAATCTAAAAAAAATTCTTATAAGCTGCCCTTATTATCATTAGAGAAGGACCTAATTTTTAAAAAAATTTGCATATTAAAAAGTTTTTCTTACTTGTGCGCAGAAGATACACACCATAGTAGAGCAAACAAAGAACTGCTCATCACAAGTGAAGTACGTGAGTGAGGCAAAGCTGTGCTCTGCTGGAGAAGACACATATGCAAACCATCATTTCATTACCTCAATATCACTTACCCAACTCTAAAGGTTTCAGGACTGATATGACTTCCACGAGCAAAAGGCTCATAGTGTGATTTTCTCCTCTAAGGTAACCTCATAAACAGCATTTTCACAGAACATCTATAAGGACAATTCAGCAGAGACTTGATTAACACTTCCAGTCCAGCCCAAGGGAGCTGCAGGTCATTAACCCTAAATACCTAATGAACATCCCAGATCTGTGGGACAGGTATTGTCATGGCACAGCTAAACCCACGAGCATTTCAAAATGTGACTGAAAAACAACCCAGTTTAATATATGAGTTTATGCCAGGCCTTCTTTCTGTGAGCTTTTTAGGGAAAGCTGTCACTCTTGCCATTATCTGTGTGCATTTCTCCTCCAGAAGTTAGCAGAGGAGCTTAGCTGTTGTAAGAACAGCTCAAAAGCTGTAAAGATTAATACCTTTCTCTCCTTAGAAAGAGTTTATCCACAAGGACAAACAATTTGAGGGAAGGAGGGCAAGGAAATGCAAGATTATTGCACAAACATATTAACATACAGTCTTAAAGAGGACAGTGTTATTTGTTCAGAAAGCCTGAAAGAACATATTTACATTGGTTTTATTCCACCAGTTGAACTGTGCTTCAAGAGCTTTGGAAGACAGTGAACATGGAAGAAGTTCATATCTATGAACTCCAGAAAATGACAGAATATGCCTCATTTCTACAAACTCAGATGGATGTTAATTTTCTGTATTTTTTAAACAGTCCTGTAGCTATAGTGAGGGAGGTGGCTGAAAATGTAACATCTGCCTTCATGGCCTAATTCACTGGGTAGGTTGAAGAGAAAATGACACTTTAAATGAAACCTCTCACATGGGTATCACTGTACTTCTGCACAGTCAGGTTCTTCAGTACCTCACGGAGGGTTTTGTGTAAGGTCTGTGGTACCAAGGTGAAAGGAACACAAGCGTCTGCCATGGCTGAACGTACTAATTTCTACCATAAAGATCACTACACTTTATGAATATTGCTTAAGGACAAAGTTACTGAATTTCTTGGGTGCAAAAACATTAGCTACCTCCTCAAATTCCAATATTTAAACATCCTAAAGAAGCTTTGCAAAGCAACCTTTCCCTTTAGATCTTGACCACAGCAGGGTTACACTTTAAAGTAGGTATGTTCAGGTAAGAATTTCAAGTATCTTCCACAATAATTATTAACTATATAACTCAGGCTAAAAATCTGCATGTTAAAGAATGTATTAATCCCTACAGCTTAAAAGATTTCTTTTAAGTCTTGCTATCTACCCAACACACCATTTAACAGATGCAAAAAACAAATCTTCATACAGCCAGTATGGGTAACAGAGAAACCGGTTTTGAATTGGTTTCCAATTCCAAGCATAAGCAAGTTCTTTATCATAAATTACTGTATAAAAGCAGTGAAATATTTAAGAAACACAAGCTTATTATTGTCATTTATTTTAAAAACCTTATTCAAAATATTAAATGATACAAGTCCAAATACAATAAAAATTACTGCAAGAAAAGAGGTTTGGGATATTTTGTTTGTGCTTTACTTCCTGTGGTTATGAAAAGAATGCATTTAACAGTAGCATATAGAACTTTTAGCACTTCATTCCTAAGACAGTATCATGCCTTCAGACTCCTCATGCCAACAGGCGTGAAGTTGATTTGTTTCCAAATGTTACATAACTACTTGAATACCAAGTCATTAATCATGGGGTTCTGATTCACCATTATTTACAAATTTATCAGTTTGAAAACTAAATCACAAACAGAATGTACAGAAAACTAAAATTATATATTTTACAACTCATGAAAATATAAATAATGGAAGTACAAAAGACAAATTAAAAAAAAAACAAACCTAAAAAAAACTACTGTACCAGTAACTTGATTTACACTAATGCGTAAATGTTTGTCAAAAATGAGAGTGCACTGTCCACAGACTGGTAGCCCCCACACCCTCACTTTCACCTGTCTGTTACCTGGGTCAGAAGAACAATCAAATAAATTATTCTTACAGCTTCTCCCATTTATAAAATAAGAAATCACATAGCTATTTCCCAACTGTCTTAAAATTCAACAGAAAGCTTTGATGTATTGAAAGCATGTCAGCTATCTATATTTTAGTAAGATTATTCAACAAGGCTTATTTTCCACTCATTAATTACAAAGACAATGAAGTAATCATAAATAGCATTAGCGGGAAAAAAAGAAAGGAAGTCAGGAAGCGGCATACCTTCACAAACACCTTAAACATTTTAGGAAATATATGGTATAAAACTTCTGAAATAAAATGGGTAATACATAATTATTTTTAAATTATTTACTGTATGAACACATACAGTAATTATGAAATTGCCTTTCTACCTATTTTGCCTAAAATAGGATCAAATTATGCAACAAGAAAACAGAATCAGAAAAAAACAAGATGAAAGACTTGCAGCATGAGGATTTAAGCACAGAAAAAAGTAATTATGTTTTAAGTTTGCAATATAGTGGAATTTATGAGCCATGTAAGTGATTAGTAAAGAGATCATTAATTTGATTTAGTGATACCAAAGTCATTAATTTATTAGACCTAAAATATTTTATGCTTATTTTTTTGTAATGTGACTATTCAGACTGCTCCAGACAGAAGGGATGATGCCTAATGAATGGAAAAAGCACTAATTTATTATACTCTGTATCTTTATAGTTGATATAAAACCCGACCAAAGTAGCAAACAGATGGATCATGCCCTTGATCTTCCATCAGATTTAATCTCCAAAACATCCAGGTCACAGAGAGTACATCTCATTTCTGTACAAGCAGCTTATTTAGAATACCTGAATATCATTACATGACTGGGCAGGCAAAAAGTGATAAGTTCAGCAAACTCAAATCACAGTGCTTTCAAAACACATAGTCATTGGTTATCTTCAGGGAAGGCATTGCTTCATTAACATTTTGATCTAAGCGATGATATTCCACTGTCCTGGAGCACAGGCCATCCCTCCACCTTCGGCTCTGCACCAGTAAGAAGATCTGAAAGAAAAACAAACAACTTATAGATGCTGTGCAGAAACATTTTGGGTTTGATAGACAGCTTCACAGTGGTACTGACATCACAATTCTGCCCCCCATGATGGCAAGGGCATTACTGTGGCAAAGACAAGGCATTTTTAAATCACTTATTTGAACTGCTCTCAGACAAATTTTCAGATGCAACAGTCTTCAAGATCTTCCCCTATAAAGAGCTAGCAATGTACATTACAAATAGGCCACTGCACAGTAAAGAAGGTTTGGGGGTTTTAGCTGCTTTCTTCGCAGAGTTGTGCAAATCCTCACCCAAATCAGTGTTCTCCCCAAAGACAAACACTAAATTTTCCTCATATCTAAAATCTAATCCACAGTTGAATGCAAATTTGTGCATGCACCTCTACTGGGTCTGGTTGGGCTGAAGTTAATTTTTAATGCTAGCAATGTATTTTTAAATAATACCAGTCAGGCTACTTTTGAGATACAGAGGATTAGCTTGTACTGAAGAAACAGTTACCTGAAAATAGTACCTTCTCCATGTAAACCTGGATGCAGCGTTAAACATTTTCTAAAAGTTTGCAGTTAAGCCCTCAGAATGTCTACGTTATAAAGCCCATCTTAAAGTGAACTATTAGAGGGATTATCACAATCATAACAAGAACATTTCTGCATGATTTGCAATTAACCCTCCCTTAATTTGTTGTTTATAATCCTGTGCAGGAGAAAAATCAGTTAATCATTCACCCCCACTTGACTTGGCTCAGGTCTCCTTTACAGAATTCATGTTATGCACTGCCAGTGTCTATTAATGTACTGACTGATTACCAACATCACCAATTAACTCATTTTCTAATCGAAAATGTTTCATTTGAGTTCATTTTCACTGTGCAGATAAATATGACAGTAATGGTCTGCACATTAGTATCACCACAAGACTAAGTGGTCAAAGATTTCATTCTTCAAAAAAGCTAAGCTCCTCTTCTTAAAAAACTGTACAAGGCAATGCAACTTTATTTTAAACTCTAGCTATTTTTCTTAACCTTTCAGAGCACACCTACCTTCCTCTTATTGTGATAGGTGACATAAACAACAGCTACTAAGAAGGCAACTACAACCAGATGAAAAAAGAAATGGCTGTCTTCTTCTTCATCCAACCCTGAAACAGAAACACCTTTTATCTTCTCGTTAAGGGTCTTGATCTCCTCATTGTAATTACTGATGGTGTCAGAGTTGTCATCTTCTGCCATCTCAAGAAGGTCTGGGTTGTACCTGGAATTAGGTGTCATTTCATAAGCGTAGTCATCTCCATCTGACTCCATAGTTTCTTTTATGATGGGTGGGGAACTACTTAGTGTGTCTTTCAAATCTGTTAGAAGATCCTCTTCCTCAATGTTAGTATCTTCAGAAGCATCAACCTCTACTTGTGATACTGGACTAGCAGGGACAACAGGTGACAAAGAGTCACCATTCTCTGTAGGTGGCTTTCCTGCAGTCACCGAGTTGGTTTTGGCTGTTGCAGGGAATGCCTTCTTTCTTGCTGAGGTTAAACTCTGTAAGCTGTCTGTCAAATTTTGGGATCTACTCAGTGTTTCATTCTCATTAGAAGAAATATTGTTTTGAAGTACCTCCGCTCTCACAGGACCTGAGAAAAAAATGAGAAACGGTCAATACTGTGCACAAGGCACTGACTTTTCCTGCAACAGAAAACTACTGCCACAGATTTCCTTCATAGACAAGAAACCATATGAAGAACACAGCACATGTCACACTGCAAACTTTTTAGCATTCATATGCAGAAATACACACTCCTGTACTTTGGCAACTTCCAAAGAGAAGGCTTGAGTGGGACAGGAACTAAAGCTTGGAAGCACTTGCCTTCTAGATTAGTATGGCAAAGTGTCCCTGAAAAACTAGCACGCCTGTTTTCCAGACATAAGAACTTCAAAGACATTTCATTCTTCCCTCGGTGGATTTATGATGTCTTGTAGAATCACATAAGAGTAGCATTTTCTCCATCATTGAATTCTTCCTCACGCAGAATGAGCTGAGGTCTACAAAGGAGGATGTTCTCAGGAAAGCTTTTCCTGCAGTTAAAAGTTCTTAATCTTTCACCATTGCATGTTTTAACCAACAAAACAAGAGAGGACATTGCAAAGTCCCCTTCAGTGAGGACACAAGGTCCCAGCACTTCTTGCCACTAATTTTTATTGAATTTGTAGAGAACAACACTGAAAAAGATTTCCAATCCTATGTTAACTCAAGTGAAACCAGTGAACCACAGGTTAAAAAGAAACACTGAAGAAAGGACAATCTGACTGCCCACGCTCCTGGAGGAAAGCCTTTTGTTGGTAGTAATTATTGTAATAAAATAAGTCAGAAAGAGCACTGTAACAATAGAACCTCAGGCAAATTCAGCATCTTTCTAGTGCTGGGATGGCTTTGCAGAACAACATAAAAAACAAGGTGAGCATTAAATCCAGATGCAGAGCCCACTGTCCCTCTTCTCTATCCAAAGGATAGTAAAAATAGATACAGAGAAAGCTTATAAATAGCCAATTTTTTTTAAAACTAAAAATCAGCAAACTATGCATGTTTACAGCACATGATTTCCAGATTCAAATCCAGAGGCACCTTTAAAAAATGTATTACAAATTTTAGACTTTCAGTCTGCATTTTCACCTAAATCAGGGAACCACACTTGCCTTGTATTTTGGCATGCCAAACTAATTTTTCATTTTAAAAAAGGAACAATACTTTCATTAAACACTTCCAAGGCTCACTGGAAAGTTACACACTCTAGAAACAACGCAGTCAACCAACTGCTTGTATAAGTAAAATATTATAGAGGGGACACTGAATCACGTTATTCATGAAACTTGTATATTTGCTGAAGCTCAGTTACAACAGAGCTCTCGTTTACACGGCACACTTTTGCAGTATGAATTACTCTTTAACCAACTGTAAAACAGAAGACTCAACTCCTCTCACGAGCCAGACACCATGGTGCCTCTCTGCTGAAGGTCAAAGTGAACTATTGCACATCTAACACACTCCTTGCTGTTGAAAAAACTACTTATTTAATTATGAGTTACCATATCAACACTAACTTGTTCAGTTCTTGTCCAGAACAAGTTTAGGGAATTCTGATCTCCCCTCAGGAGACAAGCCAGCTAATTGCATATGCAGAGATGAATATGAGGAAAGGCAGTTACAAGACAATTTCATATTTAAAGCTAATTGGCATATTGTGAAGTCAACCTTACTGCCACCCTCCCCAAACAGACAAAAACGATTAGAGAGTAATAGCTAAACTGTTTGAAATGAAACAAGCATATGTGAAACAAGCATATTTCTCCTGTAAAAATATGTTGCATCTGGCACTACACTTCAAATCATTCTTGAATTCATTTTAACACGGAAGTTTTAGAAAGATATATGCTTAAATGCAAGGGACTCCCACCAGCTATTGCTGCAGCTTCAGACTGAGAAAGAGCAATTTCCTATTATTCCTAAAATAAGCTTGGGTTTCTTTGTTTTAATAGCAGCTGGAAGTTTAGCAGCTAAACCACAACTGATTTATTATATTTACCCAAAACTATTTGGCATTATAAACGGTGGTTGCACTGCTTACGGTTACACAACACTGTCAGATGATTTTAGATCCAGAGATGCCTCAGCTGCAGAAACAGATATTAATGTTCAATCATGGTGACAGAATTAGCAACACCTCTCAGTAAACCGCTTAGTAAACACCACACATAAAAAACATGTCACAGTTAAAATTCACTTCCAGGAAAACTGCTTTTAGAAAGCAAGTTGTTTCATGACTCCTGAAGTTAAAAACTCTCTGTTTCCTACACATTTCTGTCCCAAATTCTTACTGCCTACCCATTAGAGCAGCTGAGGGGCAACACGAATAGAGCTGGTGTGGATATACTGACTGACAAGCATGGAAGGAACTGATAGATCAAACAGTTCCCTTTATGTCCTTCGCTAATTCCTTTCTCTTCACTGCCCAGCCAGTACTCCATCTAGAACAAAGAGAAACTCAGTGCCCCTGAAGCACGCATTTCTTATTAGCCTTCGGTTACAGCTATCTGCAGGTTTAAAGTGGAGAAAGAAAACACTTAACTAGGAGTCAACTGCAGAATAACGTAAACTTAATTTCTAGGCGAGGGGGAGACTAAAGCCAGGCACACAGCCAGAGTATTCAGGGAAAAAATCCCAAATCTGATGAATGAAGTAACCAGCTACAGTGCTCTTCCCAGCAACAAAAGCCTTGCACACCTGGCAGGCAGGCAGCCTCCCGCCCTCCGCCCCGGGCTGCCCTTCCCCTGCACACAGCCCAGCGATCGCTGCCCCCAGCCCACTCCCACACACGAGAGGCCGAGGCCGGACCCGCTCGCCTCAAGGCACGACCCGCCCCGGCCGAGGCCGCACAGCGCTGCGGGCCCAACCGAAGAGACCGGTGAGAGAGACCGGCGGGGCGGCCGCGCAGCGCCCACAGCCCCCCCAGCCAGCCCGCAGCCAGTCCCCCGCCCGACCCCGCGGCGCTCACCGGGGGAAACCTGCCCGCGGGCCGCCAGGGCCCAGCCGCAGAGCAGCAGCACGCACACAGCGCGGCCCGCCGCTCCCCGCCGCTCGGCGCCGGCCGCCGCCATCTTGGGCCCTCCGCGGACGTGGCGATGGCGCCGCCCCTCGCGAGGCCCCGCGCACGCGCACGGCGGGAAGGCGGGGCGGCGCGCAGGCGCTGAGGGAGCGGGGCGCTGTCAGAGCCGGGGGGTTTGCAGTGAAGTCACGGACTGATGGAACTGTACAGGCAAGGAATCGTCAGAGCTGGGAGAGACCCTTTAGACCGTCCTGTCCAGCCCTCCGCCCAGCACCGCCACGGTGACCCCTGAGCCACAGCACCCAGCGCCAGCTCCGGGCCCTGTTAAACACCTCCAGGAGTGGTGACTGCACCACCTGCCTGGGCAGCCTGGGCCAATGCCTGACCGCCCTGACTGTGAAAACATTTCCTGCTAGCTGATCCGAATGCCCCAGTCTCAGCTTTAGGACAGTTCTGCCATGCTCCTGTGATCTGTCTGCACATGGTTCGTTTGGATGAGTGAAGTCTAGACGGAGATCACTTCTCCTGGAGTGCTGGGTTAAATATCTGAGGAAATACTCAGCAATGGCTCCCCTAAGAGGGAAGACAGCCTTGCCCAGTCTGTGGCTCTGCAGTGTCACACTGTCGCAACAGCATTGCCTCATGGGGCACATCCTCCCGCACCGCAGCTCTTGCCCTCTGCAGCCACCAAAGCCAGGGCTTAGACATGGAAAAACACAAACTACTAACGAATGAACAGCCACTGAAGTTGATCCAAACTGCTAACTGTTCATTGCCCGCACTTACTTGCTTATAGAAAGGTAATTCCCTAACTAAATTCTGCAATCAAAGACAAGTCATGTTACCTTGTTTTATCCATGAGCTGAACGTGTATGTGCAGCTGTCAGAGCTTAGAGAACACTAAGAACAGTGCCATGTCTGGAATTTAATTCTACTAAGTATTTTTGGTGTGCAACCAAGATGTTGCCAGTGTTCTGCTGGAGCCACAAAATGTAGATGAAATTGTTTTCACAATTAATACAAAGATGGAGTAAAAGATGACATTTCAATATTTTATTCAAGTCAGGTTTGGGTTTTTTAGTCATTTTTAGTAGTGTCAAGTACAGCATTTTGGGGTCTAGTTCCACACAAAATGGAAGACTCTCTAAAAATGTACCCATTTAGTTGCTAAAAAAAAGTGGTAATAAAAGAAAACTCCGTTTTAGAATTAGTGATGCAACTATGTGATTGCAGTTGCAAAGACTCTTCCCTGATTATGTCCATTGTACAAGCTTTTCGGTCAGTGCAAGGGGAAGGAACCACAACACAGGACAGGCAGTATTGGCTGAGTCACATCAAACCTCCTCCACAAGGACTCGGACAAGGTGAACAACCTAAAGCATTCTGGAGACAGCAGTAGGTGTGGGATAACCCAATAAGACAAACCATTGATTAAATACATACCTAGAAAAAATAAATTTTAAAATCCCTTTTTCAGACAAGTTTGCACATTCCCTCATTGATTGAAGCCTCAAGTATCAGAACATTTTGTTTACAGAATTAACACCACAGTATAGTGGTCTGCAATTCCCAGGTTTTATAATCACGTTTACACATTCCTTGTGCCATCAGTATGTTAGTAGAGGTAATCAACACCTTCCTTCTTCTTGTCACATGGCAGTTGACAGATGTGATGAACAATTACATAAAGAAAAAAAGACAAGTTTTTTTTTCATGATATTGTCTCCACTTCTTTAACAACATTTTTAAAGCTTAGCTGTCTTTAACCAGGACTAGCAGGACTGATACGTAGCAATACTTGCACCCCAGACAAAACATTGAAAGGTACACTATTTTCTGAAGGTAGCTATGCTGTATTTTCAGATTAGCAATTGTGAAATCACTCCTTATGCTTCGAATTCCAATCCTAGACCAAGTTTGTGACCACCTGCATTGACATTCTTGCCATCCAACAAAGCTGACAATGTCAGTTTGACACCTGCAAAATAGAGAAATAGGAAAGAAAAGTCAACTTAAAACTTGGAATGAGCTTTACGTTCAGGAAGTGTCATGTCTGTTACTGCTTTAATTTATTGGTAGCCAAGTTAATGGGATTTGGCAGCTGGCCTTGGAAGGACTGGGCATTTTAAAACAATTTGCAGATAAGAAATCTCTCTGAATTATGAAATTTATAATAAACCATGATGATAGATTCTGCTTTTTATCACTCCAAGTAATTAAAGCACTGAGCCAATTCACTGCTGCTGGTCTACTGATTAATCTAATTTTAGAGTCCAGTACTATAAAAAACTGGGACCTTGATACATACCCACCTTTCTAAACCACTTCAAAATCTAAGTATGAAAAAGCCCAAGCCCTGTCTGCTGTAATATCTCATGTCAATCTGCTCAGTATTCTGGCAGCAGATTTATTACACTACATTATAACCCATTTTGCAGCAGTAAGATTGTCCTCTTCCTGGGCCAGGGGACCTTGAGAAAGTCACATTTTTAAGAAGAATAAACTCAATAATAGGAAGCCTCTGAAATATTAAAAATTTAGTTACTGATCTGTGACACAAATAACTCTGGATATGTTTTATATCAACATAAAAGACTATCTGACTGGTCAGTGGACAACGGTCTCAAATAATTCTGTTTTTAACAGACGTCCTAAATTAACAGAGCAGCCCCTAGAAAAGTTCATCTCTGGCTTGCCAAGCAGAAGAGCAATCTTACAAAACCCATCACACTTTATCACCAAAAAGCTTCTGATATTTCAAGATTAGAGTATCACTTTATTGAGTCTAATTTTTTTTCTGCATAGACCTACCTGGCTTTAAAGTCTGAGTGTATCCTAACCCAATCAGACTGGAGTTGTTCACTTTAGCCTTAAAGGGAAAAAATAAAAAGCACTGTTTAGTAATAAATAGTAAATTTAGTAAATAATTTAATATTTTTCTTCAAAGTCCTTACCACTTGAAAATTAAGTAACAGCCTTTAAGCATGTAAGGATTTCAAGTTTTAAATCCCAAAAAAATCTAAAGTTTATTTTTCTATAACTTAAATCTCCAATCTCAAAGAATCTACAGTCACTGCAGAAAATAATGGGTTTCTTAACATAATTTTAATTTTTTCTCCAGACTGACATAAAAACAGTCTCAAAATAGTGCCCAATAATACTATAAAACATTCTGTGTCTCTTTTAAGGAAAATCCAATAGTTGTGCTGTCAAGCTGCCAAAACCAAAACAAACAGATCATGTGCCAACTACACAGCACAGAACTGCATCAAGACCATACTCTGCTGACGGAAAGGTTGCTTTCCATTTCCATTATGTGCACTTATTTTCAAATGCATACAAATGTACATGCACAGGACTCACAGAAAATGAGGCATCTGGGTCAATCTGATACTTGGCTGCTATTCCAAAGCGAGTGTTGCTATTTCCAGCTGTCCAAGCAAGATTCACTGCAGTTTCCAGTTTATCATTCACCTTCTGGTAAATGGAGCCACCAAATTCCGTTCCATCATTCCTGGAAGGAATGCATTAGTGTAGTTATAAACAGCACCCCAAAACAATCATCTTTTATTTTTCTAGTAAGAGCTGTATTTGCACAACATCCACTTACACCTCATTAAATATCCCTGTAACAACTAGGATAGAGACATTAGGCCAGATTGGTTATGAAAGTTATTTTCAGCTGCTTCAATTCATTGCAGATTACTATATTTCAACAACTTCTGAAACTGAAAAAAAAAACCCAAACCCACCACGACAAACTATCAAAAATTAGACCAATAATGACAGCTTCCAATTTTCCCTTTCCCGTAGATGGGAGTCTTCATAGTAGAGAGATTTATTTTTCCCTGTGTGTCTCTGAAATAATTATTTTCCCTGGCAAATGTCTCCTTGTGCCCTGAAAGGGCTGCACTCCAGTCACAGAGCCTGAGTCATCCCAAAGCTGCCATGTCAGCATGCTTTTACCAGACACAGCGGAACTTATCAGAAGTGAAGATGCAAATTTAATGTCTAAGTCTATGGGCTTTTGCAAACAAATTCCATTTGCAACGGTCCTTATGGTACATCTGTGCTATGGTCTATGGACTAGAAACAGAAATGGAACTAAGATTTTGCTTTGCAGAGAGCACTGGCCCACAGCTGAATGATGAGTTGCACAACTTCCAATTACTACTGCCCCCAATGTCATACACATAAAGTGTGGTAAATAAAAGGCAAAATGTTAGGGCATGCAGATCATAAAAAAAACCCCAAAAGACTCCTAAAGGCCTTGCACTCCTTGTAAACCAGTGAGCATCTCAATTTCCATTTTTGCTCATTTTCTTAAAGAGAGGATACAAACATATTGCAGAAAACAGGCTTTAAACCCCAGGAAGATCTGGGGTTATTTCTAAATTGTAAAATAATCTGGTTCCAATTATTAGAGTACACCAGACCTTTAGTGATTACTAAAAGAGGTAGATTTAGGATCTTTTCCCTTTTACCCCTTTGGTCTGATGTTCCTTAGTTCATAACAGTTGCACAAACAGCAGTTATACGCCTATTTAAAAGTTAAAGCAATAGCAACAGCCTTTTAAATTGTTAGAACAATTCTTCCAGAAAAACACTACAATACTTACTTCAGATAAGACTGAAGCTCACATTAACTGCATGTGCTTGGCTCTCAAGAAAAGGAGGGATTAAAAAGGAGTGAGGAGAGCTGGTTATACAGGCAGATTTTGTGCAAGGTTCCCACACAGCTCTGTCTTGACCTGCAACATTAGGGGGGGCGGTCTGAGCTATGCTTAAAAAATGAGGAAAGTAATATTTAAAACTAGAATTATCCAGCCCTACCTCCCTTATTTTTATTATTAAATAATAATAATAATAATATTAATAACTTCAAACCTCCCTTTAACTCTAATAGTAATAATAGCACTTTTCTATGCACATAATAGCACCTTTTATGTAGATTTAAAAAATTTTCATAGTCCCCTATGAAAATAAAATAATATGAAAATTAATAAGGCACCCTTAAGGAAAGTAACTTGCTGGAGTCCCCATCTGGTTTGTATAATGCCAGGAACAAAAAAAAAAAAACATGCTTCAAGCCCCACCTAGCTATATTATCTGCTCTGCCACAGCATCCCGCTGAAACACTGACCTGTGTAGATGTAAAAACCAAGCAGCCTAGTGAGGGGACTTCCACACACAACTCTTTCTGGGATTATATAAAAGCTCTGACACATTTTCAAAGCTGAAACACAGCAATCACCTAACTAATCTATTATTAACAATAAATAAGATACCTATTCGTATCATGCATCTAGGGTTTTGTACAATAACAGCAACCTGAGAAACAGACCCTCAGGAATCCAAGAAACACCTAGATCTAAGGCCCCTGCTGCTGTTGTGATTTTCTGCTGTTGCTTTAATTAAGAGTAATAATAAGCACAGCATTTTTTAGCGGAAGTCAATACTACAATGTTTTAAACTGCTACACCACAACAAAATTGAAAGTCATTGCCCTTGAAGGAGTAACTTCAAACTCCTGAGTGGAAGGGGACCCCACATATTGTTTTGATGGAAGTTTTCTGCCCACATCTTTGTGCTCTGGCAATCCTTCAAACATACTGTCTGGGCTGTGGGGGTTCGATTGTTCTGTAAGGCAGCGGGAGCTTCCTAAACCAGATCGCTGCAAAACAGCACGAAACAGAACAGAAGGCCTTTGAAGAAGTAGCTCTAGGAAGGCAGAACAGTTGTTCAGCCTCCAGATGGAAACAGCCTGGAATAGCTCTGCTACATGCAAAATATCCAATTACCCAAGGGCACGGAAAGGGGAGGCTGGGAGAATGGATTAGGGATTGCCTAATCTTAAAAAACTGTCTTCTCCAAAGGCATAAATTGCTTTTTTAGGAGGAACATGAGACAGAGAAATTAAAGTTTTCATGGAATTCTATCCTGGTTTCCTACTGTTGATGTATTCCAAAAGGACAAATGCTTGTGTAAATATATTATTACAAGTTGCAATACCAAATAAACTTTTACATCATACCCCTACCAGTACTGAAACAAATCCAGTCACTGACTCTTGCAGTCACTCTTTTAGCCTGCCCTTGTTCGTCCTCTGATTAAGTGTTTCGTTCACACATCAAACCACCATTTTGTTTGATGTTGACAGGTGCAAAAGGAAAGCATTGCTTTTATTTCAGCTTCAACAAAGAGTATTTTTATAACTTCCTCTTTTTATTGCACCATTAATGGATTCAAATAGTCCTTATCTGTTAGACAGGCTGACATTGGACCCTTGGGTGCTCAGTGAGTTCCAGTTCCTTCCATCATGCATTTCCTGACCCACACAATTCAAAGAAACAGTAACACAGCTAAAAAATACAGCTTGACGTCTTTAATGAAGAATTAATTTCAAATTCACCATTCCCTTGTTCACCACTGCTGAACCTCTGACCCTTCACTGTTTAGTAAGCAGCAAAATCCTTTCAAATTCCTTCTTAGCGCCTCTCTGCCAGTACTTACACATTAGTATGAAGCTGGAATTCATCAGTCTTATAGCCAACAGCAAAGTTGCTCTGGGTTACTCTAGACTTCGCTGTCTCAAAAGTCATTTGGTAGCCAGCCAGCCACCCCTCATAGCCAAGCACGAGGGCTCCACGTATTGAAGGACGCGCAATATCAAAATCCACGTCGCAGCCGATGTTGATGTGTTCCCTTTTGTACCCCGACTTAATTTTAGCACTCTTTTTCCTGAAGAGAAAAGAAAGAATCTCGTATCTTTGAAAAGTTACATTTATAGGTAGCAATTCCATCAAATCACTTACTTTAACTCAGTGCAATAGTTCCTGAAGACAATGTGTACATCCCTGGAGAGCCACATGACATGTCACCTTCCCAGTGTTCACCTTTACAAAATCCTAACTCAGCTACAGTGAATTCTTTGCAAATGAGCAATAAAATGTGGTGTGGTGCCCCACAAAGCACTTCTGGGCTGTTTTCTGAAAAGCAGCAGCACACAGATGGGAAGTGACAAAACCACATCCTCATCTCCAACTGCTATGATGGTTTTGGAAGTTTGGTACATACAGGGAAGGAGTGGAAACTGTAGAAGTTTACAGGTTTGCCACCAGAAGTCCACAGCAAACAATTTTTAGACAATCGTAGTGAATTCTGTAACTTTATTTACTGTGGCAGACATTAAGAAATCACTACTTTGTCTGCAGTTTCCTGCTGTGACGCAAAGCAGGCTGCTTCAGTACCTCTGACACCCCGATTTCTCCCTAGGGGACTTCATGAACTTTAATGGTTACAACCATTTACAGCCACCAGAAAGCAACCATGTTAAGGCAGAAATAAACTTCCCTGAGTCACCTGTTTATTTTTATACTACTGGCCAGGACAGTGTTTTCTCATGTGTCCTTAGGTTGATTTACATCAAGGGTGCAGACCCTCACAAGGCAAGAGAGTTATATCTAATATATTCTGCTACTCTTATTTAAGTTTTTTTTCTTCTCTTATTACAAGTGTCTTCTGTCTCTGACCAAATCTTTACTGAAATCTTTCTGAGAAAGTCAAGCTAATTTGGAATTTCAAATCAACCTTTCCTATCAGCTGACAAAAACAACCTCCAAGAACAGTATCGGTGCTGTATCAGAACCACACAGAGACTGCTCTCTTTTTTTTATTATAAGCTCAGACTCAGGAATTTCTTGTGTTTTGCAGAATCAGAAATAAAGTGCAGGAGTGCCAAAAGAACTCATCTGCAATTTCTGTTAAAGTCAGCAGTACCTCTCCCACCAATGTCAACAGGGACAGAGGTAAGAACACAGAGTGCTCCTAAAAATGACTTGACTTGTTGAAAGACTCATCACAGTT
Source organism: Lichenostomus cassidix (assembly GCF_008360975.1). NCBI lineage: Eukaryota > Metazoa > Chordata > Aves > Passeriformes > Meliphagidae > Lichenostomus > Lichenostomus cassidix. The sequence continues at coordinate 8,980,946 of NC_139494.1, forward strand.
GGTAAGTAGTAAGGAGGGGAAGAGGTCTCATATTCAGACATGGTGCATCCCTGTCAAAGTCAGCCACGTCACACCAGGATTGAATCTCACTCCATTTACCCAAATTTAACAGTCCTCTCAGGGCAATCATAACTCAGATACTTCAGGGTCTGTTAAGTGTCTAAGAAATAGTTCTAGAGCTGTAACATCATTCTCATACAAGGTTTTTTTCCTTTTTATTTCTCTAAGAATCCTACCAGTTAAAGAAATAGAAAAAACCCCTTGAGATTATTCTGATTTCAAAAAAATCTCATTAATCTAGAATTAGGAGTGGGCTGAAAGCAGCTGACAATGCAGAACACTGAATCTAAAAGGGTGAAAGTTCCCCTGGGACTATAACCTGCAAAGCCCGCAGTGCAGTCTGCTGCTCTGGGAAGCTGATGTGCAGAGTATTTTGACTCACTGGCAGCACTGCTTGCACAAAGATAATCAGGGGAAAAAAATAAACCAACATCTAGACCTACAGCTGCTGCTTAATCCCTCTGGCCCACATAAAACATGGCATCCAATCGCCGTGTCAGAAATACCCATCCACCACCAAGGCACACCAGGGCCAGCAAGAATTCAGATGACAAATTCAGCTCGGGACAAGAGCCCAGCTCTGTGTCAACCTATCAGAGCTAGGGCCAACTGGCTCCCAGAGCTTGTTAAGCTTTGCATTACAGCTGGCTTGTTTAGTGCTTTTATTCAGGCAGGAGTTCATCCTCTGACATGGCCAGAAATACACAAGGGAGCAAAACCACAATTTTTTATTCACTCCCTAATTCAAAAGATAATTTTCAAGCTATTGTGTGTAAAAGTTTGCTTGCTATAGTTTAGGATTAAAAAGGAATTGTTAACTCTTAAGATTTAAGTGAGATGTACACAATTTCATCATACACAACCTGATTATTACCTGTCTTGATGTCTCAGGACAAAAAAGTTAAAAATACCTTTCCTGTCACTTTAGCTTACTCACTTCTTACCCAGTGTTAGGAGAGAAAGTGGAGTCAAAGGTCAGCTTCAGGCCCCGTGCAAGCTGAACAGAAAAGAAATTCATTTGGTTGGATTTCTAATTAGAGATTGGCATAAGTGAATTTGCAAATTGCTTTTCTGGAGCCAAAAATTACCTGATCTTCAAGAGTAATCTCAGTGCCTAGTGTGTTGTCAGTGTTCCACTTTTCCGTGAACATCAATCCATACTCCACCCATTTGTACTTTGTTTCCAAACTACCGCTAACTTTGTTAGTTTCTGAGTTTGCTGAACCTGAGCTTGTAAATTCCTAAAAGAAAAAAAATAATATTTATTTATAATCTATATATTTGTCAATATATACATATATGCAATCAGGCAAATATTTATACTTGTAGAACATATCATTCATTATAATTTGTTAAAAATTAGTTCAGGTAAATACAAATATATTTATTTTTTAAAGAAATATACAGTAAGCACAAAAACATTGCAATGTTTAGGATTTCAGTATGTTTCCAAACTCACCAGTCCATTTTCAGATCTTGTTTTCAAATCAAGCTTTATTAACCCAAAACCTAGAAGGTGAGTAAAAAATATGAATCATATATATGTTGATGTAAAAAGCATTTCTGATTTATTTCTTAAAAATCTTTTCTAAATCACCGGTGAACTATTAAATAGTTAAACCAAGGGCTCAGTAACCAAAACGTGTTTTTAAAAAGCAGCTTGTACTCACTTAATATAGCACTTGACTGATGAATTCTATTGACCTCAGCAACATAACTGGGACCAAATTAGGAAATAATACTTTGATACATAGTGAGCAGCATTCTGTTCATAAGCAAACTACTGACATCAGTGATACTGTTCATCAATACAAGGGAAGAGCCAAAATACAGGACACAATTTTCTCTGAAAACCAGAAACAGTTCTATGGAGAACAGGAAGAATTTCATCAGAAGAAAAGTTACCCTCTCTTTCCAAACACCAAGGGCCATGTGAAGCTGTGATAGAAAATTCTGTGGATTCTAATGGAAATCATTAGACTATTCCTCAGGGGGAAGTAACAAAATCCTAACAATTTCAGGAATCAGGTAGACAGCAAAAGACCACACTTAATTTAGGTTTATTTACCATATCCCTTGGTGAATATATCTCTGGCAGATTTGCCCAGGTCAGCATAAGCAGGTGGAACAGCCATTTTCTGGAAGGGAAAAATTAAGAAATTTTAGAAAAGGAAATTTCTAAATTTCAGTGTCCAGAAACTTACTTAATTCATTTAAGCAACAAGAAACTTAAGCCCATTTTCAGCCATTTTCATTTTGTACCCCCACCTACCACTTAGACACAGCCTGAAGAAAGCAGCTATTGCAAACAGTGTGATTTCATTTTGCTCAGGAGCCAGCAGCAGCAATGACCATGCACTTGCCACTGAGGATGTGAAACAGGCTGCAGAGCAAATATATATTAAAAGAAAAGGAACTGTCTATGCCTTTCCAAAGAGTTAACTGTTTCTCTTATCAGTGTAACTGCATAAATGAAACTTCTGTTTTTTTCAAGCCATTTCTCGGAAACATTTCTCCTGTTTCTTGCAATGGATCTCTGAATTCTGATGTAAAGCATTAGGGCCCCAACTCATTCACTCAGGAAATGTAACCAGGACAAGCATCTAGCATCAGGAACATCTCTCTTCCCCTACTACAGAACAGCAAACAGACAACATTTATGTCAGCAAAATCAATAAATGGTCATTCTTGTGCTTCAGTTTTTGTTAATGGGTTAAGATGTCTCCGTAGACATTGACCTTGAAGTGTTTTTCTGTGCACCTGAGACAAAATGAGCTTGCTGAGAAAAATTCAGACTGCAGGGAGACCACCCTGTGAAGTCAGGCCATCGGGAGGGCAGCCACAATCCTGCTTCAGCAGCCAAACACAGACTGGAGCTCCCTGCAAAGGCACAGCCCAGTGGTGGGGACACTGCAGAGACAGCTTTCTCGACTGTGTTTTGTTTCCTAGGGATGCCCACAGTGCCATAGAGGTCCTCACTTTCCCATCTTCAGCAGGCCCTGACGTTCTTAGTTCAGTGGCCTCCTGCAAAACAGATGAATGCATCCCATTTTCTCAGCCCCTGGGAAAACTGTCTCACCATGTAAGGAGGAGAAAATAGGATCCTGAGAGGAACAAACCGAGCAAATCTCCTTTTTTTATCCAGGTACAATAATTTCTACTCCCTTATTCAAGTAATTTCTTTAGGGGAAACAAAGTCAAGCAATCTGAAATGGTGTAGATCTTCTGTCTTTATATACAAGATTTCTCAATTTTACACAGCAAAAGAGATCAATCATACTTACAAAACTAATCCTCTAGATACCAGATGTTGCACTAAAATTCCATATTCACAAACTTTTTGGCTATGCAAAAGTAATAAGCAGTTTACTACACATGCATGCAAATGCTAAAAAACCTGCCTGCCATTCTTACTCCAGAGTATTCCACGTTAGCAGAAAACTACTCCTTTAAATGCCACACAAACCCAGTAGCTCTGAACATGAGGGTGCTTTAATAACCTCCCTGGCTGCAGATTGGGATGCAGTTCTCAGGCAAGCTCACCATCCATGAAGATCAGATAGGGACTTTCAGCAGTCACTCAGCGCCCCAAGCACTCCAGACAACAAGCTGGTGCCTGTTAAAGCAGGATATTGCTATTGCATAAAGGAAAAATCCCTATCCTAGAGGGAACAAAACAGATCTGGTGGCTAAATAAAAGCAAACAGTCTTTTCAGAACATAAATATACTTTACTTATCAGATACTATGATGTAGCTTCAGTTGCAGATTGCTCCTCATTGAAGTCACTCGAAGCAGATACAATGCCCTGCTCAGAAATCACACCCCAAAGTAAGGCAGCACTCAGGAAAGGGATGGCAGGAGCCACTTAGAGATGTCTGTGTGCAGCAAATGCTTCTGCCCTTCCAGAGCAGCCCAGCCCCATGAGAACCATCTGATGGATATTGCCATTTAGCATCATCAAAAATTAAAAATATTACAAATCCCTACACATGAAAAATCAAATAAGCATTGCTTTGAAAGATAACACACCGTTCTGCCAGCTGCACCTCAGAATCTATTGGATCTATTTTTTTAGCAGTCCTTTTGAGTCACTTCATAAAATCAAAATATTTTCTTCAAAAATGAATGCTTTGCACTTTTGGGTTGGATTTTCTCAGTTATGTTTTTCCCTTCTCCAAACCCACGAAGCCAAGTTTTGTTCCCTGAAGCCTGTGGATCCCCTCTGGCTGTGGCCTGGCTTGTCAGGTGCCTGAGCTGTGCCAGGCTGCTCCACTCTGGGCCCAGAACAGTGGGAGACATGAGAGCTCCACTTAGACAATTACTATAATTAGGGGACAATACTGAAAGCCAAATCCCTGCTGGTTGTAAGGCAAATCATGTAACACGCACAGAGCAAGGTGTTTAAAACTGCTGAGTGTGGAAAACGCTAGGAGCTGAGTACCTGGTGGTTAACCTTACTGCTGTCAGCAAGAACAAAGCAAAAATAATTATTTCTGTGTGCACTGGCTAATCAGAAGCCTCTTGTTTAACAGATGGAAAACAAAACTGATTACATCCTGTGCGAGTACAGGTTGTAAGACAAGCATGCTTAGCAGGGATTCAAACTCTTAAAGGATCAAGGAATGGCCGTGGCCGAGTGCCCTCGCTTTTCACCAGTGGGATCCCTGCACATTAACTCAGATTAGGTTTGGACTGAAATGAATTCATTGCTTTTATCCTTGTCCAACTGTGCAAATAGCTCAGCGTGACTACGGATCTCGACTCCTGCACAGAGCAGGCCAAGTAGAGTATGTGTAATGTGTTCTAAGTGGGAAAATACTTTGGTTTTCTTGAGTGAGAAACACCACAGCACAAGAGATGACTGAAGAAAACCTGAACTAAGGAGTAAGCCCCAACTGCTGCTGTGAGCACACCTCCAGGAAAGCCTGATTTACAGCTGCCACAGGGAGAAAATCAGGAGCTCCCTTTGGAGCTGCAGGACCCAAGAGGCATCCCCAGTGAAGATTTCATTACAACAGGCCCAATTTGAATATTTTCCAGTGTCACAGATGGCAAAGTTTTCGCTCTATGATGCAGTTCTGGGCAATTAAATCAAATTCAGTTCAACAGGCAGCAAACCTACAGGGTGCACTTGGCAAATACAAGGATTGGCTGCAACCAAAAGCAAACTCCTCTCTGCTTGATAACTCTCATACATGCCTAGGTTAAAGCTTCCCTGCACAGATTTATTGAGTTCATGATATTTACATGGGGAAAGGAACAATCTAAAAATTTAGGATAAGAATAAAATCTATTATAAAATAAAATTGCCATGAAGACAACGGAAGTCTATCGATTCAAGGCTAAGAAAGTAAAAAAGGTTGGATTTATCATTATGCAGCCCCAATTTTTTTCCCAATAAATTTGAACTCATGTACCATTTCTTGACAGTACCAGTAGTTCTGAACATTCCAGCTCCCTATCTCCACGAGCATGGAAAGATGCTACCTGCAGGGTGGCATGTCACAGCTGCTGGGAACAGCTGGAAGGGACAGACAGCATTGGGTTATGAGACCAGGTACAGTCTGTCAGCATGGGGAAAATGCCACATGAGGGTGTCTTTCCTGAAGGTTAAAAAGAATATTAAATTATTTGTTATTTATCTCCTTCATTAACAGAAAGACACAGCTTTTAGGTGCCTTTCTGGACCCCCAGCCTGGGCAGTGTCATTTCCCAGCCAATGTCTGTTGTGTCAACAGACCAAGGACAGGGCTTTGCTCTCAGACAGAGCAGAGCCCAGCTCTCTTCACATCCCCTGGCTGGCCAGAGGCACCAGCTCCACTTGGCACCAGCATCCCTGTCCAACATCCCAGGCTGCCAGGGGAGCATGGCGCTGGCTCCACACTTCAGGTTTTATGGTCCAGATCCCAAATTCCTTCAAGTCATGCCCACAGTGTGCTCCAAATCAGGTTCAGCAGCCTCACTGTGAACATATAAGAGCACACTTACCCGTAAATACATGCGCAGTCACGCAAAGGTCAAACATCGAGTTGGGCACATTCATGAGGCTTTTGAGAAGCCAGTAAAAGCACGTGGTTTGTAAATACTCGGCATTATTAGACACAATACTTAACAACACCTTTTGTCCCAACTTGCTACTGTGCCAATGTCATATAATCCGTGCACCATTATGACTCAAAATTTAAGACTGGGAGTCCACAATTTCTTTTATGCAGGCATTATAAAGCCATGCAGCATCCCTATAACACTCACAGGATCCCAGCCTTCCTGCTGGAGCTGTGCTCTGGAACTGCATGCATGATGGAGCAGTTTTAAAAATGGTTTATGCAGTACCTCTGTAGCCCAATAAACAGAGGAGCATAGAGGAGATAAACCCCCTTAAAAGCCAATGTAAATATTATTATTTAGGCTATACTAACTACAGAGTTAAAGAAAGAGACAGCTTGCTCTTAATTGAATGGGTATAAATTAAGAACTGCAGTGTTGTATGGCAACCCCTTATTAAACTATCACATATAAATATCAATTAAATTAACTTGGGGGATGTTGCAGCTTGCTGTAGCTACTGTAGTTACTGAACTCCCAGGGAAGAACACAGAACCACAGACCCTACACATTAAATTAAACATTCCTGTTAGCTACTGTTTCTGCTCAATACCTGCAGAGGAGGAGAGGAGCAGCGCTGCTGTCCCACCCCGTGCCTCCAGCATGGCAGAGCCCAGGCCAGCGCACGCCCCAGCAGCGTGCTCAGGAAGGGACATGTCCCTTGCTCCTGCTGCAGGAACACCCAGCGCCAGATCAACGGGCATGAGTAATTAAAATGGAACTTTGCCTTCCAGCACGATGGGACAGCTCACACAGAAGAGAAGCATCTACCACACCGGTGGATGGGCTTTTCCCCACCTGCAGCAGATGCCAAGCCCACGAGGGCCTGAGCTGTGTGTCCTGCCTGCATGCCAACAGTGCCAGGGCTGGGGACATCCTCCTGCTGCTGCAGCAACCAGCAGTGATGTCCCCCACACCTTCACACCCCCATACACACACCCCAAAATGTGGGCAGGAAGAAAAGATGGATCAGTGCAAACCTTTGACAGAGAGTGCTAGGGGGAGGCATTATTCTGGAATGTCATTGCAAGAGTGCAAGAGCCCATTTCTGACAAAATTTTGCAGGTGAAATGCCATGACAAAGGTGATTATTCAACCATCCAACAAAACAAACTGCAACACACCTCTATTCTCACAAAAGCATCTGAGAAACAAGCTGGGATGTGTTTCTGCTGGAATCACTATAAATATTCCCCAGAGACACAACCCTGCATTGGTCACTGATGATGAGTCAGCTCCGCTTCATTTTCCGAAATTTTTGTTATTGGTTTTGGGTTGGTTTTTCTTTTTTGCAAATACTCAAAGACTGAATGACTCAAAGACCTTCCCCCTCCAGCAAGAGTTGTTCCCGGCAAGGGCTGTGACAAGGCAGAATAGAGGCAATGCTGCTGTGGCCCCACAGTGCTCCGTGCAGAGGGGAAAACCAAGCCATCAGGAATTTCAAACTGACATTATTCCCCACAATTAAAAAGCTACATTCTCAGAATAAGCAGAATAAAACGGAAGAAAAATCAGTTTGGCTGCTTGGCGTGAGGCTTGAGATTTTGGTACATATCAGAATGAATTTGCCAACCTGCACGAAGGATCCCAAGGGTGCGGAGGAGAGAGATGAAGGGATGTCTGAGCCAAGACGGTGCTAAACCCGGGCAGGTACAGCCACCTTCGCCCTCTGCTTCCCGGGAAGGAGCAGAACGATGCCGCTGCAGCGCTCGCCAGCACCGCACGCCCGCCGTGGCCCAGTGACCTTCCCGCTCCCGTCACGGGGCCGGCGCCCGATGCTCCCAGCCCGGCCTGCGCGCTGCGGCCGCCGGCATCCCGGGATGCGCCCGCCGTCCCGCCGCCCGCCCGGCTCGGCCACCCGCGCCTCCCCCGCGGGCCTCCGCGTCGCCATGCCCGGCGTTACGTAAGGACACGGTTATCCCCGCTCCGACGGGCCGCGGGTGGGCAAACCCGCCCGGGGCGCTGCGGGCTCGCCCGCTCCCACGCGTGCCCCGCGCCCGCCGCCCGTAGCGCCCTCGCCGCGGCTCCGAGGGGACGGCCCGGGCCCCCGCCCGGTACAGCCCTACCTGCCCCCGCCGCGGCGGCAGCTGCGCTCTCCGCTCCGCCTCGGCCTCCTCCGGCGGCGGCTGCCCCTGTCCGGCGCCTCCCCGGGCTCTGCGGCGGCGGCGGCTGCGTGACGGCGGGCGGGGAGCGGCGGGGCGGGGCGGGGCGGCCGCGGCGGGCGGGGCGGTGCGGGCTGCGGGAGCTGCTGCTCGGGCCCGGCGGCACCGGAACACGGCACAGGGACACGGCACCGGGACGCGGCACCGGGACGCGGCACCGGGACGCGGCACCGCATCGGTCCTCGGCTGCGGCATCCCCGCGATGCACCAATTCCAGCCCCGGTACCACCCAGGGCACCTGCAGCCGCTTGGGTACCAGAATCCCCATCTCTGCTAGAAACGGGACTAGGTGACCTTTAAAGGGCCCTTCCAACCCAAACTGTTATGATTCGATGAAACGCTCCATTTAGTTTGAATTAGCTTAATTAGAATTACCTAGAATTACCTAGAATTACCTAGAATTACCTAGAATTCGATTTAGAATTTAAATTAACTCCCTGTCTTGTTAAAATTCCAATTCCCCATATCCTTGTTGAGGCAAGAGTAGTGGGAAAGGAGGAAGAGAGAGTTCAAAAGGGTCAGTGAGCAGGTGAGGCTCTGTCTGATGGCTGGTGAGTGTCCAACGGAGCTGTCAGGGGTCAGACAGGCAGCAAAACATCCCCATGAGGATGACTGTAGGGCGTGGAGATGCTCCCATGAATTAGGAAGTTGACATCTTTCCTAACTCCCCCTCAGACACACGAATCAGCCCTCACAGCTTACAGGGAAGCTGGGCTGGGTGCAGAGCAATGCTCTCCCTGTGACAAGAGGTCAGGCAGGGAGTGCTCTGCTATCAGAGAGAAACATAAGTGAAGCTGGGCCACTTTCAGGATGAGATACAAACCCAGTCCTGCACTGTTGGAGGTCCCTGGGATGCTGATGGCATCACCCACAAGATAAACAGGGGAATCATGACATCCAGGAAACTGCAGATGGTCTGGCTGGTCACACTTCTGCCCCCACCACGCAGGGGAGGTCTGTGTTAAAAAACCAATCCTTGCTAAGAGTTCACATCCCACCCACGGGAGCACTTATTTTATAATTATTTTTTTTTTTTTTAATTAATTCTTTCCCACTCTTTCTCCCTCACACAGTGGGAATGGATGGCGAGAGGAGGCAATTTCCCTGCTTGCGCTCTTACCCAGTTCATGCCTTTGCTTTCCCAACAGCATTTCTCTGAAGGGCACTGCTCCCACAGCCGTGGCAGGGCTGTACCCTCAGCTGCTGAGCGGTGCCTGCCCCAGCACAGCCCAGGAGAAAGGTCGGAGTCATCCTGCTCACACACACTGAGCACGCACACAGCACTTGGGAACTTTGGTCGGGGTTCAAACTAAATAAACCCTGCCAGGAACTTCATGTTGAACTGGAGTGTATAAATGAAGTGGCGTGTGGAATTCAGTTGGATCTCAGGAGCTTCTTGGCATGGCAGGGTGGTAGAGGGGAAAGGATTGTGTGTAGTCTCATATTGACCTTAGAAAAGCAGCTGAGGCAGCAAAGGCTGAAGGAACTGTGCCGGATACCAAATCCACATTAAAATAAAGTGTGCAGCCCGCCACCAGGGTAGGAACCCACGGAAACAAGAGATGTCTTTCAAATTTGGAAAGCTCTAACCACAGTCATTTTGTTGATCCAGGCACCACTACGAGAGTGGGTGTCGTAACCAGAGCATAGAGTTGCAGTCAGGGTGAAGTGTCAGCTCTCAACACCCTCTCGGTTCTCCCTCTGGCAGCAGCTGGTGCCTTCCCTCTTCTCCTGCATCCTGGAGCTTGTCAGAGCCTGCCCTGGACTTCACTCACTGTCCCATGACAAAAACATAGCCCAGCAAAAACAGTGGCAGGTTCCTGCTGGGGTGCACTGAACCTCCTCCTGCAGGAGTCAGAGGAGCAAGGGAAGCCAGGGGGCTGCCAGTGCAGAGGGAGGACCCCGGAGGGAGCAGGGGCACAGGACATCCCCTATCATCACTTTGGCTCAGTCGCAAGGGTGCACTTTCACCCTGAGCAGCAGTTCCTCAACCTGCCCCTGCCAAAGTGCAGCCTCAGCTCTTTGCCCTCTGCAAAGGTAAATCTCACAGTAATGATTTGTGGCGCACTGCCTCCCAGCCTTGCTCCCTCCCCGTGCATCGTCCTGCTGCTGCCCCAGCTTATCAAATATATTCTTTTATTACCTCCAGGCGTAAAGAACTGTTTTATTACTTGCAGACATGCAGAGATCACAGCCTGCTCCCTACAGCTTTTCTCTGAGCAGCAAGACCATGAAGAAACCAGCCCAGCCCCTGCCCCACATTCAGCCCTTGCAGCCCCTCAGGCACCCGCAGGGATTTTGGAGGCTCCTTGGGGTGTCATTGGCTGAGATTCATTTCCACGGGCTGCCCCTGCAGTACAGGCTGAGTAGGCACAGAACGAGAGAATCATACAATTGTTTAGGTTGGAAAAGAACTTGAAAATCATCAAATCCAACTGTTAAGCCACCACTGCCCAGTCCAGCACTAAACCATGTCCCCAAATTCCACGTCTACACATTTTTTAAATCCCTCCAGGGGTTGATGCAGCATGTGGGCTAAGAACGAGCAGAGGGAGAAAATGTTTAGTATTCGTCAGAGATAATTTTTCATTACTTTCTGGAACACTCATCTACCAAAAGATGGCAGCAAATCTCCTCGTATGGAGTTGGGCATTGCTGTCATCTGCTCTCTTGGGCTCTGTTTTTCCTGCAGGTAGATTATCCTGGGCAATGCCAGAAAAACAGGGGGATTACACTAGATGTCCTCAGTGGAGAAAATCTGTGCTTGTGACTTCGGTTTAAATTTTACTCCTTCAGCAGTATAAGAAATCTCCAAAATGCTGTAAATGTCAGCTCCCTCTTTTATTTTGGCAGTTCTTGGTGTTTGGTAATGCTACATCTTAATTTATTTTAACGGGTGAAAATTGAATAGAAGTGAATACATCATAATAGATTTGACTAAAAATAATACCACAAATGGTTCACATACAGGCTCTGTCTAAATGCTCCTTTGCCATCACAGGCTTTAGGTCTCGAGCACTCAGAGCAGCTTGTTGAACACCAGTTTGCTGGAGAAATCTGGAACTGCCCCATCCTTCATTATATAAATCTGCATGTCATCAGAGGATTATTTTTAAGCTCTGTTCTGCATCACTACTGGATATAGCTGTGACCCTGGTTCTGATACTATTCATACCAAATTAGCTGGGAATAAATCAAAGTCAGTAGAGGCACTACAGGTACCAATGCCATGAGATGACAGTCCTGGGGCTGGGCTTGCAGCAGCTCTGTCCTCTGTTCCCCTGACAGGGCACAGCTTTACAAAGCACACCACAAAACAAGTGTTTTATTCAGGAGTTTGTGCTGAAAAGGTGGGAGGCATGGAATGATCAGCCCTTCTGCATTTCAAAATATGCTTCTGATTCAACTTCTTCATAAAATTAGACTATAAATAGCATTTTCATTGATCAATTTTACATAGCTAAATTAGGCAAAACATTAATTTCCTCCAAAAATAACTTACCTTCTTAAAATACAGCTATGAGAAAAAAATTGCAGCTTGTGAATTCTGCATGAACAGCTACGTCTAACTCAACTGCAGTTTCATTTATATCAGATAACATGTTTGAACAGCAGAAAAACTCATTAGCCAGAGATCCAAGATGTATTTGTTCAGTAGAGTTTGATTTGGCTCTGTATATTAACAAAAATGTTTTCAGCTTGTTAACCTGCAAGGAATTCATTCATAACCAGTCAAGAACATGCTGATGGAATGATAAAATAAGCAAGGATGCCTCGCTGCTGGGTATCACACTATCTAAGCATGTCTTTATGCCTCTTACACTTGTAAACTCGACCCAGGTTGTGTTGCTCGGAGCCAAGCCCTCGCTGCCTGCTGTGCCCGTGGCACAGACAGGTTGTTTCCACTGCAGAAAACCCTGCTCTGGGGATGCTTGCACAGCTCTGGTGCTCCATGGGGCGTCTCTGTGTCAAAATAAACAATTTCTACCTGTGCCAGTGTGGTGGAGCTGCTGCTGGTCTCTACAAATGAGCATAAGCAGTTATTTGCCACCACCAGCACAACCCTCTCACACCCACCCATGTCACTGCTCCCTCCTTCCCCATTCCCTCAATGTGACACAAATGCCTTAAAAATTCTTTTAAATAGTTGTGCGGTTTTAACTCATTATTTTCACAAAACTAATCATGCAAGTTATCCTTGAGGGTCCATGACCTCTGGGCCAAGCAGCCAGGAGAGAGGCCACACTAGCCAGCCCAGCTGCAGCCAGGACAAGCTGCAGGCACTGCAGCTTCATACAGGGGGGGAGGATGAACTGGTTCAAACTGTGGACTCAGCTCAGAAAGGTCACTGGTTGTTCCATTCCCATTTGTCCAGTCCATCACCTGCCTAGAGTTTCCAGGCACTGTTGAGCTAGATAATCAAGATGTGGCTCCTCAGAAGGTTGTGCTCTGAGGAGCAGCCCAGAGCCTGGTTTTCCCCAGCACACCAGGCTCAGTCCTTCCTGGTGCTGAAAAAACCACCAGAGTTGGTGCTGAAGGGAAAAAATGTTATTGATGGAGTTCTGTGGATGGATGCTGATCAGCACATTTCTGGGCTGAGAGAGCTCCATTCAGGCTTCTGTCCTGGCTGCACCCCAGCACCCTTCATCAACACAGCAGGGTGAGCTCCACTGAGAGAGTAAACCCTAGGTCAAAACACAAAGGATTATTGCCATATATCTTCTGAAGAAGCCCCCACAGGCTGAGCACCCCTGAACAGTGTGCTGCACCAGCACTGTGCCACACAGCCTGCTGTGGGCTTGGGGTTAGCAGGGGTGGGGGGCCTGGGGGTGTGAGAAGCCCAGAGAGGGCTGTATTGGTATTTGAGAAAGAAAGCCAAAAAGTAGGAAACAAAAGGGGAAGGCAATAAAAGCTAAACTCACCCAGCTCCTTTTGATCTTGGAGAATAACAAAGAGATTGACCTGACATTATTACACCCCTCGCTCACTCCCTCTAGGTTATGTTTTTATTTCCCTGAACCAGCAATGATCAAAGCCAAGAGCCCCTCCATCGCTGTATATTTTCCTTTTCACTCCGAACAAAAGTTGCAAAGGCTGCAACGCTTTCTCTCACACCTGTCCTGGACCAGTGGTCTGCTTCAAACAGAGCTGTTTGCAGGAGCAGCAGCTCCCATGGTCTCAGTAACCTCATCTTCACACTGCAGGGACAAATGAGCCCCTCCTAAGCAGAGGAGAGGGAAAGTGATACACACCCTCCTCGTGGGGTGCAGCCTGTCAAAACAGATGTCATGGCTTTTAAAACGGGAATTGTTTGGGGAGAGGTGGAAATTCGATATGTCAGGGGAGGCTGGCTGGAGTAGAAGCCTTCTTGAGGACAGACCATGCACAATATATACACAGCCAGACAGTGACGGGGCCAGGCAGAATGGTTTTAAACTAAAAGAGGAGATAGATTAGATGTTAGGAAGTAATTCTTCCCTGTGAGGGTGATGAGGCCCTGGCACAGGTTGCCCAGAGAAGCTGTGGCTGCCCCTGGATCCCTGGAAGTGTCCAAGGCCAGGTTGGACAGGGCTTGGAGCAACTTGGGATAGGGGAAGGTGTCTCTGCCCATGGCAGGGAAGGTGGAACCTTTATGAGCCCTTCCAATCCAAACCATTCTATGATTTTATGACATCAGTAACCACAGGGAAGTGGTGAGTGACACAGAGACATCAAGTGTGCCATCATTGCAAGGAGCTGTGCCTGCAGGTCTTGAAGAGATCTTAGAATCTTAGAATCACAGAACCATTTAGGTTGGAAAAGACCCTTAAGACCATCAAGTCCAACTCTACTTAACCCAGCACTTCCATGAATTGTTCTTCAGAGTAGAAAAAAGACAAGAAAGAAGCTGAAGTCATGACCTCCTTGCATACATTTTTTCTGCATGTATTGAAGAATGTGGCAGCCTTCTTCACTTCTCAGAGAAATTCAAACCCAAAGTTATCACAAACCACAGTATTTTCTAAGTATCATGATTATCTTGTCTTGCAAGTAACACTAGGGAAGCAGTGAGATATGGTATGTCAGATAAATAGGTGATAAATACATGCCAAGCAAAACATTATTTGTAGGCTATTTAAATTCAAGCATTGGTATTAATCTGACAGATAAGTTTCCACATTGTGGTTACAGATCTGTAGACACAATTATTAGCTGTTAAACAGTATAACTCATCTTTTACTTGTCCAGGACCAGACTGCTGAATAGAATTGGAAAAAAAGTCATTGAATCATTGGGAAAAAAATTAATTGATTAAGGATCAAGCAGCAGAAGCTGTAGTGATGGGCAAGAGGACTCAGGGAAGGAAGAAGCTGCCAGGGCTTATTGCTGACTGCCAGCATAGGTGTGGCAGGAAGATTCAAAGCCATGTAAAACAGTCAAGGAAAACTCAACTTGGCAAATAAGAGCTGCTGGAGCTAAGGGGTTGCTTGTTTCTGCCATCTTCACAAATGGAGTTTAAGTACTGGAACACTTCTGGAAGCAAACAGAGACTTGGCAGCAAAATATCCACACTGGATTGATATTTGCCAAAAAAAAAAAAAAAGAAAGAAGTGGGGGGGAATGGTTCAGCTCTATTTAAATTATTATTTAATCAGGTCATATTTAGGTTGCTTGATCAAATAATCCTGCAAATACAGACGGGTAACACTGTTGGTTTTTTTTAAACAAAACAAAATTAAGAACATCTGTTCTTCAGTTGCAGAATTTATTCTGTGCAGTTAAACCGAAGGTATGAGATCAAATCTAAATGTGGCTGCATTATGTGTGAGCATCCCAGCCTTTAATGCAGCTGTAGCTTCAGTACCCAATGAAACAGGGCATGTGGGTTTAGGCTATAGGTCTTTAAAGTACTCCAGGCAAAACTGAGTGTATAGAGAACTTCTCTAAGCATTGTGACAACTTGTTTCTGCTGTTGCTGAGTGGATACAACTGGGATTATCACTGAAGGAGATGGTGGAAATTACCACAGGTCCTGTTGGGGTGAGCAGGCTGGGCCATGCTGCTGAGAACATCTGCCCCACATCTGCTCCAGGCTCCTTGGAAAGGAGCTCTTTATGATCCTTTCAATTCACACATTCCAGCCAAGGATTGCATGGAAAGTGCTGCCTGAGAGCTCTCCTTCAGTGTGCTTTACACTTACAGAAATACGTAAAAAGAGATTTATTCCTAAAGAAATATTTTCTAGAGCAGGTGATGAGTGTTGCTGGTTGCCTTGAGGTCATCCCACTGAGCCTTGCAGGGAGGAGAAGTGGGTGACTTGAGCCAAGAATCCCTAAAATTTCTGGTTTGGTGTTTATACAAAAATAAAGGCAGGGATGGGGTAAAATTGGTGCAAAAGATTTTACAAATGAAGTCCATGTGGGAGAGGTGAGGAGGACTTCCCTTCCGCCTCAGAGGAAAGATCAGGGCAAAACCTCCACCTGCTTGCTCAGACACAGGTGAGAGAATAGTTTAGATGCTTTTCAGCATCCAGCTGAGCCCAGGGCAGCCTTCCCACACATCCCAATGGAGTTTGGAGCAGACATGATTTCCCAAGCACAAGCCAAAGCATTACTCAATGTCTGCCTCTTGTGCTGAGGCTGGGAACAGCCAATCTCCCAGGAATGTCAGCCCTGAGAGCTCAGCAGATATTTGCTTTCCTTGCTGCATCCAGCCTGGATAAAGTCCGGAGAGCAGGACAGGAGCAGCAGCTTGCAAAGCATCCTGTAAGGATGTGGATTTCCTCTTTTGGCAGAAACTCTACCCTTTGATCTGTTCCACCTTAGAGAAGGAAAAGGTGATTTTGCTCTCAGCCCCAGGATGCATCTCAGTGTGGAAATATCTTTAATTATGAAAGAACAAGGCAGAAGTTGACAATCAACCCCAGCTCCCTATACACACATGCACACATATATCAGCCTCTATTCCATTGATTGTAATTAGTGCTACAATTTTCTATTCTCTTTTGATCAAAGTGTTTTATTTCTGTCTGCCCAAAAGCCTCGTTTTGATCTTTGGTCCTAAACTTTGATGGAAAGCTTTAGTGAAGGAAATTCCTCCATGAGTTCAACACTTGGCATGCCAAGCCCTGAACAAGGCACCCAACAAACAGAATAATTCCTTGTGACAAAGGTCCCATTAGGCAGCAGATGTCAACAGGAGCCCAGGGCATTTAGAGCATGTTTGACACTTGGTTTCAGCCACCTCAGGCCATAACTTAGATGCGTGTCACTCCTGTAGTGACAACAGGGGGACAGACAGCTCTGGGAAGGGCACCAGATGCTCAGGGCCACACGGTGGGACAGCCACCACCCTGTCCCCTGCCAGCACAGACCACTAGACCACAGTTATTCTGCAGTTTTAGGCTTTGATTGCCAGTATTTTCACAGACAGTTATGTGTACAAAGACAGAATTCATAAAAGATGATAAAAAGCAACTATTTCTAGAGAGAGAGTTCATGAAATATGCTAAGACCATCTTTATAAGGTTTTTTTTCCATTTATTATATTTCTTAGGTTTATATTTCACTCTCATGAAGAATGGCAAAGTAAAAGCTCTATCCTTGTGCATCCCTGGGATGTAAAGGGCAGGAACAAGGAGGTGGCAGAGCCACACTGGATAACAGAGTGGTATTTATGGGGCTATAGGGCAGGTTTGGATGCATTAGACGCATCCTGCTGCCAGAAAGCAGCCACAAAAGTACAAGAAAGTATAACATTGAGGGAAAAAACCTCACTGCCTGGCTTATCCTCTGCTAGTCAGACAAGAACAGCTCACTTATGCCATCTAGTGATGCTGATATTTTATATATTGGGAGTTCTCTGGGCAGAACCAAAAATACCCAGCAAGGTTTGAGGGCTAATAGCCATGAGGATATCCTCCAGCAGCCTTGTCTGACAGCCCCTGGCTGCTGCAGCCCCCTCCATGCACAGGCTTAGGATTGATATGAACCCAGAGCCAAAAATCACCCAAATCAAATTGCCCAAATATAGTAGAAGGCTTGTGTTCAAATCTATATATTATTTTGTGCACATGTACAAAAAATACACTTAGTAAAAGTAGTATAACTAAATAGTCAAGAACTAAATAATAACTACTCTATAACTAGATTAACTAATGACTTGGAATTAAATAACACCAGTAGAAGGCACCAATGCCTAAATCTGTAGAAAAACCAAGATTTTAAAAACATGTTAATTGAAGATGTCCTGGGATCATGATCAGAGCAGATGGGCAGATCAAAGCCCTGGCATTGCGTAGGATTTATAAGGGCAAAGTACCAGAGGCAGCAAATGAAGGGCTGACATTTACCATTTTAATTACTGGAAGTGGGTTTGAAGGGCACTGACTGAGGAAGGATGTGGCAATAACCATTCAATTAAAAATGGAAATGCCTTGTGCCAGTATGCTTACTGCTGCATTTATCACTGGGATAGAGAATAAATTGTGAGGAGTTTCCCATCTGAGCTGGGGAGGAGATGATCCTGGAGATGCCCCAGAGTCAGGAGAGCTTGAGGCCATTTCATGTCACACTTGGGAGGGCTGGAGAACCATGGCACTCACTGCTGGGTGCTGCTGAAGAAGAGCTTCCTTGAGAGCTCACTGGGGTAAGCAGCTCCAGAGCAGCTCCAGTAGAGAACATGAGGTGAGAAGGTCAGGGTGGAGAGTGGCCAAAGGCTGCAAATTCAGCTGCCCCTCAGGATGTTTGCTCAGACCTGACTGCATGGCTGGGCTGGTGCTGTCCCCAGGAGCAGTAACACACTGAGGGCACAGGGACTGACCAGGCTGCAGCCCAGGCTCTGCCCATCCCAAACACTCAGTAAAGCTGTGACACCAGTGTTTGGTGTCCAATCTGTCAAAAAAGTCTTCATCTTTATCAATAACATCTCCGTCTTTCGAGCTCCCATTTACCCTCCTTGATTGCAGAATATTTTCAGCCTTTTTCAAGGCAATTATACATCACACAAGATGGTTCTAACCACCTCCTACTCCAAGAAATACCTTCTCAAAGCATCTCAAAGATGCAGGCAGAGGAAGGGATCAGTGCCTTCACTGCAGGCAGTCCCCCACTGGAACATGTCTTCAGCCTCCCCGAGGGGTTAGCCCTCAGGAATATTGAATCTCTGGGATGTGACCTGACATTTCCCTTTGCTGTTTCAAGTTCTGCATTGTGCAGATCTGCAATATGAAAGACACCCCAAGATCCTTCCCAAACTGTTTAATCCTCTGCATCTTCATAAGTAAGATGAATGGTTCAGCTCACTTTCAACCCCCAAGTGATTGCCCTTTTCCCTGAAATAAATACTGATTTTATCTCTCATTTCCCTATACACCTACTCCCATATTTCTTTAAGTTTATCCCTAAAAGCCCCGAGTTTTTCTTGCTCACTTTTCATGGCCTGCAGCTTTTCTTTTAACATTAAGAGCATTGTTTCTGGCAAGACATTAAGGTGCTCATCAAATGCCAACATAAAAGCCATAAATACTCCATTTGCATTCATATTTTGATAGTCCCTCCATCTCTGCTGCAATGATGTCTCTCCCTGTCTGCATCCTCTTGGCTCAGGCTGGTTTCCTTCACCCAGGCTGGGATCACACCTTTCCTCTTTCCATCAGGGATTATTCCACCTGTGGCAGTTGTCCACTCAGTGCAGCAACAAGAGATATTCCTTCGCTTGGACTTCAGCCTCTCTTCTTCACTTGCAAAAATCTCATCTGCTGGAGAAGATCAGGGAGGTTTTTACAAGTCACAAACTCAGAGATAGTTCCTCTTTCCTTTTGCACACTTCCATAGAATGCTGCTGGTTTTCCTCCAACAGCTGTACTGCAGGTCCCTTCAGCACCACTCGGAGAAAGCTGCAAGGTTTTAAACACACCAGATGCATTACAGCCTGGCTCCACACCCAAGACGAGTATTGCTTGAATGTCTTCAGCTGCAGACCACATCTCTGTACAGTTTTAGTTCAGCAGAGCTGTTGTGTGGTCCTTTTCCCCCTCCTCTTTTTGCCTGTTGTTGTCTTCCAAGTTTCCACCTCACATGTTCCAGCCTCAGATTTGTCACAAGACAGACAAGATCTTAGTCTGTCTTTATTGCTGAGTGATAGAAAATGCTCTAAAGCAGGTAAAACCAGATCTCCACTGGAGGGTGAAACTGGATGAATGGAATGGCTTTAAAAAATTGTGATTAGTAGCTGATTTTGTTAGGTCTTGTTCCCTTTTAAATAAATTTCAGGACTTCAGTGAAAAGACTTGAACTTTGAAGTGCAGGAATGAGATTAGGAGCAGCCATGAAAATGAGCAAAGCCCTCAAAAGTTATGGCCAGCACCATGTATCTTGCCAATTATCAGCTCTTTATGCTCTAGGGAGAAAGCATCACTCAGCTTTAGCTTTCTTGCATCATTGGGGGTTGTCATAACTCTTCTTCTCAGTAGTTCTTAGTAGATAGAGACATGAGTTAAAGAAATTAAATCATTCCCATTTTAGGACCAATAAGATTTGTACTGCCAGCTGCTCATATTCGATGGGTATCCCTGTAGCTGCTCTAAATTTAACTTTGTGATTTAGAGATTACAAAAAATCTCAAAGAGTAAAACTCCCATTCATCACTTCCAAAACCATGGATGGCATTGCCCAAGCTGCAAACTCTTCCTTCTTTGAGTCTGCAGCGTGTAGGGGAAGCAGGGAGAAGAAAAGGATAAAGTTAATTTACTCTATTATTTCTATCTTTCTTACTTTCTGAGGCTGTTTTGGAGATGGATACCAACCCCAGCCCTCATGCCCAGCCTTGCTGGAAGGTCCCTGTTCTTGGGCTCTCTGTGGCAGCACATGACCACAAACACATGCAGTGCACCTACATTATCCTTTGAACCCCAAAATGAAAGGTTGAGAACCCAGCACAGATCACACGTGTGAGATTAACATTTGGTTCTTTGAATACAAGTTTAACCCAACTTAATTTCTATTTCTTTTTCTTCCTTTGGCCTAAACAAGCTCATCTGGAGCAGCACAGTGACTCAGAGGCTGTCCTGTCCTCCCACCCCAGACCCTTTCTGTCCAGCTCAAAGCCTCAGGGTACAGGGGAAGATCTGAGCTCTGCCATATCTCCAACCTTCACACCTCTGCCCACACTCAGCCAGCACACAGCAGTGTTTAACCAGAGACAATGCCATGAGCAGAGCCCAGGCTGGGACTGAGCAGCTGAAGGGCTGGCAAGAGTCACACAAAAATTCCCCAAAACCCCTACCAGCCGTACAACCAGCAGAGCGTAAAAGCCAAGGTGCAGAGCACTGCTCCGCAAGGAGCCTCTCACACCCAAGTAGGTCACAGGAGACACAGCACAAGGTTTTCCCCTTCGTGAAAGAAGAATCACGTGCTCTTTATGTGGGCAAGGAACACGCAGTGGAGGCAGCTCTGGCAGCCTGCTGAGCAAAGTCACATCCACAACCTTTATCAGAAACAGTGTCATGTGAAAACAAAGGGGCTAAAGGCTTTTAGCTTTATGGAAAGGAGTTGGGGTGTTTTGGGACTTGTTTTTTGTTCATTTTTTAGGTCAGACTAAGAAAAAAATAATTTATTTTAATGATGGCTGTTTAGTGGGTTTCCTGATCAAAGGCAGCAATGTCTGTGCAGAGATCATTTATGAACATTAGGTCTCTCCAGCCCCCAAAATAAAGTTATTGCATTGGTGAAGTTTTCCTCAGGCTAAGCCTGCCAGCCCTAACCGCATGAGCTGGCTGGCAGAGGCATGGTGTGACTAACCTGGATCCAAACCCCTGGGCTGTGACAGAGCAGGCAGCTGGTGCCAGTGGGGCCAGAGGAGGTCAAACAGTAGAGCTGGAACACTGCTAGCCAGTACCCTTGCTGTTAGAGTTGGGATTTTTTTTTTCTGGTTCAGTCTGATGGTCCCACAAGATTTAAAAGCCCTTTTGTTCAGCCTTTCATCAAAAAATTACTTAGTGGCAGATTTTGCCCAGTCTCCCAAGTTTCCCCAGTCTCCTACAGACTCACAAACATCCTCTAATACCTCTAAACTCAGGGAAACCAGTCATAAAATCCTACTCCTTCAGAGTATTAAAAAGGGAGTGACAGCTATTTCTGCCTCCAGCTCTTTGCTGGCCTCAGCTATGAATGCTCCTATGAGCAGGAACAATGTTGAGCTGGGCAGGGATGGAGATGGCTCTGGAGGACAACACTGAGAGCAGCACATCCCAGGCTGTGAGTACAGCACCATACGAGGGCTCTCCAAAACAGGGACACCAATAAGCTGTACCAAAGTGCCCCCACATTGCCCAGCAGCATCACAGAGTATTACCTTTATTTTTTTAATTTCTTTTTTGTTTTTCTCTAATAGGAGCAAAATTAATTCCATACCAACAGCCAATCTACATGCAGCTGCCTCTGACACTGTAAAAACCAACCTTGCGGTTCTTTGAACGTTTGCCTGGCATCTTCCTGAAGCACTTGACCTACATCTTCCTCCTACTCTTCCTTTTGCTTCTGTATATTCAAATTAACTACTTAAAGGAGTTATCTGTTTTTCTGTGCTTAGCAGTAATACAAACTCTAATGATACAGAGAAAAGCCTCATGGATCAGTCACGTTCAGGCCATGACATCTGCCACACACCTTATTTATAAAGCAATTCCCCATCTCCCTTTAGAGAAGCTCATGGATTGCTGAGGCCCTTTTATACTACACTAGTAAGACTGGAGATCTGAATTGAAACTTGATCAGTAAATGGTCTCTGCAGGCTGTAGGAGCTAATGGGCAGTTTCCATTCGATTTGATCAATATTTAAGCAGAGCTGGACATGTGTTTCATCAGCTCTCTCCCCTAGACAAGGGTGGCACTCACTCACCAGCAGCTCCTGGGCCGTGCCTTCTCCCCTCTATCCCAAACATGCCCATGACAGCCAGGGAGGAGCAAGGCTTTGCAGCTCCAAGGAATGGATGGCGGCATTGGATACCCATCTGGCAGCAGCGTGGGATGCTGTCTGTGATGATCACCCAGCTCTGCTGCTTTTGTCAGCCACTGCACATTAGCAAAACTTGCAGCTGCACCATGGCAAAACCTGCTTCCCACATGCACTGGGCACAGAAAGCAGCTTTTGACAGGCTCCCAGCCAGGAGCCTACTGGTGTTCACACCATGGCCTCCCAGTGGTGTTTACTCCGTTACAAGTAAGCAGTTTGCAATAATGGCATGCATGGCCTTAAAGAGCCATTAAGTGTTATAGAAGCATTTGAGCTAATTAGCAAAATCCACATCAGAAAGTGCAAGTTCCTGGTATCCTTCCTGTTTCATTATGAATACAAGATCAAGAGGTTAAAGAGTGGCCTTTCAAAGGTGACCAACACCTAAACACCTTGGCAGCCTGGCCCCAAGCAGTTTGTGTGGGGCTGTGCAGTTCCAGGGTCAGAGCCAAGATCCTTCCAGAAAGACATTTGCTGCAAATTCTGGATTTGTTCTTATAGACACAAAGGTCCTGTGCCCTCAGCATGAGCCCCATTTGCAGACACACAGAGAGGTGACCTTAGCAGGTGGCAGAGCCAAGTCACAGAGTCTAAGAAAATCAGATTTGATCTTCTGAACACACCTGGGAAGTCCAACCCATTTCCGCTGCTCAAACAGTGTGACTCAAAGCTCAGCCAGGGATGGAGGAGGGATTTAGAACAAGAAGGGCATGATCTTCTTAGGTATTTCTCCCAAGCTACTTCCACAAGATTGAAACACACAATACCACAAAAGCCATGAAGAGCCCTTACGTACGATGGGAGAACGATTCCCATGAGAAGATCGTAGGTGTGGATATTGCCCAGCCCAGACACGTCTGCTAGGTCAAGCAGTGGGTGTCATTGCTTGTCCAGTAAAGGTATCCCATATTCACACCAGCCTTCAACTGTGTGCACAGCAATTCTGCCTATCCCATCCACTGACCACCTGGGGAGAGCAGGTAAAGCTTTATCACCAGCACAAAGTGACACTTTTGGACCCTCCTCCGAAGTGGCAGAGGGGAATCTGTGCAGCTGTTTCTGCAGACAGAAGCAGGATGTTGGATTTAGCCAAGCAAGCACTTTGCTATGCCAAGAACATTTTCATGTGAAATTGGTCATGTTGGTTTGAACTCAAGCACAGTGCAAGGGATGTGTTATGTTGGTTTGGCGATGATGTCCTTTCCAGGTTACTTAGCATTCAGAATCTTGGCGAGGAGAGCAAAGCTACCCACTATTTCCTAAAGAAAAATGTAAAGTGTCATTTTATTTTGATGTTTCAATAATCTTTTTTCACGAGAGATGATGCACTTGGAAATACAAACCCTTCAGAATTCTTTTTGTACTTTGCAATTTGCCATTTTATAAAAGAAGTTTGGTTTTGTTACCCAGCAAAACAGATAAATTTCCTTGTGCATCTTCATTACCTTGCCACAGCACAGGAGTTTCCATGGCCATTAGCACAGAATTAGCATCCCTTGGGAGGTTCTTCCAGAGATCCTGGCATTGTGGTGATTACACATTCAGTGGCCACACAGCTGGTGTGATCCTCATGCATGTACTCATTAAAGCTTGTAGCTACACTGGAACACTGGAAAAAGCAGAGGAGTGGAATTGCTGTAGTTTTAACTTATTTTCCTTATGAAAGATAATTTCACAGGTATCCTTAAAACTGGCATTTAAGTAATTCTGAGTAAGACCTCTATAAATCCCCTGATTACCTGCTCTTTGCTGACTTTCTCACTGCCAATAATTATTGTGGTTTGCCCGTCTCCCAGCAGAACCTTTCTTACTTTCCTAATTAAAATTCCTTTGTGGGCATCATCTAAGAACTCGCAATCCAAAAAACTCAGGCCATTGCACAAACCAGATCCAACTCATACCTAATGTAAGCCCATTGCAATGGAGTCAACAGCTACGCCCAAAACCAAAGAACCAAAGCCTGTGAATAGCTCCTGGGCTCCTCCAGCCTGCCTTTCTCCCACTGGGATTGCTCTCTACCAAACCTCCCTGGGATTTCTAGCAATGTAGTTTCAACAAACTAACCTGGGCTTTAAAGATCTTATTTTAAGGGCATATCTTGATGTTTCATCTGCATTTTGCTTCTCCCCACCCTTAACTGTCACTCCACACACTGCACTAGTGAATGGTGGCATCCCCAGTGCTGAGTCCCAGCAGCATCACAAGTCATGACCACCTTAAGCATCTCTTGGCTAAGCTTGCCATATTTGCTGGTTTAACCTTTCTTCTCCAACACCCCAAATATTTCTGCCCTTCTCACAAGTCTTAATTAGCTAAGGAAAGGCTCCAAACCCCAGCGATGCCCAAACCTGAGCACAGCCCCTGATGAGGAATATGTAACATCATGTGGTAGTGGGTAATACCATGAAAATGCCCGTTTGTCTGGATAACTGAGATTCATTCCAAATTCATGCCTAACATGGAAACTAACACACCACCCTAATGCCAATTATTAGCTTCAAAGGCAGCAGCACAGACTAATGCTGTAGACAGATAATATCAGACATCCCTATATTAAAGCAAACACATATGATTTAATTTCATTTCAGATTCACCTGGAAAATTCTGTCTCTCCCATATTACTGTGCTGGTCCCCCCTGGGAATGGCATCAGCTGTGTTCACCCATCCTTGTTTCATCCCAGATGTCGTTGCTGCCCATTTGCAAACCTGGGCTGGTGGCACCACGCCTTGACCGACAGTCAAGGATGTCAATGCAACATATTCTAATTGCAGTTCCTGGCTGTATTAAGGTGAAAATAAGTCTCTTGGGGAAAAGCTAATCATTAATTTCAGAGATTAAAAACCCCAAACCAGTCTCTCACCCAAGTTACAGTGGGGTTCTCATCTGATTTGTTATTAATAAAATGAGCATCAAAGAAGTTTAAAGTGATTTGGGCAGTAAAGTTGCAAGGTATCTTCTGGTTCAATCCAATTTTAACAAGGCATTTTATTTTTCAGTTTAGGAGCATTTCAGTAGCTCTCAGAGTTTTAACTAGCTTGTTTCATGGAATAACATGTTGCAACACATGCTATGGATGACAGGCAGTCTTTACTGACTAATCCATGTAGGTCTTGCTGGAGAAACCACTCAGGTCAGTGGGAATTGTCCAAACTGAAGCCAGCTGTTTGTGCAAGCTTTTACATGGGCCTGGCTCATTTCAAGATTTAACTCGCATTTGCTCTACCTCCTTTTAAAGTATCTGATCTTCTCAACTCCTTGTGTTTCTGCATCTTTCTGTTCTGTGAACAAAACACCCAGGGAGCAACTCCCAGCCCTGTTCTGGCCAGTGTGCCACGATGAGGTACACAGGATGATGAGAAACCCTGCTGCAGTCCTACGTGAAGTCCTACACCATATGGATTATGTGGAAATGCAAGGAAGGAGTATAGTGCAGTTAAAAGAGCATATCTGCATAATGTGTATTTACCTTTCATTGCCAAGAACAAATTCCATGAATGCTTTTAGGTGCCTTTTCCAAGGTTTCTGGCTTGTGTTCTTTACAAAGTGACTTTCAACAAGATCTTGTGCATCTGTTTTCATTCATTAAAGAGTATTTTCTCCTTGTGATAAAAACAAATCTGGCAGCTGACATATCTGTGTAGAGCAATAGCAGTGCCAAGCCATCATCAAGGCTTTTGCAGTCTGAGGCTGGATCTAGACCTCACAAAATATTCCACAACCTTTTCTGCTCTTTCTCAGCTAAAAATTCTTTGCAGCAGCTATAGCAGTGCCTTCAGCATCCAAAATCTGAGAAGAGAGTGAAAATTCATGGGCAACTCCACCAGGATGCAGGCAGAGGGGTAATACCTCCATAAACTCATACATCAGCTATTCAGCTCCCCAATGCCAAAACACCGGTTGTAGGAAGCCCTGATGCCACAGGGATGAAAGCAATGCAGAGCTATAAAAACATTACAAGGTTGTATATTAAGTGCAGCAGAATCATAGAATTTTGTTTATATTCTCTCCTGATACATCCTGTAGAATTCTGTATGAGCCTTCTTCTTGTGATGGTTATAAAGCCAGAAGAATCTTTATAGTCACATTAAATTCTACAATTCCCTCCAATACTTGGATGTCAGAGGGACTCTTGGTGTAGATGCAGTGTATGTTACAACTGGCTAAAGCCTCTGGATGCCTCTTTTCACATTATATAAGTGCTCTAAGGGTTAACTTGTAGTGGAACTCACCAACAGACAGTCAACACAAGAGTTGCATTTCACATAAATGCCCCTTAAACAAAGGGTATTTCCTGTGACTTTGCCAGAACAGCAAATTTCACTCTGACAAAATTAAAACTATCAGCTAAGGCATGTACAACATATCACCTAGACCAGCCCATGGAATAACTGGGGAACATTTTCCATCTTTTCCCAAACCATGAATTGGTATTTCCATCTCTGACCTAATGCCTTTCCATCAGTTACACAGCCGTTTATGTTGGCTTTGTCCATATACATTTGTTGGAATTTTTAGAGGACTCTCAAGGAGCTACTCAGCCTTATCCCTTGGAGTCATTCTAGAAGGGATTTGTAAGGAGAATATTTTCATTATGGGGAGCTCGCTCCATTAAAACCCCATGAAATGCCAAGAATAAATGTATAAAGCCACCACTGGGAATAGTCACCAAGAGACCAAATTGTAATCCCATATTTCAGGATAAAAGCAAAATGCACATTTTCCAGCTCATCAAGTTCAGCTCATCAAGTTCAACGAAACACTGAAACCTCGAAATACTTGCTCCTAATGAGGGAGCAGAAGTGCATTGTGCAATTCTTACATCCAGTGGGAAACAACAAGAATTTACAGTCCAGAGACACCCACAAATTACTCAGAAACAAATCAGTCACAGAATTGATTCAAGGGAGAGCATAGAATAAAAAATACCCTGCAAACAATGGTTAGGACCTAAGGTAAGCACAGGCAGGAGCCTTGTCCTGGAGATGGAGAGGAAAGCCTGCTGTGGATCTCCCAGCCAGGGCAGGAGTTTCCTGGCCATGACACCACACCACAGGGCATGCTGGACCACGCTGGACCACACACAGCTGTGGCACAGGCTGCTCCTTCCTCGGAGCAGGAGCAAGCAGAGGAGGCAGCTGCCTGTTTTCAGGCAGGCTTTGGTGTGAGCACAGACATGCCCAAGCCCTGCCCCAGCACAGGGTCAAGCACTGCAGCTCTGTGCCTGGTCTTGCAGCAGCCTGGCTTGTGGTCCTGCCCAGGGCTGCTGCTGTCCAATCAGCCCACTACCTTTCTCTCTCCTCCTTTTTCATTTCCCACTGAATTGCTGGGAAGTCTTTAAAACACATCAACTCCATGCAAATTACTTTTAAACAAAATTTGGCAAAAAGCTGGGCTGCAGCTTAGTTGGTAAGCCAGGATTTGGTCAGTATGAAATTCTATCTCCACGTGTTGGGAGATGGGTTTTTTTTTCTCCATTTCAAAAGTACTGTGGCAAGAAAGCTTTCTAAAATCATAGAATAGTTTGCTTTGGAAGGTACCTTTAAAGATTATCTTGTTCAGCTCACCTGCCATAGGCAGGAACACCTTCCTGGTTGCTCTAAGACCCATCCAACCTGGCCTTGTGGATCCACAGCTTCTCTGGGCAACCTGTGCCAGGCTCTCACCAACCTCAAGGAAGAATTTCTTCCCAGTCTCACCCTTTCCTATTTGAAGCCATTCCATTTTGTCCTGTCACTCCAGGCCCTTGTCCAAAGTCCCTTTCCAGCTCTCTCAGAGCCCCTTTAGGCACTTGAAAAGGCTCTAAGGTCTCCCCAAAGCCTTTCCATCTTGAGACAGAACAACACCAGCTCTCTCAGCCTGTCTCCATAGCAGAGGTGCTCCAGCTCTTGGAGCATCTTGGTGTCCTCCTTTGGTCCCACTCCAGCATCTCCATGTCCTTCAGATGTTAGAGGCCCCAGAACTGGAGGTGGAGACTCATGGGAACTCCTCCATTCATGAGTAGAGGGGTAGACTCACGTCCCTGGTCAGCTTTCCAGGCTGAAAAGGCACATTGCCAGGTCATATCCTACATTTCATCCTCCAGAATATGACAAGAAAAAAGGTTTTGTCTGATTTTTCTTATTTTTGAGTGTTCAGAGATCAATGGGGACAATGAATTGTGGTTTTCCACCTTGGGTTTGGGGTTTTTTTTGTTATTTTGGGTTTTTTCCTTTGGTCCTGACTGATCTACAGAGCACCACTACACATTCTGTTTTCCATGATTCAAACTTGAAAGTCCTATTTCTGCCAGTCCCAGAAAGAAGCCCTTTATAATACCCAGCTGAAAGCATGTCACAGCAAAATGCATCTCTTAACACATCTTTTGACAGAAAGGTTTGTTATGTGAACTCCAAAGCACATGAAAATGTTTTTGCCTTCACAGATCTCAGCAGGAGTCTCCTTATTTTTGTTTTCACATCATGAAATTCTGCCAATTATATTTAAACAGAAAATGACCCCAATTAGGAGAATGAGAAAGGAGGAACCCAAAGACTGACACATTTGAGTTTGACCCACGCTGTCAGAACATGCATTTAATGGTTGAGGTCCATTACCCATTTGTGCAAGTCCTGACCGAGCTCTTCGTGCTCCAGCTCTCCCAGAGATGTACCCTGGCTCTGTGGTAATAAGAGCTTGGCTGAAACTGAGCCAAAGCCCCAAACTTCCTTTCACAAAAGATGCAAAAACAGATTCTACAGAACACCTGTGTTAAACATTTTACCCTTTTTGCTTTTCTCATGGGGTGTAAAGGCAAAATGTAAGCCTTTGTTTCTGTATAGATGAATTCAAAACACACCAGTGGGAAGACTCACAAACTCAGAAGCAAGTATCAGAGTAGGTATCCCATTGCTCTGCTGGACAGAGTCAGCAGGAGTGAGTGAATCTTCCCCTGTGCACTAGACACAGTTTATTACACTGGGTGTAAAGGATGGCTGCAGAGATCAAAGCCGAACATCATACAGAGACATTAGCTGAAAGTTTATCATACCTGTCATGGGGTGCAAAACCATTTTCCTGTGGTCAGCAGAGACCTCATGACCTCTCACAAGAGTTGACCACAGCATCCTGGCCAAATCCCAATAGCTAATTACATTTTGTCTTCAAGCACCCACCACTGTGTGAACCAACAAAGGGAATCTCGTGTTGGGTCCTGAGAGCCCCACCAGCCCTCACTGCACTTGGCTTTCAGTGAGGAACAGTGCAAGGGGCAGGGATCAGAACTGAGGAGATGATTATCAGCTATTTAGGTAATTAAGGCAAGCTGTAGGTAGATTTTGCCCTTGCAGGAAGAAAGCTGCAATGGAAGGTGAGCACTCCTCGATTGCTGGGTGAGCATGAGCTCTCCTCCTGCACCACAATACCCACAGCACTCAGGATCCCTCCAGGAGATAAACTGGCCTCTGTTCACTGCCTTTTAATCAGGACTGGGCTCACCAAGTATTTTGATTGGCAATACCCCAGAAGCAGGTTTCCTGAATACAATCACTTTCCTTTTTTAAAGTGTGTCAATAAAGGGAAATTGAACAGCAAGTTGTTCCTTTGAAGCTGAGATTTCAAGGCGAATAAATATGAACATGCTATCAATGCTGTTAAGACACACAATCCTCCTAAATACCATGGCAACATAATAAAAAAGGCCATTTTCAAGGTCCCCACACCTTGCCCAAGCACAGGTCTCATTCCCTCCCAACACGGATGCACAACACTTTTCCCAGGGGAGGACAGGAGACAAGAGGTGCCCCAAAGAAGCCAACAGCTTTACCATTGGTTTCCACCAGGCTGTAGTTCCACCTAACGTGCTGCAAAGCCTCAGCATTAACAGCACAATATAAAACTAGTTAACACCAAAACTTTTCCTGCATTTGCACACATTCCACGCTGGTTGAAGAGAAATTCATGTATATTCTGGAAAGAAGAGCTGACATTTACAGGTTTGGGCCATTCTTAGGATAAACTCCCAACAACATATCCAATCCTGGCTCCAGAAACACGTCAGTAACACTATGGAAAATCTGGCCCTATAAGTCATATACACAGTATAGCCATAAATTCATAATAGTTCAGCTCTTATGCCTTAATTCAAACTTTGACCAAAACTCACACAATTCTTACAGCAGTTTGTATCAAATGATCGTAGAAGGAGCAGTAGGTATCTCCAAAGAAGCTATCTTCTGTTTCACTGTGCTTCATTAGCTCCAAGCTCCAGCCAAGAGCAAAACAAAAAAAAACCCCAAAAAGCCAACAGTTAGCTTAATTGGCTTAAAAGCAGTCATTTTCATTTTCTGTTCTTTGTGAGGGTTATGCTCCTGTGTTTTCAGTTGTGGTTACCTTCATTTTTCTTAGACCAGCTCCTCATTTGCTCTCTCCCCTGCTCACAGAGCACTTGTGAACTGGAGAGGCAGAGGGATATGGAAAGGCATCTTTTAAATTTAGAAATAGGAAGCTGAAAAACCACATGAAGTTTTGTTCAGTGCTATGGATGAGACATGAGCAGTGGCACTATTTGAGGTTGCAAGGCTGTTCTAACCCTAACCAGGGCAGCACAGAGACCTCTGGATGGCATTTCATGGGGGGATAAGACTCTCCCAAGGGTGATCCACCCACATCACCTTTGCCTGCATAAAGCCAAGACCTTCAGTCCTTCAGCTGCACAGGTGCTGGTAGGAAAAGTTACAGAGTGAAGCCCAAGTGCTTTTCCATTTTCTGAAGGTCTCTCCTCCACTGAGATGCAGCGGAGGATGCAGAGATCCTGCTGAGCTGCCAGGTAACCCAGACTACACTGAAGAGTCCAGTTTTGCCTTTCTCCTCACTACTTCTATGACTCCCATGACTCCTGCCTCTCTTAAGCAAGAGAGTGCCTTGCAAGCAGCTTGGCTCCCTGGGGCTTTGCATGGTGTGTGTAGGAAAGGCAGAGACACATGGATCCACCAGCTCAGGCTTTGCTTCCATAATGGAACTGATGGATGGATTCCTTGGTGATGCACACACTGTGGCCCACCAGTGACTCACAGCCAAGGAAAACTCAAACCAAAGCTGCACAGAGGGGGAAAATGCCCAAAAGTTACGTAGTTATGTAAAGTGAGTGGGTCTATAGTGCTGAAAACCATTTCTGAGAAACCCACAATGCCAGGCCGAGTGCCACAACCCTCATCCTGCTTATTGTGCCCCCCTCAGCCTCAGTTATGGGAAATTTCTGCTTAGATTAATGAGTCCATGGCTTGTTTTTCTGCATGGAAACAAGCCCCCTAAAATCAAGGCACCATCACTCACCAAGCGGTGTCACCCTCCAGCTCTTGCATGGGAGCAGCTGTGAACACATCAAGCCCCTGCTGGGGCATCACAGAGCCAGCTAAGGGCTTCAAGGACAGAGCAAGGGGTGGAAATCCAGGATAAACACACAGTATTGCTCATCTCAGATTTTTAGCATTAGACAGAAAAGCAAGAGCTCAGCTTTGATCCTGGCATGTGAATAGTTCATGCTGGAGGGGATGGCAGAGACCTGAGCAGTGAGCAGGGGGTGTCTTCACTCTACATTTCCTTTGTAAACTGAATCAAAACACTAAATAACATTATCTTGTCTGTATGATGAACATACACACACACACACACACCCGCTGTATTACTGCCAGTGATTCTATTTTACCTAGTCACAACTCACAACATTTCCACTTTGCAATAGCCTGACTGCTCAAGAGCACAAAATTCTCCCAGACACTTCTCCTCCTGTGCTCAAACACCTTGAAACACAATCCTCCAGCCTTCCAAAGCCACCTTACCGTGGAAATCCTTCACATTCAACTAGGCTGAAGCTGCTCCCAAGCAGGAACAGAGGGAAAATCTGCCAGGTAAAGCTACCACCCCACCTGAACGCATTTAACCTGCCAATTGGCAAAGCCATAGTGATGAGGGGAGGAATGACTGACCATGGGGCAAAACCCACAGGAGGATGAGGAAACTGCTGCCCCCACAAAGCAAGAGGGAAATGCCACTAGGTGGTGACAGTGCCCACAGAAATCAAACCAGCCAGGCGAGATCCCCATCTCCAGAGCCAGGGCACTGTGCACATGGGCTGGAAATAAATGGTTAGTGCTACTTGTTTCTGAGGAATGAGAGCTAATGTAGTTGGTGTCGTGAGGAAGAGCATCAGGAGGTGTTGGGTTACTGATAAATAGAAAAGTGAATGAATTCACCTGCTTGGTGTGAGTGTGAAATGAGCCCTTTCTGCATCATCATCATCGTAAGTAGATAAACGATGTTAATCATCATTTCCCAATGCCTGCTCCCTTGCACCTCCAGTACTCTCAAAAGGATCAAGTGCAAGCTGAGCTGTGGGATGCCCCTGACATTCCCAAATGGAGCTGATCATCTTCCATGGAGTGACTCCAGTTGCTCTGCCCCTTGTCCCAGCACAGGAGGAGCCCAGTGTAAGAGCTGCTGCTCTTTCACCCACCAGGACACTGTCCTTGTGCTGCTTTTCCAACACATTTCTGTTCCAAGCTTTGGGTTTACACCACATTCAAAGCAGCATTATGGCTTGAATTCAGTAAAAATGGGTGGTTTCAGATAATCCATAAAATCTATAAGCACAAATAAGCAGGAATTGGATTGTACCTGGTTACCTTGGTTTGTTATCTGTGCAAACACTTGTGTAAAAGATGTTTCATCCTGCAAAAGGCTCCTCTGCCACTTTCCTGAAATCAGAGTTGTGTGAGAATGAACAGGTTCACTTACCTATTTCATCTAAAAGTGTGACACCTCATCAGATACTGGATTTGTATTTCATTTTTTATTGATCACCTAAACGATGCATCCAAGAAAATGTAAACTTTTCAATGAACAGCAGCAAAGGAGAAACTTTTTCATGTCATTTAATAATCTTTGTCATCTCAAAATAAAATCAAGAGCTCATTTACATCTGATCGTCTTGTTAATGTAGAGCTCTCATCTAAGACATGAGAAGGAGACCAACTTGAAAAAAAACTACAAATACCCAGATTCTTAGAAAATCCATGTGCATGTTATGACTTGCTCTTTATTAGACTTGTGCTCCCTCTTGGCTTGCTTTAGAGCAACATTGGGCAAAGCTAAAGTGATCCCATCATTACCACAGAACAGACAATAAATCCACTGGGTTTTCTTCTGTTAAATACATCTGTAGCCTGATGAGAAGAGGGGAATGTCTGGAAAGGACAGAGAACTAAACAGCGATGGTTTTTGCAAAAGTATGGGAAAAATAATGATCTTTCAAAGATGGAAAGATAAAAAAACCTGTGGGTAACTCTGCAAAAGAGGAGGGTTACTGATACGTAATTAATATCTGACTTTGGGTTTTGTTTAGCTCCTTTTTAACCCAGCAGAAATTTAGAGGGCAAGAAAGTCCCCCCTGAGCCTCCTTTTCTCCAGACTGAGCCCCCCCAGCTCCCTCAGTTTTTCCTCACCAGATTTGTGCTCCAGCCCCTTCCCCAGCTCCACTGCCCTTCTCTGGACACTTCAGCCCCTCATTGTTGAATGTGGTGATCTTAAAGGTCTTTCCAACCTTAACAATTCTGATTCTACAAATGTCTTTCTTGTAGTGAGGGGCCCTACTGCCCAAGAAAAAGAAGCATTTATAAAACCACAATTCAGGAGTGTGTAGAAAGGAAAAGATATCTTCTCTGACTTTCCAGACAGCTGCCAAGCGCCTCTGCAGAGCATTTTCACCTTCCCTTCATGAGGGATGTTCAAACACATTAGCTAGTGCTTAGCCCCAAATGTGTGTTTTGTCAAGCTGAGCTCTCACATGGGAAAACACACATGTATGTCAGCACAAACTGAGATATTCCCATTGCAAATCCCCTTTGCTTAATGATAGCACCAATTTTACTCATTTCTAAACAAAGTCTCCTCTCTTTATTCGAAAATCACTCATTTCTAAATGGGAAAAGAAAAAAAAGGCAGTGAATTTTTTAACCAAAAAAAAAAAATCAGGTTTCAATTTTACAGCGAGTGTGAAATACCCAATTCTGTCAGTTTTCACTTTTATTAAACGCTGCGTTTATTTGCACAGCTCTTCTCTTACCCAGGCCATAAGTGACTGGAAAAATCAAGAGTTTGCCTCTGCCAAGGCCATATAACCCCTGGCAGCAGACATTGCCAATATCCCAGTTTAGCACTGAGTTCCTTCTCTGGAACAAGGTGGGATGCCCTGAACTCTCCTGAGGGAGGGAGCAGCCACCAAGGGGACATCTGACATGGGTGGGTCCTTGCACAGGGATATAGGGTGCTCCAGGGGAGTCCACCAGGATGGAGGTGTCCTCAGCTGCCAACAGTACCTCTGGTGGAAACACAGACCCGGCTGTGGGGAGTATGTCTATGCAAGAAATACTGTGCTGGAAGGTGTAAATAAAAAATATTTCTTTTCAAAGCTGTGCTCTGGTTTTTTTCTCAGCTGTACAGGCATTTTGATGAAAACTAGAGACCAAAAGACCACTCATGTATGGAGCCACCTGGAAACAAAGGCAGCAAAGAACTTGAGGCAGAAAAGGAAATTGCTTTCCCCACATTCCCATCACAGGACATTGGCAGGGAAGGCAGGGGGTTCCCCACTTTGTGCCAGCTGTGGGCCATGGGTGTGAGCTGAGAGCCACCATGCATCCCAAACCATGGGATTCTCTGAATCAGCCCTGTTCTTGCTGCACAGCAGAAAGATGACCTTGACAAATCACCTGATTGCTGCAGGTGACACCCAAGCTTGTCCACTGTCACAGCAAACACCCCAGTGGCTTTAAAACCTGATGGGAGAATAGCATTAGTACTAATTTACAGGTGGTTAGTCAGTGCTTGGGGTCAAGGCTGCACCACCCTCTTTGGGGATGGGAAAGAGCTGCTGTCCCCCCTTTGGCAGCCACACTTGGGGCCAAACAAACACCTCACGGAGGCAACCAGAGATTTGGGGGAAATACCTTCAGTGTTTCCAGATTAAAGCAGGGTGTCAGCAAGAGCGAGCAGGTGCTCTCAGCATCTGCAGCTCAGCCTGGTTCCCCGGGCAGCACGGTGCTCTCAGCCCAGAGCCCTCAGTGCCAGGTGGGGACACGACAAGGGGAGGGACATGCAGCCCATTCCTGCCGCAGCACAAGAACCAAAGGGCTTGAAAACAAACTGCCTGTGGTTAGTGCAATGGAAAATACGCAAGAACGTTCCTTTCCCCAGTGCACACTTGCCCTGAACTCACTCCACAGCTGGGGCAGAGCTGCTCCTGTGCCCACACCTTTGGGTCCCAGCAGTCCCCATCACCCATCCATGTGCATCTCCATGAATAAAGAGATTTTGTGACTTTTATTCCAACCATTAATTCGCATTGCCTGCATCATGGTACACTCCAGAACTCCCTTCAGGACCACCTTGGTGCTGAGCAGATGTAGGAAAAGTCTTATCCCCATATCAGTGAGTGCAAACACATCTCTATTTTGGAGAATATTGCTTTCCATAGTGGCCCACGGTCACCCACAAGAACAAGAAGGGTTCAGTGTTACAACCAGTGCCACCAAGATGACAATTACTTTTCCAGACTTATGAAAAACAAAGATCATTTAAATATTGCATCATATAAACAACCTGATTCTTGAACATAGGCTCATTTATTCCTTCCCAAACCAGATGTGCAGTGGAAGATGACAAAGCAAAGAGACCACCAAACAAATGTTTTCTACAGACACAGCGTTTATCTAGCCTTCATTGAAATAATCTGCTGTATCCCAGCAGTGAATGTTGCAAGTTGACAATGATTTCCATGTTTCCCCGACTTTCTGGCATGCATATGGAAGTACATTGCTATAAAGCATAGGTAAGAATTTCAGACTAATTAGAGGGATTTTATCTGGTTAAAATCATATCTTTTTTTTTTAACAGACATCTCCTTGCCTGTGTGTTCTAAATAGCATCTTAGATTATTAAAGTTTTAGAAAGCTAATTTACATCACGCTGTTTATTGTCTTCTGTTTATTTTTGCATGTCTCCCTGTATAGTCTAGTCAGCCCTACCTTTCTTCCCCAGAACTAGAAAGTGCAAATCAATGGCATTTTCAGACTCTCTCGCCCGAAAGCAGGAGACAGGACGGATCAGTGGTTAGGGCACTAGACAGAAATACAACTCCCTGCTGCCAACATCCCGTGGGATCCCGGGCAAGGCGCTCACCCGCTCTTTGTCTCTCTTCCCCATCTGTAAAACACCATTTTCCTAACTCACAGGGCTGTCCCAAAGCACACAACATTTCTTTTGAGTGAGGTAATGAGGTGCAGACGTAGCTCGTAGCCACCTCTGTACCTGCCACCACTGTTTATCAAAAAAAAAGCTACAAAAGGACTGAAGGGAGCTGCCTACTGTAATTGTAGGCAGGAATGAAGCTGTAGGTGAAACATCTGACTTTGAAGAAAGGAGATACATGAAAGTGTGCAAGGGCGCTTCAGTCCCTGGGGTGGAATGTAAATACAGCTTTCCCAGCAAACACCCTGCTCCAAAATTGGAGTAACTTTATTCATGCATAAATGCTGTGCTTTAAATAGCACAGCAGTGCCTTATCTGCTTATCTCGACTATTAAGGAACCCTTTGTTTTTCAGCAGATTGCCACTGGCCTGAGTGATGAGCTTGTGACTGCTGTGGTGGGTATTAACCAGAACAGGATTCTGCACAGCAGCCAGGGATGCTCATTTTTCCCTGCTGAAACCTTCATACATTGCAGACAGCCTGTCCAGGTGTGGCTGGAGCAGCACACAGGGAAGTGTAGCAGTACAAGAGGAAGGCAGAACCTTCTTCTCACCTACCACATGCCACCCTGACATCTTGGAGGTTATTTATGGCCTTGAAGACACAAAGCACCTTCCCAGAAGTCCCAAATCATCCCCCATTTCCTTTAATGAATACAAATAATCTCTTTCTTCTTGCCACTGGTTACAAGCATTTAAGGCAGAGATGGGTTGACAGAGCAAGAGGTGAAGGTCTTTCCAGTGGGAGCACACAGAGCACCAATACAGAGCTGCACAAATAGCAAGACAGTGCCATTTTTGATAGCAGAATTTATGTAAAGTGCTTTGGCTCCTGAAACAGTTACTGGAAAAACACATGGAATCAAATTAACTCAATCATTTGGGCAGAATCCTATTGGAAATGTTAAAATAAAGAACAAATAAAGCAAATTACTGAAATGGTGTATGTGATTTCAAGGGTGGCAGGTGGTTGCCAAAGGCTGTTTTACCTTCTTACCTGGTGTTCCTCAGGGCAGCTCAGGGGTACCCACTGTCACACACTCCTTTGCCATGGCTCACCACTGAGAAATTCCATGACACCTCTTTGCCTCTTCATCTTGTGAGCCTCTATCACTCCAGAATGTGTCAATCACAGTGAGTATTATCACTGGTCATATTGCTATCCAGCTCTTTGCTTTGAGAGTTTTAATGAAAGAAAAAAAATATATGAGAAGAGGAAAAATCATATTTAGCTTTCTGGACACTTTTCTGTAACAAGACTTTTCCAGATGTTCTGCCCCTTGATGATGCAAGCCACAAAAGCGTGTTTTATCATGACATAAATACAAAGCAAGATGAAAGTCATGGAAATGCCTGTGTGTTCTTTTCTTAACACAGCTGTATTTGAGCTGGTTTTTTGCATCTGTCAAGCATAAATCAAACGGGGGAAAACAATCGTCAGAAGTCATCAGTTCCTTGACAGAGTCAGTGTTTTCTGTCACAAACATTATTCTTTGTCAAGAATTGTTCTCCTCTATGAACTTCCCCTTCCCGCATTCACAGAGAGGTTAAATTAAATGCTATTAAAGCATTTCCAACCCTAGACTGGAAAGTTCTGAAAGTTGCTACATTTATTGATCAGAATTATGACAAATAAGTAATGAGTACTGCTTTAGGGGGAGCGCGTGTCAGCCATAATTCCGAATTTCTATTCCTTAATTTCTATTCCCAGCAGTGCCAAAACATTCACGACTGGCTATGGCCAAATTGCTGATGTGGGCATGAAGGCTTTTTCATACTTTCTGGAGACATGATAATTAATCATTAGTTGAGGTGTTCAGATGAAACTTCCTGATCAGTGAATACGAATAATTACTCAGTTTAAACTTTTCATATGACATCGCCGGAGCCCTGGCAAGCAGGATATCATATAAATGAAAAACAGGCTGAAGTGATAAAAAGTGTTACTGTGTAAGCACAAAATACAGCAGTATCAGGAGAAAGAGCACCCAGTTTTTTCTGACATTTCCCAAGCAAAGCAGTGCTTGCGGCGAGCCCTGGGCTGCGCATTACCTATATCCTGTATGAATGAATCCCTTTCTTGTGTGGTTGTTCAAAGCCAATGTGTCCGTTTCTACAGAAGCACCCACAGGATCACCGAAAACCACATATTCAGTTCTTGTTAATGTCAGCAGTGACGTACCAGAGCAAGTACTTGTTTGTCCTGTAGAAATACAGGACTTCCACCGCTCGAGCACGAGCCTGCCGCCGAACGCCTGTTCAGATAGAAAAAAAGAAAAAAAGACGAAAAAAGTTGTTGACATGAGAGGAAAAACCAAGTTTCCTGTTTGAACTCTAACAGGTACTGGAAGATATGAGTAACATCAAATCTTGGTCTGCTCTAAAGGCAGTCTGTGGTCAGGGGGTTCTCACATTTGTTTGTGTGGAACAGCTTTGAATTGTTTGCAGATACCGCGCAGAAGAAACTCAGAGATCCTTATCAGGGTGCAGGGCCTGTTATGAAATTATGTGCGTTTGTGAGCAGGTTACAGGAGATCAAAACGGCTCCAGATGAGATGCCTCACATGCTGTAAATGTGGTAGATGCTCCCGAGATACCTCCGAAAAGATCACGTCGCAGTGTTGTCGAGTACAGGCAGTGGCCACCCTTCTTTCCATTTGTCACTGCGTGGCAGGCGAAAGGAGTTTGGGGGATTTTTTTTCCAGATCATTCTTTGGGGTTTTTTTGTGCATGTGTGTCTGTCTGACTGTTCAAATTAAAAACTTTCCTTGGTTATGATTTTCACTAACAGAACTACACAATGGTTTCTGAAGGGGAAACCTGCAGCAAGGACAAAGGATGTGTGTGAGTGGCTCAGACTGTTCTCCAGCAGGAAGGAAGGTGAATGGACTCGGAGGGGAATGCAGCAGGCAGAGCCTTTGGGGACAGGAGCAGACCATGGCACCCAGCCCAGTTCTGAGAGGGGCTGGTGAGAATTGAACCCTTTGTGAGAGACTTCCCAAAGTGCCCTGCCAAAGTGAGCAATCAAAACTGCAGCCAAACCCCGTCTCCCTCACAGCACACACAATGGGATGCTGCTTCCTCCCATCTCAAAGATCAACCCCTACAAATTCCTCTTTCCTCACACCTTTGGACAAAGTCTAACCAGCTGAGCAGACACTTGGCTGGAGCTCAGCCACCCCTGTAGCAGGAGTTTGCCCTCCAGCCCAGGACTCCAGGTGTGAAGGGAAGAGCTCCAAGGGCCCTGCTTGGTCCCATCCCTGTGACAAGCAGCTCTCCAAGCCAGTATCCACACCTGCACTCACACACTTGTGACCTTTTGACCTCCTTTTGACCACCCCAACATCACAGTTCAGTGCCTTTGTACACAAAAACTAAGCCTCGATTTCCCCCACACTCTAATGCAAAACATGTATTTCAAAAACTCTGTTAAAAGGCCTCCCAGAGTCCTGCTTAGCCCAGGCTGTATCAGGGAACCCAGCTCATTCACAGCTCCATGGCAGTTTAATTGGTGAGTATTTTAGAGTTTCTGCAGCTCATTCATCAATTCAAAGCTCTCCTCAAAACTGTGAATCACAAATTGATGGCATCAGAGCTCTTGTAGCCTAAACTGAGCTGACACAAGGGGCTTCCAACAAAACCAGAGGCAGTTCTGCATACACCGCCAAGGATGGGAACTCGGTCCTCCAGGAGGAACACTTTCCTTGGAGAACACCAACACCTTCACCCACTACCTGGAAACCACCATGTCCCTTCCAATCCAAACCATTCTGGGATTCTATGGTTTATTTTTATCTCACTTTTTCGAGCTGACAAGTGTGAGGTGCTTCTACTACAGTGAATACACACAGAAAGCAGGTTTTCACTTTGCAGGCTGTAATACACATGGAAGTAAATTGAAAATTAAAACCATTGAATCAAGGAACACAACAGTTCCCTAGAATAGCACTAGCCAGTTGCAGCTCAGTAACAGTTGGGTTTTATCTGGGCTAGCCATAAATCCACTTAGCTTGCAAAAGCCTTTCTTGAGGTACTTGTAGTAACTTCTAATAAGATTGAAGCAGAAAAAAGCTACAAGTTCCTTACCCACCTGATGCATGGCTCAGCCCCTCAGAGTACACAGCTGGAAAATCAGAAACTCAGAAGATAATTATCCACTTAAAATACTGAGTATTCTGTTTGCCTTCGTATCCAAGCTTGAACCC
This sequence comes from Lichenostomus cassidix, assembly GCF_008360975.1. NCBI lineage: Eukaryota > Metazoa > Chordata > Aves > Passeriformes > Meliphagidae > Lichenostomus > Lichenostomus cassidix. Next base: position 9,021,754 of record NC_139494.1, read on the forward strand.
TGCCAGATAAATTCATGATTCTCTATATTAATTTTTGTAAACTTAGTGGAGTGGGAGTTTTTCCCCATGACCCTGGATAGATTTTGCCAGCTGGTTTTAATGCTGATCCTGGTGCAGAGAATACAAATGCAATATTAGCAGTATGTTCCCAATGGTCTGATACTGAAATTCCCCTGGCTGACTTAATAGCTGTGCTAAGAGCATTCCTGAACCACAACTATAAATCCTCCTGACACCAAAATCATGCACCATTTACTATTTATTTGATGATATCAGGATTAAGCCATTAACTTTTTGTATTAATTGATACCAGTGTCATTTCAAATGGACTTTTATAATTAAAACATACATAAGATGAAATCTAACAGTATCAAGAATAAGAAAACTCTGTAGAATCATAACTAGAAGTAATATTGAATTAATTCAGTATTACATGATGGCAGTGAAAAGTATTAAAAAATGGGAACCCTGGTTGTTCATTAAAGTACTTCAGCATTATAAATTTACAAGAGTGAAGCGTTTGTCTCAAATACTAATCTATAGAAACTTTTTAAAAAACTTTTGAAGCAAAACTCTTTGAAATAACATACTGGAGATCTTTTGCAAGATCCTTTGAGTTTTTGTTCCTTTGAGTCTCCAGTTACCAATGCGAATTATTACATTCAAAGTGCTGTTCCCATCTACTCAGTCTTGTTTTAGCAAATAATAAGGCCAGGTGTGCTCACACTCTTCGTATATTTTGACTACTAATGAACAATCAGGGAGATGATCAAATTTACCCAAGAGATAATCTTAATTGAATTATTAAACATTATTTCTGTTCATTATGTTCTTTTAGTACAATTTCAATAAGGAATTTTCCCTTTTTATTTAACTCTTCATGCTTAACTGCAGCTACCAAATGTTTTCTCATTTGAATAAAACAATTACAAGAGTCCTCTTCAACTTGCTTAAATTTCTTCTTTTCAACTTCTCCTTTTATTTTGGATTTTGAGACAGCCAGTAAGGTGCAAAAGGAGCTCTGTGTGCTCTGAGAAGAACTTTAATTTTTTATATCAAGACTTTCCTGGTAACAAACACACAATACAGTCCTGCTCTGAAGATCCCACCTTATCGCTCAAATTCCAGCTATCAACTGCCACACACTGTATATGCCTCCAGCTCTGAATTAATATTCATACATCAACAATACTATCTGATTTTATGTTATCAAATACAACATGCAGAGGCCGAGAAACAAAATGGTTTGTTGGCTTATTAAAAATAAAAGAAAAATTAAAAACATATTTTGAAAAACGCAACCCATTTTCATAGTGTAAAAATCTTTTTGTCTTTTTCTCTCTCTCTTTTTTTTAAATTCTATACTTTCAGAATATCTAACCACAAGCATTTGAGCAAACTAGAGAAAAGAAACTGTTGGTAATGTTCTGTACGTTTCAAAAGGCAGCAGGATATACACACAGTTTATGTTTCTATCTATAGAGAGCTGCAGGCAAACGTACAGTGGAACAAAGATAGACACAGAGATATATTTGTACCTGCTGCTCGTGTGCCTGCATGGAGATAGATTCTTAATGAGATAACTAAACAATGGAAACTTTTAAAATTCGTAGTTTGAGTGTGCTCAGCTCTGTATTTCTCTCTTACCTCTTCAGTGATAAATTCTCTGTGCTTTCAGTGAGTTACAGCTGATCCCAAAGCATCCATCTCTGCTGGGACAGCAGCTCTAGCCTCTGGTTTCAACCTGCACCAAAGCACAGCCAAACATACAAAAGTGAAATAATTGTCTTTAATTCAAATATTTCTTTGGCATTTTCACAGAAAAACCATTTCTGAACCCCTGAGCGAGGCAATTGCAACATAGAAGATCCTGAGCAGAATTCACCTTTAGCTTTTCCATCCCACTGCTCGTCCCTTGTCTGCCCAGAGCACAGGTGGGGTTTGCACCAAAGCCCTGCAGTGAAGCTCCTCTGACACAGCTCGTGCTTTATTTATGGTTTATTAAAAACTGAACACATGTTTTGGGGGGAAAAGAGACTCCATCATCAGCCACTGGAAAACAGTAAAGCCCTGGGGGTTCAGCGGGACTATGACAGCTCAGACCACAGGAATGTTCCAAAAGTCAGTGAGATCCATGTGCTGGATTCAAGTGTCCACAGAAATCAACTGCTTCTAGCAAACAGAAAAACAATTTGGTTATTTTTTTATTAAGCTTTCTTTTCCCTTTTACTGCCAAGGATGTAAGGAAGGAAAAGATTTAAAAAAAAAAAATTAAGGAACATGCATTATTTTGTCATAACAATGACATTGTGTTTCAAAGCCTCATCCCTGGGAACCCTGTGTTAAATATTCATTCCAATACTTATGCAATTCCAAAGAGTATATACATTTCTTTGGAATCAAACTTTAAAAATTAATGAAGTAAAATAATCAAATCCAATAAAATCCAGATGATGACTGATGAACTTTACTTTCTTACAGAAATCCAGTGGCTTCAAGAATCTTTTCCCTTCCTCATGGTTAACAGAGTTCAGTTGTAAACTGATGGTTTCTTACTCTTGGTAACAAAGAATTTAATAGCACAACTTTGATAGTAAAATTTGTCTGTAAAACCAGAATGTGAACCAGGAATCAAGTAATAGGCTGAAGGCTTTCCCAAATTTATCATTCCATTCTTCAGTAAACATCCCCCAGGTGCCTAAAACCAGGAAGAACTGTATGGCAGTGAGTTTGGCAAAGAAAAAAAAGGTTGTTCTTGGAGAACACAAAAAAAGGGCATGTGAACTGAAATGCTGTAAAATTATTAATATAGCACAGGTTTAGAAAAAAAAATTAAAAAAAAAATAAATTTACCCTTCCTGGAGCCTTCCTGGGGGTTTGGAGCAATACACTGAAACCTCAGTAATTCTTGGACATCTAAAATCTCTGAGTGTAGAAGAGAATTTAACACACAGGTAGGTACACAAGTAGAAAGATCAGATGCTTTAATATGACACATAGTTGTGTCTCATCTTGTGCAAAATCCAAATTCTGAGTGTCACTAAAAGTGAAAGTTGGCACTCGGATGAGGCCAACTCAGTATCTCCCATTTTATGTCTTTCTTCAAACTTCACACGAGCTATAAAAGTTGCACAGATTTTGTGATAATCCCTCACTTGATTTGATTCCAAGGTGAAGGAACAACATAAAGCAAAAAGGAGAAAAATAAAGCCATGATTAATAAAAGAAAAATCTCACTCTTAAAAGAAAAAGGTTACTCTCAGGTTACAAATACCATTTTTCAGTTGATTAATTTCTTATTCCTAGTAAATGTTTCTGTGATTTTTTTTTTTCACTTTCAAGGTCTGTGTTGTGTAAATGTTTTATTTTTGGCCACAATAGAGGCTGCTTATAACCCCCTGGTGTGTTCTTGGTGTTCCTTTTGATGCCATTTCAGGATTCTCTACAGTAACACATTTCTTGCTAATTTTACAAGCATCAATTTTATCCAGCCTATGTTTGGCTGGTAAACTTAAAAGTACTACATAAAATCCAACAGTGGGAAATCACCATGAGATTTACTACCAGATTTCCACACTAACTCTCCAGTAGCTGGAAATCCAGGCTAAGAGCAGTAATTTTGTCCCTGCAATACAATACAAGCCTGTAAGTGCCAGGACAAAGCTTCTACTTCCCCAAAACAAAACAAAATAAAAGGCATAAATCAACAAGAATCATCTGCAAAGTGGGATACTGCAATCCTCCAAGTGTGTTTGCTCTAAGTGCATTGTGAGTGTCAGGATGATTCCAGCTTTCTGGTTAAAATCCACACCACCTGCATGCTCCAGGGTGGTACAACTTCAATTTTTCAGCTTTCTGGTCACGATCCAGCTCCTGGCTGCGCTTCTTTTTTGGGATATCTGGAGTGACACTGACTTTCTGCTCTCAATCCCACTTCTCACCCATCCACAGCCACTGAACCAAGTGCCCAAGCCCAGATCACGCCTTACCCACAAGCTGCCATGTACAGCACAAGATTTCCCAGACACTAATGTGCACATGTATATGTGCATTAGTAAAAAAACTACTCTGAATGCAAACTTTCCTAAACCCTTTGATGACAGCAATAGAAAGTGGGACTGCAAGTGCTGATGCGACGCTGCTTACTTGCATTTCTCATTATTGTAACGAGCAGTCTAGAGGCTCTGGAAAGCCAGCAGCAGCCAGGGACTTATTCTCCTGCAATTGCTACCTGCTGCTGATAAAACGTTACAGCACAGACAAATTCTGCCCTCAGACTTTATGTAAACACGCTAACACTTGCAGGCTCACAAAAGGCACCAACAGCACCGCTTTTAACAGCGATTAGAAGGACAAGGCAAAAGGCAGAGTAATTATCTGTCTGGGGAAAATGCTGCAGCCAAGCAGCAGAACCACACAGCACCTTTAATTGAATGGCAGCAAAATGCACAAGTAAAGAGGAGAACGGGAAAGAATCTGCATGGCACTGGGTCCCAAAAACACACAGAGCCCATGGTTCCATCATCCCCATGGAGGTCTTCTTGTTGCCCTGAAAACAATGGGCAGTTTTTCTTCTGGAAACCATAATGTGCTCTGTACGCAGACAGGAGAAAGTAAATTTTCAAAACAGAAACCCTAAAAAGGAAGCAGGGTGGCATGCCTCACATGGAGTTTCAGAAAGCCAGAAGTTTGTTTGGTTTAATTTTTCTAAATTTGTTGTATTTCTGTTTTGGTTTTATTCTGTTCCACCTCCTCTTTCTCTCTTTCAAGTCCTGTCCTATCATAATTTAACTCAAAAGGGTTTTCTCTAAATGTTTACAAGCAACCTGTGGAAGGCTGTCTTTCCACAGCCCTAAAAGTTACTACAGAACATATTTTCCTCTCCTATCTTAACAATCTTTTTGCTTCAACAGTATAGCTTTTCTTTCTATGCTTCTCTTTAACAGCTTTCCTCATGGCCACGAGCTACCAGTCAGAGAGTTTCCATTGACTTCACGCAGCTTTGGTTCACACTTTCTGTTTGAAAGTTTTCTGCCCCTTCTTATCTTCAGATCCCTTTACCGCAGTGCTTCCTACCCACACAGAAGCTACTTGGTTCGAGCTGGAAATCTCATGAGGCTGTGGCTGTCAGGTTGCTTCCAGTTCCCAAAGAAGGCAGTGTTTTAGCCCTGGGGGGGTCAGTAACTCCTGACCTGAGCTGTCTACAAACAAAATTTTTCAGCCATAAAAATAGCCTCAGATTCGATCATATTTAGACAAAACACATGGGGGACTTGGCCACTTTTAGCCCTATAAAATCTGAGGGGTTCTTCAGCATGGGTGTCAAAGTGGCTACCCCTATTCCCCAGGACTTGGGTATCCAGCCATAGCTAGAGAGCCAATCAGCACCTAATTATTACATTGGTTCACCAAAGATCTTCAGGAAACTCAAGTTCCAGATAATATGAACAGCGGGAACCCTAGCAAACACATCAGAGAACAAGAGGAAGATCAACATGATCTTTACAACAGCTGTGTTCAGTATCAGTGCTGTCTCAGCTGTACCACCATCAAGCCATTTTGGGGATTCAACTTCAATAAAGATTTGGAGCAGCTGGAGAGAGTGCAAGAATAAATACAAAAGCTAAAGAGAAGAATAGTCAGACAACCTGAATATTTGGCCAGTTGGAGAGGACTAAGAAAATTGAGAAATTCTGAGCTCAGTGAATGGGCCACCAGCAAGGGAATAACATGACCACAGCCCCTAAAAGACATCCAAACAAGAAAATAGTTTATTGGACATGTCCACAGTAGATTCAGTGAGGAGGATAGACTCTGGCAAGAAAGATTCAGGTCACACATGAAGAAAACCCTCTAGTGAGAGGAAAGCACTGGAATCAGCTGACTGGAGAAGCTGTGGAGCTCCCACATGGGAAGTCATTTAGAGCAGATTAAAGAGTTTTCACCTGAATGATGAAGGCAGTTTTTCCTGTGGTGGTTCAGGAGATTGGCCAAAAGACGCAAGAAGTCCTTTCCTTGCTTATTAAACAGCTAACTATGGTTAGATTCTCCAGGAAGATCAAAGTGAACACTAAACCAAGCACAACGCAACTGCAGATTCATGGATGTTGTAATGATACAATTTTCTAAATTTTTTAAACCCTCAACAACAGTTAGTGGCCAACCTTACCCAAAAAGTCCACAGAGATGATGCAATTTCACTCTGCTGAGAGATGTCTGTGGTGGGAACAGAGAAGAATTCACCTTGATTGCTTTTCACTTCCACATCCAGAGTTCTCCAGGAACAGGCTTGGCTTGAGTGAGGAGGATGGAGCACTTTTCCACATCTCCATGGCACACCTAGGCTTCTTTCTAGTCTTTGTCTGACAACAACAGCACTGGCACAGCTCTCAGATCTTATGTCACCCTGTCCCCATTCTCTCCAACCTTCTGGCTGTCCCTTCCCCTCTCTCACCACCTCCTGAACTCCTCCACCAATATAATATCTGAGCACTGACAGGGACATTAGGGTTTGTCCATTACAGAGGTAATTTCTGAGATCAGCATTTTCAAACACTGAGAGATTGGAAGAAATTAGGTAGCAAAACGATCACTAACAATAATTGCCAACTGAGCAGCAGAATTGGATATTTGAGAAATTTATCCAATTTGAGATTTCTTTGAGAAAAACAACTTCTGTCCCAGGAGCTCCTGCCTTACACTCATGTCCTTCCCTTATTCTTCTCAGCACTGGTCAAGGCAAAGGTAAACATCCAACAAGCATCCTGCATGTCCAGCAGAAGCAGGAATTGTAATCATGAACCATGGGCCAAATCCACACATTACACTGATGATTTATCCCAGAGGAAGGTCTGGCCACCCATTTCAGCCACAGTCTGAATTATTGTTCACACACACTGTGTGCATGAGGCTCACTGGGGTTTTGCTCCCTGAACTGGCTTGATATTTACTTACACAATTATTTCATGTAGACTTATTGTTCAAGCTTTTTCTTTTGCTCTTATAAAGATTAACTTCTTAGAAAGATGTTTAGTTGACAAAATGCTCAGAAATATAGTTTTCTGGGGGTCTATTTTCAGAAATTAAATACTTGGTGGTCATTATATTTCACTACTAGTACTTAGTGGTTTTAAAAGTTGGGGTTTGTTCTGCATATAAATATAATCTCTTCATCCTAAAAAGACTCCTAAACATACACTTCTCCAAATACTTGTCCATTACAGAGTGAAACCTGAACATTCTATCAAAGAGGTTAAGGCAAAATCAAGTCTCAAAATATTCTTACCCAAAACCAACTTCACTTGCAGATTTTAACTGCTTATTTTCCAGCTAAGCATGAAAATCCTTAAAGCAGCAACACAGGCACAAATATCGCACTCAGTCAGAAATCACAGAATGGTTTGGGTTGGAAGAGACCTAAAAGCCCATCTCATACCAGGCCAGGGACACCTCCCATTAGACCAGGTTGCTCCCAACCCCATCCAGCCTGGACTGGGACATGTCCAGGAATGGGGCAGCACTCTGGACACCCTGTGCTGGGGTCTCACCACCCTCACAGGGAAGAATTTCTTCCTAAGATCCAATCTAACCCTGCTCTCAGTCTGAAGCCATTCCCCCTTGTCCTGTCACTATATGTCCCTGTAAAAAGTCCCTCTCCAGCACTGCATTCCATCATTGTCACAAGAAATACCATGGGAGCAGGAATCCCAGCACACAGGAGACAGACATGCTGCAAGCACAGACTCTGGTCTTCTGCACTCAGCAGATAATATTGAGAGACTAAACAGTGATTTAAAAAGCAAGTTATATGACTTATGGTTGTGTCTCAGTGACTGCTCCTGCCTGTAAAAAAAGCCAGGCAAGCAAATATCTCAGACACCAGGGAAGTCCTCAGAAAAGGATTTTTAAATCATCAGAAAAAAACTGTCCTCTTCCCTCATCAGTCACGCTTGCCATCAATGCTTTATTCTGGGTAATTATTTAACTGCAAGTAGCATTTTTTGTGCCATTCTCCTGCTAGCAGAGCACATGGTTACATGGTGGGAAAGGTATTCTCTGGTTGTGGAAGTTTTCTTGGCTAATCAAGGGGGATCAGCTAGGTCTGTACCCAAAACACAACCTCCATGCATTGTGTGGATTTGGGAAAGGGAGAGAATGATGGCAGAATGAGCTCTGCAAAACCCATCATAAAATAATATTGGTAAGTGGGAAGCTGTTCAGAACAGGGTTAGGAAAAATAATGAACAGCCTTAGGGAACATGTGGTGGAAGGAAGATTAGAGGAATTCTATATGTATATCTTTGACCAAAGGAAAGAGTCCAGGAATGTCTGACAGGTATCTGCTTCACAGAGGGGAGGGGAGCAGGTGGGGTGGGAGAGGATGGAATAGGATGGAATAGGATGGATAGCTGTGAGCAATTACAGGAAACTGAATAAAGAGAAATTTAGATTCAACATGAGGAAAGAAACTCAAAGAAGAAAATTAGAATATGAAATACTTTGGGGTAAAAGGGTAATTTGTAGAAACTTCTTCACTGGAGAATTCAAAAGTCTGCACAATAAAGCACTAACAAATATTCAGCAAGGAGAATCAACCTGTGTGAAGGAGGGAAATTGTCTTGGTGACCCACTAATCTTTGCCAGCTGTGAGATCCAGTGCTCTATTTATACCTGACCACATCATGGGATGCAATGAGGTAAAGTCCAACATCCTGGCTTTTAGAGGAGCCTTTTCTTGGTATCTCTGCTTCCACATGAGCTGTGTTTGACACAGCTCCATGGACTTGAGCTTTTGCTGTGCTCCAGGACACGACCACCAGTGCCAGCAGGAGCCAAGTATAAATGGTGTGAGGCTGAATGGCAACCAGGGAGCAGGGAGAGCTGCCAGATGCTGCCCTCACCCTGGAAGGGTAAAACTCGGGAGCAGCACATGCCACGAGGTTGTTCTGGTGCCAGAGTTTACATCTTCGACACAAACACAATGGTCTCACCCTGACGTTTATTTCAATAAACGCTGGGAGAGCTTCCAAAAGCCTGTTGTAGGCAGTTATGAAAAGTAACCATTGAGCCATTATATAAATGATCTTCCAGGCTTTCATTATTATGGTTAGTGCTGGAAAATAACAAGACTTTGAGGGGCTTCCACAACAGCAGAGTCTTGTTTGTGATCCCAGAGGCTCTATTCAAGCACATCAGAACTAGTCTAAGCTCTGACTGAATTGCAAGACACTGTGGGGTTAAAACCATCATTGCATCAAGATTAAATACATCTGTTATGAAAAACTCCTCTGCTTTGCATGCATGATTCAATAAAGACTCTTAGAAGGATAATTGTTTTGCCCAGGTTATTAGCTAGAATTTTCTTACCTTTTTTTAATTACTCCTCAGAATAATTCTTAAGGTAAGCAACTTATAATTGTGCAGGAATTGCATTAAGTGGAATGCTCTATCCTGAGTGTCCATGCCCGGATATTATGTTCTATTACCAAAAGTCAGCCTTGCATTAGGAAGTTAATTTTATACTTCAATAAACTAAAGCTGACAGTGCATCTGTGAAAAACTTTAAAAAAAAAAACCCACTGGAAATTAAGTTCTGAATATCAGAGATTATGTCAACATGTGAATTAGGTTTGTACAAGATCAGAACTCATTGAAAGCAGTGTCAGAGCCAGGGATTTGAGCTTTGCCCCTTGAGCAGGGATAGATCTCTGGTTCAGAGTAGTTCAGAGGTTAAATCACTTTACAACTATTGTCTCTCGGGAGAGATGTTCTTTCTTTAAAGCTCCAAGATGAACAAAAAGGAACAAGAGCCTTATCCTAGACTAGTGGTCACTCCGAGCACCGCTGGAGCCCCGAGCGCTCCCCAGCAAGCCGACAGTCCTTCCCGGAGTGCAACCTGCTTGGGACAGGCCGTGAGGAGCGACAGGAGCGCTCCGAGGGGGAGCCACGGCAGCCCCGGCGTGTCCCTGTCCCCCAGACTCCCGGACTGTCCCTATCCCGGCGTGTCCCTGTGCCCCAGAGTCCCCGAGTGTCCCTATCCCGGCGTGTCCCTGTCTCCCAGAGTCCCCGAGTGTCCCTATCCCGGCGTGTCCCTGTCTCCCAGAGTCCCCGAGTGTCCCTATCCCGGACTGTCCCTGTCTCCCAGAGTCCCGGACTGTCCCTATCCCGGACTGTCCCTGTCTCCCAGAGTCCCCGAGTGTCCCTATCCCGGCGTGTCCCTGTCTCCCAGAGTCCCGGACTGTCCCTATCCCGGACTGTCCCTGTCTCCCAGAGTCCCCGAGTGTCCCTATCCCGGCGTGTCCCTGTCTCCCAGAGTCCCGGACTGTCCCTATCCCGGACTGTCCCTGTCTCCCAGAGTCCCCAGTGTCCCTATCCCGGCGTGTCCCTGCTCCCAGAGTCCCACCCCACCCGACTGTCCCTGTCTCCCAGAGTCCCCGAGTGTCCCTATCCCGGCGTGTCCCTGTCTCCCAGAGTCCCGGACTGTCCCTATCCCGGACTGTCCCTGTCTCCCAGAGTCCCCGAGTGTCCCTATCCCGGCGTGTCCCTGTCTCCCAGAGTCCCCGAGTGTCCCTATCCCAGACTGCCCCTATCCCGGCGTGTCCCTGTCTCCCAGAGTCCCCGAGTGTCCCTATCCCGGACTGTCCCTATCCCGGCGTGTCCCTGTCTCCCAGAGTCCCCGAGTGTCCCTATCCCGGCGTGTCCCTGTCTCCCAGAGTCCCCGAGTGTCCCTATCCCGGCGTGTCCCTGTCTCCCAGAGTCCCCGAGTGTCCCGAGGCGCGGCAGCGGCACTGGCAGTGCCTCCTGCGGCCGCCAGGGGGCGGTGCCGGGAGCGGCCGAGCCGCCCTCTGGAGCAGCGGGATCGATGGGATCACCGCCTTGGCCAGGGAAACCGCAGCTGCCCCATCCCTGGAGGTGCCCAGAGACAGGCTGGATGGGGCTCGGAGCAGCCTGGGATAGTGGAAGGTGTCCGTGTCGATGGCAGGAGGATGGGATGGGATGGGCTTTCAGGTCCCAGCCAACACAAACCACTCTATGATTCTAACCCAGCTCGGACTTGAGCCCTTGAAAGCCACATAACACTGGTTATTATTTTTTCTGAAAGGCTCGATCCAGGAGAATCATTGGAATATACTTTCCAGAGCAGGTACTGGCAGTATTCCTTTCTTTTTCATAGAATTCAAACTTAGGACATGGTTCAGGATTCCAGGAGCATAGGACCTTACCTCTCCACAATTCAGGATTCCAGGAGCTTAGGGCCTTACTTATCCCCTCCATAAGCAGCATCCTGGCTCCCAAGCAGCATGCTGTGGGCAACAAAAGACTGCATAGATCCTGCTCCTGATGCTTTTCCCTAGTATGGAACATTTCCAGACAGATTGGACTGAAGAGTCTTATCCTAGACTTGTTCCCTTTCTTATTCCTGTTTATTCATCCTGGAGCTTTACAGAAAGAACATCTCTCCCAAGGGACATTAGTTGCAAAGTGATTTAACCTCTGAACTACTCTGAACCAAAGGGCTCCAGCATGCTCCCTATGTTCAGGGAAAACTGCCATTTTGCTAAAAGCCTGATCCATCCCAAGTGTTGCTGGAGAAGTCCTACAAGTTTCAGCCCTTCCACAGAGGCAGAACTTTGCCTACTCTGCAAATCCAGCCGGGGCGGAGGAGTTAAATAACAACCTTAAACCCCAGTGTCGCAATACTCCTGTCCTTGCTCAATTGTCACCCAACCTTAGAGACTTCTGGAGCTTGCTGATGCCTTTCTTGTCAAATTTAGCCTGTCCCAGAAGTTGAACAGCACAAGAAAGTGTCCTGCAGGGCTCTCAAGAGTCCTACTTCAAACTTTTAAGGGTCATTGGTTGAGTAGCCTTAAGGGATAAGACAGATAACTGGGGATGCCACAGTGGAAGCTCAGAGTGACCACTAGTCAGCATTGCAGCCTCCGACAGAAAACACATTGTTTCTGCTATGTGGACAAACGGGTTGGACTAATTACCACATATAATCATTATTATTTATGCTCTACAGACAACAGAGTTTTGTCTTTAAATGAATTTATAGAGGGGGAAAAAAATCACGAAGCTGAATAATCCCTATAATTATATGCTTAAAAATCCTGAATGGAAGAAATTAGGGGACACAAAGGAACAAACATAAACTAATTATTCCTTGTTTTGCAGCTAACGTATTTCTATGGTAACCACTATGGTCTTCGAAGAAATTAAATTATTTTTTTAAAATCAGTTCATTGGAAAAGTCACCCAGTAAAACCACAAAACAAAAATCTCTCAAATAAGTCTAAAGATGAAGGAGCAAAGCATGTATTTTCCCAGCTGTTGATTATTAGAGCTATGAAACTGCAGTTTTATTAAAACCACTAAATAGGTTCTGTCTTACATGCTGTGTGGGAGCTTGGTGGGTATGAGCATGGGCACACAGGCACATATTCATGTGTGGGTATAGAACAGAGAATTTTCACCTCTGCTGTACACCATATGTCAGTATGGCCAGGTGAACAGGGCACAAGAATGTATGGGTTTTAATAATTGAATTTTCTGCCTTTTTTTTAAACATGGAAAGCTTCAGCCTAATCATTACAGAACCTCAGTTTCTTCTACACCTTTCTGTTAGGTATTTATTCAAATATGGAGTGTCCCAATTCTGCCCCTACCATATGTGAAAAAGTACATTTGGTAGGCAAAAAAGGCATACAATTTTTGTAGACCCACAACACGTGGGAAGCGGTGTAGTATTGAATAAAGACCAAGTTTACAAATTTTTTCTCTTGAAATGTAGCAAATTAATCAAAAACACACCCTTAAAAACTAAACCAGCCTGTCACCAGCTTTATATGATTTAAGTTTAGCTCAGGGGGTGCATTGCCAGAGGACTAATTCAATCAGAATGGCCCACGAAGCAGGCAGGCTCTGGCTCTGTGGGAGGTTCACTTCTTCAGGCTGTGCAGAGCTTGTAGCCAAAAAAGACAGTTCATGCACACATGCCTTACTCTTCTTTTGACCACACCACCAAAACCAGTGGCTTCCCCTATCGCATCTGTGGCCATACTGGCAGCTACAGATAAAGGAGTTAACCGAACAGGCTTGTATGAAGGGATCCTCAGGGTTCAGTTAGGAGGAAAGTCCCTGCAGTTGTAGCTGAGGAGAAGAGTTCAGACTTTTTTTTCACAGAACTCAGAATTCTTTTCCTCCTTTTCAGCTCAGCTTGGCACTTTTACTGTCACCTTCTCAGATGTCTGCCAGCCTACAGTGCTGTGAGCAAAACAGGAACTTTACTGCAGAAAACTAAATTGAGTGCTGTACATGATCTGCCTCTCTCTGCTTGGATGAACTGTCACAAAGAGAAGAAATACCAGGAAACTTCAGTGTCTCAGGCACTAGAAGGCTGCACAGTTCACTTGTTACAGAACAGCCATCATCAGCTGTACAATTTCTCTGGGACGGCTTTTTGCCACAGCTTTGCAAAGATATGAAGACATGGCACACATCCAGGCACAGTCCAGCAAGATTTATCCCTGACTTGGTTAACGAAAGATTATTACTATTCTTAATAATAGCAATAAGAGTTCCTATTAAAACATCCTGCTGGCTTTGGAGAACAGGTTTCTGTTTTCCTCAGGTTCTAATTTTAGAAGCTTCTGGTGACTATGTAAACAGGTGAGCTGGAAACAAGCAAAAGAACCATATAGATTATTTGCCGAAAGCTTGGGGTGGGTGGTCAGATGCAAATATCCTGCTGTTCTGAAGTCACTGCCCTGGACTTCCACAGAAGAGAGCAGCCCAGGGGTATCATGGGTCTGGCTGGGCTATTGCTGGAAAGAAGAGCTTTCCCTTCTGCTTCACTGGGAAATGGCAAATCTGGGACAGTTAGAGATGTACTGAGAGCAACCAACTCTGGGCAAAGCTCTCAGACTGGGGAAAGGCAGTGAGGATGTGCACAGCCCTGTCTGGAACCTCACCACAGTGAGAGAAACCCACTGCCATTTGATGCAGAGTTCCTCAGCTCTCTGTGCCAAGCCGGTTGTGCCCCATTCTGCATCTGCTCTGCGAAATCCTTGTGCCCACTGCTATGTTTAGAAAAAACTGTAGTGATAAAAGGCTCATTTTGCATTTGTAGTAACAGCTTTCTTCAAAAGATAAAACAGCTTTTCACACACTGAAACAGATCTCTAAAGTCAAGCTTGTTCACATCCCATTCTTCTTTTTCATTAATCCGGAGAAAAAAGACCTATATGACAATTTGCATCACACTTCTAACAGAAGATCTGAAAAATCTTCATGAGTTAGGTTTTTTTGGATCTTGATTCTACAAAGCACTTAAGCAGGAGCTTAATTTACTGTGGGTAAGTAGTATGTGGCTCCAGTGGGACTATGTATCTGATTAAAGAATAAATGTAATTGTCTCTTCAGATCAATGCTGTAATTTACTCCTCATTGAGTATCAGAGAGATCTTTACGGTCTCTTCAATAAACTCCTGCAGTGCAAAGCACTACGTGATCCAACTTACAAAACCAAGCACACACTACTGGAAATCTATACCCAGATATATATTAACATTACTGTTTAAGTATTTACTTTCTATTAGATTTCCTAGTCAAATAAAACCCTTGCATTTTTCCCAGAAGTCTGTATAAAGAGCTCATAAAAGCAAGCCCTCAGCTTGTCTTGACAAATTTCAGGGAAAAAAAGAAAAACCAACAAACAAACCAAACACCAAAACAAAAACAACCAAAAAAACCCATAAAAAGGAAAACAAAACAAAAGACAAACCAACAACAACCACCCCAGTTATCAGGTCAGACCCTCCAACAGCAACAAATTTTCAAGACCATGGAGAATAACTTAAGGTATTTAAAAGAATACAAGAACTCTGTAAGCCAGCTATAGGACATAAAACCAGATATTGGGTGTGCTTTTGTTGACAGCTGGTGCTTTGGACACGAGTTCCTTTCTCTGCACTTCAGGGACCCTTATTCACTCAGCTCCGAAAGTTAACGCATCCGTCAGAGGAATGATTTAATGCCTTCACAGCCAACAGTGACCCTACAGGAAGAATAAATGAGTATGTGTTGTTAGCTGAAGGCGAAGGCATGTTTTGCACACATGATGTCACTCTTGCAACTCAGGAAGAACTAATTGCTCGGCTTGTTGTAAAGTCTCCTACTCGTTGGGTTCCCTTGCAAATTATAGTCGTCTGGAGAGCTGCAGCATGTCATCAGCACACAACAATGTTGTCTGAAGCGTAATTAATATCTGTCTTTCTTTTCAAGTTCCTTATTTACCCTCTTTCCCCCATGACAAATATGTTAATGACCTCTCCAAAACCCACAAGTTGTCATTTTCAAAGAGCCCCCGTCTTTCTGCCTTGAGCTGAACACTTTAGATTAAATCACGGTGAGCCTGTTCTTGCCCCCATTAAAGCTGTTGAGGGTTTTGTCAGTGACTTCAGTGTAAGCAAACTCTCACAGTCTCTAATGGGAGCGGGACCACAGACCTATTTGGCTTTGCACCTTCAGCTAGAGGAAAAAAAAACAACCAACACACCAAACAAACAATAGGCAGGGATTGCCTTACAGTTTCGCAGGGTTTGGAGTTGAATCCACTGCCCAGAGCAATGTAAGGATCATCAGACCATACAGTCTCGTGGGCTGAGAAGTTTGTGTTGGGTTACAGGGTCTTCAAAGGCCACTTGCTTTGCCTTTGGTTTTGATTTTGAGAATGGGTTTTATATTTTTGAGGTTATTTTCAGCAATATTAACTGCTTACCTGATTCTCTGAAAGGGTGAAATATCTGCAAAGGGTGAAATACTGCCCAGATTTTAATACAGTTGCTTGTGAAAATAAACTTATAGAAGATTCATTCAGTGACAGCAATAAATGTACTGGTAGCCCAGACCATTAGTGGGAAACATTTTGACACCAGCTTATGAAGTACTGCTCACACTCATAAAGAACTTGGATAATTCTGAATGCAAGTCCATTTTTTGGTGCGTTTCTTTACAAATGAGTCAGGTTTACAAATAAGAAATGCTTTTACACTAAAACCAGAAATAGGATCTTCCATATTTAGTTACCCACATCTGTATTCTACTTTTCATTTTAAAAAATCCCCTGATTAAATAATCTGCCATACAGCAGAAAACTCCATACAACACCAAAAAGAAAGTCCTATTTCCACTACTACTTAGCTGTTAGTTTCAGATCTGAATAAAGCATTTCCCTTTCCAAGGTTTAAACACATAGCAAATCTCCACACTGCATTTATCAAGTTTTCACATGTTTTTATCCTTCCCCAGTTAGCAAGGTAGAACTTCTGGAATTCTTAGTGTATTACCAATATGAATATACTTGCACGTAGGAACTGCAAGATACTTTATAAATTTATTCTTCTTTTGCACATAGAGCTGAAAAATAGAGGTTCAGACACCCTTTTTCTTCTCCAAAACATGTGCTACAACCCGATTTCAGCTGAAGTGCCCCTCTTCTATTGATCTAGAACTCTGCAGACCCTCTGGGGACCATGACTGGAAGTAGATATTCATGTCGTATTCCAGCTCTACCTCAGTAGTGATGCATTTGAGGATGAACATTGTCCCTCAAAGTTTTCTAAAAGCCACCTGCCATTTGTGTCTTAAAAAATCTTTTATGCTGCATAGGTAGAGCAGCACAGAGCAAACACAGTGTATAAACAGTGCTGAATAACAGGCAAAATCTGTTTCAGCAGAATTTTTATTTTTAATGACCTATATTGATTCTCATTCCATCATGGTTTAATGTGTTTCTTCAGCATTATGTAAAAACCCTCCTACATTCATCATTTAATAACGATAACCCCACTGCATTTAAAAGCATGCATAAGTTTATAAAGTCTGCCAGACAAGCCCAGTGGATTTTAATGATCTTTTCTCCTAGCAATAAATGGAGAGCTCGTAGAATAGGGGCTGTGATTCAGGATTCCTGGGTTCTGGTCTTCATTTTGCAATACCATTGCTGCCAAACTACACTTGACACCTCTGTGCCTCAGCTTGCCTAGTTCATAAATGGGCCCAGCAACACCTGTCACATGCTGTTAAAAGGTTGAGTTAATTGCTGCTCATAAATCATATTGAGAGCCTTGAAAAGGAGAAATATATATATATGCAAAGCAGGTGCGATGTTGTAATAGAATTGCATTGCTCTCAGATACACTGTTTAAAATTAAATTCTTGGAGATTCATACCTCTGGTATCGCTTTGCTGCCCATTAGCATTAAGGATTGTTTCCAGAACATTCAAAATCTGCCTACAATGTTTGTGCAATTCAGGACAATGTTACTATGACGCTCACAGGGGAAGACACTAGAATTGGAACAATTTTTCCTATCCATCTCCTATTGGAGTGGAGTGAGTTTTACATTCATTTCAAGGGCCATGGGACCCAAGTCTATTTGCCATTTCTAACCAGCCTGGAAAAGCTGCACTGCCACTTCATAAGACACAAATCCTACATTTTATGGCTCTGTCACAAACAAATGCTTCCCCTCCCTCCTCTTAACAAGCACATTGGGGGGCTGAAGGATTTAAAATTAGGTATCTTCACTTTGGGAAGTGTTTTGAGATCTGCCAAGTACAAAGTAGAGTGTTAAGATTACCACTTTCACTTGGAATTTTTTTTACCTCTCCATTAATGACTCGCTATCAACTCCAGCTGCTTTGTGGACAAGAAGCAGATCAGGGGGTTAGGAATGACCACTGCACCTTTCATGGCATCATACACAGAAATGGACCTTGCAGTAGCAGAAATAGGATAAAGCTATGAAATTTGGATTAGATGAGAAATTCCCTATTTAGACTTCAATGATTTTCAAAGCATCAGTTTTACTTCTTCCCACTAGAAAGACAAGGGAACATTACAAACTTTCAGTCCATGCTGAGAATAATGCGGAGTCCAGTAAAGCTGTCTTTTCTTTGGCTTTTGGCTCAGTTTCAACTCTAGGAGAGAGCCAAAGTAGATAATTTTTGTGCCTTTTCCTCATTGCAGTGAAGTGGCACAGAAAGCAATAAAGAATCAGGGCTAGATGTGCCTACAGCAACATGACTCCATTCCTACACATTTCTGCCACTGCTCCTGTGGGTTAAACACTCCCTGGGCTCCAGGACATTTGTGTGACCACAACTGGACCTTTGGAGGAGAGAGGACTCAAATCCCTGCTGAGCTGTTCCATCCTGGTATGATTTCCAACCACACAACTACGACAAATCCCAGACAGTGAGACTCATCCCTCGGCCCTGCCTGGGGTACCAGGGATCACCAGCTCCACTCCCAGAGCAGCTCATTCCCTCTGTCCCAGTCTTGTGTCCAACAGGCAGGTCACAGATCGGTTTTTTCTTTAACCCTTTCAAATTGAACAGTTACTCATTCTTTCACTGGGTGAGCTTGACCAAGGAAACCTGAGGTTTGCTGAGGTGTCCCTGCCCACGGCTGGGGGTTGGAACAAAATGATTTTTAAGGTCCCTTCCACCCCAAATAATTCTGTGATTCAATGCTTTTTTTTTCCCCTTAAACCTCACATGTGGGAAAATTATGTGAAGGCCTCTTAACATTTGACAATCTTAACATTTTAGCAGCCACTTACCACCAAATGAACAAATAAAGCTACAAGAATTCATAATTTATTTCATGCTTTAACTCAAAAGGAGAAGCAGTTACCTGGATTACCCAAATTCTGAGCCAAATCTTAAGCAAACAGATTTTACAAGAAGGGGCCTGGACACTGAATAGAGCCATCAATAGGCTGGAGAATGTAAACAGGGAGACAGGTAATATAAATAACCCATGACTGGAGGATTCAGCCCTCATTTGGGGGCAGAACACTGCAACTATAATTGCTCTTGCAACTGATGAATGAAAACAATTACTCATTTTATTTAAGCTGTTCTTTGTTCTGCCAACATAAGTTTACGAAAGTCATTAGTCAGACTGCTCATAAAATGAAATAATAGAGAGGTTTGATTTTTTAAAAAAGATGACATTATAAAAGAGCCCCAAAACTGATAAAGATTCAGGCATTCTCTTCCTATCTGGTTCACGCAACAGGGACCTTTTTTCCAAGCTTTTTTTGGAGTAATGAAAAATAGAATTATTATGATTTTTTAATGAGCTAGAGAGCAAGCCAAGTCTTGGGACTGCAGGAGCAAGGACTTTATGGCTTCTCAGAAGGATGAGGATAAAACTGAGGCAGTGGGAGCAGTGCAGGCCTGGGCAGAGGCTGCAGGGAGTGAGGCCCAGCGCCTGCAGGGGCACAGCCACATGGAAATCCAAGGGCTGCCTGTGGAAGTAGGCCAACTGAGCTCTCCAGGGGCAGGAGGAGGGGGAGAGGCTGGCTCAGCTCACCCTGCAGCAGCATGGAGGGGCACAGCAGCCCCTGAGCCTGCTCTGCCAGCACTGCAGGGACAGGTGGCTCCTTGGCCAGGGGCTGTGGCCGGTGAGTGCCCACAGTGCTGCCAACCCCACAGCCTCAAAACCAGCCAGAAACACTTGGATTGTGTGCATTTAACCTTGGCAGGCCCTGGAAGGAGACTCCTCAGCCACCAAGACACAAATGCTGCCTGCAAAGGGCAAACCTACATTTTGTTCCCCAAGCATTCAGTGCCTGAGGAGAAGAGGGGCAAGAGTGGCTCAGCAGGGCAAGACATGCAGGGGAATGGGGCAGGACTTGGCATTGCCACTGCTTCCCTCTGCAAGAGGCTTTTGGCATCAGGAGTGACAATCAGGGGTAAACTTCGTGCTTTCCAATACCTTAAAACAAAAAGGATTTGTAAGACTTTCCCCCTTTCCTGGGGACCTACAACCAACAGGTTTGCCTCACAACTATTGGTGCCATCAAAAGCACATTCATGAAATCAGACAGAGCTACAGCAGGAACAGCAGTTGAAGAAGAGCAAGTGCCTCTTACTATTACTTCCAAAGAAAACCATAAATGTAGCAATATTTTGGAATGCTGAAGCACCACTGACAGAAAGATGAGAAACAAAGCACACAACCAGGTTCTGGTGAAGGCTGGAAGGGCCCCATCCCAAACTTTTTGTTATTCAGATATGCATTTGTTTAACCATGAGAAAGGAAAACTCTTATAGTTGATATTTCTATTATAATAAACAAGTTGATCTTGATGTCTCTAGATGGTCCAGGTAGACTCTTTACATGATCTATCATCAATATTGTCTGGATGCTACATTCTCTGTTCTTTTCACCTCTGTAATATTTGAAGGTCATCATGGTCATATTTTCTTAAAGAATATGGTATATTGCTAGAAAATGCACCAAGACAGAACAGTTACTGACATCCACAGTAAGACCTGCCCAGAACACAGAAGTCTTTTTGCTCATTTTTAGCATGGGGGCAGCACAGCAAGAGGTGAGGCACACAGTGCTTACAGCTGCTGCTGGTGATGCTGTGGCATCTTTTTGGCTAAATGGGATGTACACACCTCAAGGGAAAACAGCCAAAGCTTTGAGAAACCTCTTCTGTCTTGGCTTGCAACACTTCTTTCTATGAAAACTGCCACAGTGTATGGCCATGCTCTACACAAGAAAGCACCAAACTCCTGCTGCTTTACAGAGCCTAAGGAGAGGCTTAGGATCTGTAAAATTATCCCAGACTGAGTCCAGAGGAACAGATAAACAGGGGCACAGCAAAATGACACAGCATTAACACCTGTGAGCATATAAGTTCACTATAGCAGACATGTTCCAATGTGACAGATGCCAGGCAGAAAGTGGACTGATTTGTTTAGCAGATCATAAATTGTACTGATAAGTAGATCCACGGCAATCTTAAAAAAAAAAATGGCCTTTGGAAGGGGAATATTTAGCTCTCTTGCTTTAGTTCTCAGGTTAGAATTTTATTGTGCTTCAAATGCTACTTCATATGAACTCAAATACCTTGTACAGAGCCCAAGAAGGTTCACTTTGAGCTCAGGAAATCCTGTGCAATTAGAAATGGATAAACTCAACTTTCCCTTGCTTTACAGTGGTGTGATCCAGTATTAGCATTGAAAGACAGGCTAAGAAACTTTTAGTTTCTCTCCAACTTTTTACAAACAGCATCTAAGCTTCACTTTTCTAATATGTGAAATGAAAACACATACATACCTTCCCTGCAAAGCACCTGAAGAGCAGTGGGTGTGAAGAGCAACACGGATGTGTAATCAGGGGAAAAACCCCAAGATTTAGACTGGAGCCTTATACACCACCTTGGCATGTGGAGACGATCATGTAGCTCATTATAAGAGGGAAGAAACTGGGATCCAGTTGTTTATTCAGCAATTAAAATTGCTGCTGAGGAAGAGGCATTTCTCCAAAGCCATTAAAAATTACAGCCTGGATGGAGTTTACATTCAGCATAATATGAGGTGTTCCTGATCTCCTTGACCCCCATGCACACATTCTTTTTGTGCTTCTGTTCAATGCACCTCAAACCCTCATAACCTAGATATTTTTAATTCTTTTTAGGCAAAAGTTACAGTTAAACAGAGATTAATAGCATGAGGAATTTATTGTGCTTAATAGTCTTAAAGAGAAGTCTTTGACAGAGTCTAAACAAGACTAATTAATAAGTAAATGTAACTCAAGATTCTCTGCTTCAGCTAGATCATCTCAGATGTCACAACAAATATCTTTAAGAAAGATGCCTCACATTTTTCCACCATTTCTAAATGGTGGGTACTGCTCAAGAAAGTCACTCCATAGGTTATTTCCCTGGCTGTATTTCCATATGCTTAGAAGCAGAAAGGAACATTTCTCCCATCGTTCTGTTTGACTAAATCCCTGTGAATCTCTTTTGTCTGCTTGGATTGCCAATTGAATCTCCTCAGCAGTATTTTAATTGGCACTGTGAGAACATGCTCTCATCACTCCCCTTCATTCTCTAATGTATCTTTCCAAAATCATAATGCCTCTTTCTCTAATTACTTTATTTGGCAGCCTGAAAATAAGGGTAATTACAGCCTTCTCTATTAGCTTGTAAGGAGGACAGAGGACTAGATCATTTGGAGGAAGGAAAAAATCAGACCAGTAGGTCCTGGTTAAACTCAAATAGGAATTTCCAGAGGAAATGTGTGGTTGTCCATGAAGGACTTTGAGAACAATTTTCCTTTAAACCAATACTGAACCAATAGAAGACAACAGAGGCACGGTGACAATGCCACATCCCCAAATGAGATGTTGAACAAATGTCTTTACCACATGTGGTCATTACAGATTCAATGTCGAGATGAAAGGTGTCAGCCTAGGAAACCTGGCCAGACTCCAGCATAGGTAATTACATTCTGCCTCCCTGAGCAGTGCTCTGTCGCGTTCCAGCTGGACATTTCAGCCTTAGGACCGTTACACAGCCTTGCTGCAAGTGGCTCAGGAAAAGGACTGTGACAATTCAACAACATTCTGTCTCAACAACTCATACTGTGGAGATGCAAATCTTAGAGGGATAGCAAGTCATGCCACAGAAAAGTTATTTGGGTTACTGTGCATCACTGCAGCTCTTTTACACCCAAGCAGCTCTAGGAGTGCCATGAAACCCACTGTGCACATAACTCTCGTGGGACAGACTTCTGAAAAGGAAAAAATATTGTACCTTCACTCACAGTGTCTTGCTTTGGAAGACGCTCACAGAGACAGGCGAGGGTTGTTCTATGGGAATTGTTCAAGTTTGCCTCGTGTCACTGTTTCTCATGGAAGCAGTCCTGCTTGGATCTGTGGGTTGTGGGAAAATTTTGCAGAGTCTCATAGCATCACCACCAACTGTGAACATAGCACTTGAAGCCTGGCTGCTGGATGCTACCAGCACATTAAGTGCTGTAGCACTGAGACCTGCTCTGCGAGGAGAGCATTTACAATTCCAGACACACTTCCATGGGAGGATTCCCTGGAGGCAGATCTACATGGCTGGGCAGATGCTCCCTTCCACCCATGTCCCTGGGTACACAGCTTGGCCCTGCACGGTCTCTGTTCCAGGAAGGGTGTGCAGGCACAGCCATCCCTCAAACACACTAATTCCCTTTGCCAGGGCAAGCCTGGGGTGGGAGCTGGGCTGCACCCCGAGAGGTGCCCAGTGGGTTTCGTGTGGGACCAGGGCAGAACTGAACTGCAGCTGCTGATAACATCACCTGCTTGCAGAGGGCAAGCAGAAAGCAGCACTGAGGGTGTTTTGCATGAGTTTCCCAAGTGTTGATGAGATTGTTATTACCATCCTTGTTATTATCTTTTTCTTACAAAAGGCAATCATATTTTAGCTCAAGCAGACAGGATTCCTGCGAGTCTCATACTGAAAAATATAGGCTACATGCAAAGCCCCAATGCAGAGACTCACTGAAGTCTGTCACAGACTTATTTAAATGCAAGTGACTTCAAGGACTGCATTCTGAGACGTATCACAGAAAATTGTTGTAAAAGGAAAATTATTGACCATCTTACAAATACAAGAGGAGATAGAAATAAATCCTTATTTATGCAAAACCTCCTAAGCCTATCTGATCTCATATTGATGGCCATTCTATCTTAGATTCATTTTGTAAGACCTTTAATAAAACTGCGCAATAACCAGAGCTAGGGATGATAGCCTATGTTAAGTTTCTGACACTGCAAAGAACAACGTGGATCATATTCAGAAATTTTCCCAGCGCTCAACATGCCACTTATCAAATTCCCTTCAAGCATTCATCACACCCATGCAAATAATTTATTCTTCCCTACAGAAGCTTTGTGTTTGATCACAATGACAACTTACTGCTTCTGCTCTGCATCACATACATTATGGAGCTTCACACCCCAGAGCAAGAGCTAAATCACATCGAGGAAACCTATTGAGGTGACTGTCCATTCCTGCAGTCCTTGCACACAATTACATCTCATGAACTCACAAAGATTTAGTTATGTCAACTAGGGCTGCAGGACCAAGACCACGCTTTTGAAAAATGAGTTGTTAATCCTGAAAAGGATTAACACATTGGGAGATAAGCAAATGCCTAGCTCAAGATTATTGTTAAAAGCAAGGCACTTTGATTATAAACTACATTTTTATCATTTAGGAGTCACCTGTCCTGCAAATACTCATGCACTAATAATTTGTCTATGAAATCCCTGGGAAACCACAAACAGGTTTTAGAATCTGCTGATCAGGGTAAGTAGTCTGTCAGAATAGCTTTAGCAAATAAAAGAAATGCAAAATACTGAAACGTACCTAGAGGACAGAGTCTCCTGGCTGAGTAGGATTGCAGGCTGAGACCCAAAGAGCTGGTAATTTGGGATGGAATGGCTTTTACAAATCAATCAGTGCAGAAAGCCAACATCACACAACTTATGCATTTACTAGGCAGTGTTTGACAGCAAGAAACAAGCTACAGCACAGAAAATTTCTGTGTATTTTAAGCCTCTATCCCAAACTGACTCCTTATACAATTCATCTGCAGGCTGTAATTTACTAAATCCATCTGTTGTTCCTACAGCTTACTTTCTGGAAATTCTGCATTTCAAGGGTCTGCTTGTTAGAGAAGGTCAAAGAGTAAAGCAGGCCCTTTCATTTCAAGTGACTTGAAAGAAAAGGAAAGGAAATTTATATTTAGAAATAGCAATGATTAACTAGGGGAAATATATTAGAGTATTAAAATAAACGACATAGAATAGCTCTTACTTCCAATTAGGCTGACTTTACTTCAAGAAAAATATTTATATACAAATATAAAAAGCTGGGGAATGCTAACCTATAGTAAGATGAAAGCATCTCATAACATAATTCATGTTAAGCCATTAAAATGGGGGATCACATTTTTACATACTTTTTCTTCTTGTCCTTCTAAAGTCTCTGCTTCTGTGCTTTCTTCTCTAATCACCAAAACTTTTCACAGCTTCTCTTTGTTAGCAAACCGCCTATGGCAACTGCACACCTTCCACATCTCCATAGCCTCAGAAAGGCACCATCTGATGTTATTGCATCCTTCTGGATCAGAACAGACTCACCATAGAATTAAGGACATTAACTCACATACAGTCTAACACTGAGGGTCTCAAGAGCTAAAGTCTGGGTCCACCAAGATGTAGTCTGGACTCCTGACTGTATTCAGGGCTTCTGTTACCAGCCCACTTATTGGACAAATAAAGAGCACCAAAGCCATTTAAAAAACCAGACGAGAGCTGTGGGCATTTCTTGAGCACACCCCATGGATAGTGAAGTGCTGGTGGTGCAGTGCAGAGCCACACAGGTCACCCTAGGTGCCCCAAGGTGTGTGTCCAGCCCCTGGGGACAACACTCAAGCTTGTTTAACCCACTGAGCTCACTCACCATCCATGCTGTAGCCATCCACAGAAGGAAAAGAGAGTGCCCTGAGACCCCTCCCTAAATACTGAGCAGCTGATGCTGTGGATGCCAGGTGATCTCTTCCACCTGACCAGTTAAAGGTGCAGCACAGCGCCAGATGTGCTTCAGGGCTGTGGGAGAGACCATGGCCACAGCCTTAGAGGGGGCAATAGTTAACACCATACTAACTAGGTACTGGGGGAAAACACAATTCATACAGCTGGACTTCAACCAGGAGACTAAAATCACCCTCTGTATGAGTGCAGAAGTCTCCCAGGACCCTTACTGGTGTGAATAGTAGGCTGTCAGTCTAAAACACATCCTGAGCTTGGCTGTGCTAATATCATGCAAGAGCACTGGTTCCATCCTGACTCAGAAGAACCCATGTCACCTACTGAGTCACCAAAACCACCCCTTGCAGCCTGGGTTTCCTTGGAGTCGCCTTTTTAAGCCTTGGTTAGGTCTGACCCTGTTTTGCCTATAAGATTTAACACTATGAGAGCCAAAAGTCATATGATGCAATGAGCTGCAGTTTGTTTGTTTTCTCAGGGGCTCTCCCTCCCTCCGACTGCAACCCTACCAAAAGGCCTTTGTCTAAGGAGTAGAGTAAGGAGTGTTTGCATTTACTTATGGAAAAGCTACACCAGCAGCTCCTCTCAAGCCTCTGAAGTCAGCTCCAGTACAGTTACTTGGCCTAAGTTCATCTAAACTAAATGGGCTGACTTGGTTCAAATGTGTTGCACAACCAAATGATAAAATTGGGGGGTGGGGAGGGGGGGAATGGCTGGTGATGACACATGTATTTAACACTGCATGTCTCCTCTTTCCAGATTAGGAGGAGCTGGCAAGCCTCTCTCTGTACACATGCCAGCAGCGGATGTCGGCACATATACAACACTTTTCAGAACAACATACTGTTGAAACATGTAGTTCAACTCCAAGGCACCCCTTCTGTTCAGTTAGCCCAAAACAGCTATTTGAATTGTCTTGCTTAATATGGTAGGATTTGTAGCACAGCTTTTAATGCTGCTTTAATCTGGTTCCTTTATTGCCACTTCAGAAGCACCGAGAAGTCAGTAGGAGCAGCCCTGCTGTGCTTTGCACAAGGTCCCCCACATCCATTTGAGCTGGGGGAAGTGACGAACCTGTTGGCAAGAGGGAAGTGTCAAGGATAGAGGAGATGTCATAAATGATACAGGAATATAATCCTCTCTTCCGCTTTTACATGTCCTCACTTTCCTTTCATTTTTCAATCTGAGGTACAGAAAAGCACGATGCTGACAAGCTCACCCTGGCTTGCTGTCAGTGTCTTGAGAAAGTCATCAGTAAAGATCTGAAAGAAATAATGTCTGCAAAATAAATAAAAATATATTCCAAGCTGTAAATGAAGTGTTCTGCACTCATTAACAGAACGCCCTGCCTTGATGACTTCAGATTTTAAAATAAATTCTGTTCTTTCCTCCTTTTTCTTTCAAAAATTTTTGCGTGAATAATTATAAATTCAGCATCTCCCCAACCCCATATTCTTTTTACTACTTCATTTGCCCCTTTATCTCTTCAGTTATTTTATTCTTTCTCACAAGCAATTGCTAACAGTCATTAAAACAAAAAACCAGTGCAGAAAAACCCCATCTTTTGCTGTGGGTCTAGAGTGATGCTGAATGTATCAGAAGTGGCCAATACACCCCAAGTCACATGGGTGGATTTTAGAAATTGGAATAATTTTCCTTTAGTTTCTGATCTGGTGATTCTATCTCACCACCACTATCCTGACAATTTCCCTTTAGTTTCACTTCCTAGCAGCTGCTTCCATTCCTCTCCCCCTATCTCTCTCCATGGCTCTGGCACTGGGGAGGATTTGGTCAGACTGCAAAGACTCAGGGAGGGTTTCCTGCCATGGGACTCAAGCTGGTGTACCTGCAAGGCAGGAGCCTCCAAAGTCTCCAGCTCTGCTCTGCCCAAGTTCGATGTGCTAATGTGGAGATCACAGAGAGAGCTGCAGCCAACCCTTTCCCCTTCTCAGCAGCCCCAGTCCCTGCAGGTACCTCTCAGTGAAACAGCCTCTGGTTTGGGTCTTGTTCCTTTTACTGCCCTCTCAAGCACCCAGATAGAGCAGTTTTCCATTCAGATGTCCCAGATTACCACAACTAAAAGCAGTTTCACTGTCTGCCACTCACTTCAGCAGTTCATTTCTGCCATCCAGCCCCATTGTCAGCAATGATCCTCATTCTGATCTACCTAACCCAGATTTTTCAAAATTATTCTTAAAACTTCAAAATTAATCATAAAATCAAGGAATTGTTAAGGTTGGAAAATACTTCCAAGATCACCAAAAACAACTTTCAACTGAATACTCCCATTTTCATTAAATCACATTCCAAAGTGCCACACTAACATGCTTTTTGAACACTGTCAGGAATGGTAACTCCACCATTCCCCTCCACTAACTCTTCTAAAACTAGAGCTGTCCTTTAGAAATGACCTCGTTCAGACAAAAGCAAGTTGGGGAGTGCCTGTGTGTGAAATTGCACTACCCTGTCTGATGGAAAACCTTCGGTGGGATACATGACAAGGGAAGAAGTAGTTGGAAGATGGGTCTGGATCACCACCTCTTAACCAGGCTCAGCTGCAGCCTGGACAGCATGTCTGAGCAGAGCCTGAGCTAAAAGAACAATATTTGGGTTTCTCCTGTACTTTGTTCCATCCAGTGTTGAAACGGGAATCCCAGGACAAAGTGTACTTTATGCGAATTGTAGCAAACTCACAGCAAGAGGCTACTTCCACTGGCTTGTAAGGATTTCCTTAAAATGTGAAGGACACTTTCAGAGAAAAAAGGAGCCCTGTACCTTGTTTTGGTAAAAACTAAAGTTTTCTAGACCAGAAAATCAACATACTTTTCCCTATAGTTTATGGGAAAACAGTTGTGGAAGAAATGAGTGTGATTCTGCAAATCTGTCCTCATGGATCCTTTTAATTTAGAGGCATGAGTCATCGGAGCAGGGACTCCTTGGATGATTGTGTGACCACAGGATGCAGCCCTGGAAAAGTGTTTTTGTAAACAAATAAACATGCTCCTTCCTGTTTGAATCTCAGATCTTTCAGCATTGGGCAAGCGCCTGAGAACCTGACAGTGAGAGTAACAAGAAATATTAAATGCAATGCCAGTTGCTTGGTCCAGCTCCAAGAGAAAGAGGTGAACAAAACACACAGAGTGAAAAATAGATTGCTCTTTTAAAGTCCTTTGATAATCCAAAGTGTTATTAGTATCAGGAACAAAGAAAAGACTTGTTAAGTGAAAATTGCCTGAAGAGATGGTCTTACAACCTGACAAAATCAGAACAGAGGGTAAAAAACCAAAAACTGGGAGATTTGATGATGGCTTGTGCCATGTTGTGCCATACACAGAGGGAATGATCCAAAGATCACAGGCTCCAAAATGGATTTCACACCACGGCTTTTGACATCTGATGAAGTCTTTCGAGAGAGATTATCCTCTTTTCCTGGAGAAAGCAGGATGCTGGCCCCAGTCAGCAGTCTGCACTGCCTTTGCTACTTGACTCCCAAAGGGGAAAAATGGAGTCTTCAGTCCTAACAGCTGGAAACATTTCCAGCAAAGCACATAGATATTCGAAAGCAACCTAAAAATTGCAGCGTCAGGGAGTCAATTTTCTGATGGTAGTTTAAAAGCAAACTTTTGCCAGCAGTCAGGGAATCCTTTAAGTACATTTAGATCAATGCATGAAGTCAAATAAACACACCAAATCCCTCAAGATTAAGATGGGCAGAGTGTATCCAGTCAGGAAATGGCTGAGCCACTGCTTGACCCCTTTTTTCTGTCACAGACCAACAAACCTGGAGGATGTTCCAACCCAGCCCCAAATCCTGCTGTAGCTGGGCACACACCAGCGAGGGAAAGGCGACATGGCAAGGAGAACACGAGGCTTCTCCTGGCCTCAGCTGGGTCGGGATGTTTCAGTTGCAAGCGATAGATCTATTTTACGTATTAGAGCTTGTCTAGACTAAGGAAATGTTCCTGCTATGACTATGCTGAGGTAATTACACCAGTGTAAACCCCTTTGGGCAAAACAGAGCTTTCAGTGGCCTGATTTACGCTGGTCACTTGCCAGGATTAGTTCAGCTGGTACCAGCCTGTCCTCCAGGAGCTCCTGCTCCCAGCTGGAATCTCACACAGCAGTTCTCATCCGTCTCATCTGAAATGCTGGCACTGCCAATCTATCAATCAAGCCATCCTTATGGGACAGTTGTGCAAATGTTTTTCTCCAAAAGAATGGGAAATATTTAGAAGGATCCTACATTAGTGGAGAATCGATTAATAAGCCACTAAAAAAATGCTGAAATAAATCTGGGTTTAAATTAAAGCATATTTGGACTTGTATATGCATATCAGGGAAACATGTTTGCTACAAATACAATAAAATAGGAAAGCTGATGCAGGATGTTTAACCTGTCAGGGATAGATGTGTCATTTACCCAGATTAAATGAACTTGTGTGAGAGGACAAAATATGTCCAAACAGTAAAATGGGAGCTACTCCAAACTGATCCATCTGAATGAACAAAAAACCAGAGAAAAAAATAACTAAATTAAATAAATCCAAGGAAGGCCCTTTTAAAGTGCAGAAGGCAGAAACCTAGTCTAGGAGAAGTCAGCAACATTTACATTGACTTTAAAGGAGAGGCTTCACTTACTCTAACTGCTGTGCAGAGTGTGGTACAAAATACATGTGCTGAGTTTCACACACAGCATTCAGGGAACATGTTGATAAATGCAGGATGAGGAACAGGCGCACTAACAGACAGACTTGGTTATATTTTAATCTGGTTTACTGTTACCTGCAGGTGTTGCAGTTAAAATGTTCTAAAAAGTTACTATACACCTTTAATTCTAAACAGTTACTGGAAGGACAGCTAGAAACTGTAATAGTAAAGCAAACATGCTGCTTTAAAAGTTTCCTTATTAAAAAAAAAAAAATTAAAAGGAGGGGGGGAAAGTATGTCTGAAGCACAAAGATGACATCAGAAAAGTTCCTCAATTCACAGATGGCTGCACCTTTCAAAAAAAATTAAAACAGGAACCCTAGATTGATTTAATCACCCATACAAGCGAAAAAACGTAATGAAGATATTTAGTGCCAAATTGGTTTCTTGGGACCTTTTCCATGTAAATAATACAAATCAAACCTTGAAGTTCAGTGCAGATATGATCTGACAAGTAAGCCAGGCTTTTTGTTTTCCTTTGATCCAGCTCCAGAAATATTTTATCCAAGGTAAAGTTGGTTTTAAGTGTTTTCCATTTCAGTTTTTAATTTTGGATATTCATCATATAGGAAACTTGCTTATAATGCTTCAAACATCAGTCAGGCTGCACTGACTCATGGCACCAAACATAAAGATTTCCTTGTATTTGCTTGTAACAGGGGGAATATCAAGAGCTCCCAGTGCGACACAGGATCAATTTCCATCGCTCAGTTATTTTTAATGGTACAGGGAATGTGGACAACCCCAGCTGAATATTTCCAAACATCAAGACAAGCTAGTTCCAGTATTTTTTGCACTGTTCCACTTCTCCTAGGTGTGTTGGGGAATAATACTCTGAAGATAGTAAGATAACCAGGCCTTTGCTTTCTAAGTGATTCCCCAAATTCCCCACATGCTGTCATTCCCTCAGGATGCCATCTGGGAGCAACAGTGCCTTCTCTTGGAAGAAAATCTTCACATGCTAAGTTTATTCTAATTTTTTTTTTTTTTACTTCTCTGATTCTGTTTAAAATAAAAATTAAAAATTAAAAAAAGACAAAAAAACATTTTCTATTCCATTTTCAAACCAGGATGAAGATTCTGAAGTTCAGAAAAATATATATATAAACCTGAACTTGTTCACAATTTTTAGTGTTGTGTGTGTAAATATGGGTTTAGGCACCTTGCTGTAGGCATCCAGTTTTAAAAAATTCAGCTCTTGTCAATAATGTAAAATCCTGTGGATTCTCTTCCTTCCACAAATTGGTATGTAGTATATTTAGAATTAACAGGGCCCATTTTCTCTTTTGACTCGAATATGTGGTGTAAGGTTAATGAAAATAAGATGGATCTTTTATTTTGGGTCTTACACATAATATTATTAAATGTGCCCACCAGAAATGTAGGATAAAATATTTGCTCTGCTTGAAGATTATGTGATATTTGTATTCTAAGCCTCACCACAGTGGGTTTCTTTAAATAGAAGCTATACTTTACTCCTAAATTGCTTAAGGCAAAGGAAGCAGAGATGATGTTTTTATGAATGTTTAAATGCAAATGGAACTGAGAGTGAATGCTATGCTAGCTAACATCAAAGGCTCACCAAAGTCTCTGCATTAATGAGGCTCTTTGTTTCCTGGATCACAGATTACAACAGGTTTCCAACTCATTGCCAAGGCTTTATCTCCATTTGGGAGGGCTGTAAATCTCAGACGATTTTTTTCACATGCAAAACAAGAGGATCATCTGAAAGAAGAAAGAAAAAAAATCTTAAAGTAGCAAATATTTCATTCAAATGATTATTCCTCAAAGTGGCTGCATCTTGTTTTATTTTTGGGATGTTTAAAAGAATGGAAATTTGCCGACAGAGTTTCCTATGGGGCAGCTCATTCATTTGGAAGAGAAAACTGAGCAGGAAAAAAGCAAACAGCATCCTTCCCCTCTCCCATCATCTTCAGCCCCGCATCAACTGTGCCCCGAAATCAGAACAATAATTCTATGTCATGCAAAATCACCAATTAGCAGAAAGACACATTTTGCTCCATTTAAATATATTCAAGTACTTTTCAAAGTGGCTCCAACTAGTTCTTCTCCTCCCGAAAAAGTAATGAGATTATATCCCTAGTAATAATACCCTAATTAACAAGAAAAATAGGGACCAAGATTTTTAGCTTCCTATTCAAGGGCTGAATGTGACAATATGTTGTATATTGGGTCATAAAAAACAATTTACATGGCGTCATTACAGTCTGTAGCAAAGTCTCCAGGACCCAGGGCTATCTTATGCAATCTTAATTAAGGAAAATAAATATCGGTGTGTTGTTTTAAGCTACTGGAGACATGCACAGGACCTGTCGTGTGTGATCAGAAGAGATGGGGAGTTTCCTTTTCCATGGGAACTGCTTAAAAAACCCTCCGACGCCGACACACAAGTGTCTAGTGCCTTCGAAATGGGCTGCAAAGATGGTAATTTCTTGTTTCCTGACCCTCGGGGCCAGGCAGGAAAACTAATAATTTTCTGCCATCCCGCGTCACGTCTGTGCTCCGAAGGGGCCGAGGGCGCGATGAAGGGAGAGTCGCCCGTGCCTGCGGTGTGCACGGCGGGTGGCCAGTGACACCCACGTGTCACACGGGTGTGTCCGTACCCACGGCCGGGAATGGGCAGCTGTTGTGGGCAGTGTGTGTGGGTGTGTGTGTGTGCTCAAACACACATGCCCTGATGTGTCCCAGTGTATGCACGTGTGTGCTG
This sequence comes from Lichenostomus cassidix, assembly GCF_008360975.1. Classification (NCBI taxonomy): domain Eukaryota; kingdom Metazoa; phylum Chordata; class Aves; order Passeriformes; family Meliphagidae; genus Lichenostomus; species Lichenostomus cassidix. The sequence continues at coordinate 9,054,606 of NC_139494.1, forward strand.
ATGCCACGGGGGGTGTGTGTGTGTGTTCATGGGTGTCTATCTGTGCACACATGTGTGTCTGTACACACGTCCTGGTGTGTTTCAGGGCACACATGTGCATGCTGAGGTGTCTGTGTGCACACACACGTGTCCTGATGTGTGTCAGTGTATGCACACATAGGTTGATGTGTTCTTGTATATGCACACACATCTGTGCTGTGTCTGTGTGCACACATACGTGTCCTGATGAGTGTCAGTGTGTGTACACAAACAAATGTTCTGACATGTGTCTGCAGTTCCATGTTTGGCCTTCTGTCCTCAATGTCCAGTCATGTGCTGCTGATCTGTGCCTGTACATTTCGAGGCAAATGTGAGCGTGCAGATGTGTTTGTGTGTGCAGATGTGTCTGTGTGTGCAGATGGGTGTGTACAGATGCCTGTGCGTGCCAGATGTGTAGCTGTGCATGCTGATGTGTGCAGTTGTGTATTCTCTTGTGCTGATGCGTCTGGGGCTGTGTGTGGATCCCACTGCCCTGTGCTTAAGTGTGTGAGTGCTCACATGTGCCAGATGTGCAGCTGTGCGTGTGCCACAGGTGTGTTTGTGTGTGTAGCTGTACACACAGACATCTATAGAGATGTGTGTGTGTGTGTGGGGCCGTGCAGACCTGACACGTGCTAATGCTGCTGCACGTGTACAGACTGTGCACACACGGATGTGTGCACGCAGACATGTGTGTGGATGTGGGTGAGGTGTGTGCGTGCAGCTGTGCGTGTGCAAGCAAGCACAGACATGTGCAGGTGTGTGCACAGCTGTGGGCAGGCAGGAGTGTGCACAGGTGAGCTTGTGCCATGCTGCGGGTGCAGATGTGTATGCACAGAAGCGTGTGCAGGAACGGGGATGTGCGTAGATGTGCATGGGGGGTGTGTGTGCACAGATATGTGTGCAGGCGTGTCCGTGTGTGCAGCGTGTCCATGTGTGCAGCGTGTCCGTGTGTGCAGGCGTGTGCGCACACACATAGGCACAGGTGCGTGTGCGGATGTGCGAGCAGAGATGCATGTGCATGGCCGTGTGTGTCACAGACGTGCACACACACCCGGGGCTGCACCAAGCCCCCGGAGCTGCCCACCCCCGGGCCGCCCTGCACCCCCAAAGCCCCCCAGGCCGCAGCCGGGCCGGGAGAGGTCACCCCGCCGTAGCCTTTAGTGCAGGGACTCGGCGTCGGAGCGTGTGTGTCGGCGCGCGTGTCCGCTCGTTTGCGCGCTCATCCGCGTGTGCGCGCCCCAGTCGTGTCTGTGTGTCCGTGCGTGTGTGTGTGTCCCCGTGTGTCCCCGCCCCCGGCCCCTCCCCGCCGCTGCCAATCACCCGGCGGCCGCTTTGATGTCGCAGCGCTCGCCCGCCGCGCCGCCGCGCTCGCAGTCGGACCGGGCGCTCCGTGCTCCGCCAGCCGCCGGCGCCCGCTGCTCCAGCCAAACTTCCCGGGGCTCGGAGGGCGGGGGGGCGGCGGCGGCACGGGGGGGCCCGTGGAGCCCGGCATCCCGCGACGCCTGCCCGCCCGCAGCCGGCCGAGCCCCCCGAGAGCCGCCGGAGCGGGGAGGGAACAGGAGGAGGAGGGGGGAAGGAAAAGAGTGAAGAGGGAAAAGCGATTCTAATTATTTTTTTCGAAAGGAAGGATTTAAAGGGAATTCGGAAAAGGGGAAAGAAATTAAAGGGGGGGAAAAAGTTTAGAAGTTGAAAGGAAGAGAGGAAGAAACTTTAAAAAGAAAAAAAATTCAAGAGGGAGCAATTTTTTATTTTTTTGCTTTTTTTTAAGAGGAGAAAAAAATAATTGAGGGAGGGAAAAAAATAATAATTGCGAAGGGCTTGATCCGGGAGAACAATACTCGCCGGGAAAGTTGCTGCGCGGCGGGGAGGGAGCGGCGGGAGGAAAATGCCGCAGCTGGGCAGCGGCGGCGGGGACGACCTGGGCGCCACGGACGAGATGCTGGCCTTCAAGGACGAGGGCGAGCAGGAGGAGAAGATCCCCGAGAACGCCTTCACCGAGCGCGACCTGGCCGACCTCAAGTCCTCGCTGGTGAACGAGTCCGAAGGCAGCGGCAGCCCGGCCGCCGCCGCCGCCGATGCCGAGGTGAGCCGGGCCGGAGCAGCCCCGCACGGCGGCCCCGCGCCCCCCGCCCCGCCGCGGCCCCCGCCCCACGCCCCCGCGCTGCCCCTCTCTCTCCTCCCCGTGCAGGCCCTCCGGCGAGTGGATCCGCAGAGGGTGTACCAGGAGAAGCTCCCGGACCACATGGATGATGGTTAGTCACGGAAACCTCCGCGTGTCTCTGTGTGTCCCCCTCTCCTCGTTCCCGGTTCCCGCTGGTCTTCACCAGTGCGCCCCGTCCAGTGCTCGCCCTCCCCGGGGTGGTGACCCACTGGTTCCCCAGCCCATCACCCTGTCACCCCTGGGAGTGAGGGGTGCCAGCCTGGCCACCACAGCCCCCGGTGAGAAGGCTGCTCCTGACAGCACCGAAGCTTCCTAGTGTCCCCACCGTGGGGGTCTGCACCCATGGGGGACCCTGGCACCCCCCAGCACCCTCTCTGAGGAGTATGGGACAAAAAGACTCCCACAACGTGCTGTAACCTCTTTGGGGACCCCGACAGGCAGGGAAATCACCTGTCATAAGACCAATTTTGACAGGGAACATTGATTTCAGCAGGTATGAAACACCAGGACCCAGGGATGTATAAAGGATCTGCATATTCCGGTTACCCTTTCCTGATGCTCTCAGATCCGTATCTGCCGAATGGATCTATGTCACCTCTGGTGAGTTTCTCCTCTCCTCATGGAGTTGTTTTATGGCCTCTCTCACTACTGAAGTATGTTGCAGGTATTGTACAGGCACCTACACATGCTTTTTGCCTAACAAATTGGAGCCCAGTTTCTGAAATACCTGGGCACTGTTCTGTCCAAGCCGAAGGGAAGAGCAGTGGGAAGGGGGAGAGATGCTCAGCAGGAAGCGCCTGCTTTACTCCGAATTTGCTGGAGGAGCTGCTTTCCCAATCTCCTCATGCTCCATGTTTGCCTTTGCTCTTCCAGCAGTCAAATCCTAATATGTAATGAAAGAATGTCCCTTCCTTTTTCTGGGTCACAGGCTTTGGAGGGAGCAGCTCCTGGTCTTTGTGTGTGTTCAGGGATATGTCCCACAGCCGAGCTTGAGTTCAATGTGTCTGCCTGTAAAACAGCCAGGTACTGGCATGCCATGTGTTAGGGCTCTGTTGTGAATGGTGGCCCAGAAAGTGGGTCCTGTGCTTCTAATATGGCAATAGAGGTTTTTAGGAAAAGGCTTCACACTGCTGGAGGACTGTTCCCATCTTCTTCCTATAAAGTTTTTTCCTATTGGTTTAAATCAGCCTTAGTAATTCTGTATGTTCTCATGTTTCTAAGTTTTGCTCTCTGAATAATTAAACTAAAGGCTTTTCTACAAAAGCTGTCTTTCCCCATCGCCATCTCGATCAGAACTTCAGGAAATAATGTCCTGACATTGCAGCAGTCGGTGCTGGTGTCGCTCCTGGGAACTGGCACTGCTGCGTTTGTTTCAGATGTTGTTCTGCTTTAGCCATCGGCAAGGAAGGACAGAACATAATTTGGTTTATTTCAGGTTCAGTGTGTAACCTTTAAAGGGATAAAGTTTAAAAGGTTATATAAACCTGTCCTTAATTCTGGTCATTTGTTCACAAGAGGGTTAGGATGTAAAACTGGTGTTATGAAAAACTGATGGATTGTGGGGTATGAAACTCAGTATTATTGTGGGAATCAGTGCTGTGCCCTCACACCCAACCCAGCTGACCTGGGCACCAGGAGATGGGTTCCTGCGAGAGCCTGCGTGCACCCCACACAGCTTTTCCTAGGGGAGTCAATTTTTCTGGCTGCAGACTGCTGGAACTTTGCTGAAGTTAGCAGATGTTGAGGATCTGTCCCTAAATTTTTCAGTCTTACTTCAGTTTACAGCAAGAAAAGATGTGTTTGCAAGGCAGGGCCAGTGCATGTTGTAACCATTTCTTCTGGTGCTTCCCACCTTGTCCAGGTACCAGGTATCCCCATCATCCCCTAAAATATTAAGCTGCTCTCTTCCTGATAAACTTCAAATGCTTTTAAATTTGTATTATGTAAACACATTTAATTTGCTCCCTGAGATGGAATCTGGGTAACTCGAGAGTTATGTTAGTCCAGCGACTTTTTCTGTAGCGGAATATTTATTTTAATCTTAAATTCTTCCTAGATGGGCAGCAAAGTCCAATAACCTATTTATTAGCAGTTAGGCTATAAAGTAGATTGTGGTTTAGGAATCACTTTTTCCCTTGATAATGAAATAAAATCCAAGTCGTTACTGTCAGAGCAGCAGACAGGAACAAATAGACTGTGCAGAACTCAAAGGGGAGAAAATATAGGTAGTAGAGAAGGAATGATCCCATCCCCTTGAGAGCCACCAAAATCATTCAGTGCCTCAACCAGCTTCCTTTACACCTGTTTGGATCCTGCCGTGCTTTATGGAGAGCTGAGTTGATGTTTTCAATTTAAGATCTGTTACCTAACAGACAGGGGAAGATTTCTTCCTCAGATGAAGGCTGGTCTTGTGGTTTTTCAACTTATTACAATAGCTATTCCAATATATTATTTTGGGCAATTTTCTTTTGTATGTCTATTGACTGTGCAAAGGTTATCATGGTAAATTATGGATTGCTCTCATATAGATTTATTGCTGCTGTGTACATTATATAAAGTGTGGGCAATAATCTGGTGGCTGCTTCCAATAATTGAGGAGGTCAGATGTGTGACCGAAGATTGCAGATACTTAACCATCCATAAAAGTGTGTTTAATTAACACTTTAGCACAAGTAGAGCTGGGGAGGAGGGTTGTGTGAGTGAATAGGATTACGTATCATGGTCGTGCATGCACTTGATAGTGGAGATTGTATTTTGGCTAATGAGGCTTCCTGGAAACGGTTGTTTGCAAGTAGGATTAATTCTAGAATCTTAAAAAAAAAATCAATTAAAAAATTAACCCAGGAGTACTTTGGCAAACTGTCAGGGCTTTACGTTGAAAACAGTAATTTACCTGATTGAAAACAGAGTATAACTCCCTGAAAGACACAGAGCAGCCAGCACTGAGGCTAGGGCTGAACCCCTGCACTGCAACGCTCTGTAAAACCACATTTTTTTCGGTGGGCTCCCCACGAGCCCTGTCAGGGAGCAGCAAGCGGCTCTGGACTGGCCCCAGCGCTTGTCTGGCTGGGTGTGTTGCTACCAGCAGTACTGGGGTGCTGCTTTCCTATTTTCTTTCTGTTTTTCTCAACAGCATCACTTTTGCTTTGTTTCCCTCAAGGTGTTTGTAGCCACTAACTGTTACACTGCTCACCCCAGCATCCTGCTCAGGTCCCCACATCTCCCAGCCAAAATTGCCTCTTTTTACCAAAACACACCCACTCGTGTTATGGGTTATTTACATGCTCTGATGCCACTCCAGAGTGATGCTCTGAGGATGTCTGGGCTCCTGCCATAGACAGCGAGGCCGATGGTGATCAGCCCAGCTATCCCTGCAGGGCCAGCAGCAGAGGGGGTGGCAGGAGCTCCCCGCAGCAGGGTGGCCTGCCCTGGCTGAAGGTGGCAAATGCCAGGGTAGGATGATTCAGCCCGGCTGCTGCTGGTTTGGGCAGGCACAAGGTTCCTGGACTGGCAGGAGAGCTGTCGCTGGGGGCGCGGGCAGGGTGAAGGTGCTGCTGGAGCTCAGGACAAAGCAGAGGGCTGAGCCCAGGTCTGCCGTGTTCTGGGAGCTGTGAACCACATCAGCTGCTGGGCTGCCGAGGGCACACTCTCAGTCAAGGGTGTTTCAGAGCATCTTGGCATAGCCTGTGTGTGCATCTGAAATCCTGGCTCTCTGCAAGGCCCCAGGAGAGATGTCTCTCACCTGGCTCTCGGGTGTTGTGTGCATGGTCGCTAATGGCTCCACTTTATCCCATCTTACGCAAAGTCCAGCTTTTCCCAGAGTGAAATGTATAGGGTTTACGGGTTAAAAATCTGCAAGAAACTTCCAAAGAATATGAACAAGTTGAGGAACTGTTTTTCTAAATTAAATATAAAATCATAAAACTATATCCTTTTTTAAATAGTACAAATGACTTTAAATCAAATTAAGGTACATCCTTAGTAAGAACATCAGCCTTTTAGGTGGTTGCAAACATTAGAGGTCAGACATGGTCAAACATGTTAACACTTTGATCAGATTAAAATATTTTTCTTGCTACAGTTGTATAATTGAGTTTAGACCTGAGGGGGTTTTCTGAACATTGTTATATCTTGTACCATGTGGTAGTTAAATGGTAAAAAGAGCACTTATAAGTTCCTTTAAGTTCCTTTTGTAGGTAGGTTTATAAAATAGGGGAATGAGCCATGCTGCCCTGTATATAGGGCACGAGGTCTGCTCCCATTGATGGGAGGGATCCGAGCGGAGCTCCTCACAGCTTCTGTGCACCTCGGGTGTGTGTGGTGAGCGTGTGAGGAGCGTAAAGGCAGGATTAAAATGTTAAATGTGTAAAGCTGAGGCACTGGACTTTCCGTCTGTGTGAGAAACAGAAGTGCAAGAGCCTCTCTTTCTTTGGAAAATAGACTCTACCTCATTTTCTTAATTACTAAGTTGTCAAACCAGAGCTTACATGGGAGCAGAAGAATGGGGGTACCTCCCAAAGCCCTGCACAGAAAGTCCCCAAATAATACAGCAGGACTCACAAATAATGCTGCTTTTCAGAGCCTGGTCCCTGTGGTCTGCTGGGCTCCTTGAGCTTGTTCAGAGGGTATGAAATATCCCCTTGGGCAGGGCAAGATGAAAGTGCAGTTCCTGCTGGCCTGGGGCCACAGGGCCCAAATGTCTAACACGAGGTCAAAAAGCATGGAGCTACAGTCTAGGGCTGCTCTTCAGTGGACAGAAGCTGAAGCAGCAGCAGCAGAGCCCCAGGACACGGCTGCTTCTCCTGCATCCCCTTCCCCAAGGCTGCTTCTCCTGCGTCCCCTTCCCCAAGGCTGCTCCATCCCTCTGCAGAAGGAGACTGTGACCCCCACAGCAGCTGGCGGAAGGAAATCTGCAGCTCAGCTGCTTCTCTGCCTTTCTGTCCTGACTTGCACTGTCAGGGCAATAGTTTAGTATTGCTTTTTCCTGTGTTGAGTTCTGATCTTGTTGAAACCAGTGGTAGAACTCCCCGGAGCCACCGTGTGATGGGGATTTCTGGCTGTGAGAGGACGGCTGTGTTCCTCTGCAGATGTCATGTGTGGAGGGAGGAAGGAGGGCAGCTGGAAGCCAGCAGTAGCTCTGTGTGTTCCCAGCAGTGCCTGCTGCTGTGGTAGAGCAGTGTCCCAGCCAGGTTCCCTGGCAGCAGAGACCTTGCCAGGGTGGTTCCCTGTCCCCATAAATTGTGACATTCCCAGCAGAAAGCGTTACGAGCGCAGTGGCTGCTGGTGGACCTCCTGGCAGACAGGCAGATGAGTAATTTGTTCCCTCCTGACCAAAGCAAATCCACTTCTTTCAGCTCTCCTACCTAGCTTGAAATAAGATAATGGTGAAAATTATGTTTTATGTTAAAGCGTAATGTTGGATAGGTGGATGTACCAAGGCACAGGGCTTCCGAGGTCATTTATTGCATGTCTGATTCAGTCTTGGCTCCCCCCAAGGAAAATTCTTGTGTTAATTTCTGAGTTCATATCACACCCTCAATTTTGAAGCAGAACTTCCCTTTGAAATAAATTAGAGTTCTGCTTAAGAAGCAGCGACATGATACAGCACTGCATGTGTGTGGTCTAATAATAATATAACCTTATTTTTAAAATTGTTTGGAATGAAAAAAAGAGAAAGCAAAATGTCATAGGGAAACAAAAGCAAGTTTTATGTAAATCTGTGCATGTGAGCAAGTGTGCACGTGATTCAGACAGTTCAACAATATCTGCTCTCCCACTGGGATTCCTTCACAGGCGACCCTGGAACTGGCTTCCCAGGCATGGGATGCTTTGTTGGCAGGGAGTTGCTATGAGATATGTATGGTAAAGGCACCGTTCCTGCAAATTTCCAACTGTTGCTGTTTGTGAAATGTTACGGGCTTGACTGGTTGAGAATTTGGAGAGAGAAGCAAAAACTTAACATCAACTCAAATTCCAAAAACTCATCCATTTTAGTGATTAGTGGTTGTGAAAATTTAACAGTGAAGAACAAAGTGATTTGGGTTTGAGTGGCACATGGCATGTCCAGGATGAAAAGTGCAGAGCTGGTCTGGTATCCAAAGCTGTAACTGAAGGAAGGGGGAGCAGGAGGGTCTCTGCAGTGTGTTTCCTTATGTGTTGCTTCACAGCTTGTGATCCCTCTAGTGTCGTGGCTCTGTTGGCACCATTAAATTCCTGCACTGGGGTGAAAAGCCTGGCTAATCCAATGCACTGGGGTGTGCTGGCATTTGCTGTCCTAAGGTACCCAGTCCAGTAACCCCGCATGTGTTCCTGTGACTAAACAGACATTGCTGGTTCCCAAGAGATGACTCTCTTGCCTGCTGTCATAGATCTTCTGCAAAGGACCAGATCCTAATCACAGGCTGAACCCTCTCTATCTGTAGCGTGATCTGCAAGGGAAGCAGGATTTTGGGATATGGGTGGTGTGAGCTGCACATGGAAGATAGCAATCTGGTGTGGACTGTGTGTGTCTGTGTGTACATGGCACGGTGGTTATGGGGAGAGCAAAGCCTAGTGCTGAGAAACATCAACAGTTTTGAGGAAGCATCTACAGCTTGCCATTAATGTCACACCCGCTGTTGTTTGCCTTTTGGCCATGATTCATCAAGACCAAATTTAGTCTTTGTTTGCTACGGGTTGGCCTTTGAGCCCCCTCACCAATTCACCAGAGGGAAGGTGAGGAAGGACCCGAGCATTGTGAGCCTTGTTACCCTCCCAGTGAGGCTGTGCTGGACAGGGTGGGTTTGGGTGAACGGCAGTCAGGCACATGCTGCTCTTCAGGTACTAAAATCTCCTGCACCATGTGTAAGTCACAATTTCCTCAATAAACCCTCAAGGGTTGTCTTCCCCTATCAATTCCATTGATTAGAAGAGGGACTAGGTGCTGGACAGCCCCAGAACTGTCTTCTTGTAGGCAGTGGCCACTGTGGGAGCCTCTCTCCATCCTACCCCTCCAAGGTTTTGGCCACAGCGACTGCAGCTCCCTCTCCTTCCGTTTGTTGCTCATTTCAAAGAATCACAGAATGGTTTGGGTTGGAAGGGACCTTAAAGATCATCCCATTCTAACCCCCTGCCACGGGCAGGGACAGCAGCCACTAGACCAGGTTACTCAGGGCCCTTGGTTTCCCATGCCTTTGCCACTGCACCTCACCACTCAGGGAGCCAGCAGATGGCTTATGTCAGCATCTCTGCCAGCCTGATGTACACATGCTCTTACCTCATCATTTACCCATGGTGGGTGGAGGGCACAGCAGTAGGAGAGTAGGTACAAGTTGCTTCCTGAACTCTTCGCAGAGCCACTGCGGCAGGGAAAGCTTCTCAGCCTGATCAAATCCCAGGCTGGTGCCAAGCTGGGACGTGTGAGTCCCCCCTCTAGGCTCTTTCATGTGCTATTCTTTGAATCTTTCTTTTAAAAAGTAGGCTATAACATGATAGTTGCTCATTAGTCTCTGTGTCTGGAGGATGAAACAAAGGTTTGGTAGGCGAACAGGTGACTCAGAGGGTTGGATACAGGATACAGAGCTATTCACTTCCTAGTTTCCAGTTTTAATCCAGCTGAATCAGTAAAGACCAGGTGCCTGTTCTGTCTGCTGGCTTGTCCAGCGGTCTGTCCGGGAGGGCACGGCTCTCTCCAGGCCCCAGGCAGTGCGAGTGTTTCATGGTGTGAATGACGAGGTGTCCTAAGAACCTGCAAAGTCTGGACCAAACCCTCTGTGAGCATCAGCCCAGGTCTTGTTCTCACCATGAGACTGCCGGTTCAGCACGTGCTGGTGGTTCACAAACCCACCGACTTTGTTTCTTAAAGGAAGGGTTTGCAACCTTGTGTGCCTCTGAGGCTTGATTACAGCAGGATCTTTTTCTTGGTCAATTATCTTGGACAAAGAACTTTTACCTTCACCTCCTTACAGAGTGACTTAGCACTGCTCTTGTCACTGGATTTTGCCTTTGAGTCTTTATAATTTAGGATCATAGAACCATTTATGCTGGAAAAGCCTTCTAAGGTCATCGAGTCCAAACGTTAACCCAGCACTGACAAGACTACCACTAAAACATGTCCCCAGCTGCCACATCTACATGTTTTAAATCTGTCCAGGAACAGTGACTCCACCACTTCCCTGAACAGCCTGTGCTAGGGCTTGTCAGCTTCTTCAGTGAAGAAATTTTTCCTAATATCCAATGTAAACCTTCCCCTGGTGCAACTTGAGGCTGTTTCCTCTTGTCCCATCGCCTGTTACTTGGGAGAAAATACTGAACCACCCTCCACCCTCCTTCCAGGTAGTTTTAGAGAGCAAGGAGGTCCCCCCTGAGCCCCCTTTTCTCCAGGCTAAGCCCCGCCAGCTCCCTCAGCTGCTCCTCAACAGACTTGTGCTGCAGACCCTTCATCAGCTCTACTGCCTTTCTCTGGACATGCTATTTATGACCATTCCCAATGAAGGACTATTCCACCACCACCTCTGTGAAGTGGCTTCATGGAGAAAGTGGGACACTTGGTCAGTACTGAGGATGATGAGGGTTAGCCAAACCTGACGAAATCAGCTGTCCCCATCCAGAGCATCCTGCTGGCTGGAGGTGCTGGGCAAGAGGTCACCAAAGTGGCTTTAAACCACTGCTCCTCTCCTGTCTACCACCTCTGTGCTAAACACAGCTCAGCTGCCATGAAAAGAATCTGCTTCATTGTGTTTCACGGGGTCCCAAAATTAGTATTTTGCTAAAGAAAACAATAAACTCAACAATGCTGTGGTAAGTTTTTGAAACCAAAGTAAAACTGGATACTAGAATCTCGAGCACTTTTCCCCTCCAGTTATAACAACTTTGCATTTGATTAAATGATAGGCAAAAAAAAGTCTCAACAGTATCTCCTTTGTTCCATTGAAGAATCTGGAACTATAATATACAAAGTACACGTCTGCCTTGAAGAGCTACATAGTAATCATGGACTGACCAAAAAAAGACGACTTTGGGGTTTTTTTAAGTGATTCAGCTTGTCTGCTCTATGTTGAATTTGTTTTCTGCTGTGGTTTGCTCTGGGGAGTATCGTACATGAGCGTAAACTGAGGTTCTGCTCTGATGGGACCCATGCAAAAGTAAAATGTGAAAGCCCAGGGTCATAAGGTGTGTCTGACTGGGCACAATGGGGATGTTATTATAGAGGCATTTGGGGAAAAAGTGCTGGGAAGAGACTCTTTGCAGTAAAATGCTCAGAAAGATTCAGAAATGTGGAATTGTTATTCTGACACTGAGGATATGGCATTGCAGAGATTGCTTTCATGTTTAGGAAATAAACCATCGTAAGATCTACCACATGAAAATTTGTTGTTCTTAGCATGAAGAGGCAGATGAGGTGATTCTCGTTACGTGCTGCTGCCCTGGAATTACTGGTATGGGAGTTGGGATAGCGAGGAGAAGTTCTTGTCTTTGGATTCTAAGTGGGAGACACAGCACAACCCCTGACACCACCATACCCCAGGTCCAAAATTAGCCTTTGAGCTTTGGCTTCCTGCTGTAACTTACACACTGTGGCATTGGAACCATTGTGACTGTGTTTTGGAACCTCACCATCCAAAAGAATGTATGGATTTAGAAATCCAAACGATGTTTTGCAAGATTGCATCATGCTGTGCTGAGTATTCCTTGGGAGTGCTTAGATAAATTAAATAAATAGATACATTGAAATATGCATATTAACCCAAAATTGAAACCAGAAGCAATAACATAAAATAAGAAATTAAAAAAAAAAACCACCAAGCATCCGAACTTTTTTGTTTGACTTTCTCTGATACAATGCAATTTCTCCAGGACTGTACGCCATATGAAACACATTATAAATGCTCTTGTAAAATCCACATCATTATACCACATGAAAGGCCAGGTCCTAAAAATAGCCATTCAAAGAGGATGCAGGCTAGTAGCAATTTCGGTGATCGCAAAATAGTTGTGTTGACATCTCTATGCATGCACACCCACAGAAAGCTTTGACTTTTGAATATTCTTAGCAACGTTTGTGCTTTATGGAATTTTACATCTTGTCCCAGTGACAAGATAGTCCTTTACCCAGTGACATTCCTTTCTGATCTTATTCCCATCTTTCTAACCATGATTTTATTGAGAAAATGGGTACATTACTTTTTTATTTTTTTTCCCCACATTTTATGTGAAACTCTTTCCTTGCTATGTTTGACGCTGGTTGGCAATATCAGTTGTATTTCCCTGTCTCCCAGCATGGAAATATTTTCATTTTCCTTCAATAGACAGACATCCCTGGTATTTTAGGGAACTAACTGTTAAAATGTAAACCGAGAGCGTTAGACAATAACAAGAAGCTGCCACATCTATGCAGCCTTTGTATCTGCTGTAGTATTCAAAAGAAAGTAAATGAAATCTGCAGTAATTACCCAGTAGTGTATCCACAACAAAAAACTTCTTCCTCATCCCAGCAATCAGAACTTGGCTTTTGTTTTGGAATATGAAAGGCTGCAGCCTCCTGGCTTCGGTGTGTTCACAGCAAAGTCCTGGCTGGGATCAACTGCCGTAGCTCTGGGATAGACAACAGAGTCCTGCCAGCTGATATCACTCCAGATCTTTTTGAAGAGCTCATCAGATTTGGTTTTATTGCTGTTGTGTTTCGGTTTTCGCTTGTTATTTATTTGAAAGCATTACTATAGGGATAGTTTTCTGAAAAACACCGGAATCTTCAGCACTGATCTCTTGTTTGCGTTTTTCTTTTATAAGTAATGTGGTGGTGCTGGAGATGCACACCTTCACATGAGGGTGGCTGAAGTCTGTGGTTTAAGCATGTCCTGGATTTTAAGTGTGTGGCCCTTCTAAAACCACTTGGAAACAGTCTATATCCTCAAAATAAGTTTGCTCCTGGAACTGGAGCAAAATCTGTGGAGATGGCAAGTGAAATAACAGGGTGTTGAAGAAAATGACATTGCTTCTGAAATAGTTGGCATGAAAATCATGAAGTCTGAAGTTTCATTCAAATCAGATGTAGCTCTGGTTGTCATGGGGCAGGGCACAAACTTGCCCAGCAGTGCAGCTCCAAAGGATTTACAGGGAGACTTTCAGTTGTTCCAGGTTGTTTTAACTGCAGGGCAGCTCTTGTCACTTGTCCAGGGCAGGGGTCTTGTTCCAAGGCAAACAGGCTCTCCAGTTTTTACCTTGGTCAGTTGATTTCTTGCAGGCTGTTAGCAACTCTGAAGAATCGAGTGCTGTAAAATCACCTCACAGAAGTGTTTTTGCTGTTGCTAATTTTGCTCCCTAGAACAGCTGGGCTAGGGGACATGGGAACACCTTGACAAAGCAATAGTTTTATAGTGTAAATGCATTAATTTCTACACGGCGTAATCAGTAATTTAAGGATCTATTTCCAACTGAGTGCTGAGAAATTTTGGCTCCTCTTGGCATCCTGCTCTTTATAATGCAAGAGACATTGTTGTTTAGAAAAAACTAAAAAGTTTTTAATGCTTCTGACTTGAAGTTGACATCATGGTTAAGCCCTTTTCTCTTTTCCATAATTAATTGGGTGGCTGAACCCAGGGTTATATCTAGCAACATCAGTTTTTTACTGGTCTGGTGAGCTCAGGTTTTTGTGCTAGGAGCAGAATTCAGGTAGAAGCACCAAATGTGTCTGACTGGACTTCTGACAGCACTTGAATACAAGAGCTATTGTAGAGAAAATTTAATTTCTTGTCTCAGGAGTACAGAAAATTACCTGATATATCAGTGCCAGTTGTTTGGCTATTGACATTTCTTGGAAATAATATATAAGTACATGCATATATTCAAACTTCACAAAGTAGAATGTTTTCAAATTATAATACACTATTTGTACTGATCTAGCACACGGATCTGCATATAAATGTGTAGTGATGGTAGGCTGCAGTGAATCCCTGAAAGATCAGCTGCCATATCCAAAAGCATCACTCTTCATCCAAATTCCCTTCTGACACCCGGGGTAAATGCCTGACTGCGGGGTGGGTGTGTTGCTGCTTCCGTGGGCGGGAGCTGCCTCTGTCCTGCCTGCGCCCCGGGAGCTCGTTTGATACAGGAGCCGAGGGATTCTCTTACCAGAGAGCACCAGGTGCTGTGGCAGACAGTGTAAATAGCCAAATAAACAGACATGACTAGCGCCAGTTGTTTGTGTGTTAACACAGGATGTTCTCAAAATCAGGTAAGAAGTGAGGCATGTTACCAAGTTTTATAGCAGAGGAACCGGATAGTCTTGTAACTGCCGCGCAGGGCTGAGGCAGAGGAAGCGTGGTTTTATCCCGGCTTCGGCTCCCAGTCCCGCAGGAGCTTGTTTTTCTGTGACTCAGTTTCCCCTAGGAGCATTGTGGGGCTTTATCGTTTCATGTGTAAGTGATGTTTGGAGAGCACAGCAATGTCAATACTGAAATAAAAGATAAAATCCCACACAGGCTGCTGTGAGAGGGGATGTTTCAGAAACAGCGAGAGGAGGACTAGTTTGAAAAAATAAGCTGTGCTCCTTATTAGACCCCTTACTTGAAGATATTAAACAAATTCCAATTTCATAATCTTTTAGGAAATTGCAGGTGGTCCTAAGACCACAGCTCCTTTGAGGCAACTGGCATCTTGCTTTAAAAACAAATCCCCTTCTGAGCCTAAATGGTAATTTCAAGGAGTGGCGTTAGCTGGATGGCAATGATGATGGCATGGTCCAACACATTGTCTGAAATACACATGACACACAAATCCTTGTTATTAAACCAGGGACAAATGTCATTTATTTACCCACTTGTAATATGGTGATGAGAACAACCTCCAGGATCATACAGCATAGCTTTTGGACACATGTACCAAATCTCTGGATGCATAATTCAAATTCCTTGTCATGAAAAATGAGTCTATTTATCTTGGAACCTTTTTACTTAAACAGTAATCTCTAGGAAATCATTTGTTAACAGTAGTTCTCTGCCAGTTTGTCAGCTAATGGCTTGAGGCAAAGTCTGAAGTGGATGAAAACTTTTCCA
Source organism: Lichenostomus cassidix (assembly GCF_008360975.1). Lineage (NCBI taxonomy): Eukaryota > Metazoa > Chordata > Aves > Passeriformes > Meliphagidae > Lichenostomus > Lichenostomus cassidix. The sequence continues at coordinate 9,069,819 of NC_139494.1, forward strand.
GGGAGATGCTGCTGTCGCATGGGGTGCAGAAAGGTTTATAGCAGAAAGCAAGAGAGGAGGCGGTCAGATGAGTTCAGTCCAACTTTTAGAATCACGAGGAAATCGGCACAACGGGATAAAGACGGCTTTTGCAAGCACATCATGTGTAGAATGTGAAAGCCATAAATTGTGCTTGTGTCAACTTCTAAGCCTAAATTTTCCTTACTGGAGGCTCCAGGTGTGAGTGTGTGGAGGCCAAAACCACATGTGTTTGTGGTGGTTGGGGCTCTGCCTCGCTCCCTGTGCATCTTTGCATCCTGGGCATCTCTGCATCTCTGTATCCCAGGCATCTCTGCATCCCAGACATCTCTGAATCTCTGTGTCCTGGGCATCTTTGCATCCTGGGCATCTCTGAATCTCTGTGTCCTGGGCATCTTTGCATCCTGGGCATCTCTGAATCTCTGTGTCCTGGGCATCTTTGCTTCCTGGGCATCTCTGCATCTCACTATCCTGGGCACCTGCATCTCTGCATCCCCGCATCTCCACATCCTGAGGCATCTCCCCATCCCAGGTGCGGAGGCAGCCAGGCAGGACAGCCAGGGTGCAGCCCCCCCAGCTCAGCTGGGGTGCCGCAGGGTGTCTGCCAGGGCAGCAGAGTCCTCCAGCTCTCAGATGTTATCGCTTCTCTCTAAAAGTCTAGCAGCGAGTTTCAGTTAGGTAATGACTTATCTGATTTCCCTTTAATCTGGGCAGCATCACTCCAGTGCGATACCCTCGAATCGCTGTTTATCTCACGCTCAGTGCTGCAGGGAGAAAATTGGCAAGAATGGGTGAAAATTCACTGGAAAAGGAGCTGAGAAAAGTTGCCCTGGTGTACACCAAATGCCTCCTTTTTGCAGCAGGAGCGGGTGAGAAATAACTGCCCCGAGTTGAAATTCTCCCAAGAGGCCACAAAATCCAGCTGAAGTAAATGCCACTTCCCTGCAGCATTATCTCCCACTCGGTGCTGTCTGCCCACAGAGGATGGTAGGGTGTAGGAACTGGCAGGGGATTAATGGCAGCCTGGTTCATAAAAAACTCTGCTGCCAGAAGGACGTGGGACCCAGACAGAAGTAAAGAGGGGCTGGTTCTCTCTGCAGATGCCCCCAAGTGCTATTTGTCTGAGAGCAGATTTTCCCACAGATCTTTGGCCTTCATATTATTTGAAGAACCCCCTCTGCAGCTGCAATCCTTCCCTCCCCCGAGGGAAAAACAGGGTGGTAACTTTGTGAACTGAATGGTGTGGAGGTTTAGGAGTACTGCCATGGGAGGGGAAGATTTGGCTCATTAGCGTGGAACATTGTGTTGCCAGGAACAGAGTTTTGGGGCAGAACTAATAACATGGAAGCAGATGCAGTCAGCTTTTATTAAACTGGTTTGTAGATGACTTTAAATAGGCAACAGTTGTATCTGAGGCTTTCCTTGCAAGAGGCAGAATGGCAAACCCCAGCAGCAGCAGAGCCTGGCTTAGATGCCAGGATAAAAAGTACAGAGGAGCTGAGTTTCTGGGTGTTAGGAAACATTTCTCCCAAATATACTATAAAAAGAAAAAAAAAGAAAAAAAAGAAAAAAGAAAAAAAGCCCAAACCAACTGAAGACTTTGTGATTGTTTTATAATCTTTAAACTTTTAGAATCCACACGTCTCACTTTGAGGAAGGGGCAGCTGTAGAGCCACAGAGTTCATACTCTGAAGGATCCAACATGATCTCACCTTCACTTTATCCTGATGTACCATCTCCTCTAGGCCATGGACTCCCGAGTTTCACTCAGTTCCCCCAAAATCTGGACGTACATTACCTGCTTGACAGTGCATTAGAGGCAGGCATGGATAAATTAATTTCCAAGCCAAGGTTTGAAGCACTTCTCCCGTGAACCACCCTTTCCGTAGCACCAATTAACTCCATGGCGCTTATCAGCATCAGCGATGGTTGGGTGCCATTTCCTGACACATGGCATTCCACGGCCACCAGTAACATGGGTTGAACTCACTCTGTAATTGCCTAACCCAGGCACACAGGTTGGAATGACCACCAGCCAAATACAAATTGCCCATCCCAGCCAGCTCCCAGATCCGAGTGAGACCATTGATGCCTCTGAGGAGAGACCACATCCATCCTCTGCCAGACCCAGCAGTGGCTATTGCTGTGTGTCCTTACAGTGTCCCCCTGGTCCTTCACCACCTCTGTGCAGCCTGGACTAACTGCCAGGCTTTCATGAGGGTTGTGACAATGGTCTGTCCCTGTCAGCGCAGCCAAGCCTGCAAGTCTCTGTAGAGGCACCCATTGGATTTCTGACATCCCCATACATGTCTGTCAGCTGTCAACTCCTTCTGTGCCAACTCCAGCCATCATTTCATCGAGCAAAGAGAGGTGTCCAGAAATCTTTTCCCTGCTCCACACATCCAAGAGCAGCCTGGCATAGCCATCGTGTCTTCTTTGCTGTGCTCCTCGCAGCCTCATCATCCCAGCCTGGCTGAATAAGTCAGGAAGAATCCCATTCGGATGCTGTACTCCATCCTGCCTTGGTTGTGCAATACTTTCTTTCTCAGGCAGTTTCTAATCTAGAGATTTTCTGGGATCTGTGCATAGCATGAAGGGAAGTCTCCTCATCACCTCAGGTTCTGTCTTTCGGTACCAAGTGTTTAAGACATAATTCCAGGCGTCCAGGGCTTGCTTTCTCTTTGTGTCTCCTTTGCTGTTGCTTTCATTTGCTAACATGTTGAACTTCAAAGTCTATTCTTTCTCATTCCTAATTTTTATGGAAAAAATGGTCTGAACCCCATTTGCATTTCCTCCCTGAGGATACTGGCAATCCTTAATCCTATATATTAAAGAATCTCAGTTTTCCCAGCAGCCCTTTATTCTGGGACTACTCTTCCACTCTGTTTTCTCCTTGAAATCCTCTCCTGTGGCTCAAAATTGCTCTTCACGGTGCCCCTGACCACTGTCACTTGCTGTTATGTGCTATTTGCATGGATGTTTGATCACTTTTTAAGCCATTTTCCCTTCCCATCCTGTCCCTTGCAGGTAATTTGTGAAGGTTTCATGCCCGTGGCAGTAGGTGCCTGTTTGCCCTCAGAGGTTGTGGTGTGGGGCCGTGTGCTCTGCAACTGGCAATATCCAGGACCTGCTGGAATAACTATTTTTAGAGCCAAGAGATAGCAGGATGAAAGTAAATAGGGTGCTATTTTATTCAGGCTGATTTTAATTTCACGCTGATGGTCTCCATATTCCATTCAAGTCCCAGTGACCACTGGCATTTACCTGCTTGAGAGGCAATTGCCATCCATGCTTCCCCTGCTGTGATGCAGGAGGGTACAGGGACCCTCTGTCTCTCAGTCCCTTGTCCCTCTTCCTGTTCCACACAGGGACCCCAGCAATTCCCTGTGTTCCCCAGCTCGTGGGAGCTGTGGGAAGTAGGCAGAACACCGACTGGGCTGGCCGTGCAGATCCAGGGATTTAGATCACGCAAACCCAGTGTTCTCTCCTACAAGCCATTCTCAGCGATGTGCTTGGGTAATTAGCATGTTCATAAACACTTCGTAATCTTGTGATCATGGCTTGCAGATTAGCTCTTTTGCCAGCTTTGCGATTTCTTTGCCAGTTTTAGTTTTAATTGCAAATCCATTACTGCCAGCTCCCTTGCATATTGTAGCAATAGGCAAATTAAAACACTTGGACACAGTTGGGCGGGTTTCAGTTAAGAAATTAATTGTTACTGCCAACCAGTGCTTTTTAATGTGAGGGTGGCATTTGAGTTTGTTTTTGAGGGCATAATCTCCAAGACTTTCTTTTTTCCCTTCTCCTCCCCCCTCCCCAGACTGCGTTGCCCTGTCGAGCAGCTCCCCAGATGGCATGAAGCAAATGCTTGCCTCTTTGATCTCCTAGTCAAGAAATTTGGAAGTCGTTCTGAATTTATGAGAATCCTGTCTGAAATAAATCTGTCTGTGCACAGGGCCACACTAAGGCAACCCAGAGCTGCAGGCATGGCTCACCTGAACTTCCCAGGGAAGCACAGGATTACATGCCACAGGAGCATCGTGTGATGCTGTAGCGATAAAGAGAAACTTCATGCATATTGTTGAACATGAAAAAGTCTAGACAATCTACAATTTACCAGTCGGGGTAATTGGCTAAAGGCTTAATCCGCCCTGATAATCCAGTAATGGTATTGTTGGCAGGACATTGATGTAAATATCACTCAGCAGTGCTGGCAGCCGCTGTCTGCTGTGATTGCTGCCGTTCCCAATTCCTTTTCCACAGTTGTTAGGGCTACGAGGAATTTTCAGAATTCTGCAAACTTCTTGTCTTTTTCAAAAGCTCTCTGTGCTCAGTGGTTGTTTTTCACTCCGTTTGTCGAATAAGTAGCATTTTTCACCGTCACAATTTTCACAAACCCATTCCTCAAGAATATCTTTGTTCCTTGATGTGCTTTTTTCCCTGGTGTACTTCTCCCATAGCTCTCTCCAGCCTTCTGACACTGCTGTCACACAGTTTGCCATCTCTCTTCAATACAAACAACATCTGGTCCTGCAGCAGACCTGTGCCAGCACTGCAAGCCACCTGCCACCTGTGTGTCACCACCAAACCTGGTGGCATTCACTGAGACTTTGGTGGAATCACTCTGCACAAGCTCTGACATGCCAGCAGCATGGCTGGGGCTGCAAACACTGGTGGGGCACTGTGGAGGTCAATGAGCTGAGCACAGTTTCAGAAATCCATCAGGCTCCCCATTTTGTAGGGGTGTTTGTAATGCGTGTCTGTGTGCCCATGGGGACAAAGGAGGGGATTGTAGCACCTCAGATGCAGGGAAGGATGGACAGACTTAGTCCCTCCTCCAAATATGAGTCTTCCAGCGCTGCAGTGCTTGTCCCCACATGCTGCCTTCCATGACTTGTTGGTGTGTTAGAGCATGGCTGGGCTCAAAGCACACACTTAAATCATTGCTTAGTTGCGCAGGAAGCCAGTGTCTAAAAACACCTGTCCCGTTCTTGTTACTTTCGTCTCTATAACTCATTCCCTCCATTTGCCTTGGTAAATGTGGTTGTTTTCAGCTGCCTTTAGAGCTGAATGGCTTTTCTCCTGTAAGCCTGCACAGCACCAAGCACAAAAGGATCCTGCCTGACTGGAGTCACAGAATCCCAGGATGACAGAATGGTTTGGGTTGGAAAGGACCTTAAAGACCTTCTCATTCCATCTCCCCTACCATGGGCAGGGATGCCACCCAAGAGATGAAGTTGCTCAGGGCCCCATCCAACTCCTCTGCACAACTCCTCTGCATTCAGAGAGACTTGGGCTGTGTAATGGATTGGAGCTTAGCACAGGATTCCCCTGATGACCAAAGCAGAACCACCCTGGGGTTCCTTTTCTGCATCAGTGTTGACTCCGTGTTGCCAGGTGAAGTATTAAAAACCCCATGTGTAATAATATGTAAACTTATTTTGGTCACCAACCCAGCTGAGATGGCTGTGAATCCTTGACACCATTCTTAAGGCAGCCTGTAATGGTTTTTTTGAACATTGCTTTTTTTTTCTGCTCGGAAAACAATAGAAGCAGCACAGTTCCGCTGCAAACAAAACCTGAACATGCTCTAACTTACATGTGAAATATCAAAGAGCGCTTATTCAGTACACATCACCGCCCTTCCGTTTCACAGCAAACACCTTGTCACAGCCCAGAGACTCTGGGAAAACTATATATAGTGTATTCGGGCGAATGTCACCCTGGTAATTATCCCATAGCTCTGGCTCCACAATGTTGTGGCTAACAAATCCAACTTTAATTGTTCGTGATCTCTATCAGAGCAGACATCGGGTTTGAGTTCATTCGGTACAGAGTCAGGAGGAATAAACACAAACCTACAGTAAGATCAAAGCAGCAGAGGGGTGCACATGTGCTAATAATAATAGCTTATGAAAGCTCATATTTTCCTTCAACAACATCCTGTCATTTGTGTATCAGCTTTGAAAAGGGTAAAAAAAAAAAATTCAGTGTAATTTACTTCAGCAAAAAAATGAGATAAGGCAGATATTTGATTGCAGCAGCTCGTGTGTGGTTTGCTGCGAGGATTGTACATGCAGTGCATCCTCCAGTGCATGTGTGAAGGGAAGGTGCAGAGGCTGAGCTGGCTGTGACCGAAGTACCATCATTATCTGATTTTTACATACAGCTGGTGACAATGTGATGCAGAAGGGAGGATGAGGTAAACAGTCTCAAAGTTGGTAACCGCATCCACACCTGGTGCACCTCGATAAAATGTCTGTAAACAGTCTGGAGAGAGTGAGGTTACAGTGAGGCTGAGGACTGCTAACGGCTCCAGGAGATGCAGGGAGAGGCACACGGAGGTTTGGGGATGTTGTTTTGGTCGGGGTGGAATTGCCCAGGGGATTAAAATGAGGATTTGGCCCTTCCATGGCCGTAGGCAGCTTTGCAGGTCGGCTTTCCCGGCAGTGTGCGGGACAAGCAGAGCGTGGTCGGGGTGACCGTGCCCAGGAGGCTCTCGCTGAGCGGGGTCAGGCAGCCGTGATTTCCCCTCCACACAGTGTGACCTACTTAGGAAGGTCAGCCCTCAAAACTGGGTACAATACTGACCATTTCCTCTGCCCTCTAACATCAAAATTTTGCTATCAGCTTTTTTAATCTAGCACAGTGGCTTAAGCTTCCGTTGAGGGTTTGCCCTGCTTAGCACGGAGGTGCCTGGCAGGCTGTGGAGCACTGGGACCCAAGGAACTGCAGGAGCAGAGCCACAGCAGGTGATGTGCCTGTCAGGAAGGAGTCATGGTGTGTAGTGAGTCTGTCTTTCACGTTGCATGCTGTGGTTGTTGACATTCGGTTGTGCCTGTAGTTCTCTCTGCAAGCAGGAAAGGGTTTGGGGTTTTGGTGATGGGAGGAAGGCTGACAGTGAAAGGTGAAAAAGTATCCCACTGAGTACTGAAGATGGGCTGGCTGAGGAAGGAGAAGGTTGTTTAGAAAGAAAACCAAGGAGAAGAGGACAAATAGGAGCAGGTACAGGAACAGTCACACTTTTCTGCTCTCTCTGCACAGATGGCTTTGGGTACCACCAGCTCCTTGGGCAGGGTGTGACGATGGCCATGGGGTGACAGTAACAGAGAGCAGTCCTTGTGCTGGAAAGGTGTCTTTTAGGGCTCTGAAGCTGAGCTAGAATCTATCCAGAGTCTGCAGCGGCTGAATCTCAGCAAACAGGGACTCGTTAAGAAACTGGAGCAAATAATAATGATCCATATGTTTAATGCAGCTGAAAGGCGTACTTCAAAGATAGTGTTATCCTAAAAAAGCCCAAGCATAGAGGGGAATATACTTGATCACGGCTTCCAAGTTTTGATGGTAGCGTTGTAAGTAGGTCAGCAAACGGTAATATTTAAATTAACTCCTCTTTCTGGCAACTCGATGGGAATGTAGGTCTGGAAATGGGTAAATGTAGATTCCCTTCCCAGCTCTGCCACTTTGACAAGTCACTTCATCTCCTCGTGCCTAAGGGAAAAATACACCTTTGGGCTCTGCCCAGTAATCATCAGCCAAATGCTTCCCCACCTATCTAAAGGGTTTTAGAATATGTGATTGAAAAGTGCAAAGTGTTATTAACATTGAATTAATGTCTGCCATTACAATATGTAATGGAGTATTTCTGCACACACCCCATTTCCTCCTGCTCGAATGTTTTGTCAGACGAGTCCAAGTGTTTACCAGCTTTATAGCTGGCCTAAAAAGAGCCAGCGAGAGCTGGAGCTGCTGGTCGCTAGTGGAGCTGCTGGGCTTGTTTGGTGGCAGGATAGTTGGGATGCAGGAGCTGGCAGCAGAGCTGGCAGCACACAGCCATGGCCCCAGTTTGTGGCAGCAGGGTCAGAGATGTACCCGGAGCTGTGGGCACATCTCCTGGGGTGGCTGCACGCTGTGGCACCATACCAAAAGGCCAGGTGCCCTCGCCAGGGTGCATGGTGGGGTGCAAATGTGCCATGCTTCCTGCCAGGGATGGAGAGGGCCAGACAGGTCTGAAAACAGGGAACGTGCTACTGGAGCACCTCATTTCTCTTTTCTGGGAGCTGAGAGTCACAACCCTCCTACTGCCTACACCTCATCAACTGATGGCAGCATTCACACTTACCCAGGCAGCACTGATTGCTTCAGTTTCTACCTCCTCTAAATATATTGATTTTTTCTGTGCAAACAACAGCTGCATATTTGTTGGCCCACAGTTATATTTTAGGATCCCCACCCCTGGAAATGTTCAAGGTCACGTTGGATGAGGCTTAGAGCAATCTGGTTTAGTGGAAGGTGTCCCTGCCCACAGCAAGAGGGTTGGAATTACAAGAGCCATTCCAACCCCAACCATTCTATGATTCTATGATATCAACCCAGACCTTTCAGAGCGGCATTCCTCCTTTTCAGTCATCTTCTCATCCCATCAGACAGACCTTCCCTGCCTACCTTGGGTTTGCCCACTAGTGTGCACAACCCTGCCTTCTTTCGCATTATCACACCATGCGCAGACATTTCACTTCTTTTCTAAAATATCTCAGCACATGGTGTGGGTTACTGTCTAGACTGCATCACTTGAACCAAATGTATTCACTAATATGATATATTATTAGAGCTCACTAAGAGTAACAAACAAAGTACATTTCTTTGTTCGCTCTTTAATTGTTTGTTCATTAGCTCGCTTGCTGATTCATAAAATATGAAAAGCTCCAATAGGGTATCTAGTCACTAGTGCAAATTAGCTAGTTTCTAATGTACATAAATAAATTATAACCCTGCATTTACAATTTGCCTTTACTATAAGGGCTGTGCAGAAATGCTTTATCTCTGCACACAAAATGACAAGTAAAGGCAGAAGCTGGGAGTGCTGAATCCTACACTTGCAGAACACGCTAGTGGGCAGAATTATCTCTTTGCTGGTGGGTAATTTGTTTTCTTTAGCTCTGAAGGTGGAATATGACAACGTTTGGTAGCTACCTTTGTAGCTAGGGCTGGATGTTCAGCCTGGTGTGAGTTGGCAGGGCCATGCTCTGTGTACTGTCAGCAGCTGGGAAAGCCCTGAAGCTTTTGTTATCCTGGGGCTCTGCGTTTTCCTCTGGTTTGTCTGATCCACTGTCGTGCTCTCTCTCTGGCAGCAGCTCCTCCTACTTTTTGGCTATTCTTGTTGCTTATGAATTATTCCCAAAAAAACAGCCATGTCCTCAGATTCCTAAGAAACTTCCAGGTATTATGTGCCCATGTGCAAGACTCCCAGAGGCTGTAAGATCATCTTACGGTGTTTTCTCTATAGATTTCTGTGCTAGGGAGTGTAATTCTCTAATACAGATCAGAGATAGAATTCTTCACTCCTTTCCATACCATAATCAGCATGCTCATGACTAAATGAATCATTCTCTAAAAGTTGTGTAGGTTTTTAGATAAAATTCTGCAGGCAGCTGTTTAATATCTGTGTGTTATATTGGTTTAATCCCTCCTCAGTTCTGTAATTCTCTTAAATAAGGAATTCAGGCTATCAGAGTCCCACAGAGAGAGTATCAAAGTCACAAAATCACAGAATGGGTTGGGTTGGAAGGGACCTTGAAGATCATCTTATTCCGCACCCTGCCATGGACAGGGACCCCCCTCCACTATCCCAGGTTGCTCCAAGCCCTGTCCAGCCTGGTCTTGGAAACTTAGGGGATGGGCATTTACAGCTTCTCTGGACAACCTGTGCCAGTGCCAAGCAGCACAGCCAATGTATTAATTATTAAAAACTCATCTCTTGTCTGATTTGTATGGATACCAATGATTTATGGCCATAAATGCCTTGTTTTTCTAAATTGATAGTTACTGCCTCTTCCATGGGCAACCTTCCCAAAGTCTTTGCTAGATGTTAGGCTTGGACCTGCAGATGCTCACGTAGGGAAATGATTTCACATATATGGATGGTCTTTTTAAAACCAGCCTAACAATTGGTGCATAAAATTATTTGTATATATTTGTATTTGCAAGTGTTGGGTTTATACATGCAAGATCAAGGACTTAATTTGTAAATTTTTTTGTTTTGCTACATGAAAGCTTTGCTGACTATGTACCCAGAGGTCTCTGCTGCATAAATCCTGTTGAATTTCAATAACAACTACTCATACACCTTTCTTGAACAGACCTAGGTATTTATAAAATTTTCAAATTTATTATAAACTAAAGGAAATTTCAGCAGGTCAGCTCACTGTAGCATGCAACATTTCCAGTGATGTGTTACCAGCAATCAAGACCCAAAAATGTCTAGTTTTGACAGAATGAAATACACACTTTTTTTCTCAGCCTCTTTCAATGGCATTGATTAAACAGAGATTAGGATGATGTGGGGTTTGTATCTTCAGTTATTTTACCTCAGTACTATACCATTGCTTTAACTGACTTTACCACAAAGCCTCTCAAACTTCCTCTTCTTTGCTAAATTAGCTTGTGAATTCTCCGCTTCCTCACATGCTCAACACCTCCACCTCTGACAGATGTGGAAAAAGCCTTTTATCATTACATGTCCAAAATGTTCCCAGGCAGTGACCCTGGTGCACCCTACTGCTGCGACGGGACACAGTTTTCCAGACATTGCAGACTGGCTCTTGGGAGGGGACCTCATCCACAGACAGAGTGGTGAAAGCTAAATCCCAGTCCCAAAGACATTTTAGGACCTTTGTGGTATCAAGAGGGAGCATTTTTCTTGCATGTTTTGAATTTGAGAATCCTAAGGCATGATTCATGTGGTCTGGGAGTTGGCAGGGCTTGTGGTGCATTCTCCAGATGCACCAGGAGCCTGGAATCTGCTGTGCTCCAAGTGTGGGCAGTTAGGTCGTCATACCAAGTGAAATTTTGCTTTGGTAAGTTGGGGGCACCTTTGCCCCCCAGTTTGACTCCATCTGCATTTCGCATGAAGCTTTTCTTGCTTGATCACTCATGAATTTCTGTCATTTTGTCAGTATTGAGCTTCAACAATAAAAGCGAATTAGTTCTGCTTAATTAACCCACAAATCTATAGTCTCTAGTTTATGAAGGAAAAGTACAGAACTTGTAAAATCTCATGTCCTGCTGTTGGGAGCCAACCAGGCCATGCTGCTGCAAAGGCTTGCAAGCGACTCTCAACAGCATCATTCAGAAAGTCTTTCATCTTCATCTCACTCTGCTTGAATTTCTTCATTTACGTGTTGGAATCATTGGCTGTGCTTGGCTTCCTACATTTCTGTTTTGCCATGTGTATAGTGCTACCCGTGTCTCTTTGCAGATGACCAGATTAGGTGAAAGAAAATGAATTATGCTTATTTCTGTGCTTTAGGTGCTTTTTCATGAGCACTGCCCTATGCAAAACAAGGAATATGATTCTTTAATGTTTTCTTTAATCCTGACTCTAATCCAGTCTCCCTAGTTCCACCTGAGTTCCATGTGAACACAGCTTTCTTCAACGTACATGTTTTCCTTCATTGTTGAAGAAAAAGGTTCTTGCTGAAGAGGTAGACAGTTTTAGATCAGCATCTCTTTTTTTAGGCTGCTCACTCTACACTTCATGAATCTGGGCCAGCCATGGTGATGGGGACCTCAGCCTCAGAGACAGGCCACACCATTGCTGCCTCCACACCTCTCCAATTAGGGCCATGCATGGAGATGGGCACCTCAGCCAGAGCCCCAAGCTTGCTGAAAGGTTCTTGCGAAAAAAGAATTCTGAAATGAAGTGAAAACAATTAAATGGCATAGACTTAAATGCAGTGCAGTGAAATGAACTGAAACTTAATGAAATTGTCTTCATTGAAATCTTGAGATTTCATTTCCTCTCATGAAATGAAAAATTTGTATTTCATGGAAAGAAATGAAATGAGAAATCGAGGAATGAAGTGAAATTAAAAGTCAGGAAAGGAAATACAATGAAATCTATTTTTCATCCATTCAATACTCTACTTTTCCCTTGGTGTTAGGGGCATCTGTGGGGCTGAGATTCTCTGAGATCTCTGAGATTCTCTGGCCATCAGAATTTGACTCTGGAGGCCACCACACAATTCCTTGAAGAAGACAACTTCCATTTTCTGCTGGTCCTGTCTGATTTCAGGACAACAACTGTAAGGCAAAATATTTTACTGCAGATATCAAGAGTTTTAAAGTCCTGAAGCAAGCTTGCATTTAAAAGGAAGAGTTGCTAAATTCAACACATATAATTGACGTATAATTTGAAGTAATAGCTTTGCAGGAGTGTCTGCACAGAATCTGACCTATATATTCCTTAGAATTGGTGACCATGTGGAGGAAGAAGAGAGCTTGACATTCAGATCCCAGAGAAAGGTTGTATGACTAACACTGAGAAAACAGCCATTTAATTTCAGTGTTGGAATTGCATCATGAACTCAACAGGCTCACAACCATGGAACCCAGTATGGGCATTTTTTGGAGTCACTTCCTGGTGCTCATCCACCTGAATTAAGACAAAATAGTTCATTGCTTTCTTTTGGGAAGCAGCTGTCTTCTTAAACACTTTGCCATGTTAAGAGCACCTCTTCTGCAGTTGAGGAGGATTTCAGATTTACCTTTGACTCACACTTGCCAGGTGGTGGTGATCCAGCCTTTTCAAAATGCCTCTACATAAAATTATCCCAATCCCACAAACCACTCAGTATTATTTCATTGATGTTCTACTGGCAAAGAGGCCTCTAAGGCTTTAGAGACTTGAATAGAGGCAGGTGCCTTTTTTATCCTCCAGCCTTCCCAGAAAATCTAGTGATGCTGTGGGATTTCCCCAGTCCTCAAAGGAATTCCCTACTTGGGGGAAGATAGAGGTTAGAGTGGCAGTGTGGGTATTTATTTGAATCTTGCTGGGGCAGAGGACTGTGTCTCCAGTGCATCCTTCCCCTGCATCCCTGTGCCACCTGGGTGCTGAGCCCTCACTCCTCAGGAGCATCCCTGGGCCACTCTGTCCTCTCTCTTTTCCCATTCCTGGCACACCGACAGCAGACAGATCACGCATGTAGGGAGGAGGTACAGCAGCACAGTGAGTGTCTGTGAAACAGGGCATTAATGCAGTGACCCCGGTGCCCTGGGTACAAAACTCCCAGGGGAGCCCATGAGGTCAGTGCCTCAGGCCAGCAGCATCCTTGGGTACCTCGCCAGGGATCCATTATTCCCACAGCACTGCCTGTTGTCCTGCCCTGTAGCTCAGCATATTCTTGATCAGCTTTAAGGAAAGGACTGTTTTCTATCAACTGTGTCAATCTCTCTGTTTCACATGTGTGGAATGTCCTGACTTCCATACGCAGCACAAGTGGCTGTCATGTTCATCACTTCAGCTGTAGGGTGTAGGGTGATATTTAGGGTGACTCACCGGGGTGCACTGCTCTGCTCTGCCCCTTGGGGCATTTGGTTAAGACATAACACGTTCTGAGAACATTGGGTCAGGAGAGAGCAGAAAAGGAGCAAAATGTTACTACTCTGATAGATTTTTAAAAACTCAGCTTCTTAAATGATGAGCAGAGCATGCTGAGAGCTGCTGGGTGTTGATCTCTGCTTTCCTGCTCGCTTAGCAGGCTCACAGAGATTGGGGTTTTCCCTTGCAAAGAGAATGGGTGGAATGAGCTTAAAGGAGGGAGTCAGCTCTGCCGCCTGATGGAGAGAGCACGGGTGAAGTGTTGTCCTCAAGTGCTGGGGCCACCAGCAGTGGAGACCCAAGCAGCTGCTGGGTCACCCAAAAACATGCCTGGAGAGAGGGAGGGGAGAAGCTTGAGCTGCTGTAATCAGGTAGGAGTGGAAATGTCTGGAAATAATCCGTCAGTGAGCAGTGGGCCACTCCTTGAAAATGCTGGGAATGACTCTGTCCCCTCACAGCAAATGTGTGCTAGTCTGGTCTTGGACAGTACTTTCTTTTTCAGTCTGGCTAATATTCTCAGTAACACGTTAAGATAGATATTTATATAAAAATCTCTCTTTATGTTTCATTTCCAAGCCACCACACATGGATTTACTTGTGAATAATGGATGAGTCAGCAGGGTATAATGCTCATTACTCACCAGGAGCGCACAGGGAGGTACTTGGAGCAGTGGTGAGGGCCGGGTGCATCCCAAATTCATCCTGTCCCTGAATGCTGGGCATTGTTGCCTGGAGCTGCCACACTGCTGATGCTGCAGAAGCTGGGACAAGGAATTCAGCTCGTTTTCTCCCCATTTTTTAGTTCACTTCTGTTGAGGTAAACTAAGCCTGTGCCACGTCATGGAGTACAAGCCAACGATAAAGTCTAATTTCTGCATCTTCTGCCTTCCACTGCTGCTTGTGGAAGGGAGGTAACAAGTGACGTTGAGCAGCCACAAACTTTTAAATGAGGATTACATTACCTACAAAGAATGCAGGCAAGCCAGATTCGGTGGCGCAACTTTCTGAAGAAAAGCCTGTCAGCCAGTGCTAATGAGAGTATCTGGTCATTCACAACTGGATTAATCTTCTTTTCCCTCAGTCAAATGTTTCTGTTTAAAGCACCTGCTAAAAAGGGAGCCATATAATGAAGTGTCTGGGTGGTAAAAAGTGTTCTTAGAGCCCTGGGTTTGCTTCCTATTCTTCAGGAAATGTATAGAGCAAAGAAAAGACTCCCCTATTATGGGAAACCAGGAATAGGAATAAGGAATTAGAATCTGGAGAGCCCGCAATACCCAGCCTGCAAAATCTCATGCTGCTGATTGGGTGGAAAAGAAGAGCAATAATTGAAGCAGCGAGACTGAATTTAGGAACAGAGCAGAACAAATTAATGTGTGGTCCTGGAGGGTGATTATCCCTGCTCCTGTGTCTGAGAGCACCTGGGCTTGTCCCGTGTCCCAGGGATGAACAGGGGGAGGGTGGTGAAGGGTTAGCTTTTCCTTCTCTTCAGAATAGTTTAGACCAACCCTAACCAGACCAGAAAGACAACATGGCATGGAAATCAAAACACAGGCTCCTATTTCTCTAATGGTGTACACAGGATACAGCGGGGCCAGTGTGAGGTTTTTTTGTTTGTGGTCGAGAATTTAACTTTCTTTTTTCTAATGTCAGACAGTTTGGGGGTGAGAGTTTCAAATGAAACAGGATTCGGCACATGCAGAAGTTGCATGTTTGCAAATACAGTGATGTGAGTTTAAACCCTGTGTGGTTTACCATGGAAAATACAGACATGGTGTTTTTCACCTGAACTTGGCTACACACAGACCAAAGACAGAGGAGACCACATATCTCTGGCACTGAAGAATTTCAGACGTGAAACTAAAATTGACTTGCTTGGTGTGCACACAGACAAATACAGATAAACACACACACACACACACACACACAGGTTGCTCTAGGGTGATGTCCTCGTGCCATTTGGGCTTGCAGAGCAGTCAGGTTGTAGTGAGCAGCTGTCTGTGTCCACCTTGGAGGAGAGGGTGAGCAGAGCTCCAGCCCCCTGGGGAGGTTCTGCATGGCAGGAGTTCACTGCTGCACTGGGAGGGAGTGAGCACTCATGGAGGTGACCTCAGCAATATTCCATACATACCTGCATATACATTTAGCCTGTATTTAGCCCTTAGGATGCAGGCACTAGCACAGGTTGTCCAGGGAAGCTGTGGCTGCCCCATCCCTGGAAGTGTTCAAGGCAGGTTGGATGGAGCTTAGAGTAACCTGGTCTAGTGGAAGGTGTCCCTGCTCATGGCAGGGGGTGGGACTGGTTGAGCTTAAAGGTCTTTTCCAACCCAAACCATTCTGTGATTCTACAAATCTTTGTAGGCAAGTTCAAGTCTTTCTAAGTATTTTATTTGTAAGTACATTAAGATCTTCCTTGCTTTTGCTCATACAAGACCCACACACTTCAGCGTCCCACATGGATGACACATCTCTCCAGCTTGAAGGTGTCAGAGTATAGCCCTTCCACAGGAGCTGAGGGAGACAGGAAGAATTACTTGTGCACAGAGCTCATTTAGGCTGCCCCTGCCCTGCTTCCAAGCAGGCTGAGGATTAAGATGCAGGTAGCAACACCCCAAAATACAAGGAGGCTCAGGAGTCCTTTCATGCCTTATTCCTTAGCAGCACAGTTACAGCTGCTGCCTGTTTTCCAGTGACTTGTGCCTGTGAAAGCCAGGATGTGAATCTTTGTGGTTTTGTTTGTTTGCTACTCAAAAAGTCAGAGGGAGAAGTGTGGTACAGCACATTTATAATGCATCATCTGAAATAGATCTTTTCCATCTTTGGACTAGGGAAAAAAAGAGAACTTCCAGAACAGATCTATGCAAAGGACACCTTGTATGTGTTTGTCATCATGCTTTAATGGGGTGGGTGAGGGAACTGCCTTCCACATCCATAATTGCTTTTACTTTTGATTCCTACCACAGTGTTGAAGGTTTATAGTCTGTAATGCAACACGTGTGGGTTTCACAGGTCAGTCAGACTGCCCTAGAGGAAACATATTTTGTGTGTAGTTTCTCATTCTCGTTTACTCCTTGTATTTTTCATTAGCACTAAGACCCAGAGTGAGCTGGCTGCAGAACACCAGCTGGGAAGGGAAAGCCAAGATACGATAATCTTTCACATGGCAACAGTTTTGTGAGGATTTGGCTTGAATGTACAGTTTAGCAAAAAAATGAATCTGTTTTTTGAGTTAGGGTAAAATATGCGTTAGGGTTTGGGCTGGTTAGGGTTTGGGCTTGGCATGAACCATTTCAGTCCCTGACAGACCTAAAGCTGGAAGTGAGCCTGGGAACCAGGACAGAGCAATGACCTGCATGGGGGTTAGGTCTGCCAGGAGACACTGGATAAGAGGGGAAAATTTTAGGACTAAGATTTGGCTGAGAAAAGCCATGAGGCAGTGTAGCTGCTTCTGGATTCCCGTGATATGCTCTGCAATTGGCACTTACCCACTGAGCTTTACCTACTGCCTTGAGCCTTGGCCATCAGTGGTTGGAAGCATGGCCCAGGGGCATTCAGCAGTTCTCAGGTTGTTTTAGTGATGCCTGTAGTACAATCTCAGTGGTTTCTCCTGGTTCAAGCCCTAATCCTACATTCAGTGTCAGCCCAGCCCTAGAAACCTCTCCCAGTTCCCAGACTAAATGAAATGGCTGCAGATGTGGCAGCACAGTCCACCGTATAATCTGCTGCATCCAAACTAACCCTGACCTCAATCTCAGCCTATTCCCTGCTCCAGTGACTCCGGGTGATCCCAGATTCCAAAGGAGTCACATATTCACTCTCCATGAGCTTTCCATTTCAGTTCTGTCTCTCCCAAATCCCTTTATCATCCTAGCCCATCGTTGTCTTTTGGGCCTTCCCAAGCTCATGTAGCTCTCACCAGTTCCAGAAGAAAATGATCTCAAAGAGATCCATGTCCTCTTCCCATATTTTGCTCATCTGCCTTCACTGAACCTTCTCATCACCCAACTTTATCTGTTCTTCCTGACCTGGCTTATGATCCTAGCACCTACTCCAGCCTCAATGTCTTTGTTTTCCCCTTGCCTAATACTAATCCTAACCAAAACTCTTGCCCAAGTCATAAAGATGGAAGCTATATACAACCTGCCTTAAATCCACGTGGATCTGCTAGAATGCTTTTTTTGGATAGAAACTACACTAAGATCCAGAATCCCATGAGATGGGACTGGGGTTGGGGCTGAGATTAATATTGTTCTCCAAATGAACTTTAGGATTTAGTTTAGGCTCGTATTTCAGAGGAGCCATGAGCTAGGAAAAAATGGGAAAGTGATGACACTATGGCATGTCTCCAGTCACTAGTGCTGGTTTCACAAGTGAGTGGGTCAGGAGTGTCCTGTCCCAGATTTCCATGCCAGCTCTCACATTTTGCATGGTCTGACAAAAGTCTTCCTTGGAAAAAACAGGCTTCAAGGAAGAGTATCTCGTGTCATCACTGAGAGATGACTGAGCTAGAAGAGTTTCCCTAATTAACCTGTAAATAAGATATTTGATGGACTGCAGCTTCACAGTGGTGCAAGGATCTATTTCTGAGGAAATTCTTCTGAATTCCTGAAGAGATCAAGATGCTTTGACTGAGAAGGGACTGTATCCAATAATAACTCTCAAGTTCGCAAGTGAGTCTTTGATCTCTTCTGTTTCATGACTCCACACTGCTTTTGAAAGACAGCTGAAACTTCAACCCCCACAGTAAAATTCAGCATTTTTTTGTGTTATCCTGTTTACAACAAACACAGGCAGGTGGCAGGTCCTGGTGGTGCAATGTGTGAAGTAATGACCTTCCCTTCCTTGCAGCACAGTGACAAATGAGAGAGAGAGAGAGGGATAGAATAGAATAGAACAGAATAGAATAGAATAGAATATTTCAGTTGGAAGGAGTATGACAGCTACTTCTGTTTTACATATAACAAGAGAGCTTGGGATTTATGTAATCAACAGTTCAAAAACTATCAGAAGAGAAGCGCCAGGCTGCTTGCATGCTTGCTCACAACTGAATGCAAAGCAACTTGAGGCCAAAGTCCATCCCAAAATCATGCCCCGGTGTTGGAGACCACCCCCATCAAAGCTGTGTGAGGATGCACTGCTCCATTCTGGCCTCGTGCTGAGTGACAGTCACCCGGTGGCACAGGGACAGCCAGCCATCTGTGCACCTCTCAGTCGAGGAGCACACAGCTGCGAGCACATCCCTTCTCATTTGATGCATCACATGTGAAAGGAGGAAGCTGGTATTCCAAGCTGGTCCCACTGTGCCTGTGGCCACAGGGGAGCAAAGCCACGTACCCAAAAGTTAGTTCAATGAAGCAGTCACAGGTTTTCCTGCTGATTTCCATTCAGACTTCCAAAGGTACTTTTTCTTTATGTTTTATAAAGCACTGCATACACCTACTTTCAGCTATAAATAAGAAATAATCGTGTGCGTTTAACACTTATTAAAATTCTTTTTAAATTTATATGCAAACGAGGAGCAGCCACAGGCTCCTGGCAGGTTGCCGATAAAGTCCTTTGTTCTGCAAAGATTCTACACCACTGATGAGGCAGATAAATTTGTCTTCAGTGCCATAGTCTTGTCTTTGCTCTGAATCTTTTTTATAACTACTGGAAGGTGTAGGTTGAGAAATGCTGGTTTGATTAGCTGGGCTTGTGGTTGGTCCCTTTTCATGCCAAAATCATTTAAGTGTTCCAGACATGGCATACACCCATGGAATCTACAAATATATCTCTCCCCAGTGCGTCATAATTCCTGGGGTAGTAAGTGATGAATCATCAGGATCTAATGTGAAGATAAGCTAATTAGCATTAATCAGAGCTCCTGCCCGAGGTGGGAAAATGCTAGGTGAGCAGTCTGTTAGCTGCCATCTGACTTATTTAATTATTTTATTTTCATTTCTTTCGATTTTACAAATCGGACTCTTCAAAGCTTCCAAGCTGGTAGACTTGTGCTCTTCAGTGACATGCAAAATTTAACAGCCTTTTCACGTCCCTCAGTCTCCATCCTGCCCTGATCTCACCCATCATCTCACTTCTTGCATTGCCTGGAAGTCCACAGACTGTGGCTGGGTCATGCTGTAGCGTGGGATAGCTGCTGGGCTTAAAGGTTTTGCCCTGCAAGGCATCAGCCTGCAGCCCCCTCCTGCTCAAATCATTAAGTGACTATCTCCAGAATTTAAATTAACTCTTACCTTGTTTCAATATGACAGAATAGAGAGATCCCATAATGTGTAGTAAGTGGTGATGAGAAGTATTTCTCTTATGTAGAGTAGTTGCAGTATAAGGCTACATATATATACTCCTTCTTTCTACTCTGGGCAATAACTTTTTGTTTGAAATCTTTAAAATTATATTGAAGTGTTTTGCTTCTAGTAACATACCTTCTAGCAAAAAATCCCAAGCAGCAGAGATGACTGTAAATACTTCCTAACTTGTCCTTACCCTGGTCGGGGCAGGGCTGTTGCAATCAGAGTTCAAGTCTGTGGTGCACGAGCACGAGGAATTCAGTCTCAGCAGGAAGATGCCATCAAACACCACCCTCCATGAGTGCTGGCCCATTTGCAGGATTATTTATGACAAATTCCTTTACCTATTGGCATCTGCAGCATGCCTCTGAATTTTGAAATGCCTTGGCTTTGGTGGTGTGTCTCCTCACACCTCAAGTTTGGTAGTGGGAATCCCAGTACAAAGGGAACCAGGATTCAGAATTATTCATTAGCATAAAGATAATTAGCTTTCAGTGAGGTCCATGAGGAATTTTTTTTTAAGATGCTTGGGCACCCAATGTGCAGTGTGACACCTCAGGGAAGCTGGAACTGTGCTGTGGCCCCATAGCTCTGGCAGCCCACATTCCATACTGGTCACAAAACACAAAATGATTTGTGTTGGAAAGGTACTTAAAGATCATCTCATTCCAGCCCTCCTGCCATGGGCAGGGACAGCTTCCACTAGACCAGGTTGCTTCAAGCCCTCTCCAAACTGGCCTTGACATCCACCTGATGTGGCACAGCCACATGGAACAGCCTGTGGGCTCTGTGGGAAGCAGCACAGTGGCAGCCTTGCTGGGACATGGGGAATGTGTGTCAGCAGACCACCAAGGCAAGAAAAAGGGAAATGCTTGCCAGTCTGTGGGCTTAGGGTCTTAAGGTACTCCAGTCGTTGGTCCTTTGCTGTGGTGGCCAATGCATTTCTTTGCCACCCAGACAGAACTGAGGTTATCTTTCCTTGAAACTGCTGGAGATCTGCCATGGGAAATGCCTTTCTTTGATCTGGATTTTGCCATAATCCCGTAACTTATAATTACACTAACTCTTCCATTCGAGTGAAACCCACCCCTTCCTTTTTTTACCCATGGCACACGGGATTTTTAGAGAAACCACCAAGGCTTGTCAGAGCAGCATTGTGCTCCATGGACTGCTGGGGTGGATTTTACCCCTGGAATTTGCTCAGATGCAGCAGAATTACTCCATGGCTCTGTACTGGGTTAGAGGGAAAATACCATAACAAAACCAAAAGTGCAGGAGCGCATAGCTGCTCCTATGGTGAATAAAGTCACCTAGGCTAGCTGAGAAGGTTTGTAGCCACCAGCAGATGTCATTGCAGCCAGCACAGTGTGGTACACATCAGGTGAGAACAGAGGCACTGCAGGTATTCAGATAATACCCAATGGAGAATGAAAATAAAAAAATAAATCATGTAATCTCTGATTGCCAGGTAGCTCATTCTTAGATCACTGGTAGCTCATTTGTAGTAGATAGAGTAGATATGAGGGATTAAATCCCACACTACAATTTGTTTTCTGCTGAATAATTAAGATTTATTAGTCCCAAGCACAAATTATAGTAATTTAAAATACTAATACTTTTTTTTTTTAATGGAACATGCAAGTGGATTTTGTTTAATGGAACATGCAAGTGGATTTTGTTTAATGGGAGTAGTTGGGTCCTGAT
The DNA here is from genome assembly GCF_008360975.1 of Lichenostomus cassidix. NCBI lineage: Eukaryota > Metazoa > Chordata > Aves > Passeriformes > Meliphagidae > Lichenostomus > Lichenostomus cassidix. Next base: position 9,091,203 of record NC_139494.1, read on the forward strand.
AACCTAATGAGCCTGAGGATTAATGAGGGGAGCTGGTGAGGGGCTGATCCACCCCATGCTCTGGTGCTCCCTCCCACGCTGGCCCTCAGAGGAGAGTGGAGCCCAGCAGCCTGTGGGGCTAGGGGCTGTGCCAGGGGCCTGGCTGTTGATTACACTGTGACTCAGTGCTGTTATCTTCCCTCCTTTGTTTGCTCTGCCCCGTCTCCAGCACCTGGTAGTTTGCTCACATCTCCGTTACAGTGCTTTAGTGGAAGGTGTCCCTGCTCATGGCAAGGAGGTTGAAACTGGGTGAGCTCTTCCCACCCAAACCATCCCAGGATCCTGCGATTCTGTGATTCCTTGGTGCAGGAGGAGAGCCTTGGCATGCGTGTTTGTGCATGTGTTCGCCTGGACGTTCGTGTATGTGCATGTATTTATGCCCTTGCTAACCCAAATTTTTAATGCTCATACTTGTATACTAGTGGCTATACAGTGGCAGACAGTACTGCTCTTGAAATCAGTGGCAAACTTTGCTTTCATAAAGACAAAATAATGAAGAATGCTCATTAGCCTCTATTCCTGAGTGATTTCTCTACTCTTCTTTTCTCTGGGGTCAGCCAGCAAACAGAGAGAAACATCCCTGAGCTACCTGTGAGACCTTGGTCAGTCACTGGTAGTTATTATTATGCCATTGTATCAAAGGTATAGAAATATTTTATATAAAATCCCCTGTTACCAGCAATATTTACTGTTTGCTTGGTGAAAACCACAAGCAGGACTGAGTCTGCTGAGCTCTGTCTTGTTCAGATGCAGGAGATAACAAGTCTCCACCCTAAAATACACTTTACAGTTGAGAAATGCAAGTTCTGTTAAACTCCTGATCTGAATATAGCCCCATACACATGCAAGGCAGTCACACCGAGGCAGATTGATGTGATGATAAGAGGGTGGACTAAAGACAATGTTTTATGGCCACATCACCAGTCTCCTTGCAACAGAACAAGTGTTTTTTGTGTGGGGAAACTCTGGCTTTTCCCACTTCTACAGTCACCGGTGAGACTGCACCTCAAATTCTGTGTTAAGTTTCGGGCCCCTCACTCCAAGACAGACACTGAGGCGCTGGAGCATTTCCAGAGAAGGGCAGTGGACCTGGGGAAGGGTCTGGAGCACAAGGCTGATGAGGAGAGGGGCTGGAAGGGTCTCATCCTGGAGAAAAGGAGGCTCAGGAGGGACCTTGTTCTCTACAAATCCCTGACAGGAGGGTAGACCCAGGTAGGAATCCATCTCTTCCCGAATAAACAAGTGATAGGACAAGGGGAAACAGCCTCGTGTTGCGTCAGGGGAGGTTTAGATTTAATATTAGGAAAAAATCTCCACCAAAACAGTTGTCAAGCCCTGGAAGAGGCTGCCCAGGGCAGTGGTGGAGTCACCATCCTTTTAACAAACATGTAGATGTGGCACTAGGGGACATGGTTTAGTGGTGGCCTTGGCAGTGCTGGGTGAACATTTGGACTCGATGATCTCAGAAGGCTAAACAATTCTGTGATTCAAGACCCGAATGAACACCTGCCAGCGCTGAAGATAATGTCATGTTCTTGGCTTTAGATGAGATAAATCAGTGGGAATACTTCATTGACTTTGGCATGGGTTATATCTTATTTTCAATCCCTTGAATCTAAATTGTTAATCTTCTGCTAAAAGTGTTTGGAGATGTCCCAAACACTTCAGCTGGGGACTTAACAGAGTCACCTGTTCTGAGATGGCGTTTCCTTATAAATCACGTCGGCTGAGGCTTGACTCAGTTTGGGGATTTATTTCTTCAGAAGGTCCCAGGTTGCTTTATGCCCTGAAATCATGGAGAGAAAGCCAAAGAATTAAAGGGAAGATGTTATATTAAGCATGTTTTTTAAGAAGAAATTGCTTTCTTTGTGTAGCATCTCACTTAAAACCGAGAGGTGTAAAAAAGTGTAATTCTCTGTAATCCATAGGATTTTTACCTTTCACATTCTAAGGAGCTTAGATGATGGCCAGAAGATAGATGGGCTTATTTTTTAATTGCAAACTTTGCTGGGAAGAATGTAAATCCTAACCCAATGGCATTGGTGTTTTAATTGTTTTTTCAGCAAATGTACAATCCATGGGTAATAAAGAGAACTTTTACTATGAAAAAATGCACTACTAGTATAGGATTTAATCATGTAACGATGTCCTGAAGCAAGGATTCTTTTGCCTGTGGATCATTGTCCTGGTGGCAAGATAAGTTTTTCATTCCCAGTTTGTCTCAAAAGTAGATATGGGACACAAGGACTTACAGCTCAAGCCCTAAATAATACCTAAGCTTAAAAATATCGCTATAGGCATGTGGAGATTGTATGCATAAAGGTGTGGTAGATGTTTTGGGGTTTTTTTAGTATAATCAATGTTCTCTGTAACCTCAGTTGCATCGTTCAGCAAATACAGCTGTCAGTTATTGTAATAGATCAGAGACCATGACAAGTTTAAAAAAAAAAAAAGTCTGTGTTACAAAATGACCCGCAGTTAAATAGCTGATCCCTGATGGTGGGTTGAGTTAGTTAATTATCTGGTTAGGAAGGAATCTATGCCAGAAGCTTCATATTATCCTCTATTCTTTCTGTTCCTTGAATTTTTTTTCTTCTTCTTTTCATTTAAACTGGTGTAAATGTTGGGGCAGCTGTTGTGGATGGGTTTGCATTTCGTGGAAGCAGCTGGCATTGTGGTGGCACCGTGGTGGCATCGCTGGGGGCTCCTGGTGTGGGCAGACCTGGCAGAGGTCCCTGTGCACCAGTGATGTACTGGGATGTGCTGGGACGCAGTGGCTGCTTGCACATCAGCCACCCTGATCCCTGCCTCCCGTGGGACTGACTCCACACACACCCTTCTATTTGCTCAGTTCTGCTTTGTTTAACTTTTCTGGAAAACCTTTTCCATGGAGCGCCGTGTCGCGGCTGACCGCGGGGCAGGGCGAGCTCCCAGGGCAAGCTGTGTTGGAAAACAAGTCTGACCTCAGCCAGGAAAGTTGGTACTTTAACATTTTTGCCCTTCACCACCTCCGTGAAATGGTGATATCTCACACTGCGGTGATGGGAACAGAGACTTCCCTTGGGCTGCTTTCCTCAGTCAGGGTCAGGCCACCAGGACCCTCTCCATGGTCAGCCAGTACAGCCCAGCAGGAGATTGCTCTTGCAAATGTCACCAGAGATGGGAATCACAGCGTGAAAATACAAAGGTTCAGGATGAGCGTGGCTTATATCTGGGTCTTCTGCCTCCTGGGAAGGTGAGTATCAACCAGGACTCTGCCCTGCACTTCAATTTCTCCCTGCAAAACTGTGATGAAGTTTGATGTGCCCTACAAAGAGTTGTGGGTTTCATGACTTGGTTTTTCTGAGAAAAGTAAATAATGTGGCTTAAAATTCCTGACCCTGTGGAGTGCTGGACGAAGTGGTAAACTCCCCAGTAAGAACTGCATCACTAGAGCTGTACTAAGATTTCAGCCCTCGCAGGTCTGCGCCTGTTGCTTCTCGTACTCCGATGAACCCCGATCTCAAAGCAAAACCAAATTGAAAGAGAAAATTTTCATCAATTATTTTTCTCATCAAAAACCATACGAAATTGTGACTTTCTCATTTTTTCAGTGTGAAGCCTTTGATCAGTCCTGCCTTGTGAACGTTTGATTAGGCTGGGTTAAAATGAAATCCAAGACTGGGAACATTTTTGTGGTCTCTGGTTTTGAAGTGACGATTTTTCACATCTGTCCTAACCAGGTTATCCCTGGGCTGACAGTCATGTTCATAAAGCCATAGCAAAAAACTGATGTAAGCTCTTGGTAAAACTATGCTGAGAAGCCAACCTAGCCATAGCAGGATTCATTTATTCTTTATTATTTTTAATTTAGCATAAAACATAAAGTGTGCTGTGTTCATTAATAGGCCAAGTTATAATCCCCTTTTATGGCACCTCCTCGCACTGTATTTGGCTGTATTTGGAAAATGAGACTTTCATCCAGGCCCTGAAGTATGGAAACCAGCTCTCTCCAACCTGCTTTCCATGCTGAGACTCAAAGATGAAAATAATCTCATGACCATCCACTCCTGTAGTAAAATCTTGCGCAATTAAATCTATGAATCTCAATACCTGAAAAACAGGATTTGATGACACATGACAAGAGCCAAGTTAAAATATGTATGACTTAGTACCTGCACAGTTGGTAATCTTTATCATCACGAGTGTGGAGAAGATGATATCAAGGCATGGGGTGGGGATGCACAGCACTGGAGTTACCTCATATATTGCCACCCCTTACCTGGAGTGCCATTCTGAAAATGAGCCCCAGAAATATTTTTAAATAGATAAAATTGGGAAAAAATGGAAAAATATCTGGAAAGATGATTGTATGGAGTGAGAGTGCATCCTGTCTCACTTGGTTTGCCATCTCATTACCTAGCTTGTTGTGAGGAATTAAGAGATTGAGGCAGCAAAGCTGCATGTTACCCTCCAGTCTGAGTCCAGCTCACAGGAACAGACTTCTTCATCCTAAATTTCATCCAGGAGCCTCTGCTCCATGTTGCTGAGGCCTCCAGGATTAGCTGTCAAGAATTTAAACTGCTCCTTGTTTTACATTTCATAGGAGGTAACATTTAAGGAACTTCTAGAAGTCAAGTGGCAGGACAAGATTAATTAGGATTCCTTTCTAATCCTAATTACAATGATATTTGCTTCCCACGATAGGAGTTGTTCATTATCATATGTATAAGTTTGTTTCTTTAGTCTGTCTGCTTCCCTCCCCCCGCCAAAAAAAGGTTAAATAATATTTAATACATTTTTACAGTCATTAAAAAAAATCAACTCTTTTTAATCTGGTAAAAACATCAGATGGGCAGAGGAGAAACCCATTCAATTCGCTATTAATTTCCCTTGCTCTCTAATTATATGCAAATCCACCAAGCCCAGGTTTTAATTCAGCTGCTCGCATTAAGAGATCAGAGGAAGATTCAAAATGGGAAAGCAGAGTTTGACGTGTCGTCGGGGGCTCGTACGAATTTGACTGGAAGATAAATTCCACATTTTAATTAAAATGTTTATTCCGCTCTGCACAATAATACTTGCTTGCTTTCAGAGGAAAAAAAGGGTATTAAGCATTAAAGGAACTAATTCCTCCTATCGAGAAAATTAGGATTTCTCTCAGGCAGACACAGGGTATCATCCAGGATTAGCGGCTGTAGCATTCTTTGTAAACATGTCACCCTTGAAAGTGAGCAACAAGGAAAGCTGCTATCGCCTTACTGCTGCAGGGTGTCCATGGAGCATCCCTTTGGCTCCAGAGGGGATTATCTTTCCTCCACGGCCCCCTGAGAGCCGTTTATCATGGAAACTGGGAAATAAATGTGAGTCAGATTAGGGTAATGTGGGGGTGGCAGCGGGCAGCTCACCTCTCTCCATGCTGAGATCACCGTGCGTTTTGGGGGTCCCTGCAGGGAGGGATGCCCCTCGCCACAGCCCTCACCCGTTGGGCTTCAGTGCTTGGCAAAACCAGTGATAGGGAGGGAGCAACATCTGTCCCCACACTGGGCTGGAATGATGCTGTGGAGGGGTCTGGGAGAGACCCCAGGGAAGGCTCAGAGCATCCATGGTTCATTTGTTTCTGGCCATCCATGTTGGAAATGTGCTTGACATTTGAAAGGATGTCACCATAGTAGAGAAATGCGTGCTCGAGGAGGATGATAATATTACAGATGATCATCCCTGGTGTGATAGGTCTCCTGTCCAGGTCCTGGTGTGACAGGGGTGACAGCAGCAGGATGGTGTCACCCGTGGTGGCCTTGCACCCTGGCACTGCTGTGATGTGGAGGGGCAGGTTTCACCCCCTCTGATGTTTGGTGAATCGAAACGTCTTAAATCACATCAGTGTTTTTGGGGGGTTGTGTTTTGTAAACTCCCCCACGCTCTTTCAAGTACATGGGCTGGTTTTGTTTTTGTTACAAATGGAAAATAAAAAGGCAGCCAGCAGCCGGGAGCCCTCTCCTCATGCCCAGGGATTCTGTAAGCAAACATTTGCCTCCAGAAAACTGCACAACACTGGCACCTGGAGGGTTCCTGTTGCTGGCAGATGGCCCCAGAAATCTTGCAGGTTTTTCCCTCTGCTGCCGCCGAACATCCTGGGAGAGGAGGGATCTTAGAATCACAGAATGGTTTGGGTTGGAAGAGACCTTAAAGACCATCTCATTCCACCTTCAGTACCATAGGCAGGGACACCTTCCGCTATCCCAGGTTGCTCCAATCCCCATCCAACCTGGCCTTGAACATTTCCAGGGATGGGGCAGATATAATTTCTCTGGGAAACCTGTGCCAGTGCCTCACTACCCTCAAAGGGAATAATTTTTCCCAATATCTAGGCATGTGACAGCCAGATGCCAAAGCCATCTCAGTTCAGATCCAGCACCCAGCTGGGGCTGGGGTTTGCAAATGGCTTCTCAAAGCAGGTGAAAATCCTTGAAACCAGCAGTGCCAGGGATCAGGACACGGCTCTCACAGTGCAGACCCTCAGTGTTTGACCAAACCTTTGCACCCTTTGTTTGGCTGGTCCTGGTGCTGCCAGATACATGGAAGGTGACATTCCTGGTCCTTCAGGAAACGCTGTCTCAAGCCTGGCCTCTGTGACATATTTTTATTCTGCTTTCCTCCCTTGCCCTCTTGGACATTTTCCTGATTAATTCTGGGTACTGGACCAATCACTCACATTTGAGAAGTGGAGTGAAATAAAGGAGGTCAGATACTATCAGCCTCTGCAGGCTGCAGGTCAAGTGGGAGCCTTCGCATTCACAGCCTCAGTTACCAGTAACTCCAGGGTTTGCAGGTTTTATTCAAATTCTCAGAACCACAGAGCATGACAGGGACAGAGAATTTTTTCTCTGCAGCCCAGAACGTGAGAGAACCAATAACTAGGGATGGATATTAGAGAACAAAGAGAAGAGCTGGGGCATGATGCAGCCCCAGAATTAAATTGCCCTGGGTTTTGGGAGAAACTAGCAGGGGTTTGGTGCTGCAGTGCAGCCCCTGGGTTATATTGCCCTTGCATTTTGGTTCCAGGAAGCAAAATGTCACCACTGCCTTTTGTGGCAGTGGCACATTGGGACTGGGGGGTGTTTCTGTCCCCTGCTGAGCAGACGCTTTGAGCGTCACAGCAGGAGTGTTTCCCAAGCAAGGCAAGCATTGTACAAGGGCACTTTCTGCAGCTTTGAGGAGGCTTCTGGAGTGAGGTGACTCTTCTGCTGAATGGGACTGTAAACATTGGTTGGTGATGCCTAAATTTCATTTTTTGTGAGTTCCACTTCTCTGGTATGGGGTGTAACTGCCTCCACACTTGCCCCCTATCACCCTAAGACAGCAGCCTCTGGGAGGGACTTTTCATCTTTATTTTTCCATGCCTTTTTTTTTTTTTAATTTTCATGAAGAACCACCTACATGTTTCTCTTAGAAGAGAAATACTTGAGAAGTGAAACAGCTCTTCCTGTGCCCGTAAATGGTGAAAAACTCAGCTTATTTCCCCTACAAAGTTTGACTTAAAAATAATAACCATTATTGCTTAAAACTAGAAACCATCAGCAGCACAGAAGGTCAGTGAGGAATTTTCGAAGGTTTTTAAGTTCTTTGCCTGTATTTCCCCCATCCCTGTACGTGTTCAAGGCTAGGTTGGATGGAGCCCTGAGCAACTTGGTCTAGTGGGTGCTATATCTGCCCATGGCAGGGAGCTGTAACTGGGTTATCTTTAATGTTCCTTCCAACCCAAACCATTCTGTGATTCCTTGATTTGTCCCAGTCATGTCTGGAGCTTGGCCACCCCTTGGAATGCTGGGACACAGAAGGTGTGAAATGCCAGGGAACTTGTCCCCTGATGCACATCCCAGTCACAGGGGAGTCAGGATCAGGGGAGCTGAGTTTGGCCACTAGGGCAAGCACATCCCCTTGAATGTGCAAAGAGGATCAGTGCTGCCCGGGTGCCTCATCAGCATTTTCAAAGCAGAGCTGGATTTTAAAGAATCTGAAAGAAATCGGGGGAAAGGGAAGAGTTGAGGAAATTAATGCTCCATCAACCACAAAATGTAGAGTGCAGGGATAAAGGCCAGAGCAAGGACAATGTTCGGATAAAAACCAGAGTAAGGACAACATTTGCCTGTGTATGTGATATGTCTCTTGAACCTATCAGCTCCTTGTTGCAATTCATATGCATAATTAATGCAAGAATTAATAGCTGCCAATTATTACTTTCCTCTCCATCTGACTGCTGCTCATAAGCACATCAGGGCCAGCCAGAGATGGGGTGCATAGGGCGGTGGGACTCCTCTGGTCATGGGGATGTGGTCTCTAGTCCCTGGAGGAACCCTTGGTGGTGCTGAGGGTATGAACCAGATACAGCCCTCTGTGCCACAGCCACGCTGGGTGACCTGGGCAGTGGCCAGGGAGATGCTGCTGCTGCTGCTGCTGCTGCTGCTGCTGCTGCTGCTGCTGCTGCTGCAGCCAAAGTTTGGCTCTGCTGGAGGGGCACAAGGCTGGATGAGGGCAGCGCCTGAGCGTGGGTGTCTTTAACTTTCCCTGTTTCCTTTCTGCTGCGGCAGCGGGCTGGGGCGCTGGGACTGCAGCAAAAGTGAGAAAAGAGAAAAAGTGTGCTGAGACAAGAAATGAGTCGACGCTGCCTTTGCCCGCAGGCTGCTGAGGGCTGTGGCCCCGGTGTGTGCAGTCAGTGCCAAAAACAGTCTGCAGTGGGTACTTGGGGGACCTTTTATCACAGCAGCTCCTGGTGTAACACCATGGGGAAATGGGGGGTGAAGGTGTCTTGCTGACACGGTCTGGGGCCCTGAGTTGGGAGGTGTTACCCGAACTTAGAGTGTTTAGAGCTGGCTTTGAGTCATGGGCTCTGGGTCCCCAGTGCCCCAAGTGACAGCATTCCCCTGGGGAGTCCTCCTGTGAGCCCTCCTGGCATCCAGTGCTGCAGGATGTGCCTAATAATGCCCTTAATAATACCACAGAATCACAGGATGGTTTGGGTTGGAAGGAACCTCAGAGCTCATCCAGTTCTAACCCACCTGTCATGGGCAGAGACACCTTCCATCAGACCAGGTTGCCCACAGCCTCAGTCTAATGTCCCTGATACATCCCTAATCATTTGCTAATTTGGATTGATTGGAGGATAAAGAGGAAAAGGCACAGTGTCCCCGGTCACAGGTACCTTCCCCAGCAGCAGTGCATGCCCGGTGCAGCCTGACCTTACACCTTTCTTTCTGTGGCAAGATGACTAATTTTGCAGCGAAGAGGAATTAATTCCTCATTGAATCAGCAGCAGCAAAACTTGGTAGGTTTTGTTTTTCATAGCCGACGCGTCGACTCATCTCACCCTCTCTGAGAAGTGACGTCAAAGCAAACACATATGGGGCAACTCGGGGCTGGACTGCAGCCTGTAGCTCCTGTGCTGCACCCAGGCACCCACGCAGGGCACAGGAGCACAGAGACCTGCTTGGAGCTCAGCCAGACATCTGAGCTGGGAGCAGCCTTGGGGGATGCTCCCGGCAGCCAGATACACAGCACAGCCTGTGACACAGGGCTCTGGGACTGCCAGAACCCCTTATGCCTTGGTGGTAGTGGCCACCAGCGTGGCACAGCTGCCAGCCCAGGCTCCCTTGCCTCGGCCAGGCCCCTTGCCACACACTGGTCACTGCTGGGCTGGCCCATAGCTCTTCATTTCTCTGTTTTTGGGGCTGGCAATGTGGGAAAATTTGAAAGTGATGTGAGTAATCTCACCTGACTGTGGCTCGGCTCCCCGGCGAGGCTGGAAACCACAGCACTTGCCCCGGCCACCAGCTCCTGCACCCAGGCTCTCTGTGCTGTGGGGAACAGATCCTGCACCCTTCAGGGTGCTCCCAGCTTTCCTGGGCCAGGAGGCTGCTGCCAGGGCCAGCATAGCTGGGGTGATGGGGGCTCCAGGGGTCATAGCAGGGTCATGGGACTTCCTCTCCCTGCAGGCTCCTGTGCATCCATGGACAGACAGAGGTTCCCACAGTGCTGGGTTCCCCAGCAGTTTTGGTTCTCGGGGTGCTGGCTGATGTTCTGGGAGCTGTGGTTGGTGCAAGGCAGCCAGCACCCCATAATCCTCCATGGGTAGCACAGCACCCCTTGGAGTCACATCCCCAAGGAAAATTTAACAGCATGGAATTCAACATTTTTCACTACTGAAAGGGGCAGTAGAACTAAGCTATTTTATAACAGTTCTGAATTGCCTTCTACCAGAAAATTAATTAAAGTCATTCCCATCCACAGAAACAGTAGTGGAGCCGAGCACTGGTGGGATCCTCAGCAGCCCCCCGGGCAGCTTGGTGTGACCACTGCAGATTTTAATAGCTGTGTTCAGTTGTAGCAAGGAATACTTTTCACAGGTTACAAAACATTCTCTTCTTTTTTTCATTTGTTTCTTTTCCTAAACTGATACAAGCAGGAAAAAAAAATCTTCTTTTTTCTTTAATATTTTCACAGAGTAAAAAACTCAAAGAGTTGTGCTGGTCATGGAAATTTTTTAGTTTGATTATTTCACTCAAATTTTTACTTTTGACCTTCTGTGCTACATTTTTCTAAGGTTAGCTTTAAAATTAAAAAAAAAAATCCTCCATCGAGCCAGCAAAGTAAAACTACTCATTTTTAGCATGTCATGACTAAATAGATAAGTCTTTTAAAAATGAATTAAAATACTTGCTAACACGAGGTGCTTTCCAGAAAATGTTTGATTATAATCTCACACCTTTTTCATGTCAGAACCCCACATTTTGATTAAAACCGCCTCATTTATAGTTCTGATCAACCCACAGCATCCCAGCAGCTTGTATAACCCCACTGCTGCCTGTGGGCAGAGCACGTGTTGTGGGGAATGGGAGTAAAGGCAAAGCCTAATCAGGCACCTTGAAGCCAAAAAACACTGGAATTTCAATGGTGAGGGTGATCCTCATGTGAAAAATTGCACTGGGTTTGTGTGTGCTGAGAGGAAAGAGAGTTTTCTGTCTGCCCTTGAGATCCCATCACAATCACACACCCGTGCAGCAGTGGGGAGATCTCCTAATTTTGTCTTGCCAACAATTAGTCTTTCTTAATAATTAATACAACTGTGGTTTCTCTTTGCTCCTCCAATTGCCTCTATTTATTAAAGTCACATCTTGGCTTCAGGGAGGGATCTTCTTCCTTCAGTAGTGTTGGGTTTTTCAGTCATTTTCGAGGAGGTTGGTGGGGTGGTTGGTGCTGGGAGGGGGATGAGCTGCAGCATCAGTGCCTGGCCCAGCATAAAGTGCCCAGGGAGCTGGGCATTCAGCAGAGCTGCAATTCAGCAGGTCTGGGAGGGGGAAATAGCCCTCCAGGCTTGCAAACCCCATCCTAGTGCTCTACCCCCTCTGGAAATACCATTCTGCTCTTGCTGTAAATGTGTCTCTTCATTTCTGTACGAGGTCGTGGCTGCACAGCTCATTCCCCAACCTGCCCTCAAAGGGCTGTACTGGAAGAGGTGAGGCAAAGCTGTCCTTGGAGCCTCTGCATGTCCCCCCATGGCTGCTGAAGGACAAATTGGTGGTGGGGCCATGGTGTTTAGCACCAGCAGCATTATTTTGAGTGGATGGGCAGTGAGCAGCTCTGTCACTGCAGCTCTGGGCTGTGTTGAAGCCCAGCTTTGGGGAGCAGACAAAATGAGATGCTTTACCAAACCACAGCACCTCCCCTGTGATGTCCTGACCAGCAGCACCCCACGTCCTCCCAGGGGACCTGCTGAGGGGATGCCAAACCACTGCCCTCATGTCAAATCAATCCTCTTGGGAGAAAACATTTATATCAGGGTTATTTTATGGCATAAAACATTGTCAGCTGCTAAGTCCTGCCTTTGAAAACCTCTTCAAGGTTCATGTGCTGCAGCTGATTTGCAGGAACAAAATTTAGACCTAGCAAAAAAGAGGAATTGATCCCGTTTCTCTGGCATGTGGATTTCTATAAGGCAGGTAGGGTTTCACAGTGCAGCTGGGGAAGATGGAGCTGCAGTCATGGCCACAGGCCACAAACATTGGCAGCTGCAGTTTTTGTACCAGGATCAACACTGAAGGAGTGGTTTTCTCTGTTTCTCCATATTTTTGTGCAGCATTTCCTTCTTTTCTTGGTTGCTTTCTTTTGGGAGATCAGTTCCTGTAACAAACTCCCTAATGTAGGAAGTGGAAGGGGGATAAATAGCCCCTTGCAGAAATCTTTCTTGTCTCTTTGCTGGTCATCCTTCCCAGATCTTTATCCACCAGATCTTTATGATTTTAGAGAGTAGAGAAGTTTTTGAGCAAGGTGAGGGCAAATGTAGAAGGGGCCATGGGGATGGTAGCTCTTCTTACTGGTGCATCACCTTGTTTTCCATCTGAACTGATGGAAAATACTAGTAACTGAACTGCAGTCTTCTTGTACCAGCAGGTTACCATTGAATCATTGAATCTCAGAATGGTTTGGGTTAGAAGGGACTTCAAAAATCATCTCCTTCCAATCCTCCTGCCTTTGGCAGGGACATCTTCCACTAGACCAGCTCTAAGCCCAACCCAGCCTGGCCTTGAACACTTCCATGTTCTGCTTTGATGGGAAGCAGGACAGTCCATGCTTTGCTCTAACCAGATGTGCTCTCTGCTTTTCCCTGGGGAGGTATCCTGCAGGTCAGCATCAGAACTGTTCATCTGCCTTTGTAGTACCTGTGTCTTCCATCATTGCTCTGAAAGCTGTTCACAATTGTCAGGCAGGCTGGCTGGCTGATGAATGGTGCTGTGCTTTGGACCAGGCCCAAGGCAAATGGGAAAGGAAGATCTGCCCTACTTTGAACAGAAGAAATGCTTAAGTTGAGGTTTTCAAAACAGCTCAACATTGAGCTCGTTCTGCTCCAGTGTCATGTTAAAATGTACACGTAGAACTGCATATCCCTCATTTAGGCTTTGTGGCTCTTAAATAAGCCAAACCATAGCTAATTTTAGAAATATCACTGAAAAGCTCTTCTTCATCTCATTTAATGGCTAAGAATAGAAAAAGCTCAGAGCTCCAAACATGTGTTTAACTAAGCAGGAGCCAGCCCAGTGCTGCTCTCGATGGGAAAACCACATAACCCATGGCCCTGCTGCAGGACAGGAGCGCCTGCACCACACCAGTCTGTGCTGGGAAGGGGGGTTGCATTCCCAGGACCCCACTGTATGCAGTAAATCTACACCTGTAAGCATCAGGAATTCGGGTTTTCATTCATTCTCAGATGCAAACCTGCCTCTTGGTTTTTATTTGCATGAGCAAACCATTGTGGGAAAGGCAGATGTAAAGCAGCGTCTCCATCGGTCTGTTTTCCTTTCCGCTTCTTGGGTTTCCTCCTCAGAGTGGGGATGCAAAACACAGGACTTGCCCAGGGCTCCCAGTCTGCTTGGAGGAGCCAGGAGAGGTCCAGGGCAGATCGACCAGAGCCACTGTCTCTGTCTGTGCCTCCTCCACCAAAGCCAACTGGGGCTTTGTTCTTGTTCTGCCTGAGCAAAATCATTACCAGTGAATTGAGTCCAGGGATCCTAAATGACTTGTCAAAAGTCACACAGCAAATCATCTGTAGACATCCCTGTGAGACTGATGAGAACTGGCTGGCAGTGCCCAGCTCCTAGCCTCTGGAGAGCTGTCTGACCTGCTCTGTTCCCATTTTCACCCTGTTTTGGAGTGCTGTGAGCCCTGTTTCTTTTTGTGGATTTATCTGGGACAAATCCTAACATTCCACCACCAAGACGAAGTCATTTTGGATTTAAAGGCAACCATGGGCGAAACTGGGCATGTAGGAAGCAGCAGGAGACGCTCGAGGCGAGGAGGCTGCATGGATGGCAGTATGTGAGTGTGTGAGAGTGTGTGCTCCTTACAGCTGTGCAGCTCTTCCAAACAGGTTCCCCTCTCTCTGCTGCAACATGCAGGAGGACTTCCCATTGTGTTCACCAAAAAATGTCTTTTCCAAGGCGTTTGGCTCCAACAGCCATGCTGTGTATAACCTGGGGTAGCTGCAAGAGGAGACAGATGTATCTTTGCTTAATTTTCCTGGATTTTTTGCATCCCCAGCATTGCCTCAGCTCCCTCTGGTCCTTCTCCAGCACTGGAGCTCAGTCCAACAGAGATTTCAGCCCAAGTGCTCACTGGTGACCACGTCCCATTTTCAAAGACGTTTGATGGTGGCCTTGGCAGTGCTGGGTTAATGGTTGGACTTGATGATCTCTACAAAGTCTTTTCCAACCTAGATGATTCTGTGATTCTGTGTCTGTCCCTGCATGACAGCCCTGATTAGGAAAGCCCAGGCATGGTTTTCACAGTGAATATGAATGATGTGAAAGTCCGGATTTAGACCCTGTGGTGGCCCAGGACAGAGAACAAGAGCTTTGCATTGGGTAACACACTTGGAGCATTCATCTTGGAATAAAAGATACTGGAAATGAATGAAAACATTCTGAATTTTGAAAACTTCATGCTGATTTGATCTGTTTTCCACTTACCCATGAAATCATCTCCAGCTGTTTTCCCTGCTTGGTTTATGGATTTTTTTTGCAGGATGCTGCAATGTTTGTTTAGTAACGTGTTTAGTGTTTGTGTGGTGTTTTTGGTTCTTCCCAGCCTTGCTGGCAACAGCAGGACTGCAGAGGGCACTGCCCCTCCTTGCTGGTGGATCCCAATGGCTTCTGAGTCCTCTCCCTCGTTGTGTCTTGCAGTCCAACAAAGTTCCTGTCGTGCAGCCGTCGCACGGAGTGCACCCGCTCACCCCGCTCATCCCGTACAGCAACGACCATTTCAGCCACGGCTCCCACTCGCCCCACCTGCCCGCTGACATCAACCAGAAACAAGGTAATGGCAGCACTGACACCTGTGTGCTGGGAGGGGACAGAGCTGGACACCACTGAGGTCAAGGCCGTCACCTTCCTGGTCCCAAATCAATGAGAAGAGTCAGGAGCTTTGGTCATTGCTTAGCAGTAGGGGATTATTTAGCTTATTGGCAATGCTTTGTAATCCTGGCCATGAGCAGTTCGACACCAAAAGTGCCAGTCCTGCTGATGGAGTGTGCTCAGTTCTCTGTACAAGCCGTCCTGTACCTTGAGACGAGACCAGAGCCTGCACGATAATGCGCAAGAGTCAACCAGAAAATGGAAAGTAATCTTTCCTTTGACTCATACCCAAACTGTTGGCAGGTTGTCATTTTGAGAAAATAAATGCTTGAAACAGGAAATATTTTGACTAAACAGGATCGGTGTCTGATAGTTGACTGGACTGTGACACGTGTGTCCCTGTAGCCACACGTTATGTGGTTGTCACAGCGTTTGGCTTTTTGGGTTCCTGTGTGAGCCCAGGCTGTGTCAATTGGCTCATGAGGCTGTGGAGGAAAGTACAGTATGTTGAGGTTAAGCCCTCTAAAATAGACTCTAAATGTAGATATGTGTAGGGGAATTCACTTCAGTCCGTCATTCCATCATTCTTCATGGGTTCCTGGCAAACTGAGTATAAAATCACGTTTTTCTCAACCTTACATTAGTGCAGAACATCTGTTCAGATTATCCAGGCTTTTACATAAACCTGGGCTTGATTTCATGGGAAAGCAAGCAAATTGACAGTTTTACATTCAGGAAGGTCAGGGTCCATCAGAGCCCAGAAATCAGTGTCCAAACAGAGGCACAAAACCAACTGTTGTGATTTGGGCAAAGGCCTCCACCCAGGAGTGATCCAAACTGTCCCAGAGGCATCAGCTTCACCAAGTTATCACCATTGATAAAACAATGGGTTATGGGGGATGCTCTTGGCTGGATGACCCACTGAATAATCCCTGCTCTGAGCCTGGAGGACACATTCTGGACTCATTAGGGATGCTGATGGGTAGGATTTAGGTCTGGAGGCCACATTCTGGACTCGTTAGGGATGCTGATGGGTAGGATTTAGGTCTGGTTTCAGAGATACCCAGGCACATCCTGGTTGTCTTCCAGGCAACACACTGCTTGTCAGCCATCAGAGCATAATAAACTTAGCAGAAAACCAGGAAGAGTTAACAAAATAAAAACTCAGCTAATGGCTGAGTTTGAGTCTGGAGAGAAAGTGTGCAGGGAAACAACCTGACACACCTTCCTCCACGCTGCCTTTTGTGTGCCTGGCAGAGCTCTGCCCCTCCTGGAGCTCCTCACTGTGAGTTGCCTCCTGGGACTGTCAGCCTGGGAAAGCTTCAGTGATCCAAAAGCAGCTCACCCAAGGGCAGGTCTGGTTATATCCCTCTGTGGAGGCTACAACTGACACTGGAGCAGTCCCTGAGCATTCATCTCTGTAGTGGGTCAGTCATTCTAGGAAGTTGTACTTGGGCTGCCCACCCAGGCACTGCCCAGCCTCCCCTTTCCCACTTAGCCTGCACTTTTACAGACACTGGGAGTCTGTTTGTTCCAGAGACCCTCCAGGGGCTATTCGTGGAGAGGTTCAGACCATCCTCCTCAGCTGGGTCTTGCCTTTGTGGCACAGCTGGGATCATCCATGCCCCATCCATCCCCTCTCACTGGGGAGAGGCTTTTCTCCCCTGTTCATGCTGGATGTGCCCCATCTCGGTTTTCCATCACTGAAATAGCTCCTATTATCCTCCAGTGTAAGCGCTTGAGAGTCACTCTCATTCTCCCAGCACCCCTTTAAAGTTTCTCACAGTAGCCCAAGGACACGCAGACGAGGAAATACAAGCAGGAATTCTGAGTCAGTGGCTGGTGTCCCAACCACTGGGCCAGCAAGAATAACTTGTGCTCTGACTTACGCAACTCGTATTGTTGGGGTGCAAATCTGAGGATGTTCCATCAGCTGCTTTGTTTGGGTGCTGGTTTGTCTGACCCTCAGTGGGCTGCTGAGTGCCAGTTGAAGGAGATCTCATACTAAGTTATGTATTTGTTTCAGGTCAGTTATGTACTTATTTTAGCTAACTCCTAATAAGACGTTTGGAACCTGTTGGTGTCATTCCTAATTAATAATTTATCATTCATACCCCTCGGAGAAATATCCAGACTTCTGAGTGTGCTTGCAACTCATCACCAATTTATTCCATGTATTTATGACCCAGGACGGCCACTGGACAATCCCTGTACCCGATTTTTGTCTGAGGCTCAGTAGCAGCCAGCGCCACACCACACTGTGCCAGAGCTCAGCCCCAGCACCCCTCCAGTTTCCCAGTGCAGGGGTCAGCTGGAGGCTGTTTTTGCCAGCAGCACTGTGGTTGTCTGAGTCCCACCCGCAGCCCCAGGCTCCACAGGATGTTTTCCAGTCCAGATAGGAACAGAGCGATGCTGCGGCTGTGTCCCCTGGCCATGCTGCCCGTGCCAGCAGCTTTGAAGATCACCCAGGGATTCCCCATGCAAAGGGTGAATTCCCAGCTGGCACCATACCCACCTCCACAGTTCCTTGGCACCCACAGAGCTGCAGAGCAATTGTTTTGAACTCAAATTGCTTAAAATGAAGTTGGAAGTGATGCCTGCTGGAGCATCCCCACTGCCTGCTCATGGGGGGTCCTGTGGTTGACTGATGGAGAGGGAGCACAGGAATGGCTTTGACCATCCATTGAGCACCTCAGTGGGCTCTCTGGAAAGGGCAGATGAATGCCTGGAGCCAACCAAATCCTTGCCAAAGCAAGTTGCTGCTTGGCCTCAGGGTGGCATGGAGCAGGTGTGATGCTTGTACAAAAGAGAGCTGCCTCCTCCACTGCCTTACAAGAGTGTTTGTGATTTTGCAGCAACATGGATGACCCACCACATCCCCGCAGGGACAACCACAGGCAATAAAGGGGAATTACAATATCCTGCCACTTGCAGATAGCTACTTCATGGAGCTGTCCACGAGTGTCCATAGAAGAAGCAGGAATGGTCTGGGTCAGCCAGGGAGTGCAGTGCCAGGTCCAACTCATCTCCTTCTCCCTTCTTCCAGGAGTGCACCGTCCTTCGCAGACCTCAGACATCCCTGGTTTCTACCCCCTGCCCCCCGGTGGAGTCGGCCAGATCACGCCGTCAATGGGATGGTGAGTGAGGAGGGCTCAGCCCCACACAGCCTTGGCCCTGCTGCATGTGCCAGGTGGGGTCAGGACACTGCGGCCACTCCCTGTGACCTTCACGGTGCTTTCCCCCAGCTTCACCCCTCCTGTGTGCTGTGTGAACAGAGAGGGGAATTCAGCCCTGTCTTAGAGGTGGGGAGCAGACCCATGGAGAGGCTGAAGGCTCCATCCTGGCTGAGGCATCCCTGGAGAGGGGTTACAACCTGCCCAATTCAAAACTGCCTCCTGCTTTACATCTGTCTGTGTGGGTTAGAGAACCCAGGGAGAGCTTCCTCCCCACCCCTCCTAATCACAGCAAAAGTCTCTCTTTTTAGTAGGAGTTTTTCTCCCTCGCTGGACTTTTCGGCACAAACAGTGCTTTCTCTGAGTATGCCACCAGCATGGATTGATCCCTTGAGATGCTCCATCTGCCAGGCCATGGTGTTTCTTGGGATCTGACACACAGGGAGAAAGTACACCGTGGCAGAGACCTGCTCAGAAAGCAACCCCAGTACCCACAGCATGGCCACAGCTCAGCCTGCTCAGTGGTAGCCATGTCCCCAGCAGGAATGGAGAAGGAGAGACCATGAGCTGGAGCACTCCCAAAATGTATCCCCTGCATGGGCCTGCCCTGTTGAGCATCCTGCAGAGCAGAGCCTGTTGGGAAACCTGCCTCAGGGACAAAAGTTAAAAATCCACCAGTGTGTTCTCTGTGGTCACTGCCACTGGCTTTTGTCCTCATGACTGTGAGCACACTGAGAGCAGTCTGGCAGGTGCTGCCATGTGGGCATCATCACTACTCGGATTAATTTTTAATCCCCAGTTATGATGTAGGCACATAGCAGAGGCTGACAGGGAGGCTGGTGGCTGCAGGTGGCAATTCAGAGCTGCTGGGACGAGGAGAGAGTGCTGGACAGGTGATCACAGGGGCAGTGGCCAGATCCCCCCAGTGCCGGTGGATAAAACCCTGGCAAAGCTCATCAGAGAGCTCCAGGTACAAGAACCTATTGCAGAGTGGGAAAGGGGAAGCTTCTTAAAGCACAGAGTAAAATGTTAGCTTTTTGCTTTGTTTTGTTTATGAATTTCATGTTCCAGATATTTAAACACAAGGAAACAGAGGCCTTTGATACAGAGTCTGGCTTCAAAGAGATTACATTTTGCCTTCTGTGCTAAATCTGCTACTCTTGGGTGATGATTTAACTCCTCATATGATGTGATTCATCCTCAGGGAAAACAAGGACTGGGGTGACTGTGCTGTAACATGAAAGAAATACGAGCGGAGAGAAAGGAGCCTGTTTGTCAAATGGAAGGTCCACTCCTGGATTAGGATGATGCTGTTCAGACAGCTCTGGGCACATGAAGGGAGAGCAGTCTGGTTTTTTATGGAGTATTTGTGGGGCAGTTGGTGGTGGAGAGAGCTTTCATGGCTGAGAGCTGCTCCAGCATCCGTGGGGTTTGTCATCCTCCTGCAGCCTCATCAAATGCCTTCATTAGTGACTAATAGAGCAGGTATGGTAAAGCAACAAACAACCTGACAAGCAGAGAGCAGCACCTTGAGGCACATGTGTTTAATAGAGCTTTTGCTCATTCTTTTCTGTGCCCAAAATGTACAGAAAGAGCCCCAAACCCACTCATGGAGTGCCCATCCTCAGCTGAGGCTCAGCACACAGCTGTGGGTGAGTGCAGAAGCACTGAAGCCCAGCAGGTTCATGGCAGCATCTCCCCTATGTCAGCAGTGGGCAACAAGGGCTGTGTGCCAGGGATGGATGTGCTGGGGATGGTCATGCCAGGGATGCATCCCAGAGAAGCTGTGGCTGCCCCATCCCTGGAAGTGTTCAAGGCCAGACTGGATGGGGCTTGGAGCAACCTGGGATAGTGCAAGGTGTCCCTGCCCATGGCAGGGGGTTGGAACTGGATGGTCTTTAAGGTCCCTTGCATCCCAAACCATTACAGGATTCCATGGTTGTGCTGGTGCCACCAAGTCAGCTGCCAAGCCAGGGTGGCCACACACGGGAAGCAACTTTTCCTCCATGAACTGGCAGGCAGCAGCTGGGCAGAAACTGGTTTTGTTCTCACTGAGTGCTTCGGGAGGAGGAGCTGCAATCACTCTCTCTGTAATTAGCTGGGATGACAGTCAGATAAAAACCTCCAAGAGTCCAGTCAAGTGAGTTTTACTTATGGGAGCCTGGATGTTAACATTGGCCAGGAACCTGCAAATCGTGTCACCCACCTGTGCCCAGGGCTGAGCATGGCAGTGCCATGGCAGCCCCTCCACCACCATCCCACAGCCCTTTTTCTGAGCCTCCCTCCCATCACCAGGTGATCCTCTGGAAATGGGCTGAGAGAGCTGTGGTTGTCCAGCCTGGAGAATTCTCCAGGGAGAACTTGAAGCCCATTCCCATACCTAAAGGGAGCTTATAAAAAAGAGGGAGAGGGTTTTTTTATATGGGCAGAGAGTGATAGGACAAGAGGGAACAGTTTTGAACTAAAAGAGGAGAGAGTTAGATTAGATGTTAGGAAGAAGTTCTTTACTAACTTTACTAACTTTATTCTTTACTTTATTGGATGTTAGGAAGAAGTTCAGGGTGGTAAGGTGCTGGCACGGGTTGCCCAGAGAAGTTGCAGCTGCCCCATCCCTGTAGGTGTTCATGGTCAGGTTGGATGGGGCTTGGAGCAACCTGGGCTCATGGAAGTTGTCCCTGCCCATGGCAGGAGCTTGGAATGAGTTGAACTTCAATGTTCCTTCCAGCCCAAACCAGTCTGTAATTCCATGATCTGGGCTGTAATCGTGCATTCCCAGCCATCAGGGACTGATTTTGCAGTTGCTTTGATTTGCGTGCGAGAGGGACTTTGGATGAGGCTGCGAGTACCTGACTCCATTGCTATCCCAATATCCCAGCCTCTGGAGTAACACAGGTCGCTTCTGGATTAGCTCCGAGTGTTTTCTCGGCCCTGGGGCAGCCGCCTCTGACTTCAAAGGTTGTTTCGGTTTCCCGGTGCGCGGCAGCACTTGGCTGTTTGTTGGTGTGTTTATACCCACCGACATCTGAGGGGTGGGAGAGGACTTCTGCCTGCCAGGGTGTAAACAGCCCCGGCTGCCTTTCCTACAGACAGATCCCACAGATTTCGGTCAAGCCGAGACACAGCCGCGGGAATGGGAGCCTCCTTCCTGCCCAGCTCAGCTCAGCTCAGGGGCCAGACTGCTACCCTGCTGTCACTATTCTTCTTCGGGACAGGAACTTGTCCTTAGCCCTGAAAGATCCCAGGCATCCAGGAGCTTGGTCCTTTGCAGTGCACCACACTTAATGATAATGGACTTTGGTGGATATTTTGGTCATCAGAGCTGACAGTAGATGGTCCTGGTTTTAGGCACAGCTCTGTGCAGCCTGGCCAGAGGACCATAAGGACCAGCACAGGTGTAAGCACCTCACTGTGCCCCATCCCTGGGAATGTCCCAAGGCCAGACTGCTTGGAGCAACCTGGTCGAGTGTAAGGTGTCCCTGCTCATGGCTGGGGGGGTTGGAATGAGATGAGCTTCAAGATCCCTTACAACATAAACCATTCTGTGATTCTATGATCTCAGTTTCCATGTGCAGTTTTAGGCTAGAAGCATCTTTTGGCAGGTTTGCAGAACAAGCCAAGGTATTTTTGAGCTATTTCCATATGAAAATGTGGGGGTTCCCTTGCTGGGAACAACAAGGAACTTCCTGCATAGTTATTTTACTATCTCAAAAATAATTTCCCGCCCCAGGTCTGGTACATGCCTGGTCCCCAGTATGAAACAACTTTCAAAAGGAACACAGGACTGAGCTTTTGGCTTGTTTAAAACTGATGGGCGTCCTTAAAAAGCTGTGCTGGGGAAATCAGAGCATTCCTGAAGCACAAGGGCAGGGTAGGTACTTTCTCTCCAGATTCCAGGAGTCTCCTGTGCTTGGGACCTCACAGAGTCACAGAGTAGATAAAGTTGGAAGGGATTACAATGGGTCATCTGGTCCAACCTCCCTGCACAAGCAGGGTCATCCCAGAGAACGTGTCACAGGATTGTGTCCAGACAATCCTGGGATATCTCCAGTGAGGGAGTCTCCACATCCTCTCTGGGCAACCTGTTCCAGTGCTTGGTCTCTGCACAGGAAGGAAGTTTTCCTCATATTCATCTTCCTACTGCAGCTTCTCATGCACCACACAGAGACTCTGAGTAGGCCTTAGGTTTTTTGGTCACACTGAGCTCTTATAAACAACTTCTTCTGTGCAATTGCAACATCTCCTGATTTTTCAGCCCACCTCTGCATTTTGCATTGTTACCAGGCAAACTCAAAGCTGCAGCATTACCCAGTACCAGGGGCAGAAGGGGGTTAGAATTGGATTCCAACCTTTGTAGGAAGGCCCAGATTCTCTAAAAATAGTGTCCAAATCCCGCACTGCCCCTCAAGCCCAGGGGACACCAAGTGTCCCCCCAAGCAGGGGCATCAGTG
Source organism: Lichenostomus cassidix (assembly GCF_008360975.1). NCBI lineage: Eukaryota > Metazoa > Chordata > Aves > Passeriformes > Meliphagidae > Lichenostomus > Lichenostomus cassidix. The sequence goes on from NC_139494.1 coordinate 9,113,745, forward strand.
CTCTGAGTCCCCTTAGCAAAGGGTATCTTTAGGAAATACCACGTAGCTGTGGATGCTTTATAGCCTCTTTCTTCCTGATCCCAGGCAGAGCCAGTCTGTCTATCCGCTCCCGTCATGTGGATTTAGACAGCCGTATTCGTCAGCGCTTTCTGCTGGGGCTTCTTTCTCCAGGTGAGTATGAGCTGTGTGACACAGGGCAGCAGCTCAGCTGGTCTCGCAGCTTGCAGTTTGTGCAGTAGGAGCTTGCAGCAGACCACAGCCACCCAGGGACAGCCATGCACCCTCCCCAGGGCAGCCGTGGGAAGGGAAGGCGTTTCTAGGCAGTGTCTGTCCAAAGGGTGCTCAGGGGAATGTTGAGGATGAAGGATGCACAATGGTTGGGTTTTAATCAGCAGAACTTTAAAGAGAGTCAGAAACTCCAGCCTTCAGCTCAGCATTGGGAAAATGGGATGGAATCTGTTGCTCAGGACTTTGCTCCATGTCACTAACCCTAGTCCTGAATGTGTCCCTGCTGCCACCACCGCTTTGCTCTGCAGAGATGGATCTGGTTGACTTGGTCTCAGCTCTAAAAGCAGGACAGGAGTGGGCACTGATTTGCTGCCATCCCATCAGCACAAGTCAGTTCTGTGAGACACAAATGCAGCTTCTGCCTTTGGGTGAGCAAAATGCATCCCCTGTGGATGGGAATTACAGAGCACAGCCCTTCCAGGAGTGCTGCTAGGAAAAGCCCCTGTGGCTCTGTAGGGATGCCAGGGCTCATACAGCAGCTTTCGCTTCTGCTTCGTGTTGTCCTGAAGAGCTGTTAGTGGAGATTTCCCACAGGAAAGTCATGCAAACCCTTGCTCATGCAAGCCTTAGCCATGCAGAAACCTGGATCCGTGCAGCCCTCGAACCGTGCAACCCTTGGTCATGCTTCCCTTGATCCATGGAGCCCCTTAGCCCTACAGAAGAGAGGAGGGAGTGCTGCCAGCCCTCCTTGCTCGTAAGACATCACCCTTGCACAGCCTCCAAAGTGAAGCCAAGAGGAGCTAACGGTTCCCTGTGGAGCCCCAGCAGCCTCCCTGAGCTCCTGCCTGCAGGATTTTGGGGTGGATTTTGCAGCGCTGCTGCAGCTGAGAAAGTACACCTGGTCAGATAAGGATCAGACTGTGCTGGTGGATTAAATTAAACAGCTTTTCTTTTCGTGCCAGCATATCTAATGAACAGTTCATCTCCCATGGGCAATTCTGCCATCTCAAGCTGCAGTCATAAAGTGGCAAGCTTGGCAAAGCTGACTCCGCTGGCTTTATCCTCCAAAACTCTGGAGAGAGCTAATGAAGCCTGAGAGCTAATGAGACCTCTCGTGATCTCAGCCCGTGTTGTGGAGAGCATTGCTTAGGCAAGGTGCACCTCCTAGAGTTGCATTCGGGTTCATGTTCAGACTTAGTCTATTTCTGTTAAAAGAAAGGTGCAGGGTGGTCCTAATCTCTCCCATCCAAAGCCCAGGTTGAGTTTGTTGTTCCTTTCCGCAGTGCTAATGAGATACTGCAACAACAGAGATCCGAGTAGCTGAAACTGCTGGGTGAAAGCACCCTTGATCTCAGCCAGGCTGGCTCTGCTGCAGGCAGGTTCCCTCACCGTGGCACCAGATCCTTTCCATCCATGTGCCCATGGCTAGACCAGCCATGCCAGGAGGGTGATGTGGCACCCAGCCTGGCAGCACCAGCATGCTTTCCATGTCCTCTGCTTTCCGTCTGCTTCCGCCACGTCAGAGCTCACTCCGAGGCACCTGGTGCCTGCAGCACCCCAGCACAGCACAGCCCTCCCGGCACGGCTCACCCGCTCTCTGTTGCAGGTTCACTCACCCGCTGATGCTGGGCTCTGGCATGCACACCACCGGCATCCCGCACCCTGCCATCGTGCCCCACTCCGGCAAGCAAGAGATGGAGCACTACGACCGAAACATGTGAGTGGGGAGTGCTGGTTTGGCAGCATCAGCACCTCAACACCCCTGTCATTTATCACTCTTCATGCTTGTGTGGGGGGACGTGGATGAACACTGAGCTCTGATCTGAGGAGCACATCTCGCCCCCCCCATGCGCTCGTGCTGTTGGGTTGTTTTGGAGTTGAGTCTTCTGGTGGCTCTGATGCTGACAGCTCCTCCTTTTGTCCCACCAAGGAAACCTCAACCAGAACCAAAGAGAGAGAAGGAAGCCAAGAAGCCCACTATTAAGAAGCCCCTGAACGCTTTCATGTTGTATATGAAAGAAATGCGGGCGAAAGTCATCGCCGAGTGCACCCTGAAAGAGAGCGCCGCCATCAACCAGATCTTGGGAAGGAGGGTAAGAGCTCACAGGGCCCAGTGTCATCACCTCGTGCTACATCCCTGTCCCTTGCAGCTGCTCTTAAGCACACAATGAGCATCTGCTTCAAATCTGGGTGCTCTTATCCCATAAACACAGGGGGCCCTGGAGCTGGGTGGCCATGGTGGGCTGGGCTGGGAGGGGACAGCGGGGCCATGCCTCATTGCTGTTTGTCCTTGCAGTGGCACGCGCTGTCCCGGGAGGAGCAAGCCAAGTACTACGAACTGGCTCGCAAGGAACGGCAGCTCCACATGCAGCTCTACCCCGGCTGGTCTGCCAGAGACAACTACGTGAGTGCCACCGTGCTCAGACCCCCACCCTGTGCCATGGCCCAGAGTGACTTGAGGGGCTAGCAGCTGGTGTTTACCAAACAGCTGGCCCTGGCAGCGCCATTCCTGACAGCACAAGAGCCACAGAAATTCACATTTCAGCAGTATTTTGAACACCCTCTTGGCTTATTGCCTGTCTAAAGGATGAATGATATAGCCCCCAGCAACCACATGCATTTATTTGCTTATTGTCCAAGCAAATACAAGTAGAAAGGACAAGAAGCTTTCAAATGCTGTGGATGATCTTTGGAAATATAATTTTATGGAAGCAAACTGCTTTGTGCATCTTGGACAGAAGCTGAGGTATCTGTGAGGGTGCTGAGGTCCTGGCACAGGTTGCCCACAGAAGCTGTGGCTGCTCCATCCCTGGAAGTGTTCAAGGCAGGCTCGATGGGGCTTGGAGCAGCCTGGGGTAATGCAAGGTGTCTGCCCATGGCAGGGAATTGGAACAGGATGTCTTTAAGGTCCCTTTCAACCCAAATCATTCTATGATTCTGTGATTAAAATAGTGGCTTTTTTTCTAGGGGGTCTTTCCTTGTGATTTTCATGACTGTTTTGATGTTACATGCCTAATGAGCTCATTAGAGAACTGAAGCAAAGTACACATTAGTCTTCAGATGTCTGTCCATCCACTCATGGACTGTCCCTTTTATCTAAAGCTCCATCATTTCCCTCACAGATATTTTCTCTCCCCTGGGAGCTGCACAGTGAGTGCAAATCCATCCCACACTGACTCCAGCCCTCCTTCCAGAATCACCAAACTCCACCACAGGCAAGAAAACACCTGTAAACAGACCCAAACCACCCCAAACTCCCCCCCAAAACAGGGGGCAAAGGTGATACAGAAAACGCAGAGGTGATGGGAAGCCCCCAGCCCACATTTTGATTGGCGCACATCTGGAGAGCATTAACATCTGGAGGGCAGCAGCATTGCTGAGAGCATGGCACCTCCAAGCACATCCTCCATGGAAATCCCAGTCCTGTCTCATCATTCATCTGGTTGCTGGAGAACCAAGGGCTGGTTCCTTGCTCCAGAAGATGGATGATGAGCTCCAAATGTGCATATTGATGCTCCCAGCACTGTAAACCAGCTGGTTTGGGTGTCGTGGTTGTTGGAAGAGATGCTTTCCTCTCCAGAGTTGAGCAGGGATGAGGTGGAGGAGGAGAAGGAGGAGGAATGTAGGTCACTTCTGCAGCACGTGATGCGGATATCAGGCAGGAAAGACAGTTGCTCCCCCACTGAAGAAAAAGCTTACCGCAGCTCAGAGCTTTCCACCTTCACTCAAACCACAAGAAGTCATATAAGGAGTCACAGGTCAAAGGCAGCCCTGGGAGTTGCCTGCTCCACGCAGCCAGATTTGCTCCTGCGCCACTGTGCCCTCATTAATCAGCTCATCAGGGGATGAGGGGAGGTGCTGCATCTTGTGAATCAAAGAGGCAGTTTGGGGATAGGACTTTTTTAATTTTTATTTGTGAAAGAAGAATGAGAGATGAGTCCAGAATTGCAAAAGCGCTGAAACAGATCAGTATTGTTTAAAAATAGATTTCTGGGGATTTCCTAAACTTTCCTTCCCATTTGAAATCAGGGAATATCAAGGACCAATTTCTGTTTGGGTGTAAGACACCATATTAAAGCACATTTTGGAAATAGGGAAGGTTCTAAAATGGACCAAGAGCTTTTTAAAAACATACGGAGGAGGAATAAGAATGGGAAAGGATTATCAGATGTTGACCATACTCTCTCCATTGCGTGCAGCAAATCTTGTTTAATTCTATTAATCTTATTTAAATTATTAATTAAATTACTGATTTATTAATTAAAGCAATAATGGGTGGGATCCCAAGGTGAGATGCATCAGAGTGGGCTGAGGAGTTCTGGCAGCAGTTGTCAGAGGTGCTGAGCAACACAGGCACAGGCACTGGAATTGCTACAGCTAGTTTACATCCACTAATATTGTCTCTCACACCTTCTGACCCAGTCTGCAGCATAAATCCAGGACTTAGCTGCACTTGCAGCATGGTCCTGGACTCAGAAACCAGAGCATGGAGCAGTGTGTTGGGAAGAAGGTGGAGCATATGTGGGGTCTGGAGTGGGGACACAGCCACCATTGCCTCTTGAGCTTATTGCAGTTTCTAAATATGCACAGATCTCCTGCAAAGTGCTGAACCAAAATGCCTGTGGTGCCTGATCCAGGGGTACTGGAAATGAGGGGTAATCCCTGAAAAAAGCACAAGCCCAGAGTGAGTTTGTGCTGTGCAGAAGCCATAGTAAGTGCACAAAAACACATCTGTGTTTTGCTTTGAGAGTTCCTCCTGGGCTTCTTCTTAGGAGCTTTGGAGAGGGAAGAGGGGAAAGGAAGGGGATACCCTCATAGATAAACCTGAGTAGTCCCTTTGCAGCCTTTTCCAGTTCATCTCCACCTGGAATGGGCTGAGCCAGCAGCACTGTGGCTCTTACAGGATCTGCTCACCTGGGGGGCAGCAGCCATCCCCAGCACCCAGTTCAGCCCCAAAAACCCTGCACAGCACCCTTGGTTTTCTGTAGCATAGGTAACAGCCTTTCCTTTGACTTCCTAGGGGAAAAAGAAGAGACGAACACGGGAAAAGCAGCAAGATTCCAACTCAGGTAAGTGTGTGCAGTGTGGCAGCTGTCCCTGCCTTCCTGCTCAGAGGGGAGAATATGGAGCCATTGTTCTGGTTTACCATGTTTTCTTTTTCTTTTATTCTCCTGAGTTTAACTAGAGAAATACACATCCATTATTTTTCTAAGACATGGTAAACTAACCTTTCTGTGAGTTTTTAATAGACATGTTTGATTTAGAACACGGGTAGTATGTGAAAACTGAAAAGATTCGATTTTGGCAAGTGTATAATAACTTCATATGAAAACCATCACTAAACTTATTTATTGAAAACATCCAGGGTGAATGTCCCCATCAGACCTACAGATGTTATTAACTAAAGAAAACTCCTCTCAAATACATCAGTATTGTATGTGGGATGAAATGCCGTGGCAGGATTGAAGATCACTCATGGGACTACCCCAAGTTTGTTGGTTGTCATTTCAAAGTAATCTAGAGTTGAAGCAAAGTCATACTGAAGTAGCAGCTGCCTCCCTGTACCACTCTGCTGATTAGAAAAGGTCCTTTTGACAGATTTCAGCTGGTCACAGAAACATTCCCATAATCCAAGGCTATTCTTGTGCTGATTTCTGAATTAATTCTGCCATATCAGGAATAAATATTATCTGTACCGATAAATATTCATTATAAAGGGAACCATTATCAAGAGATGTGTCCCACTAATACCTTCAGTTTAATTAAAACTGCTGATCTCATTCAGTGCCTAGTCTGCTAAGGGGAATATAAACCTTTAGGCTTTTATGTAGAGTGCATTATATATTTTTATATATCTGTATGTATGTCTTGTCTGATTTTGTGTAATACAAAAATTATAATTTCACCTGTTATGGATTGAAAACCAGCTGCTGGTTGTACACAACAGGAGACATTGATGGTGGTTGAAGAAGGAAGCTAAACCCAGCACAGAAATGTGCTGTTTAAATCTCATTTACAACACTAGAGAAAAACATGATGTGCCTGAAAGCAAACAGGGCTTCACCCTAATGAGTTCCGTAATTATACAGTAGAACAGCAACGTTTTAGGGAAGGCCATGGAGAACAGCTTTTCCATTAGAACTGGAAGGGATATGATGGGGAGCAGAGTGGAATACCCTGAGCCTGCCTAGGTCTCCTTGGTGCTAACTCTGCTTTCAGCCTGCTTCTGCAATGTTTCCTTCTCTTTTCTCCGTGCACAGTCTGAGGTCACTGGCAGCCCCAAGTAGTCGCTGCTGGAAAGGCAGGGAGCAGGTAAGGATGCAGACACAGGAGTCAGGCATCACCTCTGGGAATTGGCAGCTTTTCCAGACTTAAAAAATTTGAAGAGCTGTGAATTTCCCCATAATTGCCCACGTTTCTCAAAGCTGTTTCCCAAACCACCTCCTCCAGCTGCCAGCAGTGATCACTGATATTTACCTAACGATCACTTTTTTCCAGGTGGTGCCAGCACCTTTCTGCAGCAGGAAAAAAAATGGGATTGTAGTCTGTTAGTCGTGTGTTAAAGTGGCTAAAATGATGTTGCCTCTTTTCTTCCTCGTGCTCCTCCTCCTCTTTGTGCCTCTGCCTTGCCCATTCTCCGCCGCGCATGCTTCTGTGTTCAGATCCTGCCTCTCCTAAGAAATGCAGAGCTCGCTTTGGCCTCAACCAACAAACGGACTGGTGCGGCCCGTGCAGGTGTGTATCGGCATCTCCTCGCTGCTGGGTGTTCCTGGGACAGTGGGGGCAGCTCCAAGCATCCTCGGGAGCTGACTGAGCTGCAAGGGACAAGTTGCAAGGCTGTGCTCTGGGTTTCTCATCCCTCCCGGGGCAGTGTTGGTTTAGTGCTGTACATATTCCTCAGCTGATGGACTTCCCTGGTCTTAAAAGCTTATTTCCAGGATGGAGACCTCTGTGACCCTGACATGAGGCTTTTTTTCCTCCCATTAGTGATTTCCAATCACATTAGTGGCACCCTAGGGCCAGCAGTGAGGATTTAATGGATTTCTTTTTCCTATATACACTGGGCCAGCCATGTGTTTCAAGATCCATCTCTTCCTGAGCCTTAAATTTTTCAGTACCCACCATGGGTGGGGTGGGACAGCCTCCAGCAGCAAAACAGTGCAGTGCTGTGCCCTTCAGGCTTCCAGGGATGAATGTGACCAGGCAATAGTAAAGCTCCATGCAGCAGCCAAGTGCTGCCTGGCTCAGGGGGGCTGCAAAGGCAGCCAGGCAGAAAAAGCTCCTGGGAGCTTCTGGATCTGGGCACTGGAGCACAGAGAGGCTCCAGCTTGGACAGAGGTCTGCAATTTGCAGTTTTACATCAATGCATTGAGGAAAAAGGTGAAAGTAAGGTATTGCTTGGTGTGCTCACTTCAGCTTGAAGTAACATTTAGGCTACCCAAATCTGGCCCACACCTTGCTGCACCCTGAGCTCCAGTCCTTGTGGCTGAAACCCACGTGAGCTCCCCTCCTGCACCTCAGTGTGCCACAAGAACAGAGCTCCCTGTTCACCTTTTATTCCCTGGGTAGTGTCACAAAAAACATTTTTTAATTGATTGAGAGTCTGGGCAGAGCTCCCTTAGTGTCTCATTAATACTTGAGTGTTCAAAGGGAGCTGCTGGAGCCCCCCGTGCCCCTGCAGCCGTGCCGCCAGGCTGAGTGCCCCGTTCTTCCACGGGCACTTCTCCACCTTCCCTCTGCCTCCATTCCAGCTCTGAACTCAGCTTCTCCTCTGCACGGCTTCCCGATTAACACAGGCTGCTGGAGTGCTCGGACACGTTGGCATGCTCCTCTGTGTACTCTGTGTAACCGAGCCCTGCTCAGCCAGAGCTGCTCCGCAATTCCCCTACTAACGCTGCTGCCACTCAGGGGCTCCTGTCCTATGTGCTCTGCTCACCTGCGGAGAACAACTTCCCCAAGAGGATTTCCACTCCATAGGAGAGGTTAACTGGTTAAGACTAGATGCTCTTGCTCCAGAGCTTTCACTCTCCTCCCCCATACCCTGGACAAACACTCCAGGGTGCTGTAGTTCCCAAAAGGAGAGGTATAAGTTCCTAAAGAGAGGGGGATAAACCCCTTTACCGTGTAACACCCACCTCAGTATAACCCATGGACTGAGCAATTATAACCAGTCTGTAGTATCACATCTTCTTTTTTTCCGCCTGTTATTTTAAATCGAATGAATCAATGGACATATTCCTGTAATCTTAAACAGGTCATTGCAACTTTGTCCTGCAGCTGCTCCCAAGATGTCTGTGGGAAACACAGCTCCTCCTCAGGCTTGTCTCTGGGGAATTACTACCCATGGAAAATACCCTCCGAGTTAAATACTCGGTTCAGCTGAGCTGTCGTGTTTCCTATCGCATTAATTGGGTCACCACGGCTAACGATGGCACTGACAGCAGTAATAGCACTACTGCTCTTGTTCACATCCAGTGCAAGTCATGTTTAATACTGGACTAGTTAATACACATTCTCACACTGTCTGGTTTTTCATTAGGAAGATCAAAGAAAGGTGTGTGCCCGCATTAGTGAGTTCTCCATTTGATCTGTTTTCCTCAAATGAGACAGCCGAGGCAGGGAGCCGAGTGGGAGATGCTCTTTTACCTGTTTTAGCTGTAAAGTCTCCAGCAGAGGAATTGTCCCCTCACTACTATTAAGGTGACATCTTGAGAGCTCTTTTGTTTGAGGATCTATATTAAGGTGCTCAAAGACCCAAAGCAGGTGACATGAGGGATCTGTCACATGGAGAGAAGGAAAACCAGCTCAACAAAGAGTGTATGAAGACAAGATAGTGTGAGGGACTGACTGGACAGCCAGGGGTAGTTAAAACAATCTGGGTGTAGCAGGTGACACCTGGCACTCGGGATAAATACTGAACAGAATTGTCACAGGATGTGAAGGAATCATACCCAAACCCAGCTCCAGCAAGAATTATGTGTGACTTGTATTTTTGAGACCCCCAAATCATAACATCCAAACAAGTGGGGAACCTGAGTGTTTCTTCCAGAAGGGATGAAGGGAGGCTGGTCACTGCTCTCAGGTCCTGCTGCCTTCAGGACCTTCCCAGTCCTAGCAGACTTCTGTAGAAGCACAGGGCTGGGGGAGGAGAGCTGCTCTCAGTGGGTACTGTCGTGTAAAAACCCCTTTGGGTCAGTAAAGCCATCCCCAGCTGATGAGCTCTGTCACACTCCCATCAATGGGAGTGTGGCACTGAGTCTGTCACCATTGCAGGGCCATTCAGATCCTTCTGCCAAATCTTTCTCCCCAGTGTCTGTCCACATTGCATTTTGTATCTGTGCTCCACTTCCCAAGGGAGAGGTCACATCTCAAGGGGAGGTCACAGCAAACATTTCCTACCCAGGAATCCCACAGGCTGAAGTGTGACTGGTAGCTCTGTCAGGACTGATTTCCCTTAGTGAGCAGGTTAAGGTGATCTGCCCTCCAACAAGCCCAAGTCCTCTGAAGGCCTCAGGAGTGCTCCAGCTTTCAAAGCAGGACTTCAGACAGCCTCAGACCATCTCGCTCCAGCCAGTCCCAGGCCATTTCCTTCCCTCTTCCTGAATCGCTGCTGAGCACTTTCTGTGCAGCTGCATCACTGAGTTGCCCTTGGAGGTGGTAATGAATGGGAAATATATTAAGATGCAGAGATAATTCGAGCACAAAAGAAGATCTGAGTGCTAAGGCCAGGCTGCATGGGGCTTGGAGCAGCCTGGTCTAGTGGGAGATGTCCGTGCCCATGACAGGGGGGTTGAAATGGGATGAGCTTTAAGGTCCCTTCCAACCCAAATCAGTCTGTGATTCTAAGAAGATGATACTGTGCACAAGCCCAGGAAAGTGCTGGGAAATGGGCTCTAGGGACTCAGACTGATAGGGCTCTTACACTGGGGATGACAAAAGCCAAGACTAGTGTGAAGAGCAGTGTCCCAGCAGGGCGTCATCTGGCACTCTTGAGCACAGTGGTCCCGATCTGCCCTGTGACACCAAAACACACACGTGTCCCGTGGGCCCTGCGTCAGCTCTGTGGCAGGTGGGGAGGAGACCCACAGCAGGGGCAATGCTTTAGCCCTGAACTCGTGAGATCCAGGCACCCACACAGCCTCCCAGAATTCAAGAAGTTGGGGTGGTGGCTGGTGAGGAATGACCTCATGGGTTGGATGTTTTTTTTTTTTCGTGTGGGGTGTTTATATTACTATTTCAAATTTTTATTGTTTCATTTTTTATTATTACTTTCATCTCATAGTTTTGATACTTATTATTTTCGGGGGGTCTTTTGTCTTTTTTTCTTTCCTTTTTTTTTTCATTTTTATTGCTGAATTTTGATTTTTACTCCTGTTTTGCGCCCTCCTCCTCCTCCTCCTCCTCCTCCTCCTCCTCTCCCGCCGCGGCCGAGCGCTTCCCGCGGGCGCCAATCCCCGCTCGCCGGCGCCGCCTGGCGGTATCCCCGCAGCGCTGCAGCCCCGCGGGGACAAGGGGCTCTCCCGTTACTCACAGAGACCTCTCTCCGCTGTTCCAGGAGGAAAAAGAAGTGCATTCGGTACCTACAAGGAGAAGGACGCTGTGCCAGCCCAGTTTCTTCCGATGGAAGTGCTATAGACTCCCCTCCATCCCCACCGGACGCACTCCGATGCATCCCCTCCGCCTTCCCGTCAGAGCAGCTCGCAGCCCCCGCCGACCCCGCGCACCGCGACCAGCCCGACCCCTGCCCCGTGTCCGCGCATCTCCCGCCCGCCTCCGGCCCCTCCCGACCCGGCGCCCGGCGCTCCTCGGCGCCCGCCGCGCCCCCCGCCTACAGCCGCGCCTCCTCGGGGACATAGTCCCTCGCCACTGGCCACATCGGGCACTCCGCTCGCCCGCCTGGTTCCGCTGCCCCTCGACGAGGACCAGAGGCCCAGCCAAATCCCCGTCTCGCTGTAAAACATGCGAAGTTTGGAGACAGGATGACTTAAGGATGATGGAAAACTCATGTGATTGGGGTGTTTCTTGGAGGGGAGGGGTGATAACAATAGAAAAGCAATTTCAAAAAAAAAGGTAAAAAATAAGTACTTGCCAAAATTTAAAGTGCTGATGAGTAAACAAGCCTTTTGTCCCTGCCCTGTGATGCTTTTGTTTTGTTTGGGGTTTTGTTTTGGTTTCTTTTTTACTGCATTATCTCCAAGTGTGGCAGAGAGCAGAGCCAAGTCCCCAGCTTGTTGCTGTAGGTGCTAGGTGCTGTCAGTCTAACCCTGGCTTCCACTCCCTGCCCTCCGAGCTGCTTCAAAGTGTAGTCACTCACAGATCTCATAGCCATTACACCATGGAGCTGGAAAAGCTGAATAGGAGCATGTTTTAAAAGCCCTTATGGCTGAAAAGTAAATGTAGTGATGCCGGCACTCTGATCTGACCGGGTAATAGAGAAATATTTAAACCAACGAGGTGAATTTTTTGAACTTCTTGTTTGAGAACAGGAAGATGTTGTTTACAAGTAACAGGTCTCTGTGCAGACACATCCCATTCCACGGTCGTCCAGCACGAAAAAGGGAGCACCAGCTGGGCAAAGGAGCACAGACCAGCCACTGGAAGGGCTGATGGTTGCTCAGGGCATCAGTCAGCTCCAGGGTTTGCCCTGCTGTCAGGAACTGTCCTCTGCAGATGTGGACAGTCAGAAATCCCACCAGGCAGGCTGGGCAAAGCCTCAAAAATCAGTGTGCTGGGTTTGTGGGCTCTGCCCAAGCTCTGCACCTCCACAGCAGTGAGCAGGGCAGGGCATGCAGGGAGCCAGCAGCCCCGGCAGGCTGGCCAGTGTGCCAGGATGACACCAGCCCAGGGCTGGGGACCACGCTGGCCCAACAGGCCCTTTCTCTGAGCTGTCCCACCCCGGGGCAGTCTGGCAGCAGAGCAGCTCTCACTACCCTGCTCTGGGCTGCAGGCATCCATCTGTATGTATCTTCAGCAAGAGAAGAACCCTTTTTTCATGATGTAGCGTAAAACTTTTTTTAAAAACTTATTCTAGCTTTTTCTAGAATATTCTCCCACCCACCCCAATGATGATGCCAAATGTTACTGTATTCTCTCCAGCCTGAAAATGTTTACCAGTTTCTGGTATTGTATTTATATATTGAGTTTGATAAACAAAAAACACTGTGGATAGATTATGATCTCCAGGAACTGATGTAAATCCCAAATAATTCCAAGTTCTGGACTTACTTCAGGTTTCCAGTCTTCTCAGAGACCACAATCTAGTCCAGTACATACCTTTTTTCCTGTTTGAAAGAAATATATTCCAGACTGCTGAAGAGAAAAATGATACCACACAGAGGTAGAGGGGGCACTATTTTTTTCCTACTTGATAGATGGGTTCTGGAGTACTGAATACAAATTATGTAGTAATATTATTGTAGAACTGCCAGAAATTTAAGATGACCTTTATAATGTACAAAATATTTTTATATTTTTTTCTTAATGCAAAAACACAAACCATAATTTTTTACATTGGACTAAACATAACTTTTTAACCAAGTTTATGCTTCAAGGATTTAAAATTAAAAAAAAAAAAAAAAGCCAAACCTAACTAGTCTGTAGAGCAGCTTTGGGTTTAGTCCCTTTATTTAGGTAGTTTTGCTTACAGTAGATTTTTTATTTCTGGTTTTAGTTTAGAAGATCTAAACCTATTTCTTTATTCCTCTCCTGCATAAATGTAACTTCAGAAGCACTGACAGAAAGCTACGTGCACAAACCTGACAAGTTTGAAAAGAGTCATTTTGAAGTTTGAATCATTTTAACCCTTGGAGAAGTAGCATTACCTGATCCAATGCCAACTGCACACTCACATACTGACTGCACTCAGAGGGTTAATTACATAGCACTAGATCAATATGCAATCTGCTCATTTTAAATTATTTTAGCAAGCTTAGCCAACAGCATGTTCCAGTGCTGAACACAGGGACTCAGTAGACTCTTGCCAGATCTGACACGGTCTCTTTAATGATTTGATTTTCAAACACACAAACAGCTTTAAAAAATGACTGTGTCTCAGCTCATCATTTGTCACTCTGAGACCCTCTGGTGTAAGGTGCTGTACAAGTGTCACCTACTGGAAACACCACAGATGACAGACCAGCCACCATAGCCTGGTGAGGCCCACATTGGGTGTAAGGCTGGTGTAACTTAACACCCGACTGCTATTGCATGGTTGGATGACAGATGTAACTTAGCAAAGCAAAGGCACGTATAAAAGAGAAAGCAGATGTGTCTAAATAACACCAGAGGAAATTTTAGGGAAAGTCCTAATCAGTATTAAACTGGCCGAGGCACCCAGACCAGCCCTCATTCATTTCACTCTCTGGGACTTTCAGCCACTTATTTCAAGGCTCCTCTGGCCCCTCTATGGTGTTGTGAGTCCCTGCCTCGACCAGCAAAAGGCTCATCTGCATTACAGCCTCCTCTCACCATTTTTACTCCAACTGATTCCTGTGAAAGCTCCTTAGTGACACCTAACACCCCCTCTCCAGGAGCCCTTCCCTGTGCCCTTGTGGCACAGAAACATTTTCAGAGCCCCAGAGCTGGAGCAGTCAGACCCACAGCATTGTTCTGCCTGTGCTCTGCTCTATACATACAGGTTTATGGCCAGACCTTACCCTGTGCTTCCAGCTACTGCAGGATAAACTCAGAATATCCACTTGTGATATACTGCAGTCAGCTTATACTGGGGTAACTGAGAAAATTTCATTATTCTTATTCCAAAACACAGAAAAGATATCTTTAGGCTGCCCCTTTCCAAGACAAAACAGCATGACCAACTTCTGTTCCATGGCCCCACGGCTGATAACTGATGCCAAAACAAAGTTAGTAATACCAAAAAAAGTGTCTTTGGAACTGCTATATGAAGTGTTGCTATTTTGTGTTAATACTCTTTTTTTCATAGAAGGAAGACTTTGCCCTTAAATTTTTATCTCAACAAGATTTATTTTACAGCAGTTTTAACTCTTCCTGAAATATGTATTTGAATTCCTGAAATCAGTTTGAATGTAGAAGTCATGGAAGTACCACTTCATTAAAACAAATAAAACCACTGTATGTATGTAGCAGGGATAAATGTTTTGCAGCTGTACTTTCATTTGTCCAATGACTATCCATCATTTGTTGTAATTTTTTTTACTTCACTGAGTTTGTATTTTTTGGCTTTTATGTTCAAAATATGTTTATAGCTTTATAAATAAAGTAATTGCCAGACTGGCTGTTCAAAAGAGGCCACTGGAAGTTATAATGCTATCAAACTCTCAAATAACTATTCCTTAGCATTCAAAAGGATTCCTGCTGGTGGGGTTTTTTTTTCCATTCAGCATTTTTATGTTTGAAGAGTTTTTAGAATAACTGCCAATAACTTTCAATGGGTAAAACTGAAAGAATAAACCAAGGGTAAGAAGAAAATACCTTTTTCTACAATTCCTACTGACATTCAGCCTTCCCTCTCCCTACCCCCACACTTGGTCTCTTTATCCACGAGAAGCCTGGTTGCTGATCATGCACTGACTTTTAAAAAATGCTAGGGAAGCAACCATACAAGTTAAACAGCAACAGAAGTTTTAACAGTGAGAAATCAGGGTCTCTCCTGCTTTCTGGAATTTCAGAGTACACAGCCAGTGCCTGTTACGGCAGCAATGAGCAGGTTCAGATGAAGCAGGGAACAGAGGCAGCAGCCACATGACAGCCCCAACTCTCAGCACCTCTGCACTGTCCTTCTCTACAGCTGAACACTATTACTGGAGTGGGTAAGACAACTGAGAGATTCAAAAAGAAGTTTTTTCCTGCTGAAATCCCTGCCAGGCAGCTAGAGAATTTCAATCTGGCTGAAGTCTGAGTCAGTACTAAAGGGGAATTTCAATTAGAGAAAGTAAGTTGTATGCAATCCTAACTACCAAGACTACTGAGAGTACTACTGATCTGCCAAAGCTACACAATGCCTTGAGCACACAGCCCTACCCTACACCTCCACAGGTGCCTCAGTGCCAACAGCCAAGTGTCACAACCTGGGGCTGCCACAGCGGCTCCAGCACTGCGCATTTGACCAGCACAGGTCAGGCTTTGGGCCAGCTGCTCTCACCACATTTTAGCCCAGGTGTGGCTATGCAGGCACAGCACAGCTGGGGCAGTGCAATGAGGAAGACAAACTGTCTTTTGTCTCTCCCTCATCCTACAGCACCATAAGGCATCGTGCAAGGCGGTGGCTGCTGACAAACATTGACACTGGGCTCATGACAAACACCAAAGGAATTTACAGAGGCTGCTGCCACCAAACACAATGACAGCAGGCTTCTGTATTAGCCACAACACTCTGAGGAAGAACGAGTGTACTCTGGAACACTGCACACACAGATGGATTTATTTCTTGTAAGAATCCATCATAAGCTGAATATTAACTACAAACAGCCACAAATGACACCAGATTTTCCTCTAGTAGCACTTTTAAACTGAGGTGCATTGTTTACAATACAGACTGCTGGAAAGGCTTCAGCATGTCCAAGTGTAGCACTGGAGTATTTTATGCCCACTGACAATGTCTAAAACACCCATATAATGCACAGCAGCACCAAGGCAGGCCCAGCAACCTCCTGAGTAAGCAGATGTGAGGAACAGCTGCATCCAAGGCATGGGTTTGTAAAGCAAATTCTGAATGATTTCATAATGGTTACATCCAAGATTACCTAAATCTTGGTAAGGCATCAAAAAAAATCTCTGGATATTTAACCATCATCCAACTTCATTTGAAAGCTGCCCCTTGTGTCTGACTAGTACCTGCATTAGTCATTTAAAATAAAACTTTACATCTGTTTTATTCCAATTAACCACTGCCTCAGCACTAGTATTTGTACACTCAGTAAAAAGTGACAGTAAAATTGTCTAGTTCCAAATAACTAGAACCATTTGCAAACAAAAGTTTAAAAGCCCTTTATTAATTCAGAAGTGAAACGCCAATATTTCAAGTGAGATAAGTATGTTTATTAAGGTTCATTCTACTCTAAGGTTTATACAGAGAATGGAATGCAATACAAGCTAAGAGCACACCTCAAAGATCTACCACACAACCCATCCCCTACTCCCTATAAGGGAACTGTAAAAAAAAAAAAAACAAAAATCAGAAAACCAGTTACTGTTTAACTAGTTGCAAGTGGCTTTGTCCAAAGAAGTTAAGCTTGATATTGCATTAGCTTTGTATGCAATAATTAAGTCTCTATAAGCTGAAGTATCACATACAGAGGCATAAGATTTCCTGTGGACACATGAAACCATGTTTTCAAGAGCTACATCACAAGGGTTCTTTAAAATTGCCTAAAAAACAGCCACTAATGGCATGCACAGGTCAATAATATTAACTTTGGTAATGTCAGTCATTTTTGGTCAAATCTGGATTCCACTTTAAACAGTAACATGTATAAAAACACACCCATCCTGTGCATAAAGCAACACACTTTATTTGCTATCACCTAGAGGCAGGTCTTCAAGACATGGCTGAAGTATTCAAATTTCACTGTCAGGAGCTTGCTTAGTACTAGATCATATTTTCACTAGTCTGTAAGGCAAGACTAAAAGGACAAGAAAGTGGTCAAATATTTAATTATTTTTTTTAAATGCAGGACAAGAACCATCTTGAAAATTATATAGCTTTAAGTAACACTAACTTTTTTCCACAATGTTTTTGTAAGAAATCCAGTAGCTTTTTTACATTATCTAGTTCCCCAAGACACATTCTGGTTTGTTTTTCTTTCTGAAGCTATCAATACCCTGTAAATACAAGTGTTTTGCTCTTCTTGAGGAAGAACTAATAGATGTTTTTATTTACAACAGTCAATCCTTAGCACTATAACTGGACTTCA
Organism: Lichenostomus cassidix; assembly: GCF_008360975.1. NCBI lineage: Eukaryota > Metazoa > Chordata > Aves > Passeriformes > Meliphagidae > Lichenostomus > Lichenostomus cassidix. The sequence goes on from NC_139494.1 coordinate 9,130,865, forward strand.
ACAGTTTCTAAGTGTAATGAAAATGATAACCTTAAGTGCTACTTCCCATACAGAATCCACACTTAGTTGTTTTATTCATTGCAAAGTAAAAAGACATCCAATTACACTAGTAAAAACTCAGATTTAGATTTGTACTCAAAAAAACACTACACATGCAAAGGGAACAATATCCTGCTAACACAACTTCATTTGCTGCTGCATTTGTCTAATATTAACAATTATGAACAGGGCAGTGCAACTAGTATTTGGAACAATCCTTACAGTGTTCGAGTGTCAGGCACAATACTTCACTTCTCTTCACACCACTGGTTCTCTTTACGTACCTGAAAGAGCAGTTTAACTGTTAGTATGTTGCTGTGAAATTCTAAGCCCTGGCTGTAAATTCCCGTAAGTATTGAGAATTATTTACTGCAGGGAGGCATGAACTTGAAACACCTTTAATTTTTCACACAGGTGTTGCAATTATAGTCAGTCTTCCAAACTGGTCTCTTTATCAGTATAAGTGAAATTTTTCATGCCTAGGTTTGATCAAATTTGAATTTTTTCCACCAAGTAAAGCAAATGGATCATCTTGTTTGTTTCATGTTTCTGTAAAAAGATACCTAAATCTACAACTCATTGCCTTGTATTGAAACAAGGCATCTTGTTCTGCTCTTTCCCAACTCTGCCATTTTGCAGTTGGTTAACTGGTCAAGTTTTAAGATCAATGAGTTTGCTACTTAGAGAACCCAAACTTACCTTTCCAGCCACATGCAGCAATACATCTTCAGCATTCCTACTACAGCTCCAAACCAGCAAACTAAGGCTGCCACAAACAATCCTACATGATTTCTTACCAGACATGCTGGAGCTAGAAAATCAATATACTTTGTTTTGACCTTTTCAGGTAATGGGCTACATACAAAGTGTGGTAGACACCAGTAAGTCTTCTACTAGTAGCACCCCAATTATGAGGAGCTGACACACTAGTTTACATTTATTGGTAACAAGTCTGTTGCATCACAAATTAAGTTATGAAGCACCACACAGTAATTCAGTACAAACAGCCAGCTAAATTATAATTAAATCCAGATCAAGTACCTGTGCTTCTTCCTCTTCAGTGAAGTCATTCTTAATATTGAATGTCTTGCGAATTTCTTCTGGAGTTTTCCCCTTAATCATGTTTGCAACTGTCTTGCATGTGACATCCAGCAAACCTTTGATGTCCAAGTAATTTGCAGCCTGCAGGAGAGTTTCCAGATTTAAAACCTCCCTATCAATATTCTGCCTCTGTAGATGTATTAGCAAAATTAAGTTCACACTGAAATTGTAGAATTTGCAAACTGTATGCAAACAGATCACCTCCACTTGGAGAAGCTTCCAGCTAGAACTTTCAACTGGCAAAAACTTGTTTGCCAAACAAAAGGGAAAGTCATTTGTATCATAAACACTCCCCTTTCTCCTCCTTCTATAAAGAGCTTTCAGAAGCCTGCAAACATCTACAGTCTTCAGTGTTGCAGTACTGTTAAATAGACAAGGCAGGCAATGTTGGCTCATAGGTCTGTACAAGGTACAAATTTTAACAGTGAAAGCTAGATTTTCATGCACAATTCCATTACTAGTAATAAGCCCTCAACTTGGACTCAAGAGCCACAAAAGACAGTGATATTCAGAAAAGTATACTGATTGATAAATGATCTGTATTAAGATTAGTGCCAGCATTAGGCTAACACCTATTAGCATTCCAACATCCTCAGCAATTTCAGCCAATATTTACCAGAACCACCTGCCCTCCCCATATACCCCCTTCCACTAAGAAGTATAAAGGCTTTATTTCTCAAGTGCATAACAGAGCTTAACTTCACAGGCACAGCCTTTGCACTTCTTGAGGACACTCACCAGAATGAGTTCAAAAAGTGTTCCTTGGTCTACTTTCAGAAACTCCTGATCCCACACAGGGATGTCATCTGTTCTTTTTTCTTTGTTCTCATCATCCTCAGGAGGAGGTGGATCATCCTTGTGATGGGTGCACCACTGAATCACCTAATTATGATTTTGATATTAAAGTTTTATCCAAGCGATTCTCCCATTACACCCCAACCACAACTTAACTTCATTTTGGAAGAAATGTACCTTTTTCTCTAGATTATATTAAAATATTGTATGAACATGCTCAAATCCCCAATATTTTCATTTCAGAATAATTGATCCCCAAACCCAGAGTACAACAGCTGTCACAAATCCCACCTGAGTTAGCATGTTAATTACTTAATCTTAAAAGCCAGCTGCTGATGCTATAAAGTTATTAGACCCCATGCTAACACACATGGGCTGTACAAAGAAAACCTGAGCTCCATTTTGCTGTGTTTGATCTGTTTGCAGAAACATACTTTGTATTAAGCAGACCACTACACAGGGGAAGAGTGCAGAGTGGTAATAGCTACCAGTAGGTCACGTTCACCCCAGTGCAAAGTTCACCTAGCAAGTTTGCCATTAGTCTTGTTTTGAGTTTTATTTGTTTGGTTTTTTTCTTGTTTGGGAACATGCAATCTTATGACACAGACAAAAGGAGCAGGGATCTGCAAGCAAAATCCTGTTCCATTTCACCCACCTGAGAGCCTTCACGAGTTTAAGTTATTTATGTGTCTGTTCACTAGGAAACAATTCGTAATCCTGTATTTGCCCCAGAATAGTCACAATAGTTTGGTGCTTATTTTGGAACGACTATTTCAAAGCAAAAAGTATCTTACACAACATTTCACTACTACACTTTTCCCCCTTGACCATGGTCTGTTAATGAATTTAATACCACTAAGTACACACAGCGTCTCTTAAGCACTGTCATTGCCACCCAGACACAGCTACTGCCAGTCACTCTCACCACTGACTGTCCCTTAATCCTTTCTCCAAACATTTGTATCTCATGAACAGCCACCTCCATTCACAGAATCCAATTAAAATCAGTCCTTTAACACCATGAAATGCCAGAGTGCACAGATGCCCAGCATCACTTCGGCACCCTAGGAAGCCTGCCTGGCCTCCAGCTGCTGTTCCAGGTCAACCCTGTATGTCCCCTGCCATTCCCTGCCTGCTGGCCTCAGCTTGTGTTCATGCATCTTCATTTGGCTAATCTTGTAGCACATGAAAAGCATTTTTTATTTAATAGTTCATAATTCCTAGCTCCAAGATTAATTTCACTTTTCTTTACTGCCATGCAGCACAACCACTTTCATCATCTTACCTTTTTTAGGATGGCTGCATTAACATTTGGAAGAGGGACTGGGTCATCATCACCTTCATCATCCATTCCCAAATCTAAAAATGGAAAGATGACTGAGCAATTGGCAGACAAAACCATTCACTGAACTGGGATGCTTCAACTCTCCACTATTTTGACAACACGGAGGCTGAATGATTGGTAGCAAAGGATCTCCAAAGTGTGAAGTCAGGAGCTTTTGGAAGGCTTTGTGGAGCTATGGCTGCATTATACATCCCAGGTTGTACCACATTAAGGCTAAGTGGCTGGTAAGACTGCCTGATCAAATGAGAGCATTTACAAACCATCAGCCAAGCAGTCACTTGCTAGTTCAGTGTTCTGGGAATGGGGAGGATGTTGAACAATCTGACAAACATTTGTGTATTTTTACCACTTACACAGTTTCAACCCAGAAGTTCCAATTGAGGGCTCCCATTCCATTTATTATTAAGTAAGAATTCAAATCTACTGTGGTAAATACAGCGTCTTTTCCTCTGCATGAGCAGTAAATACTGTAGCCACAGAGGTGCCATTCTGGCTCTGAATCACTTGTACTGATCCTGTACCAGCTGAAGAAATTCATGGTAATACAGCAGCACAAAACCTTCTACCAAAGAAAGTATTTATAAAGCATGCTTCTGACACTCTTTGTTTTAAAAGCTTGTCAGCATACTCCAGACAGATTTGGATTTGTCCCCTTGATATGATTAAGGAATCAAAGTAAAAACTAGGAGAAAAATATAATTAAAGTTTCAAATTGATATACAGAACAAATATCACATTAGCCATCTTTCATTAGATAAAGTGCTTTTTTTATTACCCAAATGCTAACAGTTGGATGACACCCTAGCTGTCAAAGACATCTTGTAATTAGTTATGTAACTAACTACACAGACCTTCAATCTTTACATGCACAGATGAGCCAATTCTACATCACCAAGGAACTTAACTTTTAAGAACATATGACCATCATCACTCATCAAATTTATACGTGATTAAAAAAAACATGTACTTCTGTATTTAGACAAGTCAGCTACTGTTATCAGTGGGATATTAAATAATGCTACTTTGTTTGAAACAACTCACAGATTCAGAACTAAACCACTGCCATTAAAGGATATAAAAAAATTCAAGCAGAATTCAAGCTGAAGTTTGGTCAACTCTGCTTGACACCTCTGAACCTGCAATTTCATCCATTAGCAGAAAATTGATACTTCATTGGTGGTCCCACGGTGCTCAGTACAACCCAACCTTTCAGCTCCTCCACCCTCAGCTGCAGCACCCAACACACAAACCATTAACTGATGTTTAACCATCTGCACTGAAAATGCATTTCACCTGTACTAGGAGACTGGTTCTCTCCCACATTAATAAGAAGCAAGTTTATGGTGCCCAACGTACACACTTCCCATGAATAACTTCCCTCCATCTCCAGCAGAGTCACTGAACACCAGCAGTGACACAGCTTCTGCAGGAGAAAACTGAGAATTGTGCTCCCAAATGTATTCCATTTCCTGTTTGCGTTGCCAGCCATGTTCAACAGCATCTTATTAACAGAACAAAAGTGTTCAATGCCTGACATAAGTCAACCTTATTTTTACTGGTCTTATAAGGTTTTATATATACAACCAGATAAAGATTTACACTCAAGAGCATAACATTAACTACATCTACAGAAATAATTGTTTCTAAGTTAATTCATGAATACATCCAAAAACTAGAAGAAACCATCAGTAAACAATGAGGATTTGCACTAGAGGGATTAGACAGTTTGCTCTGTATCCCAGCCATCTGGCAGATTTCCCCTCCCCCACCACGAGGTCTTTTGTTTCAAATTTATGTCAGCAGGAGATCAGACCTAAGTATTTATCCCAAATAATTTAACAACATACAGAAGCTCACAATACAGGTTTCACTTTGGCTCTTTATTGCATTGATTTATTATCTCCCACTCCATACAAGTGATATTTACATTCTACAACTGGTTTGTGTGATTAAATAAACTGCAGTTTTAAATATTAATGTTCTGTTTGCTTAACTCTCACAAACCTGAAGTAGACTGTAGGCAAGGCAGTGGGCTGCTTATATTTTAGTGGCTTCTCCGCAAGTGCTCTTAACTAAGGCTTTTTGCAAGAACACATCCAGCCAGAACAGTTTCAGCTACAACAGCAGAAGTTCTGGCTGCTCTGGCAGGAGACAGCAAGCTGCACCATAGACCTGGGAATCCTTTTTCAGCACAGTACCAGCTTGTCTCATCTGGTCACAATTCCTGTCCAAGAGGCTTCCTCATGGTCTCACACTCTTACCTTCCAGCATAGTCTTTATAGTCACAGACTGTTTTGCAATTTCCACATCCACTTCAAAGATTTCTCCATCTGAACTCTGCAGTTTAATTGAAGGCATCTACAAGAGAAGGACAGCTATTTCCATACAATATTCAGCAGATGTTACAAGTTCAGCTCACTCAAAGATGTTCATCACCTTGACTGTTTAAATTGTTTCTTCCCAACAGCAGACAGCCCAGTGCTACTTAAAACATATTCAGATTATTCACTGCTTGAATCAATAGCCCTAAATTCATTAATCCTCATGCTTAAGAAACAAGGATTGACTGAAGCCTAACACTAATTTAAGAACCTTTTTCTCAATCTGAAAGCATAAAATACACTGATTAGTCAATAGTGCTTGCATCTCTTTTTTTTTTCAGTACAACACTAGAGCTATCTTTCTCTTGAATTCATTTTCAACACTTCCAAGACACGACTTGCCTTCAAATCCAAACAACTGCTACTCACTTTGACTGCTCAAATGATGTCAGATCACAAAAGCAGTTTTCAAATGATAGCCTCTGGAACAGAATCATAACATCGAGGTTGGAAGGAATTCCCCTAGACAGAGTCTAGTCCAGCCTCCCTTGCTCCAGAGTTAAACACACCAGGTTACTCACGATGAAAGGCTTTCCTCCAGAAATGTACTTGGTTTTCTGAAGAGATTAAAAAGCAATAAGGAAGGCCCTTCAGCATTCACTACTGCTCTTGCAATGCAGGAAGTAAGATCAGTACTTTGTTACTGAGAGGAGAGCATCTGAGATGACCGTGCATTTTAACAAAGTCTCTCAAACAAACTGTAGTATGACCTACAATAAAGAGGCAGCTGGCTTGAAAGATGTCATTAGCAGAAACACAATCAAATTTTTCAAGAAAGCATCTTTCCAGATGTGTAACAACCCAAACACAGAAGTAAAGTACATGACACAGCAGCCAGGAGATTACAACTTCTGTCTGAAACTACACCTGCAGACTGTGGGGGCTATCACTGCACTTGAACCAACCCAGGGACATGATAAACACAACTGTTTGGCCACATAAATTTTATAAATTTGTTCTCAACCAGCTAGTAGGATGTGTTGCAAGCTCCTTTACCACTCAAAAATGTTTGTTAGCAGCAAACCATTGCAACAGTTTCCTCTTTTTTTTTCTTCGAGTTACCTGCTTCAAGATCACTGAAGCATTTGTTTGTACAGCCTGCAACTACTGTGAACTGCTCTGAGAACAAAGAATTTCAATTCAATTTCAATTACTTTTCAACTGTTCTTCCCCCACCAAACTTACAAGCTTTGCACACTAGCTCCTCACAGCAGTACTAGAGCTATCAACAGTTAATTAGCTGGACCACTTGCGGCAAACTTGCATTACCCTTTTCTGAAAGCTCATCAGTGAGGCTGAGCCTGACAGCCCTGTGCAAACCCAGGCCAAGGGAGGCTTGGCCAACACGTGTTACTAAGCAGCTCACACCAGCCCCGAGTCCTCATTGCTTTAATTTCCATTTGGCAGCAAGCAGCCAGTTAATGTTTACACAGCAATGTAACCCTATATGACAGTGCTACTTCTAATTAAGATGGGTGTTCTGGAGGGACACAGTCATGACTGCTCCAAAGGTATAAGTATATATATATACACACACGTACAAAACCAAAATCTGGATTAAAGTACAGTTTTGGGGTAGCAGTTTGAATGATGCTCTGGGAAAAAGTGCTGTAGGCACACATTTTAAATTTAATGCATCTGTTCTTGCAGTGACTGCCTGGGAGCACTCCAGAACAAACCCAGCTCCATCGCCAGCCTCCCTGTGCCTGAGCTTACATAATGCTGCACAACAGAGTCGGCCAGGCAGGGATGCTGCCTTAGCCAGGGCAGCCCCTGCAAGGATATTTCCCTCCCATCACCCAAACCTGCTTCTAACAAGACCTTTAGTTGTTACTGAGGGTCTGAAACAGGTAGAATGAAGTCAAACTACTGCCTTATCATTGACAACGCATCAGGATTTCATCCAAGTTTCTTTTTTTTTTTTTTTAATTATTACACAGAACTCAGATTCCTGAAAATTAGGGGGGGAAGTCATTTTTAACAAGCTGTAATACAGCTCTGGCAGGTGAGAGTCCCTGGGCACCAGCACCACTGCGTGACTAAGCAGACCAGTCCTAAAAGCTTTATTCGACAACAGCACAACAGGCTGGGAGCCGGGCAGAAGCCAAACCTGAATTACAGCGATAATTTACATGTCTAAGCCTCAAACGCCGAGCTCAGCCACCTACAGCTGCGGCAGGCAGCGCCATTCCGGATGGATGCCCGCTGCTTCCCCCTCGCCTCCCGCGTCACCGGCGGTAACCAGGAGCCGAGCAACGAACGCGCACCTGAGGCGCGGCCGCTCCGGGACACCGGGGGAGGGGGAGGCGGGAGGGAGGGGCAAAGCCGCCCAGGAGCCGCGGGGGGAGGCTCGGTCTGCGCGGGGGCTTCACTCACAAACCCCGCGGGCAGCGCTCCCCGCACCGCCCCCGCGGGAGCTTCATCCCCGCACGGCTCGGGCGGGCTCGGCCCCACCGAACCCCGGGAGCTCCATCGCCGCACGGCCCAGGAGCGCTCAGCTCTCCGCCCGCCCCCGCGATCACCCCACGGCCTCCCGACCCTCCGTCCGCGGCACAGCTCCGCGGTCTCCACACCGCTCCTACTTCCACCCCCGCGGCCCCCCGCCCCGCTCGGGCCTCACCGTGAGGCGGCGGCGGCTCCGAGAGCGGACCGTGAGGAGGCGGCGGCGGCGCTCAGGCCCGACTGCGGCGGCGCTTTTATACCGAGCGGGTGAGGGGGAAGGACCCGCCTCTCGCCGCCTCGCAAAGCCCGGGCTGCCCGCCGTGAATGCCTGAGCAAAACGCCCCGCTGGGGCTCCCAAACGGTAAAAACCAAAACTCGCGCCGCCTTCCGCGAGGTGCGGTGGTGGGAGAGGAGCCGAAACGAGTTCGAGGGGACGGAGCGGCGTGTGGCGGGTTTTTCAGGCAGCGGCGGGGCCGCGCCAGGAGCCGCACAATAGACGGAGGCCAAGGACCCCTCCCCGCGGCCTGAGGCGCCGCCGCGGGCCCGGCCGGGCCGCCGTGAGGGAGCAATGGGCCCGGTGGGGTCCCGGGTCGGGAGCGCTCCGTGCGGGCAGCGCCGAGCTCCCGTGACGGCGGAGAGCGCCGGTGCGGCCTGTGGTGTCCGGGGGTTGGCTCGGTGCCCTCCGGCGGCCCGCGGGCGCTGCTGGCACGGCGGGTAGTGAAATCGGTCGTTCAGGGTAACTGGGCTCACCCCAGAACGGCCACAGTGCGGGTTTTCCCTCACGGGGAGAAGGGCCGAGGGGGTAAGCGGGGTAAGGCTGCGAGTATCTGTGGCGGCCTCCCGCAGGGTAAACATGATGAAAGCCCATCGTCAGAGGCTGCTCCAGCGGCGGAAGACATCTTACCCGAAAAACAACATTGAGCAACCAGCTAGTTTCAAATTGTTCCAACAACAGCCAGCCTTCCTCAAGTGGAAATACGTGGGGGACCGTTCATGGAGCCAGAAATGGATTGAGCTCTGAGCGGTGCTCACGGCACATCTGCCCTAGATCCCGTCAGGAATTTTAGGCAGCTCCAGCTCAGGCCCTTACAGCATTTCCAGACACCAGCTGTGTAAGAAAACCCCAGGCCGAGGGGCAGAGCAGAGCTGGGTACCCAAACACAGCCCAGGCCTTCGTGTTAGTACAGCCCCACCTGAGCCCCGTGCCCAGCACAGGTGGGAGCTAAAAGGTCACCAGTGTGTGCTAGAAAGTGACAGGTAGTGGGTTTTCAGGGAAAATGAGATGTGAAGGGTTTTGCTCTGTAAGGAAGGGCAGGGTATGAAGCCTTACATCGCTGTGAGGTGTCCAGCACGTTGTTGTGCTGCTATCACAGCAGGTGTTCCATGCTTTGCTGCTGAGCCCAGTTTTGCATCAGCTCTCTGTGACAAAATGGCTTTCAAGTAGGCAAGATATTTACACAGTGGCAACACAGGATTCTGACAATTTGCTTTACTTCCAATCTTAAAGAAAAATGCTTTAAGAACCAAAAGTGTGATTTCACATCACTGGAAGCACACTGATACCTGCAACAGCACCACACTGCAGGGGGCAAGTACAGCATCATTTATAGCCTCAGGCAGCACCAGAGCAGGTTCAGGTTGGATATCAGGAACAATTTCTTCTCTGAAAGGGTTGTCAAGCAGTGGCATGGTGGTGGAGTCACCATCCCTGGATGTGTTCAAGAAACAACTGGACATAGCACTGAGTGCTCTGCACTGGTTGACAAGGTGGTGATTGGTCAAGGGTTGAACTTGAGGATGTTGGAGATCTTTTCCAACCTTAATGATTCTGTGGTTCTGTGCTAATTCACAGCCTTCCCTTCCTTTGGAGTCCCAGAGAGCCCCTGGCTGTGCATCCCACACCTTATTGAACAGAAGACAGCCAGACCCACTGGAAAGTATCTTCTAACATGAAGAATTTTCCCAGGATTCAAAATTTCTTAGTTCAGAATCTTCTTTTGCTCAGTTCAGCATCCAAGCCTCCCATACCTCCTTTGCTCCCTTCCCTTCCATCTGAGAGTAGACATAGAATCATTGAATATTAAGGGTTGGAAGGGCTCTTAAAGCTCATCTGCTCCCACCCACCCTGCCATGGGCAGGAACACCTTCCACCATCCCAGGTTGCTCCATCCAACCTGGCGTTGGACACTTCCAGGGATGGGGCAGCCACAGCTTTGGGGGACCTGTGCCAATGTCTCTCTCACATAACAAGTGAGAACACAACTAGAGAAGTATTTAACATTAAATACCTTGTTGGTTGGGGCTGATTCTTTGGAGGGATGGAAGACTCAAATACAGATTCTTAGCCAGGAAGGACCTCCTAGACAGCCAGGCTGTTCTACATCAGAGCATATCACTTAGAACAGGCCTCTATAAATTCCAAAGAACTGTTGGAGATGACTGCTTAACAAGGGAAGCTTGTTCCAGGGGCTGTAGGATGCTGAGCAGCTTGTTAGTCAGAGCAGACTTGAATATGACTCTGAGCAACCTGATCTGACTTTGCAGGTGGATCCAGGTCACCTCCATGGTACCTTCCAGGCTGGATTATTGTGAGCTTCTGTAATGTGTGCTCCCCTGGAACTCTTCATAACAGGTGAGTGAGCAGCCAGAGGGGGCAGGTGATGCTTGACCGCTGACTCAGACACTAACAGAAGTTCCTCAAAGATCCTGGTATTGGTAACCACATAAGCTCTTTGTTCACCATTTAATAGGACCTAGTTTTCATTTTTAATTTATATGTATCTCATATCTAGAGTGTGAAGCCTCCAAACTACATCCAATGTGACTTTTTGGTTGTACCAGCATCACATTTACCTCTTTCTTCCTCAGTCACTCCATCTAATACTCCAATGCTGAATATCACATTCAGTACACTAAAAAACACTGCCTTTATTTCCCTTAAATGATTAATTTTTTATTTATATTAAAACTCCTTGGTTTAGAGAACCAGATAATGACAGGAGGTGGTCTGTGGAAAACATATCTGCAAATTCTAAATCCCCTTTCCCAATGTTGTCAAAGACCAAGGTTTCTGATTTGGCTCATGACCAGCGAGCACAAGCTCACAGACTGCAAATCAGGCTCAGCAAAGGGGGGATGGGGTTTGCTCTCAAGACAAATCTAATGGAATCTAGGAACAGGCAGAAAGCTGAATTCCATGCTTAATTATAGTTGTGATAAATTTAAATTCAAAATTATACTACTGATGAGCTATATACTTGTTACTGCTCTCTACAGCTTTCCAAATGAGAAAATTCTGTCCTCGGTGGACTTTGAATTCTACTGTTGAATCAGAAGTCTGGGAAAGTTAAAACAGCAAAAACACCCCACACCCCAAAAAGAGGCAGATGGCTGTCATAGATATGCCGTAATCACACGACAGCACCTCCCACTGTGCCCTACATATCATACAATGAACCTCCCCAGCCACTCCAGATGCTTCCCGTTATCTGTCGTGAAAACGCAGCTGCTGCGGCAGCGATAGCCCGAGTCCTGTGAGTCAGTCAGTATTAATGGCACAAAAACCCCGTCCTTGGATAAAGCTGCGAGGCAAAGAACAAGATTGCTTACAAAAGGGGGATGCCCCATTTCAGCTGTTCTGCACATAGGTAATGATTGCACTGCAAACAATCCTAAAGCTGAGCATTGCTTCCCTGGGTGCAGAGAATCACACCATGTATCAGCCATGGGTAAATTACAATTAAGGGCCTTTTACCACTGAGGAGATGGAGGAGGAAGGGAGCAGCATAACACCAAAGCAAATACCTGAAAAGATTGGAGCAACTGAGCTTGATTTAACGCTTAATCAGATCCAGAAGAGCTCTGACCTACATACTCACAGCATCCCTGGGCTGCGGGTGCAGCCAGCTGAGCAGCCATGCAGCTGCAGGGGGAGAGGGTTTAACGCACTGAACGTGAGGGAGCCTTCTGGACACAGCCCTGCATCTGCTTCACAGCCTCAGGTTCCCTTCCTGGATGTTTCTCTCAGGCAAAAATTACTGTGCCCCCCACTCTTCAGAGCACCTCACATTCCACTTTGACAAAGAAACAGGATTTTTTTTAGCTGCTAGTGGTGATTTAGAGACTGTGGAGATAACACACAGATTATTTTTCAATACAAATGTGATGTGGTGGTGTCAAAGTCTAGTGACAATTGGGCTTGAAAGAGCTCAGCTTTGCTCCATTGACCAGTTGGAAAAATCCACCAAACTTGTCGTGGATTCACTGAACCAGGGAGAGCAAGCCAGGGAGACAGCCAGGTATGACCATGGAATCTGAAAAAGAGCCTAATCTACATGTAGGGGAGAACGAGACTTGCTGCAAAAGTACTCTTTTTTTTCAGGAACACAAAAGATCAGGAACACAAAAGATCATGAACATTTTTTTAAAACAAGCAGCCATATCAACAAGTTTGAAAAGAATTGAACTGACTGGTTCAGTGTAAAATCAGAAAACATCAGAATTATTCATGTGAGAGAGATGATAAAAAAGCACTGCCGAGCTCAAAGGCCCGTGCCACTGTTGTTTAAAGCAGTCTTGGAACAATGCAGCAGCAGAAGAGGAAAATTCTTGTTCTCATAAGTCTGAAAAAGCTAATTATATAAAAAGCTAATTGTTGCATTTCCACTTAATCAAAACTTGTATCAAAGCAGCATCCTTGAGAAGGTGTCACTTTTCATTTAAGTTGTACCCCTGCAATGTGAAATGGTGGGTCGCAGAGCCCAGCACTTGTGTACAAGTCCAGGTCAAAGAATCAGAGAATCCTAGAATGGTTTGGATTGGAAGGGAACTTAAAGCCCATCCAGTTCCAGCCCTCTGCTGTGGACTAGACCAGATTGCGCCAAGCCCTGTCCAACCTGGCCTTGAACACTTCCAGGGATGGGGCAGCCACAGCTTCTCTGGCCAACCTGCGCCAGGGCCTCAGCACCCTCACAGGGAAGAATTCCTTCCCAACATCCAATCTAATCCTGCCCTCTGTCAGTTTGAAGCCATTCCCCCTTGTCCTATCACTCCAGGCCCTTGTCCCAAGTCCCTCTCCAGTTCTTTTGTCGCCCCTTTAGGCACTGGAAGAAGCTCTAAGATCTCCCTGGAGCCTTCTCTTCTCCAGGTGGACACCCCCAGCTCTCCCAGTCTGTCTCCAGAGCACAGGGGCTCCAGCCCTGGAGTAGCTCCATGGCCTCCTCTGGTCTCACTCCAGCAGGCCCATGTCCTGCTGATGTTGGGGGTCCCACAGCTGGACCCAGCACTGCAGGTGGAGACTCTGAGAGCAGAGTAGACACCAATGGACTGACAAAATCCAATAACTAAATCCTGTCAAGCAGGTACCAAATGAGATTTTATCAGCTTCTATTTCTTCTTCTAACACTGCTCATAGTCCCCTTACATAACATTGGGGATTCGAGATAGTTTAAAAAACTAAAGACAGAGAGGGGGAAGACTGAAAATAGAAACACCTACCTCAAACCTATTTGCAGCATCTAATTCCTAACCTCACCCTCACTCTACCTCCCCATACTTGAACACTGATTTTTTTGTACCAGTTGTGCCCTGGCATCTTTTGAAATCATCTGGAGCACTCTGGAGGAGCCAAGCCCGGATCCTCTGGCGGCTGAGCGTGAAGGTCACCAACCTCCAGCCACATTGGAGCCAGTGCGTGCCTCAGCCTCGCCGGCAGCAGAGGTTCCCGGCCCTGCCGGGTCACGACAGGCGGGGCAGTGCCACGCGGTGGCGCCGGGGCTCGCTCCGAGGGACGGGAGCGTCAGCGAGCTCAGCCCCGGAGAGATGCCAGCCCGGGCATTCCAAGAAAATGAAAAGAGCAGGCTTTCTGTACGTGGCCTTGAGAACGACCTTCAGTGGTACCGGATAAAATTGTGAATATCCTTGATATAAGCACGAGGGGAAGGGAACTGGGTTAGCCTTACAGGGCTGCCTGGCACTGGTCTCCAGCGCTGGAGCTGTTCAAAGTCCAAAAAGCATATTCTGGGCTGGTTCTGACGCCACAGATGATAACGAGCAGTTGCTTTGAGGTTTCAAAGTCCATGGGAATAAGTATAGCGCGCTTCAGATGTCAGACATTTTAAAATGCATTCAAAGCATTTTAAAGAGAGATTCCAGGGGGAAAGGGACAGTCTGATAACATTTTGAGATGGCTGAGCTAAAGCTGCATAAACTCATGACCAGACAAACAGAACCCATCACCAGCCTTTCTCTCTCTCTCCTATGAAGCTGTGGCACCCTCTCCCCTGGGCATTGTCCCTGCTCCAGCAGCAACCGGCTGTGTTCCTCTTCCCTGAGGACAAACACAGCAGTGGAAAAGGAGCAGAGCTGCCTGTAAAGTGGGTCAAGCGTGGAATTAAACACCCACCATAGGATACTCCCAGACAGGGCTTCTCCAAACCCCCCCTCCCCTTCTTCGTTGTAAAACAAGGAAGCAGAAGAGAGCAGCCGTCACTGCCCACTCCTGCACTGATGGCCATGATAAAGAAGGTTTTTCACAGCAAGCTTTATAGTTAGGCTGGATGTGGGGGTTGTTTTCTCAAACTCGTGAAAAATAAAGGCAGTTGGGAGCCAGGCTAAAACCCTTCAGCCCAATCGATCATGCAATTATCAATGTAAACAGGACACTCCTCTTTTACAGTTCAGCACTTTCAGTTTTAAAGGCATAATCTGGAAAACAGCTTATGGATTTATTGACATTAAAAACCAAACTAACTAAAGCAACAAAAACAACCCAAAAGAACCTAACCTCCAAAAATCCAGATGTGTTTGCGGGAAATCTGCTGAGGAAGATGTATACAGAAGTCAAGATAACAAAAAGCAAAGATTTAGTTTAACTTATACAACCTTGTGCAATGATACAAGTAGCTGCAAAAAGGAGCATTTTCTCCTCAAAATCACTTTCCTGCAAGTTTTGATGCAGGATGCTCACCCTGATCACACTACTCCTCTTCTATCACCAGTCCCAGGTACTATTAGCAACTAATGTCTTATACATTATTTATACCAGCAGCCATCATTTTAGTCTCCATCCCAAAGCAGTTCTGTTCACCAGAGAGTAATTAAGAGATCAGTAGTTCAACCCATCTTAAAAAATAAAGCTTTTAAGCTGCAGCACAGGTTTTAAAAGGCTAAAACATGCAGCACCGCTTAATTTAAAACCAAAAGTGTTGTTTCAGCCTTTTTTCCCTGTCCATATGCCAAAGCACTCTGGTCCCTTGCTCAAGAGAGCAGCCTGCCTTTATTCTCATCCAGAAGGAGTAGAGCCAAATGAATTAGAACACCGAAATAACTTTTTGTAAAACCACAGAAGGCTGACTCATGAACTGCTGACTCTGCAGGGCTTTGTTGGTGTGTTCATGGGTACTGAAAAGATTTCTACACAGTCCAGTGTGATTTTTACTTAACACTTTACCTGTTTCCAACCTTTTCCTGGAACTTGCATAACACCAATACTCTGTGTCATGATTGCTGCAGCACACAGAAGGCACCCAATGCCTCCTACAAGACTTCAAAAATCACTGCTTGCAGACATTTTGCTCCAAAAATCTGAGCTCATGCAAATCCCAAGTACGGTTGCAAAAAATATGGAACATGTAAAAAGCCATTTCTCAGGCAAATTTTGCTCTAACCTACATGAAAACCCCTAAAACACATCAAGAGTTTCCAGGAGTGCTCCGCATCCAGACAAAACAAGCTGCAATTAGAGCAATAAATGAGTATGGAACAGGTGCACAAGGAGGTGGTGAGAGTTGAGGCACACCTTCAACTCCCAGAATTTGGAGCAGCATTTAATTTGAAATTCAAAATTGTGATCCCAATTGCATCTTCTTACAGACCATTTTTCGTAAACGAACAAGAGTATTTATTCTTCAGCCCCCTCCCAAGTTCACAGCTCCCCCAAGAGCTAGAACTGCACTCCACTATTACTAAGGAAATGAAAAGGTGAGAAGGGGAGAAGAATGTGTTTATTGAAAACACATTGGCCTATGAAATAAGACCCAAAATAAACCCAGCACTTGCATAACAGTTTGGTTTTATCTTATACAGGAAGAAATCCTTTAAGATTCAGGCTGAATTTTTGAATTGTCAGAGCAGACTTTGTCCCAAGGCTCTTAAAACACAATTGCTTTCTGAAAAGGACTTTCAGTGTTTCAGTTTACTACTACAATTTTTTTTGTTTAATCCTCTCCCATGGAACATGGATTGATGGCCATTGGCATCTCTCAGCAGCTTCTGTTTCCAGGTGGACTTTTGACAGTAACCAGATCAAGATACGGGTAGGTAAATGTCACAGCTTTCATTCGCAGGATGTCTCCTCACCACCTTTTCTGCAGGGCAGAATTTGTTACCATCCAGACACATGGGGAAGGAAGTAATGCTCTGTCTGCACTCTCCCATGCATCCAGTATCTTGCCAGGGTATTATCAGATCTAAACCAGGTAACATTGGCCAAGCACTCAGAGCAGGGATACTGAGTGTGTAGGGAAGTGTCAGCAGCTAGAAACAATCCAAAATGAGCACCAGGTGACAGCCGTGCACACTGGTTACCTTGGACAAACATCCATCTACAGAGGCAGCTCAGTCACCAACGGAGCAAGGACAGGCAACAGCCAGCCCCAAGCTCCAGGGCTCTGTAGAGAAGGGGCCATAAGCAGAGGAACAAAGCACAGGATGGAAAGAGGAGAAGAAACACGTAGAAAGAGGGTGAAGGAGGAAAAAAAATCTGGCAAATCCATACACCTATGTATGTGTACAATACTTATTTTGTCTCATTTTAATTTAATGGGCTCTTAGCTCAGGACAGGCCTGCATCACTGCAGGGTGCTCACTTTGATATTATGAAATGAAAAATGCAGTATGAAAAGCTGAAAACCCTCCCCCCTTTGTCCACCAAGATTCTCCTGGCTCTAGGCAAGGGCTGAGAAAGAAAAAAAGAGCAGTTCATGGAAAAGTGTAATTTCATTCCCAACTGCTGATAATCTAGCCCTAAGGTCAGCCCTCCCCGCTAAGAATGGGGTGTAACATTCCCACCTTAACACTGAACCACCACAATATGGGATTTCCAGCTACTCCTATTTTGCATGTTATGGAATGCAGCAGTAGTTGTAGAGATGGAGGAAACATCACCAGTGATCTCCAAAACATGCTCACAGGCTGAAGTAAAGGAAGTTTTCTGCAGGTGAATTTATCTCTCAGCTACTAATCAATCAAACCCTAATTATTTATGTTTGAAGCTCTGCTTCTTCCTCTTCAATCTTCCATACATGCTTTTAGCTGGCTAGTGCTCCATCAGGGTAACCAGTTTTTTTCTTTACAATGTGGTTTTCTCACTGGAATCTTCACACAGACCGTCACAACATAATTATAGAGGAAAGCACAAAAACTGGAGCGACTCCAACATTGTCCATGGACTTTACTAACAACCACTTGGATCTGTGTACAGAAACTGAAGCAAGGAAAGGACTGCTCCCCGCCAGAGCAGATGAGTCACACCAATTAAAGCAACAAGGAAAGCAGAAAATAGGGCAAAGTCATTCCTTTTGAAGGAATGGTGTCAATGAAAGCACAAAGTCTCATCTGCACAAACACAGAGAAAGACAAGCGATAGGAATGGAACGTGAACTTCTCTCCTCAGCAAAGGATTTTTTTAATAGTGATCAAAGCAAAAGCTCCCAATATACTAAAAAATGCCACTTCAGATGCACTTATTTTTAGCATGCACTTCTTCCTGTAAGAGATCAAACTACAGCAGTGAGCTCTCCAGAAGATATTTGGAATCCTACCTACTGGACAAAGCTCAAATTTTGCTGAAGAAAAAGCAACCACTTGAGCCCTTTTGCAAGCGGATAAAGTAATGCTTGGTGAAATGCATCATCATCTTTGCAAGTCAAAGAATCAAGTGGTCTTTGAGCTTTTCAGAAAAGCCAGAAAGCCCCAAAAAGCATGTCTAGGACTAAACCTCCAGGTGAGTTGGACACTTGCAAAATTTCTGTTTGTTCCCTTAGAAACAAGCAGTGTAAAAAACAAACCTCCATGTTATTGCAGAATCTACAGTGTGCCCAAGAAATTTAAAGTCTCAAACAATATGAATATTAAGAGTCCTTCTATTAAGTCAACAGACAGGTACATTGTTTGGATGTGCCCAAGAAGTTTCAAGCACAAGCCTTAAGAAGGCTTAACATTTGAATATCTGTTTTGAACCAAATAATCAAATCAGGGTTCCAATTTTGAACCAAGCTAGTAGAAAGGAAATATTTAAACAGAAGTTCACATAAACCACATACCACTGTTTTTCAGAATGGAAGCTTGGGCAAATACACGTAGTACTATACTTCAAGTTGTTTCCTTTAATATTTAGAAAACTGGTTTTATTCTTAGTTTTTCAGAAAAATTACTTTTTAGCACCTACATTGTAAATGACTCAAACTTAGATTTACACTTGAAATAAAGCCACACACAATCAATTAAGTGATCCTATATTCTTCCATTTCTGAGTATTTCATTAGAGCACCAAGAGGGAAAGAGCAACATGTGAGTAACCGGTGAGCTGTTCTCAGCTGTGAGACACAGGCCCAGGTACCTTCCTGGGACAGGATTCAAAAGATCAGAGTTTTCCAGCACACTCCAAATCACCTCAGTTTTAGTTATTTATAAGGTGGAAATTTCTATGCAAGTTTATAAAACCCATCCAGCTACATGTTAGTTTATTAAACCACAGTTGACCTGAGATGCAATTAGAATTTTGACATTTTTCCATACTTAGTTCACAAGTTTATTATGAAAAACACCGCAGCTCTGTCCTGCAGTAACATTGTTTTACAGAAAAAAACAGTTCTGTTCAAAGTAATTCACTATCCTTGGACAATTACAAGGGACAATATGGTAGGGCAGAGTGGAAAAGGGAACTGAGTGCAGACAAAAAAAAAAAAAAAAAAAAAAATCAATACAATTAAATTAAACAGTATTCCCTGAAAATAAAACAAACAGTTTCAGAACAAATATGAGGCCTTGGTACTTATTTTAAAAATGTTCTTTAAGCTTCAATGATTGTTTGCTGCTACCCTTATCTACAGTCATGCTGAATAAAGCTATAGCTAAATGGAAAGTTAAATGTATTCACGAGGTGTTAATGTCTACATCTTATTATTTGCAGTCTCTCAGAGAAAGCAAAAGTAACTACAAATAGCGCTATGCCAGAAACTGGTTTCTTGACCAACAATGTTGCTTCAGCATGCAATGAACTGGTTCATTCTAAAGTGGTCACAGTTGTTGACGACAAGAGGCTTTGTATTGAATATGGCACGTCTTTTGGTCCATGTGAAAACAAAGTTTGAATGTTAAATATTTTCTGACACTTTGGAGTTACTGTTGCTCTTCCCATTTTCTTTAGGTCAACGTATGGTTCATGGCAATACTGTACAGGTCTAAAATCTCTTTACAGGAAGTAGTCTGGGGTGCGACGAGTAACATGCGGTTCACCTCTACGCGGTGCTGGGTCGAACTGCAAACTGAAGAGCACAGAAGACATCAGTGAAAACACAAGAGCTCAGCTTACATTCAGGTATGTTATAGCCCTGAAGTACAAGAGCAGTGCTTTAACACAGGTGAGTCTTTACAAGTTTTATCAACCAAGTTAAGTCTTCTAGAACAAGTGTTCAAGCTCTGCCACTCCTATTAGTATGTACTTATAACCATTTAAAATTCCTCTTATCAAGAAGGTCAGGAGAGAAATGACTTTCAGCTTGAAGACTCAAACTGGTCAAACATTTAGAAAGCTGAAGTCTCCAGTTATTATCAAAGAGGGCAGTTTGCACAGTGCTTTTGCCTCATTTACTAGTGAAGTTGTTGCTGCAGTAGTTAATTAGAAATCTCATCCAAAAAGCTTTCAGAATTTGAAGATTCCAAAAGTCTCTTGCCTGAAACGAACAGGAGGGCATTACCTTAGATGTGACAGACTACTCCTGCTCTCAAATGACATCCCTACAACAGCAATTCATTAAACCCCAGGTCGTTATACAAAACAAAAATGAGGAGTCTCACTTCAGTCTGACAGAGAAGATCTCAACAGCAACTGTTCCACAGGTTTGACTCCAAGACTTTAACTGTGACTAACCAAACAATTCCATACTCATTCCACCTCCCAAAAGCACAGATGGAGAAAAACCCCCATATCGTAACACAATAATTAAGTGGTATCTTGCTACAATAACTATTTTAAAATCATGGGCAATGTAGTTCTCATTTTTAAATATACTTACAAGGAGTATTTTAGAGTATCATCAAGTTCCATAATTGCAGCCTGGTTGCCACAACGGTAACAATAGTTTGGAGCACTGAAAATTGTTACTACATTCCGATCATGGCACCAGTTGTACCCCTGGAGAGGAAGGAAAAAATAATGATGACAACCAGGTTTGCTATCCCATGTAACCACCTCGCTACAAACCAAACTTTTAATGCACACAGCCCTTAGTGGCATTTTTAGGGTCATTTTAAATAATCTTTTTTTCTCTTCTGGAGAAAAAGGGTAAAAAGGAATTCTGGCCTTCCTAGGTTGCTTCCTACTAGTAAATATGAGCTAGATACAAAAAAAAAAAAAAAACCAAAACAACAAACCAAAAAACAAACTACCTAGTAGCAAGACTTCTCCATTGCATTAGCATTAAATAGTTAAAACAGGAATTTTGAAGTACACAATCTACTTTGAACCTTCAACTGTGACCACCAAAACCAGAATCCAGACATATATTTAAAAATCTGAACTGCCAGAAGTAACTAGGAGGCCAAGAACAAAAGCACACATTCAAGGCAAAAATCAAAAATACACCTTTTTTTCAAGTAACACCTTTTTTAAGAACCTTTTTATTTACACAGCAATGCAATACCACATCTAGTACCAAAGCCTGGTTTGGGATATTCCTTTGTATTTTCAGGAAAACAAGGCCAAAATAAATGTTACTCCACTGTCAAACTGAGACACTCATTTAGTAGCATGAGAATATTGTCAAGGTCAAGTTTCTGGAAGACTCTCAACTGGATCATCAGCTGTCACAGCAGCATATACACATCACTGACACACAGAGCACGGAATTAATGGACGAAGGAGACAATCCAAAGTTTGAACACACAGACTGTCCTGCTCACCTCCATTACCAACTGATGAGCTCTTGAAACCAACGTAAGGCCATTAGCATGGTTAAAAGTTTCTGAAATATCCTGTCCAAATGTGTAACCTGCACCTCGAGGAGAAATGCCCCAGCCACCACGATCATCTGGATCTGACCATAGCAAGTCACACATTGGACCCTGTAAGAGATGTAGATGATGTTTCAGAGGTGAAGTGCAGAAAACCAAAACCAAACAAAACTACAAAAAAACCTGCATACACACCACCCCTGCACAACTCTTGGGAGACTTAATATGTTTCTTTCTTTAAGCAAGGAGATGCCCCTCACTTTGCCTTCAAAAAACCAGAACAGGAAGACAGGCACTTTAATATTGCTAAGATGATTTGAATTTCATTTTCAGCCTGTGAACTCAACCCCCAATATATGCTGAATCATAAATCTCATTAGCTTAGAAAATTGTTTTTCAGTACCTCATGGGGAACTTCCTGCAAACGATCAAGTGCTCTGATGTGATCCAGTGTATCTATTGATGGAGAGAGGCCACCATGTAGACAGAAAATCTGCAAGAGTTAAGTTACATGAAGCTTATTTACATTAATCAGTGCAGTTAGAATGGTTTAGAATGAATGATTAGGAGAAAGTCTGCATGAAATTCCTTTCAAGATGAGAGCTGACAGAATGCAGTCTTAAAAGCTCCCTTTACAACCAAAAAGATTTAACTTTGTCAAATGTCAACATACCTGGCCATCCACCAAGGCAGTTAGAGGCAGGTAATCAAAAAGGTCTGTAAAGTATTTCCAAACATTTGCATTTCCATATTTCCTTAAACATTCATCATAGAAACCATAAACTTGTGTGATTTGCCTGCTTTCATGGTTCCCTCGAAGAATTGTGATACGTTCACGGTAACGGACCTAAACAGAATAGTTTATTTTAGAGGCATCAATGAGTCACTCTTCCCCAGAACAGAATTTGCCCTCCTCAGTCCCTGCCACACATCAATAAAACAATTAAAACCAAACCCTTCTGCAGATTCAATTATAACCTTTGGGGGGGGGGAAGAGTAATTTATTCAAATCTTCAACTGCCAAACACTTTTGAGATTAATTACAAGTTGTATTTATTACTACTAGTGGACTTCACCTGTGCATTAAACTGATCTCTCCAAAAAGATTTCTACTTAGACAAGTAAAAAAATAAACTCAGCGCTCATTTTAGATAAAGCTCAGGCTTGCACCTGAACAATCATTTCTTTTAAAGAAGTGACTTAGAAAACTAAGACAGCCAACAAGTCAGTTTTGATACCTTTAACACCAATGCAGTGAAAATCATAATAGATATTAAGTGTAGTCAGGCTGGTAATTATATATTTTATACAAAACTGTATAGCTGAGTAGAAAAGTTACCTTAAGAGCTACAAGCAATGTGACTGTTTCAACTGAGTAATATCCTCTGTCAACATAGTCCCCCATAAACAAATAGTTTGTGTCTGGTGATTTGCCTCCAATTCTGAAAAGTTCCATGAGGTCGTGAAATTGTCCATGGACATCTCCACAGACTGTGACTGGACATCGCACTTCTTGTACGTTGGATTCTTTTGTCAAAATTTCTTTAGCCTACAAAACAAAAAAAACACGTAAATTGAGTTTGTCTATGAACAGCCACTTTATTCAAAGTACACTCTACCACTTCCAACTCTCTGCCACCTGCTCTCTTTAGGAGCTCTTCTCCCTTCCTTCTCTGAAGCACTTGACATAAAAGTTTGTCTTTACCTAAAACAGCATTTTGCATTATGAAACCTCATATTAGTAATTGGGTAGCTTTTTTTACTCCTTGAGGATGGTATCTTAAGTAAAACTTCAGACTTTCTATCAAAATGGTTATGCAAAGCATGAAACAATAATCATCACTACTGGAACTTAAAAAGTTTTGAAGTATTTGGAAAAATTACATGTAAAAATCCTGCCAACATCTTACCTCCAAAATGCCAAACTCAGACAATGCCAAAACACTACCAACACCTTGCCACCCATCTGTACAAACATCTCCAACCCACCTGCAAGGCAGGGATGCCTACATGAAGCAGAATGAGAACCAACATCCAATGGTATCAGCAATTAGCCTGCGCAGGTAATGACCTGCTCTGTTTCTCTATAAGTTTTGTGATTAAACACAGACTAACAACATCAAGTTATGTCTTTATAAACCAAAGCCGGGATCTTTTTTTCCCAAAAAATTGTGTATATGGAAGTTGTAGACAAAGGTAAATAGGCTAAATATAGCACCAGAAAGGTAATTTTGAAATAATGCAAGACAGTTGTTACAGTTTGTTCTCAGAACAGTCACCAGACACATGCCACAATGATTTTCTAAATCAAAAAGGTATTAGATATATAAATAGTAACAAGTTTACTCATTACCATCTACAAAGATTTCTCTGTTTTTAAGAGTCAATGCTCCTATTCAAAAAGAATCCTTTTTTACCTCATTACCTGAATGACAAGAGAATACATTAAAACTATATTCTATTCTATAATCCAAGTTGTCTACAAGACAGTGGCTGACACTCCCACCCAAAAGTGGTTTCACTGTCCCTCCCATCATCCTCACTGACCACCACAGTCACCACTTCAAACAGAAGCAACACGTAAGTTTAATGATGGAAATTCATGAAATTCAATGTTTCATTCAACACTGCAAAAAAAATGCAAAAATGCAGCGTGGTTAAACACCCAGCACAACACAAAGCTTTAGATGTTACAACAAGAGCACAGACTGAAATCATTCTGCAGACGTTTTTACATCAAAAGCCAGTCTCATATGACAGTTTCCACTGGTGCTGTGCCTAGTACTAAAGATAGGTCATTGCTGGCTTGTGGTTGATGCTAAAAGTGCAGATTTATTTTAAGATAGCCTGACTTAAGTTAATTTTAATGCAGTGACACTCACCGGATGTTTTGAAGGTGTTTTAACAGCCTTAGCCTCTTCTAATACTCTCTTACATTCAGAAGCATTAGCCAGCTTAATTCTCTTTTTGACAAAGAAGGTCACAGATACTTAGAGCACTTTGATACAAAAAACCTACTCTTTAATTAGAATGTTTCTACCACTGGATTTTCTTAACACACTTGAAGCACTGCACAAAGAATGCAGCATTCATTTTTCATCAAAGGTATGCAGCATCTGTGCTGAGAATGGAAGAGTTCTCAGCAACTGAGTTGTTGCTTCTTCAGTTTCTGAAATATTAAATCACTCAGATATGCACATGACCAAAGACATAGAGAAGTCAGACAGCTACTCTGATGGAAAAAGACTGTTCCAGGTCAACTTGCAAAACAGCAACCTCTCTTTAAATCCTGTAGTGGAATAATGCTGGTGCAGGGATTCCAACACTTCCATGTTCTAAAACCAGTTCCATATAACACTGTGTTATGAACTGCTTAGTACACTTACAGTCTTACGTCCCACAGCATCAAAAATGGCACATACTGAAGTGCTTGAACATTCTACTTGCCTCTACAAAAGAGCTTCAGCAGAGCTGAAGGTAGGAAAAACAATATTCTGAAAACAATCCACCAACAAATGATCCACCTACTATATCCCAACTTCCACATTAAATTAATTCCCAGATAAGAGTAAAGCAGTTTTAAAAAATACTTTTAATATACTGTAAGACAATATAAACACAAGTTGGTAAGACAACAGTACATTTAATACCACAATTTCAGAAAGGTAACCCACCACTAATACTACTCCTGCAGTTATCTGTACCCCGACCTTGTACTGGATCACACCCCTCTGTGCAATGTCACCTGATTCCACTCCCTCTTTTTATTGATTCTTTTAGTGAGATCCATGATGATGCTCCTTACTCAGCCATATCACCCAACTCCCTCCCCACCCATCCTCCCCTCCAACAAATGGGCTTCCCATCAGCAGCTGTCCTCCACTTCCCCATGGAGAGAAAGCAGTAGAGCACTCCTCAGCATCCTTCAGTAGAAGGCAGAAAACTCCTTGATCCAACCATCTGACAAAGGAGAACTAGGAAAGACACACACACACACACCACTTCTTGAACTTCAAAAACCCAGTGACCTATTGCCACAAAGGGTAATAGTACAACACTGCAGTATTTTGACATCAACGCTTTGAAACATCCAGGCTTCACTGCCTAGCATCAGAATAAAGAATTATACAATTCAGAAATAGATTTTCTTGAGCACTTATTAATTCTTTTGTATCTCCACCCTTTTTTAGGTCTTAACGATTCTTACATTAAGACAGCCCTGAACTTCTCTACACCTCTACATTAATTAATCTTTTTTATGTAGTAGAATACCACCACAAGTCAAACTTCTGTGGTGTGGGTTACTTAACTGGAGCAAAAACTTTTAATCAACAACCTACTATATTACAGTTGTAAACCTCTGCCTCTGAATCAGTTTATTTTTTCAGCACTACAATCTCGAATTTCAAAATAAAGTGCAAACACATACAGAGTAAGACTGCAAAGAACACATTACTTCAAGTTGATAAATGTTAATTTTACAGCCAATTACCAAGAAAGTTTAACACAGAAAAAACACACAGGAGTGAGAAACAGTTACACAAGAAGAGTGTAAGAATCACCAAGTGCAATGCTATCAAACACTTCTGCTGAGGAGGAAAGTCACATTTTACCCAGAACAATCTCAAAGTTCAAACAATAAGCACATATGAAATACGTATCAGCTTAGTCATAGTGACTGGAATTCATTCTGGCTTGATACCGGCTTACTCAGTTATTTCACTGTAAAGACAAAACTTGCACAATCCCAAAACTCAACAAGAAAAAAGCTAATTTTGGTTTAAACACACAAGAAAACAACCAGTTTTCACTTCATAGTAAAGCAAGTAGCATTGTATAAAAACACAACCTAATACTTAAGAATTAAACTGCTCCTAGCCTGCTGCACATCATCTGAAGGCTCAACTGAACAGTACCAAGCTGCTCTGGTGCATCTGTTTACAAAGCACATCTCTGCAAAACACTGTTCTTAAGACACAAAGATCAGCTTCATTGTTTTGAGACAGTAGAAGATCCAAGTGTATGAACTGCCATGGATTAAGAATTTTGAACAGATGACTATCAAAGTTATACCATATGATTTTCAGCTCCTCAGTTTATTTAATGAGATGCAGGGGTTGTATGCATGTAGATATATCTCTCATTTCCCCTGCTCCCTCCATACATTTTTATTCTATATGCCACAAATCAAGGCTCAGAGTCAAGTGCCATAAAAGCCATAATCCATCCATTTTACTTCCTCAACTCACTCTGGGCTGAGTGATAAGCAAGCTTCCCCCATGAGCAGTGTACATGATCAACCCTATCTCATAGAAAGAATTTCCAGTGGTCCATTTCTGTGAAGTCCTCTGAATTAATCTGTACCCAAATTCCTATCTGTTTCCAGAATATACCAGATATTTCTTAATTACTCTGACCCCTTCTTAGGTCCCTACATTCTAGCAAAAGCTCTGACAACTCAGCCCATTTATCTACCCTGAAAGACTCTGGGGATCATAAAAGAAAATAACAAGACCCGAACCAAACAGTAACATCACTGTCTGTGTAGAATTGTAAATCAATGCTTGAAGCAGCGCTAGGAAGCACCCATCAAAAGATTACCACTAACTCAGTAAGGGAAATACAACCATTATTTTAATTAGACACACAGCATAAAGTCATGGTTGCAGATGGTAATGTGTCATTCTTGGCAGACCAGAATTCACACCTGCAGCCCACCACGCTGTCTAGTAAAGTGTGTAATGAGAAGCATCCACTGTAACCAAGAAATAGTTATTTGTAGTTACCATAAAGATATTTTGATGAGATCGAAGACTTCAACCACACCCATAATTTCCTGTCACCAAGGTGCACAGGATGTGACTAAAGGCACAGTGATCAGCTAATTGGGATGAATACTGGTTTTAGCTGGCCAAACATGACCTGGAAGAGATTCCAGTTCCAAGCAAAGTCATCCATTACAGTCAGCAATTCTTCTGCAGAGTCAATGCTCTTCAATTTAAAGGTTTACCCCACTCCTTATATGGGGATGAAAGAAAGCTTGTTCAGACAAAAGATGGGCTTATTTTTAAAGCAAAAGGTGTTCTCAATTCACAGCCTGACATTTTAAACAAAACTAGATAAATGAAGTCGCCAGTAACACCCTTCTGTGAAGGAAGCATGGCAGTCAGATTACACTGACACAAATGGGAAACTGATTTATGCTGAACTTCACAATCCACTAAGGAGTTCAATGTGAATGTATAAGTAGGAACAAAATTAAAATACAAAGCTCCCCACTGACATTTAATTATTTAGTATTCCAAAGTAAGTAAAACCAGGATTTCCATGCACATAGAAGTCTGAGCAGCAAAATACTCTTTTGCCAGGACCAAAACAGAAGATGATGGATCTCATGGATTTATCACTAGCACCTAGACCTTCATTTCTAATCTCCTCTGTTCGGTGAGAAGAGAGACCAGTCTAAATACAAGATCTTAGCCAACCAAAAGCAATCCCAATACCAGGACTGCTATAAGATTGAGACAACCACTTTCCTTTATCTCCTGTAAATAGTAGAAAGCCTCCAAGAAAGCATGGAAGCAGCAAACTTCTGCCAAATAACCTTCTCTTCCTTTGCATTACAAAAAGTAATGACTGACACTACTCGAAACCTCTCAGCATTTCCATCTGAAAAGACCAGTAGTGGTCTTACATACTCAGAGAAACAGATAAGAGTGTTTGTTCTTTCCCTCAGAGGCAAATCTGGGAGAATAGGAAAGGCTATTTAACAATCAGTAGTTGACAAAAGCAGTGGGGATACGATCTTCTGAAATAACCCAATGTCATAATTTTGCTCATACAAAAGATCTTTGTATCTTTAATTTAAAATTGAAGAAAAATAATAAAGGAAAAACTTCTTTTACAAACGTAAGAGAAATAACTCAGGAACCCAGATGCCTTCCTTGCCTCATGGGAGTTCCAAGAAACACAGCAACGACAGCAACGCAGGAAACTGACCACTTACAGAGATGTTTTTCAGTCCTGTCTGTAGAACAAGCTGTATTTGTTTTGAATCATTCCAGTTGTTAAAAAAAAAATAGGCAACAGCTATTCCCAAACTAGTTGTGCCTGATACCCACAAGTCTATTTCATGCAACAAACTCAAAGGGTTCTCAACTCTTTTGTTCCAGTAACTCCAACAGAGCTTGACACAGTCATGCTACAGGTCAGGACACCAGTTGGAAGACGGCATGTCAAAACTCAAGAAAGAGTTTAGAGGCAACCAGCAAGCATGAAACACCTGTATTGGAAGGAATGTTTAAAATATTCAGCAAAAATATTGGAGACCTGACTACTGAGCAACTGAGCTCTAGCATTCATTCATTGGCCAGGAATGAACTTTGCCCATCATAATACGTATTACCTGAAGAAAAAGAATTAACAACAGCATTACTGAATAGAGGTGTAGTGTTTAAGGGTCCCTAAGCAAGGGTGAAAATTCAATCCCTGCTTCTCTGATTCCTCTCACACAGATCTCTCGTAGAAGGCCTTGTGAACTCCTGCCAGACACAGCTGGACAGGTTTGGGTTTTGTGCTGGGCAAGGCAACCCAGGTGAGTAACTGAAAATGGCTCAGAAACGATCACAGAGCACTGTCATCACATCTGAGGAGGCAACAGCCTCAGCACAGGTAGATTTGGAAGAGGACATCAGTCTTGCAGCCTCATCCATGTCTTCAGCCTTAAACTGACAGAATTCAAGTAGGAACATGCTCTGATTTAGGAGTGCTTACTCCTATTAGCTTAAGCTATGCCCGAAACAACACAAGTATCTTTCACTCCTACTTGATCACAACGAATGGTGCAATTAAAAAGCAAAAAACTGAAACCAAACCCCTCACTGCCAGCACAACTCAATTCTTACAGAATTTACTAGAATTTTTGGGGTTTTTTTTTTTACAATAAAAGAAAGCTGCTAATGCTACAATCACTGGCACATACAAGACAGAATTTTTACATGCATATCAAAATGTTGTAAGTATAATCCACACTAGGTGAGGAGGCTGGTGAGGTTGACACTTCAAATGTCTTCTGTGGAAAGAGACAATCTCTATTTTAGATTATCAACCATAACAAAAAAAAAAACCCAATAAGAACACTGGGAGTGAAAAGGTTTTTTTTGAAATGTTCCAGAGTAATCTAAATACAGTTATTAAAATGTTACAAAAGGCTTCATACTCTACCCTTCTAACTCTTCAGAGATGGAAGTTATAACTCCATGGCCCCATCAATGACTTGATCCCTGGCTATATTCAACAAAGCAGCAACAAATGAGTCCTCTGGCCTCCCAGAGCCCCTTGAACAGCTACTGAGGGGCTCTCCCTCCATCGGCTGTGGAGTTCCCTTGCTACAGAATCCAGCAGCCAGTGCAGGGGCAAGGCAGAACTGCAATGCTGCACATTCCTGTTCTGCCAGGGCTGGGGGTGGAGGGACACAGAACCTGCCCAATACACAGCCCACCACACAGACACACCATACTCACACTACCTGGGAATTCTGTTGAGGCAGGTTTCTTGGCTCATTTACAGCAAGTTCAAACATGAACATTAATTTTCACAATCATCTTAGTCTGAGGAATAGTTAGACATGACAGATATGGGAATGCAAAAGCTAGCTAATGGAAGAGCCCTTGCAAATGCAGCTGGAAACAGTTTAAAACATTCAGTTCTGGCCAAAAATAATCAGCTAAGAAAGGTAACTCCCAAACAGGAAAGGAGGCAGAAGGGAACATGTGGCTCCATCTGAAAAAGAAGTTGGGCATACAATTCAGCTTAAAACACGAGTGAGGTCCACAAAACATGTAAGTTCTATGCATTAGAGAAACTAAACTATGATTGCAGAGGCTTTCTGGACCCAAAAGAAAGCTTCATCAGTAACATACTGGTACTCTCAGAATTAAGGCACTTAAGCTAAATGAGTTTGAGCAACTCACACAGCTGCACATTTGCTTAGAGAACATCTAATTTGAAAAATCAGGTGTTCAACAAAGTGAAAACTCTGCAACAGGAAAAAAATTAGAAAAATACACCAGGAACAAGGTAGATACTAGAGAACAGTATGGCCCAGAAACATATTTACACTATGAAAATTAGCACTGGTGGCAAATCAAAAAGCAACCAGTGTCATTGTTACAGGTCAAAAACTGCAGGAGTCAAAGCCTGAATCAAGATTTCTTGGATGCCTTTACCAGTACCAGCCCTTCACTTAGTTTGAAATATTTTGGCTAGCAGTACTGTCCATTCAAAGGTATTTTACCAGCAATTCAAGAACCCTGAACACTCTACACAGTAGGCATGACCAAATTGTCTTCTCTCTCTCAAACTGGATGCCATGCTCACACACACCTAATTATGGAGTAGTGTTTTCAGGGGAGTGACTGACACATCTGCCATCACCTGCACTAGATACCTTCTGCAATAACCAAAGCAAACTCTATCCAAAAATTCAACTCATTCCTTTGTGCAATTTTAGACTGCTGTCCCACCTTCCTAAGCAATGTACCACACCCCCAGCTCCTGTGATAAAGGGCATTTACATACAGAAGAGACAAGACCATTTCCCTCTACCCTCACAATGTATGGAAAAGAAACTCTACACCAGCATCCTTTAATTCAAGATGACCAGTGGAAAAACCCTCACCTGGCAATAATGGACTTCCTTTCTCCTCTGCCAACAAACAGTTCAGCACTAACAGGACAAACACTGCTGACATCTAACAGTGACTGGACTGGGTATATTTTGACCACTTCTTTAGTACTTTCAAATGCTGAAGCAAAGCACACACAATCGGTCACTCAACTGATGTAACATTAAACACACAGCACGTACTAAGCCTAGAATAATTTAACTGCCACTCAGAGGTTGATTATTTCAAATCATCTGTGAAAGTATAATGTATTATTCATGGTTACAAATTACTCCTAGACTTCGAAGACGTTTCTGCCCAGTTCCCACCACCACAATCACCCAGGTAACCAGGCTCAGTGAAAGACACACCAAGAAAGTAACTGGGATGCACAAGTGGCCACACTTAATTATCACGTTTGTAAAAAGCTGTTATGTTCTTCAGGTATCAATACTGAAATACAAGAGAGCCCTTAGGCTTATTCTTATTAGGCACCAGTCTGCACACATGAAGCCCCAGCAGATCAAGAAATACTTGTCAGGGAGATCATCCAATCAAACAGTGTTATCAGGGAAAAGCCCTCAATTTTTTTTTTTAATTTTAACTAGCCCTAACTACAATTCAATGAGATGAAGAACAGTTTATACCTATTAGGGTCTTTTCCATTGGAACAATAGCTGTATTTGACACTGTCCTGAAGCTGTTCATGGAAAAATAGCCTTTTGGTGTGATTACATCCACAAAACTACTTCAGCAGTTCAAACAAAGCACAACCCAGCAAGGTTTCTGACACTCAGTGCTAGGAGCACAGGAAGACGTTAAAATGCTGTCCCTCAGCAGGAAGGTGCAGAACTCAGCTCACACCCCACTTCCATGAACACTGCAGAGACAAGAAGATGGAAAACTCGGACTTCAAGGGCCGACTTCCAATTCCTTGCATGAAGAAGCTTAACTACTCTTAGCAGAAAGTCCAAGTAATCCACCTGTAGTTATCAGCAACAAATCAACCTTCCCTAACATCACCAGCCCCGTGGCTGAACTCTGCACAGTGCTGACCACACACACGGCATACAGAGGGAATTGTCACCCTACCCAGAGCTCACAGCCACCCAACCCAGCCAACATGAAGGCTAATGCTAAATTATATTGCCCAGGTAGATTTCTCTCCCACACTCTCATGGTCTCTCATCTCAACATACAGAAGTCAGACACACAGCTTTCTTTTCTTTTTTCCTTTACCATTATCTTGGTGATGAGCATTACACATTTATCCATAAATACAGCTCACTTCTATTCTTCACTGGGAAAAAATGAAAATGTCATCTTGTGCAACACTGATGACTGGGACTACTGCTCCTCACTAAACCAAAACCCCCAGTAAATTGGAAGCTTTTTGTATATCCCTCATGACCCTGCAAGTTATCATAAAGCCCCACAAAATGGGGCCATACACACCCACTTCTGTGGCATTCAGGACTCAGGACCCATCAGTTTATAAACGATGGCAAGTGAAATAGCTTCCTCTCACACAAAGCAATACAAGGAAGAAGCTGGACCACTCTAAGTACCACTGTCATTAGAGACGCACATGGAAATAGCCAGGTGGTGACATTGCCACTTGCTTGCAACACAGTTTAAAATACACAGCCTGGATCAAATGGAAACAATGTTGAGTTGATGGAATACAAGTGAACTAAAATCCGTACTGCAGCAAGAGCCTGTCTGGCCACAGGCTCTGCAAATTCTTTATGAAGTTCATAGACAATCCTCTGGAAACAATTTGCTTCCAAAACAACCTGGTGTAGTATTCGAAGGCCTAATTCCAAATTTAAAATATTTTAATTATTTTCTATGGCAAGTACTTAGGCTTCTTTAGAAGCCAGGACATCAATACCTTCATATATTCCTTAATATCCAGTTCCCAAACAATTCAAAAATACTCCATTTTTGAGCCTACAGATGCGGGAATACACAGAGCCTTCAGTAATTAAAAAAAAACAAAAACAAAACACAAAAAAACCCCCTCAGCTATTAAGTTACATCCAAAATTAGAATTCAACTAGACAATGCATCTGGATGCTACCAGAACAAAATTTTCCTGGATTTCCAAAACGCAATCAATCCTGGGTTGGCTTTACAAGCTTTCTAAGCTACGAATGCCTCAATCAACTCATTGCTCTGTAACATCCATGTCTGAACATTTTCAAATCATCACCACAAAAATATAGTTATACAGAATCTCCATCGTTTATCCTGTGAATTCAGTGAAACTCAGAACCTTACTGAGGGAAACCAAAACCCCAAAGCTAATTTACCCTTCAATTAGTTAAAAACGTGTCTGTGCTTATTCATATCATGAAAAATACAAAAAATAAATCAAAGCAGCAGCTCTTTACTGCGTGTAATTTCCAACCGATGACCACAGGCTTTTATTTCCATTGTAATAACTCCCGCGTTGGGGGCCGATTACACGTTTTAACCGGGGGGGTCTCCCGGGGGGTCTCTCCCGAGGATCCATCGCGGCCGCGGCGCCATTTTAGGAGGCGCTGAGCGGGCGGGAGGCGGAGCCGAGGCTCAGCACAGCCGAGGGGCCGCGGCTCGCCCGGCCCCAGCTCCCGGCCCCAGCTCCCGGCCCCAGCTCCCGGCCCCAGCTCCCGGCCCCAGCTCCCGGCCCCAGCTCCCGGCCCGCTGTCCCCGCCGGGCCGCGCCGAGCCCCCGGCCCGCCCGAGCGCCCCGTGCCCGCCCGCCCGAGCGGCGCCGCCCCCGCCGCCAGCTCCCGGCCCGGCCCCGCCGCCTCCCCGCAGCCCCTCGCCCCTCACCTTCTCGCAGAGGCTCTTCACCTGCCCCTCGGACAGCTGCTTGCACTCGTTGAGCTGCTCCACCCACTGGTCGAGCTCCTTGGTGAAGACCTTCTCCTCCATCCCGCTCTCCCCTTCCTCCTCCTCCTCCTCCTCGCCGGCTGCTGCTGCCGCACCGCCCCGCGGGCCCCTGCGATCCGCGCTCCCCACAGCGGCGGCGGCCGCGACGCGTCAGGGCGGGCGGGCGGGCGCGGGAGAGGGCGGCCCGGGGCGCTCCGGCTGCGGCAGCGCTGCCGCTCCTCACTCCGCACCGTGTAATGGCCGCCGCTGCTGACGTCACCGCCCCGGCCCCAGCGCGGGGAGAGGGACACCGCGGGAGCCGACGGCGCTTGCGCGGGGCCCGGGCGGGGCCGCGAGTGCGCGCTGAGGGGAGAGGGCGGGTGAGGGCAGTGACCGCCCGCCAGCCGGCCCGGGGAGTGAGGGCTGGCTGTGACCCGTTCTGGTCCTTATCCCCCGTTCTGGCCCTGCCCCCCAGGGGCTGGGGTCTCCCCATGGGGACTCCGCTTGAGGGGCGCGGCGCGGTCCCGCTCGGCCGTAGCCCTAAGGTGGAGCCAGGGCACCGCCGTGAAGGACCGCCGGCATGGCGGTGCTGGCCCCTCCTGGGCCCGGGTGCGGAGCGCCGGCTCCTCGCGGGCACAGCCTGGGCAGGGTCCCCGCCTGACAGCCCCTGCTGCGGGGTCGAGAGGCGATGTCTCTAAGGGCTTTGTGCGGCTCCGTAGTGTTTGTGGTTCTCTCTGCAATTAATGCATATAGATATCGTCCAGGCGGGTGCCAGTAGGATGGTGCCAGGGTCTTTGCAGAGACAGGACCGGGAGCACTCGCCGTCAACTAAAGCACAAAAAGTTCCACCTCCACATGAGAACTTTGCATTGAGGGTGGCAGAGCCCTGGAACAGGCTGCCCGGGGAGGACGTGGAGTCTCCCTATCTGGAGACATTCAAAATCCTCCTGGACACGTTCCTGTGTCACCTGCTCCAGGTGACTGCCCTGTCAGATCTGCCCTGCCAGATCACCTTTTGGTGATCACCAAAAGTCCCTTCCAACCCGAACAATTCTGTGATTCCGAAGTCCTGAGCCTGGTTACCGTGTCCCTCCGGGGACAGGGAAGTGGAGGGGCGCTTGCTGGTGTTGGGTACTTTGAAACAAAGCTTTTCAGCTCTAAATCATGAGCATTAAATACCATCTTAATTGTACCACCATGTAGTACTTGGGTTAAAAAGGCTGTGCTGCATTTCTTTAAAGCAAGTTATACTGAAGGAGTTCTTGGAATTGTGGAGTTTATTAAGATCTTTTTAGACAGAAGTAATGCATGAACTGCAGCGTAAGTGTTCAGTAAAGGAAATTAGTGGTGGACCTTTCAGGAAACTTTCAGGAAGGTGGTATTTTCTCAGGAAACTAGTGGTGACCTCCACTACCTTCATGTACTCAGACACTTGCTATCTAAGGGAAAATATGTCAGTAAGACAGAGACAAGTTGCAATAAAAAAGAATGTAAGAAATATGCATCACCAATTTGTAATGGATTATGTATTTTATTGCAATCTGCATCTTAAATTATAGAGGAAGATTTCTCTCAAATAACTTACAAAAGGCATGAAATGATCAGTAAAAAAAGTAATATTTTTTTCACTTAAATGGGTCCAAATTCAGACAAAATGCTGATTTGTTAATTTCAGGAGAGTACAATGACTTCTAGTTAATTTGTGTCTATTGTCTTGGTCGTCATCTGCCTAATATAGAGTCTGACTTGTTAAATTCTTTGCCTACTATTGAAGCAAATCAAGTATTCCATAGTGAGCAAGGAGTAAGGAATGTTTGCTCTCATGGGTCAGTCTCGGTTTCTTGGTGTCATACTCTCCTTGTAGACATCAGTTGTTTTGAATTACCTGACTCAGGCTTTGTTCGTCTTCCAAAATATTTTTGTTGTTCTTACATAGGTTCCCATCTTCAAATGACCTTAGTTTTGTGCTTAAAGGTGTAGAAGGAAAAGTAGTGTTCCTTGAGAAGCGATACATTTCAAGAATTCACTCTGTAGCACATCTTCCCAAAGTACTCTGGAACAAATACATGCAAAGAATATGAAGCAATAACATCAAGTCTTGTGTAATTTGTCAACTAAAGTTCATTTTCTTTTATAACTGTTGACTTTCTGGCGTAGTTAGATGCTTGAGGATCACAGTGCAAACCATCCACATGAGCTGTGCTTTCCTCAAACCTCCCAGATAAAACATGGCAGGATTTCAGGTGCAGTTTCATGGGCAAACGAGCCAGGTCAATAGTTTCTTCCTGCTAGTGTGGATCAGACTGGACTCCTCACAGATTAACTATCACTGCTGTCTTCAGAGCAATTGTGATGGTTCCCAATCCCAACCCACATAGGTGGTTCCCAGAAGTGCAGTGGTGAAAAAGGAATACCTGTTGTTTAAAAAGGCTCAGTCATAGCTCTTTTTCAGACAAACCCCGCTTGAGAAGGGGTGGGTGATTCAACACTCCCTGTTTGCAGCTGAAAGTTGAAGCTGTGCCACTCACTATAGGAGAATTCAGGACTCAGCAAATGAAATCTGGCATTCATTTATCCAGACACTCATGTGTCGCTGTTGAGCCACTAGCAGAGAAGTAGAAACCCAGGTTCTCAGGCAAGAAAAAGAGACTTTATTATTTTGATTTCCATATATATAGACTTTTCACAGGTCACCCAGATTGGTCAGTCAAAAACCTCCCCCTAGGCCTAATTGGCCAGGCCTGAACTGCCCAAATCTCGAGACCTTGTTTGCAAAAACATCCAAACTTTATCTTTGTTTATAAAACACAGCAAAATGTTCTCACGAGAAAGACCTGTGCTAGCCACACTCATGGAGAAGGGGAAAGCTTTGGTTTCCATCCCAAACATTCGCTCTGTATTTTGCCCTCATACTGTTTTGAATTGTCTGTATGTGGATCAGAAATCAGATCTCCTTCTTCCCTCTGACTTGAGAGTGACAATCAATTGTTGAGAGAATCACAGTTGCTTTTCTCTTCTTAGATATTTATCTGAGCCTTCAAAGGAGAATGTAATAATGAAAGAATATGTGCTGTGTTGCATAAGTCGGGGGTTTGTCAGGGCTTCAGATACACAATAAGATTAAACTGTGACCTGTGAGATGGCAGTAATAAATCGTATTTAGTATGTGAATATATGCCAGGCGTGTGTGTGGTTTGTACCTAAGGAGCTGGCTGGGTGTGGCTGCCCCATGAGTCAGAGGTACGGAGGCCACACTGCTGTGCTGACACCTGAGTCAGGGACCTGTGTGTCACACCAGTGGCATCTGGAGAGAGGTGAACTGGTCAGGCTGACTGCACTTTTGTTTACACACATCCAGCTGTAGTTTATTCAGCTGTTTGCAAAGCCACCTATAGTGCCAACTAATTCTGTACCAGTCTGAAATTAATCTCAGACTCGTGGATGAGGGTGTTACTAACTGTAATAATCTTATCAGTAACACCAACATTTCCATTGTACTATGAGACATCAGTGTTTAAATGCAGATTTATGCAGATTTATATCTCACCATCCAACTATACAACGTATTGTCAACTTAGCATTGTAGAGTAAGGAATACGTAAATTAGTTTTCTTCACACTTGCCTCTCTCTGAATATTTTAGTGATTCTAAATTATCCATCAATGCATGGCCAAAATGTCTGTTGCTATGGTGTTTTAATACTAAACGCAGAATTGAGGGGCTATGCAATACAATATAAAGACTATACTATACAATTAAAAGGCTACACAATGGTGTAACAATGAACTGCCACCCTTTGATGTAGGGCTGCCACCTGTGATTAATACGTGTATTTCTGCAAGCAAAGAGTAGAGACACTGGTACATCTGTGTGGAAGTCAACTGCCTCTGTGGGGAAAGGGACTTCTGATCAAATAAAGCCAGAAGTACACATAATGTAATCTCTTGCATATTCAGATACCGGCCACTGCTGGATAAAATATATGTTTTCTGTCTTAATAGTCCCATTAAGTCAGATAAACCTGTCATCTTGAGTAGAACCATTGCAAAAGACCGAAAGAAAAACAGAACACGTTTACATCAGATATTTGTTACATCACCACAAACAAATACGACTTCCGTATGTTTGACTAATTTCAGAGTCCCGATAGTACATGACAAAATCAGTGATATCAGTAATACCAGTATCAACAGAGGCCCACTCACTTCAACTGGATGTCTTCTGTAAAAGATGGAATCTCTTTATTAATCACCTTGTGTACCGCAAAACATATTATTGAAATCTGCTAGTTCATCATTCACTCTCATGTTGTAGATAAAGCAGGAAATGCAGTGTCTTACTGAAAGAAGAAATTACAGAGTAACCATGAAAATCACATTTTCAAATCACTATGGTTACAGATATTTCACGGTACAGAGTCTTTAAAAAGCTAGGAATAGAGTGCTGATTCTCAAATGTTAGGGGCTTAATATTTTGCAAATATTTTCTGTCCTGGTCTCTCCCTGTGAGTGTGGCACTGAATGCTCTGTGTCCAGCCTGGCTGGGTACATCCCAGCACTGGGCACTGGGGCAGTGGGTACATCCTTGTGCACCTGAGCACAGGGCCATGTTGCTCCTACCTATCATCCACCAGTTTTAATCTCTACAGCACCTGACAATCACCACCTCTGCCACGACAAATGCTATCCCTTTACCAGCAGATGGACAAATACATTATTTCAGCCTGATGAGGAAACAGATACTAAAATTAACTCACTTTCCAAACAGAAATGACAGAAGCATTGAGAGCCAAGAGTAGAGACCCCAGTTCAATAGATACTTGGGCCCATCCTTAAATTCCTTCCTTCTAAACAGATAACATAAGCATCTGTGAAATGTCCTGCTCAGCTAATGCTGCAAGGCTTTAGGCTTGCTGATTGCTAGTGTGATGCTCTGAGCAGCACAGCTTTGTTACAAGTGCTTTCTTTGGAAAAACTCCTATTATTCAGTTGTTTCCATAAGCTATGTTTAAATACACAACAAATTATTAATACGTACAAGCAGTTGTCATGGAGATAATATGATCCCAAATGCGTTTTTTCTAAGTGGCACAAGCCTGGTACATCCCATATGCCTTGTATGGACAATTCCTACAAAATGTTTCCTGTGTTAGATATGGGATGGATAAATATCTTTACTTTTTCTGCCCACACCCAGTGGAGACACCACTGCTTCTGGCTTTCAGATGGTTGGCTTTAGGAATCTGAAAAATGTAGGACTTGTAAGACATGGGGTTTTTTAAGCTGCAACATCTTAGAAAGGGGCTGTAGTGCTCACTTCTGTGAAATCTCAAACACAATGTGACAGCCAAATTATGGCTAAAACCTCGCAGGATGTATTTTCTCTCCTCATCTTGGTCCATAGACTTATGCCAAAATGCAGTAATTAATACAAAAGAAGGCAGCTGGCTAATGTAGCTGGGGAGGCTTCAGGGCCATAATGAATATCGTTTTCCTTGGAATGAGACTGCTATCCTATTAAATGTCTATAAATCCAGGTGATGTTTTGCTTTGGATTATCATAACATTTCTGCTTTTTAATTGTGCCCTTGCAAAGGTAGTTCACTGTGCACTTCAACCATTCTTACCTTTGTTCTGCGCCTCTTGTCTGGTCCTGGGGATTCTGTTATATTTCAGCCAGGCAATATCTGACTGTTGGAGCCTTTCTGTACCTTTTTACTGGAGTGAATAAAGGAGATTCTCTGCATATTATAGCTGTTGCTTATTTTTTTTTCTTTCACATATTTACTAATCAGTTAATATTACATCACAGTTACTGTCATAATGACCTTGAGCTGGGCCAAGCAGTTAAGCTACAGAAAGGCTGAATAAGAGAATTGCAGCAAGAAATTTTGAGTTATTCCTGCCTCACTTTCCTGCCCAGTAAATGTATGTTTCTTTCATAGCACTGCCACTATCTTGCAGTGAAGGAAGCATGAACCCAGCTGGAGAGTACCCATGACTTCTAGTGCATGTTATGTAATATCCATGTTGGTTTGGAGATGTCAAAGGTGTCTTGCATGACAAAAGAGGTCCCCACAACCTACTAAAGATGGCTTGGCTAAACTGCTGCATTGCCCTCCAGCTCAGCATCAGCTCTCAAGCCCAGCTCCAAGCAGTGCTGTGTCCTGGCTGCTGCTTAAATGCTTTCTCTGAAGAGAGAGCCTGCGAAGGGAAATTTTCTTCTGAAATCTCTTTGAGTATGTGCGAAAGGACAAAGGAGAAGTTCACTGCACAGGCACACTTATTCTCAGTTCCTGATTTCTCTTTACTGTGGTTAACAAGTGTATTATTAGTAATAGCTAGTTACAAATAAGAACCTGACCTTATTTTTAACCTAAAACTGAATCAGATCTAATTGTAATAGATGGGTTCACTGCTGTGCTTTGCTCATTGAATAGTCTCATTCAGAATTTCAGTGCCTTCCACCTTAGGTATTAAAAATAGGTGGCAAGTTGGATAATTATTATTGTTCCAAACCTCGTTTGCAGCCTTACATAACAGTGTTCTCACTGAAAAGCTTATTTTAAGTGTGGAGTGGAAGAACATGCTGTAGCAACCTGAAATTATTTGCACCACTGTAGCTGGGTTATATAGAGTCTAGATAGAACTTTATCTTCTTTTTTTTAAATAAGCCATTTTAATATTAATCAAAATAAAGATATTAATTAGCATCAAAATGTGTGGACTGCCAGAGCTCTGGAATTACAAAATCCTGTGCTGTCAGTCCCGAGCATCGTTGGTAATCCTAAATTGCCTAAGCAGAAACTACTGGTCACTCCAACTCAATGACAGTCCAAATACTTGTGAGTGTAATAACAGTAAATATATAAACATGTGAAATGTAATAACAGTGGTAAATTACTTAGAAAGAAAATAACCCCAGGTGGATAGAACTGCACTTGATAAACCTGAGCTTCCTCATTAGTAACATGAGTAACACTGTGTTCATACACAAAATGCTGTCTCCATTTTTAGTAGCTAAGACCATTTATCCTTCCAGCTGTGAGCTGTGTCACCTTTCCTCACCTTTCCTCGTCATATCCATCAAACACATGTGACTTGAGAAGGACAGAAAATGTTGGGAAGAGGTAGTGATGAATTCTGAGAATATTAGATACTTCCCTTCAGCTGTAGCAAGCTCCCCTGCTCTCCCTGTGATCATAATAAACACAAACCCTGATTTCTTCTATTTGAATAATTTCTTTTTCATCTTCTATTTCACTGCATGCTGTGTCCTCCCTCCTTGATCAACATCCTTTTCACATCAAAGGTAGCATTCATTCTTCCTGATTGCTGTTCTTCTCCTCTATCCCTTTTTCTGTCCGTAACTTCCTTTCTTCCCCCTTTTCAGCCTCACTGAATTGGATTTAGCCAAATTATCTGCAATACCCCATGAGCTCTGAAAATGTAATTTTAAATGGTTTTTCTCCCTGGAGTTCTGCATAAGATAAATATAATGAAAATAAAAAATACACTGCTATGAATTTGACTAATAAAAATCTCAGATTTGTCAAAAGAGTAAGAAACAGCCATGAAGAGTGACACATTAATCTCACTGGTAGATGGCAATGCCAAAATTCTTGTCATTTCAGCTGGAACTGGGAACTTACTGAGGGAGCACCTGACATCCTTAGTGATGTATTATGGCATCAGTGGTAACTGCTGAGCACTTTCACTGGCAAAGTAACATTCCCCCTGTTAGCCCCATCGGCATTGCATTGTACTGCATGTCTGTCATGCAGATGTTGCTCACACCTGGCTGTTGGAAGCCCAAACCAACAAATCCTAAAAGTTCGCAGGTTAAAAGCTGGGTTTGTGCTGCACTGCCCAAGTATACACTGAGCTGTGTAACCATCTGAGTCCCTCCCTCACTAAGGGCATCCAAAGCTCAGTCTCCCTATGCTCAAAAGCAGGAATTAATACTAACCCTGCTGCTGGGGCTTGCAGAGATTTACTCTCAGGTGTACATATCCAGCACAAGCATAATGCTAATTTGTACACTTAACCAATGTGGTTTTCCTCCTCAGATTACAAACTGAAAAGATCAACGAAGTTATGACTGTTTTCACTGAATGAATAATTACTCCTTAGTTAAAATAATGTTATCAGGTGTATTATCAGAGAAGAACTGGTTTCAGGAAGCTGTTAACTTGAGCAACTAGAATTTTCCAGTTCAACAACAAATGCATCTGTATCAGGACTGAATGAGTGAGAGGAAAGGCAGGGTCTGTCACAGCAGCAGTGGATCTCTCCAGCTTCAAAAGCTCCTGGCACAGAATCACTGGGCTCATGCTGTGGGGCATTGCCCAGCAAGTTTAATTTTGATTCAAATTTTACTATCAAAATAATCTTAAAAAAAAATTTATATGAACCTCCTCAGAAGAACATGTATTGCAGAAACATCACCTTCCAGATATCAGATACAATACAAGTTATTCTCAACAGCACAAGGGTTAAACTGACCAGTCTTGTGATGGAGCTGCTCCTACATTAAGTCCCTCAATGTAACTTTTCATAAATTTCCCTTTCTGTTCTGATTAAAGTTACACTTCCCTTAACAAATGTTATCTATTACAGCAGAAAATCATCCATATTTTTTGCTTCTAGTAGTCAGAAAAACTTCACTGGTATAGCTACTACAGCTCTATTTTCTTGACAGTGTCCAACTGAAGACAGTCAGGAAATGTACCAAAATCTACCAAGAATTACTCATGTGTAGATAATATATCAAGTGAAAGAATGTTCACAATAAAGGTAAGTACATTAAAGTAGCCTTGAGATAGGGTTGACTTCTTCCAAAACAAGTTCTTCTGGTTTTATGTGACTATTTAATGCACTTCTGTGTTGAAGAGAATAACTCTTGTTCTCACTCTGTACTATGAAACCAGTATAGCAGGAGGCACCATGGGCTGGTGAAGAGATCAGGAGACAGGAGATGTCTCTTGTATCTGTTTAAAGATCTTCAAGGCCATTTCAACTCCCACTTTCTCTTCTGTAAAGTGTTACAGCTCCTATTAATTTTGCTAGTTATATGAGCAGATTTTCTAAACTGAAATATGCTTTCTTCAAAGTATAAGGTATCTTCAACAGAAAAGCCATAACTATTAGGAAAATAAATTCATTATTATGTCTCTGGAAAAGCTTCTGGGCAGTGTCACTGAGTGCAAATACTTACATTTTGTTCATCTGTTTAAAATGTTAATGCTTTCCATAGATAATCCAGAAGAAATACATATACATATATATGCATTCCTTGGAGAGAGGGTAGCCTCTCTAAAAACATGCTGAGAGAGGGTATGTGTAACATGGCTTTTCACTTGCCTCAAAAGATTCTGCAGTGTTCAATGGCTTGCAGACACAAAGGTAATTTCAC
Organism: Lichenostomus cassidix; assembly: GCF_008360975.1. Classification (NCBI taxonomy): domain Eukaryota; kingdom Metazoa; phylum Chordata; class Aves; order Passeriformes; family Meliphagidae; genus Lichenostomus; species Lichenostomus cassidix. The sequence goes on from NC_139494.1 coordinate 9,174,138, forward strand.
TTATCCCAAAGAGCAGCACTCTCTAAGATGAAGTCAGAACCACAGCACTGGACAATAAGATTTCTAGATAAGGGAGTGACTAAATGTATCCACTTGAAACTACTAATACATATTTTTAAAGCAGGGGTGCTACCAGCAAAATATAGCTTATTGTGAAGTGAGACCATGTATGTTGCAGATGCTGGTAGTCCCTGTGCATCCAAATCCCTTCTACTTCCCTTTTTTTATCATGGGATTGTGCATTGTGCTTTTTCGGTTTTGTAATTAAAGGGTAGAACAGATGGTGAGAACTGGAAGAGCTGCATCTATTAATTTAATGTAGAGAATGTCTCCACGTTATAATTTAATATAATGGGATTTTACTTGAGTGAAATAAAACTCCAGTCTAGTGCTTGGGAATGTTTACTATATGAGCAGCTTCACTGTTGAAAAGATTTCACTGAGTCATGCTATGACTCTCTGCCAAATACCAATCATATGACCAACCCAGCTAGAAAAGGGTGTTTCTTCATGCCACTATATTTCACATGCCACCCTACATTGAACCTTTTTTTGGCTGTTCACCTGTGAATTTTATGTGACAGCAAAGGGGGACAATGTAATCTGTCTGCAGGTGCTTAAAAAAAGAGTGGGTACCAAGCCAGCTGATCTTGTATTAAGAATGGTGTAACAAGAGGGGTTGGATTTGACATGATTTCAGAAGTAGATTTAAGGCAGACAACCCAAACCAAACATTGATACTCGTAAAAATCAGTGAATGTCTTGCCTGTCTTAGGAATCAAGATGCTACTCAGCAGATAACAACAAATTTCAAAAGTTCAGAGGGCAAACATTCTTATTTTGTTGAGACAGGGGTTTTAATTTCTATAGTTAAAACAGAAAAAATCCCAAAGTAGATTAATGAATTTTATATGCAGCAGTGGACACTGCTAGATTTCCCTAAATCTCATAAAATATTTATTCTTAACTGTAAATATTTGAGTGAAACTTGTGTAAGCTACACTTTGGGAATCCTCTATTTTATTACTGAACTGATTTTTATCTATGGAAAGCTACAGCAAATGTCTTGTGCTAGTGATTCTTTACTCAGCAAGCTCCAGCTGTAGATACATAATACCCATCTCCCACACAGCTCACCATGGCTAGCAATCAATACATTGTCTCCTGCATACAAAGGCTACTCCTCTGGTAATCAGTCACTGGGATAGGGATGAAATCATCAGGGAAAATAGTACTAGAAAGAACACAAAGGCTCACAATGGGCCCAAGTGTCTCTGCTGCAACCCTTAACTCCAACTAAAATATCCTACAGATTAACTTGCTCGGTGACAACTGAGTAAGGAAGTCAAAGGGATGAGCACACATAGCACAGAAAGTTTAAATTATAGTTCCCACCAGTGTGATCTGTGAAATCACTGTTAGGCTGCGTGGGAATAATTGAGAGGTCACAGGGGATTATATGAGCATTTATGTTTCGTTCTGGCTTGAGTGTGCTCAACTCCAGTGATATCAGCCAAATTGTTTCCATCTTCAGTAATGCTGCATTTGCTCCTAGGCCTTGAAAGAATAATACATTTATTAACTGCACATATTTATCTGTCACCGAGATCTCAGCTTTTCAAATTTCCAGCATTCAACTACTGAATGTACTGAGGCTTCTCTGCCTGGTGTAAGGAAATGAAAAACAGAATGGTTAATGGTTTCAGAACACAACACATCCCACCTCCCTCAGAACAAAGCAGAGCATTGCTTTAATGGCAGTGGGTTTTGCCAGGGAACCTGATATGTGGAGCTCAAATCTTCGCCTACCACTGCAAGAGATGAGTCCCTCCCTTTTCCCTGCTTTCCATTGTCCTTGCTATACTTCTCCTGTAGCTCTCAGTTGAGGGAAGGCTCCTGCTCTGGCTCTTTCTCACTTCCCAACTATAACTATGACCTTATCCTTCTTCCCCTTCAAAAGGACTTCTTTTGAAGTCTGGTTAGGATAAACTTTCTGGTTTCTCCTAACTTCTGGTTAGGAGAAACTTTCACACCATTTAAGCAAACCTATGGTGTTAGTGAGCAGACTCTCCTTTGACATCACGTGCTCTTCAGACTGCACCAGAACACATTCCATGAGATAATTAGCAGCTGTATTCAAGGGACTCCAGGGAAGATACGAGTTCTGAATTTTGAGAGGATGTTTGTATATCTGATGTAATTTTGTCTCATCACAGCCTGCCTAAGCTCCCTATACAACAGAACAAAGGACAGAATTAACCAATGAGTTCAAAATACTTACACAAGGAAAATAACTATTTTCTTTCCAACAGCTGGTGCAGCTTTATCCCTATTGGATCGATCTGTAACACCCCAAACCAACTAGGAAGGAAATCTGTTAGAAACCCTCCAAAATGATGCTTGGTGTAGGTAAGGTGAAGTAAGGTGCTCTTTGCCTGACACATTTGCTGAAAATCAGACTTTTCACATGGAAAATACACTTCTGCAGTTAAGCAACTGTGATGTGTTTCTGAAATATTTACCTCTATATGCAATAAAATACTCAATAATTTTAATATCAGCTCCTCTGCAGAAAATACTTGAACCCAAATAGGTAGAAACTGGTGGCAAGGAGCAGAACTTCCAGAGCTGCATTGTTGGTGTGACTAGCCAAAGCCCCCTGCACAGCCCATGGGTGACTCTGTGATCTGGATGTGCCTTCACAGAATCACTGAGTGCAACAGAGATTTCTGCATTGGGTAGTTATTTCCACCTTACTCACAAAAGCACCTGTCCCCCCACCCCAGTTTTCTTCCAGCAAGGAGGTTCCTGCTTGTGTTAGGATTTCTTCTTTCCATGGTGTCCTATTTGCTAACTCTGCAGAGTGGTGGGAGGCATAGGGCATGAAGGCAAAGAATTTCTAATTTCTCAGGGCCAAAGCACTTAATAGCAGAGATTAGTCGATTATCTGGTCTTCTCTGACCACCCTTCTAAAACCTGGCAATTGCTTATATCTGAACACATTGAGCACATTTCTGAAATAATTCAGATACTTGGTATTTTACTTGAAAAGCATCATATTTTATTACCAACTCTAGAATAGCATTTTCCATCAGTAGCTCTCAGTGGACTTTGTAATGTCAATACCACTTCACAGGTGAGGAATCAGTGTTCAGCAATGAGATTACTTCCCCCAGCAGCACAACAAGGAAGGAATATGATCCAGTTGGGCTGGCATCAGATCCACCTGGTCATTTAAAATGAAAAATATTTTATTATTTATATTATTTATTCTTGGAGGGTTTGCTAGCTCAGCCAACCTTCCACATCTTTGGTATTTGTGGAGTTTGTTTCTTTTTGAGCCTCATATATACTTTATTTCTTTCTGGGATCTTTAAGGTATGCTCTTCCTTCTCCCAAGCTGGGATGCAGTGAATGAAATCTGTTTTTCTGAGCTCTAACCTCAAGCCCATGGAAGCCTTTCCTGGATTTGGTGACATTAAGCCCCCACTTCCCTACTTACCCCAAGCTCTCAAAATAAATTTTTAGATAGGATTATACAGGAAAATGCATTAGGAGAGGAAGAGGTTTAAAAATAGCCTAGCATCTAAATCTGGATGTAATCTTCTCTAATTCTCCCAGTATCTGAGCTCAGGCATGGGGCTGTACGAGCCTGGTGTTGGTAAATTCAAGCCATGTGCAGGATATACCCTTTACAGATAGTAACAGCTGGCAGCAAACCACAGGCCAGAGAGCAAAAAGGAAAGGGCAGCACTATCCTAGTGCTTCAGTTTAATCAACAATGCAAGAATAAAGAGGAAGAAATTAAAATGCAAGAATAAAGAGGAAGAAATTAAGACGTGCCAAAATTGTCTTTATTTTGATGTCATGACTTTTGGTCGCCATGAAACATGCAAAACTGTTCATATTTCAAAATTTTATATCATAATGCCTGGATTTAAATAGTTACTGTGCTTTAAAGCCACAAAAGAAAATAAATATTTATTTTAAACTTAAACATAACAACAAGGTTCTTTCTTTTTTAACACTGTTTATTTTTTTAACATTCCAGACTTTTCATAGCTTTTCACTATGTCCTACTCTCCAGCTTAGATTGCTTGTATTTTTTTTCCCTAGCAACATCAGTGACCACCTGGAAAATGAAACAGGGGAGAGCTAATGAAAAATTTTAAATACATGACAATAAATAGGAAAATTGATTGCAATAGGAACTGGAATTTGCATCCTAATTCCTGAGATAACGAAAGACTTCTACATTTCACAACTCATTAACTCTTCCAGTTTCCTTATTGCATGAGCTTTGCTGCTCAGCAAGATTCTTTAAATACTTTACAGACACCTCGTGACACCCGATAATGTCATGGTCAAGCAGAAATTGATTTCCCCCAAAAATACAGGTTGGACAAGAGAGCCCAAGCATATACATCCTCAAGAACACATTTTCAGTACAACCAAACTCCATCTAGTTTCAGTTAAATATGTGGAAAATCATCTCCAAGTATTTTCCTAGTTCCATTTTCTTTTACTGCCTCTGCTGGTAATTTATGCTCAGTTACAATCTTGGATCACTTTGTGGTGACTCAGCTGTTAATGTGTAACTGCTCCTCTTGCTGCAGATCTGCCATCACTCAGGCCTGGTAATGGAGAACACAAAGATAACTATAAAATACCTATTAATTTTCTGTTAGCTTTTTAGTTTGTTCGCAGTTTATATTCTCCCAGTAGATCTTCTGCCCCAAGTAGATCTTCCTTTTCCCTAGTCTTACATTACTGTGCCAATTCCTCATGTGTTATCTGTGTTTACTAAGCCCTGTAGCAAGCCATTAATTCATGGTACACTCAGTTATTTTAGGCATGCATATTGGAGAAACAGAATTAAAACAAGACTGCAGTGTCATAGCTATGTGATTACTTTTTGTTTTCTTTTTTTACCTTCGGTAATGAATGGGCCAAAGTCACTGTCAGGGTTTCAGTCTGTAAAGCCAAGGCTGTGGCTCCATGTCCTGGGTGAAGCTGCCCCTTTTTCACCACATCCCTCCCCAGGCCACAGCATCTCGTGAGATTGTCTTGCAGGAAAAGGATCCAAGCTCAAAATACCCATCTTTGGTCAGGTTATTTTAATCCAGATCAGGTCCTTGCCTGCTCGCTGCAGAACCCCACATGCAATTACACCAGCACAGTTTAGGGAGAGATGAGGGACTGGGGAGAAACAACGTGACTTTGGGCTGCAGCAGGCAGAGCTGCTGCCAAGAGAAACATTGGTCAAGCTGTACCAAATATTTTTTTTAAACAATTTCGAAATATAGTTTCAGAACACTTGCAAATGAAATGTGTTTAGTTGTTGGGATAAAGGGCTACAGCCAAAGCTAAATCTGGCTCCTAACTATATAGAATAAACAGACACAAATTTAGGCTATGGAGTCTCAATAGGTAATTTCACTGTTCATATTTAAATATTAGCTATTTAACATCAAAAAATATTAAATAAATATTTTTGATCACTCATGCCTGTCACCCTGCTCACCAAACTACAGCTTATAATCAGTGCTAAGGAGTGAAGAGGCTTCCTGGGCAATGCTGGATCCCTAACTCTAGCATCTCCTCTCCTCACTATAAAAGTACACCAAAGCCAGCTTTTGGCTAAAACGTCCCTTCTCACTTTTTCACATTAGCTTTATTTTTTTAAATGATGCTGGGGCTGGAAAACTTCAGAAACAGAGTAGCTGAGAAACCATACCCCGTGAAAATTTGTTGTTTAAAGATTAGCATGTAAGAAAATACCTTTCGTTCTAACTATATGTAATGTTTTTCTTCTGGCAACTGTTTTCCCTTTAAGTGATAAAACATTAAAATCTGAACTAAAAATAATCCTGTTGACTGTTCCAGTTCAGGAAATTTCTGTGAGCCAAGTTTTGTTGTTTTTTTCAGTGGCTGTTATTCCAAGTTAAGTCAGCTCAGCAATTGCTGACTCCACAATCACAACTGCTTTCGTACAACCTTCATTTACTTTCTTTTATTTTTGGAAACTATGACAAAATATCAGCTGGAACACTCAGTCCAGCATTTTCTTAACATAGCTGGAATAAAACAGCAGCGGATTGTCTGCAAGAGAAATATTCTGTAACAATGCACAGCCCCCTAAAGGATGCCTCATATCCCCACCTGGAAGGTCTTTTAACAAGTGAAGATGTTTCTGATACTGATGTTTAAAATCACCAGTGGGTTATAATTACAATAAGAATTTTCTGCAGCAATAAATATTTTAAGAAGAGCAGTTCTCGCCTTCCCAAATCCTGCACCATTCTGACAGCCATTAAAACCAGCATTTCTCATCTCTTAGTAGTTTTACATCTCTGTTGTTACTCAGTGCTTTGAAGGAGAATTTAATTATGTTTCTTGTAAGAAGTTGGCTCTCAGGTCTGGTAAGAATCTGACAGCAAAAGGTGATGTTTTAAGCTATATTAAATAATATGTTCTCCTCAACTACATGCCAGCATCTAAACTAAATCTATTTAATAACTCAGAGAGCCAAATCCCTCACGAGTAGTTCCAAGGATAATGGCAATTGTGTTCATTAGAAATGGAGCTTGTCAGCAAAGGACACAACCAACAATTTTCCTTCGCAGCAAAAATCCCGACACTGTGTGTGTGTAAAGGACGTGGCCAAACCCACTCGTGTTTCCAGTTCCCCTGGGATGTCCCGGGGAGGAGGGAATTGCTGGAATATCCTCTCTAGAAGGCAGTGCAGCGATGCCATCGCTCCGCTCGGCACTGATGGGGAACCCGCGATCCGAGAGGCTCCACAGCCACACCTGCTGGCTCGGCGGGCTCGGCACAGCCCGAAACCCTGCAGCGCTCAGAGACATCGCTCCCGAGCCATGCTTCGTGCTGTGTCACTCCACGGTGCCCTCAGGGTGTCAGGGAAAAATGGTCAGTGTTTTAAAATAGTGTTACACAAAGTGCTGTATGGGGGTTCTTGGAAAAAAAAAACCTCTTTGTGGCCAAGGCAAGCGTTAAAAAAGTTTAAAAAATAGAAATTACATTTCCTAAGCTCCCATAACCTGCTGCCACTTCTTTATATGTTAAAAGGTATAACATGGTATCTGGTTTTTTCAACTGAGTGTTTTGCCTTACTCACCCTCTGTCTGCGTGCCAGCAAAATGGTTTTTCTTCACTGTTCACTGTGTGATTTCTTCACTCCGGAAAGGGCCAAATCTGGTGCTTTTCCATGATACATTTATGCCTTTTGAAGAGCATGCTCAGCATAGTGAAGACTTGACCACTGTCTCTGAGTCTACTCCTGTGCAGGAGGAATATAATTAATACTTTGTGAAAGACCTTGCAGAACTTTAGGGAAATACAGACTTTGGGGGGCCTTTTGGGACATTCTCAGGCTCCTCTGAATATCTGTCCTTTACTGCACACACACACAAACCAAGGACAGTTTGCTCTACAACAGCAGTTTACCAATGTGTACATAGTTATGGACTGATATATTGTCTTATCAGATAATCCATAAATTAATATCATCAGGCTATTAAGAGTCTTCTCACCTAGTGCTATTCAGTGTCTGTTCTCTGCTTAAATTATCTCATATTTTTTTTGTCATTGCACCTACTTCAGTAACATCTGGGATGTCTGGGCCTTATTGCTGTGTAACCTAGTTCACAGTTTTTGGCTCATCGTTCTGAATTGGTACAGTGGGTGGGTGGAAGGTGAGTTATTATTTTAGCTCCTAGTTCTAGGGTAGGTAAGGGCCCCAGAGTTTTATCTAAATTATACTGGAGAAAATATTCCCTCCAGGAGCACCCTGCTGGCTGAGACTGTCCCAAAATACTCTTCTAATTTGCTAGATAGGGGTTATGAATGGACTGTCAGGGTAGCTGGGGCTGTTTCACCTCTCTTTAGCCTCTCCTTGTATCTTTATTTCCAAATTGCATTTATCTGTGCTTCCCTACCCTTTATGTTTCTATGGATGTGATTCACACATGAACAGAGCCTGAAGTTCTTAGAGTCATGCAGTTTTTGAGCATGGAATAGGAAATTAAACCATAAGATCTTCAACTTAAATCTTCTGGGCAGCCAGGGAAATGCAGCATCTCTGACTGCGGATTCTTCCTTCAACATGCAACATCTTCTCTGAATGTGTCAGAAGATACAGTGGGTTTGCAGCCCAGCTCAGGTGGGCTCAGACTCCCTGCCAGCAGTGTTTCCTCAGCTGTTTTTTTTACCATATCCACATCCATACTTTCCTCTTCTGCATTCCTGAGGGATATTGCCCAACTTTAAGACTGTTATCCTGGAGCCTCTTAAACTAGAGGGCCCAGGTGAGAAAGGGAGAACCTTTATCCCAAGAAATAGAGATTTCCTTCCCTGAACAGTTTGGAACATCTGATTTAATAGTTTAATTATTGCCTAATTTGAGTCATGTGAAACATTTTCTGAGAATCTCTGCTTCTCTTCCTTGGTTGTTTGGATGAAAAACAGATGCTTCCAACATAAACAAATAAATCTGGTGTCTGAAATGGATGGACTAATACTCCTCTAAAGGCAGAGCAAGAGGCCAACTTCCTGTATCATGTCCTTGTTCTGAAAGAACATCCTCCATCCCTCCATTTCTATTTGGCTTCCAGCTACCACAGCTGGATGGTGCTGGCCACTTCTGAAGTGGGCACTTTATAATGTCCCTTTATGCTGTCTCAGTGGGATTCATCTTACATGGAAAACCTAAAAGAAACCTGAATAAACATAGTAAGAGAAAATAAAATAAATCCTCCTGGAAGCTCTCAAAATATTTGTGAAGGATTTTGAAGGGTTACAAAGACTTCTGAGGAATCCAAGTAGCCTAATGGATAAACTTCTTTCCCTTCCCTCTCTCTAAAGCTCCATTTCATTTTTAAACTTAGTTGTTATAACTCAACACCTTCTGAAAATATATCTGTAACACTAAGTCAATCCATCATCAACAAAATCAATGACTCTGGAGATTTTAACACATCCCACTACAACTACCAGTGATTTGGAAGGACAGAATGAGAGAGGGAAGGAATTACCCCTTCTGTAATTGAGCCGTGGGAGAAAAACTTGGCCTCTGGTCTTTCCTCTTCCCTGTCCCCCAGAAATTAATGAGATCCTTCATTCCTCTGCAGCAACTGCATTTTCTATTGCAACAGAAAGAATGAGTCAGAAGAGCCTTCTGCTGGTGAAAGCTTTGCTGGGCTGTCCTCAACAGAGTGCTTCATCCCTTTTGTTTGAGTTTTCGTGGTGTTAATCAGTTATTAGTAATGCCTGGTATCACTATGAGTATTCTGGATTTGTAAAAAACCTTTTTGCTTGTCATTTATTTCAAGACTTAATGAACAAGCTCTCTTTGTGGAAGAAGACATTTTAGGTATGCTCTTAAAAATGAAATAGAGCAAGCAAGTAAAAAAGAAAATGCATCTCAATTAGATTATTCTTCCTCCATCTGTTCTCTCAGATCTTTTTATGGCAGGAAATTGCCTATTGGATTTTTGATTTTGCTTAATGGAAATGGCAAAACTTAAATCCATTCCCATTCCCACTGACATCAGGGGAAACAAAATTCAATGTCTGAACAGAACACATTTTTTTTTAAACCATTAGTGTCTGCAACTGCATCTGAGTGAATATAGTAATTATAACATCAGTGAATTTGAATTAACTGAAATACTTAGAAAACTGTGGACTGGCACTTACACTTCTGAATCTCCTTGGCATTTCTGAAAATCCCAACTTCTCTAATTAGCAATTTCTGATATGCCACATTCCTCCCGTGTGGACAACCCAATTAAACCCTGTGAACTTCCAATATGAGTTGGGGGCAACAAACTGTAACTGGACAGAATTTCTAATAGGAAGTGGGGTTTCCAATAGGAAATAGCATATCCAGTAAGGCAGTGAGCTGGGGAAACATTCTCCTCGCATGTTTTAGGATGCTCGACTTCAGGAAGTACTGTCCCTGAAAATCCTGGGCCCTATAAAAAGCTTCAAGGAAGTGTGCAGCTGCTTGACAAACAGGACATTATGACCAGACAATAAATCAGCTGGTTAAAAGAGATGTAAAGATTGTATAAATTTTCTTTTCTTGTATCCTTGTGGGGGTTGGTAAAATGCATTCCAAATCTCTCATCAAAAAGCCCACTATCTTCAAAACTGAAATGAATCCAAATATCCAACACTGCTGTGCTCCTCCCTGTACTTCCCCTCAGAGAAGGATATGTAAAAGCAGATCCTTCCCGCTGACTCATTCTGCTCTGTTAACTGTATCTGAGGTTTGAGACTAAGGGAATTATCCTGGCTTGTTAAAAAGATATTTACCTCCATGTTTATAGTCCAGCACTGCCCAAATAACTACTGCAGGGTACTGTTATTATTATCATTACTACTACTAATAATAATCAATATCTAAAACACGAGTGAGAGCGTGACTTATAACAGGGAATTATCACTCCTCTCCACAATTCCAAACCTCCATACAGAACTCCATAACAGTAGGTGGAAAATGACAGAATTTTATAAAATACAGAATAAAATTTTTAGTGGAAATTAAGTACACACTTGGAAAAACTTCCGATTTACCACGCTGTTAACCAAGTGTCTCCAAAGTTCCACATCGTTGTTTCCTCACTTTGCCAGCACTTTGTCTTGCACTGCTCTCTGGAGAGCCCTTGTCACTGACCATCCAAGGGCTCAGTGCCAGCATCGATGGACGTTTTTGATATGGACAATATGGAAGCCCACCTGCAGGGCAAACAGGCACAGGTTGCCTGGGAATAACATAGATTACCATCTTCCACAGGCTTATAAAACAACTCTGCTGTTTGGTTTATACAATAACAGTGCTATTTTTAAACATAAACCTTGCACTGCTTTGCCTGAATCTGGAACCAGCACATAATGGTTACTCTGACCTTATATGTAGGCACATTACTTGTCACCATTTTAATTTAGCTTTTATATGATTATTTTCCTTTTGCTAATGAGGCACTGTATCCAGAAGTTCATGTGCAGGAAACTGCTTCTTCTATACCGGCTGAATTAGAGGTGCCATCCCTCTCCAAAAAGCCCCCCACATATATTTTCCATGTGTAGGGTCTTCTGAAACCAGTTAAGGAGCCCTGGACCCTTGTGTAACCATATAATCTGTACAAACATCACCAGGGGCAGCTCATGTTTAAGCAAAACCTAAATCAGAGAGTTTAGTAATTCCACTTCGTGTTAACAAAATATTCTTAGATGAGATCATGGTGTATAACAAAGGAAGGGGGAAAAAACAAAAAGGAAAAAAAAGCCAACAAAACCAAACAAAACAGTTTAATAAGAAACAGGTTCTGTTAGTTTTAAAAGTACTCAAGGCATGAAAGCATAGGCTGGAAAAACCCTCCTGCTACATCAGAACAGGCACAGAGTGCCCTCATTTCCCAAAGTCATCAATGTCCTGATCCTACTGCAATTAGCAACTGCTAATGTAGGTGATGAGCAAAGGAGAGCAGGATTTTGGCACAGTACAGTACAGATTTCGGCACAGCACCCAACCCATCAACAGCAGAACAAACCAGAACTGATTAAAAGACACAAGACAGAGTGAAGGAGAAGGACAAGGTGGGAATGCAAAGTACTGAATACTTCTAGCTCTTCTGAGTTTCAGAGGAGGGTTTGAATTCTCTGCAGAAGCACTGCTGCTACCCAAGTGCTGCTTCAACCAGCCAGTCCAATGTTCCAGTTCTGCAGATCATGTCCTGCCTGTTGGAAGCCATAAATTATTAAACAAACCCTTGTTCTTAATAAAGAATTAACACATTTGATATCTGTATGACAAATCACTACAATAAAGAAAGGGTATGATCTAGAACCAATAGCATTTTATTTATGATTACTCTTTCCATTAGTTTTTTCATTATTGTTGTGAGGATACTCAGTTGCTTATTCTAAATGGGAAATATTTTTAAGCTCTTTGTTATCCAATCCATGCAAATAACACTGGAGCTTATCTAGAATTGTATCATTGATAAATTCCAATACTAAGTGAAGTCTTTCTTTTCTGCCTAAATACATAAATCCAGTTAACAATAGTCTTATGATGAAATCAATGTTAGTAAATGAAGAAAAACACTTTCTACCATTGTTTTTTTCAGTTCATAGAGACTTCCTTTTTAAAAGGGTGATAACAAGAACTGTAACTAGCTTAACTAAAGTCATTAATTTGAAAACATGTTAGAAGTCTTTGTTTTTGCTCCCTCAGCCTCCCTCTGATATCCATACACATTTACCACATTACTTTTCACTGTGCATCTTCAGGCTCTGAACTGCTGCACCAGGAATATAGCAATAAAAGGAGCAGCTCCTTTCATTAACTTAAAAAGATCCTCTTGAATGTGTTTTCTTTACACTAATAAATCATATATAAGATCTCCCATATTAAAAGAATCACAGTAATAATGGACTTTTTCACACTGAGGTCCATTTACCATTTAATTTTTACATTACTACCTGTTGACATTTGGAACAGTTTTAGGACAACACCAAAGCTGGTTTTAAATCAAGATAAAAGTATCTGTCATTTTAATTACCCCTCCCCCTTTTTTAAAATTGAGGGCTACACTCTCCCTGGTGCCAGTTCTCCTTAGTGCCACCAAGAGCCAGGACATCAGTCTGTATTTAGAGAGAACTTTGAGAGAAGATGAGAGACCCATATGGCAAAATGTGCCATTATTCCCAATTAAAAATTGATAAGAACTAAATTTTTAAAACGTCCAGTTACTGCAAGAGTGGAAGTGGGCTGAATATAAAGTACAGAAATAAGAATCCACATTTATAACCTTGTCATCTGACTACAAGTTATTGTCCCTGTGGTCTGCAGAAGTTCAGTTAAATCAGAGTGAGCTGATATGCCTGGCAAGAAGAAAATCCAACCTGACCTATGTCCAGATCAAAATTCTTGTGAACTTTTCACAACCAGAGGTCTGAACTCAAACTGAGCTTTAAGGGAAAACCTCCCCACTGCACCCCCACCATGGTGAAATAGCTTTTCAAGGAAATACTAGTGGATAATCCCTGTTTGGGGGTGGCACAGAAGTGGTGTGATAAACACACCGCCCCTTCCGTGGCCAGTGTGCTCTGGGGACCTCGGGGAGGGAGCCAGAGCCAAGTGATGCAATGGGGCAGAGCAGCCTGAGCTCCAAGGATGCCCTGGAACTGCAGAACAAGGAGAAGCCTCTCAGGCAGCTCTGCTTTCCCTCTGCCATGGCCTGATGGGGCCAAGGACAGGCGAGAGCTCAGGAACAGAATCACCCACAGCAACGCCCAGGCAGGACAGCAGGAACTCACCCAGCTCACACAGCATCCCAGGCAGGACACCAGGAACTCACCCAGCTCACACAGCATCCCAGTAGGACAGCAGGAACTCACCCAGCTCACACAGCATCCCAGGCAGGACACCAGGAACTCACCCAGCTCACACAGCATCCCAGGCAGGACAGCAGGAACTCCCCCAGCTCACACAACAGCCCAGTAGGACAGCAGGAACTCACCCAGCTCACACAGCATCCCAGCAGGACAGCAGGAACTCCCCCAGCTCACACAGCAGGAACTCACCCAGCTCACACAGCATCCCAGCAGGACAGCAGGAACTCACCCAGCTCACACAACAGCCCAGGCAGGACAGCAGGAACTCACCCAGCTCACTCACATCACCTTACGAGGGTCAAAGTTAACTTACAAATAGTTTTGTTTCTGGGAAATGCTGCACAAGTATTTGTAATCAGACTCAAGATTAATATAGAAAGTGCTGTAAAATGTTATCTTTTACTTAATGCAATCCCTTTTCAAATAGCATTTTTAAAAATAGAAATAAAAATTGAACTTGAAACAGCTTTCTGATCAGGAAGTTGCTATATCTATTCCAGTATTATCCAAGAAGGAACACATTAGTTTCTGTTCTAGACCACAGACTGTGTGAGGATTTTTTCCAAGTGTTTGAAGCACTGTTACAGTGGATAGCTTTAGTGGCTGCACACAAAAAAACCTCTCCAGGCACCAACTGACAAAGTTAGTGATGAAATTCTTGTTTCCACCCATCTCTGGAAGTCAGTGGGTTACAAATACATGATAAATTGAAAACATTTGAACTAAAATGCCCACAGTGACATTATAATGGCAGTGATGCATTTAAGTTCATTAAGCAAGGAAGTACTGGAAATAATTATCAGCAGATACAAATCTAAAGTGGATATTTAGTGCAGATTTCATTTTGAGACACATTAGACCACCTTTGCAAAGCCAGAGATTCTCTTTTATTGTTAGTTGTGACTGATTTTTTTTGAAAGTAGCTTGGGATATATTAATTTTAAAACATACATGTGCCACATAATCAACAGAACAGAATGCATCTGGCTCTTCAGAGGAAAAAAAAAAGCTTTTAATTTATTACTAAAACTACCAGCTACACATGTTACTGCCAGGTAGGATTAAAAAGAAAATGTTCCATTAGATAATGTCAACGCACTGTTGCTTGGTGGTGTCAGAGAAGAAGAAATATTGTCCCTGATGAGATATTGCTGAAAATGTTCCCAAGCCAGGTGGAAACAACAAAGGGTTTCAGATTCAGCTCCAGCTTGGTGCTGGTGTTTGGTTTTTGTTTATTTCCCCATACAGGCTGAGGGTAACTTGGGCTTCAAAGGGCAGAGAGCTGCCCTGAGGACAGGGGATGCCCTGTCTGGGCTCTGCAGCAGTGCCTGTTAATGCAGAATTAATTATGGTGTTAAATGACCTTCATTATGTGTACAGGTCCAAGCTTGCACTTGTTTTTTACAGACTGCTTTCTCCCTTCCAAGTTAACAGGAGCTAAATATAAGCTGGATAAAGGCAGAGGAGCAGCAGTGGAAGGTAAGATCAAAATGTGTGTGATGGGAGGAGGAGGAGGAAAGTCCAGAGGAGGGGATTGCTTGGCGGGAACCATTCCTCACTAGTGTGGGGAATAATGTCTCAGTGGCTGGGGAATTATAGTTTCCTATTACCAAGCCCTTTGGAAAAGCTGGCTCCCCTGCAGTATGTGAATTCCTCACTGCTGGCATCTGTTTTCTGCAAGGTTGGGTTAAAGCATTCAGAGTAAATCTTTGCAGAGTTGAATCCCACCCTGTGCAAAATACAAATTCCTCTTCTAAACAACCCGGTCAGTGGTGGTGCAGCAGCAGGGCCTGGCACAAACTGTGTAAAACAGCAGTCCTGAGCTTTGTCTGTGCTAAACCCTGGGCTGATGCTGTCCAACCACCTGCATGGCTGGAGGCGAAGGGAACGGGCAGGGGATGCAGACAGTGTTCATTTCTGTCCCTTCATTATGAGTCCCATGATATTTTGACCTCCTTAGAATCATCTGAAAGAAGAGCAGGGAGGCTCAAGCACACAAATCCAAGTTCACGGGTAACTTCCAAGACTCCCTGTAAGAACTGGGTCACGACTTCAAAGAGACCTGCTCCGCCTGTTGGAGTAATGGGGTTTTTAAAAGGGCTGAGAGCCAGGACATCAGTCTGTGTTCAGAGGGAACTTCGAGAGATGCTGAGGGACCCATACGGCAAAACGAGCCATTATCCCTAGTTAAAAATTGGTAAGAACTAAATTTTGAAAACATCCAGTTACTGCAAAGAGTGGGAGCGGGCTGAACTTACAGCATGGAAGTAAAAACCTGAATTTATAACCTTGTAATGTGAGTACGAGTTATTGTCCCTGTACTCTGCAGAAGTTCAGCTAAAGCAGAGTGCGTCTGGCAGGAGAATAGCCAAGCTGACCCACGGCCAGGCTGAACCGCCCCCAGAGCCAGAGCGCTGCTCTGTGCCCGGCTGCACCCCGGGGTGAGGCAGTCCCTGACCCATTCCGGACCCACTCCCGGACCCACTCCCGGACCCACTCCGGAACCATTCCCGGAACCATTCCCGGACACATTCCCAATCCTTTTCCCGCCGCCCCGTCCCGAACTCCTCCTAGCGCGGAGCCGCGCGCGCCCACCTCCCCGTACCCCCCCGCGCGGCGCGATGGTGCGGCCCGGCCCCCCCCGCGGGCTGCATGGTGCGCGCCGGCGCTGGCCCCGCCCCGCGCGCGGAGCCGCCATTGCGGGTTGTTTGTGCGCGCAGCGCGGGCGGCGCGGCGCAGGGAGCGCGGGCGGCAGGCAGGCAGGCAGGCAGGGAGGGAGGCGGCGCGGCTCCGCCATGTCCACCCCGGCGCGCCGCCGCCTGATGCGCGACTTCAAGAGGTGAGCGGGGCCCGGGGCCCGCACCCACCGCCGCTCCGTGCCGGGCGCGGGGCTGGCACCGAGCCCCCGGGGCAGGGGCGCGTCCCGCGGGGAGCGGCAGCGCCTGGGGGAGCGCGGGGTCCCGCCGGGCAGCGCCGGCTTTGTCCGAGCCGCCGAGCCCGGGCGCCGACGGCTGGGGGCGTCTGAGGATAAAAGTTGGAGCGGCGGCGGCGGAGCAGGGCGGCCCGGAGTGCCCGCGGGGTCACGGGGCGCCGGGGTGGCGGGGGAGCCGAGGGCCATGGCCCGGCTGGGGGGGCCGGGAGACCAGAGCCGAGAGCCGGAGAACCTAGAGCCCGGGAGCGCAGAGCCCGAGCTCCGGGAGCCCAGAGCCCGAGCCGCGCTGCCCCATCGCCGCTCCGCCCCACACCGCCGGGCTCCAGCTCTGCAGTAGACTCAACTCAGAAGCGTTCCAGGCTTGTTGGGTCGGAGGGTCTCTCTGAAAATAAGTTTTTTGCGATAGACACCTGGAAACGAGGAGCAAGGAATTAGCGAACGTTCCGTTTGTGTGTAATAAGAACCAGAATGCCATTTTAATGTTTTTATGCACATGATACTGTGTTGGAAGTTCGCAATCGTGAGGAATCTTTTGTGTAATATATGCCGACTGCTAAAGGAGCAGTTATTAGTTGCACTCTTTTAAATGTTAATGACCGAACCACTGACTCTGGAATAAATTATTTCCAGTCTGACACGTAAACACACTTAGAACAGTGTGGAACAGGGTGGGGGGTTCCCTTGTAAGATTTACAGTAAGAATTTTCCGGACTGGAATGGCTCAGGAGTGTTTGGAGGTGAGTCAGCTTTGATAGTGTCTCTTTTTTTAGCATAGCAATGTTATACCAGCCCCTGAAAACACATCAGTAAACACTTGACGTGTATTGTAGTTGCTTTACGTGGCTGCACGTAAAGAAACAGCGACAAAAGGCTGATTTGTGAATCTGGAAGGAGGAGGAGGTTTTTGGGAGGTGGAGTCCTCCCCTGCTGTTGTGTGAGTGTTGGTGTTTGTCAAGTGGGTGTTGCTTGATTCCCGTTCAAATCAAAACAGGATATTCAGACTTTTTATTGTATTTGGGTACACAGATGACATGAACCATGATTTTTTTTTTTTCAGGCTTAGTGACTAAGTAATTTTTCAGGATTGCAATCAGATGTGGGGTTTATGCCTTTATATTCCTGCTAGAACTGGTTTAATAATTTTGAAGTTAAGGCTGGAGAGAAGGCTCTAAAGCTGTGGAAAAGTATAACCAAGTAGACAAAGTAAATCAAATATATTTGTCACATATGTTGCAACGTTGATATTCCAAAACTTACGTAATTTTTTCATTGTCAGTTTTTATTTTACTCTGCTCTTTTGTACTGCAAGTTATATATTTGTTTCTTATGTTACTTGTAGGTCATACTGCAACAACAGACAGTGTGCTGTGAACTCTGATTCACTTCATTAGACATAAGCTGCTTTTGCATAGTGTGATTGTCAGGTGCAGTGAAGAGAGAACAGTTTAGCTGATTTTTCCCCTTCTCTAATTTGTTTGGCTAAACAAAAAAAAAAAAGTTGTTTATTTTGCTGGTAAATATGGAATACAAATACCACATTTTCCCTGCCGTTTAGGACTTTCAGGATCAATCCTATTTGCAGTCCTTGCCAGATCCTCTCTGTAGTTAGACCCTGTGACAGGTAGGGTGCACATGTGCTTCAAAGTTGATCTAAAAACCAAAGCCATCTCCCAGATGCATTTGTCAGGCTAATGCTCAGGCACTGCTGCTGGCCTGCAGCCTGGCTGTCACGTAGGAAGAAGTCCTGTTCCTGCTTTCCCTGACCAAAATAGTAGGTGGTTTATGCTGTTGATACTGAGCTGTCTGGACTGTGTGTGCTCGGAGAGCAGGGATGTAAACACAGAGTTCAAAGGGGCTCTGAGCAGCTTCTGGGCTGCTCTGTAGGGCAGCACACTGCTCAGCATCCTTGGACAGCACGTGCTGTGACCCCAGGTTGAGGCAGTGCAAGTAAAGGAGGATTGCTTGGCTGTGCTGCTGTCAGCTCTCAATAAATCTGCATTTGCACATGGCATTTAGTTAGAATTTGTGCCTTGCTCTGCAGAGCTTTTTGTAGTGACATGTTTATAAGTGGCCTGTGATATGATCAAACCTCATGGTAATGCTCAAGAGTTGTTTGTGAGTCAAGGGCAGTCTTGGCATTTTCCTTATTCTTGCATAACTCTAGAGGCAGAACAGGTGAGGGGAGGAGGATCTGTCACTGAGGGGGTTTGATCAGGTGGATTGATTGGGGCCCAGTGGTGTATGTTCTTCAGGGTCTTGTGATCCTTAATATGGATCCAAGGATGGGCAGAGTGGGGCATTTGGATCCTGCCCTTTGGCTGCATGACATATTTCTGCTCCGAGTTTGTGAGGCTTTCAGTAAGTAACATGCTTTTCCCTAGTCCAAGGATTAAGGAACTAAAAATAATTTAAAATGCTCCCGTGATTGCTTTAGAGATAAACACATTTATTGGACTGGTAAGAGGGAGGAGCAGCACACAGGTTTCCCCTTTGCTCCCTTGTGAAGCAATCAGCTTGTCAGTCAAAATAGGCTTATACCAAATTTAGCCACGTCTCACGCACAGATCTGGGAATGCAGGAAAAGCTCCACTGATGGTCCCTTGTGCTGAGTCCCAGCAAGAGTGCTCTGTGTGTGTCACTGCCTGGATTTCAGCTCCTGGTGGCTGCAGCTTGTTCTCTTCTTCATTGTAGCAGCCAGCAGCAATTGTTTTCATAGTTCACTATGCAGCAATGTAAATCCCAGCTGTCCGTGGTGCTTTAAATTATTCTTACAGTTAATCCTTTGTTCCCTGAGCACTTAAGCAGACCTGTTGTGCCCTTGCAGTGTCTCGGTGTAAAACATGAGAAAATCGTCATGTGCATTGCCTTGGAGGTCTGTCTTTCAGAGTGTTGATAATCTACCTGTAATGCTTTGTGTATTCTCTGATCTGGAATGAGAAAATATTTACATAATGCAGATATTACTGTTAAATTATACCTGCAGGTGGAAGTATTTCATATATATGACTTGTGATTCTATGTTTGTAATTCTTAGATTGCAAGAAGACCCTCCTGTGGGTGTCAGTGGTGCACCATCTGAGAATAATATAATGCAATGGAATGCAGTTATATTTGGGTAAGAGTTTTTGGTCACTATGAAATTTAATATCAGAGGGCTAAATATAACAACCTGTTGTTTGTTTTTACAGTTATTCTCTTGTTTCATATATGTAAAGTCAGTAAACTTTAAAAAATGGCCAAGTGTTAACAGTAAAAATCTCTTTTCAGGAATAACAGAGAATGGTTAAGAAAGAAAAAAATTAAATTTTAGATTTTTCAACTTTTTTTTTAATAAACCTTGCATGTGGCTTAATAAATAGGCTGACTGTGTTGTGAAAAAGCAGGATTCATCTTCAAAGTACATAAGTGCCACATGTTCTTGGCCATTAAATCCAGATGTATTAGTGATTGGATTGAGTCCCAGTAGGACAAGGTATAGGATATGTCTGGGAAGCTACATTACATATCCTACAGAAGAGGAGCTGGCTTAGTATCCTTTGTTAAAACTGAAGTATGCTTATTAATAATCTGCTCATTTGTTCCAGTCTAGTCACTTAATGGCATATGTATTGTTTGGGATGATGATAAAGTAGACATCCCAAATAGCAGAGTGACTGTGGCAAGTGTCTTAGATACAACAAGCTCTCAGAGGTTACCTATGGATGCTTCTCTAAGTATTTAAATTGTTGCATCTGCCTATATCTTGTGGAGGATGAGGAAGAATATACATATTTATTATGCCTGTGTGGAAGTAAGTAATGATCAATTTTAACTGGAGTTTCTTTTTAAAATTTTCCAGGCCAGAAGGGACACCTTTTGAAGATGGTAAGTTGCTAACTTTTGTATCCTTTGTCATTCTAATAAATATTGCCAATACTGACATTTTGAAATGCTTTTAAAAACTAATAGATGCTATCTGTATACCATTTGAAACAAGCTGAGCAAGCAAATGAGGGGAGTGAGGCTTATTGGCTATAAAAATATGTACCTTGGTCTAAGCAGTGTCTTGTCACACTTGCTGATGGTTGGTTAGAAAGCTACGAAGTAATGCTTCTGTCAAGGCTTTTTCATACATACACACAAGAGGATGTTAGCCTGACACTGCCAGATGTGTTTGCACATCTCCATAGCTGAGCTCAACAACAGCTTTTCTTGTTTCATCTTCTTGCCATGTTTGATTCATCACTGTTCCCCTAATGAAGAACAGGTGAAAAACCTTGAATTGTTCTCAATATAGAACTCATTGAGGTTGAGGGAATCCCAGATTTGTACATAAACATGAAAGTTGGTGTGTAATGAACCTCCCTTAGGCATATGAGGAATAATGAGTTTAATAATTATAGTATTATTGCAGTAATTGGCAGCAGATGGGTTTTTCTCTGTGTTGGGTTGGAGGAGTTACTGTAGATTATTCACTGATCCATAACAAAGGTTTTCAGTGAATCAGTTGTGAGCTCCAAAGACTGAGATTGCTGATTATGAAATTCC